>NC_133168.1:57956258-59206258 GCF_040802235.1 Manis javanica
TTAATGGAAGCATAATGTCTACATCACGATAAGCAATACTCTCACTGAACATGAAAGTGTACAAAACATACATGGACTCATATTTCCTGGATTCAGTATTTATTAAAAAGTTGGGCTAACTAGAGAGTACCCAGAGGGAGGTAACTTCTGCAGAGACCATGGGCTACATACGATAGTGGAAGGGAATGAAGAATTGAATAGAAATTCTGATTTGTTCCAAAAATTTTTAAGAATTGTCACTTAGAAGAGGGAAAATGATATTTGTTCTGTGTTGAGTATATCCAACAAATTTAAGTATCAGGAAGTCAGATTTTGGTTCAACATAAAGGACAATTCTAACAACTGAGCAGTTACCAGTGGAATGAGTGGTGTTGTGAAGTTTTAATGCCTTATCTTGGGAAGAATTCCCTTGGGGGCTGCGTGATCTTTCCTGCTCTTTGAGTCAGGTGAAAAGTGAAATTACAGTGAGCTATCATGACTTGTCCAAGCTAATATTATATGATTATTTATAAACTTACTCCAAGAGGGCAAGAATGATTCCCATTTTGATTTCCACCTAGCTCTAAGTGATGTCAGGAGGATGATAGATGCTGAATAACTGTTTATTGAAATGAATCTTCAAAAGAGAAAAGAAAGGACTAGGGGCTGGTAGTGAAATACTTATGAGAATACATCATTCCTGACATAAAATTAACAGTCTCTGGATCACTCTGTGGGAGAGGAGGCAGTGAGAGTTTCTAGTCTCCAGTATTTCCACACTGAGCCGATTGCTTGGAACAGGTCTCTTCATGGATTTTCACCAGGATTTCACTTTCTTCAGGTCTGCTCAGAAGGCACTTCATCAGAGACATGTACCTCTCAAGTAGCAACTCCTTAAACTCCATCACTGCACGGTACCCTACTTTCTGTTCATTCTTCCCAGCATTTTTCTCTGCCTGATGCGTGCGTGCTGCGCACACACCTGCACACACCTGCACACACACACACACACACGCACAGATACCTCTTGTCATTTGAATGTTACCTCATGTTAGCAGGAATTTTATTTTCTTGCTGTTGTAGATTGAATTTTTTCCACTTAAAATTTCTATGTTGAGGTCCTAACTTTCGGTACCTCAGAATATTATTTGCTGCAGATGTAATTAGTTAAGATGAGGCCGTATTGAAGTAGTGTGGATCCCCGTCCAATATGATGGGTGCCCTTATAAAAGGGGAGATTTGGACACAGAGACATGCACACAGGGAGAATGCCATGTGAAGGCAAAGGCAGAGATCTGGGTAATGCTTCTACAAACCAAGAATGCCAAAGGTCACCAGCAATCCACCAGAAGCTGGGAGAGAGGCATGAAACCGAATTTCCCTTACAGAACTGAGAAGGAACCAATGCTGATACCTTGATCTTGGACTTCCAGCCTCCAGGACCATGAGACAACAAGTTCCTGTTATTTAAGCCCCCTGCTCCATGGTACTTTGTTATGGCAGCCCTAGAAAATTAATATACCTCTGTATCCCTCTATCTAGGACCGTGACTAGGTAAAGTAGGCATTCAATAAATATTTTTTGAATGAATGTTGGATGATCGGATAAATGGATGAGTAAATGAATACATGTTATCTCAGGAAAGTCGTCTATTTTTTCTAATTGTCAGTATTGCCATTTGTAAAATGACATCTGCTACAATCTAGAAGATTTATCCACTTCTCATCTATTCTACTACATTCATAAAAAAGAATTCTTATGACAGAAAAATTGATCATATGTTAGAAGTTATCAAGGAAGCTTATTTAATCTGAATTTCTATTAAAAAGATAAAGACAGACATGGTTTTTAGGGATGATTGAAACTGTAATTTGACCTAAGGCAAAAGTCTGAAATGAATAATTTCCTGAGTTCACTTTTAGATTTCAATCCTGTGTTTTCACTTGAAAAATTTATCTATTTATAGAAATTAGGTCAGTGAGACTGTGTGAGTTACAGGGCATGCAATTTCATTGCTTTCCAGGCTCAACATAGTTCAGAGTAGAATCTTCCCATCAAGGGATTGGGCCATTGGCAAAGGAATGGTAGAGGAGTCAAATCAGAGCAGAATACAGAAAGTTGTCTTTATGTTAAGAAGTTGGGCATGTCATTGCCTGAAATGATATTGAATTTATCCATGTGCCTCCATATAATGGGCTTTGAAGGAGGTGGATGAACAGACAATGAGCAGAACTCCAGAGAGTGTTCTGGATATGACTGGATTCATTAGTCTGGATTCTATCTGGAAAGTTCCAGCTGACCAGAGTGAGTTTATGTTTCCACTCCTTCAAGATTGGCCTAGGTGGGTGCTCCAGGGTATATGGACAGAGGTGTTTTCTGGAAACCCAGTCCACTCTACAGAGCTCTAGTTCCATTTCCCTGCTTGGATTTCTGACCTTCCAACAGACCCACAGGGTCATGTTTTGGATCTCCTGGCATTCGGAGCCGTTGACCCCTCTTGTGCGGAAGTTTTCCAAGTGTCCTATTATTGCAAGTTTGTACCCTCTGCCTGGCTGTTTTCCCTTCCCCTATTTCCAAACTCACATTTCCTGAGATGGACCTTCACTGTAATGGAAGACATTGATGCCTCAGTGGGCAAAGGTCATAAATTCATAGGGGATGCATAAGGAGGGCATAGAATCTACAGCCCCCAAAGAGGAGTTAGATTCATTTCCCCTTAGTATAGGGAAGATATTTTTGAGATGGAATTCTGGCACTTTTGACTTCAGCAACTCTTGGCTTCTTCCTTCTATCCTCACTTAACTCAAGTCCAAGAAGCCCACTGCCATGAAATCAGAATCACCAAATGGCAGAACATGCCTCTTAGTTTCCCACCCTTACCCCATTTTGCAAATGGGTCAATAAAAATAGTGTCCTCCATGTGGGCGAGAGTGTAAATGAAAACTCAAATAGAAAACAAATACCCAGAACAGAAACTATTTATATTTTGAATCTTTGAATTATGGAGAGCAGTTAGAAGAAATTCTTAAATGTCATCTAGTTTAGCTCCCTTATTTTACAGATTAGGAGGAAATGGATGCTCCAATAAATCTTCTTCTTGCAGACCCTATACCATTCATGCAGTTCTCTATATTTATATCTTTAGGGTTTTGTTTTGTTTTTGGTTATTCTTGCCTGATCTAGGGCAAAAAGTCTTACAAAGTAAGAATGTAGGTAAATTAACCACTACCATTGAACTGGCAAAGTGGAAAGACTCAGGTAAGAGCCCATGTGCCCTGGACCTTAAGTAATTTAAGCGAGCATTAAAGAAGATTAAGTCTGAGTGAGGATCAGAATTTGTGGTCCCAAGGCACTTAGGTAAAATGTGCTTCTATGTTATCCTCTATAGTCTAATATTTTCTATCAGTCTTTATGGCAATGATTCTGAATTTCTTTGGAGGATGGAGTAATGGTCCCCATTTGAGACTCTGAAGAGTATCAAGGCTCCTCTTCCCAGAAAAATGTACATACACAATTTTCATGGAAGTTCACATTACTCCTTAATTTGAGGATATGCTCCTAGGCTATGACCTAAATATTGTGTTCTAAATATTAATATGTCAGCTAATGTTTACTGAGTGTTTGCTATGTTTCAGGACTTATTCGGAGGAGTTTGCATGTGCTACATCACTTAATTCCTGCAACAGTTGTAGCAGGCTCCATTCTAATCTTCACTTTACCAAAAAAATAGGGACATTTAGAGTACACCTGTTTGTTTAACACTATTTCTTAAAGACTGTCTGGTGCCAGGCATGAAGCTAGTTGCTAAGGATACAAAGGTACAAAAAATCCAGGCACCTTTGTCTGTCTGTCCCTATCAAGCTTAGAATCCAGAGTAGCCAACTGTTTGCATGTTAACACAGAAATGTGCCATGAAGCAACAGACATGGTTGAGTATGTCAGGCAGCAATAATAACACGTCCCCGCAGAGTGTTAGAAGCTAAAGAAAGAAGTCATGCCGGGTCCACCAAGAAAAACAGGTGCAGGGGTCACATACTAAGGACCTGAAGAAGAGATGAGTGTGCTGGACCTTGTGTGGAGTTAAACCCTTCCCTAGAGGTCAACTCTAAAGGATGGACCCCCAGCTCAAACTATGTCATCTACTCCCAAAGTCAGCCCCGCCCCATCGTTACCACTGTGCAGTTCTAACTACGATGACTCCTGGTGATACTTTATAATATCCTGGCCTGGTCAACTTCATGCCTGTGGGAAGTACACAGCCCTAAATTGCCCCAAATAGAACTTTTTGGACCTTCTGTAGTAGAGAAACAAGTTCTAAATTTTTCACTGCGTCACGCTGTGGTCTGAAACTTTTGTTGCTGTTTTCAACTGGAGAAACAACCTGTCACCCCTCCTCAAAATCTTGTCCCCCACAGTTGCCCCCCCCTTTTGTGTGGGTGGGCTCTGAGTAGGAGCACACAAATCTCGGTAGGCATGGGTTCGTGCCCAGTGATTTCCTATCTCACTCTAAATATTGAGGGATTATGCATCCAGACTGGTGCCTTAATTTGGTAAACAAATAATCTCTAAATTTATTTCTAAAAAATTACCTGTAAGAGCTTCAGCTCTTGCTGTTGCCCCCACATCTGCAGAGCCCTGCCCCAAACAATGGGGTCTTTATTTCTTCTTTCCAGAGCAACAGCTTGCTGAAACACGTGATTCCCAGGCCTGGGGCTGGAGCCCTCCCCGGAGTGGCAGGGTAGGTACCCAGACACGTATGACTTGAAGTCTGTCATCCAGCTGATGTACCTGGCGCACCACCACCGTCAAGGATGCCGCACACAACAAACAGAAACACGGTGCTCGTTTCAAAGTCTGTTAGAGTCACAGGTCTATGGACAGAAATGGTCAGAACTGGTTGGTTAAGAAGTTAAATTCTGAAGGCTTCTAGGAGATGTCAACCAACACTGGAAAATAAACAAATACACTTCACACTAATGAGGATGTACTTGACAATGTGCTTTTGAATGAGTACAGGGAGGGACTGAAATGGATGCTATGTGACTATGGTTTTTGCCCCCCAGCCTCCAGAACTACTGATCAGGTCAGGCTGAGAACAAACATCTATACATTCATGTAACAGCTATCGGAATGCAGAGTGTTCCGAACTAGTACATTAATAACTTTCAACAACCTTCACTTCTGGACATGATGTAATTAATTTTTGAAACAGGGAAGTAAGATGGTCTGTGGTCTGATATTTTCATTTGAAAGCAAGTGGGAAGACAAAAGCAAACAGACTTTTTGGCTATGAGAGGATGAATGACCTTCCAAGTAAGGAATTTAAACTGGAGCTTTTGACTTCAGAGGGGAATGAGGCTGGAGAACCTTTCTGTAGCAGAAATTTAAGGTGGAAAATGGTTTTGGGTTCTAGTGCCCCCAGTGTCCCCCAAGCACATGCACCCTTCCCTATTACATGTACCCCTCTCAAGGGTTCTGATGGCCAAGGACCACTTTTGTGCAGGAAAACATAACTGCTAACAGTTTTTTTTTTTTAAAGGCAGGGCTGGCATGCCAGCACATGCTTGAATGCTCTCACAGTTACATATAAACTTTAAAAAGAGGCCCTCTTTCCCCCACGCCTGACTCATACTCCATGTATCACATAACCAGTGTTTGGAAAGGCTGTGAAGAATGCACATGGTAATGGGACATATTCTGTCTGATTGTGGGAGTGATAAAAACAGGTGATCGAATAGGCGGTGGGAATGTACAGCTGGGCGGGGGTTGCATGTAGCGTGAGGAGGGGTCGTGAAAGACATAAGGAAAGTGTGTCATGTTTCTTGACTATTCCTTAGGACATTAAGATAACAGAACCACTGTATTTTTAAAGATGGAATAGATCTTGGAAATCTGAAGTAGGGATTCAGAAGTATTAACTGCCAGTGCAAAATTATACAGCTAGGGAGAAGCAGGGGGAGTCAGCCTCCCAACACTCTCTATGCAGCACAGACCCTATTTGAACCACGTAACCCATCTGGGAGTCTGATCAAACCTACGGACACTTTCTGCTGAAGAATACAACTACAGATAATATTTCCTGTGCACTTTGAAAGGATTTATGGACTTTTTAAGTTTGTCCAGGAACCCGGGTGACTGATGAATTTTCTGTTATACTAGGATTATCAACTAAGAATATAAATATTGATCAGACAGATTAGAATTTAAGCTTTTCCCTTCTATTTACTAGTTGTTGTAGCACAAGCAAACGTGCAATGTTTCTAAGCTCAGTTTCCTGATACATGAAATAGGTATAATAGTAGTGCCTCCTTGCAGGTTATCAAGAAGATGAAGTGTGATTAATGGGCTTAAGGAACTTAGGTTCACAGAAAGCCTGGCGGGGTGGGGGAAGGACAAGGCCATGTCATTATTGGTAGGGCTGTTACCAACCACCTCACTGTGCTCATGGCCTTCGTGGTTGGCTGTTGATGGGCTTCTCTGGGCTCCACAGTCTCCTGAATTTCTTCCTAGTCCTTTGCCTTTTGCTTTCTTTCAGCCTAAATCTATTTGCTTCCTGGCCCCTGGCCACTCTCTTTTTCTTAAGGGTCTCCCTATCACACCACATGAAAGGCAGCCCATGTTAGAATGGCTTGATAAATTTGTGGCACAGAAATTCATTAGAAGGAAGTACTAGGAAAATAAGATTGCTTGAGAAAAGAGTATGCCTGTGAAGTGCTTCCTAACCATAGTGGAGATCAAACAGTAGGTCAAGTGGAAATATTAAGTCTGTGAGAATGGTCTTGAGCCCATATTAATATTGCACCTTCCTTTTAATAATAGCAGGGAAAAGGTTTTCTTTTTTTTATACAGTTAATTTTTTAAAATCTCAACTTTCAGTTTGGAAAGTTCTGTTTTTAATACCAGTTTCCTCTGGTTGAGGTACTTAAAATTACTTGCAACATCTAATGAGTCCTCCCCACTATACTGTGCCCCAATCTCTTTGAGTTTGCCTTGAGAAACAGGAAGGTAACCTCAAGGGTATGTTAGAAATACTGAATAGAGAGGAACCTGGTCACACCCCACTCCTAAAAAGTGACTCAAACTGTCCACTTTTTAGAGTGTCGGGAGTTCTCCTGGGAATTGGTGCAAGATGAATTAGATGAAATTTTGGAAGCTGAGTCTCCAAAGATAGTTTAGTGTAAGCTTCAAAACTTCTGTTCTACCTGACAAAGGTGGATCAGTAGAGCTAGACATCTCTTGTTTTTTTGTTTTTTTTTTTGGTGCCAATTCAACTCCCACCCACTCACATTTGAAAGTAGGACTTCAAGGGACTTCACCACAGAAACCAGAAAGAAACCTTTAAATAGTTCCAGAAGAACAAAAGTCTGCATTCTCACTAGGTTAACTTTTGAGTTTAACTTCTCCCATACAAGAATTATTTGATGAGAGCCAGGAGAGAGAGTTTCTGACTTTCTGATGCTCTGAGATGAGAGATAGTCATTTAGTTTGATGTTGTCCTCTCACTACTGACCTGGTAGGAATGAAAGTGAAATGTGAGTGACAACCTCAGGAACCAGGTCTTCCTCTTAAGAGGGATAGGATGACAATTCTCCAGAGAGCTGAGGTGTGATGGGGCCATAAAATGAGGCTGCTTTGCAGTGGGAGTTGACCTGTTTTAATGGGTAATGCTGCCATTCTCTCTGCTCTTAGGTTTGGGTTCAAAGCCCTTCTTTACTATGTTCTAGCTATGGAGGCTGGGTAAATCGCTTACTTCTACCTTCATAAACTTTTGCTTATTTCTCTGTAACTGGAGACATGGAGCCATTGAGTGAATCACTCCATAGGCAGCGTCTGGGATACATCTATTTCCTCAACTTGGTACAGGGAATCTCATCTTGGTTAGTGACTAACTGTCCTGGAGAAGAGCACATGCCTTTCTGATTGATGACTTAATCTCCAGAGTTAGTGGAGATGGAGGTTTGGAATTGGACTGTGTGTGTGTTGGGAGGTGGTGTTTACATTCACCGAAGGTAAGGAACTTTTCCTGTAACCTGTGAAAAATATGCTAGAGTCATTTATTCTCTTTTTTCCCAGTTGAAGTGTCTGTAAGAATTCCCAAGAATTTTTCCCAGTTGAAGTTTCTATAAGAATGTCTTCCCAATGACAGTGTCTACCAAGAAATCAGTTAGGCTGGTACAGTGCCAGCTCATCACCTCAGTCATCCGGATGATTAGTTAACAGAGTCATCATCACCTTGCTACTAACTTCAGCATGATATGTGGAAAAGAGAATTGAACTGGGTGCTACAAGGAGATGCATCTATTCCATAAATGCATATTAATACTTGGTCCCAGGTTGCTAAGCTGGGTGCTATAGACACAAGGATGAGGGAATCCATCATCCCACTACCGAGTGAGTCTACTGAGGTATTTCTCAATTGGAATCCAAGGAATCTCAGGGAATGAAAGCTCCAGAACTATCTTTTTTTTGCTTTTAAAATAACTTTTAATAGTCATTTTACTAGTTATAAAGTTAAAACTTTTTTCCAACTTTATTAAGAATTGATGTATAACACTGTAATTTCAAAGTGTACATCATGTTGATTTGATACATTTATATATGGTACTGCGATTACCACCATAGTGTTAGCTAACACCTCCATCATGTCATATAAATACCATTCCTTTTTGGTGGTGAGAACATTTAATATCTACTCTTAGCAAATTTCAAGTATGTAGTGCAGTATTGTTATCTGTAATTGCAATACTATGCATTAGATCTTCAGAACTTACTCATCTTCTGAAAGCTTATACTCTTTGACCAACATCTCCCCATTTCTTCTACTCACCAGGATGGGTAATACCATCTACTCTCTGTTTATACAAGTTTGGCTCTTTCAGATTCCATAGATCAGTGATACCATGCACCATTTGTCTTTCTTTGGCTTATTTCACTTGGCATAATGTCCACAAAGTCGATCTATGGCAGTATTTCATTTGTTTTCATGGCTGAATAATATATATGGTATATATAAGTGGTATATATATACCACTTCTTCATCCATTTATCCACTAACAGACAGTTAGGTTGTTTCCATATCTTGGCTATTGTGAATAGTGCTGCAATAAATGTGAGAGTGTATCTCTTTGATATCCTGTTTTCATTTCCTTTGGCTATATACACAGAAGTGGGATTGCTGGATCACATGGAAGTTCTACCTTTAATTTTTTGAGGATATTTCATACTGTTTTTCATAGGCTGTACCAGTTTACATTTCCACAAACTGTGCACACGGTTCCCTTTTTTCCATATGTGTGCCAACAGTTGTTATTTTGATGATAACCATTCTGACAGGTGTAAGGTGGTAACTTATTGAAGTTTTGATTTGCATTTCCTGATGTTGAACATCTTTTCATGTACCTGTTGGACATTGTATGTGTACTTCAGAAAAATGTCTGCTCAGTTCTTCTGCCTGTTTTTAAACTGGATTGCTTGATTTTGCTACTTAGTTGTACGAGTTCTTTATGTATTTTGACCCCTTATTGGATATATGATTTGCAAATATTTTCTCCCATTCTGCAGTTGCCTGTTCATTTTGTT
Organism: Manis javanica; assembly: GCF_040802235.1. NCBI lineage: Eukaryota > Metazoa > Chordata > Mammalia > Pholidota > Manidae > Manis > Manis javanica. The sequence continues at coordinate 57,965,817 of NC_133168.1, forward strand.
GATGATTTCTTTTGCTGTACAGAAGGTTTTCAGTTCGATGTAGTCCCACTTGTTTAACCTCTGTTGCTTATGCTTTTGGTATCATATCAAAAAAATCCTTGCCAAGACTTATGTCACAGAGATTTTTCCCTACATTTTCTTCCAGGAGTTTTATAGTTTCAGGTCTTCCATTTAAGAATTTAATCCAATTTGAGTTAATTTTTGTGAGTTGTGTAAGATAGGGTTCCACTTTCATTTTTCTGTATGTAGTGAACCTGTTTTGCAGGCAAAACTTTTTTATAATAATAACTCAGAAAGATATATTCAAAGACTATGGATTAATTTTCTCAGTATGGTATCTAAGAATATGCTTGCATATGAAAATCCTCAAGAAGCTTCCTTTCATTCAGGGCATATATTTTATCAAAGGAAAACACTGGCATAAGGGACCTGAGTTTTGTACTCCCCAGTCTCTAACTAGATGCCATGTGGTCTTGGCCAAGACACTCAGTTAACCCACTGGGCCTCAGGATCTTCCTCTTAAAACAAGGTGCCTTGATCAGGTGAGCTCTGAAGTCTTCCAGCTTTAGTGTTCTATGACTCTATGACTAGCCCTCTAACAGAACCATAACCTAGATTTCTTTGTAATTTCTTGTTCAGAGGAGAGAACATTGGGCAGACATCAGATCTATTCTAATTCTGCCTTTAGAAATGATGGACTCATTTTCTTTCTTTATGTGTTAGGCTTTCTATCTGAAACTTGAAAATGGTAAACTAAAAAAATACTTGAAAATAAATGATAAAACATGCTTGAAAGCTTTGGAATGCAGCAGCAGTGCTGTGAAGATGAAGATGGGCCCCACAGTACATTAAGCAAATGGACTAATTACTCTCTCTAAGTTAGTCGGGTTGATCTGGGTTATGCTGTGGCAATAAACAACCAAAAAGATTCACTTGTGCTACAAGTCCATGCAAGTTGGCGGGGAGTCTGCTTAAGCATCAAAGCCTCCAGGTTGCTGAGAGCTGTTTAGACTGATGCCCCCAATATCACCAGGAAAGAGAGAAAGACTATGGCAAACTACACGTTGTCTCTTAATCATCTCATTGACTAATACAAGTCACATGGTTATGTCTGAATTCACAAGGGGTGGAAGATAGCAAGTCTACTTGTGATCAAAAGGAGGAGATCTTGAATATTTCTGAAATTATGACAGGAGAGCTTCACACAACATCACTAGCAAGCTTATTTTTAAATTTGGAGACTAAACCCACATTATAATTCCAGATAGGGATCATCTTAAAATGTAAAACAATGAACAAACTCAAGTTGAGTTTGGATTTGACCACAGACATTTCTCAGAAGAAGGAGCTTTCCTGGGGAGGGTGAAGGAAAAGGAGGAGGATATTTGGCAGCTGTGGATTGGTGGTTTGCCCCTGCTGAAGAACTGGCAGGTAAGAATTCTTAGCAATGAGAATGTGCAAAAGGAACAAAGCAAGTTAACTGATGTTCAATTTCATGGAGCATGAAAAACACAGGTAGAACTGTGATCAAAGGAACAAGTGGTTTATGACACAACTTCCTCATTAAGGATTCTGAAGTGGAAGAATCATTTCTGCCTTTAGAATTTTGTGTCTAGTTTGTGTTCAATGCAGAATAATCCTACGTGGGGCATGGGAAGCAGGTTTGGAATGAAAGAAATGTGTTCAAATGGGAAGATGAAGCAAACAACAGGAAAGTCTCCAGAGAAAGTACAGTAAATATTTGAATTTCTATGTTGGTTTTGCCAGTGGCATACCTTAACATTTAGTACTGACTGAGATTGTTGCTACACAGCTTACTCTAAACTGAAAATTCTAAAAAAGAGGGACATTTTAATCAAAACATGTAATTAGTTGATTACCTGCTTCATAAAGGTAACGACTCTGCATTAATGAGGTGTTCTATCTTCAGTCTGGATGGTAAGATCAGCTTTCTAGTTTCTTTGAATTCAGTGTTCTTAGAATGACATCTTGATTTAGGATAAAATATTATTAATTCTTAAATCACCAAAACCATATATTCAGATGTAAGTATAAAAAAATTTCAAAATGCCAAATATAACATATATATGTTGGTGCCAAAATCTTTTCAAATACAAAGGACCTGGTAGAAAGGAGGAGAGAAAATTCCTATATATATATATACACACACACATGCTGTCAAGTGCTGGCTGGCTAAGGATGTTTGCATTTATTCACATTTTAGATGATTTTTCACTATTGTCCTTTATATAGTTGTGTCTAGAGAACTGGCTGGCATATAAGTACAGAGGGGAAAAGACAATACATGTTGGTGTCTAAATCTTTTCAAATACAAAGGACCTGGGTAGAAAGGAGGAGAGGAAAATTCCCAAGTGTGATCTGAATCGTCTGAAATGACTGTTCATGATTTGGAGGCATCAAAAATTAGAAGAAAAAAACTTCATAGTTAAAAAATAATATAGTGATGTTTGTATTTTTAACAGATCTTGCGAATGCAGGTAGCAATGCACTCAAATGTGAGAAAAAGCACCTCGAAAGACTTGACTCACAAGTCCACGCTTGTCATTTGCTGTCATGTGTCATTTCATAAATCACTTTCATGCTTGAGAAATATAGAATACACATACATAATATTATGCTAATAGCAATGATACTAAGTTCCTGGTCTTGCCTGCACTCATGTCACTCTTCTCCAAGGGCTGTTAATGGGATGTACAGAACTAGCAGTAATGATTGGAAACAATGTTCTCTAGCTGTTTGTTTCAGATGAATAGGCTTTACATTTCAGGTCCTGCTTCTGCCCATCCAGAGTCATAGGTAGCCATGCAAAACTACCCAAAATACAGTAACTAATAGTAGTTATGGTCAAGATGGCCTAATGGCATCCTGCAATGACAGGAAAACAAATTTAGGGTGAGAAAGCCCTGTAATGGTAGAGGAGAACTACCTTTCAACTGTTACTCTCCCACCTCTGCTTGCTGCCACCAGTTTCTGATCTTGAGAGCTTATGATTATCTTATGATGCCTAAAGCAGTTAAGATGCCTGAATTCTTCATAGGCCTGTTTACACAGAAAAATGTTCTAGGGTTTGATAAACCTATTGCTAGACTAATGCCTGGGATTTGGAGGACGGTTGTCATTTGAGAGCGTGGCATTGTCAACTAAAACGGAGAAACACTCAGGGAGTCAGTCAGTTCCTGCTTGGTGTGCATGTGTGTGCAGTGCTCATGGCCACCCACATCAGCAGATTCAGTGAAGATGTGAAAAGAGTCAGAGTGACGCTGGGTGCTGGGACTGGAAGGGCCAGGGCAGTGACTCAGGGATGGGCCTTTCCCTCTGGGAGGTTCAGAGAACCTGTGGGGTTATTGCCTGTCAAGTTCTAGACAAGAATTCAGGTTATTATATAACTTGTTTACAAAACACTCTTGTCCGGTGGGAATGTTGCAGCTAATTGCCCCTCTTGCCAAGGACGTACTGTAGGGTTAGATACCCACTGTGTTGGGGCAGGCTTATCAGGTTGGCCAACCTCGTAGATCCTGTTGTGCATAAAATATTTTCTTCTGTCTCTGTTTTTATTGTTTACTTAGCAAAAGGCACTCCACCCTCACTGCAAGTTTTGACACTCTCTCTGATACACTGTATGGCTACTGTACCTTGACTTTCAATCACATTAAATCCTATTATGATCATTTTCTTATAACAAATCCTCTTTAACACCTGAAAAGCTCAGCTCTCAAGGGTGTCGTGTTATGCTGTCAAAATAAAAAACAGAGGGATCCTACTGCAATCGCAGTAGCTATTGCATGTGTTTGAAAATAAGATCAGCATAAGGGCCTTACCCACTTTGCATTCAATTATGGTAGCAAAAGAGAAAAAAGTTATTCTAAGCCATTCAAATATGGCTTGACCTATAAAACAGTGGCCTTAATTCAGTGATTTTAAATCAACTTGATAGCACGGCCAAATGCTTTCTTTGGGAAAGCACTTCTTTCAGGAGCAAGATCCAGAATTTCTAATCATTGCCATTATAATGATTAATGTAAGCAAAATATTCTTCACCAATACATTATTAGAACACACTGCATGGGAAGGTTACTTGATTGCTTTATTTTTTTTTGATGGTTCTGGTATAATGATTCAACCATTATTAAGTTTCAAATTTTTTTAGGTAAATGGACATAATAGTTCACCTTTCCAGCCTTGATTATTTTTGGCCAGCATCCGTAAGTATAGTTCAGAAGCCTGTTTTATTACTCCAGTTATTTAGGTTTTATTTCAAAAAGATTGTTGCTACTTTGGGGTAACATCATTTTGAGGAGCATCCTCAAGGTCAAAGGAGAAGAGTGGACAAGTGAAGAAAGTAACAGATTTCATCAGTAGTGCCTTTTCAGTATTGGTTACCCCCACTGATTCCATAAACTGATGCTCTGAGTTCTATTGTGACCAATGACAACCCTCCGTGGGTTAGCTGGGGGGAGGATGTCTCTCCAGTTAAACAAATCCTACCCTAACAATCATTTTATCCCGTGTAGCACCAAAGATTTATCTCTATTTTTATTATTTTTCCACTTTGTTAGGAAAATGAGTAGCTTGACAATTATTTATCACTCAGAATGGTCAAATTTCCTCTTTTTTTTTTTGAGCCATTACCTCCAACTGGCAGGTTGTTAAAATCTTACCCATTCTGGCCATGTCTGTGTGCCATGTTTTGTTCATTTTCTTGAGGAGCGAAAGTAAGATTGCTGAAAACTCTGGTCACCATATGTATGGCAACCAGTTCTTTTGCCATAATCTGGGAGAGAGAGAGTTCTCTGCTTTCATAATGCAGCTTGGGCCAGGCCCATCTTTCCACGCGAGGGTAATGTGAGCCGGAGTTGGTCGCAGAAGCTCTGGCAGCTGGCTTAACCTGTTTATATAAAGACAAAACACAGCCACTGATTAAGAGAGCCACCTCCTACTGGTTGGTTTTGGAGTGGAGCCCGGAATTTTCCATGGAGATAGCTTTTTAAAGTTAGGTCAGAATCTCAGTGCAGGATAGGTACACACAAGAAAGCCTTTGCAGGTTTCCCTGTCTTCAGAACCTCTGCTGTTCAGCAGGAGTTAGTATTCATATATTTGACCAATTAAATGTCTCTATTAGGTTTAGCCCCATGAAAGGATAACTCTTTCTGGAGTGATCCTCTGGAATGAGGATTAAGTGGGTCAATCTGAGCCAAGTTTAGCATTTAGCAACTTGTGTATGGCCCTGGATTTGCTGGGTGGACTGGTCAGTGAGAAGATCAATTCGATGTCAGGACATTTTATATGAGAGACATTTTTAAATGGTAGGGACATATTGTAAATTATAAAAGACCACTGCTTCTAGGTTTAAATCAGGAAATAAGCTTAAGGGGAGCAAATGAGGGATGGGTAGGAAGCTGAGTTGGGGAATAAGGACCTGACAGAACAATTCCATAGGGTTTCAATGGTCATATGGATTCCACTGCCCCCTCACTAAACAAATATGTTCGAAGAAATAGTATTCCTGAAAAATTGAGAAAAATGCTCTGGAATCTTTATTCTGGTTTGAATTTTGATTCCAGGTTTTTATTTATTTTGTAGCAGAATATTCCTTACATTTTGTGTGTGCTCAGATACAAAGACTTGTGTGGTGATGCCAAACACTGAATTAGGAGTCTTTAGTAGCTGGAATGTGTATAAGTAAAAGTGATTGGAGGATATTCCTGCCCTCCAGTCTGCAACTTCCAGAGGTTAAAAAAAAGAACATCCCACTTTTATAAAAGAAAAAAAAATCCTTTGCATAGATTATTATATAAATAAATCTTCTTAACAAGCAGTGCAGTTCTTTTTTTTTTGTACAAAGCACAAAGAGTTATTGTGTGATTTATGTGAAAAGGTTATATAACTGTACTCTGTTACTTTAAATAGTATTTTTTATTTAAACTGCCAACTTCATCATCAGCGAAGGAAAAAAACGCATATTTGCAAAGCACAAAGGTAATTTTCAAGGACTGTAATTAGCTCATGATAACTCTATCTTTTGTGATGCCTTTGCTGCGGAACTAGAAAAGAAATGGACTTTTCTCATTGTTACATCTAAACTGTGGCACCTGCAGTGTGTCAGTTCAGTGAGAACTAGGGAGGAAGAAAGCTTGAAGTATTACACTTGGTCAGGGAAAAATTACAGATGGACTAAAGGGTCAGATCTTGTGATTTTTCAGTTGGCTTCATATTTTCTTTTTACAAACATGACAAAGTCCATTTCCCCTCTTCCTGTGCCCCTACTGACCTTTTACTTCCAAAGTATTAAAAGATCTATTTAAAAACCAAACTGAATGCACGATGTGGAAGATGAAAACAAAAATGAGATTATGGTAAAAGAAGGTAGGGGAAAAAAAATAAAAGTCTTTGTGTCTTCAAAATGGATGATAGGACAGAGCTCTGGCAAGAAAAAGAAAAGTAAATGTAGGAAACAACATTTGAGGAAGAGGTTGCTAATCAGTTTATTCCAGGAAAATCAGTTACTAAGAAATATTTCATTTCCATGAAAAATCTATGAGTAGATGTCCCCACAGAGTATGTGTGTGTGTGTGTGGTGTCACTAAATGTATTTCTGCGACTGACTGAGAGAACACTGTGGATGAATCTAGGATATCTGAGTCACAGAATTTCCCCATGCTGAAGAGTCTGTCCAGAGAAAATCTAGGAAGTTTTCTTCTTAGGAAGACAGGTAGTTGTAGACTGGAATTCCCTGGAGGTCATAACTATACTACATTCTGGGATTTGGAGGAAGGTTTTCTTCTGAGAAATAGACCCTATTTCAGTTGGCTGAGAGCTGGGATTCTAGAACTTGTTTTTCTCAGCAGTGGACTATAATCACATGAGCAACAGGAAAATCTATAAAGCACTTGAAGTCAAGGAATTGCAGTGTGGCAATCTGAGTGCTGGGTGTGTTTTTTGTGGGACTGTGAGAACATTATCACCTGCCTGGTCACTGACCTGGTTGCCCAGGTGGCAGTTTGGCAAACACTCAGCATGAACAATAACAACCTCTTGCAATGGACTGTGAAATATTCGGACATAGTTGTTCTCAGATGTTATTGATCTTTCTCAGTTCAAACATTACATTTCAATTTTAATAGGAATAAAAACAACTGATATGAGACCGAAAATAAATACTTTAAGAGTTCAGGCATCAAATACCCACTTCTAGCAAGTGCAACTGCTCAGGGAGAAGGTAATTGATTTTTAAAGAGTGCCTTGCAACTGGCAGAGAGAGAGGAGACAATAGCTGGATGTATGGACAACGATATCAGTCAGTATGCTTTACAGTTAGAATTCAATTGTAAATCTGATTGTTGTATCTTTAAAAGTTATGTGGGAACACGTGGAGGCCAGGATTCATTAAATCTTGTTGTCTGGGAGGGTGTCACATACCCTGCTTAACAGATCAAATAAGAGGACTGAAAGTTAATTTCCTAGCCAGGAAGGAGGAAGTCAATTAGAAACATGCAGTTGAAGAGTGATCAATTTCCTTCACACTAGAACCCAAAGGAAGTGTTGTGTACTTAAACTAAGAAGCAGAGGACATATCAAAGAGAAAAGTTAAACTGAAAGGCATGCCCAAGGTAGCAGCAATAGTACATACAAGAATAGGTGCAACATTTTCTAAATCCACAAACACCCTTGCTGGCTTTAACACATGGTGGGAAAATCTCTTCAAACAGGAGATACTTTCTTCAAGACTTGAAGGTTGTCCTAGGTTTCTAGCAAAGTTTGATGAGTACTATAAATTCCTCTGTGTGCTCAAAATGAGAATCAGACTAAAATTAACCTCATTTGTAGATAGAAGGTAGTCAACATGACACTATTATCTATTTTGCTGAAAATGAAATGCTCCTCTTCAAAAGCACAGAGACAAAGAGTCTTTCAAATGAATTATTTGTCCAGTTTTATGAAGGTGAGGTCACTTGGAGGGACACCTTCCTATTTCTGTCTTCTTCTATGGTCAACATTTAGACCTTAAACAATTACAATCAGTTGTCTTTAAGTTTTTTTTTTTTTAAGGTCATCTGCTCTAAAAATTCCAGCATTTTGTATTTTTAGATGCTGGGATCAGGACAAGTGCAAAATGATGACATATCTATCTGCCTTTGCAAGCAATGCTCTTTGACTTTAGCGGGGCATAACAAAATGAGCATTGAAAAAGTTGCCACATTCCATTTTTAACCTGTTTGGGTCAGAAGCACAAAGCATAAATACTACTGGATTCTTAGGAGGCTAACGCTGTTAGAGTAAATCCCCTTTAAGAAGACAAGTGCTCCCTGTCATGAAATCCCTCAAGGTCCTACAAGCTTTACAATTAGGCACATTTATTTTCTCTATCTGCTGTTATTTAATTGTAACCAAAAATGTAAGACAAAAAGCTACTTTCTGATTTGATTATTTTTTTTCCCCTGACATTCTAAACCGAGTGTTCCGTGAACAGTTTAGCTTTCTAAAGTATTTTTCTCTTTTAAGGAGAGGAAGTTTGTGCTCTGTTGGAGGACAGAACCTCCTGTCTTCTCAATTACACTAAAAAATTCAGTCCAGCCTCTTAGAATAAATCACATATGAGAGGGAAGGAGGATGGCTTGAGAGAAAGAATGGAAAAACATACTGAATTGTATAAACATTTTAACTTTCAAATGAATACAGGCAATTTCTCACTTGTGGTCACCCTTATTTATGAACAGCTGGGTATACACACAAACATCTCCCCCTTTGCCTTTTTCTCTGTAATCAGGGAGGGCTAACCCCTCTAGTCCCTCATGTAAAGCCTGAGAACCATCTCTCCTTATTACATATCAGTCATTCATCTATCCATGCATTCATTCAACACGTTATTTGGTGATACCTGTTGCGTGCCATGCGCAGAGGTGAGTAGAAACAGTCCATGGAAATAGGCCTCCTGGAGCTTACAGTCTACACTGGAGATGGAAAAAATAGCCTTTAATCAAGCAATTACTTGAATAGACATGAAATTACAGCTCTGATAAGTGCAATGAGGGAAAAGTACATGATGCTACACATACAGGAAATAGGAGAAATCGACCTGATTCAGGAATTCAAGGAAGACTTGCTTGAGGAATTGGTAAGAGCTGAAATGTGAAGGTTGAATAGAAGTTTATTCATCCCAGAAGGAAATAAAGAAACTTCTGGGGTAAGTAAGTAGTATTTGAAGATCTGAGGTGGGATGCACATGGGAGTGATAGGGTGTGTCTGGGGACTTGAGTTCATGGACAGCCTGGAGATCGTTGAGGTGGGAAAAGAGACAGACAAATGGGTCTCGAGGTCAAATTAGAATTGTTGTCTTTATCTTAAGATAACTGGAAAGCATTGTAAGGGTTTTGTCACAGTACTGGGCGGTTGTGAAGAAGAGGACATCATTGCAGCTTGACAGGTGGTTTTAAATGCAGAAAGTATGTTCCCTTTTTATTCCTCCATTACTGCTTTTCTCCTCACCACTGTACCTCTATTTCAGCATCTCCCAGGTGTCCTATGTGTGCTTCATGCACCCTGTTCATCCTGCTCCTTACTCTAGAACTCCTGACACCTTATCACTCTGGGTCCCTGCTTCTCCCCTTCTTTTTTTCTACTATTCTGGGCCTCTTGACCACTCGGCCTAAGGCCAGAACGACCCTATCAGGAATTCAGTTAAGGCAGGCGGGGATGGTTAGATAGGTAAGGCATCCACTCAGGCCCTCTGAAGTAGAACTTTGAATGTATTTTCCATAAAGTCAGTGGTACACACAGTCTTAAGCAGTCTTAAGAGTCCACCACACCTGCGGGATGGATGACATTGGTTTTGGAAGGCCACTCTTGGAGCTTGACATAATGGGACACTGTTTCAATGGGAAAGATGATCTAAACAAAAAACTTATAAGTAAACTCCTGAAGCCAAATGTATTTTCTCATTAGAAACGGCCTTTATACAAGGAAGGTTTTGTGTGGTGGGTTCCTAAGGGATATGTTCCCCACTCTCTTGTTTTTCATCCTTTGCATATTGAACTCAAACAAATGTTGACTTAATGAAGAACCGACTAGAGAACGCTTTAGCCCCAGTGATAGTTTTTTTTTTTTTTGGTCCAGCACTTTCTAGGAGCTGGTTAGATCAATGACTTGAATTGCTAGTTTTGACAAAGTTGCCAGATTTGAAAAAATTTTAAAGCTCACTGCTGAATGGATATTTAACTCATTGTGAAATACTAATCTTTTTGCAGTTACTGAATAGGCATGCACTTGTGTTTGTCTTCGAGTGATGTTCCCTGACTGCATTCATCATCTGTCATTACTTCTTTTCTTTTTTTTTTTTTCAGTGAGGGATTCTTTTTAAAGTCCCATTCTCTGTGTTCCCATATTGGGAGCAGGAAGGGATTACTTCCTGGAAGTGTTACTTATTCAACAATTATTATTGTGCACTTACTATATAGGAAACTCTGAAGGCCTTATGCTACCACAGGAAAGACAGATGTGGTCCCTGCCTGCATGGGTCATTCAATCTACAGCAGTGCAGTCAGTAGAAATTTCTTTAATAATGGAAATGTATAAGGGCTACACTGCCCAGTATAGTAACCATCAGCCACATGTGGCTATTAAGCACTTAAAATGTGGCCAGTGGAACTCAAGATCTAAATGTTTGGTGAATTAATTGAAATTGAAATGGTCAGATGTGGCCACTGTACTGGATAGTACATGTCTAGGTGTGCAGAGAGACAGACGTAGTAAGATAAAAAGCAGGCAATGGGTGAAGCCTGGGAAAATTAACTATGTAGACATTGTAGAACTAAAGGAAGAAGTAACTGAGTTCTAGATAATTGTCATTTTAAGTAAGAGAAATATGGATGAAAGGAATGTATACAATCTTCTAGGGAAATAAGTGAAAAAGTCTTAAAAATGTTAAAATCCACCACCAAAAATGTTTGACCATTCACTGGCTCTTCCCCAAATTTACACAGATGCACTTACCTATTGCCTTCACCTGAGAAAGTACCCTATGAGGATTTCTGATATCAAATGAGCAAGCACTTTGAGCTTTTTGGAAATCTCAAGAGACCCTTACACTATCACTGTGCTAGAAATCATTGCTTAACTGAGCTGCACAACAGGAAAGAAGTTGAGCTTTTAAGGATAAATGGGTCATGCAATGATTTAAATCACCACTGAAAAAAAATCTAGCATAAAATGTTTTGTTCTGGAAGAATATCACCCATTTTAGAAATCAGTTCAGAGGAACTCTCTGGCTAGAACAGTTTGTATCAGACAGAGTTGTTTAAAACTTGTATGTGTGTTACTGGTAGCAACAGGCTCCAGAGACGTTTTATAGTTGAAAGTTGTCCTACCTAGCTTGCAGCTGCTAATCAAAGAAGGGATTAAGAAAAGGAAGGAAAACTTTTCCTCATATTCTGAAAAGAACAACAACAGGAGAAAACTTTCTTAGGTTGGTAGTGAGAGGGGACATCTAGAGAAAGAGAGGGATGCCCTAAATGTCAGTGGCCAACCTGACAACACATATATGTGTGGAAAGAGTGTGCAAGACAATAGAATCCTGTAGCTAATGCACAGGGACTGGGAAGGAAATGAACACTGTGTATTTAGTTGTTCCTAGAAAGCTAATAAGGGAAAAGAGACAACATACAGATAGACAGAGAGGTGCACCTGGTTTAGGCCTAGGTGGAATCTGGATGCTAAGGAAGTGGATACAGCATGGATTTAAAAAGCAGACTAATCAAGTGTGAAGGGAAGATGAAGTTTAGATTAAATGGTGATACAGAGTTCTGAGAAAAGTACTTACGAAAAATTCAACTGTATGCTATCTCAAAGTTGTTCAAGATGCATCATAACTGAAATACTGAGATACGTATTTTCAATTTCTTTGACTTTGGCCCACTTGTGTCTGTCATAGAATCTCTGAAGAAAAAAAACGTAGCATCTTCTTGCCTTCTACCACCTGGTGACAGTCTACTTCAGATACATTTCTTTGAGACATTTTTTTAAACCTCTATATCTGTTTCCTAATCATTAAAATAAGAGTAATGATATCTATTCCTGCCTGTTTCACAGAAGTGACAATCAAACAAGGTAGCAAGTGTAAAACACTTGGGAAACTCTAGAACATATGCAAATATAAGCAATTTCATTTATTATTTGAATGGCAAATAATTGCCCTGAAAGTTAAATCTGTACACTTAAACACAGAGAATGATTACAACAAGCATTGAGACATAATTCATTCTCTGTACTGGCCAGGTGACAGGAAGAGGGCAAGGAAGAAGCCAGAGCATGTGTGTCCCCAGGGGTGTAAGTCTGCTCAGTAGTTGGATTCCTAAGGATTTCAGGAACTGGACCCGTGAAAGGAAAGACTGGAATAGGAACATTAAATAAAGCCCAAATTCTTTTCTGCTTATGACAATGGAAATATAAAATATATATACATTTTTAATTAGGGTGCAATCTCTGGTGTGTGCATCCTTGTAGTCCCTGACACACGTACAATTTCTTGTCTGTTCACCAAGCACTCTAACCACCATAGAAAGTGAGCTAACAAAAATTACCCCATTCTCTGAGTCATAAGATAACTGCCTGGCTGTCCTCTAGTTATGTGCCTTTGAATTATTTATTTACTCCTTCTGGGGCATGGTATTCTCCACTTTAGAGTAAAGTCCATACAAGTTCTTGGATTTGAGGATCCCAAGATTAAGGACACAGAAAGAGTTTACTGTGAGAAGGCTTACTCAGATATATAGCTGGAACTGGGATGGATTCATCAACTCCTTTCAGGATTATTCTTCTTTCCTAGACACTGTAGGGGTCTGTCTAGAAGACAAAGCAATGGCAGGTCCTTAAAGGAAGGATGAAGCCTGCAGAGCTCTGGTGAACATTACATGCATTTAAGGCACTCTGGACCTAGGGATCTCAAAGGAAATTTGCCTGGCTGCAGAAGAACAGACTCACATTTATTAAGTGCCAATAATGTGCAGGAACTCTGCTAATCACTTTATATGTTATCATTTTGTCTAATTAACAGGGAAGAGGGAGAGTTGAATAATTTCTTTGTTTATGCAGTTTGGCTGTAGAGTCAACTAAAATTCTGCTGGGTGAATCCAATTTCCTACTGACTTTCACATTACATTAGACACCATCCCTATGGCTATGGCTGCTCCTATAATCAATCTTTTCTGGAAGTTTCACTTTTTCACAGACTCAATTATCGTAGCAAGTGTGTGTCATGTTGGTCATAACCAGGGAAGGGATGTTGTCATCATCAGTTTGGTTCCAAATACATATTTATGATAGTGTCATTGTTTCCAAAGTCAAATAAAAGAAGGCCATGTTTGTTTAAGTATTCAGATCCTGATTTCTTAATTCCATACATTGGATGCTTACTGTTTAGTTTCCATACGGAAGGAGGCTCAGGGCCTAGGGAAGAAATAAGGGCTGAGCAAGAGTCAGGCTGGCTCCCCATGCTTGCGGGGCCAATGTCCGAAGCAGCACGGAGACTGTTATCGAGGGCTTTTCCCTTGGCAGAGTCACTAGAATATTTACTTGCCTTTTTTTTTTTTAACTATTTCAGCAGCACTCTCTACGAGGACATGTTCTCTGCATCCACAGAAGCTCTTTTCAAACATTACTGAGAAGACTAATAAGAAGAAAAAGCATCCTCTGATGGGTTCTCAGAAAGAAAGCATTCCATGTAACTACAGGGCAATGGTGCTCTGATTACCACAGGCCCAGCTGACAGAGAGGTTGCCAGGCAGCATTTGCTCTGCTGAGAGGCGTGGTGGAATGAAGCAGCCATGTGGTTTGTATTACCGGTTTTCAGCTTCTTAAGGTTTAGAGAGGAGAATGTCCCCAGTGATGATAATTCAGTTTGGAATGAATACGTCTTCAATGCAGTGTTTGGTAACTGCTGATTTGTTTTAAATCCTAAGGCCCGTAGTCACATTTTACAATGTGGATGAGACAAAGCACAGGATATGTCAAGATCCTACTATATGCAAATAACCAAGTTTCTGGCCAAATCCTCTTAAAAAAAAAAAGGAAAGAAAAATAAAATCTCTCCAGCATTTCCAAGCTGCTACTTGCAGCCTTTATAAAGATAGCACAGGAAAAAGAAATTAAGCCAAACAATAAGCTAAATTCTGCCTTCCATTTATTTACACCATCTTCTTTAAAGTTGGGTTTGTTTCTTTTTTAAATGTCTCAAGTCAGAAATTGCCACTAACCAATCAATTTGTACACGTTTATACATATACACAAAATGCAAATGTTTTAATTTGTCATTTATTTTCTAAATTTTCTAGTTTAGAAGGAGAGAAATCTGGGATTCTTTACACTTTGAATTCTCCTGGGTATTCTTGGAAATACTCGTCTCAGAAAGTCTGAAACATTAAACTGGAACAAATGATTCAATTAATAGACAAATTTGCAAAGTCATGCGGTTTGCTTGCACTGAGTTTAGTAAAATAACTTCTGAATTAAGCCCTTCTTCAAAGAAGCATATCCACTGTTCTCTCCACGGAGCACATCAAGGTCTCTGTGGCTTTGTTTCCAGTCTCATCCCTTTTAGAAACACATTAAAAAAAAAAACAAAAAACTCATCTTTTTCAAAATCATTTTAGCAGAATTCAGATGCTCTTTAGAATTCTATTGCCTTCTTATCATTTTCAGGCTTCTGGGTAACGCATTAAGACACTGTACTCCTAGAAGCAAGACCTTCCTGTCAGAGGTTATAAAGAAGCAGAAACCAGAAAGAGGCCATAGCTGGTGCAGTCATACATTTCTGCAAAAGGCTTTCAAACAAAGAAAAAAATGTAATGTGTCAGTCGTGATGCCCTGGTCTAAACAAAATGCAGTTTTGCTTAAAGAGATGCTGTCAAACATAGTCATTTGGACTCCAAGATTGTGCTTCACAAAACACTAACTTCGTTTTGTCAAAACATAACCTTGGTTCTCAAAACATTGTCAGAACTTTCAAAGTTCAGAAGGCAGCATTTGTGGTTTAAGTAGACGTTGTCCTCTGTACTTGTTCTACATAGCATCCATCAAGCCATCCATCTGTCTGCCTGTCTATCCAGTTATCCAACAAGCATTATTAAGTTATTAAGTGCCCGGCACTGTGCTGGACCCTGGACACAAAGATAAAAAGATACATCCACATTCTTAAGGCTAGGAGTCTGAGTGTGTGGAAACAGATATGGACAAATTGTTATAGTCAAATAAAATGACCACTCGAATGGGCAGGCGAGCAGGCAGGAAGCAAGGGCTGTAATGTGGCATTAGTTCAGGATTAGTTCTGGGAGCTCAGCGGAAGACAGACCATTCTTTTCAGATACTCTTTAATATTCAGAGCAGACATAGTGTCTGAGATCACCATGTTTTTTTTTCTCATGAGATACAAGATTGATGACACTATTACAGGGAACACACCAATAGAGAGATACACAAATAAGATGTGCAAACACACATTTCTCAGAAGAGGGAGATTTCTTGAAGAGGGTGAATAAGAGAGGGCTATTTGGTAGCTGTTGATTGGAGGGTTATCCCCTAGTCGCTGTATCTACATATTTCTTTCCCCCTTTCAAGGAAACATATAAAGATGTAAATGAGAGTGAGAGTGACATTATTGCGTGGGTAATCTAAATCTGATCTAATTTACTTAAAAGAAAATATTTTGAAAACTCTTAGATTTAGTTACAACTTTTAGATTTCAGGTAGATTGTGACTGTTGGTTATTTCATGGCACTTGACAACGACTTGTTTCAAAAGTTTGCCAAAGACACCCTTAAGGAGTCTCCATACTCCCATGGATAGTCAGTTTTTTTCTTTTTTAATGCATCACTTCAGGAGCAAACTGTAGAAAATAAATTTGAGTTAATAATTTTATTTTTGATGAGGCTGGGTGTCATCAGCCACATAAACTGTGACAACCAGAATTGCCCTCCTACTTTCCCAACATGAAGAATGAGAGAGCATGGTTGAACTTAGCATTTATTTATGGCCGGGGAAGTGCCCTCTCTGCCCCACAGCACTTTAGCAGACCCCCAAAGGGAAATTCAGAAGGCAAGCCTGATAATCTCAGGGCAATTCTTGTAAAGGCCTTTGAGTTCCAACAGAACATGTCATAGGATGTAGCTGTGTAATTTATCCATTAGGTTGGGGTGGTAGGGTTGGTTGGGGGGGCGTATGGCTTCTCCTGGAATCTGTAAAGCAACTGAATGTGCTGAACAAGGTAATATTCTCTTTATTTTATAGGTTTATTTTGTGTCTGTATGCATGGCAGAACAAACAGTTACAAAACCAACTAAAAATTTAGAATTTTTCATTTTTACCTTTCAACAATCCAGTCCCTAACAATCAACTGAGACAGTTTGCTGATCTCTTCCAGTCATGGAGATTGAAAATTAAAAATCCTAGATGAATGGTACTTTAGCCACTCCTTTCAGTCACTGAGATGCCATTGATATTTCTGCTAAACAAATGAATGTACCAAAGCCATTAAGAGGCTCTATAGTCCCCTAAATTAAAGTCAGGCAATGTTCTTTTTGTGACTGTCTCAAAATGTGATTCTTTAAATCTACTTGCCCTCTGTCTAAGAATTTTCTCTGAATGTAGTCACCTTGAGTCCAGATTGTCAGGGACACTCAGTGGTCAGCACATGACCACAGTCAGAGCTGCGAAAGGAAGGCTGGCGGCGTCTTGCCAAGTATAGTGAGTATCTCTGTGCCGACGTGTTCCTAATGCATGCAGCAATATTCTTCTTGGCTATGTTTTGTTCAGAAGTCCATTATCAGAGTCTATTCATTTAATTTAAGTATACTTTTCAAGTTAAAAAAAAAGCAACTGAATCTTCTTAGTTTTTCTCATGCCTGTATTTGTGAGCCTCAGTCCACCAATGGTCAGTGAACACTTACCATCTATTTTTGCCCAGTGGCGCCCAGTGAACTCACCTGGATGGTACCACCAGAGCTACGCCTGGCCCTGTGTTGCTGAGAACAGCCTTTTGTGCCCTCTGACTGGGAGAGGAAGGCCCAGGCATGGTGGGTCTGTGGATCACAGTGCCCCAGGTAGGAAAGCCCCTTTTTTCCATCATCAGACTTTCTCCATCTGCTCCAATTTTCTGCTCTTAGCGTAGTGCCTTGTCTCTAGTGAGACATGCTATTGGAGGTTCTTTCCTGCCTATTCTTGCAGGCATCTTTCCTCAGTGCTAGATCTTGTCCTCCGGTTCTTTAGCTAATGCACCTCAAAGAGGCTTTTCTGTATGGAATCTAGCTCTGCCAAGGCGCTTCTGATTTCCGCCTGCAGTTTGGAAGCTGTGCCCCTTTTTGTTTCTTGGATCAAACCCCTTTGGACTAAGTGCTGCTGGGCATCTGTCTGAACTAGACCTCTGACCTCTACTTTATCCCCACTCCTCCCCCTGCCCTGGGTTTACTCTGGTGTTGCCAGCTCTTATCTGCCTTTCTTCTTTCTTGGGGTTTGCCCCACCTGCTCGCTCATTTCCTCTACCTCTACTTCCCTGTAGTGCCTTCCAGAACAAGGTGATTTACAGCTAACAACAAGCACCTTGGTGCGAGTGATTTTATTTGACTCTTTGTTGAGTGATAAACAGGGAAAATAGAGATAGGAATTTTGCAAAGTTTTAAGGAGAAGCAGGGAGAGTGGGGAAAGTGACATATGAAGGAGAGATGGAAAGACCCAGGCAGCAGAAATTGTGGAGATAAAAGGCAAATTAGACAATCTGTCTTCAACTTATTCACACAGCCTTCCAGTCCTTGTCACTCTGAAGCTGCCAATTTTTGCCTTGTACTATTGTTCTATGTTCATTCATCTATTCATGCAACACATTTTCCTTGACTGTCACCCCTGTGCCAGTCATATTATAGGTACCAGGGCTACTGTGGTGAGCAAACTGAACTCTCATGAAGTCTAGCGGGGAAAAATTATGTATCAAATTATCACATGATAAATATGTACATGGGGTGGGGGAGATATAGATGGATATAGAGAGGTTTAAATAGGGGAATTTGACCAGGCAGTGATATTGGAAAAATATATCTGGGGAGTAACAAGTTTGCTGAGATTTAATGGAAATAGAGGCTATAATTCAATGAATATAGAAATTCCTTTACTAGAGAAAATAAAAGTATGAACAAAAGCCCTGTGGTAGAAAAGAAGATAGGGTGTTCAAAGAACAGAAAGAAACCCTGAATGTCTGGGAGGCAGAGCGGTGGGATATCATGGGATGGGGCTGGAGAGCTGAGTAGAGGCCTTTATAGGCATGTTAAGCATTTTGTTCTTTGTCCTAAGAGCATATTGTTAGCACAAGTTATCTATTGTGTAACAGTTTGTCACAAACTTAGTGGCTTAAAAAAATAATGAACATTTCGTACCTCACAGTTTCTGTGGATCAGGGATCCGGGGGCAGCTTGGCTGGGCAGTTCTGGCTCAGGTCTCTCATGAGGTTGCAGCAAGATGCAGGCCGAAGCTCGGCAGTCACATGGAGCCTGGACTGGGCTGACGGTCTGCTTCCAAAACGGCTGACCTACGTAGCTGGCAGACGGTACTTGGTGGAACATCTCAGCCCCTCTTCACGTCAACCTCTCCACTGGGATGCTTGAGGAGCTACATGCCATGGCTGCTGCCTTCCCCAGAGCAAATGATGAGAGAAAAAGAGGAAGAGAGAGAGAAAGCTATTCTTTTAAAGACCTAGCCTCAGAAGCCACATAGCACTTCCATCACATTCTGTTCGTTAGAAATAAGTCAATAATTCCTACAAACACTCAAAGGGAGGGGAATTAGGCTCCACCTTTTGAAAAAAGTAGTGGCAAAGGATTTGGGAGATTTTAAAACCACCAAGCCGTTAAAGCAGGAAGGTGGTATGATTAGATTTGCTTTTCAAAAATAATACTCTAAACGGAAAAGAAATTAATTAGGATCAGTACTGGTTAATAGATACTAGAGTGACCCAGATGTGAGTTGCTGATAGGGTGGAACAGGATGCTGGAAGATGAAGAGAAATGAGAGGTTCAAGATACATGTAAAAGGTTAAATGAGTCTTAGAGATCAATTGGACATGGCCGTTGAAGGAGAAGGAATAATATGGATTCCTAGATTTCTGGTTTTCATAGACAAATAATGGGGTGTTTAGAGACATGGAGAATGTTAGCAGAATATCAATTTTGGTTTATCCGAGGTAGTAGGGGTGATCATGGGTTTTATCGGAGACATACTATGTTTGAGTGTTTTTGAACTATCCAAGTATGGTTACCAAAGTAGTTCTTTGGTCATAAAATGCTGGAACTAAGATGAGAGTTCTGAGCTAGAGATATAAATTGGTGAATTATCCATGTATAGATAGGAAGGTAACCTCTAGGTTTGATGAAATCCCTTAGAGAAAGAAAGAATGATATGAAAGGAGAAAAGGGTTTTTGGGAAATTGGATTTTTGTCCAAAAGTGTTCACTCTCTTCTTTTCTTTTTTTTCTTTCTTTTCCCTCCCTCCCTCCCTCCCTCCTTCCTTCCTTTCTCTCTCTCTCTCTCTGTCTCTTTCTCTCTTTCTTTCTTTCTTTTTATTCCTATGGGAGGAGTGCACTTTCCAGTCTCACTGGTGCTGGTCCTGGCTATGTGATTTGAATTGGCCAATGAGGTGTCAGCAGGTTGACAGTAGCAGGTGCTTAAAGTTTGTAGGGATTAGCAGACCTGCACCCTATTCAAAGTTTGAAGTCAAACCCAACTGAGCCTGGTCTACATCAGTTGAGCTCAATTTATAGAAATGTGAGCAAGAAAAATATGCTTTTTTTGTAAACTACTAAAATGACAAGATTTTTAGTTTAGTTATGCGGCATTATTTTGGGAATAGCTGAGTGATACAAGGGCCTTGGGTCTAATAACAAGGAACACTATTCTTTAAAGTCCTTATTGGACTTCATGCATTTTCCACAGTATATATGTCTGATACATGATTGTATTAGCAAAATGTATCATAAAAGCTTGGCCAGATATCTGGTGAATGCATGCATGGATCACCATCTAACTTAGGTATGCTTATCTATAATGAATGTCTGCAAGTCATGCACAAATATTCTTGTAATAGCTCTTCGAAGCAGCATTTCCTCAAACAACAAGAGGTTCCACTAAACCTGGATACAACAGTCATCCAGATCAACAACTGCATCCTTTCCTTTTCCCTGAGTACATTTTTATTACATGTTGTAAAGAACTGCTTAAGAAAATTGATGCTCTATCTACATGGTCTGTTAATATTTTAGATTGTATTTTATTGTTGTTGTTAAGGCAGATTTCAGGAGAACAAAATTTAAAATGAAAAAAAGTTATTAGTGGCAATAAACAAGCCTGTAAATAGTGTACCAAAGGAATGAAGTCAATCAAAGTGGCTCTTTTGGCTACTAATGTTTTCATAAAAACTATGATTAGTCATGAGGTAATCATGAGAGATGATGAGTTAGACTCAGAGGAAGAAAAATAGTTTCTTCAGTTTAACAGCTGTGGAATCTTTGGGTAATTGCTGGAATATTCCTTTTTAGTAAACTTAAAGCTTGCTATTTTATGTCACAGTAGAATGCTTGATCCGAAATATATATTTTAACTCTATCTTATTTATAACTTTCTTCTTCAGCATAACTCTAAATTATAATTGGGAAAGGACAGCATTTGGACTTAGATGTTACCCCTTTTAAAAAGAAGGAAAACTCCGTAAGAAAGGCAAAAAAGTGGCTCCACTTAAAATATTTGACTGTTGTATTTTGGTTATTTAAATGTGATTTTTCTCCTTGCAGGTACTCATCTTAAATGTCCATACAAAGTGTGTGTCTGTGTGCATGTAGCACCAGTGTAGCTGCCCAGTGTTTATGGGGAACATGTGAAATTATATACCTTGCCTAGTTGGACCACAGTGTGAAATTTTAAAGGCTAAACATGATCAAAAAGAAGAGTGGCTTCAAAAACAGAGAAACAACAACATTCCATTCTCCCAGAGCCTTTTCAGTGTCTCAGTGAGACAGCTGCCCCCTATTCCCTTCTCCTCCCAGTCGCTAGAAACAACATCCCAGGCTCCACCCCACCCCCCGCCTGAAAATAAAGGGCACCATCAACTCTTGAGAAAGAAATTGCCAAAATAACAAAACTTATTGGAGTGGATAATTTCTCACAGAAGCTGCCAATCAGATACAGATGCAAATCTGCCTTCCTTAGCCCTCACCTCACCCCTTTGCCAGGGAAAACAACCTAAACACTCAGAAAACAACCTAAACCCTCAGAAAAAAGCTTTACTCTTTCAGCCAAAGAATAATACAAATGGCACTACCATCTTGGAATAGTTTGCTGTACTTCCCTTCTGCCCTCTTTATTACACAGCTGTGTGTATGTCTTTTTGCCATCCCATCTTGTTCAGGGTTTAAAGAAGTTATTTTAACTAAAACTATCACATGAACATGGTTAAAGACTCAAACATGCAGAAACTTATGAAATAAAAATGAAATACTTCATTCTCCACACCCCCAACCTTTCTCTGAATTTTCTTAGACTTCCAAACAGCAACAGATCTGTGAGGGGAGGAAGGTGTGTGTGTGTGTGTGTGTGTGTGTGTGTGTGTGTGTGTGTGTATGTGTGAGAGAGAGAGAGAGAAGGGGTGGTGGTGGGAAGGAACTAAAGAATTTTGATACTGTCATTTCTAATTAAGAGAAAAATTTATATCAGATATATGCAAGTTCTCCCTTCATTTCCACTCCACCAAAATAAAACAGAAACAAGACCCCAAACAAAAAACCCAAATTGGTGCTGTTTAGGAGTCTAAGAGAATTGCTGGTTAAAGGTCCTTCAGATTAAGTTCATTCCAAAGACATTTCCAGTATAATCAAACAATGACAGACCGTGGTATCTAGCCAGCCACAGTCCCTGCCATCTCTGATTTAGTGCAATTTGATGATGATTAACTCAAAGAGAAGGTGGAGATGGGTTCATGTAATAGTGAAAAAAAAATTCTTCTCCATTTATGTATATTTGTACTTTTATTTATTCTCTTATATAAATTCATATATATTTAAGATGATTTTATAGGAAAAAGTCTTTTGGGTCTTGCATTTTCTCCATAATTATAAAGGTTTGTGGAATGTTTTCTGAGAACAGAAACCTTTCCTCAAGGAGTTATTTTTCCTAGAATAATAGCAGAGTCTCTACTAGGTAAGCAATGATGTCAGTGCAAATGTTTTAGTATTCTCCTCTCCCATCCAAGTTGGCTTAATATGTTATAGTTCTATTACATGACTGTTTTTAAAACATTGAAAAATTTGCTCAGTGAGAGAACAATGGTTAACTAAATCTCTAATTGCCATTTCACTTGCTATCAATAGCTTAAAAGAAAATCTAAATCCGTGACTAATGGCGCTGGAGTCAACTACTTGCTTTGAGGAGCCTCTTTAGACTAAAGTGTTATTTTTTGAAATCTTCTTGTTTTTATTTCTCTCCCCACATCACTCTACATTTTTAAAGACTTATACACTCTATTAGCAATAAAGAAATATATTCCCAGTCTTCATTCTCTTTAACTACCAGTTGAGTATCTGAGGCTCTGTTCCTGTATTTGCCATGAGATAGTGCACAGTACTGGGTTCAGAGCATATGGGCCCTGGAAACAACCTGTTCCTGACTCAGGGCCTTACTAGATACATGGTTTAGATTAACTTTTCTAATCTTTCTACACCTCAGTTTCTCAACTGCAAAAAGGTTGTAAAATCTCTAATTATAATGTGAACTTGATAGGGTTGTTGTGAAGATAGATGAGAAAATATAAATGAAAGCTCTTTATGATAGTTCTATCCAACAGTATCAGTGAAGAGAAGCTTAAGAAATAAGATACAAAATGAAAAATTTTAAACTATTGAAAAGTTCCCAAAGTAAAAAAAAAGAAAAAGAAAAAATTGCCAAAGTACGTGACCTTGGATAAATAAAGTTTAAATTATATCTCCAGATCATCTTATGTCTCAAAGTCTATGATATTTGTAAAAGTATGCATTACTACAGTCTATTCTGCCTGTCAGGCAGGAGGATGACCATGGCAGTATGTGGGCCTAGGAATGTAGAGGAAAAGGTCAAGAGAAGTTGTCACAGAGAGATCAGGCCAAATGGCTTGGGAGAGAATGTATATTCATTGTTACATTACAGAATGGAGGGCACAAGAAAATGACTAGAATTTCCACACGAGAGCTTACACATTGTTGCATTCAGAGATAGAATTCAGGAGCAAACAAGATTACTGGCTACTTTCCCTACTGACCTGAAAAGTTTAAAACTCTAGTGACCAAATATGTATATGGAAGTTAGAGCATATATTCACATCGGCTCCTTTTCACATGCATTTTGTCTAGAATTGGGTCATTTAGTCATTCTATAGTCTCTGCATATCTCCTTATTTTCTGTGAGCCATGCCAGTAGCTCTACTCTCAAGGCTATTGAGGTAAGCTGATAATTGCAGTAGAGTATTTGGGGTTTTACGGGAACCCTTGAGGAATATCTACCACCCTGGGGGGTAGTTAGTGGTGGTGGTGGCTGGTGTCACAGCTAGGAAATGACATCTGAGAGAATTCTAAAGAGAGGAGTAAGGTCAGCAGAATTAGAAGGGAGAAGGGAGAAGTAGTGGACAGGACAGGATGAGCAAAGGTGTAGAAGTGATAGATTGGTTGGTAGCTGGGGATGGGTCCCCATGCAAAGGAGGGTTTTTAATGAATGTGAAGAACATGGGATATTTGCAGGTTGAGAGGGTAGGGAGTCAGCATAGAAAGGAAGATTAAAAGGCTAGGAAGAGGGGGACAAGTTCTCAGAGGAGGCAGTGGTGGCCTTTTGCTAAAGGAAGAGCATCCCATGTTTTATGGCTAGAAAAAAAAGGTCAGATGTGGTGACAAATTCTGACACTTATGATTGATTTGACTTACATTAGAAAGTGGATTTTCCTTGGAACACCAGGGTTAAGAACTGTTTTCTTAGAATTCTCCTGAAGGCAGAAGTAGGGAAAAGGAAAGCACAGAAATGAATTTTATAGTTAAAAACCTGTCAGTTCTCTATTTGGAAGATACTAACTTCAAATTTGTTTTCCTCTTTCACCCATCTTGCAAAAAGATTGTTTTGTGTAGGTGTCAGTTGGCTGAAAACATTTTACATTTTTATAAAATTCTAAGTGGTTTAATAACTTGTGTAAACAAGGCAGGGGTATTCTTCATGTCATTGAATATTTGATTTCCTATGAGGTTAACATTTTTAT
Organism: Manis javanica; assembly: GCF_040802235.1. NCBI lineage: Eukaryota > Metazoa > Chordata > Mammalia > Pholidota > Manidae > Manis > Manis javanica. The sequence continues at coordinate 57,990,126 of NC_133168.1, forward strand.
TTCTCTCTTTTATGAATTGTCAGTTTTGTTATATGAAAGAAGGCTTTTTATGAAACACCTTCAAGCTAAAAAAAAAAAAATCTAGGATCAAGAGAATTCAAGATGCTCTGATCTTGGGTGGATGAATTGAAGAAGCAAGAAAAAAAATAGCCAAGTTAGAAAAAGTTGCATGAAAACATAGACCCTCATTTATGAAAAGGACTTCAGTCATTCTTGGTCTAGTCAGTATCAAATAAATTAACCTGATGTGGAATTTCCCTGTGTAGTACTCATCTAACATTGGTTTGATAATGTTTAGAGGCAGGAAGCTCACTGTGTTTTGAGGCAGCCAATTCTATTTTAGGTAAACTTTGATCCCCCAAATCACCTTTGTGTGAAAGGGTCAAAATTATTAGTACACAATATGAATAACTATTACTTATAGAAAGCTTCCTACTTGTTAGGTGTAGTTCTAAATGTATTACATGTATTTAACAATTTAATGCTCAAAGCATCATCTTAAGAAGTTATTATCTCCATTTTAGAGATGAGATAAATGAAGCTCAAGAGTAGTTGTATAAATATATCAATATAACACAGTTAGTAAATAATAGAGCAGGATAAGTATGGCAAATAAGTACATGAAAAGGTGCTCAATGTTATTAGTCATTAGAGAAATGCAAATGCTGTCTCCGGAGCCCATGCTCTTATCTACATCAGAGTTCTTCCTTTCATTGAGTATTTCAAAGCTTTTCTCACCTCTAGACTGGCTGACTAGATTCTAGCGCTGCGCACTCAGTCTTTTTCCCTTTCATTTCCATGGATAGCTCTGCTGTTGCCGGACTATTCATTTAGACTTTAGTGATACAGAATCAGGAAAAGTAAGGAAACAAAAAGCAGATATCGGTTAGGGGAAGACATTTCTGGGAAATGTGACACAGGACAAACATAGTATGAGAACAATGTTGTAGGGAGAAGAGAAATTTTAAGAAGCATCACTAGAGATTATACACTTCATGTAGTGAAAGAAATGCAAGGGAGGAATTTGAATTCTTATCTTACTTTTTGTTGGCTGGGCCATGTCTCTTGGTTACTCGACCGTTCTAACTGTGCACTACATGGATACAGCATGGATTTAGCAGGGTTACATACACTTTTGTATAACTCACTCTTCCTGTTAAGTTCTTCTAGAGCTGTCTGGCCCAGAGATAGATAACCTTTCAAGTATTCAAAGATGCTTATCCTATTCGCCTTAATTTTGTTCCATTCTGGGTTAAACATTTCTATCAGTTACTTCTTTTTTCCTTAAAAAAACACCTACTGAGATGTACTTGACACACAATAAACTAAACATATTAAATTTGCACAAATGGATTAGTTTTGACATATGTGTATACCCACCAACCATCACTACAGTCAAGATAATGGACATATACATCACCCTTCAAAGTTTTGTGTGACCCTTGTTAATACTTTCCCCCTTTCATCTGCCCTTTTCCAGTCCCCAACGGGCCACTGATCTGCTTTCTATCACTACAGATTAGTTTGTGTTTTCTAGAGTTTCATATAAGTACATTCATAAGTCTATACTGTTTTGGGATGGTGGTGGAGGAGTCTGGTTTCTCTCAGTTAGAATAATTATTTGACATCTATCCATGTTGTTGGGTATACCAGTAGTTCATTCTTTTGTATTGCTGAATTGTGTTAGATTGTACAGATACATCTCAATATGTTTATTCATTCACCTGTTGAAGGAATTTGGGCTTTTACCAGTTTTGGGATATAACAAATAAAGCTGTAATGAACATTTGTGTAGAAGTCTTTGTAAGACTTCTTTTAATAAGATTTCAGTAATCTTTTAATAAGATTTCATTATTCCTGGGTAAATAACAAGGATTGGAATAATTGGATCATATGGTAGATGTACTTTCAACATAAGAAAACAAACTGCCAAACCCTTTTCCGAAGTGGTTGTATCAATTAAAAATCCTACCAGCAGTTATGGCAGTTCTGCTTCCTCTGTATCCTCATGGACAGTCTTTATTTGTTATAATAGATGTTTGGAAACATCTCATTATGGTTTTAATTTGCATTTCTGTAATGACTAACAACATTGAGCATCTTTTCATGTGCTTATTTGCCATTTGTATACCTTCTTTGGTGAACATTTGTTCCACTCTTTTACCTATCTTTTTAAATGGGGTTGTTTGTTTAACAAGTTCTTTTTCTTCTCTGGGCAGTTCCTTTGTCAGACACGTTCTTTGAAAATATTTTCTCAGAATGTGGCTCATCTTCTCACTTTCTTAACAGTGTCTTCTAAGTGCAATTTTTTATTTTAATGAAATCCAATTTATCAATAATTTATTTCATGGATCGAGTTTTTGATGTTGTACCTATGAAATCTTTTCCTAACTCAGGTTCACAAAGAAATACTATGATTTTTTTCTAGAAGTTTTATGCTTTCAGATTTTACATTTAGAGCTGTTGTTAATTTTGAATATGCCTTTAGACAAGATGGAAGTTCATATATTTTGCTTATGGATATTTAATTATTCCAGCATAATTTGTTGAAAGAATACCCTTTTGCTGCTTATGGATATTTAATTATTCCAGCATAATTTGTTGAAAGAATACCCTTTTGCTACTGAATTGACTTTGTAACTTGAGAAAAAAAATCATTATTTTAATATATGTAGCTCTATTTCTTAACTCTGTATCACTGATTTGTCTATTTTTGCATGGCTATCATGTCTTGATTATTATAGTTTTATAATAAGTCTGAAAATCAGGTAGAATTAGTCCTCCAACTTTATTCTACCTTTTTCAAGTTGTCTTGACTATTCTAGATCCTTTACATTTTCATGTAAATTTTGGAATCAGCTTGTTAATATTTACAAAAACAGCTGTTTGGGATTTTCATCAGAATTGTGCTGAAATCTGGATTGGTTTGGCAAGAAATGACATTTTAATGGAAGATTACTATTTCTCCATTTACTTAAGGGTGTTCTCCAATTTATTTTAGCAATGTTTTGTAGATGTACACATATCAGCCTTGCACATCTATTCTCAGATGTATTCATAAGAAATTTGTATTTTTAAATTATTTTAAATGTTATGTTAAAAGTTTCGGTTTCTAATTGCTACTTTTGCCAGTATATAGAAACACAATTGATTTTTTATTTCGTATTCTGCAACTTTGATAAACTATTAGGCCTTAGCAGCTTTTTTGTAGATTCCAAGGAAGTTTTTACACACTCATGTTATCTGATAATAAAATTAATTTACTTCTTCCCTTCCAATCTGGAGCCTTTATTTCTTTTTTGTCCCTAGTTGTGCTAGCTAGAACCTTTAGTACAATGTTAAATAGATACAGTCAGTTCAGACATCTGTATATTTCCTGAGCTTAAGGAAAAAATATTCAGTCTTTCATCATTAAGTTTGATGTTAGAAGTAGATTTTCATGGATGCCTCTGTCAAGGTGGGGAAGTTCCCTCTCATTCCTAGTTTGCTAAAAGTTTTTAACAGGAATGTAAATTGGATTTTATTAATTGTTTTTTCTGTTTCAATTGAGATGATCATATGGCTTTTCTTTTCCATTGTGTTAATTTGATGTTAGATTGTTTGACTTTCAAATTTTAAACCAAACTGTTCATCAATATTGTTTTCTGGAGTAAATCTCACTCCTTCATGATGTACTACCTTTTTTTATAAATTTGTTAGTTTGATATGCTAAAAATTTCTTATGAATACATTAATGTCTTTATCTGCTTTTGGTATCAGCCTCAGATTAAGATGAAAATCCCTCTTCAATTTTCTGCAAGAATTTGTATAGGATTATTTTTTCTTCCTTAAATTTTGGAAGAATTCCCTGGTGAAGCATGTGAGCATGAAATTTTCTTTGTGAAAGATTTTTAATTACACATTCACTTAAAAATATAGTATTATTCAGATTACTTGCTTCTTCAGTGAGTTTTGGTTCATTTATGTCTTTCAAGGAATTTGGCCATTTCATCTGTTGTTGAATTTATTAGCACAAAATTCAAAATATTTTCTTATTTTCCTTTTATTACCTGTAGAATCTGTAGTGATATAACTTCTATCATTTATCATACTGGTAATTTACGTTTTATCTCATTTTTCTGATTAGTCTAGCTAATGGTTAATCACTTTTAAGATTTTATCCAAAAAATGTATCTTTTCTCTATTCATTTCCTGTTTTCTAAATTACACTGGATTCTTTCATGACCCTTATTTTTTTTCTTTTGTTTGCTTTAGGCTTAAATCATTAAAAAACAATTAAAATAACAAAAAAGATATAATTAATAAGTCAACAGAGATAAAATGGAATAAAAAATACTCAATACAAATGAAGGCAAAAAAGAGATAAAGAAAAACAAAAAAAAGATGCCAATAAAGAGAAACAAGTAATAGAAAGACAGGCTTAAGCCCAATCATATCAATAATTATGTTAAGAGGAAATAGCTTAAACAGTTTAACTAACAGGCAGAAATTATAAGGTTGTACCAAAAACTGAGGTAATTATATGCTACCTATAAGAAATACCCTTTAAATATAAAAGCACAAACAGGTTTACATAAAAGGGTGGAAAAGGTTATGCTGTGGTAACACTAATCAAAAAGAAAATTGAAATGGCTGCATTAATATAAGACAAAATAGATTATCAAATCAGAGAATATATTTAGAAATAAATATGGTCATTTCATAATATGACCAGTTCATCTAGAGGATATACAAGTGCTAAACATTTATGTACCTAATAACAGACCTTGCAAATATATAAAGCAATATCTAATAGGACTGCTAGGAGAAATAGAGAAATGCACAGTTACAGTTGGGGATTAAATTTACCTCTACCAATACTTAATAGAACAAATAGAAGATTATGTAGGACATTGACTACTTGAACACTATCAACCAAGTTGACCTAATTGATAGCTATAGAACACTCTTCCTAACAACAGCAGAATAGATGTTCTTTTTAAGTGCACAGGGAACATTTATCAAAATAAACCAATAAGCCATAGAACAAGACTCAATAAATTTAAAAGGATTTAGGCCATATAAAGTATCTTCTCTGACCACAGAGGAATTAAATCAGAAATCAATAGCAAAGAGATCTCTGGAAACTAAATAACAAACTTCTAATTACCCACAGGTCAGTGAAGAATTTAAAAGAAAAATTAGAAAGTATTTTAAATGGAACGAAAAGGAAAATACAACGTATCAAAATTTGTAAGATGCCACTAAAATAGTTTTTGTTGGGAAATTTATAGCACTAAATTCCTATATTAGAAAATAAGATTTCAAATCAATTTACTCAGTTTCAACCATAATAAACCAAAACAGGGCCTGGTGAACAAACGGCCCTTGGGCCAAATCAAGACCACTGCCTGTTTTTGTAGAATAAAGTTTTATTGGAACACAGGCCAGTTCCTTTTTATTCTAGGGGAGCATACATGCTACAATGGCAGACTTAAGTAGTTAGAGACTGTATGGCTCACAAAGGCTAAAATATTACATCTAGTTCTTTACATAAAATGTTTATTCATCCTTGTGTTTGAAATATTTTCACCATTATTTCTTCAAATATTTTTTTCTACTTCCTACTTTGGAGATTTAAATCACATGTAAATTAGGTGACTTGGAATTACAGCTCCCTAATATTTTTTTAAAGTTCCTTTAATCTCAATGCTTCCTTTGTGAAGTTTCTATTGCTATTTCTATGAGTTTGCAATCTTACTCATTGTATTTTTTTCTGAAAGATTATAGCTTTCATCTCTTAAACTTCGATTATGCCTCTATATAATTTATTCACATATTGAGTACACTTATAATGAATGTTTTAGTGGCCTTGTCTGCTAATTCTAACATCTGCATCAGCTCTGAGTTTGTTTCACTGGATCGTTCCCCTTGCTTTGTCATACTTTCCTTCTTTACATGTCTGTTTATCTTTGATTGAGTGCTGGACATTGCAATTTTTACCTTCCTGGGTGCTGGGTATTTTTGTATTCCTAAAAGTATTCTTTGAATTTCTTCTCAAATGAAGCTTAGTAACGTGAAAACAGTTTGCTTCTTTTTGGTCTTTCTTTTAAGATCTGTTAGTCAGACCCGGGTAGCATTTACTCTGGGGTTAATTATTCCCTATTACTTAATCAAGACCCTCTGAATTTACTCATACCCTATGTATTGTAAGATTTTTCTAGTCTGTTTTATGGGAAAAGACACTATTTACAGCCCAGTATGAACACTGGGATCCATTTGCTCTAATCCTTTCATATGGTTCTTTCCCCAACAACAAGTAGTTTTCTAACACGTATAGTCTGTGATCTGGACTCTGTTGAATACTTGAGGGAGATACTCTGAAAGTTTCCAAGAACTTTTCTCTGTTCATCACTTTCTTCTCCAGTACCCTGTTCTGTGAACTCTAGTGACCTTGACCTCCTTGGACTTTCAACTCAGGGAGTTCAACAAGTCCCACCCAACTTTCCTCACCCTGTGCCACTACCTGACATCTCTCTCAAGACAGTAACCTGATATAATCATATAATTCACTTTTTTTTTAACCATCTCTTAGGGATCCCTGTCCTTTGTTGCCTAATGTCCAATGTCTTGAAAGATCTTGCATTGTATATTTTACCCAGTTTTCTGTTTTTGTTTTCACTAAGTATAGCAAATCTGTTTCCTGTCACTCTATCTTGTTCCAGACAGTGTATCTGTTATTTCTTATTCATTACTCTCTGCTCCAGAAATTCTCTCATTTGCCTTTATACCTCTTCAAATGCATTACCTGTACCAATACAGTAGTTCATGTAAATTCTGAATATGCAGAGAAAGGTAGAACTTTCTCTGCTATAGTCTAGTCTTGATACTCCCAAGAGTGCAGCATAAGAACACATTTCTTTTCATCAGTTTCGTTACACTGTGGCCTGCCAATGTGCATGGGAAAAGTAAGAATCCCAAGTATTCTTTACTTCTTTAGCTATTAGTTATGCCCCATCTTGTGTTTGTGCAATTATTTATATTTTTTATTTCTAGTTGCTGAATTTTAATTTATTTTTAAAGCTCAATTTCACTTAGTTTGATTCTAACCAGGACTCACTAATTCATAGTAGAGAGCAGAATTTAGAAGCTACCTAGAACAGAGGGCTAGAGGAAGGATCAGAGAGAATATCAGATTCTTAGCAATAGACTTTAGGAAAGATCAATCAAGTTTACAATGTGGAGGGAACATATGATGGCTGTAATCACCAAAGAAAGAAAGAAAAGTGAAACAAAACTATCAACTAATAAAGACTTGGCTGATCTGAGCACTCCAAGTAGCTTAGGAAAATACCTCACTTTTGGTCTGGGTTGTGGACCTGGAATATACTAGTCAGCAGAATCTGAAACAAAGACCTAGAGAGTTCCTGGGCTAAGAGTGAAGTGATAAAGAATTGCTAGAAAGAACCGTTGACGTTTTGAACCTGTGCCAGGAGGACTGCAGAAATGTGAAGACTGTAGTTGAGATTTTCTACTTTTAATCTTTGATGACAATCTCAGTGTTATTCAACTGGACTAAAATTTATTTGTATATTTGAAATTACTGTTTATAATGGTTGGCAATAGACAAAGTTAGAGGAATATATGACACTGGCAAAGAGGAAGTAGGGAGAGGATAAATCCTGGCATATGGTCTAATGGAAGTTATTCTTTCTATTAATCTGCACAATATCAATACAAAGTTGACTCATGAACAAGCAATATCAAGTAGGGACTTACCTAGTGGCAGATAACAGTCTCTATTGGACTGTTCAGTGATTTGGAGGCAAGCATTTTACCTCTTTGGGAGAGGGATATCAGTTTTTATTATAACTACACCTGAGAAAGTCAGGTTTAGAGAGTAATGGTGACTGGAGTGTTCTAGATTTTAGCAGAGGTCGGAGTACTGTTTTAAGAAAAAAATGAGAGGAGCTTCTTTTGTTCCTGAGATGCCCTATTTCTCTTTGTTTTTGCTTTTTCATTACTTCTTGTAATTTTTGTTTATTTTTCTGTCCAAAAATTTAAATATTTTATGTGTCTTCTTTTATTCTTTCTCTTTCTTTTTAAGATTTATTTATTTTTATATCGTATTCCTTGTCCCATCTATCTCCATCCAATAACATACTACTTACCACCTTTGCAGATAATGCCCTTATGGAAGCAAAGAGGATTTTGGACATGCAGAGAAGGAGAAGAGAGAATAGGCTGTGAACAAGTCTGCCTTTGCTGCAGTAACCCATATGTATTTCATGGGATGGGGAGACATTTCTGTAGTGGTTGGTTAGGCTTAACCATGATGGGGCCATTGAAAAGAATAGTAAACAGGAGGCGGAAGGAAAAAAGCTGTGCTTGCTGCAGAGTAGTTTCCTTTTCTTACTCATGCAGCAGAAATATGAGACCACAATTGTTAACTCAGTGACCTTATATTTTGAGTCATGGTCTCCACCAACTTTGGAAGTTTTCCTTCCCACATGCCCACAGCAAACTTCTCCCACCCGTCTCTGTGAGTTAAAATGGACATGGGTAGCAAACATTTGATATTCTCAACCAATACAGAATCTAACAGAATTCAGTTCAACAAACATGCATCAAGTGCCTACTATGCACAAGGCACTGTTAAGGAATGGTGAAGTTTAAAGTTGCACAAGCCATAGTCTTGTATTTTCAGGAGCTATAATCCAGATAAGCACAAAAAAGGCATACTGAAGGTGGCCAAAAAAAAGAGAGCAATAAAGTACAGTGGAAACCTAGAGGAATGAGATATTCTGGCTGTGAGATAGAGGGAGACTGCATGGAGGAGCTGGAATGTCATTTAGATTCTAAACAGTAACAAAAATTGAGGCAGGGAATATTATGTAAAAGCCCAGAGATAAGAAAATGCAGAGGACATTTATAAAGTGATGGGAAAGTGATGGAACTGAAAGGACATTTCAGGTGAGAATATGAAACATGCTGGGATCTACACTAAATAGCTTGGACTTTGTTCTGTAGACAAGAGGCAATCATTGTTGGACTTTAAATAGGCATGCTGACATGATATAACCTTTCATACAGATAACTACACTGGTAGCTGTATAATGAGGGATTGGAGAGAGTGGAGGCAGGGAAACCAATCAGAAAATAGGAGAAGGAATAAGAGCCAATTCTTGGCAAGAGGTGCAGTAGAACACATGGGTACCTGGATGATATGACTTAGAATTCTGGACTGACAAGCCATGACCTTGGGGGCAGTTTGTTACTTCATGTTTCAGTTTCCTCCTTTGTAAATCAAGGATCAGAGCAGTAGTTATTTCATTGGGTTGTAAAGATTAAATGATCTTGGGGTTTGTGTCTAGCAAATACTCACTAATGTTATGTATTGTTAGTAAGGCACTGGTAAGAAGAGACAATAAGGAGTGGATTTGAAAGTTATTGTACTATATAATTATGTCATTATTTATATTGGAGTTATTTTCAGCTGTTTGCCTATTAAACATAATTCTGTCATTTAGTAAGCAAAGCAAGAAATCAAGTTGTTACCATAGCACTTATTATATTTTATTTATTTCTTGTGACTAATTTCTCCTAGGAAATGTCTCAGGCTTTGAGATAATATATGAGATTTCTCCTGACATATATTAGTGTTAAAAAGGAGCTCAAAAATGTAATAGGGCCATTTGAACTATGTAGTTAGTTTTAATTGATATCTCATTGTCTATCTCTATTACATATCTACCTATCATAGGTATATTTATTTATTTACACTTTCTCACACTGCACGTAACCTATGAGAAGTTAAAGATCCTAAGGTCCTCTGTAGACATAACCATGCACCTTCATACCTGTTCGAGGCATGGAAAGCTACCTTAATTAAAGATACAAATGATAGCCCCACTGATCTCTGCACTGCTTTTCTTTCCTTCCTTCTGTTCTGCCTTCACTACTTAAATCATTGCTGCAGAGCGCCTCTCCTAGAGAAATCACCCAGAAGCAGGGAGAGGGGCTGGAGAAGGCTCTATTGCCAGTCGCCCTGCATGTTGCCTGGGAAAAATGCATAAAGCCAAACGAGGCTGACAAGAGAAAACAAAGAAGCAGCTCTCTCTGACTGACCAGGAAAAGAGGGAAAATAGAGGGAGATAAGCAATTCTCTTTTACTGTTTCCTGTGCCGTCTGAAGTGGACTTATCTATGGTCTAGACCACACTGAAAATGTGAAGGTCAAGATAACAGAGGCAGCTGCAGTCAACTTCAAACTGTAGCATATTTATCTTGATCTACTTTGGGTTCCAGTAAAAATCCAGAACCTAAGAAAGGAGCTATAGGCAAATGTCAGTGGGATGGCAAAATAGCCAAAGTGCCTCTATGGGAAGAAGAGGAGCGTTGGGGTGTTCTTGGGGCTCATGGTCTCCTTGGCTCTTCCTCTGGGTACCTTTGACTTTCCTGTTTCAGGAGCCTCACTCAGCAATAGGCAGCTGGCTGTGTCCTTTCCCACCTCTGACAGAGGGTGAGGTTGAAGGAGTAGAGACCTGAATATGCTCTGGACTCAGGTGAGTCAATGGCAGAGAAGCAGCACTCATGGGATTGCAGATGTGGCCTCTGCTGCTGTCTCCCAGCTCTGCTGAGGAGTGTTCATCAGAAAGAGTAACTCACATGGGGGCTTTTAAAAACAAATGTAAAAAAACAAAACAAAACAAAACAAAAAAAGGAAACTAAATAAATAAACAAACGTAGAAGAATATTTACTGACAGGAAAATTTATTCACAAAATGTTGTTAACTGCAAAAGCATGTAATAAATATTGTGTACAGTATGATCTCTACTTGTGAGCTAAACCAAATTAATTGTAAACATCACACATGTGCATTGGGAGATTTATCCCAGTTTAACCACGGACACCTCTGGTGGGGAGGGAATTTGGGGTTTGCCACATAATTTTTTTTTCTTCTTTCAATTGAAGTCATTTTTAGTTTTCAAAATAAGAAAGACACTCACCCCAAATTCCCCAGCAGTCAACTGGCAGAGCCTCTGCAGCTACTCGTTGGAAGCTGGTTGACATAAATGTGAAGTGATCTGGGGAATAACAGTCATCATTTCCTTTTTGTTTTCTATTGTGTCTCTTCATTTTCTGCACAGGAAGCACGGAGCAGCAATCTTTTCCTTTCCTAACAAGGATCCTGGAGTGTTGGTGACTGAACAATCTAGAAAAGGAGAGGTTGCAGAGACCCTCTACCCACACCTCCATGGTCCATGTGGCAATCGGCTTCCTGCACAAACCACCACTCCCCCGGCTTCCTGCCAGCCTCCTTTTAGCAGGGGACCAAACATGGGCTGAACTCCTAACGCCTGGAGAAATGCCTCTTCCCTACCAAGTCCCCAGAAGCATTGGATGGGGGAGCAGGGGAGTTGCTGGAAGAATCTGCCTTTAATACGTGTCAGGTTCCATCCTAACCACTTTCAGTCAGCAATGTCAGGGTAAGGTCAATTCCAGGATTTTCCATTCCTTGGCCTTCTGTGACCAACAGCCCATGTCCATGTTGTGATAACTTTTTCTTCACCAAGATGACTTTTAAACCGACAACAAGAGCAACGGTTACACTTACACAAGAGAAGGTGAGGCAATTTCAGGCAGGTTCCCGCGCTGGCTTGTCAACAGCCATTGTCTGGGCGCCTTCTGGAGAAGGAAAGGAGCAGCAGGCCACCGTGCAATGTGCACGACGGTGACGGGGGTGGGGCTGGTCAAAGCCCGAAAAAAAAGTGCACTGGGATGAAGTGTGGAAACTCTAAAATTTCACTGATTAACCACTGATGAAATAACAGAGGTCTATTTTTCTCTCTCAGGGACCCCTTTTTCACAATCTGAATGTGAAAACTAAGAAACCCAATTTGCCTACGCTTTCCACTGAGCTGACTGTGTGTGAGGTGCTGCCGTTTGAGGGTGCAGGCAGCCTGCACTCTCTTTTCCGAAGGACCTGGTGTACAGCAAGTGCCCTGCCACCTTCTCTCTCCTTGAGGAGGTTGTCAGGAGCACAACAGTGAATTCTTTCATTCCTGCCATTTGTTTTAAGGAGGTATAAGGGCGTTAGTTTTTTCGGTCTCACCTTCCTCACCTCCCGCACCAGCAGGGCTCCTCCCCGCCCCATTATCTTTAGGAGGCACATTTCCATGTCAAAGACCTCTGGGGAGAAAAAGCGGCTTTTTCTTTCACCCCCTGCCTTGTTTGTTCAGGATTCGCCTTAACTCCGTCCTTCCCAGCCTTGCTCCACATTAGCAAAAGCAAGGAGTAGAACCTTATTTAGAAATCAAAACCATGGAAAAAAACAGCTTCTTTCTGTGAAAGATAAGAACAGTTTAATTGCCCTTGAAAATATCAACTTGGTGTAAGAAAGATCACTATCTCGTGTAGTAAACTAGAAATAAGGGTCAGTCTGCAGTGAAACTGTAGGTTTCCTTAAGAAAAATAGAAGTGCTTAGACATCACAGCTAGGTAAATCCACAGCAGGCTAATTCAGAAGAATTTCAAGGGGGAGTGGGTACAGTTTAACTTGTTCTGCATGTCCTGATGTGCCCATTTGGTAGAACTAATGGGTAATTCAGTTGGACCCAAAGAAGGCTCTCCATGTTCCTACTATGTTCCTACTCTTCTGGGTCTGGAGAACCTTGAAATCCATTACTGCTCCTGCCCTTTTGACAGATTCTTGGGAATCCAAATCCACTTATTTCCTGTCAGTTGCCAACATGTAGGGCTTCACTTGGGAGTAGTTCTCTGGGGTTTTCATCAGTGTGCTCTTTGGACCCAAGTAAGACACTTTCCTGAGGAAAGCTCCCACACTGGACGTGTACCACTAGGGACCCAGGCTCACTAGCTCTTATCTGACACCAGAGCAGACACCCCATTGGGCTTTGGGGAGCAGTTCACCCCTCTGGGAATTCCCATACTAAAAGGTAGTCTTAGAACCAGAGGAAAAGTCAAAAGTTTATGGTTCCTGTTCTTTCTCATGTCCCAGAACTTGCCCCGTCCCCTTCCACGCTAGACTTCACTCATACTGAAATACTACGAGTTCTTGAACAGGCTTGTTCTTCTCTTCCTCCAGATATTTCATAAAATATCTCTTTTCTTTGGAATGTTCTTCCCCCCTTTGTTCCTGGTTAACTTCCACTTAGTTAACTGTCATACCCAGTTAACTCCTGAGTCTTTGAAAACTCTGTTAGTTGTTCTTCCTATGTAATGCCACAACTGTCTGGGGGAACAAATAAAACAGTTATGGAGAAGAAGTACAGGTTTCAGAAAGCCTAATTACGTGTCTCTTTTAATGTGGTACTTGGAAGTCCTAATGACCTCTTCCTTCATTCTTAAAAAAGTTGACCCATGTCCTTATGAAACTAGAACAAGAATCTAGGCCTGAAAGCAATGTCTGTACTAGTAGGATTATTATAGGATTTTTATGTGCTCCATATATAAGCCAGTTGAGTAGACATAGGAAGGGATTCTCAATGGAAGGGTCAACCTAACATGTTTATTTCCAAAGATACCTAGGAGATCTACAGAAGTACACAAAACCTTGGTTTTAAAGTAGTTTACAATCTAGCAGTGGGATATGTCACTTACATTTAATTTTCTATTGCTGTGTAACAAAGTACTCACACACATAGCAGCTTAACACAACAACCATTTATTAGCTTGAGACAGGGACCGTGGATGTAGTCAGAATAGAGTGAGAGCCTCCGGAGTGGGCAGGGCAGGATATCTGTAGTCCGAGCAATGTAACTACATGCAAGGAAACCCCGCCTGCTAAAACTCAATGTTAAACATTGAGCTCTAGAATCATTCTTCAGTGAAATCACTTAATGTTCCCCAGATAAAGAAGGGTAGCACATGTTTTATTATGCTAATCATTTGTAACCATGTGTAACATTCACTTTAGCATGCTAAAAGGCCCAGGCCTGTGTGCTGTCTTTCCTCCTTCAGATCTGACGAGGTGATTCTGCAAACTGAGCAACTAACTTGGCATGCAGACCCCGCTGTAGACGCATAGTAAAGGGCAGGAAGAATTCCATCTTGAAGATAAGATTGCATTTTAACACCCAGGAAGTTCAAGAGGCAAGATTCTTTAGCAAGTAGACAATACCTCAGCCCACCTTGGGGGCTGGGCAGGCAGCCTTTTTATATGCTCCCAAACCAAGGCGCTGGTGTCCCAGAGAGAAATCAAGGCAGGAAATTCCTTACAGTTAAGTTAATTTTTAATATTCAGGGATCACTTAACAAGTCCCCACCCCTAAGTTTTTTCATGTTCTCAAAAAGTCCTCAACTGCCTATAAAACCCCCTAGACAACACACCGCTAGGGACTCTCTTGTCCCCTCCTGGCATGAGCAGGGAGCTCTGTCCTTTCACTTTATCTCTAAATAAAAGCCTGTACCTTGCTCTCCTACCTTGACTGTTTGTGAAGCTCATTCTTCGGCTCCACAAACAAGAACCCCGGCATCAAGCTCACACTTCTTAGTTGAGCAGTCTGGGCACGGCTCAACTGTGTTCTCTGCTCGGGTTCCTACACTCCAGGTGTTGTCTGTGGTGAGTTCTTATTTGGATACTTGGAGTCCCCTCCCAAGCGCTCTCAGTTCCAGGCATTGTAGGATTAAAGTTCCTATTTTCTTGCAGTCTGCTTGGGACTCTTCTCAGCTCTGAGAGGCCACTCTCAGGTCCTTGTCACATTCCACCACCCCTGCCCCCTCCAATCTTCAAAGCCAGAATCAGAGATGCCCCTTGGGTCAAATCCCTCTCAGATTTCAAGTCTCTCTCACCAGGAAGAGCCCTGTCCCTTTTATGGTCTTAGTGATGAGGGCAGGTTGATCAACCGTGACACAGAATATGACCTGCATATGGGGGTGATATTCCACTATATCCACAGGTCCTTCTGACACTGAAGCAGCAGAACAAGATAGCTCCCTTGAACAATATAATATATTACATGGCTACACAGTAGGGAGAGACACTTACTGTATGTGCTTAGCAGATGTTCAGTTAGTATTTGTTAGTATGTGGGAAAATACATACAGCCTGAGAGCACATAATGTTTTGAACTGCAGTAATCTGAATAAACTCCATTAGTCATATAAGAAAGCACTTTTGATCCACATGTGGGTACAGATGGTCCCTGACTTATGATGGTTTGACTTTGATTTTCTGAGTTGACAAGGGTGAAAAAGTGATACACATTCAGTAGCAATTGTACTTTGAATTTTGAATTTGGATCTTTTCCTAGGCTAGTGGTACGGGGTATGATTATCTCTGAGGATGCTGGGCAGCTGTGGGGAATTGCAGCTCCGAGTCAACCAATGTCACAAAAATAAACAACTGATACATTGACAACCATTCGGCACCCATACAACCATTCTATTTTTCACTTCTGGTACAATATTCAGTAAATTACATGAGATAGTCAACACTTTATGGTAAAATAGGCTTTGTGTTAGATAATTTTGTACAACTGTAGGTTAATGTAAGTGCACATTTAAGGTAGATTAGGCTATGCTGTGACGTTCAGCAGGTTAGGTGTATGTATTAAATGCACATTTGACTTGTGATATTTTCAAAGTGTGATGGGTATATTGAGATGTAACCCATGGTAAGCTAAAAAAGATCCACAGTTTGATTGTCAAGTTTCTGGGTATGAGAAAGTGAATTTCAAAAAGCAGCATCATGGGAAGGTTGGTCTAGGTAAAGGGGTTTCACACATCTAGGTTTTTTGAGCCATTCTGGGGGAAGGAGCCAGAAGGCCTGAGTTATGGGGCAAAGCCCAGTCAGGAACCACAGCAGATACCTTGGGATCAAAGGCAGGAACAGAGGATTAGACACAAGCTGCCCAGTGTTTTCCTTAATCACTGAGGTGCTTGAAAGGGTTCACTTATTTTCATGGGTTACCAACTAATGTGCAAATAAGCTGGTAGCTAATGAGATAGAACTACCCAGACTGGAGTGTGACATGCAGTTGTGTTATATTTTCTGGTGTCTAATAGGAGACTGAAATGTGGTTTTTGAAAGTGTTTTACTGGAATCACTCAGTAAAAACAACACCAGAGGTGCTTAACTCCTCCATTTGAAGCAACTTCAGAACTTTATGGACAGATCTATTTAGAGCTGATCCCATTCCTGTTTCACAAATGTAAGTAAGTTGAAGTATTCTGAAAGAAATTGACTTGCCCAAGGTCTTAATAAATCAGCTGAAGGGCAGGAAATTTAATGCAATGTCCCTAAGTAGTTTTTAAATTTCTGAAGTGAAATGAGGAAGCTATGTTGATATTCTGAATTGATGTCTGCATTTCTCAGTTGGATATTCATTTTATACATTTCATTAAAAATTCTGTTGCTGCTTTCAATATTCTCTAGGACTGAAATCTTTGTATCCATGTCTTATGCAGACAATCTGGATATTGTATAAAGCAACATAGCTGTTAAAGCCTAACAGAATGAGGATGCACATTTGGAGATTTTTCATGTTTGAATATTTTTATTTAATTGCTAAATACAAATTGAATTATTTGACTGAAATGATCAGGCTGGTTAGTTCAATGTTATGCAAGTATTGGGAACTTCCTCTGCAGTTCTTGGGAAAGAATATTCAAGACATTGTTACTTCTTATAGAAAGTCCAGTCCTAAGCACTCCACAGCAGGTTTAGAAACCCTTGGCCACTGCTTACCACACTCTTAGCTGTTAAAGGAGAAGTCAGTAGAGGAGGATGACTTATATAACCGAAGGAAATGCAAGTGTCCTAGTAATATTTCAGTTTACTCTGGTTAAAGTTTTAATGCAGAGTAAACAAAGTTGCATCTTGTTATATAAAAAGGAAAGGATGGGTGCAGGGAAGGACTTGGCAGTCTATGGCCTGTATGGGGTAACATGAAGTTTTTACAAAGTTTTTCTCACTCTAAGGCTGGTGGTTAATTCCCATTGGAATATCACTTATGTGGATGCTTGGAGATGTTTGGGTAAGGCGAATTCCATCACACTTATACAACAGGAATGTATTTGGGGAACAACATCCTAAAAGCTAACTGTAAGTGACATGGATATTGCAATGTTTGCGAGGTGAGCTCTTGAACTATGAATGTGTCTGTTTTTATAGCAAATTACTATTTCACTAGAACATTTTGGATGTTTTCCTACATTAAGTAGGAAAAACAGAGCACTTTAAAATGGTGAGTTTTAAATTAGGAAACAACAGAAAAGTATCTAGAGGGGCGGAATCTGCCAAAGGAAACCCACAAACCACAAGCTCAGACATTGTTACCGTATGGACTGAAGGAGACAAAATGCTCATTCCCTTTCCCTCACAAGGGCATCTTTCAGCTTGATGATAAATAGTATTGACATATAAAACCTGGGGCACTAAAAATGTATCGATTCTTTATTCCTAGTTTTTGTTTTCCTTCCTTGTCTATTACAATCGATGTGAAAAATGAGAATTAAGCATGACCCCAATTATTGGAAATCAGAGGCTAGATCTGAAGAAAGACTCAAACTTGGTAGCTTTTGTTACCTTTTTTGCTTTTAGCATGAGGAGTAAGAGTTATCCAAAGAATGCAAATACAACCAAACAAGTCTCTCCCTGCTCAGAAAATTAAATGCATATATGAGAGCATCAATGGTCACTATCGCCACTTCAGAAAATGCATTAGAACTGTGCTGGCATCATGTCCGGTTTTTAAGGCTGTTGGTGGGGGAAGGAGGAATTGAGACAAACTGTACGCAGTTCTCTTTTACCTTCTTAATCATCTACCACATATGTAATGGTTGGGTGAATAAAGTGAGAAAATTGTTCCATCTCAACAGTTACACATTCCAGGCACAGTATCCTGGAACCAAAAAGTACTAAAATTTAGAGCATTTCCTCAATGTTCTAGAGAACATGTACAACACAACTGCTGCTTACAGAAATCTTTGTGAAATTATCATACACGAGAGATGTTTTGCATATTATGAAGATGTATGACTTGTACCAGATGCACCCTTTGTGTGGAATGCTCTGCTCTGATTGACATACAGCTATTTTCTTCTTGTAATGTGGTTATCAGTTTATATGTCATCACCTTAGAGAGGACTTTTCTGACCACTCTACCCAGTCTCTCTATAAGACATGTTTTATTTTTATCAGTGCACTAGCCACTGCCTGTGATTTTCTCTTTTACTTTGTATTTTGTTTGTGGTTTGTCTCACTGCCTCTCACCTGAAGATACATGGAAGTGATGACTTTGTCAGTCTGCTTCGTTATTTCCCTGTGTCTGAAACATGGCAAGACAATGATAGGTTCTCAACAAAGACTTGTTGAATGAAAGAATGAGTAAATGGATGCACAATACAATATAAATATATTTTGCTAGCATTCTTGGTTTGCCAGAGGAAGTTATTCAGTCTTTTAATCTGCCTCTCATATGCTATGTTCACCAGTAATGTTAAAATGCATACTGTTATCAGTGGGTATGTGTTTACATCAGGATTTTTCTGAGCTTGGAAAGGCTGTCTCTAAGAGGGAAATAAGATTATCAGAGAATTTACTTTCAAGATAAACAAGCAATGGATAAAAACTGAGAAAGGAGGTTACTTTAAAAAAAGACAGAATGGCTCCTAGGCCTATAAAATTTAATTGGTAACAAATATAATTGTATTACCATGTCTTAAAAAAAAAAAAGAAAAGACAAAAGCACTGGTTAGTCATGAAAACAAAAAAAAAGTCTTGGATGCCAGTTTGTCAGTGCCGGTCCACACCCCCAAGTACTGTGCATCCTGGGTGAGGGATCCTAGGCTCGGTTCTGCAAGATGGTTTCATCTGGCTATCTCAGCCTGATGCCATTAAATATTTGCTTCTCTCTCTCTCTCTTTGTTCTGCTTCCCAGGCCCCTGAGCAAATTTTGCAATGTAATTTGGCTTTCCATAGGAGTACACCTGCAACCAGAGATGAACCAGCAGTATGGACTTGAAGTCCTTCAGTCCCTGGGATCGCTGTTGCTCGACACATTTAATAAATTGTCATCAGGTTTAGTTATCTATCATGTGAGGTTGGTAATTGTGAGTTGTCCCTGAAAGAGATGTGCTGACTATTCATGTATCTGAGCCTTCGCGCTTCCCATGATGTTCTGGGCTCTGAGAAATTCCACTAGGAGGATGCACGAAGACCTTGTGAGGCGGCCCAATGCTGAGCCAAACATTTCACTTGAATTTTTGAATTAATGTCCATCTACTATCAATTAAACTGATTAGTTACTTAACTGAGTGCAATGTCTTGAATCTTTCTGTCCCTAAGGGATGAATGTATGCAAAATCCAAGTCATCATCCTTATCTCTCTCCACACAAGAGAGGGGTAAAGAAATTTGGGGAACAAATAGAGGAATTCATGTTGCATACTCATTCTTCCTTGTAGAGCCTCTATTGGGATAGGTCTTAACATGGGGATAAAAGGGAAAGTGTGATTTTTTTCTCTTCAGGGGACACCTCCCCTCTCCCTGAAGCTGAGCTGAAACTCAAGCTGCCTACCTCCACATTCATAGCCAATTCCTCAGTGGGGGCTCTGGGCTGGGGTCCACTGCTCAGGAGCCCAGATGGAGTGCAAAGAACCCCTCTTCCAGCCTCTGACTATGTTTGGCAACATATAAATATGACCAGACTTGGCAAAAGGGTCAGTTCGGTGACTTGTGTCTCGGCATCTCCAGTCTCTGCTTTCAGTCTTTTTCGCGTGATAGCATCCTCCTGATTTCAACTACTGCTCTTCTAGCCATTTATATTTAATCAAATCGCATTCACATTAATGCCTACCTCTTCCAAATTACAAAGAATATTTCAAAGTATTCTTTTTCTTCAATTTTATCACAGGAACTAAAAAGCAAGTGATAAGGAAGGGGGGACTGGTGTCACTTCTTTGTGTCTAAAATCATACTGTGTTTTACTATAAGTTAAAGAAAGACAGCAGATCTGGTGTCTTCCGTAAAGGCTATAGAGTAAAGCAGTTAAGAATATTGGCTTGAAGTCAGGAAAAGTTGGATGCAAAGCCTTGTTTTGCCATTCACAAGCTGTTTGATTTGGGACATGGTTTTTAGCCTTGGTTTTTCCATCCACTAAATGAATCATAATAACGATTTCAGAGCATGGTTGTGAAGATTAAATAACATAATGAATTTAGGGCTTAGCATGGTCCCTGGCTCATAACAACTAATGCACACTATAGCTATTATTCTATCATCTCTGCACTCACCTTACATTCCTTTCAGCTCTCCTCAGAAGGAAGAACTCTGCGTATAGTGGCCAGGGAGGACAACACCTGGGCCCAGAGAGACTTGCCTACAGGGCTGTGTCTTCGTGACCAAATGACCCTCTGCTCTTGCATCCTTGCTTTTTGCTCTTCTCAGAGCCTTCCACTGCACCTGCACTTCCCATCTTTAAAGATCTAGAAGCCTTTTCACTGTGCCTTATCTCTTTTTTTGTATCCATTCCATCCTGAAGCTAATACAGTAATTCTTCTGCTGACACCCACTTGATTTAGTCAGAGAGGCAATGGGATCACGGGCCAGAGTTTCGACACACTTGAGGCTCTAGCCTGGAGTTTGGGGACAGACCCCAGGAGGCATTGTGCAAGGACTGTTCTGATGAAGGGCAGAGTCTGGCAATGCGAGAGTGGAGATGAGGGTAGGATGGGAACCCAAGAAATGTCAGTCCTTGCTGCTGGGGGCTGGGGGTAAGAATCAGAGAACCCCAGTTGCCAGATGACAGAGACCGCACTGCCATTTTCTCTGTGTCTACAGCACCGGGTTCAACACTGGATAGGCCCCCTGTGTAGTTGGATAGTAATTACTGGGGTGGGGTGGGGAAAATCTAGGGACTTTACTGTTGAAATTGTGTGCAATTGGAAAACTTGATTTGCCTCAATACTGATTACAGCTTCTTTAAAAGGAGCTTCAAAACTACATATTTACTTTGCCTATGTGAAAATTAGATATTAAATTTGTATCAGATTAACTCTGTCGTAAATTTTTTTGATTGCAATAACTAACTCTATATGTGCTTATGATGCATTTATACCATATGAGGATTAATTTACAGAAAGTCTTTCTCAGGTATAATCATGCCTTACAAGCTCAGACTTCATAGAACATACCACATTGGTTTATTCATAAATTTAAAAAGGAAAAAAGAAGAGAAAGCACACTGCTCAAAAGTAAAGGGAAAGCATGGGTGGCCAGAATGAGAACAGTCAGTGGAGAACTTTATGCAGAATCCACTTCTGGGAAGTGAAGAATATGAGACATTTGGAGAAAGCCAGTGACTGCACAGAAGGGGAGCTGGGTGGACAGAAGTGGACACTGAGGGGCAGCGTCATGTGGCCAGTAGGCATCTCAAACCATTTTTCCCTTCTTAACAGAAAGGTAATTTCATTTAAATCCTACTAAATAAAGATGGATTTCCATGGCACCCTATTCATGCCCTAAGTGAATTTTAAATATTAAAAATACACATGTTTTTTCTTATCAGATAGTCAAAGGATGAATAAAAATTAAACTTTGGAATTAACTTTCTATTCAAATAACATTTGCCCTGATTTTCCCCAAATACTTGTTTGTAAGCATAGTTTGAGTGTCACTGAATTTTTCTTTTCTAGTTAATAGCAGAACTTCCAGTATCTAATCACCTACCAAGCTCTGCACATTAAATTTTTTTTTAATAGCTCTGAAATGTTTTGTCTTAGGACAAGCTCACCAGAAGGACCTCTCAGGGTAAAGAAGTATGTGTAGGTGACTTCTTAGGGCAAGTGCTTCCAGGAAGAGTAGGTAAAGGGACAAAAGAAGTAAGACAGGGAAGCGTGTGTTTTCAGCCTGATACAATGGAGAACTTTGAAGTGTAACTTATGCCTTAAAATTTGTCTCAAGCAGACTCAAGCAACTAGGCTTTTATATTTTATATTTTATAACCACTGGCTAAGAACTGAGGGATTTGAGGTGTTAGTAATGATGGGGGTGCTGGTGTGTGGAAAGCGAACTTTTAGTTGCTTTGAGATCTTTCTGCCTGTAGGCAAAGCCCCTCCAGTGGCCAAATAATGTCTCCAAAGGAGAAGCAGAGCTAAGGGGGGATGTGGGCGTTCAAGCCCAAGCCCAGCTGGAGGGGGTGAGGGCACAGAAAATGCTGCCAAGGATGATAGGGGACCTGGGTGTGCACAGGCAGTGTCCATGACCTCTTTATGATTCCCTCTGCCCCCATCTTTAGTTCCTGAGCCTATGATTATTTCTCTTCTGGATTACGCAATAGGTTCCTAACCTATATTCTCTGATTCACGCAGGTCTCCTCCAATAAATTCTTGTTTACTGGAGGTCAATGATCGTTCTAAATTGCAAATCTGGTAGTTCTAGGCCAGTGCTTAAAACCCTTCAGTTATTGCCTGAAGTCCAAGCTCCTCAGTGGGGCTTGCCTGATGCTCTTAATCTGACCCCTAAACCCAGATCCTTGGGTTGCAGTCACATAGCCAGCTGGTAGTATTTGCTGCTCTCAGATCTCTGAGATTTCGTAAACAATACCCACTGCCTGGAAAGACCTTTGCCCACCTCCTTGTTTGGCTCACTTACTCTCCTTGGAAGATCCAGCCACTGCTCACGACTTCCCACTACACCCAGCCCTCACACTATTTCAATATTCGCCACATTCTATATTCTCCCCAGACATAAGCCTCTTTAAGATGGTCCTGTGCCCTTTTCATCCCTGCATCCCATCATCCTTGGGTTCTAATAGATGATAAGGTAAAATGAAAGCAGAGTGGCGATCTGTCTTTGCAGGTATCTGCAGAATGAATGTGGTGTGCAGGCTTTAAGAGCCTCATTCTTTATGTGTTAGATCACAGGAATGATCTGGCGAAAGGCTGATCACATGTATGTGCCTGATTGTGGACTTGACGTACATTGTCATGTGTAGCCCTCTTGCATGAGGGCTGCAGTGGATGTTATTATCAAAGCCTCAGATGATGCTGAGGACTCTTGAGATCAGAGAGACCCATTCTTTTCCAAGATTTTCAGGCTTCCTGATGATTCTACCTTTCAGAAAAAAACATAGCTTCCATGTTCAATTAGACCTACATCTACACTGAAAGAGGGAGAGGTATTTAAGACAATTAAACATATAATTTGAAGTTTTTGGACTTTAGGCAAATACCTGGCACTGTGCTAGGTGTCAAGTGTGCAAAGATGAATAAAACGTGGAACCTGACTGTTACAGATTGTATTCCACTCCTCCCCACCCTTACCCACCCCCTGAATTCATATGTTGAAGTCCTAACTCTCAGTTCCTTATTTGGAGATAGGGTCATTGCAGGTAGAATTAGTTAAGGTGAGATCATACTGGAGTAGAGTAGGTCCTTCATCCAATATGACTGGTGCCCTTATAAAAAAATGTCATATGAAGAGACAGACATGCCCACAGGGAGAGTGGTGTGTGAACATGAAGGCAGAGATAGGTGTGAGGCATCTATAAGCCAAGGAACACCAAAAGTTGCTAGCAAGCCACTAAAAAGTAAGCAGTTTGCATGGAATGGATTCTCACAGCTTTCCTTAAAGGATCAACCCTGCTGACACCACAGTCTCAGACTTATAGCTTCAAGAACTATGAGACAATAAGTTTCCATGGTTTAAGCCACTCAATCTGTAGTAATTTGTTATGATAGCCCTAGCAAACCAATCCATGAACTCCATCAATTTAAGAGACAGATGTAAAAATAGTATGTTACAATGTGATGA
The DNA here is from genome assembly GCF_040802235.1 of Manis javanica. Taxonomy (NCBI): domain Eukaryota; kingdom Metazoa; phylum Chordata; class Mammalia; order Pholidota; family Manidae; genus Manis; species Manis javanica. Next base: position 58,013,883 of record NC_133168.1, read on the forward strand.
GACCAATAGTAGAGATAAGTACAAGATACAGAAGCAGCCCAGAGAAGGGAGGGGTTGGCTGTGAGTTTTGTGGAGGTGTGTACAGGTAGGGGCTGCTGGTCCAGGGATGGTTGCCTAGTGGAGGGGTTGCTTGAGCTACGTTCCGAAAGACAAAGATGATTAAGACTGACCTCTCTCTATGGCAGTTACAGCATTTCACAGATAAAGCCAACTACAGTGCAATATTACCCCCATTTCCTTTTAATAATTTTTTGTTAGAGCTGTGCAGAGAGGGTGTATCAGATAGGGAAGCAAGCAGGTGTCTTTGGGGCCTGACAGTAGCCTCCAGTAAACAGCCTGTAATCTTGTACCAATGGTGTCATTCCATTCCCACTCTCCACCCCTTTGCAGTGCACCCTTTGTTGTTCCTTTTCTTTTTTTCCTTTTACTAAATTTGTTTACTACTCAGAAGAGAACAAGGAAGGAATAGGCGAGTTGCCCGGGGCAGATGGTGCAATGTTAATAGATGACACACAGAAAGCAGAACTCCTCAGATCTTATCTTCCTTTTACATTCTCCACCAAGGCTTTTCAAACTGAACAGCACAGAGCAAAGATATTTAAGAGGGAATTGGAACACAAGTCAGTGGAAGAGATAGTAAGGGAACCATTGGTTGATTTAAATGATTTCATTTCATGTCAGTGAAATGATGAATTCATTTCAACCAAATGAAGTATACCCAAATAATGAAAGAACTTGCAGAAATGATGAATGAACCACTGAGGAGATTATTTTTTTCTTTTTCTTTTGTTTCTGTTTCTTTTAAAAAATTCTGGATAATATACAATGTGCCCGAAGCCTGGAGAATGGCAAGTGTTGCTTTTATATTTAGAAAAATATAAAAGATGAACTCACAGAAAATACAAGTTCATAGTGATTGTCTGCAAATATTTTTGTTGTTTTATTTTACCTATCCACATACAAATATGCAAAAAAGAAGGGAGGAAGAAAGGGGCAGAGAGAAACAAAGGAGAGTTTGACAGGGAAATATAGAAGGAGAATAGGACAGTAAGACTAAGAAGAGAGGATAAGAAGTTCATTAGATTTATGAAAATTACCTTAAGTTTACAAAGCACACAACTCAATTTGCCTATCATTGTGACCTCAATAATTCTGCAAAATTTTAAGAGGTTATTAAATCAACATCATGTATACCTTGACAATTAAAGGAGATGGTTAATAAAGACTAAATAAAATTAATTAAGAAAAAAATTCATGCTAAACTTTGAGCTTCTATCCTTCCTAATTTTCTTTGCCTTGTCATTTCTCATTTCCCCAGAGAGCAAGCAGTCCACTCTCATGTCACCAATGACAGAGCACCACCCTTACCTAAGAGAACATGATGATCTCCATGTTTCATGCACTGTTCCCCAGAGCGAATCCTACTGGTTTGTGTTCCCTGTCACTCCTGAGCTGATTTTATACTCTCCCAAGTTCATCATCCTGGTATCTCCTTCCCTTGCTTTGCCTCCTCTCAGTACCCATAAATCCTGAGCTTCTGCATTATCCATTTTCTCTTTGTTCCTGTTCTGAGAATGTTGCGAGCACTTTTGCCCTTCCAAGAACTGGTTTTGGGCTTGTTTTCGTGGTTGATTCCTTTTAGGGTCTCTATCCTTGATTGGTGGGTAAGGCCAGCAAACCTCTGAGAAGTCCACCCTCCGCTGAAGGCTGCATGGACTACCCCTGTTTCTGAGTCTCATGTTCTTCTTCCCATTGGCATTGTTCTTCCTCTTTCTGTAACTATGTTGTTGTTATTTCTTTATTCTATACTAATTGGATGCTAATTCATTGAAACTTTATTGTCCTAGAGTTAAAAACTTCAGAGTAAGACCCAGATTTTTATTTCTTAAAAAATATAAATCCAATAGTCTTCCTCTCTTTTTTCAAACCTTCTAAATGTTTTTCATAACACAGAATAAAATCTCAACTCTATCATGACCTGCAAATATCAGCTTAATGTGGCCACAGCCTGCCTCTGTTCTTAAATAAACCAAGCTCCTTCCTGCCTCAGGCCTTTTGTAACTTGCTTGCTCTTTTCTTTCAGATCTTCTTTCTTTTCTCTCACTTTCATTTCTGGATCTTTCTCTCCATGCAAGTTTCAGCTGATATTTCATCTCTTGGGAGAAACCTTCATGACTCCTTTGTCTAAATCAACCTCTTCTTCCTTGCCAGCCAGTCTCTGTCAATATTGTTCTTTTTTGGTTTTCTTAGCACTTATACTCTCTAGAATTACCATGTATATTTATTTGGTTTCCTTGTTTATTTCTTTTCCTTTGACCCCCAGAAAGTAAGCTTCATGAAAGCAAGAACCCTATCCCCATGGACAGTTCCTAGTATATGATAGGTGTTCAATAAATATTTGAATGAATGAATAAATGCTTGCTCCATACTTACTGGCTACATGGCCATGAATTAATTGCTTCCCATGGGGCGTTAGTTTCTTATTTTTATTATGTGGTTAGGAATTCCCATCTTACCAGGATTTTGTGAGAGTTGAATGAGATTGCATAGATAAGGTGTCTGGAACAGAGCATGCAAAGGTACACATAACTTTTAGTTGGGGCTATCATGATACACTAGTCTAGGAGAAAGGTCATGGGAACACAGAGATGGTTCTAACACAGCACTCAGTTGCTTTGTCTGAATGAGGATTAGAGATGTTGCATGTGTTGGACACCACGCTTCCTGGGCCCTGCTAAACTTCTTCTGAGAGCCAGGCCCAGAGTCTGTTACACCCACTTGGGTTGCTTCCTCAGGCCTGATTATCCACCCTGCCTTGTATTGTGAACAACAGGCCAAGGTGCACCAACAATCCCTGACATTACAAAAGTAACCCAATTCTGAATGGAGCTATTAGACCAGTATTTCTAGGCCTTTCAGAAAGACTTAGTACCTCTGGGTTTTAGTAGAGAATAACAGCCTTTTATGATATTTTTTGTGACTATTATAGGTAAGTGTATAAGATTATGTTTCTTTGACATTAATGGCTATTTAATTAGATAAACCTAAACAACTCCCAATATTGTCTAAGATCCAAACACACTCCTAGGATTACAAATTTTAATGAAGGCTCATAGAAGACTAAATCTCCAGATGAACAGGTCTGTATAGTCAAGTTTGACTGCCTGGGGGTATCTAATTCGTACACTTCCGAATCAGTCAGTCTCTGTCAGTTCATCCTGGAGGGTGATAAGCCCCTGAGCTCTACAATCTCTAGCCTCGAATTAATTGAGCAGCGTAAGAAGGCTACAGGATGATGTCTGTAGCATGATACTGTTTTAATAAAAAATAGATATTCGTGCATGGAAGAAAAATAGCAGGCCGGCATATATGAAAAAAGTGTTCGGAGTAGAAGTTTGTTTTTTTTCCTATTTTTCAAACTATGCTGTCTTGATTAGCTATGACTTTTGCAAGTAGGAAACAAAATTATACAAATCAACTACACACTTATAGGACTAGGGAGAGACCACAGCCTGCAGGCTTTTCAACTACTAGGAAAGATTCAGGAGCTGAGCTGATGGTGAGTTCTGGTGTGGAGGCACCTGAGGCATGGACCACGGCCCCGGAGGTGGCGGGGTGTCCCTCTGCGGCACATTGTACATAGCTCTGGCTCCACATTTTTAAGGGGCTTATTTTGAAGTTATGGTGAAGTAAACTTTGCCTTAATTTTGCATTTCTAATAAGCATAGCCAAGAAAAGGCTAATGGATTGTAAACTCCATGGGTGGCCTTTCTCTGGCAGAGGTGCTGGAGAGAGGTTTCCCCCTCTGGGTGGGATGTTGGATAAGATGATGTCTAGTGTTTCCTTAGAGGCTAGAAGCAATAATTATCAAACCTGTCACTTTTTCTTGTTCATTATGCACAATGTCCCCATGAGGTGTATATTGTTTTTTTTATCATGATGCTTAGACAGGTTAAAGAATCTGCTGAATAACCAGATCTTTGAAGTTTCTGAGCTTGGTCTTGAGTTTCCATCAATTTGCCCCAAAGCCCAAAACTTTCTGTTACATCATGCTACTTTACAATACTGTAATTCTGTACTCATTTCCTCACTGTCTTTCCTCTTCTTGTTGTATATTTCCTTACTTCTTCCCATCCTTTCCCATGACTGAAGCAACAGTGGCATATTTTGTTGGTAACATATTTTGCTTTTACTTACTTCTTGATTTTGATAGTCAAGAGCAAAGAAGTAGGTGGCTGACTCCAGGGTGGTAAACCATTACTTATTATTGTTTTTTGAGTAGTTGAAGAGATCATAGTAAAAAATCTTAAGATTAAGTGTGTAAACATCATTTCTTTTATATATTGAAATGTACAGTATGAGGTTTTCAGTAAGAAACTAATGGGAGGCAATTGAATAACAAATTAGATATAAAGGCACAGTGACTCAGTGCTGTTCTAATTTTAGGTTGTCCAAATCTCATTTATTTGCTGTGTATACCATTCTCTTTTCATGCAGAATTCTGAATTCTTCTGTATGGTTTAATCCCAAGTAGTAGTTTCCCTGTGTATTATTCACCAGACAGTAGCTCTTAATTAGGAAGCCTTGGTCCTCTGGGATGGTGTAAATTAAACAGAGCTCCCTGGCAAGTGCACCAGCAGAACCCATTGGACACAGGCTTCAGTCCAATCCTCAAAATCCTTGAGTTGGGACTCCCCCATATTTGAATTATGTTTCTGCAGCAACAGGCTCAGGAAGGATTGCTGTATGGGAACAGAGCTAAGGAGGATGTTAAAGTTCTGGTGAACTGACCCCTTGACAGCCTAACATAGAGGCCTTTATCTTTGATTTAATGCATTTGTCAACTTTACAGGAAACTGGGGCTGTAGATTCTTGCCCTCGCAAGACTTCCCAGGCCCTGCAACAAGGACCTGGGTATGGAAGTCAAACTCAGGGCAAATCCGGGCCACCCAGTTTACTATGCTGGCAATTTATTTGCCCTGGCTGCAACTTTATCATCTATAAAATGGGGTCATAATGTCTATGCACAGGATTTTTTAGAAGATTGAATGGTTAATGAGGCAGAATCAAAGATGTGGAAATAGACAGGGAAACAGAAGCAAAAACAATGGGTAAAAATCCCCAAATCGATTTTTATGCTGGCCAAATATTTATGAACTGTTATGGAGATACAGTCCTAGCTTCATTATCTTGCTGGGTTCAGGAGAACTGTCTTTTAAATTGAACAGCCTGATTTAATGGCAAAAAAATAAGAAAATAAAAGAAAGATCCAACCGAGTGAGATTACACATGAAGATTAAAGCCAATGGAAATAAACAAAGCTGATTAACAGATAGTACTCACTATGTATTCACAATCTGGGAAACATGTTTTTGCACTTTATTACAGCCATCCTCTCTTTTGAACTATTGAATTTTATCAAAGGAGCATAAAGCTTGAAGTGCAGGAGATTGAAAAATAATACATTTTTCAAGTTTTCAATGTCAGAGTCAGATGGTCATTGAGAGTAGTTATTAAAAACCTTAGCTGTGCTTTCAAATAAGAAATGAAATAAGACATAAATTGCTTCATGAAATAAAGCTAGCTACTATGATTAATGATCAATAGTATGTATTATTTATTCTACCATGGAGCAAGGGGCAGAGATGTTTGAAAGTGACTGGTCCATTTTATTTAATAAGTGATAGTTATTTCCTACATCAAGTAAAAGTCAGTCTACTCACCCAGAACTCACATTTAAGTCTCAAATTCACCTTTGGCTACATCATCAGAAGCCATCATTGTGGACCAAGCAGGAAGAGTTTTGGTAAGGATTTTGAGACATGCTTATATAGAAGACCAAATGGATTTGGTTAAGGCTGGATTACTTACACAAAGTCCAAAGATAAATTTAGTTGAAAATTGGTCACAGGTAGCCTTGCAGTCTCAAAGGGCATTTCTGACTAGACAAACAGCGTCTCTCAACATCCCCTCCACTGAAATAAACAGCCAAGTATTCCCTCACCACAGGCTGGGTAAATACTAACTAAACTGTCTGCCTCTGTGCCAGGAGGAGCAACACTCCCTATTTTTTAGCAAAATATTTTTCCACTCTGGCCATCCAAGAAACTCTCCAAATCCAATATGTTTCAATGGACTTTTAAGGCTTCTCTATTTTTCTCACTATTTATAGCTTTTAGATGTTGGCAGGTAAAGAACTGAATTTTCTTCAGAATGAACTTATAAATGGCTGTGATGCAGTTTCATTATATGCCACATGGTATTAAGTAAGGATTGAAACAGTCCTTCTTCCTTATGAATGTAAACATTGAAAAGACCAGAAAACAAAATAAAGCCCTCATAGATACTGTATCAAAGGTCATATTTGTATTGTGTAGTTTTGTTTGGTGAGGACATCGGGACAGAGGAAAAGCCCAGGCAGCAGAACTAACGTGTAGCAACAGTTGTTAGAAGTTAAAGGACAGAAGTCCAGGATGCTGCCATCTGCCCTTCCGGGGAACCTAAGGCTGAGGAGCGCATAAGGGAAATATTGGATTGTCTCGGTGTGTGCAGCATTAATAAATTACAAACCTTTTACCAATATAATACCTTATCAGTCCTTACAGCAAGCCTGAACAATAAGAAAGATAATTATTTACCCCATTTTATGGGTGAGGAAACTCAGTTTCAGAGAAATGACTTACAGTTCCATGGCTAGAATGTTGGTAGAGCTGAAACCAGATACTAGATCTTATGACAGGTACCTGTTTTCCTTCTCTGATTCTGCATTGTTCCTCCAAGACCTCAGCCCACTGAGTTTTACAGTCTCAGTGGAAAGACAATCTATTTATATGACAAAGCCAATGAATAACAAAGAAGAGAAATTAAAAGGAGTTGTTTAGAGAATGAAAGCCAGTATTCCAGTTGCTAGTAAAGGATTATGTTTGGCTGATTAGGAAGGAATAATCTGGTGCAACTGAAATGTGGGAAAGTTGAATTTAAATACCCAGTTCTGTCTGTAGCCAGCTGGTTGACCTTTAGGATTCTCTTGTGTAGAGCTGTAAGGTCCCCTTGGAGATTGTGGTGAAATCACTGAGGGTGAAGCCCCTCTGGGACCACTTGAGAGAGATCCTCTAAGATTTTCCCCAGGAACACCTGCTCCAGGATTTACTGAGGAGGCAGGACTTGAATAGGGAGACGATAGGTAGATAGAAGAAAAGTAGAAAGAAAATACTGACAGGGAAAAATTGCCTGAGAAAGTTATATTGTCAAGGGCCAGTATGGTGCTTATGTGGGAAAGTAAGGAGATATCCAATAGACAGCTAGATACAAAAACTAAATGTTTGGGAATTTCAACAATTATTAAATCAATTTTAGCCATGTAGTTAGTCTGGACATTTCAGATTAAAGTCTAGTCCAGTTATAGAGATAGTTATCCTAAGAATTTCCTTCCTTCCTTCCTTCCTTCCTTCCTTCCTTCCTTCCTTCCTTCCTTCCTTCCTTCCTTCCTTCCTTCCTTCCTTCCTTCCTCCCTCCCTCCCTCCCTCCCTTCCTTCCTTCCTTCCTTCCTTCCTTCCTTCCTTCCTTCCTTCCTTCCTTCCTTCCTTCCTTCCTTCCTTCCTTCCTTCCTCTCTCCTCCCACCTTTCCTGTTTGTACACAGACTACTTTGGAGTGTATTTCAGAAGGGGTGGATTTATTTGTCTAAGGCCAGGAGGGTTGTCAAATATAGGTATGCATATTACCTCACCCCTGTCAGGACAGACAATGCTAATCAATTACTACTCTCTGGGCACAACCTCAGGATTCATTTCAAGATGCATGGATTAGTTAGAGTTGGCATCAGTAATGAGAGCTATTCACCAAAACAAATCTGGGGCACAAATGGATAAAATATGGCTTTCCATTTAAAAAAAGGTAAAAGCGTACTAGAAAATGCACTTCCTTCACCTTTTTCAAATGTTTCTCCCTTGCCGGTTTGATCTCAGCAAGACCTGCCAGCAGAAATAGGCAAATGTTTTTTGAAGTCATAGTCTAGTGCATAGTCTGGGAAAGATTTTTTAGATGTCTAAAAAAATGTCTCGTGAATGGATATAATTTTTTGAATATTCAAACAAATTGACTTCTGTATATTCTGATGTTTGCTCCCTTGTAAATTTGAATTTCCCTGGTGCTAAAATTCAGTTTCTTGTTCTAATGCAAATAAATATATTATATGTGTATGTATATGTAGAGGTTATGAGCTCATTTTCTGAAGCCAGAGTTGGAACCCCAGCTCTGTCTCTAGCTGCATACCTTTGAACAAGTTAACTGGACCTTTCTTAGCTTCAGTTTTCTCATAATGAAAAGGGAAATAATAATCATTTCTCATAGTGTTGTGGTGAAGAATAAGTGAGATAATTCATATACAGCATTTAACAAAGTTTCTGGCATATAGAAATACTTGATAAATGTAAGTTTGTGCTGTTTGCAGCTGATACTATCAAGGGTGAATTAAGGACTCCGATGCTCACTGAACTGTTTGACGAAATGCTACATTTCTTTGCTTGTGTGGGTTTAACTTAGAATTTTACTGCTACTTGAATTCTGTTTTGTGGTTCTATCATGAGTTTTGTGTGTGTGTGTTTGAACTCCAAGACAAATGTCTCCTCTTTTGGTAGCTGATATATTCAAACCACTAGTGCTGGAAGAAAAAGAATATGTCATTGAAGTAGATGGGAGTTGACATGACAGACTGTGCACTCTATCTTAAACATTTATAACATGCATAATATGGTCTCTATGGAATGAAATCACTCCTTTAGAATCTTTGCAGTTCCTGGTATCATGACTTTCAAGAGCAGAACCATGATCATTCTAAAATAGCTATGCCTGTTTAGGGAATAAAATATCAAGAAGAAAAGGCATTTCACATACATAATAACTGACACTCATAGTTTGTTCAGATGTGTGCGCATATGTGTGCACAAATGTATGTGGATGGGGCATGTATATATCCATGTGCACATAGGTGTGTGTGGTGTTTTAAAATCTGTTGCTTGCTATATTATAACTTATTGGCTACAAAAAAGTTCTTTGGAATCTGAAACACTTGAATTCCAATTCTGGCTTTATTATTTTACTGGTCACAAGATTTTAGACAAGCTACTCTGCCCCTCCAATCTTTGGTAACATATTTAAAATGGGGATAAACACACCATTGTAATCTTTCATAGAAAGGGTTAGTGCATGTGAAATAATACACATAAAATACATAGACTATTTGCCATATATCAATATCTCAACTTACAGAGCTATTAATAATAATAAATAAATAAAACAAGTAATTAAAATAATGTCCATAGAAAGGAAAACTTTTTTAGCTTCATTATTCAATGTCTTGCTTTGATTTTATCTTATAGAATAGTCATCTAATAGTTTAAGCAATACATCATTCCTTAATTATAATTATCACTTGAAAACTTTACTAATCCATGCCTCTTCTAAGAAATAGAAACACTTGAACAAATAACAAACTTCTTGACTCAGAGTTCCCTAACCTAGAAGAAAGTCTACCTCTTTGCATGCTCATTCTTACTGAAAGGATGAAATCAAATAATGGATTTTCAGGTCCTTGCAAAGCACAAATTAGCCTTACAACTGAAGAAGAGATACAAAAGTATACATACTTATCAATACTCATATATGTGTATTTGACTCATAGTGACTGACAGGCAATGTCTCTAAAGAAAACTAGAATAGTAGTATTAACACAAACAATTAGCCCTATAGCAAGTTGGGTTGTGGTTATTAAATTTGCTAATTATTCTTCTCAGTTGAAAGAGTTGACTTGTATTGTTTTTAGTAAGAAAGTATAGCACATGCTTAATTTCACCTTTGAAATTCATTAGTTTGGAGATAAAAGGCATTTCGAAAAGTTCTCTTGGGCTTATAACAGTGCTATGTTTCCATGGTAGGAAATGTTCACAGATCCATCAAGATAACATTTGGTCAACACCGTCAACTTGGAGGACCAAATACTGCTGGGCCTCTGTTGATCATGTTACTGTGTGTGTGGAACCACAAACACAGTTTTCACCAAATGTTCCAGTATAAACAGCCTCTCTGCTGTCAAAACTTGGAGATGCAGTATAGAACGGAGATATTTCAACACTCTTTATACTTCCACTAGAGAAGAGAACCATTATGTTTTACCAAAGTTTTCAGTGAGGAACAATGAGTCAGTCTAATGGTTTAATTTTAAGAAGAGTAAATTTGGAGTTGGGAGATCAATCTACCATTAGCTTTTATGCATCTTTGGTTGACACATTAAACTTATTATTTCTGTCATTTGTAAAACCTGCGTAATGATACCCACTTCACAGGACTCTTGAAAAATTAAGAAAATTACCTTGTAAATAACAAAATATTATAAATATGTAAATTAGTGAACTATTGGCATTGTCTTTATTTCACACTGAAGTTGTGATCGATTTATGCTGTTTGCAAGTTTCTTTGAATCAGTACTTCATCTACCCAGGTTTAAATTTGGCCTCTAGCAAACAACTCTCTATTTGGTACTTAAATTTAATTGTGTTAAAAAATAAACGCTCAGAGGTATTTTCTATAATTTGCAGGCCCTAAGGCTATATACTTATTGATTCCTAAGTGAAAATTTCCTCTCTCATCTCCCTTGTGATATGGGAGAACACAAGTGGGACCACGGCAAAATATGGGAAGAAGGAATCTGAGTGAAGTGTATAAGATTTTAATTAAGGGCAACAGGTATGTAGTTGGCTAGATTTGGATTTTAATATCATGTCTGGTACTCACTAATGGTGTTATTGTTTGTAGATTAGATTAGGTAACACTGATTAAGGACCTCATCAATCTGTGATAATATGATATCACCCTACAAATGTTAGAAATATATGAAAAAATATTAAATGTGACACTGACATTGGCACTCAGCTAGTAGGAAAACTCCCTTTTTTTGTCTGCAAAGAGAATAGTCCCAACTTTAAAGTAGATCAGCCAGTAGGGAAATAAACGACTGTTTTGATATTTTTATGATTCTTTCATGGTGCTTGAGACAGAACTGTAAGTATAGAAACTGTAGGGAGTGTTAAGAATTGAAGGAGCTGAGAGAGAATTTCTTTGATTGACCTTGAGATAATGTGGTAGCAGAAGTGTCAATAATGAAATACAAGTATTCATTATATATGCATACATATATAGTGTTACTGAGGGATAATTTGATATCATATAATTTATCCACTGTAGTATAGTTTAATAATTTTTAGGAATTTTGTAAGTTGTGCAACCATCACATAAGACCATTTTCAAAACACTTCTACCACCAAACATAAGTTCTGTTGGGACCTTCAGTCGTCAATCCCCATTCCAAAATTTATGCACACGGACCCACTGTATGATTTCTGTATCTATAGTTTTGCCTTTTTGACCAAGTCCATGTAAAAGGAATCTTAGAAGACTGTATGTAGTCTTGTGTGACTTCTTCAATTAGCATAATGGTTTTTAGGTTTATTCATATATTGTAGATGTATTAGTGTTAATTCACTTTTATTGTGAGTGGTATTCAATTGTATAGCTATCCCACGTTTTGTTTATCCATTCAGATAAAAACCATTTGTATTGTTTCCTGTTTGGGCTATTATTAAGAGTTTGCATTCACATACAAGTATTTCTAGGGACGTGTATTTTCAGTACTCTTGGCTGGAAATGTGGGAATAGAAGTGCTATATTATATGGTATGTGTGTTTAACTGTTTAAGAAACTAACAAATTATTTTCTGAAGTACAATGTGCCTTTTTACATTTCCTCGGGCAGTGTATGAGGGATCCTGTTTTTTCATAACCTTGGTATTATTAGTCTGTTGGATTATAGCCATTCTAATAAATGTGTAGTGCAACCCATTGTGGTTTTAATTTGCATTTCCCTAATGACTAATGATGGTGAGCATCTTCTCATGAGCTAATTAGCCCTTTGAATGGCTTCCTTGTTAAAACACCTATTCAAATCTTTCAGTTTTTTTTGAGAATTATTCCTCTTCATATTAGTTGGTTGGAAGGGTTCTCTATGTATTCTGCGTACGAATCTTTAATGAAATAAATGATTTGCAATATTTTTTCCTAATCTGTACCTTGTTTTTTCATTTTCTTCATGGTGTCTTTTGAAAAAAAGTTTTTAGTGTTAATATAACAATTTATTATGTTTTCCTTTTATGAATTGTATGATTTGTATCATATCTAAGAAATCTGTGCTTAACAAGAGGTCATAAAGATGATCTCCTATGTTCTATTTTCTAGGAGATGTGTAGTTTTAGTCTTATATTTGGAGTTAATTTTTCATATGGGGTGAGTAAAGCATCTAGTTTATTTTTAATGTATGGATATCCAATTGTTTTAACACCATTTGTTGAAAAGAGTGCATCTTATTCACTGAATTATTTTGGTATCTTTGTCAAAAATCAATTGACTATAAAAGTAAGAGCTTATTTCTGGACTGTCTATTCAGTTGCATTGACTGATATATTTATCCTTAAGTTACTGTAGCTTTACAGAAAGTTTTAAAAGAAATTAGTATAACATCTCTGATCTTGTTCTTTTTAAAAACTGATTTGATTATTTTAGCTTTTTTGCATTTCCATATAATTTCTAGGATTGACCTGTCAATTTCTTTAATAAACCAGCTGTGATTTTGATAATGATCTCTGCCTTTTTCTTTCTCTTATGTTTCTAAGAATCCCATTACATTAACGTTGTTTGGCAAAACCAACCAGTCTCTGAGGTTCTATTTATTTTTCTTCAGTGCTTTTTTCCCTATCTCTTTATAACAATATAATATAATTATATCTTTAAGTTCATTGATTCTTTCCCCTGTCATCTCCAATCTATTGTTAAGCCCATCTTAGGTATTTTTCATTTTGATGATTATATTTTCAATTCTCAAATTTCCAGGTGCTCCTTTTTTCTGGTCGTGTGCATTTCTTTACCAAGACTCCCTATTTGTTGGATCATTATTGTGATACTTTAATTGCACAAGGAGTAAACCTGTTTGTGCCCGCTCAGAATTGAACTCTATTGGCTATATGCCCTGGGCATGGGCCACATTTTCTTTGATTGTCTTGTAATTTTTGGCTGAAAAATGAACAGTTTATATGCTGTAATTGATTATATATTGTGGCAAATCTAGGTTCTGTTTTTTTTCTTTCATTTTTCTTTTTGTACTCTGAACTTAAAATACAAAATTTCTTCCCTCACAGGGAGCTGCTGATGTCTTTGCTTAGTTTTTTATTCTTACTTTGATTTTTTAGCCTGGCTTAATTGGGGATGCCCCTGTATCTTCATAACTTGGGAGTCAGTCAATGATTTGGCTATAGCTTGTACTCAGACACTGCCAGCCCATAAGATATTCAACTCTTGGCAATCAATATGCATGTGGTTTGGGGAACATACTGAAAATTCAGCTGGTTCTCAAGGTATCCTTGTTTCAACTTCTAACTGGGCTTTCTCAAGTTTCCCCTGTGAACACCTGTAGTTTCCGAGTCAGCCATGTGTGTGCAGAGAGCTTATCTAGCCTATCAATGGTGCTCTCTTTTCCAGGATTTCCCCATATAATTTCTGTGTGTTCACTCCTTGCCCCAAACAGGACCACAATTTCAAATTATTGGAGATGTAAGCTTTTCTCATTTATTCTTAAGGTGTTTGCCAAAGTCAAAAGTTTTCCTCCTGTCTCAAAGCAAGTTTCTTTACTCTGGTAGCAAAGCTGCTGATTTTCTGCCCAGCCCTGCCTTGGTCACTAAATGGGCAAGGGAGGAGGGCATTAACAGTAATATCCCCCAGCAGGAACATCACAGAATCCAGCTGCTTTTACCCAAACCTCTATCAATTTTTCGAGAATAAATGCTTCTCAATTTGTTGTTTACCTTCGGTCACTTTCCAGACTTCTGACATGGTTGTCCATGACTATTTGCCCAGAGTATACTTTTATAAAGGTTCTCTGACTTCTTTGTGCCACTATAGCTAGAACTTTCTTTTAGACTTGAAGGTATACTTTGAATTGATAAAATATCTGTGTCTTAAGATGTGCTTTCTACTTTCTTCTCTTCTTACATATGCACATGCATATTTATTTATGTATATAAACCTAGCTTTTTAAAGACCATCTGTGGATTATTTACTTTGTGCCTGGCCCACAATGACTCCATTCCTGATATTATTGCCTATTTAAGACTCTTATCTCCTAATAAAAGTGATCTCAGTTAGAGACACTGAGTTTAGTGTATATTAATTTATATATGTGTATATATATAAAAATAAATTTTAACAGCAACTTAAATTTATAGGATAATTTGATTTTTTAAATATGTCATTCCCATGTCATAATTTATTTTTTCATCTCAAAAAGTAACATTTCCTCCTTCATTTCTGACTTGGAAAAGCCTTCTAGGGAAAGTATGATACTTCAGAAATACCTAATACCTAAAGAAAATGTTTTCTAAGCACTGTTAAAAAGCTATCACCTGGTATATCCCACCACCACTACTACCTATGTCACTTCTATTCAAAGTGATGGTTTATATTTAGGACATTTGAAACAAGTATAGGGAAAAAACGTTCACATTTGTGTAAAGCAGTGTCACAAAGTAAAATTTTTTTTATATATTAAACTTTGTTAAGTTGTAAAACATTATAAAATAAAATGCTGATGAGGCTGCCTTGTTACAAATAATTTCATATATTTTCAGTAGCAGGATATTAATTTAAAAAACCTATGGAGGTACACCAACAAATTGTATAACCTGGAAGAAATGGATCGATTTCTGGGAACAAATTACTAAGACTGATGAAAAAATGCAACATATGAATGGACCAGTAACTCGGAAGGAGATTGATCAGTAATCAAAAACCTTAGAATAAAAGAAAACCCAGGGTCAGAAAAGTCATATGATCATCTTAACTGATAAAACACAAGGTATTTGACAAAGTTCTACCCTTTCATGGAAAAGAAACTGAACAAACTAAGAGTAGAAGGGAATTACCTCAATGTAATAACAATCACATATGAAAAGCTCACAACAAACATCATATTCAATGGTGAAAAATTGGAAGATTTTCCTTTAAGATTAAAAACAAAGCAAAGATGTCCACTCTCATTACTTTTATTCAACATAGTGTTGAAATTCCTAGCCAGCATAATCAGGCAAGAAAAAGAAATATAAGGCACCTATACTGGAAAAGAATTAAAATTATCTCAGTTCACAGACAATATTATCTTATATGTAGAAAAGATGTATAAGATACATATAAGAGATGTATAAGATAAAGACTCAGGTGCACACAAAAATACTGTTAGAACTGAAAAAACAAATTCAGCAAAGTTTCAGGATATGAAAACAACATGCTAAAATCAGTTGTGTTTCTATACACTAACAATAATCCAAAACTTAAATCAATAAAACAATCCCATTTATAATATCATTAAAAAGAGTAAAATACTTAGGAATCAACTTAGCCAAGGAGGTGAAAGACCTGTTTATTAAAAACTATAAAACATTGCTGAAAGAAATTAAGACACAAATAAGTGTAAAAACATCCTGTGTTTATGGGTTGGAAGACAATATTGTTAAGAATCCATAGAACTCAAAGCAATCCACAGATTTAGTGCAATTCTTATCAAAACCCCAATGGCATTTTTTTGAACAAAATAAAAAAATTCCTAAAATTCATATAGAACTTCAAAGAACCTCAAACAGGCAAAACAATTCGGAGAAAGAAAAGCAAAGATGGAGGCTTCACATTTCCTGATTAGAAAACATATTATAAAGCTATCATAACCCAAACAATATGGTACTGGCATAAAGACAGACATATAGAACAAGTGAATAGAACAGAGAGTCCAGAAATAAACCCTCATGTACATGACCAAATGGTCTTTGACAAGAGTGCCAAGCCTACTAGATGAGGAGAGGGAAGGCTCTTTGATAAATGGAGTTGGGAAAACTGGACATATACCTGCAAAGGAATAAAGTTGGACCCTTATTTATACCACATATTAAAAATTTACTTAAAATGGATTAAAATCCTAAACATAAGACCTGAAACTCCCCAAAGAAAATGTAGGGGAAATTTTTGTGACATTGGATTTGGCAATGATTTCTTGGATATGACACCAAAAGCACAGGCAACAAAAGTAAATAGACAAATAAGCCCACATCAAACTTTAAAACTTGCATACAGTGAACAGTCAACCTATGGAGTGGGAGAAATATTTGTAAACCACATATATAGTCAGGGTTTGACATCCAGAAAATATAAAGAACTTTTAATCTAACAACAACAACAGAAACCCAAACAATACAATTAAAAAATGGGCAAAGAAGTTGAATAGATATTATCTTCAGAGAAGATATACAAATGGCCAGTAAACATATGAAAAAATGCCCAGTATTGCTAGTCACTGGGGAAATGCAAATTAAAACCACAAGGAGATGTCATCTCACACCTTTTAGGATGGACACTATCTTAAAAACAGAAGACAACAAGTTATGGAAAGGATGTGGAGAAATTGGCACATATGCAACTGCTGGTAGGAATATAATATAGTGCAACTACTATGGAAAACAGCATGAAAGTTCCTTAAAAAAATTAAAATTAACAACATATGATTCAGTAATCCAATTTTTAGGAATATATACAAAAGAATTGCAAACACGATCTTGAAGAGATATTGGCATACACATGTTCATTTCACCAAAATATTCACAATAGCCAAGAGGTGGAAGCAACTTAAATGTTGATTGATGGATGAATCGATAAAGGAACTGTGATATATAGACACAATGGAATATTATTCCACCTTATAAAAGATAGAAATTCTGTCATATGCTACAACATAGATGAACCTTGAGGACATTATGATAAGTGAAATAAGCCAGTTCTAAAAAGAACAAATACTTTGTGATTGTACTTGTGCGAGGTATCTAAAGTAGTCAATCTTTTATAAGTAGAAAGTAGAATGGTGATTGCCAGGAGTTGGAGGAATTGGGAAAAAAGGATTATTGTTTAATGAATATAGAATTTCAGTTCTGCAAAATAAAAAGGTCCTAGAAATTTTTTGCACAACAATGTGGATGTGTAGTTAACACTTTTGCACTATATATTTACAGTGTTAAATTTATATGTTTTCTATCACAAAAAAATTCTATAGAAAATTTGAGGTTTCAGCTCTGACATATAAAGTGCTTGGAGGGCACATTGCCACCTTTATAACCAAAACACCAAAAAACTGGATGAATAAAAATCAAAGACTTTTCTTGGATTGATCATTATAGGGCAAAAGCCACCCTAAAACTAGAGACACAGATGTATCCAAAGAGATATAGCCACTGGAATCTGATGATCTGGAGCAGAAGTCATGGGAGCCAGGAACTGGTGGGAATACTGTACTTAAATGGCAAATTTGATGAACTGCTGAAGGCTGAATATAGATTTCCTAGAGAGTAAAAATCTAGGGAGCTGCATCTTGGGGGTAGGGGGACACACTTTTGTTGTGGGATTTTCCTCCAAGGACGACAGAAGTTCCTCACAGTAATTCTCTGAGAAAGAGCCCCTCAGCCTTCTCTGTACCAGAGGCCTTCTCTCCAGGTAAGAGGACTTCGCCAGAGCACAGTTCTGAAAGCTAATCTCAGACGGAGGAAAAAATGCGTCCCTTGCTCCTACCCTGCCAGCCTTCCAGTATCATTTATGAGGGAAAAAAAAGAAGACAGTCAATAAGGGACAGTGCTTCGAAGAAATGGGTGGGAACAGTGCAGCCCAAGAAGGGACTATATGGCTGGGGGTTGAGCTATTGCACTGGAGGAGGGACAGAAGCCCTTGGGAAGGCCAAAGACGCAAGAACAAGCCCACTGAAGAAGGAGACGTCATTAGAATATAGAGTTCTCTCCTCCCCCACACTCCGTAATAGATGGATAATATAAGCAAAGAGGTGGAACTGATGAGAAAGAATCAAAGGGCAATGCAAGATACAGCAGAGGAAAGAATAAGTAAACTTAAAGATAGGTTAATAGAAACTTCCCAAACTGAAAAATGCAAGGAGAGAAAATAATAAAGGAAAAGATCCCAGAAAAACAGAAACCTCAGGAACTGTGAAATAATATCAAAAGGTATAACATAAAAATAATTGGAATCCCAGAAAGAGAAGAAAGAGAAAATAGGACAGAAGAAATATCTGAAATGATAATGGCATAAAACTTCCAAAAATTAATGACACAAAACCATAGCTAACTGAAAGAACTCTCAATAATGAAATATGGAATAATTTGAGCAAAAGAATTTAATATGCAGTGTTATATCATCACCCAAAGCACCAAATAAAATGTCCATGAATCCATATTGATATAAATAAATACTGAACAAGCATATAAATGGGTGAGAGTGGACACAGCCCCTATACTGAAGAGTTCCGAATAATTAATGTAGCCCCTTCTCCATCGAGGAGGTGGAGCACAACTCCCACCCCTTCAGCACGGGCTGCATGTAGTAGCCATCCAATGAGCACAGTATAGAAAGGAGGAAAGAAGAGTAACTGTACAGTGGAGAAAACTGACAAACACTACCTTAGCCAGGTGATCAGTTATCAATAGTGATAAGGCATGTTAGTGGCATGTGCTTTTGATATGATGTGAGGAGAATGGCATTCGCGTTCCGTGGTATTTCTTCCCCAAACCCACAATCCCAGACTAATCATAAAAAAAACATTAGGACAGACTGAGAGACAACTTGAGAAACAGTCTACAAAATATTTGACCAATACCCCTTAAAATTTTGAGTTCATTAAAAGCAAGGAACTTCTGAAAAACTGTCACAGTCCAGAGTTGCTTAAGACTAAGTATAATGTGACATCTTGGATGGAATTCTGGAAGAGAAAAAGGATATTAGATAAAAACTAAGTAACTCTGAGTGAAATATGGACTTAAGTTAATAATAAATGTCAACAGTGGTTCATTTGTTGTGACAGAAGTATACAACACTGAAAATTTTAACAGTAGGGGAAACTGGGTATGGGGCATATGAGAACGCTGTATTATCTTTGCCGCCTCTCTTAATTTAACACTATTCTAAAATAAGAGTTTATTTAAACATCCTATGAAATCCGTCATGCCACATACAAAAATTAACTGTAGATGGGTCAATGTCTTAAATGTAATATGCAAAACTTTGAAGTATTTAGAAGAAAAAAAAATTATCCAGCAACTTTAAATAAGTAATGATTTCTTAAACAATTATCCAGACTTTAAATAAGTAATGATTTCTTAAACAGGACAGAAAGATTTTATACCATGAAGGCATAATAAATTGCACTTTAGAGAAACTAATGTTTGTTTATAAATGCCGTCTTTAAAAATGAAAAGAAAGACAGCTTGTAAAAACAGTATAAATGACCAAGGATTAATATACAGTATATTAAAAAACTCCTATGAACCAATCAAAGTGCATTTAAATCCTCAAAATAAAAGTGCATAAAATACATAAAGAGGCATATTGCAAAGAGGAAAGAAGTGTGGTTAATATGCATATGAAAAGATATCCAACATTATTAATAACCTGGAAAATAAACTTTAAACCACAGTGAAATAATATGCCATACTCACAGCTCAGTAAATTAAAAATTGGATAAATATAAAATGTTGACAAGAATGTAGAGTTATGGGAAGTCAGATGCTGGTGCAATTGTATAATGGTACAAGCATTTATAAAATCAATTTGGTTACACCTAGGAAAGCTGAAATGAAAATGTGCACTCCCTACAGCTATTCTACCTCTAGGTACAAACTTTAGAGAACTTTTTATAAAGTATATATGCAACATGCAAATATAGGAATGCTCATTGAAACACTGGTTGTGAAAGCAAAGAATTGAAAATAGTTAAATGTCTATTAGTATTAGAATGAATAAGTAATTTTTTCTTCATATGTAGTAAAAAATGAACAAATTAGATACATCAAAATAGATGAATCTCAAAAATAATTCTGTATTTTAAAAGTCGGTCTCAGAAGACTTTATACAATGATTCCATTTATATAATGTTAAGAAACTTACTAAAGCAAACATATATTATGTTTGGGATGCATATATGTATGATGCAAAATTATATGCCTGCTGGAACACTGAAGAACTCAAATGTCAAAAAAAATTTTTTTTGAGCTCTTGTAGCTAAATTTTGTAGTTTTTCTGTCTCTTTTCATTATGCTGCTTATGTTTCTATCAGTACTCCCTAATGTTCCTGTAATTTGCTGTTTTTTATTTTTGATGGCCTGGGAAACCAGAAAATAAGTTCGCTAAATGTTGCATAAGAAAAGCACTCTCCAGATTTGGGCCTAGGGCACTGTCCTGTGAGCAAATCACATGACCTTTTGTACACAGGCACTGTAACATTCAGTTATCTAACAAACATTTAGCAATTTCCTACCATATGCCAGACTCTATTCTGGGTTCTAGAAATATGGCAATGGACAATAAGACAAAATCTGTAAACTCCTGTAACTTACAATCTAGTGGAATCTATTCGGGCTCTTGACTCTATTCTAAGTAGACTGCTTGGGTAAAGTAGGACACTTTAGCTTCTCAGTCTTTATTTTATTCCTCTTGGTTAGTTATTTCTGAAAAAAGCTTGTTTTAATCTACCTCTAAATTTAATATAAAGAAACAAATGAAACATGTCCATTCATCCAGGATGATATAATATAATCTGTACTTGTATTTATTAACTAATAGCATTATCAAGTTATTTTGCATTTAAATTCAAAGTCCCCCTTCACAGATTGCTATTCTAATTTTGTTATCTGGTTCAGAGATGTGAGCCAATTTCAAATGTCCATTTCAGTTGTCATTTGAAAACAACTCTTTTTTTCAAAATGTCCTGACACTAATAGTAGTCAGGAAAGCATTTGAGAACAAGAGGACACTTGAATTTTCTCAGGGTAGAAAAGTGCATGGCTTCTGGAACCATATTCTGATTTCATCGGATGAAAGTAATGACTAATCAATACGAAGGGCAGGTGGCACCACAGGTTAATTCACTTGGAGTTAACATCTCAACCTGGGAGTTTATATAAACATCTTTCTCGAAATGAGTCTAATGCACTAGATGTTTGTGGTGTGCTGGTTTCCCACTCCCTCCTCTGGCTTAAAACAACACATAGTTCAAATAGTTTGATTCAAGTCACATGATGGTTGTTTCTCCTGAGTAAAATCCCAGTACCGGGTCAGCAGGTGGGTTACAGATTAGCAATGCTGGGACGTGCTGACAGCTGTGCTCCAGGATTGCTGATGTCTTCTCCTCCCTCCACACAGCCACCTTGGGGGTTGTCACTCACTGCTGGCCATTGCTGCTGCTCTAATTTACTAATTAACTCAAACACTCAAACTGTAGTATTGAAAAGCAGGAAACAAATGGAGTCAATGTAAACATGAAAGGCACAAAAAATATATAAAGCCTATAGCCCCCCACCCTGCAAAAGGTCTTACATTTGATAGTTCTAAGTGATTGGTTTTATGCTGCTCTACAAAGTAAACTCAGTGTGGAGATCATAATGGATGAATCCCTAGATGTTTACTAAACCCCCAAATTGAATTGCATTCTTAATTGGTTTGCAAATACATTGGCTTACCCAATGAAATAGGAATGACACTTGTTGCTTCAGAGGATAGAATATTGAAGCCTTTAGGACTCATTTCAAATTAGCTATTCTTGATTAACGAATTTGGCCCATTTAGGTTTTTTGGTGCTATAAAGTAATGTTGTTCATTTAAGGACTATTAAGGCAAATGTTTTTCCAAAATATGCAAAATGTAATTATTATTTTGGAGAGTTACAGACGAAGAAATGAAAAAAAATTACTCAATGTAGTTGGAATTTCAATTTTTGTAATTTAAAGATTACACTTTCTATACTTAATACATTTTGAAGAAATAAGTGAAATTCTTTTTTCTTCATCAAAAAATAATAAAATGATTCATTTATAGCTACAGCACTACAATAAAAATATTAGCAGAAGCACACAAAAGAATTTATATCCAGAAATTTCAATAATCTTAAATTAAAAGATTTTGGTGACATATACAGTTCAATATAAAATTTTCTTCTATGAAAGATACAGTTTAAACAAGTCTTATTCTTACCTTCACGAATTACTAATATTTGTTCATTTTCACTTGTACTAATATTATATTTGAAAACATTTTGGAAAAGACTTGAATAAAATAGGACCTGTGAATTTTATTCATTTAACTCATTTTCCCCCCAGTTTTTCCTATTTCTTAAGGCTTATCTTCTACTTTTGAAAATAATAGTACAGCTGCCAATGTTTATATTTTGTGAAAGGAGTCCCCCAAAGGTTATCTGGGTTTTTAATAAAAATTTTCATAGTTTAAAAATTCCTCAGAGTATGACTAAAAAACAACAAATCGTCTTTTTGTAGATATTATCTATTTTATTCCTTAGTCTTGTCCTTTCAGCATTCATGAGAGAAGATTCTTGGACTGCAGAGGTTGCCAGCGTATCATTTGCTTGTAAGATGTATTTTCCATTAGGTGGCCTGATGGTGGTATTGCTTGTGAGGAACTGGTCATCTGACAGTCACCTCGTTACGGGAAAAAGGCAGCTGGTATTTGTGATATTGACAAAGAGGAATATTATATCATTGACTAATTATTTCATTATCATTTTATTAATGAAAAAGTATCTTAAAGGAATGAGAAGTAAATCTAGTTCTGTATTCCAGGCACTATGTATCTACACTTTCAACTCTCATGATCACTTCCCAAGACTGAGATTTCTGAAGGCAAGGCAACTACCTTTTCATATATTAATTATGAGGCATGATGTTTTTTTCCCATGAGCCACTGGGAATATGAAGGCCTGGAAAAAAAAAATTAGAGAATTAAAAAAATTTTTTTTACTCCCCTCTGAGGAATTTTAAAATTTTGTACATTTTCATTAAAGAAAAATAAAATAGAAAACTTCTTTATGATAGGAGTGTGTCCAGACAGAAATCAGCTCAGATCACGATGGGAGAGTTTCTTACTGCTATAATAGGAGGGAGAAAATTTCAGTTGCCAGAATTCCTCCAGGGGAGAATTAGGTATGAGTTTGGGAAAAATAAAAGAAATATATATATAAAATAATCATAAACATAATAAATATATAAACTCAAGTACCAATACATATATATATACTCAAGTAACAGAAGATCTAAATGATCTTCTAAGAAAAGAGTTCTGTTAATTAGAAGTTCCTTTGTTTTGTGGAATTCTTGATGAGCTAGACATGGAAGATAGTAGCTAAGGCATAGATATTACTCTGAAAAGAAAAGGGGATGGATGGGTGGGAAAGGAATAAGGTATTCCTAAGGAAAGGGAAAATTTAGAAGGGTGAAGAGGAGAAATGAGATTATTTATTGTAAAAAGGAAAAGAAAACATCAAAAAACCCTGTTGTAACTTGGCTAGGGAAATACTTAGAGGGAATAGAAGTGTCTGATGAAGGTTTTTAAGTTGTTTGCTGAAGATTAATGCCACCTCCTTCCCCACTAGTGTCTTTGAAAAGGCTGCTTTGTTCATTAACATTACAGTGAATGTGTTGTAGGTGAAATCACGTTAAGTATTGAGATCTACACCTGGATGTGCATGAAAACAGCAGATACAGGAACAGACCTTCAGGGGTGTGCGGCTAATCTTGAGGTCACAATGGTACTTACCCTTCTAATAGTGGCAGAGCATTCTTATTTACAGTGGAAGGCTCTTTGAGAAAGTGACTTATGTAAATGATCTTGAAGTAGCTTTTCCTTCATGCATAGAATTACATTAACAGAGCTGGTTTCTAGTAGACTGGAATTAAATAACATTAAGGTTGAATGTCCATTTATAAAGAACTCCAGCCCAACAACCTGGAAAGCCCTTCAGATTCCAGATGGCTCTATGACAGTGGGATCCTGAATAGATAGGACCTTCAGTTTTTATAGGTTTGGAGTTAATTTAATGTATGGCAGTTTTAGAAAAGCTGAATACAAGTAGATCCAGGGCTTGCCTTGGCTATATGACCTTATGGAAGTCCAGACTTAACTTTATTGTGTATGAAATAAGGAATGTGGATAATGACCTCTAAGGTCCCATCCCAATCTAATGTGATGAGTTTACCATTAGAAAAGGTTACTCCTTAAGTGGCTATAGATGTTGCTTTGATCTTTCTCAAGGCCTTAATTTTCCAAATGGCATGCACCTCCTGAAAATACTAATAAAATAGATCCATAGGCAACCCTTAGTTCTAAAATGAACCTGTAGCCACTGTATGGCACTTCTGGAGTTTTAGTGTATTCTCTTTTTGATGGGATTTGGCTTTCACAAAACACTTTTTATAAGTAATGGAAGCATAAAATCTAACTAATGAATGTAATGATGGTTATAAAATGCTGAGTTATGAAGGTAGTGCTATTGACAATAAACTAGTTATGATAATAATAACAGTAATAAACCTAATTGGGGGTAAAATTGCAATATTTGCAGAATCTCTTGCCTGGCCTTAGTGCATCTCCATGTCAATAGGTATTTCCAAGAGGTGAAGAGAAGTAGTCCATCTCTATATCAATAGGTGATTACAAGGGGTGGGGGACACTTGGCGGCTTCTTCCATTTTCTGAGAGCTAGAACACTCTATTCTGCCTAGGTTGGAGGAGTGAGGGTATATCTAGACCAGGGAGATTTGACAGGGCCCTTTTTTGCAGCTGGGTCATGAGAGACATGGGTGAGCAGAAGTGGATAACTGCTTGTGAGCAATAAATGGGTTTCTCCCACTTTATTTCTCCCTTTGACTGATTTTGGCTTCCAAGGTAATTTGCCCTGGGCTGGGAAGATATTTTCCCCGTGGAGTTACACTAATCATAGCAAATCTTTGTACAATCAGCCTTCCTCATTCATAACAGAGCTTTAAAATATTATGGCTATTTGAAGAGTGATCAAATTGATTGAGAAATTTCTTAATTTCTCAGGTACAGAAAAAATGTCCTTTGATTAATGAGCTGACATTCATTTATTCATTTATTCTTACATTCACTCAACAGAGGGATATATTGGTCTCATCTTCATGAATCTTGGTGTTGTGGGAGGGTCAGATATATATCAAATAAACACCCAAACAAATGAAAAATTACAGTTGCGATATTGGCAGCATTTGATCCTTTAAGAACATGGAAGGTTTCCATGAGAAAGTGATGCCTCAGCTGACATCTGAAGGAAGAGTAAGAGTTAATGGGGGGAAAAAAGAATGGGAGAGTGGCTCCAGCAGAGGGACCCGTGGCAGGCTGGAGCACTGTGAATGAGAGAGACTGAACAAGGACCTCTGTGGCCTGAACAGAGCAGAGGGGAGCATGGTTGCCTCTGGCATGATAAATAAGTGAAGGCCAGACCATCCATGGACTTGCATGTCTCATTCTGGTGATTTGTCTTTATCTTAATAGGTATACGATGTCACTGAAGTTTTGAAGCAATGGTTTGTAGTGGGTGGGCTGGGGTGGGGTTGATGTGATCATAGTCAAGATTTGGAAAGATCATACAATCTACAGTTTGGCAAACAGATGGGGGGAAGCCAGTTTGAATGTGGGTAGGTTTGATAGAAGATGATTGCAGAACTCCAGAAGAAAGTTCATAAAATCTTGGACTAGGAAGGTGATGGTAGATATGAAAGAAGTAGCTAGATTTCCAGGGCTGAGGGGAGTGATCGATTTCCTCAGTACTTGGCAAGGTTTGGGGACATGTCATTAAGGCATCTTGACTCGCAATGTCAACACTTGGGTGGAACCTTTCCCTTAACCATGTTGGGACTGTGTAGGAAATACAGTGAGTTCTCCACAACTTTCCTTATCAGTCACCTTTGCCCTCTCCACTTTGGCTTCTAGACACAGGGGGTTTTTGAGCCAGAGGATTTGAGATCTAATTAGGCTCATTTCGCTCTTTCAGAGGCTTTGCAGCACAGCAGGACAGATGCTGTTTGGGGGACACTTGGTGGCTTTTTCCATTTTCTGAGAGCTAGAACTCTCTATTCTGTCTAGGTTGGACATAGGTTGTGAACTCTTTATAACATGAATTTTTGGAGCATATAGAGGTCAGGGAAAACCCTGGAGAACATTATCGTTTCTGTGAAAAACAAAAACTAAAGAAAACATTTACTTACGACCTTTCTACTCCTCCTTCCTGCCAGTGACGTTTTTCCCCTGGCAGATATACCTGATTAGTGTATCCCTTCTATCTAAATCTGATAATAGGATATTATTATCCTAAGTTGTATGGTTTAGGAAGAAGCTTGCTTCTCTCACCAACCCCCACCCCCTTTAACTTCGCTCCTGTTTGAGCTGTTTGTTTCAAGAGAATTCCCCTTAGGGAGATTCTTTTTTTCTGAAGAAAATACCTCAACAACTCTACTGGTTATGAAAAGTAGGCCAAAGGCCCTCATGTCAATGTGAATGGGAGATCCTGATAAATATCAGCTGCTCTAATATGGCAGGGACTCTCTGCTGTTGGCTCTGGAAAAGAGGAGGGCAGAGGAAAGCCTAAGACTGGGGAAAAAGAGGTCCCAGCAACCTGCAGATTGGAACCCAGTTTTTTATAGTCACTGAGAAATTTCTATGGATGGAGGAGAGACAAATACATTTCTAGGGAAAGTAGCACCTGAAATTCCAAATGCAGATGTTTTCAGTTCTGGGCTGTAGTTGTTCCTACTCACCTCAATCTTCTGGTAAAGTCTGTTATGTAAAGCAGCTTTGTGTCTGAGGTTTTTATTTATTCATTCATTCATTTATTTATGAATTGATTATTTTTATTATACCATTACTTAAATACACACAAAGAACTGAGTATAAATTTCCATAGCTGATATGAATTTCAGAGTAAAATTTCATGTGATAACAAATGTAGCTTTTTTGTCTTTCTCTGTCTTAAATGAATTTCTCCTTTGAGTATAAATTCCTAGGATTTCCATTGTATATCACCACTGGCGATAAGACCATAAGAAACCTAAATATCTCCTGACTTTATAGACACCACTAAAAAAATTCATTAATAGTTTCCAAAAATCTAATGAAAACTTTTGGTTCCTGTCTGTGGCCTGGTTTTAGCTCTGTAGCTTTATATATATATTATTAAGGTATCATTTTGATGCACAATCTTGTGAAGGTTTAACATGAGCAACATTGTGGTTACTACAATCCCCCCTATTATCAAGTCCACACCACATAACCCATTATAGTCACTGTCCATCAGCATAGTAAGATGCTATATAGTTACTACTTGTCTTCTCTGTGCTATACTTCCTTCCCTATGCGCCACACCCTATATTATGTGCGCTAATCATAATACCCTTTATTCCCCTTCTCCTTCCCTTCCCACTCACCCTTCCCAACCCCTTTCCCTTTGGCAACCACTAGTTCATTCTTGGGTTCTGTGAGTCTGCTGCTGTTTTGTTCCTTCAGTTTTTGCTTTGTTGTTTAACTCCACAAATGAGTGAAATCATTTGGTACTTGTCTTTCTCTGCCTGGCTTATTTCACTGAGCATAATACCCTCTAGCTCCATCCGTGTTGCTGCAAATGGTAGGATTTGTTTTCTTCTTATAGCAGAATAATATTTCATTGTGTATATGTACAGCATCTGAGGTTCTTTAAGGGAGCAAGAGAGAAGTGACCATGTCCATACTAGTGAGAATCAGACCAGACAGTAAAGAACAGCTTCAAAAAGGGAGATAGGAAGCAGAGTGTAGGGCATGGATTTGGGAGAAGAAATTCCTGGTGAACAGTAATGGAAAACATGAATGTACCCCACATCCCATGCCTCAGAAAGCTTCAGAAAAGGGCACCAGAATTTCCACAGTGTCAGGAATGGGGGCATAGGTCACTTTATTGGGTGATGAAAGAATTATACCAGATGAGTGGAGGATGTGGGGCCACCTTGGTTGTAATCAGTTCAGAGACATTTCCAGGTGTGAAATCAGCAGGATGGTGCTCACTGGACTCCAAACTGCCTCGGGATATATGGATGGATGATGACTTAGGAGGGCACTGGGTACAGATGTAAACCTGGGATCTTTGAACTTGTATATATTTATTTGGCTCTATTTATTATTTTGAACTTGTATATATTTATTGGTAAATTGACTCCTTCCCCAATGCATCATTATAAACTTCCACACAATCACTGCAGATTGCTTATCACCTTTGTCTGCTTTTGTTATTAAAGGAGGTTGTAATTTTTCAAACAGAGTAAGAAAATAACTAATTTGCAACAACATTCAAACAACATTGGCTACCCTCTCTGCTAGACACATTCATACCCCTATTGGAAATTACTGCAATGACATTTTATTATAGTTTGTATTATTTTTGCTTTGTAAAGAAGAAAATTAAGTTTAGAGAACTTGTGACTTTTCCAGTGCACTTTTTATTATGCCAGTTTTTCTGAATTTATTTTAATCTATGAGCATTGGAGAGGAGGATTTTTTTTCACTGTGATGTCCCCAACTTCCAAACCCTGTTACAAATAGCTCTGGATATCGAAGGATGCCAGGACTCTATCTGATGATATAATTATATCTTATGCCAATTTCTTTAAAATTATTGAGTAACAAATGATGAGATACTGAACTAAAAGTAAGTTGGAGTTCTTTGATTGGGAAAGTGTTTTCATATCCAGTTAATTTTTTTCCCAGTAGGTAAATAATACATCATTTTAGAGAATTTTAAGAACATTCTCATTATAAGTAGTACTTAGGATTTACAAGAGGTTAGGGGAATTGCTTTTCAATGTGGTAATTTGTTTTATGGGTATTCACTTCCTGTTGCTCCAGGAACTCAGTGAAATGTTATTTGTTCCCTGGAGAAATTATTTCAGATTTGTATATTGATAAAACACCAGATATATGCAGGTTTTCACTTAACATATTAATTCCAGGGAAACAAGAACAAAGCTATATGAGATTACATTAAAACTTGGCTTTATTCCTAGCTTCACAAGCTAGTGAATGATCTGAAAGATCACTTCCTCCAGCCTTGCCTCTAACATGTGTGGCATACAGACAATTCAAAAAAGGCCATTTCTGCTGTTCTTAAAATTTCACAACTTACCTTGGCAAGAGATTTATAAATCTCTATGAAACAACACCTTCTGCCCCAAAACATATCTTACCAATCAACTTAAATTGGTCTTTTTCATTTTCATCTGGCAATTCCAGTCTAGAACTTAATGTGTCTTGTTATACTCCGGAGACAAAGCTCAGAGGGTCACCTCTGTGCAAAGACATTACAGATTCAACACAAGTAGTAGGCCAATTCTCAACTAAACCACATAATCTCATTTTAAAAAACTATGCCTTCTGGGTCCAATTTTCCATTTTTGTAGCCACAATAATGGATCTCTTTAAGATTTTTGTTGCTTATCCATTTATTCTAAAACTTAATTCCAGGACTTTATGTGGCTATGAGTTGGTATGAACACTGTTGAGCCAAATGTATGTTACCTTTTCTGTTCTAATTCTAGTGTAAGCCAGAAAGCCCGACCTTTCATTTCTTAAGATTTCATTTGTAAATGACCATATCTACTGTTTCAGGTACTACCGTTTACCTGATGGTATGAAAAAGGAAGAAGCTGCTAACAAGGCCCATAAAATACTCTTTTTTTATTTAAAAATATTTATTAAGTACCTGTTATGTGCTATGTATTGCTCTGGGAATTGGGATATACCCATGAACAAAACAAGAATTTCTGTCCTCTTGGAGCTTATATGACAGGAGTCTGTGTGTCACATGTGTTGTGTTGCATGTTTTGATGGTCTTGTGTATATGTACTTACGGTCTGTAATATGTCTGGAGCATCTGCATGTGCAGAAAATTTCTCATCCTCACATCCTTGCAGGCTGGAGAGGTTGGATGATGGAAAGTTGTAGTTCCTTGCTCAGGAGAAAACAAAAGTAGGAATATCATTTCAAATGTAACATTGTGTATATGGTGGCTGCCTCATTCTGGTATTTTGTTCAGAGACATTTAGCCAGTTCATAGTTCATGCGAGGTCTTCTTGGTATGGTATTGCTTCTGTAGAAAAAGGGTTTTGTACCTCAAAAAACTGACTTAAAATCAAACATGGGGCAAACTAGTTTGTAAATTGGGAACTGTCTGTTTACCTACATAGAGTATGAGTGTGGGTATGTTTATTCATACTTAGACATACATTCATATAAATACAGCAGAAGCTATATAGAAGCTATTTATTAAACATGTATTTATTGTGTATCTGTTCTCTACAAAACATGGTACTGGAGTGTTTCTTTCAGTGAGAGTGAGTGCATAGTAGTTGGGATATGAGCCTGTTTCCAAATTTGAGTCAAATGCCTCATATACTTGCTAGTTGTGTAATCTTGGGGAAGTCAGTTAACTTTTTGAGCTTCAATTCTCCTCATTTGAA
This sequence comes from Manis javanica, assembly GCF_040802235.1. Lineage (NCBI taxonomy): Eukaryota > Metazoa > Chordata > Mammalia > Pholidota > Manidae > Manis > Manis javanica. Next base: position 58,044,358 of record NC_133168.1, read on the forward strand.
TATTTGGATAATGGCTTCTAAATTCATATGGCTATTGCTGGGATTAAATGAGATGATATATGTGAATGGTACTAGGCATTTAATAAATGTCAATTTTTAAAAAGGAGATACAGATCCTACCTTAGAGGAAGAATCGGACCTATGCATATGATGCTCTTATAAGAGGCAGGGAGAGATACGGAGAAATGAATACTGGTAGAGTCCAGGGAGAGACTGTATTTGGGGCATGTGACAGAGCGGGGACTGAGGAGTTGGGCAGGAGGAGCCAGCATTTGAGCAGGATGGGCTCACACAGGAGGAAATGGATGAGGGTAGTCTATGCAGAAGTGAGATCACATGTAGCAAACACAGAGAACTTTAAAATAGTTTAGCCACTCATACATGCATGCCCTTTCTTTTGAGGAGGATATTGCCAATAAGCTGCTTTCTTCTTAGTGTGTGCTGTGTGCTTTAAGGCAGTCACCTGAAGGACCAGTCAGTTCACCTATATCCAAAATCTAAAAGGACTCAGTTTTCTATCTCACTTTCTACCTTCTAACCCAATTGCAGATTTAAAATCAGAAGAATTACCCGATTTCTAATTGTCAAGTATTCTCTTTGTTTTCCATACTAGTGCCATAATTACGCACGCACACACACACACACACACACACACACACACACAAACCACTGTTCTCCAGCCACACCAAACTATTTAAGGTTCCTGACTCACCTGCCTTGTTCATGATTCTTTGCATTTTCACAGGTTTTCTCTCTGCCTGGAATGCAACTCCACATCCCCCTCTGTTTGTTTAAGGCTCCTTCTCTGCCTTCCTGACTACCTCAAATGCAGTTTTTCTGTGAAGCCATCCCTGATGTCTACAGGGAAAATAATTGTTTATGTTCCCTCTGTACCTCAGTTTCAGCACTTATCATCCAATATTGTAATTAATTTTGTTCCTACCATCTTCCCTATTATGCTGTGACACCCCTCAGGGAAAGGCTTGTGTTTTAATAAACTCTTATAAACCCTAGACTTATGTAGTTGATGTGTAGAAAATATTTTAATGATTGAATCAACAAATGAAAAAAATAGAGATGGCATGGACCTTTATTCTTTCCTGACTTTTCTATACCTACAGTGATTGAGTTTAGTTAAGTACACTAGAGGGTAAACCAACCAAAGAGGAAAAACTGGCACGACAGCGAGAAGAAAGAATTGGGTGTTTTTCACCTTTTTCAGGCTATATTGCAAGATAATTAGCCAACTCCAAAAACAGTGGTTCTCCTCAACCTTAGCTGTATATTCTACTCAATTGAGGAGTTTTACAAATGTAATGTCCAGGTTCCAATGGTAGAGACTTGGATTTAATTGGTGTTCAGCAACCTGTACATTAGCTCTGCAGGTAATTGTGATGTATGTACAGACAAAATTGAGATGCATGCACAGTGCAGATTGTTTTAGTACCTCCCAGAGAATAGACTAAGATGAGCAGGAGGATAGGGACATACTGTGTGTGTGTGTGCGTGTGTGTGTGTGAGATTACATAAGGAAATGAATTCATGATAGGCAGATTAAAAAGGTACTTTTGAATGTATTATTATTTTTCAGTTTTGAGGTATAAATATGAAGTGAACAAGTCCAATGTTTATCAAGTATATTTACATATAGGCCACCCAAAGAGGTCATAGTCAAGTCAAACTCTTCTGGAAGTGAGTTTTTAAAGTCATTTAGCTTTTGCTTGAAAGTTGATTCATTTTTAGGCTTCTAATTTCAGACTAAATAAACACACAAGTAGATTATCTAGATAATTGAAGCCAAACCTATTTTAGGCTCTAATTAACTCCACTACTTCAGGTGAAAGTGAGTCTTTATTTTGAATTGCTAATTGAGGACAAAGCACAAATTTTATGTTTTCTCTGGATAGTTTACCAGTATCATTGCTGCTTTAATATTTTTGTTTTCTAAGGAAAATGAAGGCAGCATGATGTCATGATGGGAATGGCAGTTTGTAGCTAGCTAGCACTTATGCTGCATGTTCTGGAGTGTTTCTGAAATATAAGAAGGGAATTTATACAATTAATTTTTTAAATGTTGCTTTTAAACAAAATATTGGCTGCATAACCCTATATTCCAATCCTAGATCCAATTGAACCTCATCCAAGAGTATCCAGATTAACCAGTGATGGGCTCTGATTCTCTCCTTTCCACTAGAGACTAAAATCTCTTGGTGCCAAGACTAGGTTAAAGCTGAATCAAATGCTGAAGGCTCTGAAATGACCCAATAGGACAGAATTATTTTTATTTCTATTGCTTCAATGCAGAATATATGAGAACATTTTTTTCCTTTATTTAAACTTTTCACATACTAGGAAAATCTCCACGGAGCAACAATCCTTATTTCAAAGGGCATTAGTGTGAAAAGAGAACTTTGCTTTCTTTATGTTCCAATAGAAGGTCATAAAGCTATGAGAACTTGCTATATGTTTCATTATTCTTAAAATACAGCATAGAGTAGACATATCTTATATTCTGTCTGTTGTGAAAACACTAGGAGATCTGTGTTATAACTGTAAGATTCTGAGAAAAATGCTAATATTTGTCTGGAGATTAAAAACTAGAGGAAATAAATATTTGTGGGAACATTTTACTTCTTAGCACAAAGTGCTAAATATGTACTTTCTACTGATGATACTTTTTAAATAAAAGTCCAGTAATATCATCTAAAAACTTATTTTTAAATATCATTTTTATTTAAGTAACAGTCCTCTGTATGTCTTCTCTAAATTTAGTGTAGAAACATGGAGTGAAGTAGGTTGCTTGCTCTTGCACAGAATTATCATCAAAATTAGCTATTTTTACCCCCATGTACTGAAGAATAATGACTCACCAAGAGCTGTTCAGTTCTCTGTACACATCATCTTCAGCTTACTGATGTCATGAGTTACATCAATAAATTAATTTCAATACTTCTGGTTTTCACATTTTGGCTAATGTGGGCTTGCTTGTTCCTGAGAAATGAGTATAGCCTTGGTTACTGTAATCTTCAATCTGGTGTCTGAGAACCTTCCTGAGTATCTCCTCCTACCACCAAAAGATAATTAATCCTGCTACCCTGCTTAAAGAGCAATGTGAGGCCAAGAATGTTTAGGTGTAGGAAATTAAAGGAAAGGCCTTTTATGCTCCTTTAACACCCCATATTAATATAATTTCAATGTTAAGAAAGACTCCAGGGTCATCTAGTTTAATCATTGTGCAGTTGGTACTTAAATAAAAACCTTCTGTTTAGTATTTCCATCTCTTTTCGAGGAAGTGGGTATTTAAGAAGAGCAATTCCAGAGAAGTCCTTGGCAGCTTGCGCAAAAATGGTGAGTGTTGGGACTATGGTAAGAGCTAGTTTACTGAGCAAACTGCATGGTATGCATTCACTCTTTAATCCTCACAACAACCTTATGAAGTAGATACTACTATAATCCTTATTCTTTAGATGAGGGAAAGGAAAGTTGGGTAAATAGCCCAATGTCAACAGCTAGTAAGTGCAAGAGATGGAATTCCAACCAAAGCATCTACTTCCAGTGTTTGGAATCTTGCTATTATGAAATTCTACTATTCTTTTCTAGAAGAAAGACTCTTGTGGTAAGTAGAAATAAGACTATTTCTTGGTGACCTCATTTATTGTGGAGGGAGGTGTGTAAAATCTGACCCCCCAAGGATACTTTCAGAGCCTTCTCTGTGATTATCTGTCATCAGAAGCATTCTAACACCATAGGAACATGGACGTGTACTCTATTAGAAGTTAACTGACAAATAAAGGATCCAGAATCATAGTTTAACTGCTGACTTCCTACAGATCATGAAAACCTAATTCCTGGAACTATACAATAGCACACAGGCCAGTTAGGGAAGAAACTTGAAGGTGAATTGCAATGCCTCATGATTTTATTTTATTTTTAAAATTTACTTTAAGAAAATTGTATCGTCTCCAGAAAGAAAAATCCTGTTAACTTTAGAAAATACATTTGGAGTGTAAAAGTCCAGTCTGATATACTTTTCTCAAATTCAGGAGAACTGCACTTATTCAACCACAAAATCACAAAGCAGAGAGTTCAACTGAAAATGTGGTCTCATGATAAATAATTAGATTGTAAAGGAGAGAGAATATAATCTGACAGCAGACATTTTCAAGCTAATTTTTTGCATTATAGTTTGCAATAGAATTTTGGAAAAACTTACAAGATACTTGGAGAAATATCAGGAATGTTTTTAAATTATAATTGTTAACAAATACAATGGGCTTTATGGTCCAAACAAATTCTTGTATCTTAACACCCAAAGAAGAAATGAGCTGTAAATACAATAATCAAAGCACTTTAATTTAAGAAATAATTTTCTGTTTTTGTTTGTGTTTGACTTAGTAGGTTTTATTTTCTGGCCTATTTGGGTGGATGATACCCATTTAGGTAATGAAGTTGAAAATCTTAGCTGCTATTATATTTTGATCATAACACACAGTTGCTGGAAAATTAGATTACCTGTGATTCAGTTGATGCTAAAATCATAATTTAAAATTTCTATTGTTTAGTTATGCTTCTTTAATTTTGATCTGTTCTTTTTTCATTGGACAGTTGTTTTGCATCTAACTCAGATTACAATAGAAACTAGAGGAAATCTATGAACTGAAGTTTCTAGTGTTCATCAAACAAAGTGATTCAGCTTTGAAATATGAAATTTTGCTGCTCTTCACCTTCATAAGAAAAAAATGTGGCATATTCCTCTGCTTTTAGATAATATAACATTTCCTATACTCAAGTCATTTCCATACCACTTTCACAAAGTTTTGCCATCTACATTTTCTATTATTTACTAAATCTCTTTTTAATTGACTTATTTTTATACTTAGCCTAATCTTGAGCAACAACGTCAATGAAATGATAAATGTGATGTACTACTTTGATATTTTTTCCCATTATTTAGTGGTAAAATAGACACTGAAGTGTTAAAATTTAAAGTGCTTAATACTTGTAGCACCTAAAGTCGACTATAGGACTAATATTTGGGTAAAACTTTTCCTAGTATAACAACTGGACATTCAAAGTAAAAGTATTTTTCATTTTTTCCCCTCTTCTTTTCTTCTTTATTTCTTTTTCAAAGTCTGGAAATGCTGAACTGGCTTGTCAAGTTACCACCAAGTAGTACTTCTCAATTGCTTTTCTTCCGAATAGAGCTGATGGATACTATATATCTTTCTGTCCCAAGTGAATCCCTGAGCCAACCTGGCTATTAATTATTCTGGGCAGGTATACTATAACTCCACCACTTCCTTTCCTGCTGAAGAAAGTATAACAGAGTGTAAGTAGGTAACTTTGATTTTCTGTATTTTTAAGAGTAAATCATTTACAAACTCAGTCATTTAATTATGAGTACTAAGAAACAGTTTCCTTGCGACACGCCCCTCTACTGATTGCAACACCATGCTTGAGAGCCGCCGCTTTTACAAATTAAAAGGTGCTGCCAAATTTTTTGTTTTTGCCTTAAATTTGCATTCAAGCAACAGTGTGCTGGGGATTTTCTTGTTTAACTACAAATGATTGTTTTAATTCTGTTCTCTTTAACACCCTCTTTTTTTTAATTTCAAAAAAGACTTTAATCTCGAATTGTTTTTTAAAAAAGAGTTCTATATTGAGAACTCTATGTGACTGCTAGATTATGATAGGATTATTCTTGATAATAATAAAATGACCTATTCATCCCAGTTTGCCTGGTACTTTTCTGTTTTTAGCACTGAAGTCCTACATCCTAAGAAATCCCTCAGGTCTGGGCAAATGGGGTAGTTGATCAAGCTGACATATATTGAGAATGTGGCTGGATAGGATTTTAGTTGGGTGTATATTTTCATAATCCCTACATTTAAATATTCTGAAATCTTAAACTTCAACCTAATGATCACAGCTAAAACGGGCAGAGATATCTCTGTTGCTAAAGCTGCCTCTTCATTAAATTATTTCTATAGTGAGCTGTCAAAAACACACATCTTACTCATGTCACTGCATTGCATAACAAGGCTCCCCATTTACTGTAGGAAAAATTCAAGCTCTTGAAAGTGACTCATCTGACCTTGTTTGATTTAGTCCAGTGGTTCTCAAACTTTACTCTGGTAAAAAATCACCTAGAAAATTTGTTAAAAATATACATTCTTATGCCTATGATTCAAAAAGAATCAATCTGGAGAGTAGCTAAAATCATTAAAACACAAATAAACAGTTATAGTGAGTGATTCTCTTTGAGGTGTTCCTTGGACCATGTTTTGAGGAAAACCCAACTAGTTCCTTTTTTCTTTTCTAGATTTATCTCTTGCATTCTCCCTTTATACTTTACTTTCTGGGGTTACTATAATTCATTTAAACTTTTCAGTGTTCCAGGCCTTCAGATAAATGCTGGGTTTTCTACCTGCAGCCCTCTCCTCTTCCCCAGGAAGCCTCTTCTGAAGTTGTGTCAGGGTTGGTGTCTCTCTCATTGCCCTCTGTTAGGACCCTGCCTCCTCTAGCCAACTGCATATAGCATGAAATGTTGTAATTTGTCTCTTCCTTGTGGTTATCTCTCTTTAAACTAAGTTCAAGCCCACAGGCACCTCTCATTTATCTTATTTATGATTGTGCCCTCAGTTACTAACTCATTTTTGAGCACATGTTAAGGACTCAAGTTTATTCCGTGCAGTTTTGGTTGGGCCAGAACTGAGACTTAGATACATCTGGTATCGGGTTATCTTCTTCCCCAGCCCTACTTGTACCTGTTGATACATTTGGAGGCTTTTGTTTGTTGGCTCCAGGAGTACTGAGATTTGGTTATGGGGAGGGTTGCATGGCCACCTGAAAGACAGTCAAGGGAATGATAATTTACAGGTTCTGAGAAACATCAGTGCCTTCTTCCCCAGCTGGGCTTGAGGGACTAGTCTGGAGCATGAGTAAAGAAAGGGGTAGAGGCAGTTTCATTCAAGTCACGGAGGTTCAAAGTGCAGATGTAATGCAACTAGGGGTCTTTGTGAACAAGGAGATATATACATTCCCTGATACTGCAACACACACACACGTGCGGCTTTCCCCAGTACCACCACCAATTAAACAGCTTTGCTCCCTGAGGCCTCTAGGCTGCTGTCATCAAGGACTGGAAGGTGCCTTCTCACAGGGAAACAGCAGTACAACCATTCTGAGCACTAGGGAGCCCCTGATCTCCCTGGAAATTCTATAAAAAATCTGAAAGAAATTTAGCACTGATGTTGAAGGGAAGTTTATGAGTTGAGATCTTGCATTAATAAATGGGGGCTGAGTACTATTGTAATTTGGACTTAATTTGTGAAAATTGGACATTTGAATGAGACAGAATAAATGAAATCCAGCATTTAGACAAGGCCCATTAGGAAAGTTCAGCCTCAGATCGCCAAAACAAGACTTCCTCATCCGACTGGATTGAGAGATCTATGGAATGAGCTAGTGGAATTTTAATGTTTTATTGCTTTACAGACTTATAAGTCATTCAGCACAAGAGGCACCACCATTCTTGACAACTGGTGTCACTGTGGGGTGCTCTTCCAGCCCTTGAGAAACTTTCACTGAGCCAGTGTACACCTGGTCTTATACCAAATCTGTTTTTGAACAACTAGAATTGACCTTTCTGGTTGTTATACTAGGGAAATACTGGTAAATTAGATGGCGCTGAGGCCCTCTTAGCAGCTTGGGAAATGGGGAGGTGTGAGCACAAAGCTGATTTCTGCTTGGCAGAGGTTCACAATTGTGTGGATGATGGCTGGACAAAGATTCAGTATGAACACTACATATCTACACATTTACTTAAAGTGTTATTGATGTCCCCAGTGAATGGTCTGATTATGCCGTGTGGCAATACCCAGATGTACTCCTTGAGAAATTCCTTGACTTAAGTGCCTCATCCTGTACTGGTAACAAGGAGAATTTAGTATTTCTGCTGTGATGTCTTGAAATATGACTGAAGTCTAGAATAATGAAAATAAACTTATAAATAACTAACCACAGTAGGCATTTCTAATGAAATAACAACTAGGAGTCTGAAATTTCTTTTCCTGTTAATGGATATTAGGTCAACTTATATACTTTTATAGCAAAGTTACATAATTATAAATTGTTATTTTTATCCCTATTCAAAATGCAAGAGCATTATTCTTGAGGGGGAATCAATGTAATTAGAAAGGTGGAATGGCCAACTGGTAACAAAGTAACACACACATTTATTTCAGAAACCACACATTTAAACTTTTTTTAAAAAAACAGAGAGAGGAGCATGTTAATGTAAATTTAGTGCAATTTCATTATTTTAACACCAATTAAATCAAATATTTGAAAGACATCAGAATTCCCATAAATATATACAACAAGGAAAAGCTTTATGCTTGACTTTCATTGGGAAGCAGAAAAGGATGCCAAGGGGGATGAATGGAGACTCCAGAAAACACAGAGAATTACATGGCTTCAAATGCTGGTTAGAAACTGGAGGAAGGATAATGGCTGGCCTGCCCTCTAGCAGAAAGGGCAAAAGAAAACGAAGTAGTTCCCAAGAGCACAGAGTAGGTGAGTTACAGGAGCAAGCTTGCTAAGATATCTGGGAGTGAGTGGTTTTAGGTAAGTCAGTCAGTGAAATGGATAATTCAAACCTTCTGAAGTGGGTCAATTGGCTAATTTCTGCCTCTAAAGCTACCATTATGTGATCCAGTCTGATGGAAGAAAATATTTCCAAGTTCAAACCCAAAACAGCATCTATAGAAGATTTGGAGGCAAAAATGGGGTACTTTATTAAGATTTGAATATAGGGAAATAACTGACAATTAGATTGTAAACATATTTAATGATCACATCAGAATTATGTGAAATTACCTTAAACTGTAACTCTTAAAATGGTGGTGGTAGTAGCCTTACCTACTTACCACAACCATAATGTAATTATCTTGTTTTTTGTTTTTTCAAAATCACCTCTGCCTCTTCCCTTTCTACATTTATTACTATCATTTAGCCACAGTTATTGGTGAAAATGTGTCCCTCCTCTCAGGTGTGCTAGGATGGAAAAAAATGTGAATCTCCCTGTCTTCAAATGACTGAATGGCTGGAGAATTGTCAATAGTATGAGGAAAGGTAACAGATGTAAAGAAAGAAATTAATGGAAGATGATCAGCCTTGGCAACATTGAAAATGTTGAGGGACAGAGGCGAGCTCTGGAGGTCTTCTCTCCAAGCACTGTTCAGGGCGACCTGAGCTAGGACTGAGCTGCTTGCCAGTGTAGCAGTTCTGTTTCTGAAAAGCATGCAGCACTGATATCTTGATAACAGTCCAGCTAAATGCCCTTGCTGTACTTGATTCCAGGCTCAACAAATAATATCATTTCTTCTAGCAATACTTTTATTTCCCATGGAGATATGTCTATGGGGTGCACGACATGCAGCATATATAGTCTGTTACAGTTTGGGTTCTCACTTGAAATAAACAAATTGGCATTGTGGTTTTCCACACATTAGTCTTTGGGAGCTTGGTTAATGTAAATACACCCCTGTCTTGGTCCATTTGGGTTGCTATAACAGAACACCACTGACTGGGCTACTTATGAACAACAGAAACCTATTTCTTATAGTTCTGGGGGCTGGGAAGTCCAAGATCAAGGTGCTGACAGATTCTGTGTCTGCACAGGAACCCACTTCCTGGTTCACAGGCAGATTTCTGTGTCTTCACATGGCGGAAGGGTAAGTGAGCTATCTGGGGTTTCTTTTATAAGGTACTAATCCCATTTATAAGGGCTTCACCCTTATGACTCAATGACCTCCTAAAAGCCTTACTTCCAAATACCAGCACTTTGGGATTAAGTTTCAACATATGAATTTTGGTGGGGGAACACAAGCATTCAATCTACAGCAACTCTTGAAATGTGAATTATTTTTTAATAGGCTGGCAAATTTAATATCTGTACCTGAAGGGCTAATGGTCAGTTCCCAGACTCTGCTGAATTCCCAAGTTGATGCCAATCTTTTGGCTCCTGGCTGAGTGACCAGTCTAGCCTATGACATACAGGCTTGTAGCCGGCCTCCCTTCAATCTGCTTCAGTATGGTTATGGGCAAAAAGTTCCTTTCCAGATACAAAGTTCCTAGGAGTTGTATATAGAAATTTGATTTCCTAATAGGTCTATTTATAAAATATAAATGTACAGTTAAAATTCAATTTAGGGCAAAGGCTTACTAAATTTTCTCTTTTGGGAAGGGATATGTGGTAGCCAGCTTCCAGTGGTCATCAGTATTCATGCCTTTCTATAGTCCCTGCCATGTGGATGAGGGCTGGCCTGTGTGACAAATAAAATATGGTGGAAATAATCATGTGTGATTTTCAAGACAGACTCATAAAATGCACGGTGGCTTCTATCATGCTGTCTTGGTTCACTCAGTCTGGGGAAAGCCACCCCCAATATTGTGATACCCAAGCAGTCCTGGGCAGGGACCCAAGAGTCCACACGGAGAAGAATTAACTTGACAGCCATGTGACTAAACCACCTTAGAAACAGATCCTTTAGTTCTCTTCAAGTTTTCAGGTGCCTGTAACTCCAGCCAACATTAGACAGTAACCTTATGAGTGCCTCTGAGTTAGAAATGCTCAGTCAAGCTGCCCTGAAATCCACGGTCTAAGGAAACCATGATTACTGCTATTTTAAGCCACTGATGTTTGAGATGATTTATTATGCAGCAATAAATAACTAATACAGAATCTGGTATCTTAAAATAGGGTGATGCTATAAAAACAACAACAAAAAATAACTGAGAACCCCAGGAAAGGAGCCAGCAACCATCAGAAACCCTTCCCAGGAAAAGTAGATTGAGCCCTAGTCAAGTTGGCACATATGTCCTGCTCTATTTCAGAACTGCTACGGATCATTGACTCCTGTGTGCCTTGTGTTCTAACCCTTTTGAAAAAGTGTGTCTGCAGTGGCTACCTATATGGTATGTGTGGTGTGTTTGAGACAGATAATGTGTCTCTTTAGTTCACAGGTCTTTGGATCAAGAGGAACCCTGCAAGAGGGACTTTATTGGAAGAATCACACCTGAGGATCCTTAACTGTACCAGCACTTCGCCTAGATAATGAGATCCTGGACCTTGAGCTTTGGCTGATGCTGTGATGGGATGAGAATTTTAGTGTCCTTGGGATGGGATAAGTGAACTGTGTGTGTGTGTGTGTGTGTGTGTGTGTGTGTGTTTGTGTAAATCACTGAGAGTCAGAGAGTAGACTAGGATGGCTTGCCTATGGACTATGATAGGGGCCCCTAATGATATTCTTGTCCTGATATCCCCATACTTCTACAGTCCCATCTGTCTTAGTCCATTTGAGATTCTATAACAGACTGTGTGGCTTATAAACAACAGCAATACATTTTTCATAGTTCAGGAGGCTGGGAAGTCCAAGATCAAGGTACCAGCAGATTCAGTGTCTGTTAAGAGCCTGCTTCTTTATCCACAGACAGATGTCTTTTAACAGTCCTCACATGGTGGAAAGGGAAAGGGAGGTCTTTAGGGCCTTTTCCATAAGGGGGTTAATCCCACTCATAAGGGCTCCATCTCATGACCTAATCACCTGCAAAGATCCCACCTCCAAATACCATCACATTGGAAATTAGGTTTCAACATGTGAGTTTTGCAGGGACACAAGCATTTAGTCTACATGCCCTCCTATGCTAAATGAGGGTTGGCCTGTGTGGTCAATAAATTATGGCAGAAATGGCAGTGTACATCTTCTGAGATTAGATCTTAAAAGGCATTGAAGCTATGTGAAAAGCTAGCTGGAATTATTATGTAAAGGCCCTGAAGCAGCCTGTGCAGAGGCCCATCTGGAGGGGACTTGACTTGCCAACACCAGCTTACCCACTATGTGAGTGAGCCATACTGAATATACTCCTCCATTTCTTTGGGGTAACTGCGCCCCAGGTGACCTCTGTAACCTCAGGAGAGACCTTGATCCATACCTACCTGATGGAGTCACTCCGGAGCTCCTGACCCAGAGAAACCATGGAAGATGAGTTGTTGTTTTAAGCCTTTTCCATAAGGGGGTTCTAAAAGCCATGAAGTATTGGGGTGATTTGTTATATACTTTAGGTAACTAATATGGAGTATAAAGATGGATAAATGATAGCTATACTTTTCTTCTTCATTTACTTAAATTCAGGATAATATGTAGACAAAGTTAGATCACAGCCTTATATGATGCCAAAAAACACCACTATTGTTATGTAAAAAAGGAATGTCCATTCTATTAAAGAACCAGTTATTTGACATTTACCAAAGGAAAAGGGGTATTCATTCATAATCATCTTTCCAAAAAATGAATAATTATAACAAACATTTATTGAGGGGTTGTTATATTAGGTATTTTTCTCAGAACTTTATACATATTATAGCATTAATTCCTTGTAACAATCCTATGATGCAGATAATAATTTTGTTCCCGTTTTTAGATGAAGGAATTGAAGTTCAAAGAGTTAGATTAACCCAAGGCCACACAGTTATTAAAGGTCAGGTCTTTCTGACTATCAAACTTGTAAGCTGTGTTATCTCCTAACCAGTAAGTTGTGTTATCTTTTTATTTGAAAATTTTGCTTGGGGATGCCTTGAATTTAGCATAATAGAATACACGTTCTAGCTGTCCAGGTATAGGGAGGTTGAAACTGACCATGTAAAAGCTGTTTCATTCTATGAGGTATTCTTATTTCAAAATTTCCAATGTTAGTTTATGTAATAGGAATCACATGGATCATACTCTGATACTTATACAGGAAGATGAATGAGATGACTACATACTACAACTAATGACTTCTGGGTCTTTATTTCCTAACTGAAGACACTTACTGGGATTGCAGGCTGTCACTGAAGTTAAACAAAATAAATCATGGGTTGTAAAATTAAAAACAATAACCCAATTTTATGGCTGTTTTGCTCAGACTGTAAGAGTATTGAGAATAATGGTGATGGCTGAACCAAGCTTAAATATTGCTACGGCCAATTTTATGCCTTGTCATGCTTTTCATTTTCCTTTGCTTCAAGCAAATGGTAAAACAATTGGAAGATTGCTTTGAATCAAACATACCACAGCAGAAACATTAAAGAAGAGAATATATTAGTTTAATAGCTCAATAAAGCAAAATTCAGAAGTTCCTTTTGGCAAAAGTTTCACTTAATTTTAGCTCAAATTTTCTAGAATATTCTTCTAAAGGTAATGAATTGGCAGGTTATTTGCCATTTCTAGTTGCATATTTAAGTGAAGATAAATCTTTATGGTTTTCATATTGAGAAGCCATGGATGACTATACCCTTTTATTGAAAATTTAAAATTCTTCTATCATCTACAAGCAAAAATGGTATAGGTGTATATATGCATGACATGTTTGAAGGGTGGGGAGGTGGAGGAGTGGAGATGGGGTCAAGAAAAGCAGAATAGAATCAGATGTTTTAGTTTAAGTTATTGCTACAGTTGGAAGGAACTCAGATGGGGAAGGACAGTCTCATGTCTCTAAGTCAAATTAAATATCCCTCCAATTTGGCAAGAGATTTTATCTCGGTTGTTTTGTGACTCTAAGGTCCTCATAAAGCTAAAATGGTGCCTAAAAACTTGGGAAAGAGCTCCCTGGCTATTATTGAGATCCTCATTGTGTATGCCCTTCAGGTCCTTGAATGTGGATGGCTCTGCTTCCTAATGCAAATAGGCTGTGATGGTGTTTGCCTGACCTGGGAGCCCCACTTTGTAGAACCCAGCTTTCTAGATACACCTGGCAGCCATTTCTTTGGGAAGTTTTGCTTCCTTTCAAAGTCTTACTAGAAAGGGAAGTGTGTACCCTCAACCACCAAAGGAACCCTCCAGTCTATTCCTTTTCTAGGGCAATGTCCAGTTTCCCACTACTGCTTGCACACCTTACCTATCAAAAACACTCACCTCTCTTCCTACCTCATCATGATCCTCAGCTTGATCTCTTTAAGGAATCCAGGCTGAATAAAAAAGTTAGGAAGGGAACAAGGATGTTTTCAGGCAACTTCTGCAATAAAAATCTCCTCCAAGGTCAGCATCCCAGAGAGCCTGGCTGCCTTTATGGAACAAGGGGCAGGTGAACGAAAAATTCAGGGATAAATAAAAACTCAAATTAATATATTATCCCACTTCATTGTAAGAATAAAGATTCCTGGCAAAGAGATGCCAGATGAGTAAGAGCTCACTAGTCATATTCAGATGAGCTCTAGTATAGTGAACATTCATTAGTTAAACAGTATGTATAAATTCTTCATAAATACATCTGACCACACCATTTACTCCAGGGAAGACCAACTCATGCCATCTTTATATTAAGTCAGGGAGGATGAAAGTTGGTGGCCCTTTAGGGGGTTCTCTGAACTGTTTGGAGTGAGTCCCCAGAGGCAACTGCATACTCTGATTTCCTTGGAGAAGAGCTTCCTGGGATAGATGTTAAATCTCCATCAGAACAGAGTATAGCTCTTAACTTGCCATTGTTTGGTTCCTGAGTCTATTGCTGGAAAATTCCTCTTGTTGAATGTTAGTCAAATGAGCTGGTTAAATCTTGGAGAAAGCTGCTCATAAAACTGATAAGAGTCCTCTTCTAAACAACCCAATTTGAAGTTTATCCCAGAGACCTTGAGAAACTGGATCTGTACTTTTACGGTCCAAGAGTTGAACGTGATCCTGCACAGTTGGGTAACATTTGACCTTGAAATGTCATTCTGAAATTCATGTCTTCCCCTTGCTGGCTTTGACGTTATCTGTGCATCAGCGAACATTTTATCACGGTGATGCCTCAGGAATGTGCAGAATGGTTGAAGAGTTTGAATGCCAGGGCAGTTTCAGCTTTGCCCGACTCCTGTAATCAGTTTCTTGCGTCAGTCATTAAATGAAGATCGTTATAATACACATGAGGCAGGAGAACTGACATTCATGATCAAGTCACTTTCAAGAGCAGTTCAAGGTGTTAGCTAACAAGGCTCTAGTCAGCTGATACATTCCTCTGAGTGTACTCTCTTATTGCTACTGAGATATGCCCCAGAAAATGCCTGTAATTTTATTTTGGTTTCAGGGAAGCTATTAAAAGTTGTTTGAAAATAAATGAATCTGACTTTTAAAAATGGGGAGCTCTATTGTATAGGTGAAGGGTAAGGGTTTTAGTATCAGAGGCCTAGGTCTGAATCCAGCCCTGTCACTTACTAGCTGTATGGACCTGGAATCATTATCTTCATCTCTCTGACCTTCAATTTCCTAATGTGCAAAATGAATAGAATAATACTTAACTTTTCCCAACTGTTGCAGCCTATGGCAAAAGAGATAATGTAGGCTATGCCCTTGGCACTCTAAGTAGGAAGAACTCAATGACTTCTATGATATTAGTCTCGGTTCTATCTGTCCAGTGGGACTGCAATTTATTGAAAGCAGAAATCATAGCTCCTCTTGCTTTATATCTCTCATGCTAAGAATGCCAAGGACATAGCAGGTAGTCTAATAAACACTTGTTAATGCTTGCTCTTTCTTTTGGAATTATTCTGCTCTTTGCCCAACTTGCACTGATTTCGTGTTTGAAGGCCTCCCTTTTCTTCACATTTGCTGAAAAGTCATAAAATGTAAAACAGTCCTAGCACTTTTTTTAGTTTCTGCAGCTGGTAGATTTTCTTAAAAATCAGATTCTATGTATCATAAGAACTTCTGACTGTCGTCATTCAAAACAAAGAAGTACTCAGATGCATATAGGCATAGAGTTCTCTAATCAGTATGTCCTTTGTTTACGTCTTCCTTGTTAAAATGAGCACTTCATGTAACTCAATAATCTGCCTGAGGAACAAAGTGCACTTGTAGGCTACCTCTGTCCTTGCAACTTACTGGTAAAATCTTGAGTGAAATTGAGCCACACAGTTACACCATGAACCTTTGGGCAGCAGTATTCATGGTGTGGGGTAGGAACAAAAAGTGGGGGGTGAAGAAAGGGTAATAATCTCCAGGGCAAATGATGTGCAGTAGCTCTGTGGTTGCCATGAAGCAGGTGTTCCTTTTTGTCATCTCTCTAACTGGATAGGAAAGACTTTATGAGATTCCAGATACTATTTTAGGCTGCTTGAAGGGACACAAGAAGCCTCCTTAATTAGATGGTTATGACTGGTTATTTTTTCAATTTTCTTAAATTTCTTATATATTAGGAGAAATAGCTGAGACACACCGTCCCCCAGTCTTAATGGGGAGGAGGCAATATGTGACACCTTTTTTTTCTGTAGAGTTTAACTCACATATATAACACAGGTAGTGAAGTAAATCTAGCCCTTAAGGGATTGACATTGAAAAGGAAAGGGCATGGTACTAGTTTTGCTTTGTTTTGTCTTTTACTTTTTAAATAAGCTTTTTATTTTAGATTAGATTTAGATTTGTAGAAACATTACAAAGATAGTACAGAGAGTTCCTATAAGCCCTACACACAGTTTTCCCCATTATTAATATCTTACATTAGTATGTACATTTGCTGTAATTAATGAGACTATATTGATACATTACTATTGACTAAAGTCCATGTTTTACTAAAATTTCCCTAGATTTTACCTAATTTCCCTTTTCTATTCCAGTACCCCATCCAGTATATAGCATTAATAGTAGTGTGTGTTTATTGAAGTATAGTTGAAATGCAATAATTAGATTCATGTACAACATAGGGATTTGGCAATTATATATACATTAGAAGATGCTCACCTTGTGTAAATTTATTTATCATTCTATACTGCTTATTTCTGATAAGTGTGGATACTAGCATTGTTAAAGAGCAAATTCAGTACCAGATGCATTCATATCAGTATTTCATTCAAGTTTCATACATAGTGTTTAGGTAGGCACTATTTTCTTGTTTTAAGGATGACTGATTATCAGAGAGTATAACTGACTTTCTCAGAGAAACTAAGGAAGTAGTGAAGCAATGATTCACACCCAAGCCATTTGGCCCAATACCATTTTTTCCTTCTCATACCATGCTATCTTTCTCACTTGCAATACAATAATCACATTTATATTTGAAAAATGTCCTGCTTGTATGCTGTTGCATCCACATTTTGGAAAAGAGTTACAAAGAAACTCCCTTACTTGCACTAACAAAAGTAGAATTGTTTGTGTGAATTTTCATCTGATTTCTCAAAACCAGAGAGGCTTATTTGAGCCACAAAAGTCTAAGTTAGATCTGCCAAAGTATAATTGATCTTTGAATGGTAGATGACTTATTGCGATGTTTAATGTCTTGTTTCCTTGTTGAAGGTTCTACGTCACGGAAGATGCATTTCAACTTCTATTTTACTCAGAAGTGATAGAAAAGAATGTGAATAAGGTTTTGGGTTCACATTTGGTAGGAGGCTTATGTGTGGTAGGAAGTTTTCTATCTATTTTTTTTCTGAGCTAGCAAGGTTACCCACAAACAATTCATCAGAAACAAAGCATGATAATAGGAAAGAGAATTCATGGGACTGTTCACAATCTTTAGTTATTCACATCATACTTCATTGCAATTTGGTCATATGAAATCCCGATTCTAAAGTTTCAGCTTCTCTCAGATGTATAGTATCAGTTGCAATGTGGCTGATAAGAAAATGGTGCCTTCAAAAAATGTTTAATGTTTTGGAGAAAAAGATAAAAAATATCAAAGCAGTAAGATAAATGGTTAGCCATTATTTTATCCAGATCCTTTTTCTCTCACAGCTGTATTTCACCTGGTTAACAGTAATCATTAAAAGACCTGGAAATAGTTTTACGGGAGCCAAAGGTTTCAGTAACAGATTTCAATAGCAGAATTACCGGATGGCCATTTTTTGCTGTTAATAACAGGTCTATTGTGCTGACTTAAAACCTAAAAGGGTGATCATTCTTAACAGATATTTTCTCCTTCACATAAAACAAGGAAGTATACAAAAAAGAAAAAAAAATACTGGCTGTTTATGGTAAGTAGATTTTAATTTGTATCTATCCTGTGGTCTTCTCACTTCATTAGGCTTAGAATTTGTGACTCAACAGCCTTGTCTGGGCAGCCTGCTGCCTAGTTGGAGACGTCAGAAGCAATTACTTTCACAGATTTAAGATTTTATTATCACCATTTTCTGTCTTTACCTATCTGAGAGGACAGCTCAATCAAGGACAGTATGTATTTCATCATCTCTTCCTTGTTGTGAAATTTTAGTAACGGCTCTGGTCGCATCCCACTTTGCACACAAAGAATGCAGCAGCTGGATGAATAGTTAACATGTAACCATCCAAAGTTAGAGCATCTACTTCCTTTTCTAGTTTCAGATTCTTTCTACAGAGTAGAATCCATTTGACTTAGTGGTAAAGAATCTACAAATCAGCCATACCTTTTTTTCAATTACATTGAAAATTCCCCCAGAACCTATCTAGGGCGAGGCTGTTGAATAACAAGTTCACTCAATATTAATAAAATGAGTCCCCAAGTCTTCATAGTTTTGGGAGAGGCTTGACTTAACCTGGCTCCTTTACTTACAGGTTTACACTTCCCAGAAAGAGAGTGATACCTTCTCATTTTTTTTCTTTTTAATTTTATGGCAAACCTAGAAATCATCATAGACCCTAGCCTGGCTTTCCTTTCAATTAGAGGCCAAGTCTTGTGGAGTTTCCTCTCTGACATGTATCTTTTCACTATTTCCTCTTTACCTCTACACCCAATTGCTTAGTGTTTTTTTGCTAGAGCTTTAATAGGATTTTAATTGTTTTGCCTGATTTTGTTGTTCACACAATCACCACAAAGCTTTTGAAAAATGCAAACTTGATTACAGTTTCTCCCAATTTAAAGCCTTCAGATGCTTCTTCTTGCTCTCAGTCAAGATTGCAAATTCCCTAGCAAAGAGGACCTTCATGATGTCACTTCTATAGTCTCACCTCGTCTGGTTCTACTCACTTAGGTAGTATAGGCTATTTCACACTAGCTTCTACTGAATCTGTTTCCTCTACTTAGACACTTTCTGGCCTTACTCTTCAGAAGAACAAATTAAAACAAATCTTTTAGGATTTAGTATAATGAACATGATCTCTGAAAACTCCTGACCCCACAGAATGACATAACCACTCTCTTCTGTGCACACATCTTTTATGCTCCCTGTAATACATTTTGGCACAAATCATTTACAGGTCTGTAGACTGTCTGCAAATTTAACTCAGTATTTAACATGTGAATCAGGTGTTTTTTTCTTTTTCTGCACATTGATGTTTGAGAGTCAATGGCAGTCTTGGAGACCAATAAATGTGTGCATTGCTCTTATTGTGGCTCATTACAAGGTTGTTTTAGAGCAGTGTTGCTCAAACTTAACTGAATGTAAGAACTGCGCAGGTGTTGTGTAATGTTCTAATTCCTGGAACCTAAGGTAAATCAAGTTTCTGATTCAAAAGTAATGAGGAGGGATTGAAAAATCTGGCATTTCTAGAAGCCCTCCAGGTTATTTTAATACAGAGGTATGAGGAGCAAACTTTAGGAAACTGACTCGTCCACTTCTCTATTGTTGCATAACCAACCGCCCTTTTTGGCATAAACAAATTACACAAGGCATAAAAACAATTGCTTTACTATGGCCATGGATTCTGACAGTCAAGAGTTTGTGTAAGACCTGATCAGGAGAAATGGCTTGGCTCTGCTCCATGAGTCTGGGGTTCCGGCAAGGAAGACTCTATGTCTAGGGATGACCTGAATGGCTGAGGCCTGGAACAGCTAGGCTGCAGGATCTCTTGCACTGTAGTTTTCTCACTCACATACCTGGCTTCTGGGCCAGGATAACTCAAAGTTTGGATTCAGCCAAGACTGTCAACATGTGACTTGGACTTCTGAAAGAATGGCACCTGGACTTCTAAGAGGAAGACTTCCAAGAGACTAGCATTCCTAAACAAGTAGGCTGAATGAAGCTGCATGGCATCTTATGATCCAGCTTCACTTCTCTTCATACTCACATAGCTGAGGCAGTTGCAAGTTCGTGCTGATTCAAGGTGGGGGATGTAGACCCTGCTTCTCAATGGGATAAATGTCAAAAAAGTGGAGGTCATGTTTTAAAACTGCCACACTGATTTGGACTTTGATTTATATAAGTATTCTCTACTGGATCTGTGAGCTTTTTGAGGATAAAGATGGTGCCTTATTTAGTTTTGAACCCTCAAGGACCTCAGAGAAGGCTTGGTACTTAAGACAAACCTAGTAAATACCCGTTACTTTTAACTATCTAAAGGTCAACAGTTATAACCTTCAATTACTGAATATTACGGGGTATTGATATAGAGACACTTTTTCAGTAAGAACTTCTTTATGCAAGACAAGGGACTTGCCTCATAAAAGTTGACTAATGTTTCATTGCTACTTTAATCCTGGTTTCACTGTTGCATGACTGTGTGATCAGGGACAAGTTACTTAAATCCTCCATACTTCTGTTTACTGTTATTCAACTATTATGGGGAAAATCATCAGAGGTTTGGTGTAAGGATCACATGAAATAAAGTCCTTTGATAATGAGATAATTGTAATGAGATTAAATGGAGAAATCCTCTCATAAAAAGATATTAGCTTTCTTACAATAGCCATTGACTACTTGGATTAGTCAACCAACTATTAATGTGAATAAAGAGTTAAATTATTGCAAACCAGCTTCATAAGCTTTATTTATGTATATGTACGTATATCTAGATGTATAAGTGGTTTTACAAAAGTCTAATATATTTTGGTAAAACATAATACATAGTTAGCAAAATGAAAAAATTTTAAGTGAGCAATTCCATGAATTTTTACAGTGAATGTACCTATGCAAATACCACATACACCAAGAAAAAGAAGCTTCTGGGTCACAGAATAATAACTTCTGATGAATAGAAGTTTCTTAATTTTCATAAAGTCCAGTTTTTCAGTCTCCTCCATTATAGTTAGTGTATTTGCATCATGTTTAAGGAATCTTTGTCTAGACTAAGATTATGGAAATATTCTATGTTTTCTTTTAAAACATTTATTTTTTCCATGAAAAGTTAGAATTTAGGTTCCAAATCCCTTGGAATTGATTTTTGTCTAGAGAATTGCAGAGGTTATTATTTTTGTCCCATATGGATAGACAATCCATCACCAATTTTTGAAAAGATTATACATTCACTACTAATTCAGCAAGTCTAGTTTTACACTCTAGTCTGATTAATGGGTCAAAAGCCTATCTGTGTCCCATTATCATGCTATTTGCTGTCTTAATTACAAGAGCTTTAGAATAAGTCTTAATATCTAGTAGCTTAAATTCTCCCAGTTTTTTTTCTTCAAAACTGTTTTGGTCATTCTTGGCTCTTTGTCTTTTCATATAAATTTTAGAATTAGCTTGTTGATTTCCACACAAAACAAATTCCACAGGGATTTTGGTTGAATTTTTCTTAAATGTACAAGTTAACTTGGGGAAAATTGACATTTTTATAATATCAAATGGTATCCCAAACATGATATATCCCTCCATTTAGTTAGCATTTCTTAATTTTCCTCAGTGACATTTTGTTATTTTTAATGTAAAGGCTTTCACATAAATCAATAGATTAATTTCTAAACACTTGATATTTTTAATGCTACTATAATGTCAATTTAAAATTTCATTTTTGTGCATGTTATTTTTGGGTATATATATATATTTGTAGACATCACTTATATATATATATATATATATATATAAATAATATATTTGTATGTTTTTAACATTCAGCAAACTTGCCAAATACACGGGGTGATTTTGATAGTTTATAGTAGGTTCTATGGGATTTTCTAAATCTGCAAATCATATCATCATGAATAGCAAGTCTTTTCTTTGTTTCTTCCTTTTCCATCTCTATATATTTGATTCTTTATTCTCACTTTATCACATTGGTTAGGAACCACAGGAACATAATTTATATAAGTTGGTAGCAGGCACCCTTGTTTTTGTACCTGGATGGAAAAATAAAGTTTTCAATACTAAGTATGATCTTTGCAGTATGAGTTTCTAGATATATTTGATCAGGTTAAAAGATTTTCTTTCTATTCCTGATTTCTATTCCTTTCTATCCCTTTTTTGCCGTGACCATGTTGAAATTTGTCAATTGGGTTGTATCAATTGAAACAGCAATACATTTTCTCCTTTGAACGTATGAACATTTGTTTTTGAACATTAAAGAGTACTGCACTCCAGAATAAAAAAAAGTTGTGATTTAAAATTCTTGTTCTATGTAGCTGGTTTTATTTTTCTGATATTCTGTGTGAGACTCTTTTCATTCATATTCATAAAGGAAATTGGCCTATAATTTCCTTCTTTAAATGTCTTTGCCAGGTGTTGATGTTATGGTCATGCCAGCCTAATAAAACAAGTTGGGAAATATTCTCCCTTTCTGTGTTCTCTTCATTAGTCTGTGCAAGACTGGTGATTTTTTTCCCTTTAAATGTGTTAGAAATAATTCAATACTGGAGAGACCTTCACATTGAATTTTTTTTGCAAGAAGGTTTTTATTATGAATTTAATTTATTTAATAGGGCAATCAGATTTTCTCTTGCTTTTCTGTGTCAGATTTGGAAAGCTATGTTTTCTAAAGATCTTTTTTTTTTTTGCCTTTTACCTATTTATACAGTTTTATTGTCATTAAATTGTTTATAATCCCCTTCTTGTATTTTTAATGTCTTTTAGGTATGTAGTAATGTTTCCCTTTTTTTCTCCCTGCAATTTGGTAATTTGTATTCTCTCTGTCCCTCTCTCTTCCTCTCTCTCTTTTTTTTTTTTCAATCAGTCCTGCTAAAGTTTATCTTTTTAAAAAGTAACTTTTGGTTTTATTGATTTTCTTTATTGTGTATTTGTTTTCTGTTTTATTAATTTATGCTCTTATCATTATTATTTCTTTGCTTGTACTTTCTTTAGATTTACTTTGCTGTTCTTTTTCTATTTGCTGAAATGAGCACCTGGATCACTGATTTTTTTGCCTTTCTTCTTTTCCAGTATATACATTTATTATCAGAAACTTCCCTGTAAACACTGTTAGCTGCATCCAACAAGTTTTAATATATTGCCATTTCGTTGTTATTAAATGCAAAAGATTTTCCAATTTCTTTTCCAATTTTTTCCTTAGATTATTTAAGAAATACTGTGAATTCTCAAGCATTTGGGAATGATTTAATTCTGTTTTGTTATTGATAACTAGCTTAATTTTACTCTGGTCAGTAAACATACTTGGTATAATTTATGTCTTCTGAAATGTTTAGACAAGTAAAAAAATTTTCCAGCATATGCTCTCCTTTGGCAAATGTGTCATGTGGATTTGAAAATAAAATGCATTCTAGAGTTGTTGGGAATGGTTTTCTATGTGGGTTAATCAGGCCAAGTTTGTATTCAAATCTATATCTCTACAAAAAGTTTTTTAAATTTATCGTCTTGTTCTATCATGTGCTGAAAGAGATATACTAAATTGTTCAAATATTTTTGTAAGCTTTCTATTTTTTTCTGTAAGTGGTATTAATATTTGCATTGTATTTTCAATCTATATGCATACATTTTTAGATTCTTTTATCTTTCTGATGAATTTAATCTTTTATTTTCATGATATGTCCTATCTCTAGCAATTTTTGCATTTAAGTTTACTTTGGTTTATAGTAAGGTTATGTCAATTTTCTTTCGGTCAATGTGTTGTTCATGGTAGGTATTTTTTCATCTTTTTATATGCAACATTTTGTGTCCTTATACTTAAAGGTGTTTCTCATAAATACCATAAAGTTGGGTTTTTAAAGAAAT
This sequence comes from Manis javanica, assembly GCF_040802235.1. Taxonomy (NCBI): domain Eukaryota; kingdom Metazoa; phylum Chordata; class Mammalia; order Pholidota; family Manidae; genus Manis; species Manis javanica. The sequence goes on from NC_133168.1 coordinate 58,068,158, forward strand.
CTAGTCTAATAATCTTTTCATTGTAAAAGGAATTTTAGTTTATTTACACTTTATATAATTTGCTATATTTGGGTTTAAATTGAGCACGGTGCTATTTCATATTCATTTGTTCCATTTGTGTTTGTCCTTTTTTTCCAACTTTTCCTGACTTCCTTTATATTAATAGATTTTCTATTTTATAATTACACTTTCCTCTCTCCTTTATATTTTAGTTGTGCTTCTTGAAAAACTATTTTAGGGGTTTTAGAGAGAACAGTATGCTTCCTTTATTTAGTGTAGTCTACTATAATTGAGTACTTTTGCCATTTCATAGAAAATACGAGTTCTTAAATTGTTCTCATGTCATTCTTTCTTCCTTCTGTTCATTTTTTTAAATCATGCAACTCTATCTGCTGTAAACTCCACAAAGCATTGTTTCATGCAATCAATATTTATTTATATTTACCCACTTATTTACTATTTTTTATTGGTCTTCATTTTTATTCACATTTTCCTACCTCTGAGATTATTTTTCTTTGTCCAGGAAAATTTTCTTTTTGTATGGGTCTCCTGGAGATGAATTTTCTCAAATTTTCTGTCTGAAAATATGGCCTTATTTTTATTGGTATAGAATTCTAGGTTGGCAGTTATCTTCTCTTAACATTTTTAAATGGCCAGTTCTTCTTTTTTCCCCTTAGTTCATTTAGTTTCTTTTGAAAAGTCAACTGTCAATTTTATTATTGCTTGTTTCAAGTAATATGATTTTTCTCTGGCTTCTTTTAAGATAGTCCTTGTCCTCAGTGTTTGGTAGTTTGAATATTTTGTGCCTAATTACGAATTTTCTTTACCTATGTCCTGCTTGGGGTTTCACATATCTCTGACTTGGTGATACATTATGCATTTTGCTTCAGGTTTTGTTTCTGTCCCATTCTCTCTCTGTAGTCTACTCTGGGATTCCAATAATAGACATGTTAGACCATTTCATCATGCTCCATTTTTATATTTTCCATCCTTCTTACTAGATATATTTTACTGATCTATCTTCCAGTTTGCTGTTCCCCATTTCTGTTGTATCTAATATGCTATAGAGTCTATTAATGAATTAATATTTTCAGTTATTGTATTTATTCCTAAAAATTCAACATGAAACTTCAATGGAGTCTAGTTCCTTGCTGGATTCTCCATCTTCTTACCTATTTTCTTAAATATGATAACCAACAGTATTTTAGAATCAGTGTCTGATTGACTCTAATTTTATGTTTATTTGCAGTGTGCTTGTTTTTATTGTCTGTGTTTTTATTTTAGATTTTTGGTATTTGGACCTATCTTCTGGTATGTCTGGTCATTTTAGATTGAAAGCCAGACATTCTGTGTCCAGATTCTTTTATTTTCTTTCAGAGGGAATTGACTTTACTTTTGCTAGGTAGGTAGAGCAACAGAAGATCATTTTCATTCAATCAAGGATTGAGATGGCCCAGATCATGTTGGAGTTCTTTTGTGCTGATTTATTTCTGGTTTGCCCTTTCTCCTATACCTATTCCTTCATAAATCTCAGCTGAAAACGTGGGGAATTTTTCCATGGTCTCTTCTCTTGGTGTGCACTATTTTTCAATCTTTGTTTCTCTAGTATATTAGTATTGCAGAAATCTCCAATTAGCTTTTCAGCCTCTTAGCTGTGGATTTCTGCTTGGCTTTGGTGTATCTTATCTTATGCAGCTTTGTAAACCTTAAGAGAGAATGTGATGCAGAATGTCAAAATGTGGAACTTTCTTTCATGTGGTTCCCTTTTCTTTGGTCTCTTATTTTTGACTAATTTAGTAGCCTCATAATTCATTTCAGTCTTTATAGACTTGTGAGTTTGCTCAAACCTTTGGGCTCACATTTTCTGCTTGGTTTCTCAGCCCCATGTCACTCACTAATAGGCACATATTTTAAGAAGAAAAGCGGCAGCAAAGATCATGCCTAACTTGTGCATTGCCTTACTCTCTAGAATACTGGCCTCTCAAGTCCTGATGTCTTGGTGAGTCCTTTCTATCTTTAAACATTTTTGTTTGTAATGTTATCCATTTTGGGGATAGAATTGGTCTGTTCTGGACAGGTGTATTATTCTGACAATGAGCTCTGTCACAGGTGGAAGTAGATTTTTTCAGATTCGCCACTTTTAAATGTTGCTTTTCAGAGATAAATCTCTCCTTATTGATTCCTTTCATGACCTTGAACATGACTTTGCCTGAGGGTGTTTTCCTATTTTCTTTTCTTAGTTTTCCTCAATTGGCAATAATTAATTATTTCCTTATGTTATATGACTGTAATGATCAAACATTGGGGCAACTTATCTAGAGCTGTGGCTTACCTGAATGTAAAGACATTTTGAAACTAGGGTAAAAATTTGGTTTTTTGAATTCCCAAAATAATATGTGATTTTATGGGATCTTTTGGTTAAAGTTCTTGATAGTTTTCAGAGGAATTTGTGTCTAAAAAAAAAAAGAGCACCAGTCCTCACTGTTGGTAATACATTTTTCCTCTTTCCCAAGTGACGCAGAGAGCAAAACAAGTAAGAATGGTTTGGAGATATACCATGAGCTAAAGCTGAGAGATCAGGCTTTATGGTTATGCTAACTGGGGTCTCAACCCTGGCCCTTTTTCCTAATGTGACTTTGGGAGAAACACAGTTGCTATGGCTTCTGTTTTCACAGTTGGGAAGTGGGCATCCTTCACAAGATTTTTGTGGGTATTAATGAGAGAACTGTAAAAAGAAATGAGCACAATGTATAGCACAGAGTAGGTACTTGATGAATGCTACTTCTCTCCTTTCACCCCACAAATGTAATTGTGATAGTGAAAAGTGAACCTTGTGAAAAGTACATATATCACTATAGGCTGTTTGATGTCTGGTGGTCCTGTTGGTTAGAACTATGTTGTGATGAGGCCGGGGTCATGGGTTAAAATATACACAAGCCAGACGGTCTCTCTCTCTTCTTTCCCTCTCCACCATTTGAAATGGCCTCTACATTGTGGTTATGAGGTAATAGGGAAAAAATTGTTTGCAAGGACCATTGAATACCCACCTCTATGTCAAGGGCAAATAACTTAAAATCATGCATGGAAGGTGGGTCAGTACCTTCATATATGAGGTGCACTACAGGACATAATACAAAGCTGTTTGAAATTTTCTTTAAGCTTGATTCTGTCCCATGACTTTAATGGAGAAGACAAAGGGCCCATGGCACCTCTGAAAAGGAACAGAAGTGACCTTGTTCCAACCCACATTAACTATACAGTATTTCTAAAGCTTATTCTTAGAGCTAAAGGGCTGAGTAAGCAATTAGTGATTCTGTATTTGCCTCCCCAAGTCTCTGTACTTCTGGTACATGACTCATTGCTTTCGGGTGCAATAACTTGAACTACATAAAACCAATTCTAATTCTAAATATAATTTTGACTCTTAGGGAAATAATATACAGCATGCATCACTTGAATTACAAAGTAGATAAAAATACTTGGAATTAGGTTATCATCTGTACTTCAAACAAGGTGATTTCTCAGCTGCATTTTGAATTGTGGCATGCAGTGATTTTACAAGTAAAGCTAATTTAAATATAGCACACAGGCACACAATCCTCTCTAAGGTATTCGGTTAATTGAAGAATGGTGCCAGTTTTGTTCTAAGAGTCCATTCTTATTCTTTTCATAAGGCTTTATACTTCATTTCTTGACAGCAACTTTTTTTTCTCTTTTCTGGTATCTTATGTGATTTAAGTTGTTACTTTACATCGACAGCATTCACAGTGTTAAGAAGAAGAGTAACTGTTGTTTGATCATTAGATTTGGTTTTAGGGTTTTCCCCTCCTGTTTACATTAATCAATTTTGTGTACCTTGTGTCTTGGTTCTTTTTCCCAGTTCACGTAAATATTGATGTCATCTTCAATTGGAAGTTTCAGAAAAGAAATTAGAGTGAGAAAGCTGGCTCCAACAGCCATCAGTTATAAAACCAATTTCAGTCATGTCTATCAAAATTAGCTACTTTTTCAGTACCTAAAATCCATTTATGCCAAAGGAAAATCAAATAAACTCTCATTAAAAAATCTGTATTGTTTTTCCATTTTCTATCATTCAAAAATGACTTCCCACCACTGCCAGTCAAATTATTATATTATTCTAATAACTCATATGTGTAATCTATCAGTTTGTAAAATAAATAATCTTCCCATGAAATTGTTTAACTCTTTACTTCATTCATTTTGAACTTCTTTTAGTTTCAGAGTAACTTAGCTTAAAATAAGGTCATACCATAGCTTTGTTAACTAGACTGAGATTTGAAATGTATCTGTTTAATAAAGAGGTACTTGATAGAGCTCTTATAGAATGACGCGTGGGAATAAAAACAGTTTTCCTGAGAGCTGAGCCCTCTGGGGCTTTGGTGTTCTATGCTAAATTGGTCAACACATATGCCTGAATGAGAAAAATTAGAAGGCAGTCACCTTCATCTGCCTAGAGTTCCCTGAATCCCCTGCCCTACAACCTGCTCTCTATCCTGCCTTGTTAAAAAGTTCTAGGAATACACTTTCTAATACAGTAGCCACACTGTTGGTTACTTTTTAAAACAGACTTTATTTTTTAGAGCAGTTTTAGGCTCACAGTCAAATTGAGAGGATGGTATAAAGACTTCCCAAAGATCCCTGCCCCCACACACAACCTTCCCCATTATCAACATCCTCCACAAGAGTGGGACAATTGTTACAATTAATGAACCACATTGATGGACACATCATTGTCCTCCAAAGTCCATAGTTTACATCAATTTTCACTATTTGTATTGTATATTTTATAGGCTTGGACAAGTTTATAATGACATGGATACACCATTATACTATCATATGGAATCCTTACACTGTTTTACAAATCCTTTCTACTTGTCTATTCATCCCACCCTCATCCCTAACTTCTGGCAGTGACTGAAGTCTCCAACTCTCCTAGTGGGTTCATCTATTTCTCCTTGTAATTCTATCAGATTTTGCCTCACATATTTTGATACTCTGTTGTTAGGTGCATCCATGTTAAGAACTGTTATACTTTCTTGGAGAATTGATCCCTTTATCATTTTGTAATGCTCCTCTTTATCACTGAAAGCTTTTCTTGCTGTGAAGTCTGCTTTATCTGAAATTAATGTAGCTACTCTTATTTATTTTTTATAAGTGGTGTCATGGTATTTCTTTCTCCATTCATTTGCTTTAAATCTCTATGTCTTTATATTCAAAATGAGTTCCTTACAGACAAAATATAATGGGATCTCGTTTTGTGAACCACTGCAACAATCTGTCTTTTAGTTGGTGCATTTAGGCCATTGATGTTCACAATGATTATTGATGTAATTGAATTAATAGCTACCATATTTGTTACTGTATGCTTTCTGTATGTTGCCCTTGACTTTTGTTCCTATTTTTGTCTTCCACATGTTTTCTTAGCATATCAGTTGTACTTCTTTTTATTTTACTTTTTTGTGGTAATATACATTCATAATTTGGTAATATACATTCATAATTAATCCAAGTCCACTTTTAAGTAATACTGCATCACTTCATGGGTAAGGCAAGTACCTTATAATGACAAATAATCCTAATTGTTCCCTCCTGTTTCTAGTATCATTGCTATAAGTCATTTCACTTATATATAAGCATATGTATATATTTAAACATAAATATAAAGTTGAATATATTTCTTGGATCTGTGGTTAGGTGTTGGACATTAATCTGGGGAAATTCACAGTCATTATTGTCTCAAATATATCTTCTGTTTCTTTCTTTATTCTTCTTTTGGTATTATCATTATGCATATGTTACACCTTTTCGTAGCTATACCACAGTCCTTGGACATTTTGTTCTCTCAGTCTTTCTTTGCTTTTCAGTTTTGGAGGTTTCTGTTGAGATATTCTCAGGCAAAGAGTATCTTTCCTTAGCCATGACTAGTCTTCTAATAAACCCATCAAAGGCATTCTTCATTTCTTTTATAGTATTTTTAATCTCTAGCATTTCTTTTTGGTTCTTTCATAGAATATCCCTCTATCTGCTTACATTGCCACCTCTTATTGTTTGCTGTTTACACTTCTATTACAGCCTTTAAGATATTAATCATAATTCTTTTGAATTCCCAATGTGATAATTCTAACATCTCTGTCATATTTGTGTCTGGTTTTGACACTTTCTATACCTCTTTAAATTCTGTTTTTTGCCTTTTAGTATATTTTGTAATTTTTTTTCATGGTAGCTGATCATAGTGTAATGGGCAAAAAGAACTTGCTCTAAATAGGCTGTAATATGGTGGTAAGGTGTGGGGATAGGGGAAGTGCTCTATACTAGTATGATTAGGTCTCTGTGTTTTGGTGATCTTATACCTGTAGACTGAAAACTTCTGCAGTGTTTCTCAGCAGGATGGCTTCAGTGGGCTGAAGTGGGGTCTGTCCATTCCTCCAATATAGAGACTAGAGACTGCTAAAACTGAGAATTTGCCTTCCTCCATATTATCAGTTGGGTTCTGATAAAGTCCTAGCAGGTTAGGCCCTGATTAAATAGTTTCTCCTGAGGGCAGACCTTGTTAAGAAACACAGAATGCTCTGGCATAATTCAAAATGTTTTTTTTTCTTGTCCACCTGCTGGAATCGTGATGGTTTTTTCTCAGTTATTCACTGTGACAACCTGGTAGAGCTCCAGAAGGTAAAACTCACCAGTGCTTGCTGTTCATCACCCATCCCCACCCCAGCAATGACTGGGTCCCCCTGGAGTTTTTCTCTCTCAGACTTGTTCACACTGAACCTCTGGCAATTTGTCAATTACAGCTTTGGTTTTCCTACCCTGGTACAGGATAACGTAGAGGTTACAGCTCCTGGCTTTCTGCTCCAAGAAGTTGTGATTCTCTGTATCTGCCTATCAGTGTCTGCAATCTACGAAGCAGCAATTTACCCTGCAAACGTACTTCTCTGAGGGATCTAAGAAGAGTCAGTAATTTTTCAGTTTATTTGGATTTTTACTTGTTAGGACATGTGGTGACTTCCAGGCTTCTTTCATGTTGGACTAGAAATGGGAAGTCATCTGCGTATTTAAATTTAAATTAGTTTAAATAAAATTCAAAATTCAGTTTCTCAGTTAGGAATCAGATTCAGCCACATGACATGACATTAGCCGCATTTCAAGGGCTCAGTGTCCACATGTGACTTGTGGCTACCATGTTGGATAGTAAAGATGTAGACCATTTCCATCCCCACTGAAGTTTCTGTTGTATTACTCTGCTCTATAATATCACATAACATAGAAATGCTTGTAGTCTCTGATTTGTTTAATGAATGACTGTTAACATTCTTTGGCTTGTCATTATATTTTCTATCTGTGACATATTGTGACTTATCAGCACACCAGGATATTCACTCACAATTTTAGAGTGCTTTTCAACTACCGTGCTGTTGAAATTTCTTTTCTTTTGCTCAAAATTGAGAAGGATGCCTTTTTAGCCCTGTTGATTATCAGTCTCCAGTTCAGTGTAAGATACACAGTTGAGCTAGTTCTTGGAAGCAAGGACCGTGATTCCTGAGGAAACCTCTCAGGGGATGGCTCTTCTGTAGCATATCCCTGTACTGTGGGACTCGGTAGATGGGAGAGATGCTCCCCTTGCTCCTCCCTTCAACATCCAAGCCATTACTCCTCCCCCTCCTTACTAAAATCACCTCACTGAATCTCAAGTTGTTTGACCATATTATCTGCTGCCCTTCCTTACTGCGATTATCCACAGAACCTGTGTTCACTTCCACATTTTCTTTGATGCTCCTTGATGTGAGGAGCTTCAACTCACCCCTACATTCTCTCTAGCACTGCTTCCATCATGATTCCTCGTGGCTTCAATACCACATCGATGATCCTCCAATTCCTGACCTCTGGTTCCTTGTGCACCTTCCAACTTCAATAACTGATTCCTTGATTATATTTTAGATCTTCTCATGTGGTATATATACACAGTGGAATATTATTCAGCCACAAAAAAGAAAGAAAGCCTGACATTTGCAACAATGAAATAAGCCAGGCAGAGAAAGACAAAAATGATTTTGCTTATATGTGGAATATAAAACAAAACAAAACAAAACAAACATAACAGAAATAGACTCATAGACAGTGAGAAGTGACTGGTGGTTACCATGGGGGAAGGGTTGGGGTGAGTGGGTAAAACAGGTGAAGGGGATAAAGAGACATACAAACTCACTAATAATATAAATTAGCCATGGGGATGAATGTACAGATTAGAGAGTATAGTTAATAGTTCTGTAACATCATTTTATGCTAACAGATAATAACTACTCTATTTGGGGGGAGCATTTAATACTGTAGATAACTGTGAATCACTATGTTGTACACTTGAAACCTACATGATACTGTATATCAACTATATTTCAATTAAAAAATAAATAAAAACAAATAAAAACCTGCTGTTATTTTTCCTATTCTTAGAAAAAAATATTTTCTTTCCCTCCTATTATTCCCCATAGGCAATACTCTGTTGTTCTTCTTTTTACAGGAAAATTATTAAAAAATAGTATCTGTATTCGTAACACCAGCTTGTCTCTTTTCTTTCACTTTTGAGCTCAGTTCAGTCAGGATTTTTGACCTCACTATTCCACTGAAAGGTGAAAATCATCAGTGATTGTCATGTTGTGAAATAAAAAAGGTCAACTCTCAGTCCCCATCTCATTGGACCTCTCAGTAGTATTTGACCCACTTGATCACTCATTCTTCTTGAAAAACTTGCTTCATTCATTTACCAGTAGAATTCACTCTCCTTCTTTTACTCTATTTCTCAGGTCTTTTGTTCATCTTTTATGCTGGTTTGCCTCATCTTGATATCTATATGATGATATCTGCAGGCTTCAGATGTTGATATCTCCTCTTCCCTAACTATACTCATTTTTGTGGAGATCTCATCCAGTTTAATGCTTTGAATATTCCTCAGATAATTTTACCAAACTCCAGACTTTTATATCCATTTGCTTTCTCAATGAAAAGCAATAGTGTTACAAGTGCAAAACTCAACTCTTGATTGTTTTCCTCTCTTCTCTCCACGAGACCTCCATTTTATCTTTACTGCCTCAGGTAAAATTTCTCCAAAATGTGCTTTCATAACACCAATGTCTGTGTCTTTTATAGAACTCATCACATGTGTAATTCTGAATTTATTTGTGTGACTTTGATTAATGTCAGTTTACAGATGAACTGTCATCTCCTGAAAGACAAGCACCTTGGCTACCATTTCTCTTCATTGTATCCTCAGTACATAGCACAGAGCATGAAAGAGATCAAAAAGAAATATTTAAGAAAATGATAAATAAGTATAAAAGTTTTAAGTGGCAGGCATGATGGACATTATATAGGTCAAATCTTATTGTAGTAAACTAGCAATAGTTACTTGAAGTAGTCTTTGTCTGGTTTTGGAAATGCCACTAATCTCTCCTAGGTGCCAAAATATCAGGCTTAAGGGCAGAAGAAGAATTAAGAGCCTATAGCATTGTTGTTTAAAAACATAGCATTTGGAATCAAAATATTCAGACTCTCTCTGAGTATCAGTTGCTCATCTTTTAAGTGAGGGACAATGACAATATCTAATTCATAGGGCTTTTGTGAAGATTTAGAAATACAGTGTATATATTAAAGAATAAAACCTTAATAAATGTTTAATGTGTGCAGATGGATGATGATGCCCTGAATACACTGTACACCAAGAAGAATACTCTGGAACACAGAGACAGAAAGGACTCAGACCATTTAGGAAGTTAAAAATTGCTTCACAGAGGAGATTACATGTCAGTTGGCCTTAAAGGATGAAGAGGGGGTTGCCATGAAGAGAATGTGCCAAAGAAAAGTATAGAAGACTAAATGAGCATGTTCAGAAGATACTCTGTAAGGAAAATGTGGTTAAAGTGTGAAGGGAAATTATCTGAATTTGGAAACTTAAACATATATATTCTTTGTGCTAATTTAAAAATCCAAACAGTTGAATAAACATATGTCTTTAAAAGGTTATAGCTTCTTTTTTTATTATTATAAAAGAAAATAAAGTAATACTGTTTAGGGAAAAGTCTGAAAAATACAGAAAATAATATACTTATATATACATATGTATATGTGTGTGTGTGTATATATATACACATATATGTTTAATTCATAGGTGTTCTTTCTGGAGACAATCTCTATTGTCCTTTCGATATTTTCTCCCAGTTTTTTCCTATATCTATGTGCATTTTTATGGAAATAGATTATAATATGTAAATGGTTCGCATTCTTCTCTTTCTCCCTTAATATTTCATAGTAAATACGCTTTGCTCAGTGCTTGCAACGTGTCAGACTTTGGTGTGTATTTCTACATGAGTATGCCTTTGTAAGTTTCATTATAAATTAGAAAGCTGAGATTAGTTCTGTAGAATTAAACAAAGTGTTGGAATCAGGATTCAAACTCCAGTCTGACTCCAGAGTACATCCTTAAAATTTTAAAAATTTCAAAATGATATTTAAATGCTACATAATATTTTATTGTTATAAATATATCATAAATTACTCAAATACTTCTCTAATGTTGGGTGATTTGGCTATTTGCAACTTGTCACTGTAATAAATAATGCCAGTAATGAACATCTTTGGAGTCTGTGTTATTCCCTGTATTTAGGGCTAATGTATTAGCACAGATTCATAGAATTCATTATTGGGTCAAGGGGTATGAACTCTTAGCATATTGGCATTTTGCTTTCCAGAAAAACCCAAGGCATTTCTGTTATTCTACAAAGACTTTACTTCAATGAAAAGATTTCCTACCTTTGATTGACTGGCCACAGATATAGTGCTTTATTGATCTCCTTATAATGAATTCATTACTATAAATGATTCAGTGCAGAACATTCTTTATTTAGCCTGTAATCCACAAAAACACTGACTATAATAAAGATACTCTTAAAAAATTCATCTAATTGTGGGTATAGGTAAAACCCCAGGATAATATAAATTGTTAAAAAAAAAGAACGTCATAATGGCAAAAACTGTAACAGTGACAACAAAATCAACTAAAAATCCCCCTTCCCAATCCATCTAAATTTGTTTTAGTTTCTGAATAAAGAATATGTTATTTTCCAACAAAGCAAAGTTTACCCTTTTGTGTTTTATGAGGGATGGATGTTATTTGGAGGTGAGACTTTGAGCACCCTTTCTGTCTCTAGGACATGCTTTTACATTGGCAGTAGCTGAGATTTATCCAAATAGACTTTCAAAGCTCCCAAGTGTTCTAAATTTATCTTATTCAATTTCTTTGGTTTAGAAACTAGTTTGGAAATCTCACAAGGCCAACTTGTCTTCAGTAATTTCTAGTGCTTCTTGTTTGGGGCAGGCTAGAAAAAGCTCTGAGAAGCTGCTAAATTTGGTGCTTGGCAGAAGCCATAACACACAGGAGACATACATGAAGTGTAAAACCTAAAATATCAAAACTCTTTGACACTTCAAACTAATTTCAAATCTATAGAGATTAAAAAATCATAACATCTGCATAAATCAGCTCTGTGGTCAGCCTTTATATTAGTGAAAGCAAAGAAAGGAAGTATTAATGGGATAATAAATTTTCTTAATATACACCAATCATTTTATAAGTCTCATGTTTGCATGTGAATTGGATGATTTAGCCTAAGAGAATAAAATCTATGTCTTTTTTTACTACTGATTAAAAACTGTTAGAATGTACCAAAAATGATCACTTAATGCAGAGATAGATAATAAAGTCTGGAATTGTGATAAGAGAGAATTGTTTCTGGAAGACCTGAGCTGAAGTCTTGGCTTCACACATATTTACTGTATATTATGGTGGAAATTTATTCAAATAGTCTGCATCTTAATTGTTTCACATGTAAGATGGAAATAATAATATCCACCTCTCTAAATTGTTCTGAAGATCAAAATGAGACAATGTCTTGAATGCACTGCAAAACTCTATAAATTCCTATGTAAGTAGGATGTGTTATTTTTATTTTTGTTAATTGCAAATTAAAGTAAGAGTTTCTGGGATTAACTGAGTGTGGGGTTCTCATGAAATTAAAAAAAAATACCTTTTAAATTTGGCAAAGAGAAATTAATTGTGATGTTGACAACAGCTATCTCTTAGGTGTAGAAGCTTGGGCATCTGTTCATGAACGGTGCTTGTGGCCGCATCCTGCACCCCCAGTTCCATTTCCTCTTCTCCCAGTCAGTCACAGAGCACAGAAGAAATATATTTTTATTATCCAAGTGGTCTTTCCAAGTGACAGGAAAGGGGGCAGTGAAAGATGAATTTTCATTAATAACATGGAACCTATCCATGGATTTAAGTACCAAAACGACCCATGAATTGGCTGAATTCTAGGGATATATTTAGACATTTTATTCCCTCCCCTGCACTAACAAAATGATGTCACTGTGAATAGAGAGAGTTTGGCAGAGAAGATGCACTAAGAAAATGACTGTTCAGTGTTTGGGGAAATTCCAGGCAAATTGGACATCAAGGGAAAACCCATAGGTGGGTATTTGAATCCAGGCCCGTTTCTTGTCCTTAGCTGCCCAAGCCAAGTTCCTTGGAAGGATAAGTCAGCAATATCCTCTGATATGCAGATGTCCTTTCAGAGGCAATGTGTGCATGGCCTAGAGGAGATTTTGACTATGGTTCTGCTGCATTTGGCTTGAGAACTCATGTTACTACTAGTAATAGGCTTTTATTCAAATATCTGTCTGTGAGTAATTCTAGTCAATGGAAATTGCTAGTGAGTAACAGGGAGATGGATTTGGCATTGCATTTTGAAGAATGGAACAATTGCTTAGTATTTATTTTGCCTGTTAAGTCCGTAGTTCAAATATTTGTTGGTTATCCAGATAACTTCTCTTTAGTAAATATGTTTACAAAATCAGCTTTTTAAAAATTTAAATTCTTGCCTTCCAAGATTTTTGACCAGTCTTTTTTTAAGGTATTTATTTCAGCACTGAATTTTTCCATGTACATATGAATTAAATGTTATCTTCCTTTTTCCTGTGAATGCATGATTTCTGGTTTGTATTTTTTATGATTAAAATATGTTCTAATTGTTAAAAATTCTAGCCCTGCAAGAGCCAATGGAGTAGCTGTTGTTTAGTGAGTTTATAGGTTCAGCTTTTCAAGATGAAAAGAATTTTGGAGATTGGCTGCACAATAATGTGCATGTGCTTAACCCTACTCAACTGTACACTGAAAAACATTAATATGGTAAATTCATTGCTATTATATTTTGTCAAAATGAGAAATAAAAAAATTAAATTAATGGATGAAAAGTGGAAGTCTCCCCTTTATCCAGGTCTCAACCTTACTTTCTTTCCCAAGCTTTGTCGGTCTATATACAGAGTCTTCAGTAGAGTCAGGTGAGCCCTGTAAGATGGAAGGCAATTACAGATTTTGGGAGAAAGGCAGCCCCAAACAAAACTTCTTCACAAAGAATCTTAGTGATAGTGGTTAACAGTTCCACATTTTATGGCATAACCTCACAAGTTACTGCAAAATGAATACATTCTCATGTTCACATTACTTTGGTGTCTTAAATGGACACATTTTAAGATCATGTGAAAGAGCCACAGATGTCATCACCAGGCTTTTCGCCTCCTGTGACAGCTCATGCAGGGACTCAGGGACACTGGCAAAGGAGGAGAAAACTTATTTTAGCTTGTCATCCAGTTAGTGCATATCTTCTTTTACATAGTGTTTTCATCCCCCTTTTATATAGTGTTTACACATTATTGATGAAAGACTAGCAACTTGGGTTCTCGTCTGCCTGCCTGGGGTGGATCTGCCTGAATAACTGTTGCATGTCCTGTTCCTTGTTCTCTGAGTCATGCCTTCCCCAACTGTATGTTTTTGCCAAGACGGTGCACAAACAAGTTCTTCATTGTTTCATCTGTTAGTGGGGCCAGGACCTGAAGTTTCTACAAGGTTCAGGTCTTATTCAATTTTACTTTCTCACATTCTTTCTTTTAAAGTATTTTTGCCATCAGAGAGAATGTCTTCCACCTACTTTTCTAAAGGGAAAAATCTCTCTGTGTATAAGTTTCCCCTTGAAATAATCTGTGTATTTTCAGACCTCTTTATTGTTGGTAGAGTGAGTAAACATTAACTGGGAGTTGTGGTTCATACCTGTTTTGCAGCAGTGTGCTCATTAGAGGCTCCGTGTGAGTGAGAAATGTTATGTGGCTGCTTGAGATGTCATTTGAATTTAGAGGGCATGTTAGAGAACTGCATGAAGAGAGGATCGGGGGGAGGGGCGTGCTGTTCCTTCTGGCTAGACCACTGCTCAGAAATAACTAACATTTATGTAAGTTTCCAGACTCTTGTTTTATGTGCATGCAAATATAAATTTTAAAAATGTATTTTCTGTTATGTGGATATTATTACATTGTTCTGTAACTTAACTCTTCCACTTACCAATATACCATGAATATTTCATTTAATAAAATATTATATAAGGCATAATTTTTTAAGTGATTTCATTGTTCTCTTATATATATGAACCATGATTTTTTACAACTATTTTGTAGAGTTGAGCAATCAGGTAGTTTTCAGTTTTCTTTCTTTCTTATTATTATAAATAACACTGCAAAGACCACACTGGAATATGCATCATGGTATATATCTCTGGAAATTTCCTTTAGATAGATTTTTAGGATGATCTGGTTGAAATGTCTGCACATTTTAAAGGTTCATGATTTACATTACTCGTTTGTACCAATTTATAGTTCTACCAATTAATATGTTCCATTCCTTCCAGTTTCTAATTTGAAAAGGCTAAATATGGAATAAGCTCTATCAGAAGGAAGAGAAGGAAGGAATTTTAGTAGGTGAGGGAAAGTTGCTTGGATGGGATATTATCCAGGGAAATCTAGTTGACTACCTGAAAAGGTCAGTGATGTTTTAGAATTCCTTTCCAATTTAAGAATGGAGTAGAGGGAAAGGGGAGAGAGGAATGTTAAATAATTCTGTTGCTTGTGCTCCGTTCTGTATACATATGAATCAGATAGTTTTGGTAACACTTCACAGAAAGCAATAAAAAAGAAAAAGTAAAAACAGTGGGGTGCTTGCAAATGGTGTTCTACAACTGTTGGGGATTGAAATTAGCAAAAGCCAAGTAGGGTAACAATTTGGAGATATGCTTTAATTAATAAATATTCATTTTAAAATAAATTGCATATAGGTGAAGAAAAGTGAACTATTAGTTGTTCTTAGACTTTCCTATGTGTAAAATACATAACCCAAATACTAACTTCTCCATCATTTATTTAGTGATTTATTGATGTAATCATGAATTAATAAAAATTATTATCAAATATTCACTAATTCTAGGTAGTCTGCTGGATTCTGGGATATAACATCAAATAAAATGTGATTTCTACCCTCAGTGGACTTAACAGCCTACAGGGGGAGACAGACAAGCAATTCAGTAATTTCAGGGTGATGAATGCTGGAGTCAATATTGCATATCACACACAACACATTATGGTAGACAGTAGAGTGGTATCACCATACAGAAAACTCAAGTCATGCCTAGTCACAGGAAAAAAAAATCTCTAGACTGGACTGAGGATTGGGAGATCTAGGTTTATGTTCTGTATTAGATTCTATCTGGCTGGTTGAGATTAGGTAAGTCATTTAACCACATCTAAAACAAATGAGAAAAAATATACATACCTATTATGGTTATTGTAAAAATAGAATAAAGCAGTATGTGAGAACAACCAGCACAGTGAAAGGCATGCAGAGAAGCTGGTAAATGTTAGTTGAATCACTGAGACGTATGAATAGCTTGATAGAATAGATCTTTCCAAGAAGTAATTTCATGTGCAGCCCACCAGAAAAGCACAGAATGAGATGGTATTTATTAAACCTGGAAATAGACTCTGGCTATAACTAATGTATTTTCCTCAAGCAGTATATGCTACATAAATCTGAGATCAAAATCATGTATTGTGTATGAATTTTTATGAAGTTAAAATACAAACTAAGATATTTCACAATTGAAGAAAACTCAGGAAGTCAAATTAAAGTTTTCTATTCATAGCACACACTGGCAGGAGGAATTTCTCTTTGCTAATTATCTCATGTCCTGAGCAGCAGCACAGAGATGATTGCTTTATGCCTAATGATTAAGAAGGCCAAGTTACATTTACAGATAAATAGAGGTGAGCATTCAATGTGCCAAAAATACCTCTTCAAGGAAGGACAAAAGTGTTTCCAAGCAGTGATGCTTAATAGAAGTTATTGTAAGGTCTGTTTATGGAGGAGGAGGAATTCAGGATGGTGGCCTCCGTCCTACTGAAGACTGACTTCTTCAACATGACAGCAAGTCTAACGAACAGAGGAAGTTGGTGCTATCTCCCAGACTGTGCAGTGTGCCCTGGGGACACAGCAGGTTCTGAAGGATCCCAGGTTCTGGGCTTTATGGAGCATGAATCTAGCAGGAAATGCATATATTAAAAAGTAAGCACGAAGAGATGACAATTATGAAGGTGGAAGTCTAGGAAACAATGAAAGGTTCTAGTTCAAAAGGACCCAAGCCTGGGACATCTGATCCAGAATGGTTTCAAAACATGGTGTAAAGTCTGAGTGTTCTTATTAAAAGTTTGTAGTCAAAGAGATTATTTTAACTTCTACATGGAGCAGTGATGTAGGATCCCAGAAGCCTTCATGCTGTTCTGCATGTAGGTGAATTGAACTATTCATTCTCCCCTAAATGCCATTTCAACCTTAGATTCTCAAAATAAATACAATTAAATGACAAAGGGGAAAATGTTCATTTTCATTAGTAATCAAATATATGCAAATTCAAACAACTCTTTTTAAACTATCAAATGAAGTATTTAAGTGGTACTATTCAGTGCTGGTAAAATTTAAAAAATGAAGCAAACTCAATTAAAGATGGTGGTGTGAGAGGAGAGACAGAGGCTTCCTCCTAAAACTGGATACAATTAGAAAATTTAATTGGTGCAACTAATCCTGAGAGAGCAACAGGAAAGAGGACGCGTCAGACTGCACATACCTGGAGAAAAGAGCAGACCTCAGCGAACGGGGTAACGTACCAGAGCTGTGGCTCCACGGGACCCGAGACCCTCCCCCACCCCAGCTCACCGGCGGGAGGAAGAGAAATGGAGCAGGGAGGGAGTGGAAGACCTGGGACTGCTGAATACCTAGCTCCGGAGATCTGTGCTGGGAGCACAAACCTCCATTTCATGGTGCTTTCATGGGACTCGCATGACTACCGGGTTGGAAAGTTAACACAGGCAGAGTTCCTGGGGAGACTGGGATTCCGGCTGCTTGTGGAAAGCAGGGATCCATATCTGGCTGCTCTGGGACAAAAACTTATCTGTGTGCTCGGCCCACTGGCTCAGGCAGTGGAAACAGTTACAGGAGCCAGGAGGCGGGGAACAGCTCTTTCCTCCCCCCAGTACTGCTCCCCTGCAACCCCTGACATTGCTTCAGGGGTTCAGCAGCTCCAGAGACTACAGGTTCTGGACACTAGAGGGCGCCATATACAAATATAAAACGCCAAAGGAACCTTGTCCAGAATAAAATTGTTAATATAACTGCTGAGAAAGATTTAAATGTTATGGACCTTGTGACTCTGCCTGAAAGGGAGTTCAAAATAAAAATAATCAACATCCTAATGGAGGTAAGGAAAGACATCCAAGAACTCAGGAATGAATTCAGGTCAGAAATCCAATCATTAAAGAACACGATGGAGGGTATTAAAAACAGGTTGGATATGGTGGAGGAGACAATAAATGAAATAGAAACTAAAGAAGAGGAATACAAAGAAGCTGAGGCACAGAGGGAAAAAAGGATCTCTAAAAATGAAAGAATATTGAGAGAACTGTGTGACCAATCCAAGCAGAACAATATTCGCATTATAGGGATACCAGAAGAAGAAGAGTGAGAGAAAGGGATAGAAAGTGTCTTTGCGGAGGTAGTTGCTGAAAACTTCCCCAATCTGGGGAAGGAGATAGTCTCTCAGGCCATGGAGATCCACAGATCCCCCTACACAAGGGACCCAAGGAAGACAACAGCAAGACACATAGTAATTAAAATGGGAAAGACCAAGGATAAGGACAGACTGTTAAAAGCAGCCAGAGGCAGAAATAAGATCACATACAAAGGAAAGCCATCAGACTAACAACAGACTTCTCAGCAGAAACCTTACAGGCCAGAAGGGAATGGCATGATGTATTTCATGCCATGAAGCAGAAGGGCCTGGAACCAAGATTAGTTTATCTGGTGAGATTATCATTTAAATTTGAAGGAGGAATTAAACAATTTCCAGATAAGCTAAAGCTGAGAGAGTTTACCTCCCACAAACCATCTCTGCAGTCTATTTTGGAGGGACTGCTATAAACGGAAGTGTTTCTAGGGTTGGATAGCTGTCACCAGAGGTAGTAAAATCATGGTAGGGAGGGTGGAGCAGCTGATTGTGAGGCAAATGTAAAATAAAATTGACTAACCCCAAAGCCAATCAAGGGATAGAGAAAAAGTATAGAATCTGATACCTAATATATAAAGAATGAAGGATGAAGAAAAAGGAGGAGAAATAGAAAAGAACCTTTAGATTGTGTTTGTAACAGCATACTAAGTGAGTTAAGTTAGACTCTTAGATAGTAAGGAAAGTAACCTGGAACCTAGGTAACTATGAATCTAAAGCCTGAAATGGCAATAAGTACATATCTATCAATAATCACCCTAAATGTAAATGGACTGAATGCACCAATCAAAAGACATAGAGTCACTGAATGGATAAAAAAACAAGACCCATCTATATGCTGCTTACAAGAGACTCACCTCATACCCAAAGACATGCACAGACTAAAAGTCAAGGGATGGAAAAAGATATTTCATGCAAACAATAGGGAGAAAAAAGCAGGAGTTGCAGTACTTTTATCAGACAAAATAGACTTCAAAACAAAGAAAGTAATAAGAGATAAAGAAGGACATTACATAATGATAAAGGGCTCAGTCCAACAAGAGGAAATAACCATTATAAATATATGTGCACCCAACACAGGAGCACCAGCATATGTGAAACAAATACTAACAGAACTAAAGGAGGAAATAGACTGCAATGCATTCATTTTAGGAGACTCCAACACACCATTCACTCCAAAGGACAGATCCACCAGACAGAGAATAAGTAAGGACACAGAGGCACTGAACAACACACTAGAACAGATGGACCTAATAGACATCTATAGAACTCTACACCCAAAAGCAACAGGATACACATTCTTCTCAAGTGCACATGGAACATTCTCCAGAATAGACCACATATTAGGCCACAAAAAGAGCCACAGTAAATTTAAAAAGACTGAAATCCTACCAACCAACTTTTCAGACCACAAAGGTATAAAACTAGAAATAAATTGTACCAAGAAAGCAAAAAGGCTCACAAATACATGGAAGCTTAACAACACACTTCTAAATAGTCAATGGATCGATAACCAAATTAAAATGGAGATCCAGCAATATATGGAAATAAATGACAACAACAACACAAAGCCCCAACTTCTGTGGGACGCAGTGAAAACAGTCTTAAGAGGAAATTATATAGCAATCCAGGCATATTTAAAGAAGGAAGAACAGACCCAAATGAATAGTCTAACGTTACAGTTATCAAAATTGGAAAAAGAAGAACAAATGAGGCCTAAAGTCAGCAGAAGGAGGGACATAATAAAGATCAGAGAAGAAATAAACAAAATTCAGAAGAATAAAACAATAGAAAAAAATCAATGAAATGAAGAGCTGGTTCTTTGAAAAAATAAACAAAATAGATAAGCCTCTAGCCAGACTTATTAAGAGAAAAAGAGAATCAACACACATCAACAGAATCAGAAAAGAGAAAGGAAACATCATGACAGACCCAACAGAAATACAAAGAATTATTAGAGACTACAGTGAAAACCTATATGCTAAGAAGCTGGAAAACCTAGAAGAAATAGACAACTTCCTAGAAAAATACAACCTTCCAAGACTGACCAAGGAAGAAACACAAAATCTAAACAAACCAATTACCAGCAAAGAAATTGAAGTGGTAATCAAAAAACTACCCAAGAACAAAACCCCCAGGCCAGATGGATTTACCTAGGAATTTTATCAGACATACAGAGAAGATATAATACCCATTCTCCTTAAAGTTTTCCAAAAAATAGAAGAGGAGGGAATACTCCCAAACTCATTCTATGAAGCCAACATCACCCTAATACCAAAACCAGGCAAAGACCCCACCAAAAAAGAAAATTACAGACCAATATCCCTGATGAATGTAGCTGCAAAAATACTCAATAAAATATTAGAAAACAGAATTCAAAAATATATCAAAAGGATCATATACCACGACCAAGTGGAATTCATCCCAGGGATGCAAGAATGGTACAACATTTGAAAATCCATCAACATCATCCACCACATCAACAAAACGAAAGACAAAAACCACATGATCATCTCCATAGATGCTGAAAAAGCATTCAACAAAGTTCAACATCCATTCATGATAAAAACTCTCAGCAAAATGGGTATAGAGGGCAAGTACCTCAACATAATAAAGGCCATATATGATAAACCCACAGCCAACATCATACTGAGCAGCAAGAAGCTGAAAGCTTTTCATCTGAGATCAGGATCAAGACAGGGATTCCCCACTGTTATTTAACATAGTACTGGAGGTCCTAGCCATGGCAATTAGACAAAACAAAGAAATACAAGGAATCCAGATTGGAAAAGAAGAAGTTAAACTGTCACTATTTGCAGATGACATGATATTGTACATAAAAAACCCTAAAGACTCCACTCTAAAACTAGTAGAACTGATATTGGAATACAGCAAAGTTGCAGGATACAAAATTAACTCACAGAAATCTGTGGCTTTCCTATACACTAACAATGAACCAATAGAAAGAGAAATCAGGAAAACAATTTCATTCACAATTGCATCAAAAAGAATAAAATACCTAGGAATAAACCTAACCAAAGAAGTGAAAGACCTATACCCTGAAAACTATAGGACACTTTTAAGAGAAGTTAAAGAGGACACCATCAAATGGAAACTCATCCCATGCTCTTGGCTAGGAAGAATTAATATCATCAAAATGGCCATCCTGCCCAAAGCAATATACAGATTTGATGCAATCCCTATCAAATTACCAACAACATTCTTCAATGAACTGGAACAAATAGTTCAAAAATTCATATGGAAACACCAAAGACCCTGAATAGCCAAAGCAATCCTGAGAAAGAAGAATAAAGTGGTGGGGATCTCACTCCCCAACTTCAAGCTCTACTACAAAGCCATAGTAATCAAGACAATTTGGTACTGGCACAAGAACAGAGCCACAGACCAGTGGAACAGATTAGAGACTCCAGACATTAACCCAAACATATATGGTCAATTAATATTTGATAAATGAGCCATGGACATACAATGGGGAAATGACAGTCTCTTCAACAGATGGTGCTGGCAGAACTGGACAGCTACATGTAAGAGAATTAAACTGGATCACTGTCTAACCCCATACACAAAAGTAAATTCAAAATGGATCAAAGACCTGAATGTAAGTCATGAACCATAAAACTCTTAGAAAAAAACATAGGCAAAAATCTCTTGGATGTGAACATTAGCGACTTCTTCATGAATATATCTCCCCGGCAAAGAAAACAAAAGCAAAAATGAACAAGTGGGACTATATCAAGTTGAAAAGCTTCTAGAGAGCAAAGGACACCATCAATATAACAAAAAGGTACCCTACAGTATGGGAGAATATATTCATAAATGACAGATCCGATAAAGGCTTGACATCCAAAATATATAAAGAGCTCACTCTCCTCAACAAACATAAAGCAAATAATCCAATTAAAAAATGAGCAGAGGAGCTGAACAGAGTTCTCTGAAGAAGAAATTCAGATGGCCAACAGACACATGAAAAGATGCTCCACATCACTAGTTATCAGAGAAATGCAAATTAAAACCACAATGAGATATCACCTCACACCAGTAAGGATGGCCACCATCCAAAAGACAAACAACAACAAATGTTGGCGAGGCTGTGGAGAAAGGGGAACCCTCCTACACTGCTGGTGGGAATGTAAATTAGTTCAACCATTGTGGAAAGCAATATGGAGGTTCCTCAAAATGCTCAAAATAGACTTACCATTTGACCCAGAAATTCCACTTCTAGGAATTTACCCTAAGGATGCAGCACTCCAGTTTGAAAAAGACAGATGCACCCCTATGTTTACTGCAGCACTATTTACAATAGCCAAGAAATGGAAGCAACCTAAGTGTCCATCAGTAGATGAATGCATAAAGAAGATGTGGTACATATACACAATGGAATATTATTCAGCCATAAGAAGAAAACAAATCCTACCATTTGCAACAACATGGATGGAGCTAGAGGGTATTATGCTCAGTGAAATAAGCCAAGCAGAGAAAAACAAATACCAAATGATTTCACTCATCTGTGGAGTATAAGAACAAAAGAAAAACTGAAGGAACAAAACAGCAGCAGAATCACAGAACCCAAGAATGGACTAACAGTTACCAAAGGGAAAGACACTGGGGAGAATGGGAGGGTAGGGAGGGATAAGGGCAGGGAAGAAGAAAGGGGGTATTATGGTTAGAATGTATAATGTGGGGGGTGGGTGAAAGGGGAGGGCTTTGCAACACAGAGAAGACAAGTAGTGATTCTACAACATCTTACTATGCTGATGGACAGTGACTAATTGGGTTTGTTGGAGGGGACTTGGGGTAGGCAGAGCCTAGTAAACATAAATAAATAAATAAATAAATAAATAATTAAAAAAAAAAGAAACAAACTTATGGCAGGTAGGAGTGAAACTTGATATACCCTCTCTTTGAAAAGCAATTGGCAATATGCTTTAAGAGCCTTAAAATTTCAAACTCTTTGATCTAGTCTGTCTAACTTGAAGACATAATCCTAAAAAAAAGAATCCAGAGTATAGGTGAAAAAAATCAATGTATACAAACATGCTCATTGCAGAATTATTTGAAACACCATGATCTTGGAAATTATTTAAACATATAACAACAAAATGATTGATTAAATTATGTCCATTTTATGGAATCTCCATGGGATATGGAGACAATTAAAGTGATAGTTATAATACTTCTTTCTTGTAATATAAAGATAAAGTTTATTTTTGGTTTCCAATGAAAGAAACAACTCCTCAAGGCAATAATAACTTACCTTTATATAACAATTCACATTGTGCCATGTAATATCTAATACTCAGGGTTTTAGTTTTTAAATAGGTACTATTAATTAGTATGATTGAAACTATGTTAAACAGAACAATAAATCAAAACGCTTGCAAAATAAAAAAAAGACTGGAAAGAAATGTACCATTTTACTAACAATGGTAGACTCTCTATGGTGGGATGTGTGATTATTTTCTTCTTTTCACATTTCTTCATTTTCCAAATATGCCAAAATTAGTGAATATTGGGCATATGGACAGCAAGCCTGATGATGTCTTTTTTTTTCCTTTTCTTTAAAAGCTGTCCTGTTTTCTGTTCTGTTATCTTGAGTGAAAAGAAAGCCTGACACACTGACATAATAAAAAGGCCTCTCATGGCTTAAAAAAGTCAGAGACCCATAGAATCTTAGGGCTGAGAGGTCACTAATCACAAGTCAATTCTACTTTTTCCAGAACAAGAAGACAATTACTTATCGAGTGCCTACTATGTGTAAAAACCCCATCTGCATCAATCGCCCACCTGCTTTCCATGGGCAAATTCCTACTCAGTTGTCCTAGAGAAGAATCAAGCATCGCCTCCTTTACACAGATGTCCCCAGTTTTTACATCAGTCCTCCCATCTCTTGCTCCAGGTGATCTAAGCTAGGGACCCCCTGTCTGTTTCAGAGGACATTATTGAGTGCTTTCTGAGGGCAGGGACTATATACCTAGCTGCTGGTACACAGACCGTGGAGTGAGTAAGTGAATGAATAATTATTGAAGGCATTCTTTCAGGTGCTCTGGCAAGACAGAAAGTAGTATGAGAAATGGTGTTTGCCCTTAAAGATCTTACGAAAAAAAGCTAATTAGCAGTGCATATTTAAAAACTAAAAAAGACAGCAATGAGTGTCAGATGGTTCAATGTGCTTGTTAAATAAATGGTAATGTGATTAATGCTTTAGGGGTTGCTTCTTTCCTTGGAAATCAAAAGACATTGGGAAAATAAGATATCAAATGGCTTGGATGTACTTTTTCATATGATTAAATTATGTTTTATAAAATAATTTTTAAAATCAGTAAAACAATAAATTTCTTAATTGTATTTTCTACATACAAGAATATAAGAAATTGACAAGAAGCATTTTTACTTTTTGGTCATAACTAATGTCCTAGTTGACTTTCTAATCTGAAGTCAGAAAATGTATTTTCTTCCTTCAAATACCTGTTTTTTTGTTTTTTTTTTTGAGATAGTGTAGTCTTTATTAGTCTTTGAGCTACCACATCAGTAAATAAGATCAGCTCTTCAGATGGTTCATGATTGATTGGAAAGAACTTTACTCAGATAATAAGCATGAGTCTCCTTTTTCAAATCTGGAAATTCTATACACTCCTGGATAGGGGAAAATGGACATTCTGCTATTGCTTTCTCCATTAGGGGTTTAGATATTACTGCAGCAAGAAACAAAGGGGATCTTCTCATGCACTATTCTCTTCATTGAATGGATGAGTTGGCCAATTTTCTAGCTTCTGCCCATTTAACTTCCTTTGTCCTGTACCACAAAGGCAGGGATGCTAAGGGTACACTTTTTAATCTTTGTATTGCTCCTCAAAGTAAATGATGTCAAAAATTTAAATTGTTATTCTTTTTTAATTTATAGAAAACGTATTCCACTTACCCATGCCGTTTAATCTATAAACATAGACCACAACCTCTTAGAGCCCTAAAGAAATTGTAGGATTGAGCCGTGTGTAATCTATAACACGGGCTTGTTACTAAAATGGATAGTTTATGACTTGGTCTGATTACATCTGTCTATAAATATCCCTGAGTAATATAGATGTAGACATTTTTCATTGTGCAGAAAGGATACTTACAACACTATCTATCAAAAAGTTAGATGCTAACCCTAAAGGGATATAAAAATCATTTCAATGCTGCCTAGGAAAAAAATGTCATATGGTTCAAGCAATTAAGAAGAGATATCAACAATGAGAGGTTCTATTAGAAAATTGTAAATAATGAATTTTATTCAAACAAACAAGACCTAGAATTACTATAGAGTAATTAACAATTGTACATGCAGTTTAATATTTTGTCATAGCATTTACATTAGGGTGGCAATAAGCTGGGCTCCAGGGAATTAATTCATAGGGCCTCCTGGGGTATGGAGTATCTAGTCGACCACCTCAGTGGCTTTTGAGGGTGATGCTGAGAGGGTGTCTCTTGTCAAACTTTGGGAAAATAGGGAGCTATAGCCCCATGTAGGAGTCCTCAGGAGAGGACTATGGTATAGTGGGAATTGTTTTAGTGGAAATCAGAGAGCATCAAGAATTCTGGGGACACTGATGAACTAGATTTCCCAGTGGAGGAAGACCAGGTAGATGAGGAGCTTGGACAACAGGAGAGCTGGGGTCAAGGTGAAGAAGATGCAGTCGAGTCCTTGATAGGCATTTTTCCAATCTCTGAGCAGCTGCTCCTTAGAAGGAGTAGCCTGTAAAGACAGTATTTTTTCAAAGACAGAACTCCAATCAGTGAGTGGAAAATTTAGAGAGGCAGATTTTGATTTAATATTTCTGTAACCTATGCTTTTCTATGTCACTTCAGGGCCCAGGATGTAGCGACAAGTCAGACCTATTTTGAAATTCTGGTTTACATCTTCCCAGCCATGGATTTGGGGCATGTTATTTAGGTCTTCTGAGACTTAGTTTTCTTAACTGTAAACTAACACCTAATATTAGCTTTCAAGCATCATCACAGCATTAGTGTTGTGATCAGCAATCAGGGTGAGAACACATAAAAAGGCCTAATATAATTATAATAATTGCTTATATTTACCTGGCTATTGTTCTTATTATCATTTAGCCTCATGGAAAAATAGGACCACAGAGGCGTTAGTGAAACGTTTTCCTACTTCAGTTCCCTCCGCTCTTAAGGTTGTTTGGTTTCTCAAATTCTTCTCAGATAATTCTGAGAAGCCTCTGGACAGTGTCTCCTGTGTGGAAGAGGCTTCTCAGCTACCCTGTGGATTCCACCACTTTTTGTCTGCCATACATCTCCTCTCCTCTCCGGTTCTGATTCACTATGGCAATATCTGCAGTTGAGGTCACTGGTGAGTCAGACACCTGGGGCAGCTTGATGATCATATGTTCTTGTTTTCCATCTGAGCTGTAGTCTGGCCCTGTTCTTTCTCAAGAAAGAATCTAAGCCCTGATTGGCTGCCTGTGGCCAACTTGTGTCTTCATCTCAATGCAAGCTAGATTCAGTCACTGCTATCGTGTGATCCTAATGTCTTATACAAAGATTTGTTTTCTTTTTTTCTTTTTCAGTGCACTGACAGCTTCAAAAGACTCAGTCTATTGAGCCCACAGGGGCTAGTGGGACCTATGGAAGACTGCCAATGGTCTACTTTCAAAATAGTCTCACCACCCAACACCAGCTATTATGTTTGGGTCAAATTTATGTTCATTGAATCATTTTTCCATTTGTCAGGTTGGGCTAACTTCACTTCCTTCCCTGACTTGACAGATACAGCTGAATCATAGGGTTGCTATAGCTTAGGTTCTTAATTTTAGAATTCTGCTACATAAAAAGTTTCAATAATTGGTGTTAGTCTCTCAAGTGGAATGAGGAAACTCAAGAAAGAATAACCTCCTTCCAATGGAAATGTGCAAACAGAGTCTCCAGCCTCCTGTGCGGGAAATAATTCTACATCAAGGAAGGGCAGAAGTATGGGCTAACTATCCAGTAGGTTCTTCTTATCTGTGTTTGATGGATCTCTGGGCAATCGATATGTTGGTATCTTGGCAGAATAAATAAGATAAATATGAGTGGCAGGAGTGAGAAGATGGAACACAGGTGCATACACAGGCCCATGGAACCCTTACATCATCTTCCTTTGTCAAGAATTGGTTTGGTTATTTCTTTAGCTTTCTCTTAGGGATTATGTAACACTGTTAAAAAGATGTTTAGCACCTTTTAATATACCCAGAAACTTGAATACAGAAGGTACTCAATATGTGAATAAGTGAACCTGGAAAATTATTACTTCCCATTCATTTACTACCTTATACTACAAGATATCTTTTTAAGATCTCGTTTGCATTTTAACAAATTGGGGGAAGCTTGTTTTTCCTGTGGCTCTCAGGGATTCTAGCTTTTTGCCCATCCATAGAAGATGTTCAGTTAATGATTAAAGTTCACTGTTTTATCTAGGATGGGTAGTAATACTCACTGTGCTAGATATAAAATGACTCTGCTATCATCTCTAAGTCTTGGGAAGACCATTATTAATGTGTAAAAGAAGGAATTTTGGGGTGTGTGGAATTTTGATTTTTTTTTCTTTACTGTGCAGCACAGAAGTAAAATGGTTTAGATTAAAATTAATTGAACAAGAAGAAAGAAGGTCCTATTTTCTAGTTTCAGTCCTACTAATTTCTAGCCATATGGTGTTGGGCCAATTAATTCACTTCTCTTGAACCTCAGTTTCTTCATCTGTACATACCAATCAAATTGAGCCGCAGTGGTACTATTTGCTTACTGAAGGACAAAGAGTTGTTTATGTACTATACTCAAAAGGTCAAACAGGTGGGATTATTTTAGATTGAAGGCGCATGTGTGGGAGTCATGCCTTTTGAGAGCTACATAAATTCCCACAGGGTCTGGTAACTTGCTGCGAACCCAGCAGGAGCCCAAGAAGGCTTGCTATGGTGATAAATATGACACCATTAAATAAGACCACACTTAACACAAAGAAAACAAAGCAATAAACTAGACTTTGTCTCCAGGCACTTTGTGTGACTTTGGATAAGTCACTTCACCACTTGTGGCTCTTCCATAGATTCATAATAAAGAACTGAATGTTAACAAAGGGAGAGAAGACATATAATTGAAACAGTAGAAAAGATTATTGAGCCCAAGAGGAAGTATAGTACTGTGAAATGTATTGAAATTCCTATATCTATTTCCCTCAAAGGGAGAGAATTCTCATAAAAGCTTGTTCTGAGCTGTACTAGTCAAGGCATTTATGGAAATTGTTTAGGTTTCTTGATATGTTGAATGAATTGGGAAGAGTGTAGAGATATTTTAGGCTAACCTCTTAATTTTATAGATTAGAAAACTAAATCTCAAAGAAGCTATGTGAATTCTTTCAAATTATATAATTTATAAGAGAACTAGAACCAGATTCACAAGGCTGTGAGCCATTGAGGAATTCAGATATTTCTCTTCTGACCTATTTTGCTTATTTTTTAGTGTAAGTGACTTGTCTCAAGAAAAAAAAAAGAATCTAAAAAGAAATTAATTTCACAACACATTGCTAACCAGGCAATGCCCACTGTTGGTCACTGGTAATACAAACTTGACACAAGATGCTTGGCCCATGATGAAATTTCTTTTTCATTTCCTCACACTGGCCATGTTTAGCAAGCTGCTTAGTCAGGAAAAGACAGCACATTTCAAAGACACATACTTCAATAAAAAAGAGCAGTTCAATTTGTGACTCATTCCTACAGTGGACTTGATGTAGCGAAGTCCAAAGAACAGTTTCCTCCATTAGACATTAACTGCTGTCAAGTTCTTCTCTTATGAAATAAACAGATTCTGTCTTAGAAGTAGATCTTTTCTCTGCTTATGAGCTTTTTACTCCTTGGGAGTCTTCTGTTTAAATCTGAGGCTAATGGATAGAAAGAGAGGCTTCATAGTAAGGAGGAAATGGAAGTGACATTAGACCCTACTTCCCTGACCGTCTGTGTGAATGTGGGAAAGGGTTTAGGAAACAGGCAATACTTGTAATAGCACAGTCCAGGAAACTGGGTGTGAAAGTCAGTACCCATGTCAGGAGGGCTGCTCAGGCTTCTAGTAATGTTTTGAAGGTTCTTAATCCTTTTGTAAATACTTTCTTGGTTGTAAGAAAAGTCAAAGCAGGACTGATGATGTCTCAGCTGAGAAACAACCTGTGGTCACTTGGATAAAATATAGCAAAGAAAACTGACTCTTAATAAAAATAAAAAAAACAATTTTCACTTAGATCTGATCTAGGAAATATGCCCTCTTAAATCTTTTCTCTCTTTTTTTTTCAAAAAGCAAAGAGTCCTGAACAAGATTAAATGAGCAAAGTGATGGCTTTCTGGGTTTAAAACTACTGAATTTCTCTGATCTATGTTTATACTGAAATTTACACATAAATTCTACAAGAAAGGAAAGATTAACTGAATCCCAGATGACAGAGGAAGACACAGGATGGGCAAATGACAGTAGTCCCAGGGGAACAAATAATCTCTCCAGCCCTGCAAATGATTTGCTTCTGCTCCATAGTCTGACTCTCAAGATCTGATTTCCAAAACAAATCAGCCCATCCCTGAAAAAGAATACCAGCTTCCCAATTGGCATTCACAGAAGTGCCTTAGTCTGTGTGATCTGAAGAGTGAGTGTCTAGGTCATAGAAACAGAGATACCCTCTTCCCTCTGTAATGTTGGTGTTGATAGGCTCTGTTTGGAAGATTAACTCTCAATGTCATTCTTCATGAGTTACAGGGAATGAGAAACAGGAGGAAGGAAAGCAATGAAGGATGGGCCAATGTTATGATGTTTTCGTGATAGTTTCAAACCCTAAATTCTTCTACCAATCAGACTATGTCATTTAAATTTAAGACTGCAATAACACTGGCTTGCAGAAATGTTTTCGCTTGTGTGACTTCACCCATCCTTAATGCCAGAGTTCAAAAGGGTGTGTAAATAAGATGAGAGGAGGGACACGGTATCACTGACCAACAATAACAACAAAAGCTGTTCACAATTGTTAACAGGTCTAAGTTGAGAATGAACTGTGGCTTATAAAAACTACTAATAATACAAAAGTGATTTTTAAAGCAATATTTTTAATGGAGGCCGAGTCGTGGTAGAAATAGCGTAACTTTAACATATGCCACAGAGAAGGCAGAACTCCTGATTGGTTCTATTTATATCTTCTCCATCAAGGATCTTCACATTGGAAAGGAGTGAGGGAACATCACCATTATGAAGGAACTGAAGCCTTAAATTAGTAAAGAGATGGAAAGGAAACATCTGTTTTTTCAATCATGGTAAGTATCTACACTCAGAAAAGTGCATTTTTAGAACATATTTTTTTTTGTATATTTGCTCGTAAAATGTGTCTAATATGGAAAATGGGAAATGTTTTCCCCTTCACTTGTAAAAAATAGATGTAGGCTAATATCACAATTTTTCTTTTTCTTTTTTTTTTAGGTGGATTTCAAGAAATAAAGAAAAGCTGTTGACCTTAACATAATTTTCTAAAAAGTTCCTAGAAAATCATACTAAGCTTAACTTGTTTTCATGACCTGTAAAGTACTGAGAATAGGAAGTGCAATAATTAGAAATCAGTACTTATTAAAACAGTTCATGTCCCAAATAAACTCATTGCATTAATACAGCCTTCAGTCTTCATTGAAGAACTTAATGGAATATTAGGTTATACATGCAGAAGTATGTGGAAATAAAGTCAGAGGAGAGCACATTTATGTGAATTCAAAACTGGCTGAAAGTGCCATAAAATAATTTATGATCTGTGGGGAAGGTCTCTATTCCTGGGTAGCAAGAATCTGTACTAGGCTATTAATTAACAAGTTTAATGATTAAATAGTAGTAAGTCAAGCTTATCAATTCTGCGTTAGTTATCCAACTGAGCAATATACAGAGGCCACACTGTGTGACTGAAAGGATACAAGCCTTGGGAATCAGGTGAGTTTGAATTTCAGCTCTCCTTCTTACTAGCTGTCTGGCCCTTGACGATTAGTTTCTTTTCCTTCTTTGCAAAATAGTAACCACCTAGCTGTGAATGTCACATGAGTTAATGTCTGTAGAAGTGCTTAACTTGGTGACCAGCAGAAGGCTAATTCTTCTCCTCTTTCTCCTACCCTGTTGCTTGGAATATACGTTTTTAGAATGAATTTAACTGAGTCAGCTTGTGGTTTGGTTCATACAAAATTGGAGTTTCAAACAATAATTGATCCCAGTGCCTAAGTATCTACATCACTTACATGCCTGGTCAAAGAGGACCTTATTTTCTATGGAAGCTAAATTCCAACATCATTACTAGTAGTTTCTGCCTTATTCTTTCAGTGTTTCTACTTAGCAGAAATAAACACAAATACTTGTTATATGTCATTTTCCCTTCTTTCTACACAAAAGTTAACACAATAACTTCCTTTCACAAAAGGTATCATGTGTACTATTAGGTACTTTGCTTTTCTCACCTAACAATATATCCTAGAGACTGAAATGTTAATACGGAGAAAGGTTACTCATTCTCTGTCATGCCCCTGGTCACATGGTCCAGGTCTTGCAGGATCAGTAGCAGTCTGCCAAGCAGCTGGTAGATCACATGACTTTCCAGTGTGAGGGAATTGGATGTGTCAGGACCCATTAGCCCACTTACTCAATTTTTTCAATAAGTTGGTACTTAATATGTGCCAGGCCATAAGCTAAATATTTATGAGGTAAATAATACTTTTATCCTCATTTTACAGATGAGGAAACTGGGGTTAGAATGATTAAGTAGATCATACAAGGTCAAAAAGTCACTCAACAGAGAAAGTCAAATTCCGAGCCAACATGTCTTCCTCCAGAGTGATGTTCTTAATCATGCACTTGGCTCCCAGGTAAAGGGCAGGACTGGATCAAAGAGGGTTCAAGCCATGAGACAGCAACACAAATGCCTGGGGTGAAGGAGCAAGAAGTGTAGAGGATCGGAGACTCTCCTTCTGAAGGAACTAGGAGTAGTACTACTAGTTGTGTATCAGGAATGAAGTAGGAAAAATGGCAGAAGATGAGGCTGAAGATGTCAGCCAGCGAGGCATTGAGAGCCCAGGTGTGCTTAGGCCAGACAGCAGTGTGACGTCCTTCGCCCTCAGCAGTAAAGTCATGGAGGAACCTGCTTTGTCAGGCCCTAGGGCTGGACTGGAAAAGAACACTTAGGCTGCAAGGCTGAGGACTGCATGGGATAATTTGTCACAGGAGAGCTGTGGGTTTAAATGTGTTTCGTGGGTTACCCAGAGTGGGACCTGGGATTCTGTGGGCAGTTTGGGGGTGACTGGTGTTCCTGAAGCTGTTATAAGGTGTGGTTCTGGCTCTCGCCTGGGCCAGGGCATCATACCTTGTGTGGATCGATCCTTCTTGCACAATGCCAATTGTGATTATAATGCAATCACTGAGCACCTTTATTTTTGGTCCTTGCTATCCCTTTGAATTGATTCGGTGGGAGATGCTCTTCCTTCTGCAGTGATTGGAAGTCTCCATGAAATCCTGCAGTCACGTTTAGATAATAAAGAGGTAGATTTTTACTCTAAGTCACCAAACACTGTCACATTGGAATCATGAAGAGGTCCCATATAAAAGGCCTTCCTTGCTATTGGGCAAGGAGAGCATGGTTGCTTTCTTCACTCTTTTGTTACATGATTTCTAACTTCTCTTCCCTCATCAGGCTAACTTTGGGATTCTGAATCCTTCCCAAACTAGGGATGAGGGTGGATGGAGGCAAAAAGGTAACAAGACAGTCCTCAGATCCTGGCCATCAGGCACCACCCTCTCTCTGAACATGGTAGGAGGGTGAAGCCAGCTCCTTCTATAACAAGCACCTTCATGGGCTTATAGGAGGCCTTGTTCCCCACCCCCAAATTAGTGAGTGTCTCCACATACACTTCCCCTTGAAAAGGGCAAATGCTGCCGCTTCAGCTGATCACTTACTCATCCCTTAGTCCCTGTGTGTCCAGCAGAAGCTTCAGCTACTGCCAAAGTGTGAGTGATCACCTAGACACTCCTACAGGGACTGACGACAGCCCTTGCTCTGGGCCAGCTTTTCCTGCATCGTCTTCCCCAGGTTCTTGATCCACACTCACATATTCTTGGTTCCACGACTCCAAGCCTGCTGCCCCATCTCAGCACAGCAGCTTCCCTTCACCTCCCTGTCAGAAAAACTAATCAGCCCATCTCTTGTCCTCTAGGTTTTTAGGCAGGAGACAGATACCATCTCAACTGCAGAGGACAAACATTAAGTTCTTGGAGTAGTTCTGCTGAACTTTTCTTCAGTGTACGTTGCAGGGCCAGCCACTCATACTGCTCTCTCCAGAAAATTCTCCCTTGAGTTATGCTTACTTTGAAGGTTTCTGACTAGGTTTGAGGCTAGACTATCTCCTGCTCTCCTGGACCAGAGATGGGGTGGTTGTGACTCAAAGAAAAGTCTGCTTCAAATAAATCTTCTCTCCTTCAAAAATTTTCTTCTCATCTCTGACTGTTGACCCTTTTATGCTTTGATGAGGTTGAGGTATTTAAGAGTCATCCAAAGTAGATCTTAGCCACTTACCTTGAAACATTTCTGCTTTTTGGCCTGTCTTTCCACATTGCACTGTTTCTTGGCTGAAACTTGCATTTTAATACAGATACACCATAGATACATATGCATACACACAGATACATAGATATAACCAAAACAGAATCATTTCCTCTGCTTCAGAATGCTCTTTCCAGAGAAAAAATATGACCATGATTCTCCTGCTTAGAACCCCTTATTGAGAACACCATGCAATGCTTGCAGTATGATAAGGAAGACAACATACAAGTACCCAAATAAACAAGTAATTACAAAATTGGATGCACAGAAAGCTGAGCCAGAGAGTAAACAAAGAAGAATTGAGTAGGGAGGAGGCAGGCTTTCTAGCCTCCAGGCTGAGAGCAACAGTATATAACCAAGAGGGTTTGATGCATAAACTCTGACCCCTGAGTGTCTGGGTTCAAATCCTGGCTCTGCTGCCTACTAGCTATTTGACCTTGTGAAATAATTTGTCTTCTCTGTATTCCTCTGTATCTCTCTGTATAGATGGTTTCCTCATCTGTAAAATGGGATGATAATATTTATTTCATATGATTGTCCCTCCTCCTCTAGGAGTCACTATTTTCAAAGTGCTTGGGAAAATGCTTGGCATATAATAAGTGCGGTGTAAAATTTAAC
Source organism: Manis javanica (assembly GCF_040802235.1). NCBI lineage: Eukaryota > Metazoa > Chordata > Mammalia > Pholidota > Manidae > Manis > Manis javanica. The sequence continues at coordinate 58,102,430 of NC_133168.1, forward strand.
TAAATATATAAAATTCTATTATCTTAGGCCTTTGCTGTGATTGACTCAGAATTAGTCATTATTTAGCTCAGTCATTGTCTCTTCTGGAAGCTTCAAGTGATCCTCAGCATTCATTCAGGTGTCCCTTTTATGTGCTATCAATATGTTGCATGCATATCAATATCACCACAATTATCCCACTCTATTGAAATTAACCTCTCTCCATAGACTGGAAACATTCTATTGAAAGCAAGAACCATCTTTTTTTTTATTGAAGTACAGTTTGTATACAGTATTATATTAGTTTCATATATACAGCGCAGTGGTTCAACAATTACACTCATTATTAAATCCTCACCCCAACCAGTGCAATTATTATCTGACAACATAGAAAGCTGTTAGAGAATATCATTGGCTATATTCTCCATGCCATACTATCATCCTTGTGAACAACTTATATTATGATTGAGAATTTTTGTGTCCCTTTATCCCCCTCTCCCTTCCCTCCTTCCCCCATGGTGACCGTCAGTCACTTCTCAATTTCTATGAGTCTACTGCTGTTTTGTTCATTTTGTTTTGTTTTGTTTTCAGATTCTACAAATAAGTGAAATCATATGGTATTTGTCTTTCTCCATCTGGCTTATTTCACTTGGCGTAATACCCTTTAGATTCATCAGTGTTGTCACAAATGGAAGGACTTCTTTCTTTTTTTATGGCTGAATAATATTCCTTTGTGTACATGTATTATACCACATCTTCTTTATTCATTAATCTGTTGATGGACACTTTGTTGCTTCCATATCTTGACTCTTGTAGATAATGTTGCAGTAAACATACAGGTGCATATATCTTTTTGAATCAGAGATTTTGTTTTCTTTGGATAAATTCCTAGAAGTGGAGTTACTAGGTCATATAATATTTCTATTTTTAGTTTTTTGAAGTATCACCATATTTCTTTCCATTGTGGTTGTACCAATTTACATTCCTTCCAACAGTGTAGAAGTGTTCCCTTTTCTCTATATCCTCACCAACACTTGTTATTTCTTCTCTTTTGGATAGTTAAGGAACCATACTTTATTTATAGTTGTATAGCTGGAGTATCTGATACCTGTTAAATATATAATGAATGAGTAAACAAATGAGTGCTAGAGAAATTCTAATAAGTAAAAATAAAATTATGTGCTTATAATTTGTAATTTTTCTTTCTTTCAAGGTATTCGTACATTTTTCTGCAGCTGATTAGATATTTCACAGGCTCTAAATGAAATCATAGTTTCCAAGTAATTTACAAGAGAAGAAAATTTTCAGATTTACCTAAAATTTAGATTCATGAAAAATTAAGTTTAATTTGATTGATTACTCTGAGTATTTGCCACATTATCCAATATGTTGAAAACAGTATTCAATTCAGCAAATATTGATAGAGGACTTTTCTGGGAAAATCAGCATGAATGATATGAACATGAATAAATTATGGTCCCTGCCATCCAGGAGCTTAGTCTAGTTGAGAAGACAGGCTCACAGGGACTTGTAAAGTGAGGTGGAATATAACAGAAGTAATAGACTAGGAGTCTTCATGAAGAGGGTTTTCACTTTTATTCAACATCTGAAAGTCCTAGTCATGGCAATCAAACAAGATAAAGAGATAAAAGGTATTCAAATTATTAAGGAAGAAGTAAAAACTGTCTCTATTTGCAGATGACCTGATTCTATATATAGAAAACCCTCAAGACGCCACCAAAAATGGGATTCAGCAAACTTGCAGGATACAAAATTAATACACAGAAATCTGTTGCATTCTTATATACTAACAATGAACTAGCAGAAAGAAGAATCAGAAAAACAATTCCATTTATAATTGCATCAAAAAGAATAAAATACCTAGGAATAAATCTAACCAAGGAGGTAAAAGACCTGTACTCTGAAAACTATGAGACACTGATGAAAGGAATTAAAAAAGACACAAGTAAATGGAAATCTATCTCATGGTCATGGACAGAAAGAATTAATATTGTCAAAATGTCCATCCTGTCCAAAGCAATTTACAGATTCAGTGCAATCCCCATCAAAGTACCAATGGCATTTTTCAATGAACTAGAGCCAATAATCATAATATTCATATGGAACCATGAAAGACCCCAAATAGCCAAAGCAATATTGAGAAAGAACAAAGCTGGGGGTATTACACTCCCTGACTACAAAGCTATAATAATCAAAACAGTATGGTTCTAGAACAAGAAAAGACCAATAGATCAATGGAACAGAATACAGAGCTCGAAAATAAACCCATGCATATATGGTCAATTAATATATGATAAAGGAGCTATAAATATACAGTGGGGATAAATATTCTTTTCAATAAATGGTGTTGGGAAAACTGAGCAGCTACATGCAAGAGAAAGAAACTGGATTACTGTCTAACTCCATACACAAAAGTTAACTAAAAATAAATTAAAAATCTAAATATGAGATTGAACCCATAAACCTCTTAGAAGAAAACATGGGCAAAGATCGCCTGAGAATAAGTATGAGCACTTTCTTTCTGAATGCATTTGCCTTGGCAAGGGAAACAAAATAAAAAATGAACAAGTGTGATTACATCAAACTAAAAAGCTTCTGTACAGCAAAGGACACCACAAGCAAAACAAAAAGGGAGCCTACCATATGGGAGAATATATTTGTAAATGATTTATCCAAGAAGGGGTTAACATCCAAAATATATGAAGAACCTATACTCCTCAACACCAGAAAACAAATAACCTGATTAAAAATGGGCAGAAGACCTGAACAGACATTTTCCAAAGAAGAAATACATGTGAGTGATAGGCACATGAAAAGATGCTCCACATTGTTAATCATCAGGGAAATGCAAATCAAAACCACGAGATATCACTTCACACCAGTCAGAATGACCACTGTTCAAAAGACAAGAAGTAACCAGTGTTGGTGAGGATGTGGAGAAAAGTGAAGCCTCCTACACTACTGGTGGGATTGTAAACTGGTATAACCACTTCGAAAGCAGTATGAAGATTCCTCAAAAAACTAAAAACAGAAATACCATATGACTCAGTAACTCCACTTCTAGGATTTACCTGAGGAACACAAAATCCGTGCTTTGAAAAGATACACGCACTCCTATATTTATTACTACATTATTTACAATAGCCAAGATATGGAAGCAACAAAGTGTCCATCAGGAGATGAATGCATAAAGAAGGTGTGGTACAATACGTGTACATAAAGGAATAGTAGTCAGCCATAAAAAGAAAGAAGTCCTTCCATTTGTGACAACATAGATGAATCTAGAGGGCATTATGCCAAGTGAAATAAGCTAGGTGGAGAAAGACAGATACTATATGATTTCACTTATTTGCGGAATCTGAAAACAAAATAAAACAAAACAAAATGAACAAAACAGCAGCAGACTCATAGACATTGAGAAGCGATTGGTAGTTACCATGGGAGAGGGGTTGGGATGGGTGGGTGGGTGGGTGAGGGGGATAAAGAGGCACAAAATCTCAATCGTAATATAAGTTCGTCATGGAGATGGAAGTGCAGCATTGAGAATATAATCAATGATTCTATAACATTTTTCTATGTTGATAAATAATAACTACACTAGGTGGGGTGATGATTTAGTAATATGTGTAACTGTTCAATCACTCTTGTATACTTGAAACCAATATAATATTGTATATCAACTGTATTTCAATATAAAATGAAGAGGGGTTTCTTTTATTACTATTTTTTTTAAGAATTTGTTTTTAAAAATAAAGTCCTCATTTGTAATTACCTTGTCTCTTTTTGAGTTAACTTTTTTTGCCTTTTGAATTTACTCTACTAACTGCGTCAGAAAAGTGATTTCTTGATTATATAATTCAGACAAATCAAAAGGCTAATTTACAACCATTCATTTCCTTTAGAAGTGCTCTGCTTCTAATCATTTGAATGAACCAGACTAATTCATATAGCATTTTCTTGGCAATGTTGTATATCAGTGTTATCCGTACGGAATTTTAGAGCTTGAAAGAAATTCAGAGGACATCTCGTATAAACCGTCCCTCCCTCCCTCCCTCCCTCCCTCCCTCTCTCCCTCCCTCCCTCCCTCCCTCCCTCCCTCTCTCTCTCTCTCTCTCTCTCTCTCTCTCTCTCTCTCTCTCTCTCTCTCTCTCTCTTTTTTTTTTTTTTTTTTTTTTTTTTTTTTTTTTTCTTTTTTTCTTTTTTTCTTTCTTTTTTTTTTTCTTTCTTTCTTTCTTTCTTTCTTTCTTTTTTTCTTTCTTTTTTCTTTCTTTCCTCTCTCTTTCTCCCTCCCTCCTTCCTTCCTTCTCTCTCTTTCTTTCTTTCACAAAAATCAGGAGGTGGCATAACTTGATTGCACACCTACTTAGTAGAATAAGAAAAAGGAGACCCCAACATCCTGATGCCCCGTACAATTCATTTCCCATTTTACTCTGCTGCTTCTAGAATAATTTTAGACTATTGGGAAATGCAGTCCAGGGGGAAGGTATTTTTAACAAGTTTCTGGCTTATTTAGCATGCTGTTGTTTGGGATATCCAGATGTACACTTTGTTCTTGTCAGTAATAATTATTTCCTGACAATTTGGTTGACAAACAGGATCCTGGCCTCTGTGATTTGCACACATCTTAAAAAAAAATGATCAACGTAACTGTTCTAAATAGCCTTTTTGTCCTTCATTTATCTTCTAGCACAAAGAGAAAGAAGATTCAAAATCTTCAATAAAAGCTTTAATAACACAGACAAAACTAATAAAAGCTTTAATAACACAGACAAAACTCTGTTTAAATTATCATTTAAGGTGAAGGTGCCCTTTGAAGAGCTTTTGTAATCCAGTGGAGATTCTCTGAAAGCCACAGAATCTCTCCTCTTCCCTGAAACTAAGTTTGCTTTTCTGACTTCCCAGTGGGCTGGGATATCAAGTATGTGGACATTTCAAATGTTTGAAAGCAAAACAGAATCAGGAGGTGGGGGTGGGGAGGGGAATTTAGGGGTGGCCAATAAGGATTCTTTTACAACTCATACTTCTCTATTGAAAACTGAGATATCTGGTTATGTCAGGGCAGAATAATTGATAGCAGCTGCAGATGGGAAGGTTTGAGCATTTATCTCCCCAGGCAATATTTTCTTTGGTGTTCTCTGTGGCATGTTGCAGAGTAGAGCAGTTCAATGGTGAACCATAGTTTTTTTCATCAGCTAAGTGGACTAAAATAATTTATTTATTCATTTTTCTTTACATACCTTACCTTGTTCTATTTTTCCTTAGCTCACACAACTGGTAGCCTTAACATTTGTTTGTCATCAATGTTGGGGATATTGGGAATACCCTGCTGCAGTGTGCAGTGGGGAGCCGAAAGTGAACGACTACACAGTGAAGACAGGTTGGCACCGTGTTGGCAGCAAACTGGCCTCTTCAAGTCAAGAACTCTTGTCTGATTAGTGAGGAGAAATCAGACTTAAAGGAACTGCTTCTCTTTAAGCTTCCATTGTTAATAATAGCAAGCCAATGAAGAACAGGTTGATCTTTGAGATATTTGAGGGTCTTACTTAGTACAGGCAATGAAAGGTTGGAATTTAAGGGATAACAATAACTCAAAATGTTGAAAAAGAGTCCAATATATTTCCACATTGATGAGTTAAATGGGGGAATAGGTGAGTTTCTCCAATGTGGGTCCTCCTAAAAGGGCAGGTCTCCCTGACTTCTTTAATAAAATGTTTCTTTAGGAACTTTACATTCCTTGCCTTTAGTGAAGAGTTCTCATTTTAAGTGCTCCTATTATGATAAATAGAATGGAAAGGGTATGCAAAGGCTATTAAAATAATTATAGAAATGCAGTTCATAAATTATCTGTTGATTCAGCCAGTCATCAGGTAAGTCAATTGCTTCAATGTTAAGACTGAGTGGCTAGACTAGAGAATTGGCTGTAAATGACTTCAGATATCTGAATCAGATGTAAGTCTTCAGTTTGGCGAGTGGGAATTCCCTCCTTTGAGCAATAGGAATCAGGTGTTACGGCGTTACTGGAATTTTGTGATAATCAATTTGCCACTGCCACAGTGCATGATGGGATAAACACATGTGTCATCACACATGGGATAACGGTAATCAGCAGCCTGGGTGTCTCATCTGAGAGAACATGGCCAAATCAGTTAGCTAGTGAATGTTTACCATAGACTGGGTTCATTAGCTAACTAAATTATATTTTCTGATTGCTACAGTCAAGAAAAGTCATATTTAACAAGAATAGTTAACTAGTTTTACATGCTTCTAAAATGCCTAGCCATCCTGCCCAATTGTTTCCCTCACTGCTCCTTGCAAAAACCTAAGACCAGGAATGGTTTATGTTTTCATATTTGCATGTATGTATTTATGTGTGAGTGAATTGTCTGAAAGGAATAAATGCGTTTTTTAAGTAAAGAATCTCTTGGGACCAGAAAAATGCGAAGTCTAGCCAAACCGGGAAATGAAGTCAGCAGCAAGGCACCATGGTCTGACTTAACCCCCATATCTTTTCCATTCACTCAGCTATTGTCCTCTCTCTAAACATTGGCAGTTGATTAAAAAACAATAAAACCAGGACAGTCAACAAAATCCTGCCTTAGTCATTGCATTCATCTTGTGATCAGCAAAACATTTTCAATATGACAACAGGCTTATTCTCTTCTAGATAAAAGTTCTCTAGTCTTTTACTTGTACTCCTGATAACTTTTAACTTCAACAAAATAATCATTTGGACTTTAAAATTCTATCAATGCCAAATACCTCACTTAGTTCTGTGGCTGCCTGAAAATGAGGTGTTCCCAAAGACAAATATCCTAGATATCTAAAACTGACACTTTTTAAACTTTAAAACTTAAAAAAAAAATCTGATTATGTTTATTGGAAAATTTTAAAAATTATATTTGAAACTGCTTTCTTAAACATATTAAAGAGCATATTAAACATAATTATTTTTGTGACTCAGGTACAAGTATAAATATAAAAATGTACTTATGGCCCATTAAAGATATGGAGAAGTTGTGCTTTTCAATAAATCTCCATATTATCTCAAATTGCTATATTTTATTTGTCTGCTTTTAGTAGTTTTTCTATTGGTTATTTATCCTTGTCATTTTTAGAGTGCTTGCACTGTTACTCAGTCTTATTCTTTTTCCATTTACAGCTTCTAATCTGCCATGGTCTAGGAAGTACATAGCTAGCATTCTTAAAATTTGTGAAAACAGAAGAAAAATGCCTTATAAAGTGCATGGGCTTTACCACCTGCATATCAGGAAACTATTTTTGTTGCCCAAAGGCCTTATTTGCTTATATAATTGAAGGACAAAAATTATTTGTTTTCAGATGACACTAGACTCTTTTTGTACAGAAATTCTTTGATATTCATGTAAATCCAACACTAATATTCCAGGTGCTTTGATACTCTGCTTAATGTAGAATGAATATATTCATAGTAATAAGGGCTTTTGTAGACATGCAAAATGTACATCCTAGCATATATTCTCAGGTGGCCACAGAGTGAAGAAAATGTATCTGTCAGGAATTCTCAAAGGATTGACAAATAAATATTGCGGTATATATGTCTTGTTTTAATTTTAAATTAGCTATTTTTAGTTAGAGTGGGTCCAATAGAATCATTTGTTTATGATTTGTTTACACATTCGAAAAGACAGCATGAAGTCAAAATGCATTGGCAAGGGAAAAATAAGTACGTGAATTAGAGATGGATAACTTATTGCCATATAGATGTAAAACCCCCCAAATCTTTATAAGTGTGGGAGGATTCCATGAAATCTCTTGTTGAGGTATTAAAAAAATGTTTACTCAATTTAAATTTTTTCCCCCTTGGGGAACACATGAAACATTTAATGTGTGTTTCTTACTTATTCATAGTTAATATAATAACACAGCCTTTTCACTGTAAGAGGGCTTTCCATACAAAAATCCTAGAATGCATTAATGTCTAAGACATATTACAGGCTTCACAACAAGTGTTCTATTCTCTTATTTCTGTTTCAGGAAGCTTCTTTAGTAGGCAAAAATATGAACTTTAGTTGCATTTTGAAACTAAGAACATGCTCAAATGGTTACTAAAGTTGAAAAACAATGTATGAAGTACATTGTTTCCCTTTTTAAATAGAAATTTTGCAAAGCTCTTACTTAGAAAATTGCCCTGGAAAAAATATACATCTATTTGTAGTCCATTCTAAAAAATCGTTTTGTCTAAGTGATTCCTTTTTAACCTTTTCTACATTTTTTTCTTTCTAAGTTGTTAACGTGTACTAATGCTGTTGAAATGGTTGTATGGTTCCATCTGCCTCTGTGTGTGTGTCTGTGTAGTAGGTGGGATGGTTGGACTGTGAAGGGTGGGTTGTGGAGAAGAAAATTGAGATTTGGAGGTAAGTATGTGGTGATATGTTTGGGCAGCTGATGCCCAACTTGGGAGCTAATTGCTTTTGGCTTGACTGACAATGATTCTACCCTTCTCCCCTCCCCTCCCCTCCCCTCCCCTCCCCTCCCCTCCCCTCCTCTCCTCTCCTCTTCTCTTTTCCTTTCTACTCTCTCCCCTCCCCTCCCTTCTCTTCCCCTCCCTTCCCCTTCTCTTTCCTCCCTTTCTTGTCTTTTCTTTTTCTCTTCTAAAAAAATCAGTAACAAGACAAAGGGTTGCAGGATCAAATTAAATATACTTGGTGGGAATTGCATTCATGCTACAGTAGCTGCGAGAACACTAGATTTAGCCAACTGTGGAGTTAGGCCCCAGTTACTGCTTTGTTCACATACAGTCATTCTTTACCTCTTTCCCATGGCTTAAAATGAACAACAATAAATATAGAGACCATTTGCTTTGCCTTTTGCCATCTTCTGTGTGTTATGCAACAGTTTGGCTAATCAGGCAGAAAGTTACCTAGTTTGACTTCCAGGAGAGATGCCAATTATGTGTATCTTATTACAATGCACAACTAAATCAACTTCACTTTAAATATTAAATAAATGCCCCTTTAAGGCACTTTTTCTGACCTCTGATGCAATTCATTTCACTGAACATGAAAAACAAATCATCAAAATAAACTTCCTGGATTGTATTTGTGAGCTAATTCTCAATCTCCTTATAAATACTATAAATGCTACCACATGTTAGAGTAGAATTTGTAGAATCAAAATACCATACAGATCACAAAATAAGAGTTAGCTGCATCCATCACCCTTTGTTATTTCAACTTTAAACTAGTGGTGTGTTATGAAGGCTCTTCCCCTAAGGAACATGCAGTGTGTGTAAATTATTAACTCATTAATTCCTGAGGTCCTTATGCCCTAAGGACACAACAGTTTATTTTTCTCTAGCATGCTTTTTTCATAAATGTGGAAACTGAAAGACTTAAAGCTGGAAATCAGTGCTCCAGCCAAAAATAGAATTCAGGTCTTTTAGTTCTTAGCAGGATTGAAGCGCTTTTACGTAGAAATAAGTTATTGCTATTTGTGGCCATGACATCAATTAAGATTGAGAAAATTGTTTTTGACCTACCATTATTTTTAATTATTTTAAATTGCTTTAAAGCAAAAATATGACATTTTGGTTTAAGGGAAATATACTGCCCTTAAAGTAGTATCGTTCAATTGGAATTCATTCAGTGAACTTAGTAATAGACTAAGGGAAAGATACAGTGTGATGGAGCTAATAAAACCAGTCACTTGTGCAAAAGTCCAGTGGGAACCTACTGTGTGATGCTTACTGAAAGAGGGGTCAGGGAGTTAGCCGCGCCAAGAGGAATGAGTCTGGAAAGGAAAAGAGCAGATTTATGATGGCTTTTGGGTTATATCTTTCAGAATTCTCCAGAGTCCTCTCAAGCTATTAGGCATTTTCTGAAAGTAAATTCTCTACTGTATATACTATAATGATATGCTTAGTAACAGCTTACTTTAGGATCATTTGTGAAGAATGCATTACACATACATTTTGAGGATATGACTACAGTAATAGCAAACATGAGGTAGCAGAATCTAACAATAATGTGACAGATATTAATACAGGGTTTATCAAAGCAACATTGGTTGAAAGGGTGTTGGTAAAGCTAAGGAAATAATAGGAGAAAGAACACCCAAATAGGGGCAGTTTGTGTCTATAATAGAATATCTTAACTTTTACATGATGAAATACTTTAGGCAGTATGTTGAATTTAAGAATTTTCAAAGAGTAAGTAATTCTCTCAGGAGTGTCTCAGCATTACTGTTTTTATTTCCACAATAAGCTTAATTTCCTCAAAATTGCAGTGAGATTAGTGCCATTGTAACCTTACTGTATAAATATGTTTACAGTCACATGAATTCAAAAATGAAAGGAACAACAAAAATGACCAATGGGCAAAGCAGGAAGGGAATTTAGGATTTTGCACTGGGAAGACAGAGATAGGGAAGAAACATAAGAAATTATATTTCTATTGAAGATGTTTGTCCTTTAGATATATGGATTCAGGATCTCTGGGCAAACTCATGGACATTCATAATTATAAGAAAATTCGGTGCCAGTGTGGTTCTTTCCATAGTAGGATGCAACTATTGATTGTTTCCCAAAGAAGCTAGATTTAGTGAGTTACAGCCCATTTAGGGACGGGTGGCAGAGGTAGGGAGAGAGCAGCATGAGGGTTGTCCAGAGGGATGAATGAGGCTGCTGTTGGTTCCAGTGCTTCCGTATTCTGTCTGTTCATGAGGATCATTTGAGGAGCTTTTAAAAACCATAGATGTCTGCCACAATCCCTTCCCTACCTCTGCACCCTCAGCCCCCCATATTCTAATTGAACTGAGGGTGGAAGACAAAAATACTATCTTTGGACAAGACTGGAAGAGCAGATTTTCAGTTTGCAAACTCTAGTTTGGTGTCCAATGATGAATATTGTGTAGAAATAGTAATGAGAAGAAAAACTATCAAGACAATTATAATATAGAAGGGGCCAACATAGGAAAGAGAGTGAATTGACAGAAACAATGGGAAAAGAGGCATACCATTCATAGACAAATATATCCAAGTCATTTAACTGAGATGAACTGAGTGTAAGTGAATATTCTCAAGAGACATATTTTTTTTCTATTTATGGATGTAAAGTAGATAATTGGTATTTCTGGGTTAATCTCCCCAAAGCCCGCTTTTTCACACTGAATTTCCAGCAACTGCTAACAACTTCCACTATGCATTTAGCCAAAAGTCTCTGAAATTGGTGCCAGGCAAAGAAAGCCCTCAGGCATTCTCGGTAGGCCACAATATTCTGGATCAATTAAGTAAGAAAGGAACAAAAGAACTAAACTGGTAAACCAATGGTAAGACTAAGACTATCTATGAGGTTTCTATCCTGAAACAAAAATAGTCCAAGAGTTATGCAATTTGTATGAGGTTTCTGAGGAATCTTTATTTTGCAAGATTTGTAATACTATGTTATTTTGGCTGAGGCAACCATAAAAACAAAGTTATTTCAAACAGTGCTATGAAAATCTTTGCACTGTTCCTGTGTAAGTACAGGGGACTGCCCATCTTGCTACAAATATGTCAGGCCAAACTACCTTTGCTGTTGTTTCTCTTCTTTGAATGCCTTTGCCCCTTCAGTAATCATTTTAAAAATCTCACTCCAAAATGTACATGGTCTGTAAAACTTCCTGAAGTTAATGAAAATGATAGCCGGGTATGTTCTCATGCAGAACGCACACATCATTAATATCACTTTCATGTTGTTCTGTTTACTTATCTGTCTCTCCTTCTCCATACCCTGGGAGTAATTCAAGGAAAATTTATAGTCAGTGCCTTGCAGAGTGTCTGTCTTTAATTGCACTGGAAAGCCGACACTTCTGTTGGGTCACTAGAACCCCTAATGAGAGCTCAACAAATGTTTGTTGCATTAAATTGACACCCTTCACCTATTTGGAAATTTTCCCTTTGGCCAGTCCTGTTAAGGCAACTTTGGTCATGTCAGTTGAGCCTGTCCTGTGGTGCGTTTTTGTGTGAGTGTATTCATCAGCCTCGAGGGGTGTGTGAATCAACTAAAAATATGTGAAAATGTTTGTTTGTCCAGCATATGTATTTGAAGGGAGGAGAAAGACGGTCTATAACTTTTATTAGATTCTCAAAGTGGCCTAAGGCCCCAAACAAATGATAAAACACTATCATAAATAATGAAAAACTAAAGGTTTTCTCATTAAATTCTGAAATAAAATGAGGATGACCATTTTATTATTGCATACCTATTGGAAAATAAAAGGCAAAATATATTACCTCTAGCTTTATGATAGTTTAAGAACAAGATCAAACAACAACAAATGAAACTTTACTGAAATTAATAGATTTTAGGAAGGTGGCTAGAAATAAATCATAAGCTCAAATATCAATAGGATTTATTTATATTAGTAAAATCACTTGAAAATATGAAAAAATCAGTTTATCAGCAACAAAAAAATGTACTACATTGAATAGGAAACTTGCAAGATATCAAGAAAATAATGTAACTTTATTGAAAGATGTAGATTAAGACAATAAATACAAATCTGTGCTATGTTTTGGAGAGATGACTCAGTATTGCAGAGATTTCAAGTGAATATCTGTAAATAATGTCAGTGTTGCTAAAAATTCAGATTTAAACAATAATGAGGTATATTTTATATTCTAGATTTAGCAAAACTTAAAAATATGTGGAGTGACATTTTTTCATTTATTGTCAATAGGAATGTAAATTACTACAATATACTTGGAAATAACTTGAAATTATGTAACTCCTTAATTCCGTTTTTAGAAATCTACCTCTAGAAATATTCACTTAAGTGATTGTAATATTGATATATCAGAAACATTGTAAACTTTTGTCCATAGGCATGGTTAAAAAATTATTTTGCATCCATTCAGTGAATATTGGACAGGCATATTGAAAGGATACGGCAAGTCTATACATCAGACAAAAAATACTGTATGGGGTGTGTTGACAAGTACACAAAAACAAGTTAAAACACGGTTTAACATGATTCATTTTTGTTTTTAAATAAAAATTGTGTATGTGTAAAAATGCATGTGAAAAGTCCAATAGGGAATAAACAAAACAGTGGCCATCTCTGGGAGCAAAATTTCAGGGTTTTTTCATTTTTTACTTATCATTGTCACAAATCTTCAAGATTTTTACAATGATGAGGGATAGTTCTTTAATCAGAAGCAAATCTACTTATATATGTTTTTTACTTCTTTAGCTTTCATCTTACAATTGTTGTGGTTTCATCTCTATTTTCTCCATGCTTAAACTTCGGGCTCAAACACTTTAAAGGGAACTGCCTATAGTCCCTGGGGAAGACACAGATCACATTCCCTAGTTCAGAGATGAGCAAAGTTAATGATGGAAATGACAGTGATGATGACAAGAGAGGGCCTGATACATCCCTGAGTTTTTCGTCAACTTTTACTGCACTTCCTTTACCCCTCTTTTATCTTCTGCTCTATGTGGGAGTCTTACAATGTAGGTCGTTAGAATGCATTGAATTCAAAATACATATTTGAAGAAGGGGAAAAAAAGTCACAAAGACACTTCTTTTTCACTGAGAGAGTCATGTGCCTCAGAGGGTTGAATCTGGGTAGAGCTTCTTTTAGATCAGCATTTTGAAATTGCAGATTTCAAATTCTTCTTTCTTCGCAGGGAAGAAAACTTCCCAAATAGAGACAAAAATTACATTGGAAACATCAGAGATATTTAGAGAGCCTTAGTTGTTGGTTTTCATAGTAGTTACTACCTCCTCAGGCCTCTAGAATTTTCATTAAAATATTTTTTTCAGAACTGTCTCATCAACGCATAACCTATGGGGCACAAAGAAAATGTTCTCATTGTTACAAAATACTGAAGAACCTTGAACAAACCTCATCGTTTCTTTAATTTTATTGCCATTTTGATTGCATGATTATTTATTTCAACATGAAAGGGTATTTCTGCTTTTAAATTCTCAACTAATCAAGCTGACAATGAGTTATTTTAAAACACATTCCAAATATTTTATTTCACCCAGCTTCATGTTGACAGGTACAATAGTCCCATCTTAGCTTCTGTTCACACAAGCACACATTCTGAAAACCAATTAATAAAAGGTAGAGCTATGCAAGCTCTGTGGAGCCCAGCACCTGCTGAGCCAACTGTCAAATGTTTGCCACGGTACTTAGGGCTGTATTATGGCAAAATGGAGGAAAAAAAATAGCATGGGAATGAAATTAAAAACTCACAATGAAATAGTTGATTAAGAAAATTAAGCCATTTAACACAGACCCATGCGTCTGCCTCCTGGAGGAAGCCTTGGGAGGCTGCTGTGGAGCAGAGCCAGTTAAAATGTTTGTCCTCTATGGCAATGACTGCTTAATTTTATTCACAAAGGATGCCTTTGGCATTCATCTACATTTTCAGACCCCCTTTCAAACTTATTCATAAGTTTCATCTTTCCCAGTGACCCCAACACACTTGGTGCTGGGAAAGGGTCTGTCAACAAATGGCAGATCTGCACCTACACCAGAATGAAGCCTTAGGGGTCCTGAGGCCCAATTTTAGACAGCCCCTTCCACAGGGGCTAAGTCCAAACTCTCAGTCTCCCTGGGCCAGACATTTTAATTGCTAGATTTCTTTTTATTTTTTTTATGCTTAAGGAAGGAGGGGAGGAGAGTATGATAAGGGTAGCTTTGAAGGAATAGTGATGAATAGACCTGGCTCAACTTTTTCCTCCTCCCATTTATTTTATTCTTACACTACCATCCGTTTGTCCCAAGTTCCTCCAGCCCTTAGGCTCTTAGCTGGCCCAGAGTAGTTTTGTCTATCCTGAGTTGTTTTGTTTATTGCTTTAATCACTGAATCAAACTCCCCAGCTAGACTATGAAAACTTCAAGAAGTCTAGGAACATGCCTTCCATACCTTTATGTGATTTAGTAGTGCTTGGTATTTTACTCGGTAAGAAGAGGAGCTCAATTAAGTAAACATATTAGACTAATTCATTTATTAATTAAGAGACTTACATTGTCCTTCTTGAACTCCCAAGCCTTTCTAGAAAAGGGAAAACAGAACAAAACAAAACTACTGAAGCAAATGCAATCAGTCAAAACTGTTCTCTTCAAAGAAAAACCTTTTCAATTTGACTTGGCTGTGAAACTATTCAGGGCTCAGGGTCAAGGGATCATTTAATAAGTTAATTATTGATTTAGTGGGACTAAAATTCTGATGTTTATTAGGAGTAATTTTGGTGACATGACCTAGATTCATGATATTCACATGTTTAGAAAGAATCAGTAATGTGGCATTGATACTGCTCTATAATTTTTATTTATTTATACTATCACCTTATTCTTTGAAAAGACTTGAAGAGGCCAAAAAGAATAAATAAAATACATCAAATAAAAATTATGAAAAAAGAAAATAACAGAAGACTAGATGCATAAAATGGAGTTAAAATTAAGACTAAATAAAAAAAGTGGGTCCTGCAAGACTTGCACGCTTACCACAAATTTCCCTCTAAGGTTCCTGGCAACCAAGTTAAAAAGATTAACTTGATCAAGTATACAATACACAGTGTTCAAGAGATGGAAATAGTTTGTTTTGCTCAGGAGCGTCACAACAATTCTTAACATGAAGCCCAGGCAGAGACTTCTTTTAAGGATGTTCATTGCGTTATGAAGACAGAATTTCCCTAATCTGTGACAACATCCTTAAGTGTGGACCAGGGTGGATCTTATGAGGCATATTTTTGGTATCTTTCAATATGAATGATCTTCACATCAAGTACAGTTCACTAAAAGCAGCTCTACTGATATCTATACAGTGAGTTCCATGATGTAATTTCACTCGGTCTGGATAAATTTGGAAATAAATTTGAGGGTATCTTCCCAAATGAAAGGACTGCTTTATCAATTAAGTTGGGCTAGTTGATGCTGTGATAAATAATCAGAAAATCTTAGTGGCTTATTTTTTGTCCATTCTATATATTCATCATAGGTTGACAAAGGGGTTCTGCTCATTGTAATGACACAGGAACTCAAATGAATAGAGGCTCTATGTTTTCATGATCACAGAGAAAAAACACATGCTGACTCTTAAAACTTCTGCTCAGAACACTTATCATATCTGCTGACATTTCACTGGTCAAAGCAAGTCGGTCTTCAAGTCAAGCCAGTCTTCTATAGGAACTGTATAATCCTCCCATGGGGAGGTGCAGGAAATGTGAACAATAACACAAGTTATGACAACCACGTATCCTTAATAAAAACTCTAAAGAATGATTTTAATTGACATTTTCCAAGATATTGGGTGACAAAACCCTCCAAATTGCATTATTTTCTATTGACTCCTTGAAATGCTGTGTTTTATGCTGGCCCCTGAAAATGAGAACTGTCTCAAGGACTGGTCAGCTTGGGGTAGGATTGATATTCTACCGTGAAAATGCATCAGTCCTTCAGGAACCCAATCCAGAATATTCTCCAATAACTTAATACTTTTTATTGTTTTCACATTTGCCCTGTTTTTTTTTCTTCTCTAGTTATGGCATATTATTAACCAGACATGTATACAGATACATATAAATATAATGATTGTGTCTTTTATAAAGATTCATATTGACCGTTGTTTTGGGACTCCTCCCATCAAAAATATTCAGTGACTCCCAGTGACATTCCTAGCATAACTGACTGGATCGTTTTTGTAACACCTACCCCTCCCCCCCCACCATGTGACAAAACTGTTTTCAAGTAGCAATTGGCAATCAACATAAATTTTTCATCTTTTGTTTTAAAACAACAAATCAATGCTTTCAATTTTAAAGATTACTCAAATCTGTAGATAATTTTAAGTATGAACCTAAGTTTGTACTTTTCAAATACAGATAATACATTTGCATCTTGCATTTAAATAAAAACAGAATATTCCAATGATCTTGTAGAATGCTGAAGAGAAGTAACTCAGGTTCTGATTTTTTGACTTAGAATCACAGCTATCTATGTCTGGCCAAGACAAGCTCAGACATTTCCAATTTGTCTTGGATTCACGCATCTGAGTGTGGGTAAGCTGGAGGCCAACTATATAACGGAGTTTGCTGTATTAACTTTCATGTGGAACACAATGTTTAGTAAAGAATAAATAATAAACTGTGATAATTTGAACCTTATAATGTATTATTAAAACTCAATGGCAGCAACTGTTTAAAACTAAGATTTACAAGTTTCTTATGAGTATTTTATCACTTCATTGTTTAGAATTGTAGACATAACATGATGATTAAAATCAGAATGACTAGGTTTTATTATTGCTTTAAAAATCTCTCTCTGCATATAAATACATACAATACGTATATATACAAGGTCCCCACCTTATTGCCTATACCTGAGAATACTACTAACACCCCCATATTTGGTCAGCCACTGGTAACTCCCCACGGAGTGCAAAATGTTGATCTTCAGCAGAATTCTCCATCAAAAGCCTCAAATTTTTTTAGCCTACGCTCCACAATTCGCGTTTTGTGAAAATACCTCATTCTACCCTCTGTCTCTTACTCCTTCCTTAATATAGGTTTCCCTCGCTGTCTAGAAGCAAAGTGTGTCTATCAAACCTTCCATAAGCCTATGTTGTAAAGCGAAGAAGCAATTACCATTAATTTAGATGGAAAAATTTTTGAGCATTCCCAGACCCCCAAAATAACCTCTCTTAGGCTTTTCTAATACTTTAGGACACATCTTGCTAATGGATGCACAAAATCAATTGCGATAAAGCACAGATGCTTACAGACATGGTTCAAAGTAGTTTCCTGGGGAAGGAGCTCCGCGGTGCCAATCGCTAAAGCACTCTGCCTCTATAATGGCTTGCTGCAAAAACAGACACTGAAAACTATTTTCAATTTTTGCCTTTTTTTCATAAAAGCAAAAATCCTCTTTGGATTTCTTTCAGTTAGCAAAAATAGGTACTAATGTAGGTTTTCCGTAAAAGTGGGTAGCATAGATGAACTTTTGAAAGGGGGGGATACTTGTACTTCTATCCATTTGTTCATATTTCTCCCTCCAATAAAGTGTAAAGATTATAGGCTTTAGAGCCAGGATTTTCTGGGTTTGAGTTTTCTCTGTGTAGTTTATAAATTGCGTGACCTAGGGCATATTATCGAACTTACCTGGGCCTTAGCTTCCTCACTTGGAAAACAGTGATAAAAGCCTTGTTTACAGATGCTACTGGATTAGATGCGAACATAAAATAAATGTGAGATTGTCACAATAAATATCTTTTTATCTTTTATCTCCCTTCCTAAATTTTATATATCTAACACTTACAGAGTTTGTTGGAAACAGATCCTCTTAGAACTTGACACTGAATCAAACTGATTGAAGTTGATGGTATACAAGCTACAAAGATACATGGTATAAGCTCATGTTCCAGCCCCTCCTGTAATCGTCTCAGCTGTGAGCCTTGACGTCGTCATGAGAAGAAAATCTAGGATATTTCTCATTTGGCCTCAGTTCCTCTTCTTCAGCTGTCAAGACCTCTCTCATTTAGAACAAACATAGTGGCAAAACAACAAGGCAGCAGAGGCATTAACTGGGGAAGGTAACCACACAGGAATCTGGATGAGGTGTCCATTCCACCTTCAGAACTGTCTTAGCATTGTGAGAAGCTCACAGGTCAGGAATGCTGCTGTCATCAGGGTTAGAGCTGCATCCTGAATAAATACCAAGTTAGGAGGAAGATGAATCAGCTCTCAGAGCTCCCTAAACCTCATACTCTTCTGCTATTTTAAGCCACAGAGAGTGGTAAGCAGCTGTTAGATATCCTTGTTTCTTTGTTCAGGCAAAGCTTAGCTTGTTTCATTTGGAAAGAAAATGGTCATAATTTCCAGACCATTTTAAACTCTCTTTTTAGAATTGTTACTGCACACATTGCCTGGGCTGTACAACTTAGTTTTATATAGTCTCATCTCATTTTTAAATTATTTCCTGATCCCAAGTGGGTATTGCATTTGTTTTGGGAAGAGACCATACCTTGTATTACTCTTATATTATCTACAGATCTAAAGACTGGTCTTGCGCCCATGCTTAGTGGAACCTACAAACACTGATTTCATTTGCATAGGACTTTAAAATGAACAAGTTACTTCTACAGCCCTTCCTTCCTTTGAACTTCATTAGAACCCCATAAAGTAATTGTTACCATCTCTATTTTATGGGCCAGGAAACTGAGGTTCAGAGAGAAAGATCATATAACTAGTGATAAGCAGAGCCTGAAATAAACAAACAAACAAATAAATAAAATATCCCATCTTAAGTTTCATTTTTTAATGAGAACTCAATTGAAAGACTTTTAAAAATATACTTAAATTCTTTCTAGGCATTGGATACCTGTTGCCTCCCTTCTTTCTGTGGCTCTGGAATTAGAACACTTTTTGTGATTTGTGAAGATGTGGATAGAGAACATGATTATTTTATTTTTAGATAGAAAAGTTTATCTGTGCAAATGTGAGAAGAAATGACACAGGAAAGTTCCCAAGTAATAAGGAAACACAAATTCATAAATTCATTTAATTTTAGTAGTTGCACAGTGTTTTTCAGTGTGATTATTAGTCTTAAAGATACGGGTGAAGAAGAGCCTGTGGTTAAGGAGATCAAAAATGGTATAAATAACTTAAAGTGTTAGATCCATTTGATTCAGTCAACAAATATTTATGGAGCACATGCATTCTCTATCATGGACACTGAGCAGTTTTGAACATGTATTCAAACTGGGGAAGGTCAGATACTCTGAGTTCAATCAAGATAACCCAGTTTATACACAAAAATGACTCAGGAGGAACTAGAGAGCTACCTAGCTTTTTCATTTTGGTCTCATGATACAAATGGACAGCAACTCTGAGACTGATGGAAGACACTTGCTCAATTATTATGTTATGATTCATAGATTCCTTGTATAGAATGTCATTTGAGCATTTTGAAGTCTTTAAAGGCTTCCTCTTTCAGTTATTGCTGGGCTAGAGTAAATAAACATCCTGTTTATATCAACAAAGTAATAATTTAAGCAAACTAAATGTTAAAGCCTATTAAAACTGTAAAAGAACTTGAGTTTCAGTAAGGGTGAGTGCAAGCTCAACAATTCAGTCTTTATTTGAGAGCTTGAATATGATGGACAAACATTTTATGTTGCTTGTATAATTAATGTCCTTGGTAATTTACCACACCTTTTACTTCATTCATGAAAATTGTAAAGGATAACTGTAAGTGGCTATTCGAGCAAGTTGGCTTAATGGATCACCAAAGTAGTCAAAGAGTGGTGGTGGTGGTGGGGGGGGGTGTAAGGAGGGGAGTGAGAGATCATTATTGTAGCTACAGGGAAATCTCTGTTTTGATCTCTCAGTTTAATCTCTACATCCCACTCACTGTACATTAACCTGGAATACATCAGTGTGCTTCTCTGTTAAAAATAATGCACAGACATTTAGATTGATGATTGCTGCTGCATTCAAGGTTCTGTAAATAATGATAACATTACTGTCTAGTACATTATATAAGATCACCTAAATTATAAGTAGAAGATGTATCATGTCATGGTCAAGTCCGAAATATATAATTTACAGGGCTTAATTCTCACTGTCATAAGTGCCTTTTGAAGAGGGCAAGAAAAATCACCCTTATCCAGAAAAATAGATGAAGCCTGCATCTTTTTCTGAATCTGGAGTTTAAGAAATTGTGCAATCCAAAGGAAAATCCCTCTCAAGGGGAAAAAATGAAATCATTTATGATCATTCCCACCCCTACACTAGATTTCCTTAAGCACATTTTGTGAACTCAGTATGTGTCAGACATAATACAGAGTCGGATGGCAATGGTGCCAGGAGGTGGGAAAACAAGTATGGGGCATTTGCGCTCTTTTCACCATTCCCATGAGCTCACTGCGGAATGGGTGGCCGGCAGTCTTTCTCTTCTGGTTAGGAAGCATCCTGAAGTGTTATTAAAAATTCTTTTATTTAACTTTCATTTTGTCCTCTGAGTCTTATGCTTTGATTTTTTTGTTGTTTTCTGAAACCATATATAGCAATCCTAAATATGACTATTCATGTTTTAAATGTTTCTCTCTCCCAAGATAGCTTTATCTTATCTTTCTTTTGTATTTTTGCTGATTTTCTTCCCATAAAAACTTTGGACCCCAATCTTGTAATTTTTCCATCTGTTGGGATTTTGCAGGGCAGTACACACCTTCCAGTATCATTACCTTTAGGTGTGTAGAACTGAATCATCCTACCTTCCAGTTTATAGCTTCACACACATCCAGAAAAGAGACTCTTCTTTTGTTTTATTGCATTCTTTAATTTATTCCTCTACATCAGTACACTTTTCATAGGTAACCTGTGATTATTTAGTGTATTAGGTTGAACTTGAGGAAACTGAGATTTACGTAGGTCAAAAACTGCCAAAGATCAGCAATTTCACATGATTCAACCAAGTACATCTTTATAATCTGTCTTTGTTATTAACTATATGGATATAATTGAAAATATACAATGTTTTATGTGCATTTATTCCCTGACTAAACTTATAGTGCCACCAATGTAAAATACCAAGTCCATATAAACATGGGACTCCTTCTGAGCTCTGTACTCTCTTCCACTGATGTTTGCTGCTGCAAGTTACCATGAGATACAATGGCTTTGCTTCTTCCCCTGATGCCCTGATATATTTTATATAGCTTTATAGCCTTTTATAGAATTCAGCCAATATTGAGCTATTAGGCTTCTGAGTTTTATATGATTTATCACCTATACTCCATCTCTTTGTCTGTTTGCTCTACTGTTTTTTAGATTTTCTCAACAATGTCTTTTTAATCTTCTGTTGCGTTTTCATGTTGACTAGTATAACTTTAATAGCCAAGATCTCTGTCATGCTTTCATCTGTGTGACAGCATCTTGTTCTTGATTCTTGGGTGCAACATCTTCTCTTATGTCTTTATCTGATAAAGGGTTGACATCCAAATTATACAAAGAGCTCACACACCTCAACAAACAAAAAGCAAACAAGCCAATTAAAAAATGGGCAGAGGAGCTGAACAGACACTTCTCCAAAGAAGAAATTCAGATGGCCAACAGGCACGTGAAAAGATGCTCCACATCACTAGTCATCAGAGAAATGCAAATTAAAACCACAATGAGATATAACCTCATACCAGTTAGGATGGCCAACATTGAAAAGATAAATAACGACAAATGTTGGCAAGGATGTGGAGAAAGGGGAACCTTCCTACACTGCTGGTGGGAATATAAATAGTTCAACCATTGTGGAAAGCAGTATGGAGGTTCCTCAAAAAACTAACAATAGAAATACCATTTGACCCAAGAATTCCATTCCTAGGAATTTACCCTAAGAATGCAGGAGCCCAGTTTGAAGAAGACATATGGCCCCTATGTTTACTGAAGCACTATTTACAATAGCCAAGAAATGGAAGCAACCTAAGTGTCCATCAGCAGATGAATGGGTAAAGAAGATGTGGTACATATACACAATGGAATATTATTCAGCCATAAGAAGAAAGCAAATCCTACCATTTTCAACAACATGAATGGAGCTAGAGGGTATTATGTTCAGTGAAATAAGCCAGGCAGAGAAAGACAAGTATCAAATGGTTTCACTCATCTGTGGAGTATAACAACAAAGAAAAAACTGAAAACAGCAGCAGAATCGCAGAACCCAAGAATGTACTAACAGTTACCAAAGGGAAAGGGACTGGGGAGAGTGGGTGGGAAGGGAGGGATAAGAGGAAAAAGGGTCATTATCATTAGTACATATAATGGTGGGCGGGAGACACGGGAAGGCAGTATAACACAGAGAAGACAAGTAGTGATTCTAAAGCATCTTACTAGACTGATGGACAGTGACTGTAACGGGGTATGTGGTGGGGACTTGATAATAGGGGGAGTCCAGTAACCATAATGTTGTTCATGTAATTATACATTAATGATAGCAAAATAAAAAAAAGAAAGATAAAAGAAAAAAAATAATAGCTTTATTTGTTTCTACGTTTAGTTCTCTTTTCCTGGCAAAGTCCCTTTTGC
This sequence comes from Manis javanica, assembly GCF_040802235.1. NCBI lineage: Eukaryota > Metazoa > Chordata > Mammalia > Pholidota > Manidae > Manis > Manis javanica. The sequence goes on from NC_133168.1 coordinate 58,125,479, forward strand.
TCCAACTGGCTTCTCATCTCTCCCATCGCCAGTGCCTAGTGATATTTAAGAATAGTGTCTTGCAAAGCTGATTGGAAGCTGTGTGCTGGTGGTTGGAACTTGTCAACAGTGGGTTTCACAGCCGCCTGAACTGGCTAGGCTGTTGGGTAACCTGCTATACCGGTATCTTAATGCCTCTCCTCTTTGTTTTATCAGGATTCCCAGAGAATGATCTTCTGATTTCCAGCCTCAGTGTCATAACACTAGCTATTAGCATCCTCATAACTGAATGAGAAAAGGGAATGAAGAGCTCAAGTTCAATACATACACTTTCCCTTAATTCCACCATTTTCACTATGCATTTCTTTATTCTACTAGACTTGGTTTCCTCCCAAGTCAGGGAATGTTTGTTTTACTATCTCTAGAGGATGAGCTTTCAGTTCTTCTGCTGAGTGCAGTAGGGGTTTTTACAGAGATGGGAGGAGGGTATCTGCATATACTCAGTCCTCTTTTGCTTTTGTTTGGTTCTATCTTCACCTCCCCACCCCCACCTCCTTTCAGAGGTGCATGGTGCTGAAAAAACCTGAGCAGTAGGGAGATTTTGTGGGACAAATGAAATAATTTCTCAGATTTCTCTGCTACCAGTTCAGTATTTTCTTTCTTAGTTTGCTAAGTCATTTAATACTCATTCTTCTGTTTTTCATTATCTGAAGTTTTATTGCCATTCTTTCATCCTCTGGTCTCTTTGTCTTTATAGATTTATGCCTTAAAAGATCCCTTCACCGTTGTTTTATGGGGTTTATGGAGGGGGTGTATTAAAATGCACACATCCAATTCCCCATCTTTAACTGGAATTCCCTGCTGTTAACTTTTATCATTTCCTTCTTGTTTCTTTGGCTTACTTGGTCATTCTTTTACTGGTGCTTTGAGTAATTGCTTAACTTGATATTTAAATCTTTCTCGGTTTCTGATAAATGTTTTTAAGATGAAAAATTTCCTCTCAGTACTATCTCACTTCCAAAATTTGACTTGTAAGTTTTCATTGTTATTTAACTGTACATGTTTTACAATTTTTATGTCTTTCTCTTCACCAAAACCTTTTTTTTTTTAGTAATATGTTCTCTGGTTTTCAGTAAACATGGAATTTTGAAAGCTTTCACTCAATGATTTGTGTTTTATTGCACTGTGATCAGATCAAAAGTCTGTATGATATTGGTTCTCTGGGATTTATTGAAGCTATTCTGTCTCCTCTTGCATGGTAGTTTTTGGGCAGCCCGTGTACTAGAGGGGGGAAAAAACAATGTGTCTTCTCTGTCTGTTGGGTAAAAAGATCTCCAGAAAGCTATAAATAAAGTTTAGTCATTCTCAAGTCTTTTTTATTCTTTACAACTTCTTGGTGCTCCTTCATTGTTCCTCTATCCTCCCTAAAATCTAACAGCCCCCCTTCTGGAGGATTTACAGAAAGAGGCAGCTACTGCCACAAATTCTGATAGTTGTCCATTCTGTGAGTTTGTTTGATCCTTCTTTCATCTTTCTAATATAATGCAATTTTGGCTGAGTATTCTTATATTTCTGATACATTTTCACAGTAGCCTAAGTTTCATGCGTAGTAGTACCTTAAAGTTCATCCTACCAGTATTTTTGATTTAAATTAGATTAAGAGAAGGTCCTGTCTAGGTGCTTCTTACATTCTGAAATCAAATAAATAATCCCAGAGAAGTAACAGGGACTTTAAAGAGACTCTCATCAAATATTTTTATTTACAAGTAGAAAACCTGAGACTCAGAGAAGTTAAGTAACTTTTCTAAAATTCTACAACTAGTTAATCTAGTTCGTTCATATGGCTAGTTAATCTAGTCTACTAACACTTTCCTCAAATTGAAACTGAAGATAGACATATCTTCACAGGCATATTGGTAAAATATGATAATATTTGTGAAACTGCATTCTCAGCAGTGAAGGGTTTTATAGATGTAAGGTATTTTTATTATTCAGTACAAGTTTTATAATAGGAAAATTCCTTTGAATATCTGATGCATATATTAACTATTACTGCTATTAATATGTATCAGACACATGGTGAATGTTCCTACTTCAGAAATGATTAAATATCCTAGCTCTCTCAGAATTTCTGGTTTAACAGAGAAGGCACAAATGTAAGTGAGAAACCCAACTGAGTCAGGTAAGTGATTTAAGAGAGGAAAGCTATAGGTCAGGGGTTTTCTAGTGAGGGTATATCCACCTCTTCCAGGAGGTTAAAAGAAGCTTCACAGAGGACAGATCATACTCTCTGACACCTCTGAGTCAACATTGCATCTTTGTTTTTAATGACCCTCTCCCCTTTGTTTTCTGGTGAACATGCCGAGAAAATTGTAAGTCCTTTGGCATTTCTACAGAATATTGTGGGAGTAGAGGTGTGGCAGAAAATGAGGTTTCAGGGTTAACTACGTTTGATTTTTGGAGAGCCTATGGGTCATATATTGTGCAGAAAATGGGGAGCAATTGAAAGGAAATATTTATGTGTAGTAGTAACCATGCTTTAAGCATATTGAAGCATCATCAGTGCATTTCTGAATAGATGGGGTAATGTTTGTTGGACATTTACAAGGAAACATTTGATGATTGTTAGGTTTAGGGCTACCATTTCTTTGTATTCGTGGTCACTTCTCATCTGTGCACTGTCACTTTCCTAGTGAAGCTAAAATAAGAGCAAGATACCAAGAATCCAGGTAGGGAAGTAAAGTGGGGAAGTTTGTGGGATCCTTGGAAAAGTTTAGGGGAGTCACTTACGTTCCTCAGACTTGTCAACTTCTCAACTTTCCTCCAGAAACGTTCCTTTTGCTTTTGTTCTTCTCTCTCTTCTTCTTTGCTCTCTTTCTGTCTTTCCCTCTCCTGCCCGCCATATTTCCCTCTCCTCTCCCTCCCTCCTCTTTTTTTCCTCTCTTTCCTTCCTTCTCTCAACGCAACATGGTTCTATTTATTCCCTTCTAGTAGGTCCTTTGGATGGAGATGGGTTGATATACTATAGTATGTCCCTTGTTTACTGGTAAACCTGAACTATCCAATGATCATTCCAAGCTGGGATTGAGACAAAATTCTAAGCATCTTGAGAGAACTTTTTATATTTCAGTAGTTTATACCTAGTTTGTTCAGTGTAAAGAGAAGCTTCCATTCTCAAACAAAATTTTCAACCTAAATAATAGCTTTTCTCAATCACTAAATAAAGGGAATTCCATAAGCAGTAAAATGTTGCAAAGTCAGTGATTTTTCTTCTTTTTCTATCACTTGTACTTGCACTACTGTAATCATGTGTCCACCCTAAAAGGCAGCCCTTGGCCTGTTTTGCTATTACTACATGTGCCATGTGCTTCTGTACTTACGTACACAGGGTAGTGATGACTTCGTTATTGTTCTGAGTTTGTATTGCATTTATATTGTTTTTTTGTTTTGTATTTTTCCAAGTTTATATCACAGTTCTTTATTTCTAATTCAATTTTGTCTCTTTTCTTTGAATCAATCATATTAGCATTATAATTTCAAAAGGACAGAACATTTCATTTTCCTCCAAAATTAAATGAAATAACTATATTATTATAGTTTAAAGTTGGCATGAAGGTGCTAGTTATTTTCAATTTGCCTACTTTAATAATTTTAAGCCTATTATCCTGTTTTCTTCTTTGAAGTTTACAGAGTCCAGCAGCATGTCTTTCTGTATGTACCTGTATGTGTGTGTATATGAGGAGAACCTCCTAAGGATTTATAGATATTAAGTGGTTCATCCCACCTGTGAGCAGGTGGACCCGGGAGTCCTCCTGAATGCTCAGATCGTGAGTCCTCAGACACTGCTTTTCTCATAATTAACACCCCCAATCAAGTGCCCTGGTCTCTGAAGTTTAGGTAAGATAATTTTAGGGTGTGAGTCTTGTCCAACATGAAAGTTCTAAAGGCACAGACCAGGGCAGGTGGGGAATAATAAAAATTATGTAGTCACAAATAGGTCTTACATGTCTGCTTGGATATTAATGCATGAATCATGAAATTTATGATAACATTTTATTTACACAAATTTTCAAACAAAATTATGAAATGTTTTACTTAGTCAAAATAATTTTTGGATAATTTATGGTCAGCTGGTCTACCCAATTTCTCTCATGACTTAACTATAATAAAGAAACTCATTTTTTTTAACATAAAATGTTGCAGATGGAAGTGCCTGAGAGTGCTCATGTGTTCCACATAACCTTGAGACATGAGAGTGAAAAACTTTTCCAAGTAGATGGACATCTACCCTGTTTTTGAGAAGACTCCATAATCTTGTAAAAGGCCTTTAATTCAATTCCAGTAGACAGATACTTAATTAAGGTCTTACACAGATGGTAAGACATGGTTCTCTGAATTTTTACAGAGTTTAAAATCAATCTAGAGAATGATGCTATCAATAGTTATGACTATTACAGGTAGATTATGATAATGTTCATAAAATAAACATATAAAAAAACCATGTTCTGTGTCATCAGAGTTATAAGGGCATCTGTAGCTTAGACACATCAATAGAGCCTTCCTGGTGGGGGCATTAAGATGATGGACATTGGAAGATGTGTACGAGTTCAAGAAGGATGTGAGGTGGAGGGCTTTGGGGGGCAAAGCTCATGTACAGAGCCAAGGCCTGGAGTCTCTGGAATGTGTTACTGATCAGGGAGGGACACTCGTCACAGGTAGGGAAGTCCTGCGAGGTACAGATGCAGAGATAGAATGCAGACAACCATAATGGTAAACTGAGAATTTATAAATAACTCTGTAGGACAATTCTGGGACATCAATGCATGCTTTTGAGCCAAAGACTAAACAGATGAGAGCAATATTTTAGAATGATGAATCTGGTGAGTTGTGTAACAGGAAATGAAAGGGGGATGTGACAGGAAGTAGGGAGGGGGGAGAAAGATGTGATGAAGGCAGTGATAGAAAAGGGATTTGGATGGAAGTAGTTGAGAGCAGAAAATTTCCTGGATTTGGCAATTGATTTGATAAAGGGGGCAAAGGGGATGGAGTTTAAAAAAAAAAGGAAGGCTCCTCCCTTCAGTGTTTCTGTCTGGTTGACTGGTAACTTGGTGGTTCCACAAGAAAAAGAAGTTTGAGGAGGAGCATTTGGGGTCTGGGGTGAGGCTTGTGAATGGGGAATCAAAGATTGCTTTACCTCTCAACCAAATGCCTCAGACGTCAGCTTAAACCACTGGACAAATAAAAGATTTAACACCTGACCTTTTGTTTTTCACGGAGCCTATGTGATTTTTCATGCTGCTTTTTTTGCTCATGGTCTGTATTTTATGAGCATGCATTGACTGAAAAATAACTAGGCAGACCTGTGGTTGTAATAATATAATTTCCTGAGCTGGAAAACCTCGTCTCCAGCAACAATAGCAATGACATCCTCAGCAATCAGCAACTGCAAGGAGAACATCCAGCAAGGGCAGGGATTTTGCAGTCGTCTATTGCTCCCCACCACATGAAATGCTACCCATTATAGGGCCTCGCACTCAGTGACTCCAGGCCAAACTTCAGCCTTCTCAGGCTCAGGGCCTGCTGGGGGTGCCGCCTGTTTCATTGTTCGAGCTGCTCTGGGATCAAAGCATTCTTTCTCCTTCCTCATCTACCTCTTCTCCCTACTGCTTGTCTGCCTTCTCCTGCAGGGGGCCAGGCTGGCCACATTCGCACGTCTCAGTGCATAGCCCTTTTATACAAAGTTTTCTTTGTTAATCAGGAGAAGTAAATGCAAATCCTCTCTATGTACAAGAACTGCTTTGAGAAGAAGGTGTGACAGTGATATAATGACCTGGTGAATTTTCAGAAAGGAGGATCAAAATATCTTGGTTTTATTTTCCAGATATTAGTATTTAAGAGATCTGTGTGTGTGTGTAGATATGTGTCTTTTTGTCCACATTCTTCCTCTGGCAAACAACGTCACTAGGCAATAGAATTCTTGGATTCTCTCCTTTTTCATGCTCTTATTTGAATCACTCTTAATATTTGTGTCAGTACAAGAGGGTTTTGTTGTTGAAACTGCAGAATATGCATCCTGTGTGCCTTTGACCGGTTAAATGAGCTTTAATAGTTCTCTGACAGTCTGTGGCTAGTATCAAGAGGGGTCTGTGGGCTCACTCCCTGTCCTTAGTCATGAAACCAGATGGAAATGAAACATCCGCGCTGCCCTCCATCATGTTCCTCTGCGAGATGTTAATAAATCACAGTGGCTGCTCATTCTGTTTTTCACTTTTACTTGTCAGTACTTCTTGCACCCATCAAGCAAACAGTTGGTAATCACATACTTGAAGTACAGGTAAGTTTCAGAGCGATCTTTGAACAGCCCAGCCATCTTTGGGTATGCCTCATGCTGGATGACCTTGGAGGACATACAAGGTAGTTATTAAACATTTAAGAAAAAGATGTAAAATGAAGAGGGTTGTGTTTTAATTTCTCCTTTTGTTAGAATTGTATAATCAAAAAGATGGTCGCTTGATTTGACCTCTTCTCCGTGGGATAGTAACTATAATGGGCTTAATTAACTATGTGGTATTGACATAATTAGTTATCCTGGTGATTATACTTCTTTAATAAAAGCACTTCATTTGAGATGCACTGGTGTTCTGCGGTGGGTGTGCGCTGCACCTATATTTCATAACTGTCTAGACATTGGAACCGTGTGCATATTTTACCAAGAGCCCTTGAGAGAGGTTATCTTGCTTGGCTTAAGGTAATTGGGAACTAATGATTTTGCCCCCTGGTTTCAGACTCGCTTGTGGCAAGAGAGCAGAGAAACGGTGGGGGGAGGGGTGGCCGCTCATTTTGTGTAAACTGAAAAGGAGGGGGAAGGGCTGTGTTTTGGAAACCATATGCTCTTAGGAACTGTTTCTCTTTAAGCTAGCAATCAGGGAGACAGTAACACCAGAGGGAATTGGGGGTGTTTAATCTATGGGTGGACTGTATAAATACATTGAAATAAATGTGCACAGGATATAGAGGCATATGCTTATATTAACAGGAATCCTGGCTATACACATGTCTATTAACAAACACACAGTCTATTTTGGTATTAAAAGTAGATCACTGCTTAAATTTGGTCAGCAGGTGACTGGCCCATGTCCCTTTCACACGGTGCAGTGGACAATGAAGTCAGACTGTAAGGAAAAAATAGGGCAAATATAAAAGGAGAAATACATAATGCAAAAATTTCCATATGAACATGTTAATAATAATATCATAAGAAGCCCCAAAGAAGAGGAGAACAAAAGCAAAAAGATTATCTGACTGTGCCTGGACCCAGCCACAATAAAATGTCGTGAGTGAACCCCCTTAGTCTCCTCACTATTCAAACTTGGGTAATGGAGGGGGTGGGAAGAGATGGGGGTGGGATGCAAATGGTGTGGATGGAGAGGAGGTTTAGCAAACTAGTTGAAATCGGCTCTGCTGAGAAATAATAGGTTTTGCACACAATCTCTTTTGCAGCTAGAAGTGCAATTTCGTTTCCAGTCTGTTTTATTTGACTCTTCTTTTTTCAAATGTGCTTTCCCTGTCACCTCTTCCTGCAGCTCTTTATCCTGCAGTCATGCCGCTCCCACCTCCACGTCTCCCTGTCTACAGACACAACACCAAAATCACCGCAGGCATTTGACTGCTTCACGCAGCACAGGAGGGAACACTGTGGGTCATCTTAACAGCCAAACCCATAAATGAGCGCCACTGCAAAACCAAACAAATGGAAGAGAAGTGCCTCAGTGGAGGTATCTGCCGACAAGACTTGTTCTTTTGCCACGAGGGATGCACCAGCAAAAGCCTCCACCCCTCATTAAATCAATAAAATCAAGTGTCCTTTATTTTAAGCCTCTGCACTGTAATCCAGTAGCCAGGAGAGGGGCCCAGGCTTTTCATCTCATTGTTTCAAAACAGATCGTTTGGATGAAATTGACAAAAGGTTCATTCCTTTACCTTTGTGGAAATGTCAGTAAAAAGGCAGGTGCTGGGCATTCAGACTCTTTTGCTCAGTAGAAGAAAAAAGGAGAGAGAGAGAGAGAGTGTGTGTGTGTGTGTGTGTGTGTAAGGGGGATCTGTGACAGGCTAACTACATGTACTGAAGCTTTCTAAGACATTTTGTTTAGCTTGATATTGTGCAGCAGTGAGGAGAGAGGTGGAATCTATTGTGTGCCAGTTGCATGAATCACCGGATTGAAGTCGAACAGCCTCAGATCTTCTTTTATACAGTAGAAGGGGAGATTAAAGCAGGGAGCTCATATGTCACAAAATAGAGGTACAATGCAGTTCTGGCTTGCTTAGTGTACTCAGCCAGCATTTGATCCAAATTTAGCCAAAGGGAACGAACGAAACGTGTGCTGCCATCAGCCAGGGAGGTGACAAATGTTGGGCTATAAAAATTCCTTTTCTGTTTCCAAAATGTCATCTCTCCTTTGTCAGCTTCATTGTGATTGAATCTATGTATAGTCACAGACCAACTGGAAACAAACAAAAACACCCAAACCCTAGAGAAATTATTCCAAACCTGCCTCTTCCTAAGCTGTGTAAATGATATGGAGTGCAGAGAAGTTTGCTGTCTAGGACTTACGACCTCATTTATTTAAAAAGTATTTACTGAATGCTACAGTATATTCTAGAAGCTGAAAGGGATACACAAGAAATCTAACACATATGTTCTTAGTCTCCAAAAGCTTGCCGTCGGATTAAGGGAATAAGATGGACAGCAGACACAAAGATGCACAGACATACACACATTTCTGTCATTAACAAAGGCAATGTATCATTTGTGGCTAATGACTAAATAAGGAAGCATGAACACAAAGTGCTATAGGAATTCAGAAAAGTGAATTCTGACCTAAAATGCTTTTGAAAATACAATAGAGAAAGGGAACAATTATTTTTGGAGTACTAAGCCCTATCAGATATCTTACATGTGCCACATCATGCAACATTGAGTGTGTTTATAGTTGTATTATTTTCATCCCCATTTAATAGGCAAGGAAACTGAAGCCCAGAGAGACAAGTAAGTTGCCCAGAGTCACACAGTTAATAAGAGTCAGAGCGGGAATTTAAACACAGTTAAGTCACAAACTCTTAACCACATCCCCAACTTCCTTGGCAGAAGATGGAAGGTGAGGAGCTGCTCTGAGGGAGCAGTTAGCTTGGCGTCTCCCCTTCCCCCTTTCTAAGTGAATTCTCCGACTGGCCTCACTCTGCCTTCCAGGCCCTTATCTGTTTGTTTCAACGGAATCATTAGTTGCTTTCTTGGTATTCAGATTTCCTTCCATGGACAGAGTGTTACAGTCAAATCAGAAATAAAACTTTAATTCTAGAAAAAAAATCTATGTGGTGGCCTCTGTAAGGTCAAACAAGTTATTCTTTGTAGACATGAGGCCACCATTTGTCTTGTGAAGTCCAGCCCAGGGTTTTTTCTGACAACCTCCACTCCTTGCTCACCTCCGTGCTGATCTTCAACTTTGACCCCTAAGACCTACCAAACTTGTGTTGCATTTGCCACATCTATCACACCCCTACTATCTGCTTTTCTTTTTGCTTTAAAGGGGAAACTTCAAGGAAAATGAAGACACATGCAGGTCTGGTCATCTGCAATATCAGGGTCTCCGATTATAACTGAGCGGTCACATCCGCTCCCCGACGGTGCTAGTCATCTCTCTCTGAGACTCTCAGGAGCCATGCCAGCCATTGTCTCTTTTCAAGTCCTCAATGCAATTGGTAAGTGATCTCATTAATGAGAACATTGACATCAACTGACATGCTATACCTTACTGTCAGCTCAATGATATCTTCTAACTCCCCACTCTGTAGGCCCTTCCTGACCTGCTCAGTGCCACAGGAGCTACCCTTTGCTGGCTTTCCTACACTAAATGGTAGGGTTCCTGAGAGTTGGTGTGGGGGCTCATGTCCTTAGTCCTCAAGGTTTCCCCCATTCTGTCTCAGAAATCCCAGGTCTGTACAGCACTGCTACATGCCTCAATCAAAATCTGAACTCAGACAAGAGCCTAAGAAACATGCAATTGTAAAAATCTCAAATTGTAAAAAAGCTCACTATGTTATTTCTGTCAGTATGTGAGTTTTAAATTATTTTAAATAGAGTAACGAATCCACATGCAAAGGAAAACATTTATAACTATGGAATGTCAGGCACCATTGAAAATGTCTAAGGAATTTTGGGGGCAACAGCCTTCAAATCACACAACTCCATGTAAGCAGGCCATCTTTTCTGTCTGTACATGGGTAGCCTGCCCTGCTTATCAGCTCAAAGCTAAATCTTCAAACTGAAGAACTTCTCCCATCACCTTTCGTTCAGGATGAACCTTGTTCTCATGATTATCTGGCACTTTTTCTGTTTTCTTTTTCATTTTTCCTTCCTCATTTTCCATGGATAGCTTCCCCTTTTCCTTCAAGGATATACAAATTCACACTACCTGATAATACTTCATTTGATCCTGTTATATACTAAAACAATTCTGTTTATCTCCTTCCTTTTACTGCCCAAACTGTCAAATATGTATTCTGTGTATTCCCTGACTCCATTTCTTAATGTTTAAATTTTTTGATTAAGTTCAAATCGATGAACTTTTTGTGGCAATCTACTAAGTCCTTATTCTTCTTTTTGATGTCTTCTTGAAATTCAACTCTTCTAACAATCCCGTCTTCTAGAATAATCATTCTCAATCCTGTCAGACTCTCAATTCCTTTTAAAAGGAATACTTATAATGCTGCCCTGGATCCTGAATGAAATACATTGACAATATAACTTTCCAACTCACATGATTTAATCAACATAATGTCTTAACTGTATGTAAATGAGGATTAAGAGAAAGCAATTTATAGTAAAATAATATGCATCAATATATAGGATCACCACTAATATAACAGATACACATGCAGATTGGTAGAAATGTTCAAAACTGTGATTCAACACTCATCAAAAATATGATTTTCAAACTAATGAATAGGATTTGTAAAGGTTCAAATAAAGCAAAATAAAGAACAACACAGTAGATGCATTTCTAAAAATTCATTTTATTTAAAAACATACAGAAACCTTGTTTTCATGAAACCTAGGCTGAAATAATTTTAAACATCTTTTTTATGTATATGAATGTCATGTCATTAAAAAGTTTCTTGGATGCAAGACAGTTCTTTAGGTAGGACTGTCTCATGCACTGAAAGATGTCTAGCATCCCTTCTCCGACTCCCACCATCATACACAATGTAAAAGTATCCTTCAGTATTGTTGTTACCCAAAATTTTTAAAAAATAGCCATTAGTGGGTTAAGAACTATGAATGTAATTCCAAAGAGTTCCAAGCCTTTCTCAGGCAGTTGTGACACTGATATGTCTATAACTGCCAAGAAGCCTATTGTTAAACACTTTCTTCTTGGAAGAAGTATAGATTTAGGGACTAATAGCACAAGTGTGCTCATGAGCTACTCTGGGTTCAGATCTCATCTCTGAAGCTTATAAGATGTATAACTGTAAGCACTTTGTTCAGTATTCTTTGGCTTCTTTATGTGTAAGATGAGGATAATATTAATCCCGACCTCACAAAATTATAGTGTGGCTTAAATGAGATAATCTCTGTGTCAAGTGGGCTGATGGTAGGAAAGTTATGTTTTGGTGACATTTTCAATCAGCTGTTATTTTACAAAATGAAAAGTTTTTGACTGAGATGGATAGAGTGTGGTTCTTTTGATTCAGAATACAATATAATTCTGGCCACCACTCCAAAGTTTTGACTGTTGAGAGCAACAGCTGGGGTAGGCATCAGAAATTCACTGTAAGTAAGAGGGAGTTCATGTAACTTACACTAGTCTTTGACTCAGCTTTGTCCATCTGTTCTTTTTCTTTCCCACATACTCTCCTTTAGCTTCTCTTGGGCTGATCTTATTACTTGTGCAGTCCCAGGAACTCCAGGAAATTTAAAATTCATATAAACATATAATTTCAAGTTCAATTTAAAATTGATGTGAAATTTCAAATTGAAATAAACTTTCCTATATATGTATATATATTCTATTCATCCAAGACAGAGATTGATTGTTTTGAATCTCACTCAGTGACATACAGAAATTTATCTGAAAATGAGAAAGAAAAAAATTAATCAACTAGTTATTTTGGCATATACAACAAGTCTCCTATAATATTTTCCTCTTTTACTTTTAACTGCATTTAAACAAACGTGTAGATGTAGTAATATACACCTTCCTTTGCAATCATGTATGGCTTCTTCAGACTGGCTTCTGCCTATCTGGTATGTAACATAATCTCCTATTTATGCCGGGGTTCTTGTTCACAGAGCTGAAGAATTAACTTCGCGAACAGTCAAGGTAGGAGACCAAGGCAGAGGCTTTTATTTACAGAGAAAGCGAGAGGACAGAGCTCCTGGCTTAGGCCGGGAGGGGACAAGAGAGCCCCAGGGTGGTGCTTTGTCTAGGTTTTTACAGGCAGTTGAGAGAGACAAAGGGCTAGGGATGTGCACCTGCTAAGTGGTCCCAGATACTTTTGAAGAAACACTAAGTTTCTTATTAGTCGTCCTGGTTATTTGCAAGAACTTTACTGCTCTGATTTCCTCACAGGATAGCAGTTTCCTGGTCTGGGAGGGTAGCACTCAAGGCTTGCTGCTTTGCTCCCAAAGTGGGCAGAGTTATTGTCTTACTTTTTACTTAATTGGGTTTTAAGATGGAATCCTTCCTGTTTTTACTATGCTGTTTTGGGCTTACTTGCTACATTGTCCAAGTTGCAACAAATCATTTGTTTAGGGCTGGAGGAAGAAAAGCAACACTTGGGTAAAGTTAGAAAAATAAGCTGGGCCCCCCAGCAGGCCAAAGCAAATCTCTCAATGGTTATCTTGCTTTGTTTTTTCCCAGAGGCCCTCACCCTACTCTGTCTAAGCCCATGGTCCCTGTCTCACTATCATGAAAATGATATTCAGCCAAGTAAGATCTATTAGCAGCACCCTGACAACATAATCATAATTCTAACCAGGAGAATCTTAGTGGAGACTGTTTCAATCAAGATTTCAGAATTTAAAAGGAGCATAATGCTTACCAGAAAAGACATATAGGTCAGAATCCATCACCTTTAATTTTCAAGTTCTCAATTTTGTTCTCACCTAGCATTGTTCCATCAAACCATCATCAAGCAATACTGCTTAAGTATTTCCCTTGCCTACAGCTGTGTTAAGATTTTGATGATGTAAATTAATTGGTTATCTTGCTAGTCATTAGGAAATTCTCTGAAAGGTATTATTTCCAAACTTTTCCATATTTTAATATTTGACCATGTAAAATGTGGTGAACCCTCACTTAGTACTACAAATCGATATAGTCTGCAGATAAACTTTAGGGCACATTTTGATAATTCCACAGTTTTGTCCTCATCAGGAACTTAAAACTCGGGGACCAGTTACTGCTCATAGTGTATAAAATTGGTGTATAAAAGTTGACCAATTGGCACATTGAAAGTAATATTTTTAAAGAATAAAGTACTACATTTGGGACTAACCCCATGAAGACTAAATCAGGGTGGCTTCAATGGTTTATAAAAAAAATTGCTGCTCCCACTTTTCTTTCTTTCTTTTTATGTATTTAGTTATCTATTTGTGAGTAGGAGAGAACGGGTAGAGTTACAGACAGCGTGTTTGGAATTAAGGTAATAATAAAATATCTATTGGTCATTACTACATTCCAGTAGTAATATTAGGTTTTGCATACATTATTTCCTTTATTTCTCACCTAAACTTTTGAATTCAGTATTATTATTTTCTCCAAGCTTTACATAGGAAATTAAAACTTGGAGAAGTTAAATTAATGGCAGAGAAAGGATTCTCATGCATTTCTGCCTAATCTTGAAGCCTGAGCAGTGGAGTGTTTTATATATGTGTGAACATCACCCATCTTAGTGGTGCAGCAAAAATAAGGTCAAGAATGGCTGTGTTGTAGTGTGGGGTAGTTAACACTGACTCACATGCCTCAGGTACTTTTTAGAAGTTTATGTAGCATATTCACATTTTTCATTTCCTTCAAATCTCTCAATATTACTATGAGATGATGTTGCTATAATTACAGCCACTTTATAAATGAGGAAATTGAAAATCAGGTTTCACTTGTCTTAAGTTTTCAGAGCTGGTAGGATATAGACCCGGATGAAACTCAGGCCCCTGACTCACGTTCCCTTTACTCTTCCCATGACATTTCATTGCTTCCAAACATAAACATAAACATATCAAAACTTAGCATGTGTGCTTAGTATAAATTTAAATTGCTGTTGTTTAATTTCTCTTTTGTAAATAAATAGGCCAAAAATAAATTGTTGAAAATAAATAGGCAATCCTGGTAGGCTTTGGGCTACTTGGCACCTAAAATATTCCATGACAAGATGAGAAACATCTCTGAATTATGATAATAAATTATTTGTATACATGAGGCCTGGCATTGAGAAGATCAGTACCTGGCTCTTGGTCTGGCAAGGATGTTCTAATATGAAAATTAAAACAGGGAGAGTTAATAATTAAAGAGAAATGTCACTGCAGACCCCTTGACATGTATCCCATAAAAGAGTTAGGTGGAAAATGTAACAGAAAGGCAAACTATCAGATTTCCCAGGCACAGGATTTAGCTGTGACAGTTTTATCCAGAGGTGGACTAGATATTTCTTCCTCTATCATGATTTATGAGGTACAAGAAATAACTTTCCTGTCCAGGTTATCTTTGTCATTTGTAGTGACAGCTATGCTCATATTAGACTTATTTTCATAGAGTAGAGGTATTATCTCCATGAAACTTCAGAAAAGTACCCTCTTTCCTCAGAAATGTACATTGTATATTAATCATTATCAGATTGTTTTTAATAACAGCTAGCAAGGGAGGAGAGCACATTGAACTAAAGTGGGGAAAGGCAGTGAGAAAACCAGAGAACTGTACTATTTGATTGGGATGATAGGCCCAATTTTGGTTCTGGGAGATGGTTGTTCCTTCACTTAGTCAGAGAACAAACATTAAGTGAGGGCCTGCTTTGTGCAAGGTGCTGTCCTAGGAGCTGAGACACGGCACCACCAGCTATGACTTTGTATTCTTATAGCCAAGTGGAAATAGCAGGGGAGCAGCACAGGCCCAGTCTCCCTTACCCCACCCTCTACAGCTTTCTGAAAGGATGCTGTCAAGGCATGCAATGCTAAAGTACTTTGGATCAAATGTATTTCACCTGGGAAGAGGTGCAATAGCAAAATGACCCTAAAGAGAAGAAATAGTTTCAAGAAGCCTTATGCTTCTTTTTCTTCTGGGCATAGTTGTTTCCAGGATGGGAAGCAGCAAATGGTGATGGAGTAGACTCAAAGTATTAGAGCAGATAATATGTCTGAGGAAAGTATCAGATAGTCTGGCATATTTTTCCAGGAGCTGGTGAGGGTTTAAGCCCTGCAATGTGAAAGGGTGCCTCCTCCCCTTGGGAGATTCTGCCTTGGTTATTTCTGACAAAATGCCTTCTGCCAGCAGTATTGATTACACAATGAAAATGTCACCCTTTGGCTGTATTTCTCCTGCTTTCTTGATGTGTCCAAGGACAGAGAGAGAGCATGAGATGGGGAATCAGAACGAGGAGACACAGGCTTCCAGAATTTTGAGAATGGAATTTTATATAAAGGCTTGGAGAGAAGTATACTGTATAATAAATATAGTTTAGAAGAACGGTTCACCAGGTGTGGCCTGGGAACTCCCAGGGGTCCTCAAGACCATTTTGGGAGTCAATGATATCAAAACGATTTCCCTGACAATACTAAGATGTTATTTACTCTTTTCATTCTCTTGCTCATAAATGGTTTTTGGAATTTTTCAGCGGCTCAACAAGATGCTTGATATTGCAACAGATGGCATGTAGAAGCAGATGAAAATCCAGCTGTCTTCTATTATGCAAGACATACAGATAATTGTAGAAATGTAAAATAATGCCATTTTTCTCACTATTTTTTGTTTTTAAAAATATATTTTTATAAACATACATTAACAGGTAATGTGTTTGCTAGAGCTATTTTAAAACAAATTGAAAAATGAAAATTTTTTTTACATTCTATTTTAATTTCAGCTATGGCATACATAACATAAAATGCACATAAGCAAAAATTCTTTGGGGTTCTTGCTGATTTTTAAGATCACAAAGGGGCCCTGAGAACAAAAGATTTAAGAACTGATGCTTTAGAATATTAGGAAACAAAACAAAACAGTTCAGACATTTGTTGGATATGAGAGAAGAAAATTATAAATTATCTTTTACTTTCCCTAAAAGTCAGTTGAAAAATGACAAAGATTAGTATAGTCAGTAAAATTATGGAATACCTAACATTCTAATCTAAAACATTTGAAGAAGGATGGCTAAGTATAGTGACATGTGCAAGAGAAAAGAAACTGATGCCACGAGATGTCTGCTGCTGAAGACCTTGGCCCAAGATGGCAGAATACACAATCCTTCTAATAGGCAGCACACTCTTGCTTTTTTTCTATTGTAATGTAATTCACATACCATATAATTAACTTTTCTAAAGAGTATTGTAGTGGTTTTAGTACATTCACAAAATTATGTTATCATTACCATTTAATTTTAGAATATTTTTTGTCACCAAACAGAAAACTGTTCCCATTTGCAGGCATTCCTCCTTCTACCCAACCTCAAATCTACTTTCTATCTCTATGGATTTGCCTATTCTGGACATTTTATATAATGACATCGTATACTATATGGCCTTTGTGTCTGGATTATTTCACTCAGCATAATGTCTTCAAAATTCATCCATGTGTCAGTTTTTCACTCATATTTATAGCCAAGTAATATTCCATTATTTATGTACCCCATACATACCATATTTTGTCTATTGGGTTGTTTCTACCTTTTTGCTATTATGAATAATGCTGCTATGCACACTTCGGTACAAGTTTTTGCATGGATGTATTTTCAGTTCTCTTTTGTATGCATGTAAGTATGAATTTTCTGGGTCATATGGTAACTCCATGTTTAACATTTTTCCCATCAGCAATGTACAAGAGTTCCAATTCTTTGCATCTTCACCAACAGTTATTATTATCCATCTTTTAAATTATAGCCACAAAGGCCAGCAGTACCTAATTGTGGTTTTATATCCCTCTTTTCATGGCTTAGTGGCCGTATGTATATCTTCTTTTGAGAAATACCTATTCAAATCCTTTGCCTATTTGGAAAATTGTATTGTCTTTTTATTGCTGAGTTGTTAGAGTCCTTTGTATATTTTAGACACCACTCATTTATCAGATATATGATTTGCAAATATTTTCTACCATTCTGTGAGTTGTCTTCATTTGTTTGATGGCATTATTTGATGCACAAAGTTTTTGATTTTCATGAAGTGGAATTTATCAAAATTTTCTTTTATTACTTTTGTTTTTGGCATCATATCTAAGAAATCATTGCTTAAAGCAAGGTCACAAAAATTTAGGCCTGTATTTCTTCTAAGAATTATATACTTTCAACTATATATTGTCTCAACTTTATTTTATATTTGGATATACATTATTGCCAGCACAATTTATTGAAAAGATTATTCTTTTTCCCATTGAATTGTCTAGGTACTATTGTCGAAAATCAATTGACCATAATATAAAAGGTTTTTTTCCTCTACACTCTCTCTTCTGTTCCTTTGACCCAATAACAAACTGCCTTGGTTACTGATGCCTTATAGTAAGTAAGTTTTGCAATCAGGAATTGTGAGTGCCCCAACTTTGGTCTTTTCAGGATCGTTTTGACTATTCTGGGTCGCTTGCATTTCCAAATACACTTTAGGATCAGCTTATTTTTACAAAAAGGGCAGCCCAGATTTTGAGAGGCATTGCACTGAATCTCTATTAGCGATAATTGGCATCTTATATATCATGTGGGTTTTACTTTATCCTATTAATATGGCATATTACTTTGATTAATTTTCATATGCTGAACCAATCTTGCTTTTCTGGGATAAATTTCATTTCATAGTGTATAATCCTTTTATGTGTTTCTGGTTTCAATTTGTTAGTATTTTGCTGAGGATTTTTGTGATATGTTCAAAGCATATTGCTCTGTAGTTTTCTTATGATGTTTTGGTTTTGAAATCAGGGTAATACTGGCTTGTAGAATGAGTTGGGAAGTGTTTTTCCCCTTTCTTCTATTTTTTGGAAAGATTTCTTTTGTGCATGTGAAGAATTGGTATTAATGCTTCCTTAAATATTTGGTAGAATTAACTTCTGAAATCATCTGGTATTAGGATTTTGTGTGTGTGAAATTTTGGATTACTGATTCAGTTCAATTTCTTTATTTATTATAGTTCTATTCAATATTTCAAATTTATTTTCGAGTCATTTTAAGCAATTCGTATCTTTCCAAGAATTTGGCTATTTCATTTAGGTTATCTAATTTATTAGCATCCAATTGTTCATAGTATTATCTTCTTATAGTCTTATTTCTATATGGTCAGTAGTAATGTCCCTTCTTTCAATTCTCATCTTTGTAATGTAAGTATGCTCTCTTCTTTGTTTGTCAGTTTACCTAAAACTTTTCAGTTTTGTTTGTGGATCTTTTCAAGGAATAAATTTTTGGTTTCATTGATTTTTTTCTCTATGTTTTTCTATTCCATTTATTTTTCCTCTGATATTTATTACTTCATTTCTTCTGCTTTATTTGAGTCTAATTTGCTCCCCAAATTTACCACTAAGTAATTCTGTAAACACATCACACACATTTTGTTTTGTCTTTATTTTCATTCATCTCAAAGTATTTTCTAATTTCCTTGTGATTTCTTCTTTGACCAGTTGGTTATTCTGACATATTGCTTAATATCCACATATTTGTGAATTTCCAAAATTTCCTTCTGTTATTAATTTCTAATTTCATGCCCTTTTGATTGAAGATCTTTTTTATGATTTTAATCCTTGTGTATTAAGTCTCATTTTATGGCTTAAACTATGGTCTGTTCTAGAGAATGTTCCATGTACATTAAAGAATATATTCTGTTATTTTTAGGTGGAGTGCTGTGTAGACATCTATTGATTTTGTTTGCAGGACTATAGATTTGTTTTATAGCATTTAAAATTGATTTATAGCATTTTTCAAGTCCTACTTGTTGATTTTCTGTCTAGTCATATACACTATTGAGAGTGAGCTATTGAAGCTTTGCTTTGGAATATAACTGTTGAATTGTCTATTTCTCCCTTCAGTTTTGTCAATTTTTACTTCATATATTTTGGGACTTTGCTGTTAAGTGAATGTATGTTTATGATTGTCACATCTTCTTGATGTATTGATCCTTTTATTATTGTAAAATGTTCTTTGTTTCTAGTCATCATTTTTATCTTTAAAGTCTGTTATCTGATATTCACATAGCCATTCCAGATAGTTTTTGGTTGTTGTTTGAATGACATTTTCTGCCTTTTATATTTCAAGTTTTTTTGGTGTGTTTGAATTTAAAATGTGTCTTTGAATCTAAATTATGCCTTCTGTAGCCCTCATATAGTTGAAAAATGTTTTTAGTCTATCCTGCCAATCTTTGCCTTTAGACTGGAGTATTTAATCCATTTACATTTAATTTAACTATTGATAAGCTATGATTTACATCTGCCTTTTTTAACATTTACTATGTGTCTTATATCTTTTTTATTCCTGTTTTCCATCATTACTGGATTTCAAATTCTACCTCTATTGATGCTTTTTATCAAGACATCATTTTGATTCTATTCTTTAGTTCTTTAAACCTTTACTTTCCTTAATTTCCTTAGTTTTTGAACATATTTAAAATGTTTGGTTATAAGTCTTGTTGTAATAGGCCAAACACTTGGAGTTCCTCAGAGACAGTTTTTATTGACTGCTTTTCTTCTCTCCTGTTTGTGACTTACTTGCATGTTTCTTTGCACATCTCAATTTTGTTAAGACCTGGATATTTTGAATAATATATTCAACTTTTCAAATAAGATTCTCTTCTCTCTTTAGCATTTGTGAGTGCTGTTTGTTTTCTGACCTAACTCTGTAAAGTCAGTATTCTCTGCTGGGTGTGGCTACTGAAATCTCTGTTGGGTTATCTTAGTGATCATCATACAGCTGGACAGATATTTCCATATGTAGGAATAAATTTGAGAAATGTGAAAAATCTATAGAGAAAACTTGAACACATTCCATAATGATACAATGGCATAAACAAAGAGAACCTATTAATGTTTTTGCATAAGAAGAATTAATATAATATAAATGTCAATTTTCTTTGAGTATATGTAGTTAATACAAAGCAATAAATGCCAAGATGATTAACAGGGATCTAGACAACCTGAATCTTGAGTGCATGTGGAAAAAGTAAATAGGTAGAAAAAATTCTGAATAAAAGAATAACATATAGTTACATAAATCAAAACAGTATGGTAATGGCAAAGAAAAATTCATGGATAGATCAATGAAACAGAAACAAAAGTCCAGAAACAATTAAATGTGCATGGGTAACATCTCAAATAAGTGGAAAAAAGATGCACATATTAAATAAATTGTTGAAGTCTTACTGTTGAATAAATTGTGTTTGAAAAAAAAGATAACCCTATGGAAAGAAATTATAATGTTGGAGTGCCAAGAACTTTAAAGTAAGATATAACTTTCAGTAATCATAAAAGGCAAAGATTAAAAGATTATTTTGCATAAAAAGTTTGCTTAGAAAAAAATTACCATTAAAAAATGAACAAGAAACTTGTAGGAAACTATTTGCCATTTATAAATTCTATAATATATATGGAAAGCAAAAGACCAATAATCTAATAAAAATGGGTTACAGATATAAAAAAGAGTTCAGGAAAAAGGAAATACAAGTGGCTCTTAAACATGTGACTAGTACTGAACTCACTCATACTAGGAAAAAATGCAAATAAACCCAATAATAACTACCATCTTTTACCCCTCAGACTGGCAAACAGCAAACATTTCATAACACACAGAATGAGCATGGGTGTGAGAAAACTGGAATGTACTGGTAGGAGTGTGAATTAGGATAGCTCTTACCGATCACAACCTGGCAATGCTTATACAAATTACTTAAGCAAATACCTTTTAGTTCAGCAATTATACCTTTAAGAATGTATCCCACAAACACATGTGCATGTGTGTGAAACAACATACCTACCAATTTACTCTGTACAGGATTGTTTATAATAACAAAAGAATAAAACAACTTTAATATCTGCCTACAGAAGCCTGAATAAATTACATATGAAAGAATGCTGCACACCGTAAAAGGAAAGAAATAACTAAAAAGGAGAAAAGAAAAAAAAGTAAGAAAGAAAAGAGGAAAGAAAGGGAAAGGAAAGAAGCTCTTTAAATGTTAATAGGGAAAGATCTCCAAGATATTATTTAAAATATTAAAAATTCAAAATGCAGAATAGTATGTATTGGGTATAAGCCACTATTTGTATAAAAAAGGGAAGGTGATAAACATTTTTATTGTTTGCATATGTGGGAAGGTACAGAAAATGATTTGTTGTCCATAGGAAGGGACACTAGAATTGGGGCACTAGGGTATAAAGCTTATGCTGCCTAAATTTTAAGCACTAGTCATGTGCTATTGAAAATATAAACATAAAAATCATAAACAATTACAACTATCACCAAAACAAAAGTGGAAGAGAAAAATCAACCCTCCTTTAAAACAAAGTATATTTTGAAAACAGATAAAATTATAGACACAGCTTAATCACACAATCAGGGATATCAGACATGTAATAAAAAATTAGCAAAATTAAGTAGAAAAAAGGAATGTTTCAAAGAATTAGCAGGAAAAGGTGAAAAACCCTGCAGCATCAGCAGATGTAAAACTAGTATTCAGTAAAAAGAGAAAATTTCCACTAATACAAAGGAAATTTTCCTGGAATAATGGAAAAGATTCTAACAACGGAGAGCAAAGCATGTCCCAGGAAAATCTGATGCTGATCAATCCACTACGGTTCTTCCCTGAGAAAAGTGATTGGATGTAACCATACCAGAACGCTCCTGTGAGCCCCTGGCACAGGAAGAAAAAGTAGAGCTGATATTTAAGGAGGTAAACAGGAAGTCTGAATTCAAACTTCTCTAGAAGCACATCCAATGCTAGCAACTGTGAAGCCATGTCTGCAAAGTTTTAATGGAAAGGAACATCATTGCATTTTATGTCCAGATATACCACTGTGCAATAATAAAAACCAAGGGAGAATATTTTCAAACATACAAGAAATAAAAATATATTGCTTTAATAAACATTCTTGTGAAAACTACCAGAGAACAGACTTCAGCCAACCAAAATATGAAGTTAGAAGTCAAGATAAATGAAGTCATGGTGAGCAGTGAATCCATTTAAACGTTCAGCTAATGTTAACAACTGTGAGAATTATGCCTGTGGAACTGACCGAAAATTTTACACCATGAAATTGTAGAAATGTTATAACTAATAAAAGCAGAAGGGTGAGAAAAATGAGGGAAGTAGCATATATAGTTAAAATGGCTTAAAGGAGATCATATTTTATAATGTTTTTAAAGTGGACTATGTAAATACGGTGAATTGGTGGAGGAAAACAAGCCCAGGACAGGACTTGTTCTAATATTAGATGCATTCTAATATTAACATATTGGGAAGACTTCTCCCTCTCTTTTATGCAGAGTTAAAAAAATTTTACATGTGAATCTCTAATAGTTTCCACAGTACCTGCTTACAAGGGAACCAGGCCTTAGCCAAATAGATTTCTCTTATGTAAGAAGTTCAGGGTTAGAATTACCACAGATTCCAGCAGTTTTATGTCTGGGTAAATACTGAAAAGAACTGAAAGCAGAGACTCAAAGAGAGATTTTACACCTATGTTCATAGTAGAATTAATCACTATAGCCAAAATGTGGAAGAAACTCAAGTGTACATTGATGGATAGGGAAAATGTGATTGATACATACAATGGGATATTATTCCACCTTAAAAAAGACAAATACTATGTGGTTCCTCATATTTTAAGAGTACTTAGAATAGTCTAAATCATAGAGACAGAAAGTAGAATGGTGATTGTCAGGGACTTGGTGGGTGATGGGGAATTATTGTTTAATGGATAAAGAAGTTAAGTTTTACAAGATGAATGAGTTATGAAGATGGATGGTCTTGATGCTTGTGCATTGTAAATTTATTTAATATCACTGAACTGTACATTTGATGATGGCTCAAATGGTATATTTTATGTTATATGTATTTTACCATGAAAAAAAATTGAAAACAAGTTCAGAGTTAGACGGTTTTACTTGGTAAGGTTTCTAGCAGGAAACAGTAGAATTATCTCTACAAGTTATATATGAAGAATTTCTCATGGAATCATTGTAAAGATGAGAGTTACAAGACGTAGGCTAAGCCCTCAGGAAAAACAAACTCTTAAATCATCATCCCAATATTGGCCTTGTAAGGGAATTGCTGCCGCCATCCCAGATGGCTGTGCGACAGCACTCCACAGCCTACTCAGCTCCTGGTTTGTAGCTGTGGGAAGGATGCACTTCAGGCTCAGATCATGGGTACTGCTTGGTTCAGGATATTGGTGTGTATGCCCCAGTGCTCAAGGCAATTCCAGATGAAAAGCACAAATGTAACTCGGATAACCCTCAGGTACTGCCCTTACATTCAACAAGATGGATCAAATCTCTGTGGGAAATCTCACTTATTTCTATATTCTCCTGGTCACACCATTCTATAGTCTGCTTATAATTTGCTAATACCTCTAAACATCTTTTTAAGAAAACATGTTTTCTTCACTTACCCTTCCTTTTCTTGCATTAGTTTTACATACCATTAATCTAAGATGTAGGGTATAAAAGAGGCTTTTCTGAAGGTCTTGAAGACATTGGAGGGTAATTATAGCACAGAGCAGAAAATAGTTTACCACTAGCACAAGGCTAATTGTGTTGAGAATTTTTTTTACTAAAGGCTTGTGTTTGGTGAGGCTATTTAATCAATAAAGCTGAATTAATTTCAAATGTGATGACAGTGAAGTAGAAATGGATTGAACATCTCCCATCTTAGGGATTTTCTCGCTGGTCCATCACTTCATATGCTGCCTTCCTCCAGCAGTCTCTGGTATTCATCTCTTTCTACAGTTCCTTCTCTTTTCTTCTGATTGTCCATGTGCCACGTATTCTCTTGCCTATGTTGCCAATAAAAACTTGATTTATCATTTTACTTTACAGTTTTCTTCCAGAGCATGTCTTAGGGAGGGGGGTTATTTTTTATACCAAAGTAGATTCACTGAAGTATTTTTCAAAATATTTTTTCCTTCCTCATACAAATTACACCTTCTACCTCTGTAAGCAAAAGTCCTATCTTCAGAACTCTTTGTAATATAACCACTTTCATACAGTCATAATAGCTAATTTAATGGTGGAGATTGAAATGGGAAACTCAGAAAAGGGAGAAAGGATGAAATTCAGATTTGATTTAAAAAAATATAATGAAAACAACTTTTGACCTGTAGGCCCAAGGCTGATACTAAGTTCACTGAAAATCACTGATGGCCTTCAACGTATATTTTATTCCTTGAATTCTGGAAATCAATAGGTCACTATTTTTCTTTGATCTGATATCATTACACCTTCAAATAAAGTCCCTGCTGCCTTTCTTGGTATATTGACAGATCAGTGTAATCTATAAAATGAAATAAAAGAAGCATCACAATCAGCATCCACATTTTTCTAGTTCCTTAAGATGACCATTAACTATGGTGCACGCAATAAACTGGTAGTGAAATGGGGCTTTTTCCCAAAAAATCAGCTATAGTCCATGATGACAGAAATGGAAGCTGATTTTTATTTATTATGGCCTAGGAACCAGATAGGACATAGTTAATATATCTCAATTCTTTCACTGTTTCACTCAAACAGATCCTGTAGCAGACTAAAAAGCATTGACCGAGTATCAGCAGATTATAGAGACCAAATTCATTCTTTGAATTATTGTTCATTTGTACATTCATTAGTAAGAAGAAAATTGGGATGCTCTGACTGTTTATATTCTCCCCACTTCCAGTAGTTTGGGCCGACGGTTGGCTCAGCGGATTCGAGTTAGGTTTACCAAAAGATAAGATACCAGTCACAGGCTCAAAAGGCACTACTTTCTAACATGGCTATTGCTCCAACCACTGCTACAAAAGTGCATTATGGGGTGGGAGGGCCTCTCTACTAGAACATTAGCCCAAGGGATGTAAATACAGATTATGTTTGTTCTAAGCACAGATCATAGAGGTCAGATCACTTGCACCCTACTATTTCTTTGCTTGTAAATTCCTCCTCAACCCAATAAATCCTATGTCTATGTCATGTGATCCTAGTTATTTGTGTGTCTGTCACTCTTTTGGGAGTTTTAGGGGAGACAAAACAACAAATATGATAGGAAAATATATGTTAAAAGGTAATAGTACTATGGAAAACAAAGCTGCGAACAGGGTACACGGGTCAGGTGTTGATGTCAAAATTGGGAAACAGTGATTGGCATGTAGGTATGCTGTGGATAAATTATAATATATATAAATCTTTTAAGACAATTTACATTTTGCCCATCCATGTATCCCTAGCACAGTGCCCAACATGTAGTAAGTGGCTGAAAACCTTTTGCTGAATTAACTTTTCTGATGCAGTTTAGAATACAAGAAGTGATTTGTCTGGTCTCATATGTAACTAACATCACCTCAGCATTTTTTTAACTCAAGGACATTCCTTTGCTGCTGCAAAAAAATATCTGGCACTTCCTCATTTTAAGGAAACCTCATTAGTAAATAATGTTCTAGGCCATCACCTTCAATTTAGTTAATGTCTCCATTGAAGACTGGGTCACTGTGCTGTTTCTAGCATCTGGCAAAACACAGCATATATCCTAAGAACACGTGGCCGTACTCATATAGAAAGAGAATACAAAAATCCATCAGGTGTGTGTTTCCAAGTGGACATAGTTCTTTTCAGAAAGAAAAGAAACACAAATTTTCCAAAGAATCAGGTGCCTCTTTATATACTAGCTTTGAAGACTGGATTGTTTGAATTCTGACAATAAGGTGATACTCTCCTGTTCCTAATCTTCATCTTCATGTCACCTGGTACATTTTCCTTTATGAAGATGTTAACAGATTGCTCATAAGTGTTCAGTCAGCTTCTGTTTTAATTAGGGTAGAGATTCTGTTGCCATATCAGAATGGTCCCGAAAACAGTGGTTTAAAAGAGATGACAGTCTATTTTGCTTTCACGCACTTCCTCTAAAATAGCCCATTTGGGAGAAATATATGGCATGTCCATATCTAACTAAGGGAGGCTGGGAAACAGAATGTAGCAGTGCAGTCATGGGCTTATTTATGGAAGAAGAGAGAAATATATTTTGGTGTACAATTTGCAGTTTTCTCTTTAATCTCTAAATCAATACAATGTAAGAATGAATGTTTTGTGTTTGCTTGTAATACATTCATGTACATGGAAAGGCCATTGTAGGATTATGCTAAGATAAAGCCATATCCCTCACGCCCATCCCCAGTGTCCTCTAGAAACTCTTGTAACGCAAATTAATACTTCCAATGCTCCAGTACTAACAGTGCAAGATGGCTTGGTAAGCACTGCTGATTCTCAAATGACTCCATGTGAAGACCATGAGAAAGTGCCTACCCAACAGAGTAAACTCAGAAAACCACAATACATAAAAAAGTCCTTCTAATTTGACTCCATTCATCTCATCTTGAAAGGACACTGCAGTCTCTCAAAATCCTTAATGCCAGGCTTCTTGGTCAATGTGCAAGACAATGCACTCCATGTATTTTTTCCCTTGCAAAGTAACAGGTAGAAATTACTGTCAATTTATCCTGCTTATATTGCTGTTTATGTTGGTATATGCAAGGTATTTTAGGGATATAAGAAAATCTTTAAAAAATATTGCATCAACTTGGTGAATCATATTGCTGGCAGACAAATTATTTCTTGGCTGTAAAATCAGTCCAACTATCTTTTTGCTCCCTAAAGCTGATCTTGACAAAAACAAAAAAAAACCTGTGACTTCTGTTAGCCTCAGTGTGGAATACTTCAGATGACTTGGTTCAATAGCGAAAATCAAAACCAGTGAAGATTGGTTTTGCAGCCTAGAAAGTGATAGATCATCTTGCAATGAGTAGGTCCACAGCCTAACCAGAGGATAACCTCCAGTTTCTTTCAATTTTTTTTCATTATGGGGTCCATAAAATGTTAATCTGGGATCACCAAATGGAAGTATTCATGCATAATAATCATACTCAGAGAAAAGAAACATCAACTTAAAAGCAAATAAATATGATATTAAAAAATGGAGATGGCACCTAGGTCCTTTTATAAACCTCTTTTAGCTCAAAGTTTCTATCAGAATCAAAACTCTATTTTTATATGCTACTTCATGTCAAGCAGACAGAATGATCTTCAGAGGAACAAATGATGTATTTGTGGAATAAAAAGAATGCAGTGGAAAAGCAATATCACTAGACTACTCCCAATTTATAGACACTGGGAAGTCATTCATATCTCTGAAGCTCGATTACTTCTTTGGCAACATGGGGATAATTATGCTTACATTCCACAAACATTGTCCAATCCAATGAGGTAACTTAAATGAACATGTCTTGTAAAACATAAAGTGCTCACACATATGACACTTAATGTTATTTATTATTTTGCAGTGATTCTAGGACAACTGATTTCTTAACCAAATAATTGCTGGTCCCTGAATTGCCATTAGTGTGAATGTGACTTTGAAACACATCCCTGGTTTCAACTACCTCCCTCCTCACTTTCCTCTTGTCTCACTTAATAATCCTGTACTGTCTATATTATCCCCAAAACTCCTATTTCCCCTTTTCCCCAAATGCTAGTGCTGACCCCATCTCTCTGCCTTCCAGATAAGGAACACTACCTTTCTGTGTTCCTTGTTAATCTGTTGACCTTTAAGCACAGTTGTGTTTCATTAAGAGGTCATGTACTTCAAGCCAAATATTTTCCACTGGTTTAATTTTAGCTGGAAGAGACAGAATGGAGATGTAACACCAAAAGAGGCCACATACATAGAGGGGGAGTGAAAGACACCTTACAGCACATTCCTCTACTATCATCTGGTATTTAGTTTTCTGCAGCAGAGAGCTATGCTGTACTGATTTTATGGAAAATGCAGAGAAAGGTAAAACAACAGAGCATTTCAGCAGTCCTCCCAGGAGGGTACACCGCTGAGGAATTAGGAACACAACATAAAAATCAACTTGAGTAGATTGGTTTCACAGGGTATTTATTAGGGTCCCAGTTCTATCAGTTTTTATCTGAGTAACTTTGGGCACATCAAAAGCTTTCTGAACCTCATTTTCCTTCCCTGTTAGGATGGGATAACAGTGACTTTCTTATGTTAGTTTTGTGAGGATTAAATGTAGTACTACATGTGAAAAGCTCTGGTATAAAATGGGTGTTTAATAAATGTTATTTACGTGTACACTCATGAACAATAAATATTATTTATGAGTCCATACTTCTAAGTGGATATAGGCTATATGCTCTTATTGAGAGACAGGAAGCTCAGAAAAGACACATGCTATTCATTTGCTGAAGACTGAAGCTATGGATCCATAGAGCCTTAAGAGCAACAGTCCAGACTCCCAGGAAAGCAAGATTTCCTTCTGTATCATCCATGACTGACAGACATCCAGACTCTGATTCAACTCAACAAGAGACAGGATGCTCATTAGCTATCAAAGCAGCTCATTCCTCTTAAGAACAGTTCTAAGTATTAGAAAGAGCTTGCTTACATCCATTGAAATCTACCTTTCCGTAAATTCTATCCACTGACTCTTCCTATCACAATGGGAAAGATGAAGCTGAAGCTTCATCATTATTTCATGAAACCCTATTAAAAAAATAATGACAATACCGTGTCAGTCTTAAGTCTTCTCTTATTTTAGTTCTTAAATTCATTTTCTTATTATATAATTCATAGTCCTTTATTAGCCTAGGTTATTCTAGTCAATTAGTCTTTGTTTAATGTATAACAACCATGTTTGAAACACAGTATGTGTGGTTCAAATACAGTGAGCTTTTCTTTTTTAATTGGCATTTTATGCATTTATAAATGTAATTTAAGTTTGAAGTCTGTCTTTACCTTCCACTAGGAGCACCACATGCTTTTTATTCAAACCAGTACACTTTTGAGAATGGAAGATGTGCTATTAGCAATTACACATGGTGAACAGATATAAACTGGGATTATTAAGGCTAACAAGGACACGTTGTTATCCTAATTAAGTGTCTTTGCATTCTATTATATTCTCTCTTTCTCTCTTTTAATTCTCACCTAAATGGCTTCTTCTTTAGTTTACTTAATATTCTGTAAGAAAGCAGTTTACTACTTGAGAAGTTCCTGATTTACCTTTTTTGGACAGCTCCTTATGCCCAGTAAGTTCATGGAATTTTACGTAACTACATAAGTCTTGTTCTATTACACTATACTCTAGCCACTTCTAATAGATATGCTTTTGGTAAACACAAATTCATTGCTCTACTTAAAAGCTCACACAAGCACATCAATTTCTAAAAATTTCTAGCTTGCCTACTATAGCAATTTCTGGACATGAGAAAATAATCATCTTAAAGTGTTAATATTACCCTGGTGTTACATTTTTTTCTTGAATTGGTGCTTCCCATGTAGGTTTGCTTCTTTTTATTATTTTCTATTTTCTTTAAATTAAAGTGTCATTGAT
Organism: Manis javanica; assembly: GCF_040802235.1. Classification (NCBI taxonomy): domain Eukaryota; kingdom Metazoa; phylum Chordata; class Mammalia; order Pholidota; family Manidae; genus Manis; species Manis javanica. The sequence goes on from NC_133168.1 coordinate 58,155,256, forward strand.
ATACAATCTTATGTTAGTTTCAAACATAAAACATAGTGGTTCAACAGTTATCCATATTATTAAATCCTCACCCCCTCTAGTGCAGTCACAATCAATGTAGAAAGACGTTACAGAATCATTAACTGTATTCTCCTTCCTGTACTATCAGCCCTGTGATATGTCTGCTGCTTTTGATTATTCCCAGCTTTATCAATTTATTGGAGTAATTATCTCTCTTTTTCAAATTTCTGATTAATGTTTTTCAGATCAGGTCATCAAGTCTACAAATAATTATGTCAAATTGCATTTGTTTAATACTTCATACATTGCAAAATTGCTTTCATATTTGCATTTGAGTGTTCCAGCAACTCTTGAGAAGGCTGAATAAGTGTAATTATCTTTTCCTTACAGAGGAAGAAATGGATAAATAAATAAAATAAAAACTCCAAGTTTTTAATATCTATTCAAATGTCCCTCCAATTAGATCATAATGATTTTCTCTTTACTAACATTCAATAAATGATATTATGTATTACCTATCATTTAGCTTTACATACTGGGTGATATGATTCTGAAAAAAAAAACAAGTAGTTACTCAACATCATCTAAATTATTTTACTAAACAATGAGACTCAATTTAAAGAAAATTTGCAAACAGTATGTGGGTCTCCACATTTTTATCCTTCTACCTGGAATCAAAATTATTAGATACAGGTTCTGTCTCTCCCTATGTATACATTTTTTGCCTTTTATTTGTTTCCCTTCTTATTTGCTTCACATGAATAAGCAAAATTGATAGAGGTTTGTGGGCTCAAGAAGTACAAGCAAGTTTTCAATCATGTATCACACATTATTATACTTCTACATCAGTATTTAATTGAACTGACACATGAACAACTCTAAACTTTTCTGAGGGTTATCAATCACTGCTGGACAATGGACACACCTTGTCTCATTTCAAGGGTATTCTGAGCTTGTGAAGCATCCTTAATATTCTGTAAGAAAGCAGTTTACTACTTGAGAAGTTCCCGATTTACCTTATTTGGACAGCTCCTTATGCCCAGTACGTAGACCCAATGATGTAACTTTTCTACTCTTCCCTGTTACATTATTCTGGTCTTCAGAGTCTAGAGGTTAGCTTCACTCCTATCAGCTCACTTTTTTTTTTTGTCTTTATTTCTGCTTTCTCAGTAGCAACCTTCATATTTTCTAATACATCAAAATGGACAGTTTCCCTTTATCTTTCTTTATATTTTTTCTAACAGACATTTTATCTATAATACAAGTTACAATGTAACTCCTCCCTTTCCTTCCTGCTGGCCTTTAAGACTAGATGTTTGTCATGAGGATGAGTAGTGGAGATAATTCTGGCTTCTGCAAAAGAGACCTTTAATGTGAATGTCCCACATCTTTTTCTTTCTCCTACTTTTCCATTCCTTTCTGCCATTGTTCAGTTTTGGTCTTCTGACAAGATTGTAATTTCAGAGAAAGACATAATACCACTTCATATTATCACAGGCATAATTCATCTCTAGTTACTCTTCATAGGGCACCAAGACCAATTCTGATCCACAAAAAGTGATCAGTGTGCCCCTAGACTGAGAGTACAAATTCTAGCCTCATAAATTAGCCAAGTGACCTTAGGCTTGCCCCATAAGCCTTCTGAGCCTCAGAGTCTTTGCCCATTTAAAGTGAAGGGGCGTAACTAGCTGTTCTCTAATATTTTTTTACTACTTTGACATGAGCTTATTCCTACCATGAATAAGGTATTGCCTGTGGCTTTTATTGTCACACAGTTGTCCTCTCCTTGGTTGAGAATGATGTGCTTGATAACCAAGAGATGGCAATTGATTTTCGGTGTTGTTGGTTATAAGAGAATGATTTACTTCTTCTCACCTCCTAACAACTGCTCATGAATATCCTCATTTTGCCTTAATATTCATTTCACATATTCCTTTCTAGTATATTAAATGCATAGGAAAATCACTTAGCTTGAGGAGTTTTTTTTTTTTTAAGGATTTCACATTCATAACTCATCAGAGATTCCGGAACTTTAGAAGATTTGTGGACTTTAATATTCTAAACTGTTCAGAGTTTGTGGGTGTGAATATATTTGTCCATGATGGAGTCTGGGTACCTGCAGGGTAAGAAATATGCAGCTTTCAAAGGTAAAATTCTATATCTAATTATAGGTGGTTTCTGTCTCCTATTTATCACAAGTTTTTTTTTCCTCAAATGCCCAATATTTCCTAGGGTCTAATATTCCACAGGCCCTGCAGCATTGCTGTGAGATGGGTAACAAACCAATTTATATTTTATAGATACTAAAACTGAGGCATAGAGAAAGTATGTGATCTTTTCTCCAGCAGCTCAGCAAGGGACAGCAGAATGAAAATTGGGAAAAGAAATAACTTGATTCCTCTGTTATTCTCTTTTGCTGAGGATCAAAGCACCATAGGGCTGAAGGATTCTTAGGGAAACTAACAGCCTACTCTCTTCTTTGTAAAGAAGCCTGCATGTGAGTTTATCCAATAGAGATGTCAAGCTTCTTACTATAATTCATACCAATGTTTAACATTGTTCATTCTTAGAACATTCTTCTTCAGACTTCTCCTTCATCCACAGCTGTATCCTAGCACTCATGTCATACTCACTGCCTGTAACAGCCTTCTTCCTACGCTGGTAAAATAGTTCTTCTCCTTCACTGTCCCTCACCCCAACTCCCTGCCTAGTGCATTCCACAGTCTGTGCCCAGGGATCTTCCTTACTGCACATTTTCTTGGTGCCATTGGATTGTGTAAAGTGTGTAAAGACTTTCTGTCTCCCAGTTTCCCCACACATCAGGTTTATACTTCTCTGCCTCCGTAATTAGACCCTGCTCCGTTACCCAACCATTATTTCTCAATCATACCCTCAGCCCTGTTGGGGCTTGGCAGATCTCTTTTCTACTTTCAACAAGATACTACTTTGCATTTACAATTTCTGCTTTCCATCCAAAGTTTGCTCTCTGCTTCTTCACCCATATGTCTAAGTCCCACTCTTTTCATGTCCCCACTGCAGCCTTCGCTGACTGCGCTAGTGGTAGCGGTCTCTCTACTGTGTTACCACTGATAGTCTTGTTGGTCAGTATTGCCTACCGTCATTCTCTCATTGTATTTTGTGTCACCTTAGTCCATCTATTCTGTTAAGCTTCTTAGTGTGCAGGAGTTGTCTTCGTTTTGTCTTACCAATAGCACAGAGCGCCATAAAGATGATAAACAAAACAAAGTTTTCAATAAGTATTAGTTCATTCTTTGAAATTCAGTGAATTGGATTTGCAAATTGTGTGTGTTTGTGTATTGATGAGTAGACTTTTTACTTTGGTGAAAAAAGGGCATAGATAAGGAGAGGAATATATATATATACTTTTTTCAGGATAATTTATCCTCAATTATCACCTGAATTTTAAATGCCTCCCAGAGTACTCCTTACTTTAACTGGAAGTTGTTTCGGTACATATAAGAGCAATACTTTTCTGCTAAGTTGGTGTTACATTTGATGTCCACTCTGATTTCCCTCTTCTGCTCCCAGCATCCCAAGCTCTTCTCTTTCATGTCCCACAGTACAGGACTAAACCTCGAATCTGGATATTGTATGAACTAAAATGGTGTGTGATAGAAGTTCATATTTTACAAGGGTCAGAAATTCACTTGAAAATATTGACTCAATAATACAAACTCAAAAAATTTTTTTGAAGGCAGATAAGGTGTGAACAGCCCTTACCACAGAGGAAAATTAAGCTATTTTGTTAATGTTGTTTCACTCTTGGAGTTATATAATATTTTAAATGTCTCGATTTTAAAATATGAATATTTCTTTTGATTCCAGGAGATTGTGTTTAGAAATTATGAAAATTTTATTACATAAAGCAATTATAAAAATTCTTACATAGACCCTTTTGAGTTTGAGTGAGAGGATTATGTTCATCCAGTGGAGTAGTCTGGCCAGCAAAAATTTTTTCTTGGCATCTGTTCAAACCTGTTCATGCTTTTTGGAGGATAACGGTTACAAAGCTCTAATTTTAAGGTTTTTTTTGTACATTAAACTGAAACTTATCTCACAGGTATTTCCACCCACTGCCTCTGCACTCTAAGCAGCATGGTCCAGTAGAATTTTTTTCCATGGTGGAAACATTCTCTATCTGTACTATTTGATATGGTAGCCACTTGCTAGCTTTGAGCACCAGTGGCTTAAGGAACTGAATTCTAAATTTAATTTTACTTCATTTAATTGAAACTTTAGTCATCACATGTGACTAAGGGCTAGTGTACCAGACAGTGCACCTCTAATATTTTGCATAATAAGCCAGCAGCCATTTTCACCTACTGACTTCAAAAATTTTAAAAGCAGTTGATCTTCGTATTTTCTTTTTCAGTCGTTCTTTGTTTCCTCATTAATAGGTTTGTACTTCAGAATGTATTTTGTTGTTTTAACTGCTGCTATTGTTATAATCCTCTAATTTTTCTAAGGGCTCTTCCAGTTCATGATTCTATGATTGTTTCTAGATGTTCCTTGAAGTTGTTTAGCAGTTGCGGTCTTGATGTATATATATAATATTCTGAACTCATGGAAAGAAACGAATTACTGAATTTGGAGGCTTTTGAAAACATAGGACAAACAAGACTTAATTAAGCAAATGTTTCTCAACTGGCAGTGACTTTCCCCACGAGGGACACAGAGGATGTCTGGAGATGAGTTTTGATTGTCCTGACTGGGTGGGGGCAGGTGCTCTGGTATCTGGTGGATAAAAGGCAGGGCAGCTGCTGAGCATGGGTAGGATGGAACTCCTGACAAAGAATTATCCAGCTCAAAATGTCAATAGTGCTGAGGTTGAGAAAGGCTAATTTACACAATTATTTAAGGAAGAAGTATCATTTATTTAGGCACATAAAGACTTCATTCATTTGAAAATAATGAAAAAGAATTATACAAAATTGCTTATCTAGATAGACTAAGTTTGTAAAGTTTTATAAGCTGCATGTTTCCCTTTGAGTTCCCTCTTCCACATCAAGAACTCTATGGGGTCCACGAAAACACTGATAAGTCTATTATCTCAGAACATCTTATGAAATTCTTTACTCTTTCCTTCTTTCCCTCTGAAACTATCATTGTATGTTGTGTTGTTATTATCATTATTAGACAGTCACAGTTTTAATCCCCATCTGTGCTTTCATTTTCACAGAGCACTCTCTGTGTTGTAATAAAGCCACTGTCAAGTAATGAATCCAGATGAAAATGACATGATATTGTAATGTCAACTTCTTCCAGTGATATTTAATGGGACTCCTTTTTCCTTGAAAATATTTTATTTCGTAGTGTGAGGCCAGTTAATCTTTCTCCCTCATCTTGAGGCAGGAAATAATTAATACAACCCGAGGGGAGAGCCTGGTAGTTGGTCAGAATGAAATCTGACACCCAATGAAATGTGCTCTGTTTCCGGTTTCAGCCCTAGCGTGAAATTTCTTGAGGTTCATAGAAAGGTTCATCAAATCTTGGCAAATCTCTTAGTAAACTGGGCAGTGTCAGATTCCAAAAGAAATGTATAAATTTTAACCTGGCTTCAAATTTCAAGTGTTAAAAGTTTCAGCAGTCCAAGCAAGATCACTCCTTGCAATATTGAGAAAAATTCCAGGTTCTTATTTTGGATAACTTATTGGAAGGGACAAGTGACTGAGAATAAAACCTCCAGGGAGACACATTTCATTGCAACCCATCCAGTCTTGTTCAGAACATGCAGGCGTTTTCAGTGAACCTGGATGCTATCACTGCGTCAGTTTCACATTATTTATTACTGCACCGTCTCATAAGGTTCCCACCTTCAAAGCCAAGCTGGGTAGGGGATTACTCTCCCAGAGGGTTTTGCAAAGTTTCCAGAAGAGAGAATGAATGCATGGGACATTTCCTATCAAGTTCCAAAGAATGGAAGAGATTATATAATGATAAAAATCAAGAGAAAACTCCTTAATGTACTGTTGACAAAATGAGTTCTAACAGGCTATGCAGATGAAGAGAGAAGTCACATTTCCAAGTTCTAATAGTAGTTCTGGACTTTGAAATAAGGAAGGTAGAAAACCCTGATTTGAGCTGATTCAAGGTCTGATACACTGCACACGTTTTAAAAAATCTCCTTGCAAAACCTTCATGCAGTGATGTTAGGACCAAAGGGATGTTTTGCCCAGTTCCCAGGGGTTCTGGCAGGCAGGCCAGTTGTAGCCCTGCTCAGTCAGCGAAGGGAAGCTGCCTTTCTAGAGGGTTGCTCCTTTTAAAGGTGCTACATCCTGCCAGGGCCTTGGAATCATTACAGCCTCATGATACAAATTTCTGGCAATTTTATTAACACAAAGGCATTTGAATAGTTTCTAGGGTTTGTAATCTCTCTCTGTCTGAGCACCGTATAATCAAGGACATTCAACTGGAACAGAATTAGCCTACTTTAAGGACACCCCAAACAAATTCATACATGCTGAAGATATTTAATCAGAGCTGAGAAATGGATGTGGTTAAGATGATGAACAGTTTCTCTACAGTGTTTTTGATTGAAGGGAGTGCTCCCATAGAGATATTGATCTCTGGGATAAATAAAAACACTGGGGGTTAAAATCACATTGATTGTTACTAACTACTCCTCCTTCTTCATTGAAAGCAATACAAGGGCCATCAAATAAGTCCCATAGCTACAAATCAAAGGCCATTTTTCTATGTCCAAAACATGGGAAAAAAACGTTGTTACCAAATCTATCTTTTAAATCACCCCATAACATAGGTAGCAAGTTCTGTCATCAGTGACTGCTGCTAACATGAAGAGTGATGGTAAGTTATCATTTGTTAGTCTTTTTGGTAATCAAGCACTTCAAAATTGTGATTGATTTCTGGCTCTGGTTTTTTTTGAAAATGATATTTCTAAAGATTTCCTAAGGCCAAATCTGAAGTAGCACAGTGAAAAAAAATTATAAATTTTCCCCAACAATTGATGCTAGAAATTAATTTTCAAAATATTCCCAGGGAAATCCTATCTTCGATACAAATCACTACAATTTTGTTGTAATTGTTTCACTAAGAGGAGTACTGATCTTAAAAAGAATCTGGAGTATTCTGTTTTGGTTAGTGGTGAATGGGGCTTAATACCTGGGAAAATGAAAAATCCATTCTACAATGTACTACTGACCTCAATATCTTTCTTAAGAATGAAGGGAAGCCATGAGTCAGGGCTTGAATTGATTTGTAACACAAATCAAGTAGGATAGGTTCCCAGAAAACAATGATAGCTCCCTTTGGTCACTTGTAGATAGTTGGTGGCCCATCTGCATGAACTGACTCTTTGACTTGGGAGAAGAGAGAATGCTTGCAAGGGCCCGGGAAGAACTGAGCCTTTTTAGCACAGGAATGAGTGATGAGACTGAGTCTCAATCACAACAGCATTTTCTCTAACTCCAAGTCTCTGGCCCAGTATGAGGAAGGATTCTCTCTCCAGAAAGCTGGAGACTAGCAAAACTCAGTATTTTCTCAGAGGTCTAAGTTTAGTATCCTGCTAAGCTGAGAGTGAAATAAAACTGCCAATGCCTCCTGCTCAAACCACCCACTGACATGAGACTAAAGTATTGCTCAAGGAAATTAATGGCAGACACTTAAAAAAACTAAGTGGAAAGAAAATTCTGCACGGAGGGAATGTCTGAAATTTATGGCAGTAGGAAGTACTTTAATCAAATGCTATAGCTATATTTTAAAAAGATTGGATAATTTTATGGTCAATAACAATATTTGTAAGCCTGTATGCTAAAATGAGGAAAGCAAATCTCATGCTTCAAAGTCTAAGCTAGTTGCTGCAGGTGTCTAGAAGGAATGTTTCCATTACCTACACATTATTAACCAGCCCAGACAAATTCCCATCTATTTCAGTTTTTATGAGAAGTATAAGGAATCGGTCATTTCAAGTGGCCTAAGACTAAGTTAAATATCTGACATGGAGATGGTCTGGGCCCTTTTCCCATTAGCTAGTAAAGAATAGAGGTGCTAGGTCTGTGTGGGGCTGGGTGGGGCTCAAATGGGGAAGGCAGAATGTTATGAGTAGTTAGTTTCCTCACATTGAATAAATTGAAGCTGACAACTGTATTTCCGTTACCCATTGGTAAAAGAGTGAGAGAAGAGAGGCAAATGCCAGAGAATGAGGTCAGTTAAATGCCTGTATTTCCAATACAGATTGGTATGAGTAGACAAGTCACTAAAATGCCCATCATCTCAGCCTGTAGTGCCAGTTTTCTGCAATGGAATTATGGATTTTATTTTAAAAGTCACTTGTAAAAATGTTGGAGAAAATATAATGTTAAAGTTGCAATATAACAGCTAACAAGGGAAGTGGCCCTTGAGGAGCAGTCTAATCAAGTCCATTTGCAGCCCAATTCCAAGAGACTTCATTATTGAAGAGCCCAAAGAGCATTAGCATCAGGGAGTTCAACTCATCAGGGTATATCATGCCAGGTATCAAGGACAGTACAATGCTGAGGCTAGCCATCGTATCATTATTGCTTCCCAATTCGGGCTAATGTAGGAAAGGACTGTCTGATTTACAGAACGGTTTCCAAAAGTGTAGTTAAATTGCTTTTAAACAGGCTGATGCTATAATCACATAACTAAAGGCTTAAGCATCCTCATCCTTCAAACGATGAGGCTTTAGGCAAATACTCTCTGATACCCAGCCAATGATTTCTTATCTATTAAAAAGCCTCTTATAATTTGGAATATTTTAACTAACAGATGGTATCCATTAAACAACAAGATATCAGCAGTTCTAAATTAATGAATAATCTATAGAACAATGAATAGAGGCATCTCATTCATTCAGCTGAGATCACCATAGGAAAAAAAAAAGAACAAATAGGACTCTTTCTTTAGCTACCCAAATGATAAATAAAAATACATGATCACCGTTAGGCTTCTTAACATATGAATGTGGCTTGATTGTTGTCACTCTCTTGAGACACTTGAAGAATACCAGCCTGGAACCCATTCTTTCTGGCAGTATGACGCATTGTCTTGCCTCCGTGGAGAAACAGTGAAATGGGTTGTGTCTCTTGCATGGGGAATGTTGGTGAGTGCTTACATTCCAGGTGAGCTGCGTGTAAATGCCAGAGTGTTGCCCGAGTTTTACATTAATAAGGTATTGCCTTGAAGTTCTCCGAGGTTTCAGGGAGAATGGCACACTGGGAGAAGAGATGTTATTATTTCTGAGACCTCCTATCTCGAGCCCGCTTCAAGGCTGAGGGTCCCAGCGTGATGCTCTAACAGCAGCACTAGTAATGTGCAGTTATAGCACATCTCACATGAGGCGCTTGAAGATATTACACACATTGACTCACTAAATCTGAACACACCCTGGAGATGGGTTAACTGCTATGATACCCCTTTATGCAAAAGTAAATGAGAACAAAGAAGGGAAGCAAGTTATATGAACCTGTGGTAAACCTGGAGCGGAGATGGTGTCCTGACCTAAGGATTCAGTGAAAAGCCTGGCCTCACGTAGCATGAGCATATGCCTGTATGACATGTTTATTTAATTTTACACCATCTTGTTCTAGAAACAACTGAAGTACACTTATAATTAATACAGAAGTACAATTATAATTATAATTAATACAACAATTAATACATACATTGAAAATAAGTGGTTGGAGGAAAAGACCCAAGGAAAATAAGCATATAAAAATGAGATGAAGCTGAGAAGTATAATTTGTGTTTTATGTGAATAATGTTTGGCAAGTGCTTCCATCACATTAAAAACTATGTATAAATGGTAATGCATAGCCTCAGTTTCCCTATCAATCTGATAAAAGATCTTTTTGAAGAAACTTTTTTTGGGTGCCCTGGGAAAGGAAAGGTTACAGGAAATATTCAAAATTTTAATACTAGACTTCAAGCCAGATTGCTGAGTGGTAAATCAGAACAGTACCTCTTCTAAGAGCAAGCATGAGGTATGTATGATATTTCTCCACCATCTAGAGGGGTGAATATCAGAGACAATGAGATAACTACGAAGGAACATTGGGCAGGAACTGCAAAGACTTAATGCTCTGTTCCCCATAGAAAGGTTGGAGATCTTGGGTGAATTAGTGTCATAAATGGGCAGTGACTCACGGTCTTGGCAAAGTCTGTAGGTGCCTGCTGGGCAGAGGCACTTGGTTACAGCATGGACAACAGTTTGTGGGCAAACATAAAGCCAGCGCCATCGTTTTGCCTACATGTGAGCGTAGCATCAACGTGAAGCGAAGTGTCAGCCTGAGGGGCAATGCAAGAATCTGTGAGCTGTCTCTCCCTACACCCTGTCTGTCAGTCTCAACCCCAGCTCCACTTGGGAATCCCAAAGACACAAAGAAAGGCAAGGATGATGAGGATCTCTGTTTTTGGCTAAGTGTGGCTGTTGTTCCAGCAGAGGCAAATGGAATTGACTTAATATAATGGAACATCCAGTTAGAGAGAAAACTCTTGTGTCTAAGGCTTTAAAAAGACAAAATATATTTTCTTTGAACTAGCATGGCTTAAATATAATGTTTTCTTGGGGTAATCAACTTCTAAACCTTTCCTTTAGTAAGTACACTAAATATCACAGTTTTTTGTTGCAGTGTGTGTTTATGTTTTCTTGTTTCTTGATGTTGTATCTGATACATGGAGGCAGTTTTGCATGTGGTGGGACATCCATAGATGGAACTTGGATATCAGGTGGGAACTTAAGGTTCCTAAATTTTTAAAGCAGGTCCTCTTGAAGCCTCATTCTATGCCCTATGGACGTTCTAAACTGTTCTCACTTTTCTGCACATAAATTAGAGTTTTATTTCCCACAGTTATCTCAGTCCCACGGTTTCTGCCTTCACTGGATTAGTTTGGTTAAGAGATCAACACGTTCTCCTATAGTTTCTATTCTGCACCATTTCACCAGATGTGAAATTCAACCTCAATTTAAGAAAATTCTCTAATTTAGGAAGAATGTTGGAATATAGTAAATTTGAGACATTTTTTTTTAATTGGGGAAGAGTTTACATTCCAACAACACCAACTATTTCAAGTTGAACATAAAAATTCCTACTCACCATTCATTCATTCATTCATTTCTACAACAAACATTAAGTGCCAGAGACAGTTTAAGGTGCTTGGGGTTTATCAGTGGAGAAAACTGACAAAAATCCTACCCTCAAGGAGATTAAATTATAGCAGAGTTTTGATCCAAACCACTGTATATGCCCAAGGGTTTTTCCTGGCTGCTCCTTCTGTGACAGGCTCCAATCTCCCCAAATATTTTTGGCTTTTCCCTTCCACACTTCTCCAGAACAAAAATAAAATCCTCCAATCTTCTCAAGCAATGTAGTTAACTGTTAATGTGGTGTCTTTATTCTTCTAACCCTAGTTGTCAGATCCGCTAAATGATGCCCTGAATGATATAATAAAATGTTTTCTTAATTAAAGACATTTACTTCCTTATGTGTAATTATGCTAAAGGAAGAAAAAGATATTTTTTTTTCGCCTGTTATTTGGATGTAAAAAGTTTAAGTTATCAGATATTCATTAATAGGAGAAGAAATGTCTTCCTTATGGTACCAATGCACAGTGTTAAACACTGATTAGAGAGCAAGTCATCTGTAAAGTTTTCACTTTTTAGTCTCCTTATTTCCTACCGTTCAATCTGGAAGACAAACACACTGTATTAAGAGTCATTCCAGGGGTTAAAATCTGGAGAAATAAAAAAGCTCTGGTTTTATTCCATATGTTACCACTTAGCACTAGTATTCTGTTCATAAATAATATTAGTGATTTAAAAAATATTTCCACAAATACATTAGTCTTTAAAAGGTGTCTCATGGAGAATCAATCCACCCCCTTTCCAATGACCCTGGTAGTTCACCAGATGAGCCACCAGCAATCTTGGTGTTCATATCCAAGAATGACTATAACTCTGTCAGAGATATGTAGGATAAATTGTTAAACAACAATCCTACATCTACAAGAGTGAGCCTTGACTAGGGGATGTATGAAAATAAACATAAGTATTAAGAGAAATCCGCCAGAAAAATTAATGATTCAGAAACTGTGGATATGGGTTGATGGATGCTTTAAAATTCAGTTCTCTTTCAAAGAAAGTTTCACCATAATACAGAAATCTGTAAGATTCCAGGCACTGAGTCCCAGGAAGGGGAAAAAAAAAAATCAGAACTACAACAAAAAAGTCTATTTGCTCTTCAGAGCCAAACTCAAGGTAAATTTACTGACTCTAATTTTTTTTAAAAAATGTTAACTAACAATATTTGGACGTAGATTATCACCATTTAAAACTACTGTTCTAGGTGGAGACAGATCACCAAGCCCTGACATTCCAAATATATAACGTAAGGTTTTTAAGAGCAGATTATCTGTGTTGAGGTGGAGCTTACAGGTGAATAAGCCAAGGCAGAGTTATTTGCTGTCTGAGAGTACTAGCCAATGGTTGAGGAAGATCTGAGGGTCCAATTTTCATGCTGAAAAAGATAGAAATGTCAGTTCTTAAAGGCTGGGGTGGGGACCATCTCATAATACTGTGACAAATGACCTTGTAGGGAGGGAATTCCTTCTGGATATGGCATTGCAAGGATACCCAACAGGAGCTCTGATGAGAGAAAATTTCATGTAACAATATAATCGGCATGATCTTAGAGGTCATCATCCCTATAAAGCACATATATAGTCATTGATTCTTTCCTCAGATTGTCTACCTTACTGTAGTTATTGGCCTTCCATTTGCTGTAAAGAGATGGAAAAATCCTTAAAGAAGGCCACCCTCAAGAGACCGAAGATGGAAAAGACAGAAATGTCCAAACTGAACAATATGGGTTCTGAAAGCTATGAAGGCTGTCCAGAGAAGCCAGGTGACCCATTACAGAAACAAAACGAATAACAACAACGAACATCTTGAGCAACTCTTGTTTTGCTTGGCTTTTCCTTAATCCCCACAGTGAAGAAATGGAGCTTGGGTTCCCTGGCCTGCAAGAGGATTTGTCTGTGATACCAATACATGCGAGAGATCAACTTAGAAATGGATGCATTTGAAATCTAATTAGCATATAGTAGTGACTATATACCAGGCATATTTCTAAAGTTCAATGAACATCAACTTACTTAATCTTCATAAAAGACTATGAATTATACACTACTATTTCTAAGGGCAGGTTGTTGTTCAAGCAGATGCAGAAACTCTGTGGAGCTATGGATTATCCACTTGTGTCTTTCTATGTGTAACTATAAGAGAGTTCAGCACTGGCCAAATGTTTATAGCAAACTCAGGCTAGAGTTAATGCAAATTGGATGTCCCAGGTAAGATGTCTTACCAACCATTCCTTGCTGCCTGCCAATGCCTTCAAATTGCCAAAACCAACATGGTGTGAGATGTCAGGAAGTGAAAATATCTCAATAAATAAGTCATTCATTCTATGTAGAGAAATACATAGGGATGTGTATTTGGGGGCAAAAAGGGCTATTGATTAAGGATTTTCTTCTAAATTTTTATGTGTGTTGGGGAAAGGCCAACCTTGAAAGGGACTTAGGGATTCACTTGGGAGAGAAGGTAGATGCTCAAAGGATCAAGTAGAGAAAGAAAGGCTTCAATCTCTCTCCTCTGCTATTATTATTATTATTGTCAATTTCATCATCATAATCATTACAACCCTTTGGCACTTATCTTGTCAGACATTATAAAAATATACTTTGAAGAGATATAGAGAAGGTAGAAGAAAAAAATATTAAGGCAGTAGAGGTTTACAGAAGAAAATTCAACATAAAAATTGAGAGTAAGAGAAAAGAGAATTAAGTAAGAATATATACAAGAGAATTAACATTCCAGTAGGATAAAATGTTGAATTGGAAAATGAGATTAATCAAATGAGATTTAAAATAAAAGATAAAAGGATGAATCATTAAAATTGTAAAACTATAGGTGATTAAAGAATAAGATAAACTACTTAACCCATAAGATAAAAAGTTTAAATGTAAAAATAGATAAGATAGGATTAGTAGGAATTAATCACTAAGTAGGAAAAATTAAGGCATTGAAACTAAAAATAAAGAGGCTTAGATGAAAATACGTTAAGAAGAAATTAGCTATTGAAAAAAATTAGAAAAAAAGGTATCTGAGCAGTTAATAAATGAGTCTTGCTTAAAATGTTCATATTTTGGGTCTTCTTAGGCTGACAGAAGGGCACATCCTTCATGAATTAGAGCTGAAGGAGGAAGACAATATAATGAATGAGTTGTGCTTTGGCCAGAAGCTCAAACCCCTCAGAGATCCTTCTAAGTTGTTCCTATACATGCCAAAAAGCAAGTCGCCTTACCACACATAAAGAGCTGGAGCACTCCTGAGCCTTCCCTGACTGATTCTAAGACATTTCATTTTAGTTTTTGGTCATCCACTAATATGCTCTGGTCCTTATTTAGGACAGGGGTCCTTAGTTCTCATGAACAGAGCTCATAGACTGCTAAAGTACCCACTGATCAACACCAGGAAATCTGAACCATGAACTACCACAAGTTCAAATTGTTTTTCCATTAAATCTCCTTTCTATAATTTGTAAATTCATCTTAATGGAAAATATGTTTTTAAAGGTTATATGATTAGGATTTTTTCCCTACCTCAAACAAGATTAGAGTAGCATAGTTGATCACTATACACAGATATTTTTTATACTTGCCATTTGGACCACAATATCAGTGATGAAGTTTCTTGTGATCATAAATTAAAAAATATCCTGTTGTTATGAACATGGACATTAACCTTCTTTTACATCAGATGATGTCTGCATTTCCTTTTCTATTTGGGGAGCATTCTTCTTTCCTCAGCTGATCCTCACTTTGACATGCATGGGATCCAGACAGGAGTTCCACCACCCCGTCTGCCTAGCAACACTTAATGGTTTAAGAGTTATGACCCTTTGCAGGGTCAGGCTGAGAGCCTCTCCTTTTAATCTGTTGATTGGTCCCAGAAGTGAGAATGAGACCCAAAGCAGCCAATCAGAGGCTTCCCCTAAGATTTCCTAATCTCAGCCAGAGGGGAAAAGTTCCTAGAAGCCTAGAAGGCAATTCAAACCTTGAGGTGAGAAAAGTGAAGAAATGAAATCAGTCATAAAGAGCGATACCTTGGGGTGTCCTGAAAAGCATCCTCTTATTTTCTGCTTTCCCTGTTCTTGTTATAATTTGGTCAAGTGAGCTAATAAAATCACCTTGTTCTTTAAAGATTTCTCTCACGTGCAATCTGAAGAGTCCTATGAAAATCCTTTGATCTTCGTTTGCCTTTTTTTTCTTGTGCATTTTTAAAAGTTTGCTCCAAGGCACGGATTCTTACCTATGGCCCAGTCTCTGAGCTCTCCATCACAAGGCTGTACCGGCTCTGCTGTCTTTTACAGTCACTAAAAACAAATACTACTTGCCCCTGGTGTTACATTCAGAGATATTGTCCAATAGCAGGTGGCTTGGACCTTCATTTAATGAGAACATTTTTTTAGTTTACTGTTTATTATTTTGGTGAACTAGGGTAAACTAGCCTGGATTGATATAGATTCAGCTGACACACTAACCTTGTAATTTACACTCTTCCCCAAACTCCAGACCCATTGCAAAAATAAGTTTCTTATGCCATATTTCCTTCCCAAGAAATATTTTTCCTCAGGGGCTCCATTATCACCATTAAGGCACTGAAAATCTGAGAGATTTTTCTATGTATGTGTTGAACTCCAGTTGCTAACTCGAACTTTTGTTCCCAGAATTTATAAAGACTACTCTTCAACCCCCTAAATAAGCAGACAAGTTGTTACCTTCACCCTCAGAAGTCTAGTTTTTAGACCAACTACACACTATGTTTAATATGCCCAGATGCTCTGTAGTGAGTTAGTTCCTCACAGGAATTGAATTCCTCCTATTTACTAGTAAATGTTTTTGAATAATATAAAGTTCTAACAATATGGGAATAGTTAGATTAGCTATAATACATTTATTTGATGGCATATTATGAGTTCATTAAAATGGGTCACAATAGGCCAAAATGAATTTTTGGAGGGGGGGCCGGGGTCAAGGTAGGTAGAGAACAAATATAATTTGAACTTCAAATATGAAGCAGGTACTCTGCTAAGCAATTTCCTAGATATTACCCTACCTATCTCACTTCATCTCTCAGCAGTCATGTGAGGTATATAATAAAATATTAGTTCCGTGTGATAAAGAAAGGGCAAGAGGCTCAGAAAACTCAGAGTGAACTCATCAGTAACTCTTCAGGAACTTAGCTTGTCAAGGGCAAAGCTAGGATCCAAGTACACATTTCTCTGATTATAATTTTCTACTTGAACATGTGGGAAAATATACACATTTGAATAAGATTTCTAAGGAACTGGAACAAATGAAATCAGCTGTTGTGCCTTGGTGTTGTCTAGGAAAGGAATTTTCTTAATATTACTATACTAACTCAGGCTACGAAGGGTAGAGGGCTTAAAGTCAGTCAAACCCTGTCATTTTGTTTATTTCCTCAGATGAGTATATCATCTAGAGCTCTCGCCTGAGTAAAAGAAAAGTTAACTTTAAAATAAAGCTACTAGTATTGAGGATGTACCACATTTCACTGACTGTAAGAGGCCCTCAGTTATAAAATACACCATTATTGTATCATTCCTGTAATAGCTAATTTTATGTATGAACTTGACTGGATCATGGGGTACCTAGATATTTGGCTAAATATTGCTTTCTGTGAGGGTGTCTGTGGATGAGATTAGCATTTGAACGGGTGGGCATCATCCAATGATATAGGTGGGCGTCCTCCAATCTACCTAGGGCTGGAATAGAACAAAAGACGGAGGAAGGGAGAATTCTCCCCTTCTGCCTTACTGTTTGAGCTGGAATTTTAGTCTTTTCCTGCCCTCAAAGTGAAACTTACATGACTGACTCTCTTGGTTCTCAGGCCTTTGGACTGGAATGAGACTATCCCATTAGCTTTTTGGGGCCCTAGCCTGCAAACAGCTGATTGTGGGGCTTCTTAGCTTCCATAATGTGTGAGCCAATTTCTCATAATAAATTCCCCTCTTACTCTCTCATTCTCAATAAATGATGGGTAGATAGATGGCAGATTAGATAGACTGGTGATAGGTAGATAGATAGACAGGTAGATAGATTGATAGATATAGACAGAGGGTTATAGATCTTTCTGTATCTCCTAATGGTTTTGTTTCAGTAATGACCCTTGACCAATACAACCATTAAGAAAGATAAAATGTCATCAATTAAAGTAAGACAGGAGTTGGCAGATTTTTTCTATAAATGGTGAATATCTTAGACTTTGATGTCTATAAGGTCTCTATTGCAATGACTAAATAATTCTGGTACAAGAAAGCAGCCATAAAAATACATGAACAAATGGGTATGTCTGTGTTCCAATAAAACTTTATTGGTGCTGAAATTTAAATTTCATGAAACTTTCATATGTCATTAAACATTTTTCTTTGTATTTTTTCAACTATTTAAAAATGAAAAAAAATTTCTAGAACCATACAAAAGCAGGTGGTGGCCTAGATTTGATCTGAAGGACATTATAGTTTCTTATCTCATTAATAACAAGATGCTTCTAGATCTCAGAGATGTTAGAATGTAGAAATTTGTGCATCTTAGACTGAAATGTGATAGCTACTATTGTAGAGTTCTAGGTCTTTGGGACATCCCTGATTTTTAACATTGATAATGTATCTCTATAATGCTTTGCCATTTCGTCTTTGCCAACCAACAGCAATCACTGGTGAGCACAGAGTTTGACCGTTCTCGGAAATGTGAGAGACAGATGTGAATGAAGAAAGTCGAGAAGTTTAGCAAAACACAAGGAATACGGGGCAGTGTCTCAGAATCTGAATGTCTGAGGGGATAATAACACATGGCATTGGTATATCATCTTATAGTCTATTAGTATGCATGTGATGCTTTACTGAATTTTTATCATGAATCTATGAGATAGCATGTTAGAAAATAGCTGCAAATAAAAAAAACACAAATTTAAGTGAATTAAAGTTACATATCTAGTTGGAAGTAGACTCTTACCTTGTCTTTTAACTATTCAATTGTTCTTCCTTATGCAAAAAGCACATTTTCAGTGAGTGTTTTTGAGACTGAATTGAAAGCTAAGTGAACACACTTCAATGCACTGGGAAAGAGGTGAGAAAAAGATAAAATTCAGTGCTCCCAGTGCTTGGAATAATCACTACAATGTAAGCAAACTGAAAGAGAGTTTTCTCACTCAAGATCGGGTTATAGGGTCACAGTTTTTCTTTTTCCTTGCAATATTGACTCAAGTAGGCCTCACTACTACTTAGCCAATTTCAGTCAAAGAGATTTTCAGGACACTGTATGTGCATATCTCAGGCAAAATGTAGATGGTTCATAAATTAAATTTAAACATTTTGACAGTTATCTCTGATTTCACTTCCTAGTTCTGTTTTGCTTCTCTTCCTCCTTTAAGCCAAGTAATCTGATATGGTGGAAACAGAAAGGACTTTGGACTTAGAAATTAAATCCCAGATGTGCTGTTTATTAGTTTGTGACTCTCAGCAAATTACTTAACTGAACTCTTTCATCATTCTCATTTTAAAAAGGGAGTAATATTATCAACATTGTAGAAAAGTTATCAATGAGTTAACACATATGAAGCTGATAGAAACATTCCTGATGCATAGTAACATGTATTAGCTATAATTGTAAACATAAAATGTAAACATTAAACATCCAATAAAAAACACCTGGTATGTGACAGACAATTCCTTAATCACCAGAAAAACAAGATCTCTTCTGTATGGATTCTCCAGTTTCTCCTTTTTATCCAGTTCAAAATGTTGCATCTTTCTCTCCCTAAGAAAGAAAACATGATAGATAATGTATCATAAAATATGAAAATGTAATATGATAAATAACACAGTCCTGATCACTCCAGTCACTTTGTTGATTTTTTTCACCCTCTTTCCTCATATTTCTACTAAGAGCTGTGCAGTAGAGAAATTACCCAGCTCGTTTCTACTGTTTATAAAATTAATCAGTGATTTACTTCCCTCCACTCCTATAAAGCCTTTTTTTTACTTTTATTTTTACTTTTATTTTTACTTTTATTTTTACTTTATATAAGTAAAGTATTTTTACTTTTATTAGCCTCCCTCTTAAAGATGGAGTATTTGATTAATTCCTTCCCTCTCACATACACTTTGATGTGTATAAACCCAGAGCATGGTACTCTGCCCCTCATCTTGGACAGTAGTGTTGGATGTTGCTGACATCTTTTTGCTCCTCAAAATACTCTTTTTCCTTGCCTTCCACATCACCTCCATTTTCTCTGGCTCTTGTCCGTGTTTCTCTTGCAGGCTCCTTCTTCTCTATCAAACCATTAAATATTAGATTACCCAAGGTCCCTCCTTTTCTTATCAAAGTTCTTTTTGCAGGTAATGTGTTTTACTCTCACTTATAATATTTCTGTTATTGTCTTTTCTACTCTCCCGTTCATCCAAGTTAAAAAAAAAATTCAACCCAGTCTGTCTCCTTCTATCCCCTCATTCTAGGTCTTTGCCACTGTTCCCTTTTTACATATTTGATAAATTATCTAACTTCTTACAAAACAAAGTCCATTGAATACTTACAAAATCTGTGTAATTTAGTTCCTACCAACCTCTCCTCTTCCTAGGAATGCTATATTCCAAAGATAGTGTTCTGCTCATTATTCTCAGAAAAGCCTATGAGAATAGAGCATCCTCTTTTCTTTAAGTGAAGACTTGAATTCTTGGGGAGAATTTTAAACAGTCATTACTTAGAATGAGCATTTGACAGACTTTTATGTCAGTAGTATCTATTAAGTGATGAAGTGGTTCTATTCTTTGTCTGGTTTACTCTAAGAAGCGAAAAAGAAAAAGACTGAAAAAACAAAAACAAAAACACCTCTTCTCTTTCACTTAATTATTTGCTATATTAACAACCAATCACCAACCCCCCTGAAATGCACCAATAATAATACTACTTATTTCTCCTATACCTGTAGGTCGGCCGTGGGTTGGCTGAAGTCCACAGAGGACTCTGCACCAAGCTAGGCTTGGCTCATTGTCATAGGCTGGCCTCCGACTGGCTCAGTCTGGGCTTATTTTGGGGCTCAGGCTGAATGAGCAGTAACTACTCAGGGGAAAACTCCCCTCATGGCATTGACTTTAGTGCTGGGAGCTAGCGGAAACTCATAGGCATCTTATATTTGAAGCTTGAAACTGGCTCACTGTTGCGTGAGCCCATATTCTGTGGGCCAAAGCGAGTCACACAGAGGAGGCCACCGTCAAAGGACAGACAAGTGCTTACCCCTTTTGAGTTAGGGACTGTAAAGTTCCACGGCAGAAGGCAGGGCCTCCCGGAAGAGTGAAGACTTGGAGTTGTTGAATCAGTCTACCGGACGTGGTCCACAATAACGGGACACCACATTCATCTTCCCTGGAGGACTCACTGTGAGTTTCCCTTTCCCTTTTTCCCTCCCACCTCTGTGTGTATCCTTGAGAGATGCTTTCCATGTGTGAGCAGGCAGACAAGGAACAGATTGGCTTGCCTTCAGCATATGTTCCTGGAAATAGTGCTCAACCAGGTAAGACGGGAAGGGGTAATTGTATGGTCCCAGATACCCAATATCCTCATCCTGCTGCACTCCTGGGATGGGACTCAGATGGAGTGACGGACTTAGATGGGAAGAAAGATGAATTGAGAAGGGGGGTTGAACTACTGAAATGGGCAGGGGTGAGGCTTCCTGAGAAGCAGGTGGACTTTACCTAGCATTTCTGAAGAGGTGTCTACAGGAGCGTGAGGCCAATCTCGATGATAATGAGCTGTAAGGGGAGGCATCTTTTGTCCCCATAGCATCAGACATGTTATTTCACACATAGTTGGCTTTTAATATATGCTAGAATATGAATTAGGATAATATAGATCTCTGATTTACTACAGTTACTCTAAGGATGAATGCAATTTGCTGAAAGTAAATGATGACAATGATGGTCTAATATACATAAATTCTATTTGGTGAACAGATTTTTTAGGAGAAATGCCAATTCAAGAAAACATTTTTTTTGCCATTTGCAAACATAGACTTTACTGAGAGTTTTATAAGTCATTTAACAAGCTATTTTTCATCATTGTCAGTTTTGAAAAATCATACTGGGGTGTGGGGACTGTGGTTTAGGGCAGAGAGAACCTGACTAGGATCCATAAGCCTTCTTTTTCTTTCCGGACCTGCCCCTGACTTTCTGTGTGACCTTGAGTAGGGCGTTGAACCACTCTAAGCTTCAATATTTCCATCTGTGAAAAGAGTACTTGGAAACACATGGTTGTCCTAATTTTTAGATTTTAAATAGATTTCACAATTGGTTATTATAAGATAAACTTCTCATGTGAAAGCAAGTTAACTAAGTTTAGACAGAAATGGAGGGGCAGGAATTTTTCTGAGGCAATGGCATATGTTTAACAACTTTATCTTTTAGCTTTTATGATTCACTCTTGGACACAGGCTTTTACGACTCGTAACAGCTTAAATTGGTCCTGCTGGGTAAACGCCTCCTGCAGGTTAAGTTCCTCTTCCCTGAAACACATACCAAACCTTCAGGGTAGTGAGAAGGTCAGATGAAAAAGTAATGCCTGTGAGAGTAGATAGTCACGTAAGATATACAAGTCACTGGGGAAGGCCTTCCCTATCCAGTACCTTCCCTCTCTGTCCAACCTTGCTGCCTGCTGAGAAATGGAAAACAATATGTCCCTTATGCCATGGAGACAGAAGTGCAGAAAATAAACAGTGACTGGATAAGCAAAGTGGCTTTATTGCAGGGTAAACAAAAAAAAAATTAACAATAGCAAGATGGAGAAAAAACGTTAATGAATAATTAAGCAGAATAATGCAGTCATGATAACAATAAAAATCAGTGAATAATGCAATTTTGTGTGTAATAATGTGACTGTTTATCTTGATGAAGTATCCCCGTTTTGACTATTTCTGGCAGAGGTGTAAGCACAGTGTGGCTTTTCATTTATTTCCCCCAAGAACATGTCTGAGAGTGCTGTAGCTCTCTCCTCTTCCGCTTCCGGAGAATTCTGTCTTCACTCCTTTCCTTTCCGATTATATAAAACGCACACTCACTTTGAGTTTCCTCTGATGTGTCTAGCCTGGGATTAGCACCGACAATGCAACTGAATCCTCTGGAATGTTCCTGTTGTGAGAGAAGGTCCAAGCTGTCAGGTGATTTCATGCCAATTGGCAATCCCCTGGGTGTGCAGGTACCTCACCATCCCCCTTCCTCTGCAGAAATTTCCTGGTGCAATAAATCTAGGCAACTCATGGAGGAAAAGTAGGGCAGATGATCTAAAATAGAAAGATTGACAAAGTATTAGAAACAGCAACACAGCAACCCCCATGAATAATAGTAAGGCTTATTCATTAGGCTGTTGTCTTCAGTATTTTTTGGAGGAGTTAGTGTACAGTCTCCGACACTGAACCGTTCAGGCTGGGAAATCAGTGCCAAAGAATTACAGCATCTTTGGAGGGTCCAGATTGCTCAACTGGTTAGAAAGTATAAGTAGGTTATCTGATTCTTAAAGAGCAACAAAGGTGGCAGAGTACATGATATCTTTTCCCGGGGCTAACAGTGAGGCATAGATAATCGAGCTGCCAGCAGAGCCCCTTCTGCTCCTCCCTCCAGACAATGTGTGTCACACTGAAACAGAAATAAACAAGAAACTCAGAGACCTCTGAGCATATCAAAGATAAGACTTTGGTATTTTTGTTTCCGACAGATTTTGTGCACTTGAGTATTATTAATCCAACTCACAAGTGCAAATGATTACTAAAAATCAACCTTTGTCTTTGTGTTTCAGTCTGTCCTTACGGGTAAGGAAAGAAAGGGTGTTTTACTCTTGCATAGTAATTCAGAGTTTGGAAGAGGACCTTAAAGTCAAAGGGTCAGTATATATTTAAGTAGACAAAACAAAAATGTATTGGATACACTTCATGTGAAGTACCTCCTGTTTTTGGGGGGAGAATTTAGATTAGTTTGAAATAAATGGGCCATTTTCCAGGAAGACAGGTTTGCATCACATATATACAACTGCATAAAATCAAAGCTTTTGTACAAATCAAATAAATAAATACAATTTATCAAGTCTTAGTATAAGAGCACTGAAGTGAGTGGATATGATGAATAAAGAGGTTTGGAGATGGTTGGGCCTCAGGTGAAGTTAACTGCCAATATTATGGAACCTTTTTGGGTTAAAAAACAAATTTATGTGCATTTTCTTTTTCTCCTTCCAACAATCATATGAGTCAGGTCCTATTATCATGCCCATTGTATATATGAAGTGTACATTTGCCTAAAACATGAGAGATTTCTATTCAGAGGGACTTAGGTTTAATCCTGATTTTACCATTTACTAGTTAGCTGACATGTGGCAGTGGTCTCCTCCTAAGTGGGGACAATGATAAATGTCCCATGGGGTGACTGAAAAGGTTCCCTGCTTTTCTTTTGCACCAGTTTCCCAGTTGGTAGTCCCCACCATGCTCCTCCTTCTACACCCACATCACCATTCCCTTGGCTTGTTTTTTTCTGCTTGGACTTTTATAATAGCCCCTTAAGTGGTCTCCTTGCCTCCTGTCTCAGGTCTCTGCATTCAATCTTCGTAACACTGTCAGAGATACAAGATTCCAAAATGGAAATCTTTTATGTTCTTTCCCTGCCTTAAATCTGCTGACAGCTCCCTACTGTCTGCATAAAAAAGTCTAAACTCTTTGGTGTGGATTGCAGGACTCCAACATCCACTTGGACATAATCCCACCTACCGCACTCTAGGCCACTGCCCTTGTGTGGTAAACTATGAGCATTTCACAATACCTGTAGTTTCCTGAACATTCTTGCCCTTTCCTGCCTCTGTATGTTTGTGCAGGTTGTGCTCTCTGCCAGGAATGCCTACCTTAATCACTTCTTCTTGGTAAACTACTTCTCCATAAAAATTCAACAATAATCTCCATAGTTCGTTATTAACTGCATGTACCAAACTGTATTATAGTCCATTATTCTTTAACTCTTCTTTCTTTTCAGTTAAGATGAAAAGTTATTTTTATCTGTCATACATGCACAAAGGCTTCAAACCAACTGGTTCTTTAAGACTAAACAAAAAAACAAGTTCCTTGCCTAATTTTTCCCTACCTTCAATTCTCACTTCTCAGAAGCTGCCACTCTTAACTTTTTTAAATTATTTTATTAGTAGTTTCATCTAGTTACCCCCATATTTCTAAATAATACGCTTATGGTACTATTTCTTAGATTTTCAGTTTTAGATCCTAACTTATTCTGAAATTTTCCTACAACTCCCTCCCCTTAGTACCATCCCACCTCCCTTGTTCTTCCCATCCTCAGTACAATCAATATTTAGGGCAAACCAATTTCAGCATTTGCATTCTCATGCCTGTGTTCTTTATCAGTCACAGGCAAACTATGTAGTGTATACTATGACTATATTTATTTTTCATACAGATTTTTGTTTACCTAGAAACTAATTGAAAATTTCTGTGTACCTACCACTAATTTCTTCCAAATTTCTTTGTTAGGGTGTCATTCAAACCCATCAGGTGAACTTTCATTTTTCCTTTTCTCTGGGAAACATCCTCTGTGGAATCCTCGATCCAGCTGTCCCAACCTGGAGCAGTGTTTTCCCTACGTCGTACACCTCGCCTGTTGTCCTGGGATGTCCCTTCACCTCATAAAAGGAGTGTCCCGAGTCCTTCTTTTTGGGTTGGTCCCCTGTTTGTTGAATCCAAAATCCCCCTTTTTTCTTGGTTTCTTTTACAATAGGTCACTAAGAAAGGATACATGAGAGTTAGATTTTTTGAGACTTTACAGGTTTTAAAATACCATCATTCTACTCTCACACTTATTTCATAGTTGTCCGAGTATAGAATTCTATGTTAGAAATAATTTCCATTCAGAATTTTGAAGGCATTTTGTTTTCCAGTGGTGCATTTGAGAAAACTGATGGCAATCTATAGTTTGTCTGCTGTCTATAATTGTTTCTTGTTGTTTTTTTAAAATTAAACAATTTTTTTAAATGGGGAAGTTTTTAGGATTTTCACTGTATCGCTGATGATCCAAAATGTAACACTGGGCCTTGATATAGTTCATTTCATTTTTTGTCTTGGACCTGTGATGAAATCTTTTAAACTGGAAATCCGTATCCTTTAGTTCTGAAAACTTTACTGAATAATTTCTTACATCATTTTTCCGTTCCATTTTGTCTTTTAAGAACTCCTGTTATCTAAATGTTGGACCTCTTTAGTCCTCTATTTTTCTTCTCTTTTCTCTCCTGTTCTCTATCTCTTTCTTTTTTTTCTTCTGTTTATGAAATTTTCTCACATTTATCTTCTAGCAATTCTACCAAATTATTTTTTCTTGTATCATGTATTTATTTTGAATAACTGTTATCTGATTTTTTAAAAAGCATTACCTTCTTATTACATTCATACAATGTGCTCTTACTATAAATACGCTGATAACTGGTTGTATAGATTTCTTTCTTTCTTCCTTGTCCTTACGTCTTCCAAGTTTCTTTCTTTATTTTTGTCTATGTCTTTCATCAAATACCTTTGAATATTTAGTGGACTATCCATATTTATTAGTGAATCATTAAGAAGCTTACTAGAAGCTCTGAATTCATGAATGGAATTTGTTAAATGCTAGACTTCCCAGTAGGGTGACAAAGCTGAAATTCTTCACTGGGGTCCCTAAATGGTAGCATTTGTAGGGCTTTACTCCCCAGAGTAATTCCATCCTATTTTGCATGGCAGGTATAAGCCTGAGTGTCATTTTTTCTAGAACCTTGCCAAGGAAAGAGGCTTCAGTAGTGATCAGAATATAGACTTTTACTTAATCTTCCTCTTTTAAGAATTGAATACCAGCTTTCATCTGGACCTAATTTTTTTTCATCCTGGGCTTCTGTTATTCACTGTCCCTAGAAATACAGTCCTAGTATCTTCTCTGAGGGGGTGAAGAGGGGCTATCTCTGCCCAGCTCAGGTGTAGTCTCTGCATACTTCTTACATAGGCTTTAGCTAATGCCTGCAGACTGTTAGCTGTGTGCTTTCTTTCACACGTACTTGACGTGTCCATATTCTAAGGCTCTCTAGAACCTAATCTTATTTTGTTTACTCCCAGGGTTACCTTAAAATGAGCTGGGGTTTCTGAAATGTCAGTTTTTACCTATCTGTCCTTTCTGGCTTCTTCTTTTAAAACAAAAACAAAAACAAAAACAAAAACAAAAAAAACCTGTTTCCTGTTATCTCCTCTCCCTTTTCTGTTTACCTCCAGAGTATGTGCATTTTTGCTATTTTTATTTTTTTACTGTGATTTTGGGAGGAGAACATGGTAAATAATATGGGTTCAATCCTCCATATCTGTCTGGAACTACTTTTCTGTCTTATTTTGATTCAGCCTGTAACCACATATGCTGAGAATAGGCCTAAAGGTAAAATCAATTACTTCCACCAGTTTTGGTCAACAATTTTGTTTCTGTGTTTTCTTGACTTAAGCAGGTATCATACAAGTCAAGGTGGCTGAGTATTCTAACTGCTGTTGCTGTGATGATTTTGTATCCTATCACTGTGTAAGAAAAACTGGTTATGAGCCTGGCATCTGTCTATATGGTTTTATAGAGAAAAACAACTCCACACTTTCACGAAATGGTATTAAAAACAATGATATGAACTTTATCATCTCCTCTCCGTACTTGCCTGTAGGCTACTAACAGTCACACTCAGGGATACACATTCCTCTGCATTTACAACCTTTTCACCAGCAGAAACCTGGCTACTAAACAGAGGCAGCCTGACCAGACTGCAGTTTTATGATGGGCTTGTGAGAGACTTTGTTTCACACTCTGGTTATACTTAATTTCAATGGAGCTTATTTTTGACGATTTCATGATTTGGGGAGAAACATTGCTGACTTTATTGTTCAGTGCCTTTCCTCTCCTTTTCCTTGTGGACTGAGTGATGTTCCACACGGAGGATTAAGATATATAATAACAAAACAGAAACTCTCACGTTTAGCTGTAGCTAGATTTATGGCTAAGTTTATGGAGATTACTTAGGGCTGGGAACACATGTCTGAGAACGTCTCCGCAGTTACAGCTCTGCATGGAATGAGATGCTATTACAGACCATGGACAGTAAACGCCTCTGAGGTTGTATGTCACTTCCTGCAGGCCCATGAGTCTTTCTGATTTAAGTAGAAAGGTGTCTATTAGTAAAGCAAACAAAACCTAGTTTAACCTCTGCTTCCCTACATCTGGAATACTCATCCCTGTGGCAACTGTGTGCTTTGCCAAATGTTCACTATTCCAATGGTCTACCAAAGCACAGTTTTGAATTAAAAGGAGATAGCCTTGGAAAAAAATCCAATTCAGAATACTTATCACTGAAAATGCGGAAAGGATGCGTGATAACAGTGTCACCACCGACTCCACAGCTGTCCTACATGGATTGTGTTCTGATGAGAGCTTGCTCTCTGCATGTCATGAGAAATGATGCAGAGAGAGCCTTCGTTTGGACTTGTTGCAAACACAAGACTTTTTTTGTTCCCTTGAAGGACCCCTTAATCCATATACTTAGATTCACATTTTGATTTCTCTGAATACCGCTGAATGGAATCCAAATAATTCTGTTTTGGTTCTTTTCAGGAATGGTTGAGTGACTCAGGTATACTTTTTTGATACCCATACCTTATATTTGCATTTTATATGCTTTAGTTAGACATGAAACAAAAAGCCACTAGGATAGACAGATAAGTCATAACAGCAACAGACACATGGATCTTTTCTCACAGTTTCTGGGGCACACTATTTCTCAAGTGCTAAAGTACAATACAGGGTCTGGTGACTGCAGATTTGCGAATGGGAGAGTGGAGCAATCTCACAGTAGCACCAAGGACAATGGTTGGGGAAGTAGCAAGACCTTTACCCAGCAGAGTTAACTATAAGCCATAAAAATATCTAGGAACAAGCTTGAGTGAAACATGTGTTCAGTTAGTTATTGAAACAAAAGAATGTGGCTTGCCTCAAGTTCCTGGTAATGACTTCAGGGCTGATTGACTTGGTATTTCTTGGTATTTCTCTGTGTGTGTGATTGTTTTTGTCCATTTAAGGATAAATTACAAGGAACAATACTGTACAGCCTCTGGAGATTTATTCCTTCTAGCCAGTGGCAACTTTGGCTTTTATAGTTGAAGCCTTGGGCAAGTTTCAAAATATTGCCTTGTGAAAATGTTATGAGCATGTTCTTGAGTTTTTAGTGCCCTAACTCAGCTTTTGCAGCTGAATAATCCTTTCCCATGAACCTCCCTATTAACTAGGCATCCGTAAAATTTCTTTTCTTCCAAGCTTACTATTGAATAATAGTAACTACTAGTTGTATAACAGATATCAAATATTATCAAATATATGACCTTATTAGTCCTTAAATCCACAAAGCCGGTGTAATTATTGCTGCTTTAGAAGTCACAAAAGAGATGCTGAGAAAAGTTGATTTGTCCAAGGTCACATAGTAAATGAATAATAGAGGGGAATTCAAAATTCAAGCCTTTACTCCAAAACACTTTTTTTTTAGTGTAGTGTTAAGATCTTTTAGTTCCTCCTCATCAGAGAGTAGGAGGAAGAAATAGCTTATTTATAGTTGCAGAGCAAAAAAATTCCAGATGACTAAGAGAATTAATTACTGAGCATTTATTGCTACCTGTATTATGCCCATCATAGTGTTAAGAGCTACACAGCAGTGGTTTGCAAAGAGCCTTTCTTATGCCAGTTTATAAGAAAGTTTTCAGCTGCCTTCAGCAAAATAAGATAAAGAAGAACCCTATTCACACATATATACCACTCCCCATACACATGTGTTCATTACAAGATTTCTAATCTCCTTTCTCTGCTTCACATTTTCTTGGTGCTATCTTGGCGTTTTATATTTAACTTATTTATATTGCCTGTTGTCTGTGATTCCCAATAAGATGTAAGCTCCAATTATAAAGGGCTTTTTGTCTGTTATGTTTACTCCTGTATATCCAGCAGCTAGAACTGTACCTGGCTCATAATAGGCACTCAATAAATATTTGTGAAATGAATGCAAGAATGAGAGGGATAACATACAGAACACAAAATAATCAGGTCTTATGTAGGGCAGTGTAAAATCTAGCCGCAAAAAGGAATGGAAGAGAACTTAAAGCTTCATTTTCAAAGAAGATTTCTGAAGGAAAAAAGGTGTCACTAACACAGAGTTTCTGCATCGGTTTGGACAGTTGGAGCAGATAAGGGAGTTATTAAGGATGGAGAAGACAAAGAAGCAATAGCAAGAAGATGTAAGCGGAAAGCAGTGAAGACCCAGTCATTCGTAAATGAAGTTTCTCTGTCTGCTAGTTTCTAACTCATTTATGAGATGTTTAACTAATAATTTCTTTTTTAAAGTGGCATTTAAAAGTGCAAATGTTTCCACATTTAGGGAGGCAAATTTAGTTCAGTGTATTTCTCTTTGGTTCTAAACACAATGGTCAAAATGCAAAGCAGAAATCAATGATTTAGTAAGGTAGGAAGAAAAATGCCTTTTGAGAGTGGTCAAAGAAACAGATCTAAAGGAAAGAAGAGAACTGGAAGTGAATTACTTGTTTCAGTATTTACTGCTCTGCTGATTGACAAGTGAACAAATACCTTCATAAATTAATAGCTTCTAATTGTAGCTCAAAAGACAAATAAATGGATGGTTTAGATTTTCTCTTTTTCATCTTAGTGTTATGAAATACGACCCTTGTTGAGTTTTCCTCACTTGGAAACACTGAGCTAAAATTCAGTTGCTTTTCCCATTTCTTTGGCCGGGTTAGTTCTTTGCTTCTATCTCCTCATGATATAATAGAAATAGCATTTCATGTTCATTAATAGTTGGTGTGTGTGTGTTTTATGTTAGATATGGTGACCTAATTTTAAAGATAAGTCATGATACTTTTTGGTATGTGACGTGCCACTGGATTGCAAAAAATATCCTAGGTCACTTCTCTATGCATTTTGTAGACTGATGCTTACTTTTCTAAGGCTGTTACTAGAACTTCTTTTTTAACTCTGAGGCATTTTGAGCATTACTTATTTTTAGATTTTACAGAGCATCTCTCCTCCAAGGCGCTCAAGGTAAATTTTTGCAAATGTGAACAATCTGCTTTTATCAGAATGTTTGGTTTGGAGAAGGAAAAAAATACAATCCTAATTTCCTGCCTCTGTATGTCCCAGCAGAAATCACACTGAATACCCTTCTCACCTCTCCTTTTCTCTGGGTTAAGGAGTTTTATTTTATACAGAAGCTTAACAGAAAGAGATCAGACTTTGAATCACCAGTGAGGAGGCTGAACCGTTCAAGTGCAGCAGAGGACCTCTGGGAAGGCGGTGGTAAGCGCAGGGAGATTGTCAAGAAATGCTGTAGGTGGTTGTGAAAAGCCTCTGTGAGGCCCCTTGGCCAACACAAGTGGGTCACTTATTTTTTCCAAGTGAATGTCCTTAATAAGGGACTTCAGTTGTGTCTCAGTAGCCGGAGTTGCCTCATTACAGAAGATGTGGCCCCGTCTATGAAATGTTTATTTTGTAACTAACCCCTTAGGCAGTGGAGGGAACTGTTTACTATTCCTCCTTGTTCTCTGGTGTTTTTTTCTTCTTAATTAAAGAAATCACTGTTGAACTTCAGAAACCTCTCAACTAAAAAAAAAAAAAAGGGAAAGGGATGAAAAGAAGGGAGGAAGGGGGGAAGATGGAAGGGGAGGAGAAAGGAAGGTGAAAAGGAGAGAAACATAAGCTTGACAAACTATGTCTTTTGCTCATTCATTCTTAAGGATTATTTCTGGAGAACAACTGTGATCTTCAGTGACTGGCTTAGGGGTATGTTTGTGTGAGTGTGTGTGTAAATGTGTGTGGGGTAGAAAACAGGACTGCACACACAAATATCCTTGTGCAAGCAAAACCAATTTATCTCACCTGCTCACTTTCTTGACTTCTTCCTCAGGACAGCGCTGTGAAGAAAACTGAAGGACAGTGAAACATAAAATCTAATGGAATCACCCACACAAAATTAAATCCTTTATAAGCTATGCAAAAATTCTAAATTCTGAATTTGGTTTGGATTCCTTTCAGTTTGCAAAATCATTAGCCAATGAAACTATACTATTTGAAGGGATTGTTGTATTTTCATTCTAGTAGGCAACAAATTACTGCAAAGGAGATAAATACCTCAAAGAAAGAAATCTACATGGGGCAACTATGAATACTCTGTGACCTTAAAACACATATGCAAGACACATTTAAAACATATAACTCATACACCTATCCCAGAGCTTCTTGTTTTTTAAAGATATTTCAAGTGGATGGCTGGTGAAAACATGTTCTTAATTTTTCAGAGTTTAGAATGATTGGCATGTGAAATGCACCCAAAATTTGAAGTTTAGATTTAGAAAACACTAGTTCTGTAGATAGATCCATAGATAGAGGATAGGAGCAATTGTAACCCTTGCTTTATGCTATAATTGTGTTTTGGATAAGTTCTCCCAAAATGAATTTAGTAGTCTTCTATTTAGAGGTGTGTAGATAAGAAACATTTACAATCAGAAACTCTGTGTCCTCTTAGATTTAGAATAAAGATTTGTAATTTGACTTATATTTTAACATTTTTGATAATTTGTCCTAGAATCATTTATTTGGTTCCAATATATTAGAAACAGGGTCATGGTTCCTGGAGCAGGGTTGACTTGTATGGCTGTGCAGGATGGATGGGGTACAATGCTATCAGTCACCATTCACACAGCCAACAGTGCACATGGTGGCCTCTGGGATAGTCCAGGGTTTGGGACACAATAATCACTCTGACAGGGCATTCAAATATTTTCGTGGTAGAATACAGTGGTATAAATTTCACATTGGCAACAAATTGGGACCTATTTGCTAATATAATCTGAATAATTCAAAGAAAGACTTCTACTAAGCATTTTATGCCTGGAACCAAGAGCTTGAGTAAAAATTTATCCCCAGGGATAGAATTTTCTGGCTTTCCCTTTCTCCTCTTTATACTCCCTTCCCTTAAATGAAAATACCAATCCCATGATAAACTTGTTTATAAAGCAAATAATCATTTTGAAATACCAGTAACGAGGTCCTAATTTAGAATCATGCATACAAATTGTCAAAAAAAATCAATGAATCTTTTAAATCTTACCTTTCTTCCCCCAAATCAGTGGATAACAGTAATACAGATTGGGTTACTGGTTACATTCACTTGTTAACAGATTTTCCTAATTACCAAATACATAGAGGTTTTGGAACATATAAAAACCTTAGAAGTCTTGTCTCTACTCAGTGACTGAATCGTAGCCACACCAACTGAATCATTCTGTCATCTTTATGTCTGATATTGGCCTCAGTAAGTTAAAACTGCTTGTGTTGGTAATAAGTGCTCTTTAGGATTAGTCAAAATGCACTGTTGCCAGTATCAGAACCAGTTACTCAGGCTCTGCAGGACTGACCTACATTGCTTCTTAATGCATCTCTTTGTAAAGGTAATTCTAATATTACCACTGATCTACCTATTACTTAACCTTGTTTATTAAATACCTTCCATGTGCAGGATATTTTACTAGATAAGGAAGTTAAGAGGACTATGAGCATTGAGTTTAAAGGAGAAAAGACTACTTTATATGACCATTGAACTTTATATTGCAGAAATAACCCACCAATTTATGGCTCAATGTATATTACCTGCTTTTTAGAATCACAGTACCTTTATTAAGTAAACACAATAAATGCACATTATAATGAAAATGTTGCTAGGTAACATACAAATGACTTCCAAAAGGCTATTCTAAACATACACGAGAACAACTTAGTTTATGGAGGTAAGTAGAGATGAGTGATCCCATAACATTTACATCACTCAAGATTTTAGGCATTTATTCATAGAATGTTTGTATGTTATGAGTTAGCATAAAATTAAAAAAAAACTATACACAAATATTATCTATCTCAGAATAAATAATGGTTATGTGAAAGTGGTAAATTTTAATTTCATTATGCCAGTAATAAGGATTGTGTATTGATATGCTAACTCTTTTTTCCTCCAGATTTTATTCATTAGTGTCTTGCCATAGGAGCCCTCACGAATAAAGACTGAATCTCAAAAATCAGGCACGTTGGACTTGGAATACTGTCCACATTCTGATTCCAATCTGCCCTTCAATCTGAAGCACTCTGCTCTCTGTGTTTGCTGGAATCCTCCTAAGACTGGAATTTCCTGGGAGAACTTTTTGGGCTATAAACAGCAAAACAAACTGCCTTTCTTGTAATATGTTGTTAGGTCTAGTGCTAACTGAATTCAAGAAGTTTATAGGTATGGGGAAAGCAACTCAATTCTTTTTGCAAACTTACACATTTGATTCACTTCGAATTTTGGCCAAAGATTCATCTCAGTAATGTAATTTTTTTAGAATCATTTATTTTTGATACTAGTTCAAAGTACAGCAAAGAAAATATAATTCTATACAACAATTTATGGCAAACAAATTCCCTACAGTGGTAGAATTTTCATTATGGGAGAGCTTATTTCATCATAGGGGCTCCAGGTCAATTATATGTATATATCTGTATGTATATACATATATATTCAGTTTAATCTCCAAAAAGGTCTGAATGTACAGATGGTTCCCTGGTGTGTATAACTGAAAAGCATAAGGCAAATAGGAATAGATCATTTATTAATGCTTTGACACATAAATGTGTTTGATGGCAAATGTAGGCATATATAATCAACTTGATATCCTGTGAGAAATGTCTAAAACATCTGTAAGAAATAATATATAAGAAATATCTTGTAATTTTGATTTTCTTCTTTTTCCTGAACAAAAAAATCCTGACGTTTGTGGATTGGCACAAACTACTTAGCAAAAAGGTGATATTTCTCAGCCACACCCGAGCATGGCCGTGTGACTAGGTTATGCCCAATGAGAATTAAGTAGAAGTGTTATGTATGATACTTCTGAGAAGCTTCCTTATAAAAATAAGAGTGTTCCTCTTCCTCCATTTCTTTTTCTTGCTCCTTAGAATAGGGCATTATGCCTGTAGCTTGAGAAGCCGTCTTGGGTCAGCACATGCTGGTCCTGAGAGGGCAAGCCCTGTGCTAAAGATGGCAAAATGATCGCTAAAATCAAGACACTGGGTATTTCATTGAACCATCAAGCTGCTGTACCCTCCTTAGATTCTCTCCTTTTGGACTTCTTTAATATGCAAGAGATATAAAGTATGCTGTTTAAATCACTGTTGTTTGTTTGTGGGATATTTGTTATACCAGCTGAACCAAGTAATAATGAACTTGCTACAGTAAAGGAATTGGGTCCTGCAAAACACAACATAAAATCTGACACTGGCTAAGTGAAATAAGTGGGAGGAAGATATTAAAGATATTCATTAATGAGATACTGGAAGCTGGAAAACTGGTTATCATGATATATAGTTGTAAACACTGGGTCAAGTTGTTGCCTGTTATATCTTGGAGACTATGTGCTATCATAAGGTTTAGTCACTGGAGGAGTGGTGGGAAAATTGAAAATATTAGCTTGTTTTGATTGTTTCTTGGTGTTTTCATCAAGAAAGATAAACTCAGGCAAGAACCAAGCTTTCAGAAAGCTGAAATGAAGGGGATGAAGGGAGGCACATTTTACCTTCAGCCTGCAATCTAATTTTGATTTGAAGTCCTGCAATTTGTAGGGTTGACAAAACAAAACTACACTCATCTACCAAATCGAATTACTTTCATTTAAGGTTTTCCTTTCTAAAGACAGGTTCCACTCCACTGGCAAAAATCCCATTAAGAGTGTTGCATTCTACTTAAGTTATTTCAAAGGGTCTCACAGTGAATATCATTATCAGTGCAGGTGCCAGTAAGTTAAGGGTAAGAATCTTCAGGATAAAAGCGATGTTTAGATAAGATCTCTATCTACAGTTACTCCAACATGGAATTGGCCATACATATACAAAGTCCAGAAAGAAACTCTTTTGGGTGGGTCACAATGGCACCTAACAAGATCTGGAGGCAGAAATGGATACCAGGGTACTTCAAAAAGGGTTCTCATTCAAAGGTAAAAGGGAATTGGGCACTAGTTTTTGCCCTACAAAAACTACATAAAATCAAAGAAAACTAGTTGTAGCCAGCCACAATGGCATGGTATGTATGGTACTTAGGTCAACAATGACTAAACATGTGAGTGTGAAACTAGATCCCTGACATCTTTGATGTCCTGGTAGAATTTACCACTGTGGTTCATGCAGTACCTGTCATCACTATGGCAATCACAGGTTTATGAGATCATGCAGAGTCAGTTTTTCCTATTGATATATTGTAGTAACAAAAAGCACAAGCAATAGCAGTCTGGTACCTGATTCATTTCCCTCTGCACTGAAGATTTGGGAAAAAGAGAGAAGCCAATTTGGACTATGATCTGGCGTTCACAGAAGAAGTATAGTTGGGGAGAGTTACTGGACCCTCTATTAATAAAGACATAGTAGTTCAAGAAATTATTTGAAGTCATTTTTGAAAAGTGATTCTATTTCCATCTCATGTTGATGAAATTAGTTATTCTGAGTACATTAAAAATCAACTTTTACCACTAAAGACATTTGAAAATCATTAGTTATACAAATAGGTTTTTAAGTGGGTTATGCTATATGGGTACCTCTGCAAGAAAAATAAATTGCAAAACTGGTATTTTAAATAAAACCATCTGATACATAATGTGGGTTAAAATAGTGCTTCTGCAAATTTAAGGATCACAGTTCAAACAGAAAAAAAAAAGTTACAGGCTACTGTGTGAACAGACGAAGGGACTATGGTTGTTCAAGTGTGGCTGACCAGTCTGAGACCTGAGACAGTCAATATTGTGAGTCTATCTGAAAACTTCCTGGAGTGTGGACCCAGGGCATGCTCAATGGAAACACCTGTTTTAAAGGTTGACCTCATATGGAAACAGATTTGATGCGAAATGATATGGAAGGGACATGGAAAAAGATTTCCAGGTATTGCTCTTAGAACTCTGGTGAGATGATTTTAGTACAAGATGGGTACTCAGTTCTAGATAAGTTACTTTGAAGGTGACTGGAGAACATATAAGAAGAAAAGACTTGAAGGCAGTTAGAAGAAGTAAGTAAGCTTCATAAGTAGCATGTGTGTCATGCAAAGAACACTGCCAGCATTGTCTTTAATAATCTGGCCTTGATGATCTGAAGGACCAGTGTTTGAATCCCAGGCTCTGCACTTGTTGCCCGCATGACCTGCAGCATGTAGCAATACTACAGTGTCCTTTATAAGAAATTGACAATAGTAGTCCTGACGTTCTAAGGCTGGTTGGCAGGGAGAGGCTAATTTGATCATTTATGTAAAGAGTTTGGCAGAGAACTTGGCACTAAAAAGTCTCTCAGCACATGTTAGTTACCTCTAACTACAAAGTCTCTCAAGAAGTTTTCAATAAATTCAACCTGTAATGACCAAACAATGGAACTGTCATAGAGTAGCTCTAAAATGAGAGATTGCAAGAAAAAAATACCTGTGTAATAATCAAGTCTTTCTCCATTAGCCTCTCTTCATTTTGTTCCATCTCTTCTTACTCCCTCTCCTCTGCTTCCACCCTCTCTCTCACACCTTTTTCAGAATTAATAATTCTGGAAATTATTAAGTAGCCAGAATAAAATAATCCTGATGATTATAAAGTGCTTGTTTTTGTTTTGTAATCTACTTCCTTTTTAGATGCTTTTTTAACTTCTTTCTTTTCTCTTCATCATCTTCTTCTTCTTATCCCAAATGGGAGCATGAATCTCATCTTTCATCCCCCTGGTTGACCAAGTAGTCCCATTCATAGTTTAAATCTTTATCTGGTTCCTAGAGAAAAGGATTATAACTCAACCAGCTTCATCAAGACAGATGACTCCAGTCATTGAAACAAAACTCACACAGATACACACATTTACTTTGACAAAGATTGTTTTTTCTAGTAATTTCTGACCAAACACTCCTATTTAAGGCAAATGTGCACGTGTCTTAATTTTGGTGTAATCCAAAATCGGTGATATCTCTAAGCTAATTTCTCCCTACAAAGCTCATTCCAAAACTCATAGCTTGATGCCATTCTACCCATATGTCTTTTCCTCTTTCAGTTTTACTGAAATTAACTCATTTTTCTAAGTGCTATGCACATTTGCTGAGAAGCATTTTTCAAGTTCAGGGACTTCCTGTTTTACTTTTCAAATACATTACATATGTTTTAGAGTTTCTCCTGTAGAATTTTCTTCAGTCATTTTACTTTAAATTTCTCTTAACCGAAGAGTTGTAGTCTTCTTTCAGATAAGTGATTTCTTATCTGTGCTTTGTGACTCTCAAGTGTCAAGAATTATCTCAGGGTGTCATGAAATCCTTTAAAACTTTCAAAACATCAACAGAAGTCCACTTTGATGTTAATAAGAAATGTCTGCCAGAATGCATCTTAGAAAGCATTACAAAATTAAATAAGATTTGTCTTCTTATCATAATAAAACATTTTAAAAGAATCTTAGTGTACAACTTTGAAGTAGCTACTTTTGTAATCATTCTAAAATATTTTTAAAGGAAAATTTCTTTCCCATCTATTAGGTCATGTTAATCAAAATCTAATCTTGGTTATGCAGTATTAAAGTTATCACATTCATTTAGAATTACCAAGTTTTACTGGGGCTGCATTTAAATGAGGTGATTTAAATCTTGAAGCTATTTTCCTATTTTATTGTTGAGTAAAAATCTAACTACCACACATCCAGATGGGATTTGTTTTCCCATTTGTCTGTTTTGATTTGATTTTGGCCTAATTTGAGTCCATTTACCAACTTTCCTCCAAAATTGTCCACAATTTAAACATTGATTCCTAGGTGTAATTTTCTTGTAACAAATA
Organism: Manis javanica; assembly: GCF_040802235.1. Lineage (NCBI taxonomy): Eukaryota > Metazoa > Chordata > Mammalia > Pholidota > Manidae > Manis > Manis javanica. Next base: position 58,193,321 of record NC_133168.1, read on the forward strand.
CTTAGTTTTCCACCCTGACGGAAGAAGCACATTCTTGGAATTGATACCTTTTCTTTGCGGAATGAAAGGATGGAAAAAAGTATTTTTTCCAAGGAACTTAATGGAACAGAAAAATGAAGCTGCCTGTTGAATTCCTTGTTTCTCTCTTTTAACCCCATTTTAATAAAGGCAGAACTTAGTTTTGTATTGATTATGAAATTATTCACTTTTACTTCTAACAGAATTTAGTTAGTAGTTGCAGATAGATTTAATTATTAAAATTTCCAATCTCTATATATTCAATTATATGTGCCATAGTAGATATTTATTTTTTGAAAATATAACTTTTTATAGTGAGTGTTTTAAAATGATATGATACACGAGAAAAATGTTTGCATTTACATTCTTTAATTTCTTTGTAATTCTAAGTACCTTTTGATCTATTGCGGCTTTTTTTATCAAAGGTCTCTGTTATCTCTGCTTTGGTACTTGCATTTCTGACTTTTCATTGCTACTATTATTTGTGGAAAGTAGCCCCAGAGATGGGACCTGTATCCCTTGTGAGACTGAAGCAAATAAATCATGTTCCTTTTGAGGAGGGGAAGAGCAAGTGATTGCATCACTTTCTTTGATTCCTCTCTTTTTTCTGCTGCTTTGGTATATCTAACAGCAACTCTGCAAACTTCCTCCTTCTGTAGTGCTAAATAATTTATTAGCCAAATAGCCAACACAAAATTAATGCCACTGTAGCATGAGCCAGAGCTGGGGTGGGGGTTTAGGTGACTCAGGGGGCCAGTTTAAAAGAGCTATAAACAAAAATTTTTACTCTCAAGAAATATTAGGACAAGAAGGCATGTAGGAAGTAATGAAACTGAGCAATATGTCACCAAATGCACACTGCCATAGGACAGATTGGAAAAGTAATACTGTGAGGACACCACCAGTAGGAGGAGACATTAATCCTGAAGGTGACTTTGCTGATGCTCATCAGGAGAGCCGAGGAGGCCTCCACCCTCCCTCCAGGTGATTGGAGAGGAAGGACGGGCTTGCAAATGAGGGGACATACATGTATCCTGCATAAATCCACTTAACTTGTTAGAGTGACAGTGGAAATGATGCAGAGGTTTACTTTTGGGAGGGGAGAGGTAATGAAGGACCAAGAGGTAATGAAGGACCAAGTGGGGATGTAGCACAGCCTCTTAGTGCATCAGGCTCTTCACAAGTCACTCCAACAACTAAGTCTTCATGACACCACCTGGGAGGCAGATGTTATTCTGGCTTTATGGACTATCAAACTGAACATCTGAGAGATTCAATAATTTGACTAAAATTCACATGAGTGGTATGCAGTGAGGCCAGGAGTCAGCCTCCCGCTCCATGAGGCTATAGCTTCTAGATGCATCACTTTGGATGGAATTACACAACAATTTTCTTGGAAACATTTAATTTTATCAACAGGTATACATTTTTATGTTTGTATTTCAAAGAGAAATCTCTCTGTAGCGCAAAACACTAACATCAAAAAATTAGTAGAGGACTCTCTTGTCCCCTCCTGGCCTGAGCCAGGAGCTCTGCCCTTTCGCTTTCTCTCTAAATAAAGCCTCTGCCTTGCTCTCCTAAAAAAAAAAAAAAAAAAAAAAAAAAATTAGTAGATCAGAGCAGAGAAATGCAAATCTCTTAAAGACAAATTGTATCCAGATCATCAATATTTGACTATATATTTTAGTATTTCACAAGATCAGTCAGATATAAGGATGTAGAGAAAGGCTATCGCTGTCAGTGTTCTTTCTAGCACTAAGGGAACAGAGAAGTTGCTCTGTCCAGACTCAGGGGTAGACTCAACCTCAGCATAGACCCTCAGGCTGTACCACTGGCCATTCTCTTCATTTTTAAAGCCCTCTCTTTTTCTTTTTCTGATTCACTGCTCACCAAGACATCTTAGGCTAAATCCTCACAAACCTTCTACAGAGAGAATGAACTGGTCCCTTTAGCAGTTCCATTTTCCAGTGTATCTTAAACTGGGACCCAGTGCATACGTTTTCTGGGAACATGGCTGCTATGAGTTCACCCTTCAGAAGAGGTTTCATTCTAGGGGTGTGGCAAAGTCAAGTCTTGTACTTAAGAGCAGGGAATTCGTCCTCTGCGGGATTTTTAGCTACTAATTGGACATCCCAAGGTAGTAATGTGGTAAGTGACTTTCCTCTTGGAACTTTTGAAATGACATCACAACATTTAATCATGCACAGTATATTTCTAAGTTACAATATCATTTATATGGTGGTATCTTTATAGGAAATATTTAAATAATTATTGTCTGTGTAAAGAGGACAAAAGTAAAACAGTACATGAACTATGTACTGGGTCAAAATTTAATAAACCAACACTTTATGTGGAAGATCTTTAGATGCTGATATATGTATTGAGATCTCTTTCTGGCAGTTTTTCCTACATTTGGATAAATACAAAATAATAGTAAATATTTTTGTACATCTAAATGCTTCCAAATGGCACGAAATTTTGCTCATCCTTTTTTATTACAATTAGCTTATTTGGAAATGTAAGTCATGTAATCAGCTGTGATTCTAACAGGATGACCTTTCCTTTGGAAAGGTTTTCTCTGCTTTTGAAGAATAGATTTTTCAGAACGGAGATGGATGGAGTAGAGGAAGGCGAGGACGTTTTAAAGTGTGAAAACATGAGGGAACCTCAGAGTTTAAGCAACTCAAGGGGCCCCTTTGGGGAAAGGAAATGACTAGAAAAAAAAGAGCGAGAGAAGGGAAGGGAGGAGAGAAGGAGGAAAAGGAGAGAGTGAGGGGGAGGGGCAGAATATGGTAAGGGGCAGCGAGAGGAAGGGGAGAAACAAGGATGCACTTTCTGTTAAGTAGATCACGCATTATAAATATCTCTTGGGTATTTGAGTATTTATTAAAACAACTGATTAACTCATTTATTGCTTCCCAGCTTTCCTGTTTCTCTCTGCCTATCCTTATTTGCTGAAACATTAAACATTACATCTGGGAAGTACATCTGGCAAGAAAATGTTTATGATTCCTTTGCTGGTATTCAAAGTAGAAATTCTCAACCTGCTACTCAGCTGTTTTTGGAGATGGACCTTTTCATTAAAGAGCCTTGCTGATGTTTGGAACTGACTTTAGGACCATAAGAAAATGGTAGACTTTCTAAGCATTCCCTTGATTACAGCATGCTCATGTACAATTTTACGATCACTTCAGTTATTTTATGTGGTCATTAATTACTACCAAATAGAACCTTAGTTCATTTGGGAGTTCTGTAGCTATGACTATCATTGTATCTCTTTAAAATATAAATGGTTCCTGTCCAGTATCATGTCCATTTTACCAGAGTCTGGGAACTCTGTTCTCAAATTGATGATGACTATGGTTCTCAGAAGCAGAGGGATAGCATTTGTTAAACTGGACAGCCTGACACATTATTTGTGTTTAGCCTTTGAGGTTTTGAGACTAGAGCTGGTGATAACCTGAGGTCTGGTGGGTGGCCACCCCCCCTGCAGCAACTCTTCTACCACATCCACAGGTCCACAGCACATGGGAGACCAAGTACCTGTAGGAACACAGGGAGGGGTAAGATTCTCATTGTTCTGTGAAGCATTCAAGGCCACTGGGGGACAGTTTTGATTGCTAGGCCAGTCTTCGTGACAGTGAACTGAAGTCTGTCTTGTCCTTCCCTGTCTCATGGACCAAGATGAAACAGAGCTGTTTAGCTTCCATATAGTAGTCCTAAGGGCAGAAAGGCCCATCCAAACAGCACCCCAACCCTGATGGGGTAGAAGACACCTGGGCATATTAATTTGAGCATTTTGTTCCCTTGTCAAGACCATGACAATCATGAGGCAACTTGGGGGTCTATCATGTGCCAAGTACTATGAGAGTCTTTAATACAAATTTTTAAAATCCTCATCACAATTTTGTACTGTGTGCCTTATCTTCCAGACATAGACACCAAAACTGAGAATCAGAGCATTCAATGACCACCTAAGATAACATGGCAATAAGTGGTGGAGCTGGGGGATGCTTATAGTTCAAAATCAACACACATATTCTGTTTCTGTGCATCGTGGTTCCTCTTGGATATCTTGCATTAATTAGTATTTGCTTCTAGAAGAATTATGTTCCTCATAATATGATTTCTAGACTTTCATCTTCCTGGTCACGGCTTCTCTCCCCTGAAAACTATCCAAATCTCAGTATCTCAATATCGAAATATAGATCCAAGTATGATTTGTGAACATGTGAGCTAACCCACAGATTTTCTGTGAAACACTGCTGTGCCACATATTTCTATAGATGTGACCTACTTTTTAAAGCAATATATCTAAATTTTATTGGCAGGGTTCCTAACTGCTTTTGCACCAAAGATCCCTAGATGGTAGTTAGAAATGTCTACTTCTCAGAATAACATTTTAAGTGCATAAAATAAAATACATGAAATTATAAACAAATAAATTATATTAAAATGCAGTTATCAAAGTATTGAAAATAAAATTGTGGTTTAGTGTTGTACATGTCTAAATATACATCTCTTTATTAATATTATTAACAAGCTTTAGTGGTGGGTCCAATAATTATCTTAATTTTGAAGTAGGGAGCATGAATACCATTTTGAGATAGATGCAAAAAATTGTAATGTCATTGGAAATATCAGTGATTGCTATTGTGGACACAATGACAGGCACTGTGGTATTATGCCTATATTTATAATGGAATAATATGCTGAATTTCAGTCAAAGATTAGTGAAAACGGTGATTTTTTCCCCCTTTCAAGTTCATGAATCCACTGCATTCTACCTTTGAGCCCTTAGATTCATGTAAATCAGTTAACTCAACGTTCATCTCCATTTAACTAAAAGTACCAGGATATTCTACACCTGCGCAATTGACTATACCTTATAAGCAAGATTTAATGTTTATAGTTTTAAATTTTGATCTTATTATTAGGATTAGCCTTTTAGTCTAATAAGATAATTCTGAATCTTGTTCATTGCTATTTTTCCTAGCTTTAAGGAATCCTTCTATCTTCAGCCAAATGATACATTGAAAACACAGTAAAACTGATGTGGACTAAGGTCTTGAGCAAGATATTAGAACTTTTAGTTGATAAAATCCTATTAATAAACATTTTTCTGATACAGGTATCAAGCAGCTCTGAGTTCACATTACTGTACAAACACAGAAGAATGTCATGAGACAATTTCAATTCCACTTAAAGTTAAATATGCTATACAGAGCTTCCAATATGGACAACCTTATAATTTACAATCCAGTAACTCAATTAAAAATAAAATGAAGGCTAATATATGTAACTTTTTCTAGGTGAATCATGCCAGCTCCCAGAGATTACTACACTCTTTTCCAAGAACCTACCTAGTTAGTGTTTAACAAATCATTCTAAAATGGCTGAGGATCAACTTCAAGCTTACTACTTTGTATATTCTGAATACATCTCATTCGCTTTTCTGAGAATTAGGAAAAGTTTCTTTAAGCTTGAGTATGATTTGCTTGATTCTAACCAATTTACCAACTATAAAAATGAGTTTTCTTCCTCACTTCCCCCCTCCTTCCTTAGTCCCCACCTCCATCCCTTCCTTTATTCCTTCCTTCTTTTCTTCATTCATCCACACTTACTCAATGAGGAATCATGTCACTCAGCAAGATTATACAGATATATAAAGAATGTCCCTTGAAGTCAAAGCTCTCACATTTTGTCTTGCCTAGAAGCACTGACATCCTTGGAGTTGATATTTTAACAACTCATTCATCCTGGAGGGACCACTCCTCTTAATAAGGATGAACTGTGTCCCAGGACACATCTGATCCATTTTCATCTTACTCTCCATCCCTCACATCTTGAAACTTCTAGCATACTTGAGAGCTGGGTTTGAATTGTTTTAGACAGTCACCCATTAACATTAAAACATTATTTTATTAGCAGCCTATTCTTATTTTCTCGTCTTCTAGCATTTTTAGTAAACTTCCATTAGCTTTAACTTTGGCTTTCAAGCACCAAACTAAACTTTTCTGGTTACATATCACTTATCTTCTATCTTTGGTATATATTCATTTATGTGTGAGCTGATTTCAGAATTTTTAGTGTAGTTATTTTTTCACTAACTTTATCATTTAACATTTGTATAACAATGTGTTTAATGTGCTAAGTATTTCCTAATGAAGACAGTGTATATCTGTTAAATAACCAAATCTTGAGAGAAAATGATCAAATTTGCATTATTTATGAATTTTCTGATTATTAATGGAAAGATTTAGTTTATGAACAAGAAGTACATGTAGGTTTAGAACATATATTTAATAAATGAGCAAAATTGTTAATTTCAGCTTTGTTTTTCTCCTCTTTCTATACTTTGGAAGAATTTTTGATATTGCCATATGCTTCCTTGGCTTTGTCTTAGGATTATTTGCTCTTCCCTTTGATTTATTCTGAATGTATAAAAGTTGATTAGCAGATGCAGTAATACCCTTGTGAAATCTATCATAAATGCACTATGAAAATACTTGTAAATTTGTATAAAAGTGAACCCATTCCTTTCTTTTCCTCTCATATTTAGTAGAATAAGTAACCTAATAAACTGATAGTAAGATGATAAAATATATTTACAAAGCTAATTTAAAGAAATGGATATTCTTGCCATTTCCATTTAGGATACTTTTATGTTCATCTAGGGTACTTTAAATAGCCTAGAAATTAAAAATAAAACACTGTAGCTCATAAATACCTAAAGCAAAGAGGTACTTCTCTCTGTTCCCAAGAATCCTTATCCTTTTGCTAACTGCATATAATTTGGTGTAGGCCATGGTCTAAGAACTCTTCTTTTACCAAATGCAGAATTTCAGGGGACTCCCATATGATAGGGAACACTCACCAAGATGGAGAGCTCAGCCTGGTCAAGTCTGGGTTTTGAGTGAGCCGAGTCATTTCAGATGCCATAACCAGTTCCCCTTACATCTGTGTTTGTGCATACAGCGCTAACACTTATACACGCACACACAAACACACTTGGTCCCCCACAGCAAACATCCAACATCTCTCTTTGTCTTTATCTATCTTCTTGATCCTTTTTGTTATGTGTGGTCCCCAGGGAATTGCCAGGGCATGACAATTAAAACCTAGATACAGTACATTAAACGTTCTTTATAAGTACTAGGTTTGTAAAGCATGACCACCCTGGAGGGAATTTTCATCTATGTCAAATCACAGTCTACTAAGTGTTCCCTTGTTATGTCCACAAGATGAAGTGAAGTGATGTGTTAAACATTTATTTGATCAATTAAAAGATACTCGATTTTGACCTTTAAGTATTTCATCATCTTTCATGTGAATTACAGGAAGCATTTTAGTTGTCAGAGCTAAATTACCTGAAGCTTCATGTGTTTACCTTCTTAACATTTTGTCTGCTTCTGGGATATTATTTAAATTTCCCTTTAAAATAATTCCAAAGCAAGTGATTTGCTTCAGTAGCCAAAAAGGCAGGGGATGGCATTCTGCGTTCTTCGCTGGTATAATTTTACAATGTAGAGTTTCATATAGAATCTTAAGCCATTCTCTACCTATATTCATGGTCAAGGTTTCTTACAGGATGATGCTGGTCACCGACATGGCAGTATTTGAGAGTCTCCAAGGAAAACTCTGGAGTTTTCAACCATCTGTGACAAATGCCTTAATTCCACCATTAGTTGGTGTATTCTTTCTGAAAATTCTTGTGTGAAGAAATACATTAAGATATAAATTACCTAGTGGGATTTCATTTTAATAAGTCATATATTTTGTCTGAAGCATGTATGTTGGGTCAGAAGTCAGGTCCTGAGTGCTTAAGAGGTGGAGGAACACTAAGAAAGATATTGTAATGAAGAAAAGGCAGGGATAATGAACAAGATAATCTTGAACTATGTATTCCTGTGAACCAGTATCACTGAGTCTTCAAAGAAGGAGGAATCCATGACTGAAGCATGTTGACGTGGGGCCCCAGGGCCCAGGATCATGGCCATTTTTATAAGATATGTAAGTTCAGTAAGAGTAGGTTAGATAAATCTAGACATAACTCTAACAGTATTTTAGAAAAAAATCCAGAAGCCATACCTCTGAGTATTACCACCTTCCAGAACATTTCGGTGGGGTCTGAGATGAGAATGTAGGGCAAGGTAAGTCACACAGCTTAATTTCTTTCTGTGTCTACATGAGTACTTGTTTAGCATCCTCTGCATATAAAGTTCAAGTAAAGTTCTTTTAGTATTTGTTATTGCTCTGTTGTTAAGTCTCTCCTTTGGGTCAAATCTTACTCTCAGATTTATAGCTCCTGCTGCTCTTGATCTCTATAAGCAGGAAATACCCCTGTACTGCTGAGTTTTCAGAATCGACAGTGCCCACAGTGGCCAAATGAGAAGACTGCTTCCGCCTTAAGCATTGGTCTCAGAGAAGGTTAGAGTATACTTTGAACCAGAAAAAATTCCAGCCACATGAGATGTTGGTTTCTCTTTAGAGAAATGCAAGACAGAAATTTGACTTTAAAGCACAATATTCGGATGATATTTTGTCACATGCTTTTAAAGAGACACTGACTACTTGGAATCATATCCCTAGGAAATTCAAAGTTTTATACTGTGGCAATAAAAGATGCAAATAAAAACTGCATTAAGTTCTTTCCCCCTTCTCTAAAGCTGTTTCAAAATAGCTTGATGGATTTGGATTGCTTTAAGGGTGTTTTATAACACTGAGAAGGCCACACAGCACTTGAGAGTTGATAACCTTTTTTCATTTTGCATTTACTGTCTACTGCTTGTAACAGTAATGGTGCAATTTGGGAATCATTCTGAGCCTCAAATTGTATCTACAAGTTATAAAATACAGTGGAGAGTTCCTTGTCTAATTTATTTGATTAACTTTAGTAACTGACTTAGAAAATTGACCTTCTCAAGTGATGTCTTACTTGCCCTGTCTGGTGTGCTTGCCTGCATATGATAGGTTCTCAATTGTTGCTTTAACTATTGACTAATTTAACAGAAGATTTGTTACATCACATTGTTCTGTGGTATATTTCAGCTAATACTGTTTTTCCCCCTTAAACAGGATAGGCAGTTGACTACTGTCTTCTTGTTGATTGGAGTGATCAACTTAAAGATGTTAAAGATGCCCTGGACTGAGTTAGAAGAGCACCAGGAGTCCCTGAAGGGGTTAGACGAGAACTGAGACACAGAACATTCATCCTTATACAAGCTTAGAGTATAACAGCTCTCAGCTATTTTTTTCTTTCCTCTTTCTGAGAAAATGCAAAAAGTGCTTTTCTTCACACTATTGGACAAATTACCCCAGGATAAATTGAATCGTGTTTACAGTCTAGTGGTTTTATGCAATCAATTTTTTTAAAGCTGAGTTTAAAACTGGAACACTTCAATAATATCAAAAACCTAAGTAGTTTTAGGAGATCTCCTCCCAGTGGCATGGGAAAAGAGCAGTGTAACTAAAACTGGAAGTTCTGGTCCAAGTTCAGGCTCTGCTTTTTATCAACAATGTGGCCTTGAACAAGTTGCTTGTACTCTCCTTGGATGTAATAATCGTACCTCCTCGGTATGTCTGTTTGTTTTGTGAAAGTCAATGACACACGTGAGTGTGCTTTATAAATTCTAAAATGTTAACAAATGTTGAGTTATGATTTTGATGATTCTTGTTCTCCTCTCCATAAATTGCTCAACAGTCTCACCAATGAGCAATCCTCTTTATAAGGTTTATTGTATCGACAGTAGCTGAATGATGGGAAAAGGAGGACAAAAGGGGGCTGTCAAATGAGACAAAGGGAACAGTGAGGGCACAGGAAGAAAGCCTGGCATATGGTGAGGTGGAGGAGGGGCGAGGTATGGAGGACACTGGTCAGAGGAAGAAACACACACACACACACACACACATTCAACTGTGCTTCTGCAGAAGTAGCTCTTACATAAAAAAAGATGGATAGGAGGGTCGAAATGTCTCTTCATGATCTTCTGTTGCCAGTTCTTGCCTTATAAAACCAGTTGTCTATTTTGGATTGGCAGCTGTAGCCATGACTATTTAATCATATTTAATCTCTGTCTCATTTTTTTCGATGAAAAAATGCCTTAAAATGATATTTTTTAGAGCTGTTCTTAGGCCTTTATAAATAGACTGGTTCTCGTGTGCACCAAATGCAGAGTTTCTAACAAGGTGTGTAAGCAGTTCTGGAAACAGCCTCAGGTGGCATTATCAATAAATATGTTAGTCATCAGGTGTGGCCCTAGGATTATTTGAGATTCTGGTTATAATGCAGACTCCTGGGACCTTCAAATGGACCACACCAATGTCAGTGTGAGTAGAACCTGGGAATCTGCATGCCAAACAAGATTTTTAGGCAATTGCTGTCCACACACCAGGATGAGAATCCCTGATGGGGTCAATCTGAGCACCAAGTGCAAGATCCTGGGAGCATATCCACCTCACTGAAGCAGCTCCAGGCTGGCTGGGATGCCCAGCACTTCCAGGCAATTGGCTAACAGACTTTTCCCTGGAGGATAATTAAAGCATTCTCCATCCCTCATCCTCCTTTAGTCCCTTCCAAATTAGAAGTTTGGGGATACTCCATGGCAGGTTCCTCTCAGGTTTCTTGCCTTTTATCTTTAGGCTTGAATCTCACTCAAACCTCTCAGTTTCAGGTTGCAGGTTTAGTTTTGGTTATGGGTGGTGAGTCACAGAAAGCATGGGGTATTTTTATCTGCAACTTTTGGTGTGCTCTAGGACTATGATCTGTGCATTTGGGCTAAAGGGATCCTCTTTACATGATTTGTCAGAAGAGAGAAAACTTGATAGCACAGGGGCCACTGTCATGAATCAATCTACATCAAAAGAACCCGTGCTTCCGGCCCGCCCCCTGCTCACTGCCTGAAGCCTTCACAAGCCTCAGACCACGCTCAGCCAAAGGAAATGTGCGGAAGTGTATTTTTCATAGGAATTAACTCTTGCTGCCAAACAGGCACATCACGTTCTTTTAGATCTGTTACCCTCCTAAATGGCCATGGTGTTTTTCTCATCCACAGTGGTGTTCTGTTTTGTTATAACTTTGCAAATTCAATGAATGTTTTGTAGGTAATAAAAGAAAGCCCATGGAATCTTCACTGCTTTATTAAAAAAAAAAGAAAGAAAATCTGTGGCCAAAGAAAAAAATGTGACTGAATTTTTATTTATGGTCAATAAGCCCAGATGAATATGTGGTAGACGTTGTGAACACTGCTACAAAGCAAATCACCGTGTCAGGAGAAATATTATTAAATTCTATAATTTCCGTTTCTGAAAGTGGTTTCTCTGTGTGGAGTTGGAGAAAGAAAATTACATTCAATATTCACCTTAACTGAAAAGCAGCTGAGTGTGGTGGCTGATATCCTATAAATAGCAGATCTGTGACCTCATTCCTGTTCTCTCCCTGGCCTAGCTGTTTCCAGTTTCCAGTTGAATAGAAAATTGTCAATCATCTGGCGAATGTGGGCATATAGGCCAGCTTATTTGGGTAGTTCTGTCCCTGTCCTTGTTTTTCTGTAGGTCCTGTACCTGCATTTAAACGAAAGCAGCCTGTAGTCTAGGTCTGTTGCTTTATGCCTATATGGCCCAGGTAATTGCAGTTGTGTGGAAATGGCCCAATGTGACCTTGGAAAACTGCTTAACCTTTCGGATCCTCAGGTTCTCCATCTGTAAAGCGAATACTGTAGCTGCCTCTCCTTCATTTCAATGGAATGCTTTGAGAATTGATTAGATAGTGTGCATAAAGCAAGCTGACCTCCTCAAGAAGGAATACAATGTATGATTTTATTTCTCCTCTCAAAGCTCTTAGACCAGGCCTCTCCAGTACAACGTGGTCATTATCTGTGCCTTTGGACTGCCTGGAGAGGAAATTCACACCATTCAGGGCAAAACAATCCACTCCAGTTTCTAAATGGTGGGGATTGTCTTTCTATGGAGCACAAATTCAACAGATGGTTGCCAACCTTCCACTTGATTTTGTGGCTCTTTAAACTGTGTTCATTAAAACTTCAGCTTGCGGACGGCTTTGTAGAGACTTGGAGGGATATGTGAATGACCGTTTGTGATATAACAGATAGATACAGCCTGGGTTTTGGGTCTTCGATTCTTAGAAGCAGTTGTTAAATTAACATGTAAAATAACAAACAGGATCACTCTATCAGTAATTAGAAGGGGCTTAATTCATTTCTCACATGTTTGTGTATAATCTTCTGTTGTCAACATTTTGGAACTTCACTAATAAATGTATTTTGCAGTATTTGAGCACAATCATGTTTCATGTTGAATTTCAAGTTCCTTTTTTTCAGAAGACGGAACACAAACCTGAACCAAGGTTTTGGGGAAACAGAGACCAAGTCTGTTTCTGTTTTTGTTTTACAATGTTTAGAGATGTATAATGCCATGCACTTTTGATTTAAATCTGCCATAGTTTATTTTTCCTTCCTTTCTCCCATTCTTTTCTGAACATGCACGCATACATGTATTCACTATTTAGCTTGTGAAGTTTTCATTTATTTAGCAAATGCCCTGCTTTACGGAACATTCTGACTGTTTCCTTGGACCATTTTGCTGCAAGAAATAAATGTATTCTTTAAATGATTTATTTCTTTTTCTGTCAACTTGGGAACCAAAATAAAATTGACATTCGCAGAAAACAAAGGTGCTGTAGAACTTGAAAACATTTACTCGGAAATAAAAATTTGTGTTTACTTCGAGCTCAGTTTCTGCTGTAAAACAAACATCACGGACCCTCAGAAGAAGAGAAGCCCCCTGCTGACACATTCTCACATTGATTGATGATGTTGTCTTGGCAGAGCAGCTTCAGAAATGGCAATCAGGGAACAAACGGATAGTTTTGTTCAATAAAATACCTTTTGAAAAGACAAGAAATCTCAGAATTCAAGGCATTGCATTTGCAACTGGTAAAATGTAATGGTAGGAGCTCACTCTTTGAAAAACAAAGAAAATGGAATTATGCCTTAGTCTCAGTCAGATTTGAAGGACACCAGGTCACACTGTAATGTGTGACTTTATGTGTTGAGAGTGACACACAAGTGGGAATATGGCTTCTGTGTTTCCTACTGGACCATACAAGCCCAGTATCGGCCTGAGCTGAGAACTGTATACCACTGAGATGGGGTAGGAGGTAAGCATAGTAAGGCTTATAAAGTATTTACAGTTGTCCAGGCACAGTGCACCACCTGTATTAACTCAATTTGACTCAGGTTGGCCTTAATGATAGTCTTATTGTGCCAATGAGGAAATGGTACAGAGTAGTTAAGTCATCAGCCAAAGATCACACAGCTAGGGAAGAAGAGAGCTGGGATTTGAACTCAACTACTTTGATTACAGAGTTCACCTCTCATTAAACCTATGTTGACTCAATTTATTTATTAAATAATAAAGATAATTATAATAAATCCTTAATACATCAATGTTAGTACAAAGACAATTTCTAAATTGTACCATTGTTTACATATTTTCATTTTCCACTTGCAGGCATTCTCACATTTTTTTCTACTTTCCATTTCTCTAATGGATTATTTATTTTATTTTAGGACTCAGATATATCATACAATTTAACTTAGTTCCTGGACACTGTCTTTCTGGTTGCTGTAGGAGTCTATAATATTACTTCAAGTGGGTATAAATCTCTTCTATTTAATGTTTTATGCCATGAACAAAAGTATGTCTTAAATCCCATTTTCAAAGTATAATTTTGACTGCTTATAATCATATCTGCGTTTTCCTCTTAGAGAATTTCTCAAGATTTTTGGGGGCACATAGTAATTGTGTCTTTTTAATGTGGGCATATCATATTCAACACTCCCTCCAGATTTGGGGAATTGTGTTTTGTTCTTTTACTTCTCCAGTCACACATTAACAGAATTGCTTAAAATAATGAAAAGAAGTCATTTAAAAGCTTCCTAACCACTTATAAAACACTGGAGTTAGAGCTTTGATATTTAGAAGAGTATGTGTTTGGAGACTAAGCTTATAGAGACCCTTTTTCTAGGTCTTGGCAGGTTTAAATGTGTATGAGTGGGTTCTTGATCTATTCTTGAACAGAACAAATTAGTGAATTTGGCGCCGCTCTACTCTAAAAGTTCTAATTCAGTGCTAAAAGCAATCTGAAGAGTAGCGCACTGATGACCTTGTGAAGCATAGGTAGCAAAACTACCAGGCAGTAGGTCTGAGGCTTTCATATGCCGCAATATTTTTTCTATCACCTCATTTAGAGTTTTTCCTGTTGCCATACTGACTGGAATAAAGTGGAAGTGGAATGTCGCTTTAAATTTTGTCTATCAGTCTGAACCAAGACCTTGATTCATGCTTGTAAGATGATGGATTTGACTTTGGCAGCCTCAATACTTCCGTAGTAAAGTACCATTTAAAAAAAAAAAAAGAGCAACAAAACCTCATTAAATGAGAAGATAAGATTGAATTGCCCAGGGTCCCCTCATTTGAAACTCAACAAGCCCACTCAGCAGGTATGGAACTCCCAGAGTGCTTGGGAGTGATTCTATGTGTCTTCAGTAACCATGTTCTAGATCACTCTGCTTTTCTGGAGCAAAGTATTTTAGCCCAAGTGATACAAAGATTGAATTTATTTTTGAAGTTCTGGTAAAGATTCAGAAGGTGGAAACTCTTTCAAATCAGTCAACCCATGTACCAAGGTGACTAGACAGTGGGTCCTTCAAAGCATTTTCTCCAGAGATTGCAGATCATTTTAAAAACCATCATTAGGAAGACATACCATTGCTGGAATTTGTTGGAAAGCCAGAAAAAGAAAGAAAATACAACAAATATCTCAGTGAAGTTTTCTGGGAGCTTGACTCTGCTGCAGATGGCTTTTAGGTTTCCAATTTTGCTTATTTTCTTAAATAAAATATCAATACTTCATGATTAAATTATTTTCCATTTATTTTGATGACTGGTTTTGATTTCTTAGTTTCCACTTTGAAACCATGTGAATTGTTGACTTTCAGTTGTCTTGGATACTTCTGCTTGGATACAGTAAATGCAGAAATTTATTGCAAGATATTTGGCAGAAAAACAAGAAAAAGAGGTAGTGGCTTGAAAGAAAACTGTGGTCAAGGGTACATTTGAATTGAAATGAGGTTTAAATCAGAAGATATGGGTCTCCTTCCTTCCTTTATATTTATTCAGGAATTAGTTCTTGTAAACAAATGAGCTGATTGTCTACTATATACACAGCAAGCATTGTAGAGGGCTCCTGGGATGCAAAGACAACTTTTATTTATTTATTTTCATATATATTTATAATTTGCCTTGTTGCACAAATGATTTGAAGAAGGTGACATGAAAACTACCTTTAAGCTGCCCTTCAATGGACTGAAACCTACCAGGGGATAGAGTCGGCTGTAGAAAAATCATAATACAATATGAGTAAGTGCTGTTACAAAAAGACAGGCAAAGTGTTGTGGCAACAAGAGAGTCTAGTAAGCATATCAGCAATCTGTTGATTTTCATTTACTTCTTTAATTGATTTCTTACAATTTATGTGACTCTGCTACACACCCCACAAGAGTCCTAGGTTCCTGGACTAAGCAGGAAATGTGGAGTAACCATAGCACAATCCAGGACACAGACCTTGACGAGTAAAGATGTCCTGATATATTTACTTGATTCAGGGCAAGTTTCTAGTCTGTCTGAATCTCCATAGTGCAAAACCACAGATGACCTAGAATCAATCTCTAAGGGTTTTGAGCTAATCTACGAGATTCTATGTCCAGAGATCTTGAGTGTTAAAGCAGTGACTGCTCTCCTAAGATCCTGCTATTATTAGCAGGGGAAGTATATTTATCTTTGAAAGTTTCCCAATGATGATATTTGTGTGTTTATTTCCTTTAAAGAAACAAACAAACAAAAAAATAAAAATAAAGAGGAAAGTGGGAGAGGGGATTGGGGTCCAAGAAATGTAAATACTCCTTTGTGGTATGAGTTCTTCTGCCTGGTGAGGACTTTATAGTCCCTATTTTGTATTACTATGTAATTATATACAATAGTTCTATGTTATGTATAACTGGTTATATGTGGTTGAGACCAGAAGATGAGGCTAAGTAGAAACACAGGTAACTATCTGATTTCCTTTCTGACTTTGTCCCCAGCAAATGAGTATGTTTGCTTAAGGTTGAGTGTGAGTAACTGTACCTGAACAGGTGAAGTGAAATTTTGTAGTCACAGGCAATAATATTCTGTATTTACTAGTAGCTTTAAATTAAGTACATTTTCTATTACAGCTTCTTCTACACCTTCTGTTAAAAGTAAATTCATGCTGAGTTTTGGCAAGTTTAGTCTTTTATTTTATTCCTGCAGAAGTGTAAATGATAAAAAGTTTAAAAAAAAGGAAATACAGAGATTTTTCCACATTCCATTTTTAGGGGTGTGTTTTAAAGGGATCCACCAGCAAATTCATATGTTTATCACAGTAATACAGAAGTCAATATCTTCCTGACTGCCTGCTGTATCTCCCAATACAAAGTGTTAATCTCAAGTATTTTCTGGGTGAAGTGATGACAAATGTTACCAAAATGTCCTGTTTGTTATAAATTGGTTATTCTTGACACACACACACACACACACACACACACACACACACACACACACACAGACGTGTAACAGCAGAAATGCTTCTGTTGTTTGGGAGGGAGCTCAAAGTGGCTAAAATTCAGTAATTATCCCAGTACAAGCAAAGAATTAGGCAGCATTTTTCAAATTCCAGAAGGAATCACGGAGAGGAGGGGAGGAGAGAACTTGCCAGGAGAGTGAGAATTGTATCTTGGGGGAGGGGAAGAGAATGGCCAGCTCTTTATACCCACTTCTTTTATAGGAAAAAAGAGCAGCCAGCAGAAACTAGATGAGGATCAACATGGGGTGAGGGTGGAGGGGCTAGCAACTGCTGAGACAGTCAATAGGCAGATTGTTCATCGCGCATTGCCAGAAGATTAGCTGAGCAAATGCACAGACAATGCTGATTAGCGACTTGAAATGCATCAGTTCTTACTGGGGAGAACAAAGCGGGTCCAGGTCACCGTCCTACAGCCTAACTGCAATAATGGAACCCAGCTATGCACAACAGAATGTTCAGAGCTAAGAAATGTGGGCAACGTGTCTGTCTGTTTGTATTCACTAAATTTCTCTCATCTCTGGAATGGCCTCAAGAGATACATATCTTATTTCTCCCAGTTTCTCAAGGGAGAACAGTCTTATAATCACACCCCTGCATATTTCAGCCCCTTGTGGGTTGTGTATTTCTTTCCACTTAATCTGAGAAGGCAGATATCACTGAATTGTCACAATTTGGCCCCTTCTTTTTACACTGACCTTGCAGATGCAGGTGATCATATTGGGAAAAATTTTAAATCACTCTCAAAATGTATTATTTACTTACATAAAGAAGTGGTACCAGCAGTTATAAATGTATTTGAATATTTTAAACTTATGAAATAAAGTGGAAAACAGTTGTTTTATCTTACTTTTTTCTTTCTTCCTATGAATATGTTTCAGACAAAAGATTGTGTATTATTTGTCTTAACTTGATCCTCTTTCTTCCATTATGAGTCCAGAGATCTCCAGTGTTTTTATTCCACTACCCCTGCTACAGGGCTTTAATTTGGGCACCTATGAAATAGAATATGACCCTGGGTTGGCAGAATTCTAAGATGCCAGAAATTTTCATGGACAACTCTTTATGCAATATTACTGTACATAGCAAATGTAGCCATTCTATTTTATTGATGTTATAATTAAACCTAATAATAGCATCTCTCTTTACATTTTCTCTACATATGTAAAAATAATCTTAGTATTATTTATAGGTATGTTATTCTTTATGAGAAGCTTTTCTCTTCCTTAGATAAAACACTTTTAGTCATAATGCTCTTCAAAGGATTCTTCTAGGAGAAAAGCACTCTAAGACTGATGTGTTGTTCACAATCCTCATTGACATTGTCTACCTTATTGGTTTTGCAGTTTCTCTCTTTTTCCTTTTGTTCTTTCTTTGTATTTCTAATGCCCAACCCCTTCTTACTTTATTTCTTCTCTAACAAACATCTGACTAGTTCAAAGACTCTTCTGAATTAGGGAAACAATGAAAAAAAGCTTCAGAATATTTTATAGGAATAATTTTTTTTTGTTAACCATGCCACAGTTAAGCTAAAATATATTGGAATAAATTATTTTAATCAAATTTAAGAGACCACAGATTGTTAACAATAATATATAAGGAACTCCCACAAATAAATATTTTTTAAATAAAAAAATAACAATAGCTATGAATAAACAATTCAGAGATGAAATGCAATAGTCAAGAAACATGAAAAAATGCTCATTCTCACTGGTAAACCGAAACACAGAGTGGAAATAAATCATCATGTTATTGACAAAAATTGTAAAAGATGGATAATATAAAGTGTTGGCAAAGATATGGAAAAAAGTAATAGTGTAATTTGATAGTGTTTTATTTTTAGGTAATTTACCAATTCTATCAAAATTGCATACTCTTTCATCCATTATTGCTATTCCCAGAAAATTATTTTACAGATAATTCAGGTGTGAGCACTAATACCTTTTTTCTGTCTTTCAAGAATGTTTATAGAGAAACAGTTAACTGATGGAACTGCTGTTATATTCATAACATGGAATATTAAACAGCAGTTAATGAGAATGATGTCCTAACAGAAATATCTATGCAATATATTGACTTTCTGAATGAAAAAGATGTATCTCAGAAACATCAGCATAGAATGATATCATAGATGTAAAAGAGAAGATAAAGCACCTCTCCATGTGTGTAGAAATGTAACAAATATCTGGAAGAGTAACACAAAACTGCCATCCACTTCACTCTGGGGAGAGAAATAGGATTACAGCAAGGAAAGATGAGGAAGGAATTACTATACTGTTCTATATTTTTACAGTTATGTTTTATTTTGGTAACACAAACAATAAAAAGAAAGCACTTTCAGGTACATAGATAAGTTCAGATTAATGATAATGTTAGCTAATAGAGGCCTGCAGGAAATATGCTTTAAAGAATGCATAAAATGATGGGTTATTTGTGAATAAATCATCATATAAAGTTATATCTGCTATAAGGCTTGTCTTGAAAGTGCAATTTTTTACCCATAAGGTTGATATATTAGGAAATGATTTGAGAATAAAAGAAATATTCTGTTCCCTTCTGCTTGATTTCATCCATGAGAAACATTAGGTGAATGCAGAGAATGGCACCCAGCTCACTTGAGTCATGATGAAGACACAAAATGTACACACGCACCTCAAACATCTACCATCAAAGTTTGCTGCATATATCAGAAGTCACAACCATGTACATCTGTTACAATTTTCCTTCTCATTTCAGATAATGTCCCCTCCCACAACTTCAAAATAACTCAAAACTGAAACTCTCAATGTTCACTTCCACAAGCAAACTTCAAATTTATTCAAAGTGAAGTGTCATTTTTATTGGTGTATTTATATATTAGTTAACTATTTCATGTGTATAAAACAGTGCTACTGTTTTTATTAGGTTCCTATATTATTTTTAATGTTCATTGGCAAAGTTTTTGAGTGTCATTCTCCTAACACCATTTTCTGCATAAGCTCAGTTATTTTTATTGTACAATTTTACATAGCATGGCACCTTTGAGGAATGCATATGTCATATGATTATAGACCTGACAGTATACTACATACAGTAGACCAGTGAACTGTGGTATCTGGTTACTTTGTTTTGATGGAGTCAAGGCGTAGCATATTTTGGGAGTTAGCTGTAGGTGTCCCATTTTTCTGCCCATCTTTGAGCAAAAGTGCAAAGTGGCTTTAATCTAGATGATCTTTGCAAGAATGTTTGTAAAGCAAACAGCCTTAGCAGTTAGATAAGTGTCTCTTCCGGGAGCAAAGGGTAGGTTTGCTTGTAGTGTTGGAAGATAAAGTATTTCCCCTCCATAGCAAAAAGCAGGTATGCTTACTGCCTGGCATAAAACATAGGTTCCCTAAACTCAGAATTTCTTTCCTGCAACCAATTGTGTGCTCGCATGTCACTTGGCACTTTTTGTATCACCTTGTGAGAATTGAGACTTGGAGAAGTGGGGCAAAAATGATAACTCTCTGTCCACTGCTATTGCTTTGAATAATAAACTTTCCTGTTTTTGACTCACCAGTTTCATGTCTTGGTCAGCAACCAAGAAATTGTTGGAAATAGGGTAAAATCTCAGACCCTTCACAGTTCTTGGCAACATTCTGTAAGATGTCATAGTCTTACAGGTATCTTCATAAAATTATTATTTGGCATAGTTCAGGACCTTATTGCAAAGATATAATCGCCACGTCTTTTTTCACTTTAAAGAATGGTATATCCAATAACAGGAAATAAAAGGGTGTGTTGGAGAACTTTTGAACTAAGCAACATCTTCAGTGGTCAAAAACTGGGGTGGAGAATATTTCTAGTTTCCATTTTACTTGATTGAGTAAGTACCTAAAAGGTACTTTCACACTACCTAAAAGGAGAATTGTTTATGTTAACATCATTCTGCTATAAGCAATTATCTTAGAAACTTTTTAGAAATAGCTTATCATTTAGTGAAATGTAAGTACTTCTGCTACAGTTTCATGTGTTTGATCAGGCAATATATATTGTTTCTATCCTATATAAAGCTTGTGAGGAATACACGAATGAATAAGCATTTTCTGTGTTTTGAAAACCTTGTACTCAAGTATAAGAGATAGAACAAAACAAAGGGAAACAAAAACACTATGCAAAGCACGAAGTATTAACTCCAATGTTGATAAGAAGAAATAAAGAATTGCAGCTGTTCTGAGGAGAGAAGGATGGAAGACTTCAAGAAGACAGTGAAGACAGTGGGATTAAATTAGGAAAGAGAGCATTTGGAGAGGGAAAGTGTGTGTGGAGGCAGAAAAGTTTATGTGCTAGTGGAAGAAAAGCCTGGAAAAAGTTGGGGCCAGATTCCCAGTCATAAGAGTCAAGAATGGTTAAGGACACTTAACTTTATTGATTCAAAGTCAGACATTTTTAAAAAATTGGAGCACCTCTGTAATGCATTTAATAATCTATTCTATTTTACAATCTCTGACCTTTTTCATTTGCTCTGTCAGGTGGCAGCTATTACATAGCTATATAACACACTTTTTTTTGATACTTTCTGATAAGATGAAGGAAAGCCCCCAAATAATCCATTTTAGATTAATGTGAGTATATTCATGTGATTGTAAGATAGAAACATGTAACTATGAAAGTGACTTTTGGAATTTTGGGGCCAATCTTCTGGTTTACACACTTTATAAAAACTCATACTATTTATAAGTATTAAATGACTACTCTACTAGCTTTGTATTTAGGATTTAATCCATTGCCAAATGCAAGGTAATAGAGCTAGTAATTAAAATTTGATATAGGTAGTTTGGGGATTTAAATCGTTTTTACTTACTCTCAAAACTATTCTATTAGCTATTCTGCAACTACTATAACACACCATTCTTTAACCACAAGTGGCTATGGTGAGCTCCCAGTCTTTTAGGGGTGTGCCTCCTCCCAATGTGAAAAGGAAGTGATGGGAGTGTCAGAGAAAGCTGCTTTAAGAAAGTAACGCTTGAAAAGATTGATCATATATTTTGATCCTCATTAAGATGGAAAAAATTTTTTTGTACTTTTTTTATTAATGGTATTACATATTTATTTAAAGCTTTGATGAAGTTGATGAAGACACACATGACAAGGCTACCATGTAGTTAGCCTGCTGAAAACAACCATCACTTGAAATTTTCAGCAGCTTCTCCCTCTATAATTAATATTAGTGATTTAATTTAAAATTTTGAGCAAGTAGTTTTACAACTACTTTATTTTTTGCATTATTTGCAATTAATACATGAGTGTTGAGGCCCAGAAAGGTTGAATGATTATACAAAGTCACACAGCAAGGCAATATAGAATACTTGGTTCCTAAATAGCTCACATACCCAATGCTAAGTAATCTGAGACACACCATAACTCATGTTACATAACAAGGTTGGCCATGCATTGGCAAATCTAGTGGTTGAATCTGGGCCATACATTGGCAAATCTAGTGGTTGAATCTGGACTGGAGTTCTGAGAAAGATCTGCTTGTCATTGTTGTGAACCCAAAACACTCCTTCTTTTATCACTCCAACTAGTGTTTAAAATATGTTATATACTTGCTTTTCCATCATTGCTTTTTGTTCTACATCAAAGTCAAATCTGGGATTATATTTTCTTAGAATGACTTTATAGAAAATCCTAGTTTTCAATTTATAACCTCCATAATTTGTAGGATTTGCTTAAATTTTAAAAAATTAATTAATTAACTTGAATGTAAAGTGGGATAATTTATTTTGTTTTCTCTAAAGGACGGGACTTATTAAGAGCCAATAGGATAACACAAATTGAAATATGATTCAAGATGTTTCCAAGTGGGTGAATTGGCACAAATAGGACAATGTGCTGGAGAACATCAAGTTTGTAGGCAATTAGAATTTTATCTGTAAAAATATTCTTTTGAGGTTAGGGCCTTTAGCTTTAACTTATAAACATTGCTTTTCTAGCGAAGATTTTTGTTTTAGGTTGTACTCCAACAATAAAAATTTGGAATTTTGAATTTATGTTACAAAATGAGATCTTTATATCTGCTTTTGTGTTTCTGAATTTGAAAATTGGTTTATGAATATTGAACTAAGGGTTGGTTCAAGTAGTTATGGACATTTAACAGTTTGATCTTGAATAATGTGCTATTTGCTTAACCTACAAATTATGTGTTAGATTAGGATAGTCCTTTGGGACCAATGTGAACAAATTAGGTCATTTTTATATTTTAGAGAAATTAAATTATTGATTACTTCAGTAATAGTCATCATAATTAGAATGAGTCCTGATAGAACCCGCAATATGTGAGGGAAAATAGATGGTATGACAGTGTGTGCATGATATATCGAGCTGATTCATAATAATAAAACCCACAAATTTTAAGTGAAAGTTGATAAAACAATGAATCTCTTTAATGTTACCATTCCACTAAAAATGTTCTAACATCATAATCTAGGAATATCATTTTTTATAGGAACTAAAAATACTGAGAAATATTCTATAATATCTGGCTCTTATTTGGGAGTTGGACTCATTTGTATGCAGTAGTTGTGTGTACCTGAGATTTACTATAGTCAGTATCACCTCATTTCTGGCACCAGACAAAATTAGGAAATGACATTTAAGAAAAGTCCCTGTCATATTTCTTACAAGGCCAGTTTAGTGATGATGAACTCCTTTAGCTTTTGGTTATTTGGAAAACTCTTAATCTCTCCTTTAATTCTGAATTATAGCTTTGCCAGTTACAGAATTCTTGGGTAATATCTTCTGGTTTGCAATATTTTTGCCAAAAAATATGCTCATAGCATTATGAGGCTTCCCTTGTATACAAAAAGTTGTTTTTCTCTTGCTGCTTTTAAGATTCTCTCTTTAAGTTTTACCATTTTGATTATGACATGTCTTGGTGTGGATCTCTTTGACTTCATCCTATTGGAGCTTGTTGGGCTTCCTGGACCAGGATGTCTGTTTCCCTCTACAGATTTGGGAAATTTTCAGCCATCATTTCTTCCAGTAAATTTTCTCGCCCTTTTTCTCCCTTTCTTCTCCTTCTGGGACTTCTATAATGTAGAAGTTATTCCATTTGATGTCATCCCAAGGTTTCTTAAGTTATATATATATTTTTTCTCTCCTAAGTCCTTCTTTTGTTGTTGCTCTGTCTGGGTGAGTTCTGTTGCTTGGTCTTCCAGCTTGCTGATCCAGTCTTCAGCTTTATCTAATATGTCGTTGAACCCCTGTAGTGTATTTTTCAGTTACTGTATTTTTCAACTCTGTAACTTCTATTTGGAACTTTCTTATATATTGTGTCTCATTGTTGGCTACCTCACTGCGTCCATCCATTCTTCTCCCTAACTAGTTAGGTGATCATTTTTATGACCATTACTTTGAACTCTTTATCAGGTAGATTGCTCATGTATATTTCATTCGTGTCTTTTCCTGCGGTACGTTCTGTTGTTTCATTTGGAACACATTCTACTGCCTCCTCACTTGCCTGACTGTATTTATTTCTATGTACTAGATCAACTACCTCTCCCTGTCTTGAAGTAGCAGTCTTATGTAAAAGATGTCCTGCGGAATGTGGAGGACAATCCCCTCTGACCACTAGAATCAGATGTTCGAGGGTATCCCCTGTGTGGGCTGCTATACCAGTCTGCTCTGGCGGGACCATGTCTTTGGTGTGGTGGTGGGCTTAGCTGGGAAACCAAGCTGTACTGTGGGAGGGGGTGGGTTTCTCAGCTAAGTGCATCCACTGCTCTAGCAGGTTAGAGAGTGTCTAAAAGGGCCTATGAAAGGGCATCTCCTGATGCTGACGTTAGCAAGGCAGGATGAAGTAGCAAATATGGTGCCTTCCAGTGTCTGTATTCCCAAACAAAGTCATGATGATTTCCCACCTCTTTAGCAGGTGCTCTAAGATTAGTAAGTGGATCTCCTTCACATATGGTCTGGGCACTTTTCAGACTGGTATTTTTGTACTGGCTCCCAGGGCAAATCTGCACATGAATCCTTTAGGAGCAGATTCTTTGTTCCAGACATTCCTATGGTTTTCCACCATGTAATCCTTGTTAATTTTCTAAGCCTGGCATTTAGGGAGCACATCGCTCTCATATAAGATGTAAGGGTCGGAGTACCTCATATGCAGCACAAACCCCTCACTTCTCAGGAGAAAGTTCTGTGCTTTGAGATCCCTCCCAATTGTATACCACCATCCCTAGGATGGGTTTTTGGCAAGATGGTGTCTCTGTCTTTCCTTCCCATGTTTATACTGTCCTTGTTGTCTTTTGTTATGGAGCCCTGTTTATCCAGTTGCCTGATCTTTTCCAGAGGAGATTATTCCATATGCAGTTGTATATTTGTTGTGCCTGGGGGAGGGAGTGAGGTAATGATCTAAGTATGCTGCCATCTTGAACTCTGTATGTTGTTTTTAATTTAAAATTTGCTTAGTGGCTTAATCTCATTACTAAGGAAACCAACAGATTTACAAATGACTCTTATCAAAAGAAACTGGGTGACAGGAAAATGTGCACAAAACCAAGTCATTTTGATTATATGCTTTTTAACAAAACATAAGCAAATTGTAGTTAGGCATTGAATTTATACTAATGAATGACTAAGAATGCCAAAGGCAATAGTTAGGATAAAAATCTTATAAATATCAAAATTAAAAGATAGCAAGTGTCTGTTAAAAATCCAGAACCTAAAAACAGCTAAAAGGAAAGAAAATCACTAGGAATATAAAAAATAAAGCAAACAGATTGAAGTGTAACAATCCGTGCTCTTGTTTGTAGATAGAAGCTGTTTTATAGTCATCTTTATACAAAAGCTTCGAGTGGAAGCTTTTTTCCCCCAACTGTTATCTGTTTCCAGAAGATTCCTAAGAATGTTTCTAGTTGAAACATGATTCAAAAATGTTTGTATTTTTAATAGAGAAATGTGAATCTAAGGATCAACACCTTAGAATTTTACTATTGTGTTAATTGTTGGTAGTACATGGTATGACCCTTGTCAGATAAATAAAATTTTCTTGTCATGGAAATTTTACATTTACTGCATACTGTAAAATTTTTCTTCTTTCATTATTTATGAATCTTTGAATTAATCTTGATATATATTTTTATGTATGTGTTTAGATAATTATACATCTATGTAAAGAGATGATAAAGTTGAAGCTTTTCATGTTACCTTTTAAATATAATTAACTTAATTACCTATACATAATCAGTACCTACATATTATTTTAGCATTACTTTCAATAAACTGGAACAATTCCCTTAAAGACCAGATAAATAATATTTATTAATTTGTACATATATTCTTATTTTTCTGTAATCATTTATTTATATGAATTACAACACTTAACTAAAAGAATCAACTTTTGTTTTTGTGAGCAATAGAACTAGAAGGTAGTACATGAATAATTATCAAGGTAATTTTTCCTGTAAGCACATATTTTATACAACTTGGATATATTTTCAGGTAACAGAATAAACATATGCATAATATCATTCAAAAGGATTTGTACATCCTGTTGAATATATACCCATTCCCTATGTAAAAATAAGGAAAAAGGGTTATTTAAAAGAGTATTTAGTGTTACTGACCAGTGTTTGTAGTATCTTTTTATTATTTAGAAGTTGTCTATCAAAAAGTAATTTATTAAATTCAATTTAATATTAGGCTAAGGTCTTAAAGTTGGCATAGATTGGAAGTAATGAGTTAAGTTGACATATTAAATCCTTTTAATTTATAACCTAAGAATACACAATATTTAAAAAATATATCTATTCAATTTCATTTAGTTAAGCATATTTTAATATATATTTGTAATCTAACCTATTTGTACAAATAATGATAATTTGATGGACTCAGGAATCTAATGTAGTTAACTTATGAAACTTAAAACATAAGAAATTAAACACAAATCATGAATTAATTAAAATATTGTGCTTACACTACATTTTCTGGTAGTGATATTATGGATTAGACTAAAATTGTTGGTAAACTAAAATTAATCACTCTCATTGTCTAAGTAATCATCTATTTGTATTGTATGTACATAAATATAGAAATTAATTTCTGTATTTATATATCAGAAAAATAAATTAATTTTGTGAATTCGTGTCAAAAGTTGCCTATGCCTAGCTTTTCTTTTTCTCTAACAAGACTATTGTCCAAACTCATACATAAATTTTTCTTCTGACTTACAGTTTTGACAAGGAAAAAGCAAAACATTAGAAAAATTGGTCTTCATTTTTTGAAATTTTCGGCCATTTATCAGGCTATATTTTCCTAGAGTATAGCCAAATAACAAAATAACATAACTAAAAGCAAAATAATTGAATAGCAGAACAATTAGTTTTTGATTAATTAACCTCTGTAGTTACCCAAGACATAGAAAAAGGAGTAGGAGAGTAAAGGAGAAAAAAGTGAGAGGTAGTAGGTTTCAGACAGATATTTAATTATCACTGCAAAAGGCAAACTATCTTGGACCCTGCAAGGTGGGGAAAAGGCTGAGATTCAGGAAAACCCATTTCTCTCTCCCTCACACACACACACACACAGGTACATATATCCATGCACAACAGAAAAAGAGAGAGAGAGAGGAAATTATTATAACTGATGTAAACATTAACTCAGACTTATTATAGTTTTTCATCAAGCTATGTGCTTTTTAATTGTACATCAGTTAATAATTGTACTTTGAACTGCGGTCATGACAGGAGAGTTTTCTCTTTTAAACAAAGGGATCTCTCAGACAAACAAGTCTGAAACAGTCTCTCTCTATAATCTATTTGTCTTAATGCCTCTCTTAAATAAACATTCCTGTTGATGCCAAAAGTTTCCTGAAGTGGCCACTGAAATTTCATATTGTCCTAGGTAGAATTATGTTGGAGAGAGATGTGCATAAATTAACACATAAAAAGAAACTTTCATAAACAATGAAAGTTAGAAAGAGGTGATAGTTCCTACTCTGTGTCAGACTAAGTGCTCAATAGCTGGGAGCTCAGGGCAGACAAAACTAAACAAAACATTACTAGGGACACAAAGACAAGTTTCAAGAAAGTCCTTAAATTTTTATTATAAATTAACTATATAAATGTATAATTTATGACAATATACTACATCTACTGAGAACATATTCCAAATTTTGTCCAAAGGATGCCAGTCTTACATGACCTTCTGAACTCTTCAGTCCTTAAGGATAGACTTACTGGGCCCGGGCACCTCCTCTCTGGATAAACTTTTCTCTTGTAGGCTCAGTGGTATGGATGAGGATAGAAGCCAAAGTATTATGGGGCAACGGCCTTTTTCCAATCAAAGAATTCTTTAAATGCTTTCTTCCTTATTGAGAAAATAAACTTAATCTTCACCGGTTGAAAGGAAATTAGAGCTCAGACCCAATTTAGGTAATACTTGACTTTTGAGGCCAGAGAGACCCCTCCTAATATCAATTTAGAGGATTAAGACCACCCCATATGTATTTTGAATGGAAACAAGTAATTTTGTAGTTTCTTGGGGAATTGAACCCAGGATTTTCTGAGTGTCAGGCAGATGTGATGACCACTACGCTGCAGAACCTGAAGAGCCATTTAGAGAATCAGGTAGCCTCAAGGGAATGCTCTTTTCCCGAGTATTGTACAGCGCTATAAAGGGATCTCAAGATTTGTCGACTAGTGACTCCTTCAAAATCCCCTGCAAATACCTGGTGACCAAGAAGTAATTTTATTAGATGAGGGAGAACACCACCTTGACAAAATCTTAGTAGTGTTTCAGGAGGTTAAGTCAGGGTAGGATATCAAGTAAGGTTTTAGGTCCCAGACTGGGAAAGTTTTCAGTCAAGTCTTGCAAGATGGAGTGCTGGCTGGGAAAGGAGAGAGTTTGTTACATAATAGCTTTGGATTGTTCGACTCTGAGAAGCCAGAGTCTAGAAGCTATTCTTGATGAATCAGATGTTAGTCTTGATAAGTTATCTATTTAGTTGGTTTACATTTTTATCCTCAGGGAACAAGTACTTCTGGGGCAAGTAGCTAAGTTAAATTTTCACTGTGTTCAGTATTGTTTCATGTAGAGGCAGAAAATTACTTTGGTTTCAGTTTTCATGTCTTTCTGCCCAACTTCCCTTCCTCCCCACAGGGAACTTGTTTCAAGTTTCCAGAGAGTAGGACTGCTAGATTAGTCCAATAAAACTGTTGTAAAACTGGGCTGTTGTAGGGATTTGGACCTCAAAAACACCATATTTGGGAGGCCAATAATAGGCTTTATCCCAGTTGATTTCCAATTAAATTAGCCATATGTTTTAGTGTTTATTGATTAGCACATGTACAATTTTACTTTGCACTCAGTAATGATTATTATTTACATTTCTATTTTATAAACACATTAACTCCATGACTGAATAAAAAATCATCTTGGATTTACTGCAGGTTCTTTTTCAATACTACCAAGTATGCAGGCTAGGATTCATTACTAGAGGCTAAGTCAGAGGAGAAATTAATTGAAGTAATAGTTGTAATGGTAATGAGTGTGGCTTCAGTGACAAAGTCGCAAATGTGAAAGTCATGATACATGACATGATACATTGTATCATGAGTCCATGTCATCAGCAGCAATAGTAAGGCAGAAAGACAAAGCAAGAAAAGAGAGAAACCCCTCACAATGCGTGAATGTATTTGAAGTCCCTTAGTGCAGCATCTACAACTGAAGCATGATAGAGGTCCTCAGGAAATAAAATATGCTTTTATGGGACAGTGGCATTAGAGAGAAAAATAATTAATGACCACCAGTGGAAATCAGAGCTACCCTG
This sequence comes from Manis javanica, assembly GCF_040802235.1. Lineage (NCBI taxonomy): Eukaryota > Metazoa > Chordata > Mammalia > Pholidota > Manidae > Manis > Manis javanica. The sequence continues at coordinate 58,222,810 of NC_133168.1, forward strand.
GGGCCATATCAGGAGAAGAGATAAATATGGAGCATGTTAGTAAAGTAGGGGGTTCCAGCAATTACACTTGTATTGTTTCAGAACTATGGACCATAGTCATTGTCACTCATATTTCCTTGATAGGTAGAGGCTAAAGAGACATGGGTCTCATTCATAGGGGGTAAAAAAAAGAACCGTTAAAACTCTAAGGGCATGTCAAGTGCACTATGATAACAATGCTTTAAGAACAGATGAATATGAAGCAAAATATTTTGGGAAAAAATGAGGTGAATGTAGCATTAAAACCAATATACAAACAATCACCATTTAAGAGCTGACATCAGTAGCTCTTGAGCTCTGGAAGAAAACATAAATTTATTAAGAAAATATCATTTCCATGGGCTATTTTGAGAAAATGATTTAAAAATTTTAACTTTAATTTGGTCATTGACCCTTTAAAAAAAAGTCTGTCTTAATGTATAAAATCACAAAGGTGGTGACACCATGCACTTCTAATCACTTTCATGTATGTCAGTGCTTTCTGACGGAAATCACCAGCCCTAGAAATTGCAGGACGCATGACTGCATGGCTTTACTAATTTCAGTAGGGGTGACTTGTGCCCATGTGAACGGCCAATAAAGGTTGTTCTATTTGACTTGGATAGAAGAAACAGTGTGGCCCTCCCTCCAAGTGGTTCTTTTCTGTGAGACTGGGACTAGCATCTGCTAGTGATGGCAAATCCGAAATATCTATCTGTCTTTGAAGATACAGAATTTTTAATGAGACTTTATTAGAAACTTTTTGAACTTAATTTTTTATAAGGGAATTTAGTGGCATTTCTTCATGGCTATCTGGGGGAATATAACCTTTGAGTATCATTCTTGAACCTGCTAGTCTATTCCCTGGGGCTTCAGTGAATTCAAGGAAAAACCCCAGCCTCCAGCCATCCAGCCTGGGGCTGTAAAGTTGTCAGATCTCATAAGCTAGGCACAGGGTTTGGGGCTGGCCAAGACTTGGATAGAAAACTCAAAAGAAAAAAAAAAAGTTTGTGGAACACACATCTGTTATGCACCAGATGGCAGCTGTTATTTCATCTCCTGTGGAACTTTTCCCTATAATTCTTGTTACATTTCTTCTACTGCAGTACTTCTGGGTTTCAAGGAAAAAGAAGCAAAATATTTTGGGAAAAAATGAGGTGAATGCAACATTAAAACCAAGGCTTTGATTGTTCCAAAACTCAGGATTTGCAGAGTTAAGTTTCCCACAGCAGTTCTCCAACTGTGCAGCATGTATTATAATAGAAGCCCTCATTACATAATCACCAAACCCTGGGTAATGTTACAGTGTTCAGCAGATAAAGCGCATGAAATAATGGCAAAGAACTGCACTTTTTCTCTACTCCTAGATGTACAGAGCATATTATGTTACTGCATAAATATTACATGATCATGTAACAAAATATACTAATGAAATACACAGATGCAAAGCAAGAGTACAAGGGTTGAAATTGCACTGGGAACGCTTAAATTGATTTTCGTAGTCTTTGCTAATTCAAATGCAAACTTAATTTAGCCTTTGTGTCTTTTTATGAGAATATAATATGTCATGGGAGAACTGACAGTCTTTAATGGTTTATAAAATGGTGCTTAGAGTCATATAGACATACAATAGTATTTTACGTCCCAAATTTCTGTTCCTGGTTGTCTTACACATTTCATTACTGACCTAGAGGCTAATTTCTGTACAATGATTTCTTTACCTTGAGGGTACAGCACGTTTGTTCTTTATATTAAGGACAAAGATATTTGAGGTTGGTGGGTTTCTGCCTATGTTTGCTAGTTCCTTAATATTTGTGTGTGCACATTTGTCAGCTTATTCCAGTAGATAACTCCTGCTAACTGATTAAAAACACAATTACGTAGCATCTACTTTTATAAAAAGCTCTACTTCAGATTCTGATGTGACAGAAAAAATCATCATGGTCTTGCTTTTTAAGAAATTAAGACCTTTAGTTACTGATGACACTGTTAATTATATTCATTTTGAGTCCGATTGCATTGTGCACCCTAAACATAGCTTTGACAGGGCTGGCATATTACATCTCATTACATTTTTTTCTTTCATTTTACAAAAGCTCTATTTTATGCAAATATGTCTTGTTATTCCTTCCACTGCTATATAGCCTTTTCTTTTTCTTCTGTCCTTTGGTATATCATCTCTTTATTAGATGTGTCTTTATCAAATGTATCTTTGATTATTATTTTTTTACATTTTTATTAAAGTTCAATTTTCTAGAGCATTTTAGGTTCAGAGCAAAATTGATAAGAAGGTACAGAGATTTCCTATGTACTCCCTGATCCCACACACTCACCGTTTATATAATTACCAACATTCCCCACCAGATTAATACATGTTTTACAAATAATGAGCTTACTTTGATACATCATAATCACCTATAGTCCATTGTTTACATTACAGTTCATTTTTGCTGTTGCTTATTCTATGAGTTCTAACAAATGTATACTGACATACATCCATCATTATACTTTCCTACAGAGTATTCTCTGCCTGGTCTATTCATCCCTTGCCAACCTTGCCCATTTCCCCACCCTCTGGCAACCACAGATCTTTTTACTGTTGCCTTTTCCAGAATGTCATGTAGTTGGAGTCATATTGTATGTAGCCTTTTCACATTGACTTCTTTCACTTAGTAACACTCATTTAAGATTCCTCCATGCCTTTCATGGCTTAATTTCTCTTTAGTGTTGCATAATATTCCATGACTGGATATACTACAGTTTATTCATCCACTCACCTACTGAAGAACACCTTGGTTGCTTTCAGCTTTGGCAATTGTGAATAAAACTACTATCAACATCCATGTGCAGGTTTTTATGTAGGCATAAGTTTTCAGATCCACGGGATAAATAGCAGTAAACTAGTTCAATTGCTAGATTATATGGGAAGAGTATCTTTATTTTTAGAGGAAACCACCAAACTGTCTTCCAGAATGTTTGCACCATTTTGCATTCCTGCCAGCAATGGATGGGAGTTCCTGTTGCTCCACATCCCCAACAGCATTTGGTGTTGCCAGTGTTCCAGTTCTTAGCTATTCTACTAGGTATGTAGTAGAATCTCATTGTTTGAATTTGCATTTCCTGATGATGTGAAACACCTTCTGATATGCTTACTTGCCATCTACCTATCTTCTTTGGTGAAGTGTCTGTTAAGGTCACTGCCCACTTTTTTTTAATCAGTTGTTTTCTTATTGTTGAATTTTAAGAGTTTTTTGTTTATTTTGGATAACAGTCTTTTATCATATGTGTCTTTTGCAAATATTTTCTCCCAGTCTGTGTGTTCTTCTCCATATTATCTTTTGCAGAGCAGAACTTTTTAACTTTAATGAAGTGAAGTTAACATGCTTATCAATTATTTCTTTCATGGGTAATGCCTTTGTATCTAAAAAGTCATCACCATATCCAAGATCACCTAAGCTTTCTCCGACATTATTTTCTAGTTTTGCATTTTATATTTATATCTAAAACCCATTTTGAATTAATTTTTATGAGGTCTGTGTCAATATTCCTTTTTGTTTTTTTTTGTATGTGGATGTGCAGCTGTTCTAGGACCATTTGTTTGAAGGATTTTCTTTGAACCATTGTATTGGCCTTTTGTGAAAGATCATTTGACTATACTTACATTGGTCTACTTCTGGGCTCTCTATTATGTTCCACTGATTAATTTGTCTATTCTTTCACAAATACCACACTGTCTTGATTACTGTACTTTTATATTAATCAAACCTTTAAGTTGGTAGAGTCAGACCTCCAACTTTATTCTTCTTCAATATTGTGTTAGCTATTCTGGGTCTTTTTCTTTCCATGTAAACTTTAGAAATGGTTTATCAAATATCTACACAATAATTTGTTGGGATTTTGATTGGTATTGTCTTAAATCTATGGTGGGAAAGTTTTGAGTTCCTTAGCATTAAGAATAATGCCAGCTTAGTTTTTTTGTAGATATTCTTTATCAAGTTGAGGAGACTCCCTGTATTCCAAGTTTACTGAGAGTTTATATCATGAATGGATGTTGAGTCTTTTTCTGCCTCTTTTGATATGATCATGTGATTTTTATTTTGAAGCCTAATAATGTGATGGATTATATTAAGTGATTTTAAAATGTTAAACAAGCCTTACATACCTGAGATAAATCTCCCTTGGTATTAGTGTATAATTCTTTTTACATGATGTTGGATGTGTTTGATAATATTTTGATTAGGATTGTTGCAACTATGTTCTTGAGAGATATTGGTCTATAGTTTCCTTTTCTTTGTATTAAGCTAAAAATACTGGCTTTATAGAATGAGTTAGGAAGCATTCCCTCTGTTTTTATCTTCTAGAAGACATTGTAGAGAATTGGCTTAATTTATTAATCAAATTTATGGATATAGAGCTGTTCATAGTATTTCTTTTAATATCCAAGGAATGTATAGTGTTGCTTTTTCTTTCATTTTTGATGTTAGCAATTTGTGTCCTCTCTCTTTTTTTATTAGTTCATCTGGCTAGAGTCTTATCAATTTTACTGATCTTTTCAAAGAAGCAACTTTTGGTTTCATTAATTTTCTCTATTGATTTTCTGTTTTCAATTTTAATTGATTTTGGCTCTAATTCTTATTTATTTTCTTCTGATCTTTTAAACTTAATTTGCTCTTCTTTTTCTAGTTCCATAAGATGGAAATTTAGATTATTGATTTTTGGATCTTCCCCACTTACAAAATAAACATTCAATGCCGTAAGTTTTCCTCTATGTGCTAGTTTTTCTGCTTTGCACAAATTTTGATTCATTGCCTTTTCATTTTCATTTACTTCAAGTCACATGCTCTTCATAGATATGATCTGTGTGTGCTTTCTGTTAGGTTACTATCGACCTTGTTTTTGAAATACCCCTAATATCAATACTGTGGCAAGCAAAACAACCTTTGTAGAATCACAGAATATCAGAATTGGAATTAAAGTAAAAAGGTATCTAATTCCTTTTGATAATGAGGAAATTGAAGCTCAGAGATGTTAAGGAGCTATTCACGATCACAAATGTGTTAGTGGCAAGAGCAGACCGAAAACACCTCTTCCTCTTTATATGGTATATCTTCCCTACACATAGTTACTGGATATTGGGAAGTGGTCTGTGCTATGGTCACAGAATAAATTTATTTTCAATTACATTTAGTACTTAAGAAGGTAAACACATTTTGAGTAAGAAATAAAAAGCATAAGTGGGAATTAATATATGAAAAGGTAGACACAAAATCCTGGTAGAAGCAATAAAGTGAGAAGGAAGACGATTAGTTCTAAATAAACACTTTCATCACTGCCCAAGTGATAAAATGAATTTTATTTATTCAATTCCATTTATTATTTCACTTAGCATAATACCCTCTAGGCCCATTCATGTTGTTGCAAATGGCAGGAGTTCTTTTATTTTTTATGGCTGAATAATATTTAGTGTATACATATCACATTTTCATTATCCATTCATCTGTTAATAGACACTTAAGTTGATTCCATATGTTGGCTATTGTAAATAATGTGGTGGCAATAAACACAGGGAGGCCTATATCTTTTCAAATCAGAAATGTGAAATTCTTTGGGTAAATCCAATACTGGAGTTACTGGATCAGATGATATTTCTATTTTTAGTTTTTTGAGGCATCTCCATACTGCTTTCCATACTGGCTGCACATCCTCACCAACACTTGTTATTTCTTGTTTTTTGGAGAGTGTCATTCTGACTGGTATGAGGTGGTATCTCATTGTGGTTTTAATTTGCATTTCCCTGATGATTAGCAATGTGGAGCATCTTTTCATGTGCCTGCTGGCCATTTGTATTTCTTTGGAAAAAATATCTGTTCAGGTCCTCTGCCCATTTTATAACTGGGTTATTTGATTTTTTGGTGTTGAGTCATATGAGTTCTTTACATAGTTTGGATGTTAATCCATTATCAGATAAATAATTTATGAATATATTCTTTTATACTGTTGGTTGCCTTTTTGTTCTGCTAATGGTGTCCTTCACTATAGAGAAGTTTTAAGTTTGATGTAGTCCCGCTTGTTCAGTTTTGCTTTTGTTACCCTTGCTCAGGGAGATGTGTCCAGAAAAAATTTCTCATGCTTATATTCAAGAGATTTTTGCCTGCTTTCTTCTAAGAGTTTTATGGTTTCATGTCTTATATTTAGGTCTTTATTTCATTTCTTGTTTTCTTTTGTGTATAGAGTTAGAGAGTAATACAGGTTCAGTCTCTTTCATGTAGCTGTCTTCAGTTTTCCCAACACCAGGTATTGAAAAGACTGTCTTTGCCCTATTGTATATTTACAGCTCCTTTCTCATATATTAATTGACCATGTATGTATGTGTTTATTTCTGGGGTCTCTATTTTACTCCATTGGTCTATGGATCTGTTCTTGTACCAGTACCATATTGTTTTGAGTATGGTAGCTTTGTAGGATAGCCTGAAGTCAGGAAATGTAATACCCCAGCTTTGCTGTTCTTTCTCAAGATTGTAATGGCTATTTGGGGTCTTTTGTGGTTCCATATGAATTGTAGGATTATTTGCTTTAGTTCATTGAAAAATTCCATTGGTATTTTGATAGCAATTGCATTGAATCTGTGAATTGCTCTGGGCAGGATGGACATTTTGACAATATTAATTCTTCCTATCCATGAGCATGGGATAGATTTCTATTTATTTGTGTTTTCTTTAATTTCTCACATGAGTGTCTTACAGTTTTCAGGGTATGGGTTTTTTCACCGCCTTGGGTAAGTTTATTGTTAGACATTTTATTTTTTTTGGTGCATTTGTAAACGGAGCTGTTTTCCTGATTTCTCTTTCTGCTAGTTTGTTAGCAGATAGGAATGCAACAGATTTCTGTGTATTAATCTTTTATCCTGCAAACTTTGTTGAACCCAGTTATTAGTTCTAATAGTCTTTCTGTAGAGTCCTTAGGGTTTTTTATATATAGTATCATATCATCTGCCAATGTAGTCTGATTTTTAAATTTTTTGTTGATTTATTTAAAAAATATCCCTTAGATTTATTTTCATTATTTTAGAAATAGTATCAAGGGCTGTCATAGAATTACAGCTTGTTACAAATAATTGTTGAAGCTTTATTCTTTATTCCATGAGGTTAATTTTTTTTGTAATTCTATTTTCAAATAACATACACTTACAATAGCTATTTTTTTCTGATTACTTTAGTAACATGGGAACATGTGCTTTGTTAAACATGATTTAAATATATAATATATAAAATTAAGTACAGAAATAATTTAAAAATAAGACAAATTGTCTTAAAATATTTTAAGAGAAAATTTTGTAGAACTACCTTTGGTTGTTGATAACTACACAGAATGCTCATCACCTACTGTGAGCTTTTGCTTAAATATTTCTAAATATGAATCTGCATTTTGCTTGGTTGTGACAGTCTACTATATCTCAAACAAGGAGACAGTGAAACAAAGGGAGTAACTGTAGGTAAGGAAAATGCCAATTGAACTAAAATTTACTGGATTAGTTATCAAAGGACTCAATTATTAGGCATCTTAGCAAAGTATTAATATTTATAGCTTAAAACAAGTGTGCTGTAATGTATAAATCAGATAGTAATAAAGTAATATTATACTTAAGATATTTACAAAGATTTGAGTTAATATGTTATTGCAGAGAATTGGAAAACTATGGGCTAATAGTGAAAAACAGTGAAAAAAATTATATGTTTTTAAAATATACTCATATTTCCTACTAATTATTAAATACTTCTGCTTTTATCATTCTGTTTGTACTCCATCACTTAAAACTAACATAAATCTCCAAACCTGCTGAGAAAGATTGGTTCAGCACTCTACTTAAACCAGAAGGAAACTTTTGAATTGGTCCAATTAAACAGGATTTTTTTTTTGATGAAAGAAACTTCCATTTCTATCATTTTATTTTCTGTCTCATGGGGTATAATGCAACATAGTATAAACATTGACAGCTATACCTGTAGTTTTTAGTTGTTAACACATGTACACTAACTTTTTTCTTAAGTTGGTCCCTCCATAGTTCATTTTTATAGCCATAATTACTATGCTTGCAAAAGTAAGTTCACACTTACACCAAATTTGGTTGGTTTCTGCCTTAAGTTAAAATCCGTCTTTACTTAACTTTGATCAAGTCCATGTATATGTTACGAATGTCTTTGAAATTACTGTCTACATGGGGTTTGCAAATGATTTAGTCATTGAGGATCTGTTAGTTTTTTTATATATCCTAGAAAAATACAGGAGAGAAGGGTAGGCTCATTTATTCAATTAACTTACAATTTTAATAAGAAAGCTATAAGGAAAACCTTCTACAAAATAATTTATTATTTCAAAAATGTTTCCCCAGGATATTCCTAGACTAATGTTTCCATAGTTGGCATATCAATAATTAAGTAAACTGCTTTTTTTAGTCTTATATTTCCATTTAAACATTGTTCTAGTTGCCTAAGGTAGAATATTTAAGATTTAGCTAACATCCTAAGTTTGACAGAATGCTGATTCTTTGGAAGATTTCTTTTAGGTTTATTTTTTTATGTTAGTGCTATTTACATAGGTAGTCAGACTTTGTTACTCTTCAAAATCATTGCTCAATGAGAAAAGCATTTGCAAAGTCTACTGTACTATTTCATTCTAAGCAGGCCTCCTCTTCCTCTGTTTACACTAAAAGATCAAGATAAATTGGGAAGTGATTACAGGAGGCATGATTCATCAGCTGTCAATCAGAAGGCTCAGAATGAAGTCACTGGCAGAAAGGCAGAAATATTTGGAAAACAACGTGAATTAAAAAAAATGTTCTGAAAGTGGCAACATCATTTATCTGTAAATTCTGATGAAGTCCTTTCCCAAATATCTATCTCTCTTGTTTGGATACATTCACCTTATTTTACTTATCCACTGGATTAATGAATTCTATTATTTAAGTGTGGCAATTTATCTTCTTCTGTAAGCCTATGGACTGGACAAACTTGCACAGGCATCTCTACACTTTCACTGTTTCAATTCTGAATTCAGTCATCATTCACTTCATAAACACTTTCCAGGTGTCTACGATGACTTAGTACACCGATAGAAATGACCATTCCTATTAATACCAAAAATCTTTGATACATTCTTTAATACACCTTATTGTCTCAAAACTCTACACTCACTATGGCAATTTTCTAATCATTGAATTGAATAAAATCAGAATTGAAAAAATACTTTTCCTGTAGATTAACAATATACAGTCTATGGAAAAATGTTAAATATCAGAATAACAGAAATGCTATTATTTACCAAAATGGAATTTTTTACTAATACTTAATTTTGAAAAGCTTTCTCCTTAATAGGTAAAAAAAACACAAAATTTTGATTAATAACTTGATTAGTATAATTATCTGTAACTTCCCTATGCTTTACTGCTCTCCCTTTGTCTGGTAGGTTGAATTCTGGCACTTTCCCCCTGATGCTCATTCTTCTGCCAAGATTCAGTTTGTTCTGAGGTTTGGACTATAGCAAGGTCCACAGATTTGAGCACAACTCTGAAAAGAGAACAAACGGATAACAGTGACAACAACAAAAAAAGTACAAGCATTAGTAACCTTTGAAAATGCAGCAGAATTGAGCATCTATTTTCCTGAAAAGAAAATATATTTGTCACCTGGAACAGGGTTCCCCAACCTTACTTGTCTGGAAATGACATTCACTGGCTAAGAGTAGACATTCATTGTTCCTTGATGGTTTAGGTCAGTGAATTTCTTATCTTTGTTTTTTCTTTTTCTTTTTAAACCTTTTTTTATTTTTTCAGTGAAGGCTGAAATGGAAATGATAATTAAGGTAGATAAAAGTAGAGATAAAATGGTTGAAAAGAGTTCTGTCTAATGAACTTGACTCTTTCTTTTGAGCACTTGCATTAACAAGCAGAGTTTTCTCTCTGTTACTCCCTCTGGGAACCTGATGACTCCTGGGAACGATCATTTGACCTGTTAGAAAATCAAGTGAGGAAAAACAACTGATGCATTTCTACACAAGATTCTAGGTGCTTTTAAACCTCGTAATTCAATTAAACACTCGTAAAAGGCAACATTACACATTTACTTCATAGTCTTCCAGTGCCTGTTGATTATATTTACTTAAAGACATATTAACCCAAATTATATAGAAAAAAAGTGTCTTTACCTTGAAAGGAAACACTTGTAATTTTTCTTCGCTTAAACTCTAGAGAGATGCTTAACTGTTTCCCTCCTGAACATAAGTTTTTAATGTAAAGAAAGAGAGAATCATTTCCACTTAGCAGTTTCATTGCACGAAAAGAGCTGACTACTCATGAAGTTATAATGCTAAAGGGTATATGGAGATATTGTGAAGCAGTAAATTAAACAAGGAAAAAAAAGTACTCCATAATAGTTACTAATTTATTTTAAACCAATGCAGTAACATATTTCTGGAGTTTCAATCTGCATCAAAATATCTTTGTTTTAGACTTGCTGCACATATTAAATTCCCATGAATAATATAATCTTTTCACAACATTTGAACATTTTCTAGGCATAAGTTAAACTTTCAACTCTGGACAGAGTTAAAGTAGCCAAAGAGACTGTTGGAAGACTCTCCCATGTCAGATTTTATATTAATAGAGGAAGTGTTCACTTTGTGCTATGAAAGCAGGGTCCCAAGGACTTTGAAGGCTTGGTGATCGGAATGGTCTAGAGCAGGGGTCAGCAAGCTGTGGACTGTAGGCCAGCTGCTTGTTCTGGTAAATAAAGTGTCATCAAAACACAGACCTGCCTATTTGTTTTCTTGCTGCCTGTGGCTGCTTTCCAGCTACAAAGGCAGAGTTAAGCAGTTGTGACAGAGACGATAGGGTCTGGAAGCCTCAATTATTTACTGTTTGCTCTGCTGGGAATTTTAAGAAAAGTTTTCCTGACCCATGATCTGGAGAAGTACTTCCCAATAAATAGAACTCTTTATGGTGATGGAAATATTCTGTATCTATGCTAAAATGAGAGCCACTAGCACATGTAGATAATAAGTACTGGAAAAGTGAATGATATGAATGAAGAATTACATTTTTAATTTTATCTCATGGTAATTTATTTAAATTTAAGTTAAATAGCTATATGTGGCTACATATAGCTAGTAGCTATGGTATTAGCACAGATACAGAACATTTCCATCATCACTTGGTTATATTGGGCAGTGCTTCTGTAGACCAGGCAGGTAACTGTTTTTTAAGGGCTAAGTGGTAAATTATGTGACTATGGAGCCATTGAAATGTAACTAGTGAAGATGAGAAAGTGAAATGTTAATTTTTACTTCATTTTAAGTAATTAAAATTTAAATAGCCTCTTGTGCATCCTGGCTGGTGCAATGGATAAAGTGAGTTTCCAAACTGTGCTACTCAGACCAGTGGCATCGACGTCATCAGGGAACTTGTTAGAAATGAAAACTCTTTTATACTGAATTAGAAACTCTGGGGATGGGGTCTGGGAAGCTGTGCTTTAACAAACACTCCAGCACAATGTTTCTCAAAATTTAGCACACATCTGAATCATCGGCAGGCCTGTGAAAGCCCCGAATCCTGGACTTCACACCCAGAGGTCTGACAGATTCCCAGGGGATGCAAAATGCTTCTGATTCAAAGGCCCTGCTTTGAGTAGCAAGGGTCTAGGGCAGCAATATGCATTCAGGTATGTGCTTGGACATGTATTGAGTTCAGGAACATATTAAAGTTTTTATTTCTGTTTATTTATTTATAACCTAAAAGAAATAAATTAAGCTTTATTAACACATCCTATGCCCCTGGTCCTTATGTCAAATGGTCACAATGCTGATGTGTTAACTGTGGCCTCATTTGCTTTTTATATTTAATTTGATTTTTAAAAATTATCATACAGTAAATTTAGACTTTTCTTTTGATTTGCAATTCTATACATCATGACATGTATTGGTTCATATGACTACTGCCATAATTAGGATACAAAACAGTTCCATCACCAGAAAGTTTCCCTTGGGATATCTCTAAGGTCATCCTTTCCTCTACCCATAATGTCTGTCAACCACCAATCCATTTTCCAGCTCTAGAGATTTGTCATTTTGTGAATATCATAAAAACAGTATCATACGATATATTAACTTTGGAGACTAGCTTCTTTCTCTCAACACAATACTTTTGAAGTTAATTCATGCTCTTGTGTGTATCAATAGGTTGCTCTCATTTATTGCTTAATAGTATTCCCTTGTGTGACCATACTATTGTTTATCCATTTATCTATTGAAGTCCATTTGAGTTGTTTCCAGTTTTGGCGATTATGAAACATCTGTTTAAACATTTGTGTATAGGCTTTTAAGTGAATACTTTTCATCATCTAGGGTATGCTGATTATATGATAATGTTTAATTTTATGAGACTATCACAATGTTTTCTAGAATGACTGTACCATTTTGCTTTCCCACCAGAAATACATGAGAGTTCTAGTTGTTCCACATTCTTGACAGCATTTGGTTTTGTCAGTATTTTTTATATCTTGATCATAAGTGGGTAGTGGTATCTCATTTCTGCTTTTAATTTGCATTTTCTCAATGGCTAATGATGTTAAAAATCTTTTCAGGTCTGTTTTTGCCTTTCTTATATCTTTTAGTGTGTATCTGTCTTCTTTTTTGCCCTTTTGCTAATTGAGTCATTTGTTTTCTTATTATTTGATTTTGAAAATCTTTATATATTCTAGATACAAGCCCTTTGTAAGATATATAATTTGGAAATATTCTATTTGTTTAACCTCATTTGCTTTTAACAATGTGATATGCTGAATTTCATTAATTTGCAAAAAATTAATTTTATTAATATGAAGCCATATTAATTTGATAACATTATATTTTAAAGTTTAGGTAATGAACAAATAGATAAGTGTCTTAATAAGAGTCCTGTAAACAAAACTGTGGTTGAGAAACTACTAATAAGGTATACAGAAGGAAACAAGAAAATGATAGAATTGACATGTGTCTCCTAATAGAAGCTCTTTATCATCCAAATTATGAGAAAACTGCTGTCAGTGGTAAATAATCTGGTATATATATTTGTTAAATATGCCTTTTTTTCACAATTAATGGGAAGATACTTATGCTATGGAGAAAGCATTTTAAAAAGTGCATGGTAAGAGAGATGGAAGTGATTATGTTGCTAAAAACAATGCAAATATGTCATCTATGAAAAGTCTCATATCTGAATGAACACTTAAAATCTTTGGAAAAAGGATTCCCAAGCCTGTTTAGATATATTGCAACCAAGGAACTTCAATTGTGCCTATTTGTTACAAGTATAAAATTATAACATTTTTAACTTATTTCCTAGGGCAGCTGAATGATATTAGGAAAAATATGAATTTGCTAGCCACATTTCAACAAAATTCTTTTCAAAATTATTGGGTGGAGTTGAAACATTGTTATAATTTTAGAAGTGCAGACAATGATGGACTTCTTTCATATGGATGTCTTTATCTTTTAGAGGTATCTTTTCAACAATGACAACTAAAGAAAAAAACACAAAATAAATTGAAGTTATTAACATACTTTTGAATTAACATATCAGTGAGCATTAAACCAAGGTTTTTATCAAGAAAGCATTTTTAACACTGCTGTCCCTACAAAAAAGCATTATCACTGAGAACATATTTTCTGAAAGCAAAACCTTTTGTACCATCAATAAGGAAAATGAAAATTATTTCAAGAATGTTTTTTTCCTTATTTCATTTTGTATTTACATTGTATGTCATTGCATATTTACAAATACATACATACATGCATATATAATGTGATATTGTTATTCATAATAAATATATATTTGATCTAGGTCCCTGTTGTGTTAATGAGGTGACTTTTAGAATGCTTCTAGGTCATGTAAAGATGGGGTACTGCTCACCAGAGGAGCCAGTCATGTGATTAGGGGGTTGTAACTTTCAGTCTGACCCACCCTAACCTCTGCTCACAAAGGGGAAGGGAAAAGAGCTAGAGACTGAATTCAATCTCCAAGGCTAATGACTGAATCAACCTTGCATATTTGTACAAAGCCCTTATCAAAACCCAAGATTGGTGAATAGGCAGATGTTTTGAGAGAGTAGGGTCCTGTGACTGAATGGACATTCCTCACCTCTTCCCATATACCTTTCCTGGTACATCTGGCTGTTCCTGAGTTACACTCTTGTATAATAAACTGATTACGTAGTAAGTGAAATGTTTCTTTGAGATCTGTGAGTCACTAGCAAATTAATGGAAATTGAGGAGGAGGTGTGGTAATCTCTTGGGGACCCCATGTACTGCCAGTTGGTCAGAAGACAACCTGGACTTATGATTGGCATCTGAGTTGGGGGTGGTCTTATGGGACTGAGCCCTTAACCTGTGGAATCTGACACTATCTCCAGGTACACAGTGTCAGAATTAAGTTAATTGCTTGGTGGTTCAGGGAAATATCTTACATATCCAGAATCAGAATTGAGTGCAGAATTTTAGGTGTATAGAATATACCAGTTTAGAAGACTTCATTGGTTAAGTGATTCCCCTGTCCACAAGTTTTGAGATCTCTAGGTAAGAACATGCCAATATTCTTGGGGAGAGCAGGTTTTCATGGGGATTCTGTTTGCATGTCTTGGAAAGACAGGACAAAAGAGAGAGAAGGCAAACATTGTGAGGCAGAGACATTTCCTGGCATCCACTGTGAGATTGTCTATTAGAAAGAAGGAGTGAGGCTGAGGGGTGGTGGGGAAAGGCAAGAATTGCAAACTTGAACATAACACTGAGCCTGACTTCACAGATAATGAATTCTAATAATATGATCAGCAATACACAACTGAAAACATGACTTACTTTGTAATTGTGTCAAAAGTGTACTCTTTGGCTAGGCTTTCAGTGTTCTCCAGAAGACTGTACTCTGGTAAGAGTGATCTGTATCATTTTGGATGCAGACAGCAGGATAAAGAAACCTGTTGAGTCAGTATATCCATAAATGCTGTGGCCACCAGATGGGCCCCAAGGTCAGAGCCAGGACAGTCTCTCTTTCTGTAAGGAGCAGCAGGATGCTTAAAACTGAATTTAATAAAGGCAATGAAAAATTTGTATGGTCCTAATTATAATTAAATATACATATACTTCAGAAGTTTTGAAGTCGTATAGAGTGAAATATTTGAATTAAAAAAATGATATCCTTCAACTTGAAGAACAATAGTTTTCCTAACTTAAAGAATTTTATTTCTAAAAGATAGGAAGTAAATATACCTTGTCTCACATGGTTTTGATTAGGCCTCAACATTAATGTATACAGTTAAGAAAAAAACTCGATAGCAGACTAAAAATGGATAACTAAATCTCTACAGGAAAAAGTAAAATTGATAAATATTCAGTATTGAGAAAAGTAAGGAAGATTTGAGATCTGCCTGAGAATATGAAAAGAGCATTGACAACTGGACATGAATAAATAACTCTGATTAATTAAGGAGTAGTTTTAATTGCAAAATAAAATATCTATATAAGTTATTACTTAAAGCAAACTAAATGTTAATCAGAAAAAGTCAAGAAATCTCATAAACTGTCAGGTAAAGGGGTGGATTACTATAAGGACATATTCAGAAGATAAGAACCTAATTTCTCGAACCCTACTATTGTGTACGTGGCTAAAATAGCTATGAATGTGGGGTATTTGAACATACCACTGGAAATATTTTCTTATCTTATATGATAGTCAACCTATTTCATTAAACTTTATAATTTGCTGGAAAAGATAAAGAGTCCATTGAGAAGACAGATAACATTTATGTTTAATTAGAGAGTGTTGAGAGATCTTGATCTTAGAAGCAAAATAGTAAATTATCCATTTACATTACTTTTTTCTTATAGAGTCACAATTTCCAAAAGTTCTTGAAATCTATTTTATATATTCATTTGAGAGGCGTTTTGCAATAGCTGTTAGTTCAAATTTTAATTGTTAATCCCATTTTATGGGTGGGAAAGCATTTTGGTCAAGATTGAAGGAGATGGAAAGAAAAATGGAAAGGAGGCATGAGAAAAATAGAATGAAATATAAAACCTGTTCTTTATCTCTTTCCCACAGGTCTGTGAGTTATTAGGACTGTGCCCTGTAAAGTTATGCTCATTTGGGAAAGCATTCTATCCCCAAATATATTAAAAATGAAACCTCTGTCCCCACCTCCTATTTCCTTCCCAGCCCAGCTCACACCTCCCATCATCTGTGAACAACATTGCACTGTTCACGTGTTGGCAGCTGAGGTCTCTCAGGGTGTTTGTCACTGTCATGTTTTGATTGTGTGTATACAGCACCCAGACTTTGTTCCATCTTTGGCGCACAGACGTTGAAATGAAATGATATGTCGGAAAATCCAGGTTGCTTTTATAACAAAGAGCATGTTGCCTCTTTAGGGAACAATGAAACTCGATGAATAGCTATTCAGTTTTTTTGTAGTACTTCCAGCACTGGATAAAGCAAAAATCTGGCCCAACGTTGAGAGTGGCCGTCCCTTTTGTAGCCAGTACTGGAATGGTTAATTACTTGGCGGTTCTCGGTTTTCCAAGAAGCAACAATGAGCAGGCTCCTGCTCCTGCACCCTCCAAAAGCTGAACTGACAGATCGCACTGTGCAACTGGAACAGATGGCTGCTTACGGGGCTGACAAAGCGAATATAAACTGTGGAGGTTTTCTTCTCTGCCACAGCCCCAGGGAGGTGAAAAGAACACCTTCCTTTTAGAAGGGGACACACACACACACACACACACACACACCCCACCACCACAACCACCACCACCACCACCACCATCACTATCACCACACAAACACTAAACTCTAGCATGCTGTCACCTCATAAAGTATTGCAAAATCTAAAGCCATGCGAGATGCATTCAGGGAAAATTGAAATGTGGCTCTGTGCTTTTCCACAAATGTGAGGAATAATGGACTTTTAAAATATTGGCGAGGACAAGGAAGAGGGAAAAGCACTTCCACTCTGGCCCTGCTTCTGACTTATGGATGATAGCTTTTCAGACCATTCATTTTGTAGAACCAGAAAGGCAGAGAAATTATTAGTATGTTGAAAAAGTCACAAAACCAGAGGAAAGGCATTTTAAAATTCCAAAAAGCAGTTCTCTTAATGATGATTAAAACTCCAGATAGGTGTCTTTGGCTCAGCAGTGGTTAAACACATACTGTGGTAACTGTCCATGTGTCTTTTCAAGATGCTAATAAAGTGGAAAGCAGAGACAAGTTCAAAGATGAGAGCTGGAATGAAATGAAGAGCAGGGGAGTGTGAACTGAAGGTCAGGGAAACCAACTTGGCATTAGTTGCTCTTCTACTTTGGAACATTCTTTCAGAATAGCTCTAGCATCCCTACAGCTTCAGATATTTAAACACTCAATCATATCAAACTGTAGGTAGACATTGCTAATGACCAGAGATGTGCAGTCCCTCGTGAAGTAGAAAGATGTTTGACTGGCTTTCCGAACCATGCACATCTTCAACCGTGTTCTCGTTCCTCTGTGACTCTCAAGAGCATGCACTATCAGCTTAGGAGGATAAATAACACTGCGGAGAGGAATTGTTTGCTTTGCAAAAATGCTGGGGGCCTGGGGAAGAAGACCACCTTCAAACTTGGTCTCTTGAACATTTGTGCTGCTCCACTGACCAGGATAAATGGCATGAATTTCATTAATGAATTATCTCCAGTTTGTGTGATTTTCGTGAAATCAGCTAAGTGTTCTATTTTGTGTTGGGGTCTCTTTTCCTCATCATTTTGCTGTTTCATTTTACAAGCTTTCTCTTCCCCTTCCTACTAAATGAAATACTTCCTCTTTCTAATCCACTGTATGATCCGACGCTTTTTATGACTTTGCCATTTCTGTCAGTGCTGGCCCCACCTTTATGCTTCCCATTTGGTCTTCTTCATCTGCTATTTTACCTGGGGGAATCCTATGAACTCAGCCGGGCTCAGCAACCACTTGCTACGCATGTTAATGATCCTTCCAGCCAGCGTGCCCGCCTTCTTGATGCTGCTCTGTTGCACCTTTCTTACGTCTTAACTCTCAGAGGCGGGCATCCGCACACCAAATGAGGTCAATATGCCAGACGCATGGGGGTGCTTCGTAGGACAGTTTATTGCTGATATTTCTTCCCTACGTATCTCTTTCTTAGTTTTTGGTTGATGGCCAGTGACTCTTTATTCCAACATCTCCCTCAGAGGTTGGGAGAGCATTTCACTACTGCTTCTCCTTGTTTACACAGCCTCTTGACACACAGTCTCTGCTTTTTATTTTTTTTAAACTTGGCACCAAATAGCTCCAAAATTCACCTCTTCCTGTCTAATGTTTGCTCATGAGCCGATATATTCATCACATCCTTTTCGTAGTATCATCTCTGACCCACCTGTACTGCTTCTATCAGAATTGCCTTATTGCAGCATTGCTTCCAGGGACCAAGCAGAAGAATCCTCAGACTTTCCCCTCCTTTCCTTAAAGAACGGAAAGAACCAGGCCCAAGGGAAATTCTGAAATGTGACTGGTTTTCTTCTTTTCTTCAAGGCCTGGCTCTACTTTAACATCCTCTCTGTGTCCAAGTCTCTATCATGTTCACTCAATGCTCCTGTCCTCTGGGTTTTCCCATAGGTGCTTTTTGTCATTTCCAGTGAAATGTTCACAGCTGAAACATGTGTCCTTCTGTGTAACTGTGTGTATCTCTTTTATCTTTTTCATGCTCATGCCAGGAAAATCAAGCTCTTTGTGTTTGAAATGTAAACCTTGCTTCCTGTGTCCCAAATCATCAATTATCACGCCTCTAGTTATACATAAAATTTTGATCCCTCAATCTGGATGCCTTTGAATGTTTTTGATGAACTGGTGTCTATTTCTAGTAAATGATATAGCTATCATTCCATTTGGGTGCTCTGTTCTAAAAGAACTGACCCTCAGTCTTATTTTTTCTGGGATCTGCTGATTCATCACCTCTACCACAGTTTACATCAAAATGTGGGTATGTCAGGGGCAGAGTAGAACTCCACTTATTACTAGGCTTCAGGGTATCTATTTTAATGATAGATAAAAGTTCTTAGCAAATAGCTTCTTTTATTCACTCTTAAGAAAAGAAATCCTTGCAAATATTTATTCTGATTCTCTAGTGGGCATCTCCTGCAAAGCCAGGCTCCCTGCCTTAAAGAAAAAGCTGTTTTCCATGCCACTGAAATTACTTCTCCCAATGTTCTGTAATGTGTCAACCTCCATAATTGGGAACTTTATCCCTACTTTATGGATGTGAAAAGTGAAGCAGAATGGATCTATGATTCAGAACAACAGAGCTTGACTCTCTACTAAGGTGGCTTATAAATAATAAACTACATTTTGCTTGTGTGAGCATGTGTCTATGATCCAATATATTACCACAGGGCAATTCGTGCGTTATTTAACCCAGATATCTCAAGGCAGTATCTTGAGCCAAGGAACGAACGTGAAACGTGGACCACTAGATTTGCAGGGAAGTTGGTAGAGATGCTGCCATGGAGAACTCATGGACATCCTGAGTGGTCACCGTTGGCTTCACTGAGGACCATCCGTCCAGAATCCCAACTGGACATCTGGGGTTGTCACTTCTGTTCACTATTCTGCCTTGAAAACATAACTGTTGCTTTAGTTATTCTGTTGTTTTGGGAAACTGGTTCAAGAATTGCTCTAAAGTGCTGAGTTCTTTTCCTGCCATTTAGAGCTGATTTGAAAATTGAAATTATTGACGCAAAATGGTCCTGTATTTTATACTTTATTCTCTCAGTCACACACTCACACCCCACCCACCCACTCATACACAAATGCTTACATAGTTTTCCCACTGTCATAAATGTAGAAAGTGAACTTTAAGAGAATCTTTATAGTCTAAATGTCTGAGTAATGTATTCCGTTAAGTATTTGAACACTGTGGGTGGACCAAATTTGTGTTCTGGCTCTATGATGACTAGTTTGTGATAGCTGGGCCGCAGTAACCAGTCTTGTTATTGATGTGAAGTGTTTAATTTGGATGTGATTAATATTAAAATGGTAGACTTCAAGTAAAGCTGATTTCCTTCCATAAGGTGAGTAGGCCTTATCCAATCACTTTAAGGCCTTAAGCAAAAAGACTGGCATACCCTAAGGAAGAAGGAATTCTGCCAGTAGACTGCACTCAGATGTAAATGACATTATCTCTTCCTTGGGTCTCAGCATGTCCCTCAGATTTCAGACTTGCCTGGCCTCACAGACCCATAGACAATTCCTTAAAATAAACCTCTCATTATATACAGACACACACAGGCACACACACAGTTTTTAGTGGTTCTATTGTTTCCAGAACAGTTTCTAGTACATATTCCATCATTTCATGGCTTTGGTCTTTGAGCAAGTTATTTCACCTTCTGTGCCTCAATGGCCTCATTTCTAAAATGGTTATCATAATACTCTCTACATCACTGGGGTATCATGAGGCTTAAGTGAAATAATGTGAATAAGATTTTCAGAACAGTGTCTGACACATGGTTAATAACTGTGTAAATCTTAGATATAATTGAGGTGTTTTTATCATAAATAATATATATAATATGACTTAAAAATTATTATTAGCACTTTAAGCCAGAAATAGCAAAACACTGTTTTAATTGCTTTTTCAGATTTGACTATGTTGTATGGAAGTATCAGATCTTTGGCCTAATTATTCATTTTCCAACTTACCAAGGCCTATAAGGGGTTTGGAGATAATGTCTATTATTCAGTAACATGTTTTATTGAGCACTTACTCTGTGCCAGGCTCTCTGCTGGAGATCAGCTATCACAGTGATGAACAAAACAGACAAGTCCCTGCCCAAGGGCTGGGTGGGAGGTGGGGGGCATGTATAGTTTGGTGGGGAAGGTAGATCAACACAGAAATAAATACGTAATTGTAAATGGCATTATGTAATGTAAAAGAAAACCCTAGAGTTTTACAGGAGAATGATTTAGAGGTTCCACATTAAAAGTGGGGAGGCTAGTCAAGTCAGTCATCTCTGAGACTTTGAGGCCAGAAAGTTGAGTGTGATTTAGCTAGAAGGGTCAAGGAGAACTGGCCTGCAGAACTGTGTGTGACTGGGCTAAAGAGGAGGGGAGTTTAGACATTTGAGGGGAAAAGAAAAGGGGAGTTGAAGCAGAGAAGTGGTTGCAGTTGTACATCCTTCAACTTCAATTTGTAAAAATCCCAAGCTGCTCACGCACTGTGAAAGTTCGTATGTTATACCATCCTAAAATATGGTATTCTGGACCCGATTATTGCTTTCCTGAGATATATTATTGCCCTTTCTTGCTTTCTTCAGTAACTATACCTGTGTTTTTTCTTAGCCCTTATTACTAAATTATGGCTTTTACCTTGTATGAGATCTCATCCCTCCTTTCATTTCTTTGTAATTTTCTGCATATTAAACCTCCTTTCATCACTATGAAATTTGGGATCTGGTTTCAGGTTCCCAACTCACTGGGAACCTGGCTTCCCTTTAACTCTATCATTCTTTAGGGGCAGATGTCCTTGAAGAATGTTCTCTCAGTGCATTTGTATGTAAGTTGTCCTTGTGTGTGTGTGTGTGTGTGTGTGTGTGTGTATTAGATAGCTAGGAGAGGAGATACATACATACATACATACATACTACATACATATATAGATTCTGAGCCTGAGACAAAAACTAAGGAAGATTTTTTGGGGTCTTTACTTTTTTTTTCTTTTTAATAAGCAGTACAGTGTTCAACAGCTTTTAAATTAGTCCTGCTGAGTAAGATTGTTGCTAATGGATTTTGCTTTGAGGAGAAGTTGTGAGGCTCTGTTTCCCAATCTGATTACTAATTTTTATTGTCTTTGTTTTTTAAAATTCGGTTTTGAGATCATAGAGCTTTATTTAGCCACAACCCTATAACTCTATGATAATTTTGAGGACTACTTTGCAAGATTCCACTTTCTCGTGATTTCTATTTGTAGTGAGTTCTTATTTATGCATGGTAATGTTCAGTTCAGTCTGATCCATGACTCTTACAAATATGGAACATGGATGCATTGATCTTCCTGCCTTCTTCACAGGACACATCCACTGTGGTTCTTGTGTGAATAGGAGGCTGTTTGTCCTCAGTCTTTCTCTCAAATCTTGTTTCATAAGTCTCACAATGAGAATCAGTTGAGGAGGTGAACTAGATTGAGACCACTGAGTGATTTTACATGCTGTGGTCTGCCAGTACATTGTGAATCCCTAGGGATCCCTGGAGCCCATTACCAGCCCAGTGAATCACTCACTCTGTTTGCTTTTCCACAAAAAAAAAAAATGTGCAGCTGCTTACTTCTGCCATGGACTTTGGAATTTTGTTCCCTTTTCCATCTGCCTTTTGTGTAAAGAAATTCTGCCTGAATAATTACTTGTCTGTCCCCTTTGCTCATTCCCAACATCATCATTCTTCAACCTTCTGTTTGCAATTAGTTCTTATCTGAAATGGCTTATTGGCATCAATCTGTTCTCAGCATCACCAAAGTGCAGAGTACTCTCCTGAAACATGGGGGAATCGAGATAAGGCTGGGGCTTACCAATCAGGCCAGCAGAGTCTCTTCATTTCACCCCTATGCCTTCCTTTTCTCAGGAAACCTGAGATAGGAGATGGTGTCAAAACATGTCATTGATACAGCACGTTTTGGAGCAAAATGACATGCATGAGCATTGCAGGGACTATGTAAGGTCTGTGAAAATAGCCATTGTTGGACATCTGGTGTCGAAAAGAGCTGTTTCAAAACAAGCTCACAGTGTTAAATCATGGGGTAGACAGCTTCTGAGCAGCTGTCCACTGCTGGAGAGGGTGCCTTGAGACCTGTTTGTCAATGGCTACACTTTAAACCTTGCTAGTCACTTTGATTTGCAAACCTTTATGCCACAGGAACGTGGCTGAAAATTGGGCCAAGAGAACCCTGTTGTTGTTATTAGCCAGCTAGTTATAAAGAAAAAGTGATAATAAGATCAGGCAAGAAAAATAGCACTTTTGGGAAGGTTAGTGAGCTAAGTTGGTTGATATATGGCATGAATAAGTCAAAGGACACATGTTTGATATCTATATAGTTACCCATGTTCAGAAAAAAGAGGCTTTAGAGCTTATCTGTCCAATGTTCCTTTTCCTATAGAAAATGAGATTCAGGAGTATTACATGGCTTTTCCTACATCATAACTAATGAGTGATAGAACTAGAATCCTAAGGAATTTTCTTTTTTTTTTTTTAAACTCCTAGTAAAGTGCTTCATCTAACAAATCACACTGCCAAGACCAGGTCTGGGAGAAATAGTTTAAAGCAAAGGTTAAAGCCAAGCTTTACATCCTGTGAGTATCTGGATTTGCTTTTCTGTCACTGCTTAGCCCCAGATCAAGTCCAATGCTTAGGACATAGGAAATACTCAAGTGTGTATGCACATACACAATACATATATATATTTGTACAAATGGAGACATGAATCTAATTGCAGTAAGGAACTAGCATGTATTTAGTGCCTCCTATGGGCCAGACACTTCCTGTGGTGTTTCCTTTGGCCCCTCACCTAGGCAAGGGGTCCCTGGGACAATTCCATCTTTGTGATATCTAGACTCTTCCAAGGAGAAGCCACCTTTTAATGAGATTTTACCTGGCCACAAAACCAGCCCTTAAGGAATTAAAAACTTACTATAGGCTTTACATATAAAACTATGTGAGATATTTGATTGATACCACAGTTTGATTTGGGAATCACAGAAAATTTGAGGTTGGATTTTAGCTATCCATTTAAAAGATGTGTTTGGCTGGGTTGCCTGGAAAATCATGGGCCTGTCTTCCTGGCCACAGTTGACAAACTCTACCCTTAAACACTTCTTCAGTCTAGATGTGATTAGGTTGCCTCCCACCCCTCCTCCTACAATCTCTCCTGGCCTCAAGAGAGCCAGACTCTACCCAGTCCTATTGGACCTCTAAGACTGGAGGTTGGTTACAGACTATTTTTGAAACAGTCTGAAGCCAAAGACATGAATTTGGCCTGATATTCTCTCATCTCTTTCCCAGGACATTCTGATAGAAGTTCTATTATTCTTCCTACTTGTGAGAAAAGAACAGGGTCTCTATGGTAAGTGACTGTCAAGATAACACCCCAGTCCTTCTTTGTTGTCAGTGTGTCCCATCCTGCCTGGAGTGGTAAAGATGTGTAACCTTTAACATCTGTAGCTGACTGAAATTCCTTCTCTTCCCTTATCTTCTCAATGTTGGAAGAAAAAGATGACATTATAGCTTGCTTAAACTTTCGTTTTTACTGTTTGAGTGTACACCTGTGAGCAGGAGTACATTAGCTTAGAGAGGAATAAAAAGATAATTTACTTCTCCTAGAATGGGAAAGTTGACATTAAACAATGAGATAGTTGTTATCAACCCTATTTGTATATGAAGAAACCAAGGTTTAAAGAGGTTTGTTTGTATGTGTTTGTGTGGGTGCATGCATGTGCACATGTGTGTGCTTTCAAGTTTCTTTAACTAATAAATAAGAGAAACCAGAATTAAATACAGGTTGGTCTAATTCAGAAACTTACATTCTTTCTACTATACCACACTGTCCTCATGTGAGAGAAGATAAACAGAGATGAGAGCCAATACCATTCCCTTCTTATAGATAGAAAACAAGATAAAAGGAAAATAATAGTTGACTTGCAGAATTGTAGTCCTCATTTATACAACTGCCTGAGAGAGAGATGGAGAGACATTGCTCATTCATATTTATGTGGAGGTACATATATAGACACTCAAATTCAGCAAAACTTAATACTAAACTCAGGCAAAGTGCTGTGCTCTTTGGATAGCCTTAGCTTTTTGAGATGCTTCTTTACATTTCAATCTCTGCCTGTCAGTGGTACAGACAGAGCTTGTCAGATGGTCGTCTACTAAGAAGTCATTGTTAGCTTGGTGCCATGGAGAAATCAATGGGTTTTACCTATCACAGCAGCTCCTGGATCAACTGGTTCACCAGATTTTAGTTTGAATAAAAATAAAAATTTATCAAATTATCATGAAAATATTAGTGAAGTTTTCTTCAGAAAATTGCTTTAGATAGTCTTTGTGAAATCCCTTTATCCAAATCCATCTGAATTTGTTTTTAAGTTATAGGTCCCATAAGGTTGTAGACAGAAGAAACCCATGACTTTTATGGTTCACATATTTAGCCAAAGTGAGAAGTATGTTTGCAACATAAACTAATTACTTCCCTCTTTTATTTATGTATGTTTTTATTTTTATGTAGTTTTTGGCATTTAGAGATGACAAGTCCTTTAGCAAACATATGCAAAATGAGAAAGTGAACTGGAGTCTTTGCTTCTCTGAAAAGAAAGGAAAACTCAATTCTGAAGCTGTGATTATGATACTCAAATGCTTCCTAGTTATGGTTGCTCGATTGATTGACTGATTTAATACCATACATGGTGTTTCAGGCATGGTACATTCACTGTATGACTTGTCATCCTCCAGACAGCCTCCAAGAGGGGTATTACCACCATTTTTACAGATGAATAAATGAATAACAAAGGTTAGGCTGCTTGCTCAAACTCACTTACCTAATATTTGTCAGAGCTGAGATGGAAACCCAGGTCTAACTACAAAGCTTTTGCAATGTCCAGTTACATTTATTATTACAAAGGATGATTTCACATCTTAAGCTAAAAGTTTTAATAAGTTATAGACAACAAAACACCTTCATAAGCTGCATATCTAGTACTTGTCCTTCTTCTAGGCAAAGTATAGAGCTTTGAAATAAATTCTGATGTTCCAAAATCTCCACAAAGCCAGTTAAAACCTCAGCAAAGAGGGAATTTAAATGTCCCCATAATCTACATGAATTTCAGTGGTCACTGCTTATGAGGCAGAACTTTGATGCCTCAATTGAGCACTTATTCAAAATACAGAGCTGTTTTCTTGATAAATACAAGACAAAGCAAAACAAACAAACAAAAAGTAGATACTATCTACAGACCACTCCATGTGTATGTGGTTCGGCAAACACATAATAGTTTACTCAATTGTCATAATAATACATCATCGTTGTTATGTTTGTGTCTGATAGCCCATCTGACAACTTAGTACACCTAAATGATTAGCCATATAACTTCCCCCAGACAGGGAGACACTGATATTCCAGCAACATATTCTAAGAAAGTATTTACTATCAAGTTTTAAATATTGTTTAAGCATAAATTTGCATTAAGCCATGTTGCAGAAACATGCATATCTGTGCCTTTTCTTTTTCTCAAGCTCTTTTTTCCTCCATTCTCCAACTTTACCTCCCACACTGCCTTTATAGAACTGCAACTTTTAACATGCACTTGGCTTCAGTGTCAGAGCAATATAAGGAATAGCCATGTGGAACGTCTTTATATTGCTTGTAAAATTGCTATGGGGGACATTATGGAGCTCAGTGCCCTTATATAAAGAGCATTTTGACAAATTCATCTTCGAACTCAGGGATAGGAATGTTTGCCTCTGTTGATGAACTGGTGTGCTTCCTTTTCATAGAATATGATAGCCCTGTAATCCATCATGTTGTCTCTTTGCTTAGGCTGTTAGGAAATGAAGCTCTAAGCCTTGGCCCAATTACAGCAGGGTACATCAGGTAGGATTTCCTGCCTACACTCTTCCTCCGGGATTCCCCTTTAGCATTTATTTTTGATCATTGTTTTGTTATAACAGCTTTTGATCGTGCTATGTCTATTCATTTAAAAAATAACTCTTCATTTCTTCTTTTGGAATTAGGTTAGGGTGTAAATGAGTGAACAGAATTGTGTGTGTTTGCAGGTATTCGTGTGTGTTAATTCATGTGTGTATGTGTATCAGAGAGAGAGAAACAGATACATTTCTCAAGATTCACAAACTGTATTTTACTGGTTATCCCCATGCAATCATCAAAAAATTATTCAGACTCCATGGTGAGCATGACATTGTGCTAGATATATACAGAAGAAAATATAATGAAAATCTGTATTTGTGAGATGAAGCACAATGAGAATGCATTTACACTTAATATTCTACAAATTTTGCTTTAAAAATTTCAAGGCCTTTTATAGGTTATATAAGAAAGTGATTGGAGAGGTCAGCCAGTCTATTACTTTATTACACAGATAACATTTTTTTAGTGTAAGTTTAATTAAATTTAGTAAAACAAGATTTATTTGTTATTATTCTTCTTAGTTTCAAAAAGGATTTGTGCAGTTACATTAATATAAACTGAATATCTGACATGTAATTAGAGTATAAAAAAGTCTGGGTTAACATGGTAGGGCTAAGAGTTAATGCATCCTTAACCTATTGGTGTTACTGCTTCTCAGAAGTTTAGCACTGTGGCTTTTCTTTAAGAAGGGAAATCACCTGCACTACGTTAATGTAAGTAATTTAATTATAAATGTTTTATTACTGAAAGTTTGTACCATTTGATCACCTTCATCCAGGTGTAAAATAAATAAGTCATGGGAATGTAACATACAGCATGGTGACTATAGTCAATAATACTGTATTGTTTATTTGAAAGTTGCTACGAAAATAGATCTTAGACATTCTCATCACAAGAAAAAAAATGTACCTGTGGTGAATGCTAACTAGACCTGTTGTGGGGACCATTCTGCAATAGACATTACAAATATCGGATCATTATCTTGTACAACTAATATAGTGTTACATGTCAATTATATCTCATTTTTTAGAGGTGTTTATTAGCATTTTAGTACAAATAATAACAATAATTATTTTTTGTAAATATGGTATATGGATTTTGGTAAGGGGCTCCACAATACAATCTCTTGAAGAGTTGCCAAAGAATCTAAAATGGTTTCTAGAAGACAGCAATTCAAAAGAATCAGTAGGACCAGGCAGCATAATACTGGAATTAACAGGCATGGCTGAGGACTCCAAGCTCCTAGTTTATGCCATTTTATGATTAACTGAGGGTCAATTCTGTGCAGCCAGGGAATGCAAGGGAAGAGGAGCTGGTATTTCAGGAATGCACTTTGCCCGTGTGTGATTTTATTAAATACGTAAGTTGGTCTATCTCTCTCCCACCCCTCTTTACAGCTCCCCACCTCTACCTCTTCTTACCTTTTGTTTGATTTCAGATGAGGTGACTACATCTTCTTTCAGTAGCTTAAACTTTGCAACTGGCTGAATGAAGTGACCAAACCCCAGCTGATATGTTTAAAGGATCACCTTTTGGAGAATATTTGCATTTGAATTGGAAAACCCAACACACATAGATGGACAAGACTCAATGAAATGATTACTTGTTGTTGATATTTAGCCCTTATGATAGGTCAGAGGCTGGTATTAGAGTTAGAACAATTTATAAGGTACTCATCAAAACCACATCGCACACATGCCCTTAGGCTTGTCATTCTGGAAGAATTTTTACTGATCTTTAATTTAGTGAAGGAGAACCATTAATATTAGAGACAACATATTTTGGGGAAAAAGTCATAAAATATATAACATCAGTTTTAATAAATAGTATGCTCCTATATAAATTGTATACTTCCTTTTAACAAAAAAATTCTGTAACTAATGTCACTAATGAATATTTTGCAAAATTTCAAATTCTCCTGTTAGGTTTGGAGATTCTATATTATCTTCATTTTCACCAAATGTGCTGGAATAAAATACTAAAACATTTAAAAAATTCATCCATCAATTATCCCCTTTTTTCTTTAGAAAACTATTAACCTCTTTTTCATTGATTTTACTGCCTCACAGTCAAATCAACTTACCTGTATTTGTTTTTCATGGTTCAGTGTGCAGGAATGAGCAATGATTTCCTTCATCAACCATCCGCCTAAAAATTGTTTTGCTTATTAGTCAGTATAAATTGTTTTCCTGCCGAAACATAGCATATCAGAGTGGAAGGATTTATTGCCTAATTTCATTCTACTGGGTTTTCACTTGTCCAATACAGAGGCATGAAAATACTGGTGTCTGATGTGCTGTAGAATAAGAAAAGACTGTGTTCTTACAGGGTTCCAAGTTTTCTTCATTTTAGCAACATCCATCTTTGTAGCCTTATCTCCTATTTGTCCCAACATGAATAATTCCCTCTTGCTCATCTGGATGGCTCCCTTAATATGCTTTTTAAGCCTGGATTCCCCTTCATAAACATATTTCTTCAGTTACTGTCTCCCAGATACTCTCCTCAATTTACACATGTGAAAGTATGCCTTTTTCCAATTGTTTTCCTTTGACCTTTAAGCTGAGTTACTGATCTGACTTCTATCACTTGAAGCTTGATGATAGGTTTCCATACGCTTGTTGACTACTAGTCTTGTATTGTTAAATGATTATAAATACTCTTATTCCACCACGAATATTGAGCATCTACCATATGACAGATGCTGTATTATAAACAGAGGGTACTGAGAAGAGAAAGATACAATCCCTGCCCATGAAAGCTCACAGGTGAGAGATAGCAGCAAACATTTAAACAAATAATTAGTGTATAATGTCATCAAACAATGAGAGGGACTCACAAAGTACTAATGAGACCCAGAGATCTATATGGATATCACAGGCTATCTTCATCAAGATGGTGATATCTGAATTGGGCTCTGAAGGATAAATTGGAAAACAGAAGGGGCATTTTAAAGAGGAAGAAAAGAGCATAGCCTATTTAGGTGACAGACATAAATAATCCCTTACTCACAATTTCAAAGTCCAAGAAAATCCATTATCTAAAGGTTTTCCTTGTGGTGTTGATCCTGAGCTGATCGGATCTCAATTGTCAGTAGACCTCTCCTGAGCTGCCATGAGATGAATACCTTTGTTTTTTTTGCAGATGTATTGGTATGTCTGATGATATGGTGCTACCCCAGGCCTCTGACAGTCTAAATTTGGGTTGAATTATTACCTTTCCAAAATCTGAAAAACTCTGCATCCTAAGATCCATATGTCCCTACCACTGTTGGATAAGAAATTAAGGGGATATAGGAGGAAATTTTAATGGAAGTTAAGGTAGAGTGAAAAAGATGAAACTGAAAGATAATTTGAAGCTGGACTGTGTAGGGTATTTTATTTCAAGACTAGTCAGTTAGGCTTAAACCTATAAAACATGAGAAAAAGTATGCATGAAAGGCCTGGCTTAATATGACCCCCAATGCCTCTATCTTATATTTTTATTGTAGACTTTAGCAAGAATGTCATATGCTTTTGATACATTCCCTGCCTTCACAGGTAGAACGGATCCCTTGACTCTATTTCCACATGACTTTGTTCAGAAGATCGTTGTAATGCAGTATATCATATCACACAACTTACTTGATTTCTGTCTCCATTTAATTAGAACATAAGCTACATCGAGAGACCATTTATTATAACTCATTCAGTTACTCTTGTTTATTTGCTTATTTATAATATTTTATGATTAATATGGTTTATTGGCTTGCTGTCTTTGTCTGTTTGGGCGGCTATAACAGAATGGCTTATAAACAACAGAAATTTCTTCCTCACAGTTCTGGAGGCTGGGAAATTCAAGATAATGGTTCCAGAAGGTCTGATGTCTGGTTAGGAACTGCTTCCTCTTTTATAGAAGGCTATCTTCTCTCTGTGTCCTCAAATAGGGAAAAGGTGCCAGAGAGCTCTCTGGAGTTTCTTTTACAAGGTCACTAATCCCATGCATGAGGGGTGCCCCCCTCATGACCTAAGCACCTCCCATAGGCCCCCATCTCTAAATACTGTCATATTGGGACTAGGTTTTGGCAGATGAATTTTTGGAGGACACAAATAGTCAGTATATAGCACTTGCTTACAACTCTACTTGTTCCAAAAGGATTTATGACAGCTGGGACCATCTCTAAATAGTTTTGTTATTGGATTCATTAATTAAAATAAAAACTACATTTATAGTGCTCTTACTTGGTGTCATGTACTGTTCCAAAGGTTTTGCAAAAATTACTGCATTCAATCCTCACAGCAATCCTATGAGACAGGTACTATTATCATTCTCATTTGTAAGTTGAGGAAACTGATGCTCAGAGAGGTCAATTCATTTGCTTAAGGCCACATGGCTAGCTGCTAAATCTATATCCTTTCATCTTAACTGCAAAGTTGCAGTTTCCTGATGAATGAACTCCACATTTCACGTATCACCTAGTAAAATGTCTCACATGTAATATGTTCTCAAGATAGATGTGTTGATAGGCTGTATGAACAAAACTTGATATTTTAAAATGATAATTTGCTTGAACTTGCAAAGGTGACCTCCTTCTATCAATAACTTCATGTTACTTGATTGTAAGTGCCATATTTGGGATGGTGAGGGCAGATCATGCAGGTATATTTTATATACATATATATATATATTCACATATGTATTTAATTTTTAAATACACAAGCAAATCATCTCACTGTAAAAAATATGTAAATATTATACTAAGAAAAGTGAAAGTACCCTTTAATATTTCTTTCCTAGATTCCATTCTTCAGAATCTATTCCTCTGAGCAGTTGATCATCTGCATTAACACATGGTATCGACATGTACCTTCATCCATATGTATATATATACAAAATAGTTTTACACATATATATATAAAACTGTGATTTAAATATGTTTAGTAATTTTAGTCCAGTAGATTTAATATAACTTATTCATATATTGAATTATGGCTACCATAAATGTTATAAATTTTAATAGTTTCCTAGCAAGAAATGCTAAGGTTACTTTCCATTGGCAGGTATGGAATACCCTCGTAACTCCTGCATTTTTTTAACATATTAGTAATTTTAGGGCCTTGTGAGGTAAAATATTTTGCATGACATGATAATGTGGGGTCTAATAGGAATTTATCGTGGTTTAATTTAGTACACTTTTAATGATCTACAAGAAGGGATGAATAAAGCACTTAATTAAATGTACAGATGATGTTAAGTTGAGAGATGTTAAGAGCATCCATGAGGACAGATTTTTAAAGAAGTTAGAAATATGTGAAAGAAACAGCAAAATGGTATTTAGATTGAAGAAAATTTAATTGAATGTGTTAAAGGCTTACTAATCAGCCCACCAATTACTCATAGGAAGTGGAAGAAAGCTTAATGACTTCTGCTTTTATAATGTTGCATGACTGCAAAACTAAGATCATACCACAACTAAGCAACCTTTGTTCATACCATGACAAAGAACCTTGTGAGTCTCTTTGAAAACTAATTTCATGAGTACCTACTGTTCATTCCAGAGAAAAACTAGACGGAAATTAATGTTTCCTGTAAGCCTATGGTTCGTGGTCATTTTATTTACATGGCCTATCTTAGATAATTCATTATAACCATGTGAGAAAGATACAGTCTTAATCATTTTTGTTGGCTCATTTTTATTTCAGCTTGTATTTGAATTTGTCTATTTTCTGATGTGATATTTTCTCTTAAAATCAGACTTGTGTGTATAAACTCACATGAAAATTTCTATACATATTCGAACAGGTAAAAAACTGAACAAATTTTTATTTTAATTGAACTTTAAAAATTAAAATGCAATGCTATACTATTTACCAATCATAAGCAACCGAGTGATTCCTAAATGAGTCCAGTTATGCAGAGAGAACCATGGAGAGTTGTGCTGCTGAACTGCAGTAATAATGACATGTGTCCATAGTTTGTTGTGTTTATGCCAGGCGTTTGTGAAATATCTATTCATCAGGCAATACTTAGTGAGAATGTGTTTAGCCATTATAACAAGGTATATGCAAATGAGCTTCCCATGAGACTTTGCAACAAACATTTAATTAGCTGTACAAAGAAACAGTTAAATATACAAACATACGTTATAGCAAATTGGCTAGTCTGCATTGTTAATTTTGTTCACATAATTCCTAAACAGCACCACTTAATAATGTATGTCTTAATCCTCTGCTTATTATTAGAAATTGTAATTTTATTTAAAAATTAATTTTTTGTCGAACTTATTTGCTTTTTCTTACTATAAAAAATCAGAAATATACTGAGTGACATAATTTGGATAGTAATAGTATTTCATTTGTAAATAAGGATAGTAAAATGTCAAAATTCAAATATGTATTCATCAAGTTGATAAAGAAAGGAGAAATTCATTGAATAGTACATATTAGGGAGGTAAATGCTAAAATATTAGTTATTATTTACTATTTTACACAAAGAACAATAACTGATCTTTATTTTTTAAATTACTATATTGTTTAAAAATAGTTCCATTAAACTTTTTAGTTTCTTCATTTACCTATTAAAATAAACACATTTATTTTTCTTAAAATCAACTCATTAATGGTATTTGTAGCTTGAGTATTAAATGTCAAGAAAATTCCCTTTTATGAATCTGAGTCTAAAAGTTATCTTCTTGCTTTAAATTATGAAAGCATTCTTTAGGAATATATTCAGAATAAAATTTAAATATTTCTGTAATCATCACATTTTTTTCACATCTTTTGACAAATCTATACTAATTTTCATTTTTACAGTCTATGTTATAAACACAATGGTTGACAAAGAGTTAATATATAACATTATTGTGTATCTCAGAATATCAAAATAAGATACTTAAAAACATTCAGACAAGTCTTATTTTAAGGATCTAGAGAGTAATAACAAATCATTACAAGGATGGTAGTTTGCAATTTCAAGAAAGTCTTTTGAGTTTGAATATTAACTCCTATGCAGTGTGATTCAGAAGTACTTTTGTTTTTAAACAAGTGTCATTTTATTTTTAGATAATCAGGAGGAGTTATTAGGTGTAGCAGCTGACCAGCCGGCCTCCCCAACACCATTTATATCTCTGAAGCCCCCAAGGACAGAAAGGAGTCTTTTAATTGGTGATACCACTTTACTGGAGACATGAATTTAGGAAATGAGGCCTGTACTGTTGTCTTCACACCAGGCAAACCAGCTCTTGTTGTCATGGTGATCTTCTACAGCTTGCTAGAGCAAGTGATGTGGAAAACAAGATGGCTTCCTCGTTGATTTAGCCTTCAAGAAAGTTGAAGATATTAATAAATGATTATTGCGTTAAAAACATATGTTGTTTAAGATATGTAAAAATTAAGAAGTGGAATTTTTGGTTTGGATAGAATTTGACTCCAAAACTTCTAAAATTATCTATGTTTTTTAAGGTAAAGATATTATTTCCTTTCTTTTAAATGTAAATATCTTAAAATGGAGCTTTCCGATGGAGCTATGCTTCCAGAGACGGGTCAGCTTTTACTTCAGGTATGAGTTTCATTTATTTTGGGTTAACATGAGAGGTATAGAATGATACATGTTATATGTAGGCTTTACTATGTAAGAAAAGCTGCTTCAGGAATTCCAATGCTTGTAAAGGAGTTCTACATCTACCTCTGAAAGAGACCTGGAGTATTTAAACTGGACAACAATAAAATAGGGAAAATGCAGAAACGAGTCATCCTAGCCATCAAAAATGAGAAAGTAGCTCCTTGTTACTCACAGGGACTTTCCAATCAACAATCTGAAAATGGTACAGGCAATAATCTGAGTGGCTTCTGAATAAATATTTGGACACAAAACAATCTTTTCATTTTGAACCACTCTTCCTATTCACTGAACTGCAAAAAATCTCAAAAATATTTTGTAAGCATTAGGAGAGAAGGAAGGATTAAGATACTAATGCTTTATGTTTAATGAATTAATTGGTCAGACTACATTTTGTTACAAAAACAAACACATGGAAAGATTTCTCCCTAAAGTACATTATGTATTTCTAAAATTAGTATGAACTTTAAGCAATGATCATATTATATTGCATAGTATGTGATATTAAATATATTATATTGCATGTGCTCTATAACTAATTTGTTGTTTGCTTATTTGATTTTACTTTTAGGAAAGTGATGTTTAAATTAGGTTTTTATATATGTAGGTACTCCTTATATTAATTTATCATTTTGATTAAAAGCCAGAGCATTAAATAAAAACCTTGATATCAAGGACTGTAAAACTTTAAATAACAGAAGGTTCCAAACTGTTCTTTGGGATGCTAGTGTTTTAAGGAATGTTAATATATTCTCTGTGACCAAAGAGAGTTTTGCAGTCCAATTAGTTTGGAAAAAGTTGCATTTTTACCACACTTTTGTTGATTCAAAAGGGACTTATATGAAGGGTACAAAGAAGTTCTACAGTTAAGAGGTATGTTTAATCCTGTGCTTCTAAAACCTTTTTTGACCATGGAATGCTTACTACTTACCCCAAAATATTTAATGACATCTGCGGCACACTATTGGTTTTGGAAACACAGTTGGGAAACGTGGTTTTAATAGGAGGAATTCTGACACTGTCAAGGTTCTGATTTTGTTTTCCAGCTAACTCTGGTTATCTTCATCTGTTTGCATTTATTACGCACATTTAACATGCATAAACCTGACCATCGAGGTTCCTAGAGAATGTCTAGCCTGCGCATGTGAATACAAGTTTTCTACATTGAAGCTGGCCCTGGTCTGAAGTCCCACATGTTTATTTCCTATCTCCTTTCACCATATTTCCTTCACAAACTGCTTGGCAGAAATAGTGGCAATGTTTTGTTAAAAAAAAAAAATTAAAAGTGGCTTGAAGATATTTTGGCCCAACATAACTTTTATTTTAGCATCTCCAGCTGTAATTACCATGTGGCTGCTTGGCAACATAAATTATACAGAGGTAAAAGGTATATTACAGAGACAAAGCTATAGAAAATCCTTTTACACAGGAGTTGAGCAATAATTAGCAATAAATGTATGTGTATCATGACAATGCAACAGCAAGCTAATGTAAAGACCTTCAATATTGACTTTGTAAACATTTTGCATGAAGTTGATTAGCATGTAATCTCCTAAACCAAAATTTGTTACGTTTGGAATTGCAAAGTAAATTTAAAATGTATTGAGAACAGGAATAGCTATTTTTTCCATAAGATTACACCAGCCTCTAAAGGTTTTGCTAGTATTTTTGTGTTGTTGATAACTGAGTTTAGATAAGGAGCAATTGTTCCATTAGACTAAATGACTCTAATGGATATATATCGTCTTGCCTTTTTACTTTTTATTTTTTAAAGAGAGAAGACAAGCCAAGGGTTAACTTTCTTTTGTTCCTCTCTGATATATACATTAAAAAAAATCTTTTGACTTTTATTCTTCAGAATTTATGAAAAAGCAGAGTCCTTAGATGCATCTGCGGGGGTCTGCCTCCCTGAAGTGGGAGGCATGGAACTCCATCAGCGTCGTGGGGCATTGTCCCTGTCATTTGGTCAGGGGAGAATTAGATTACTTGGTAGGTCTCAGAACTCTCCTTCTCATATTACTTATAAACATTGAAACATTTATGGAGCACGAAGTACACAAGCAAGATGGAAAACCGAAGATGATGAGATACACAAGAGGAATGGGAGAACAGTTAGTGAAGCACAGAAATGGCCAAAGTAAAATAAGCAAGCATCTGGGTGACGGGCAGAGTGGGAGGTAAGGAGGATGGGGAGGATAATGGTTCACAGACAGAAAGATAAGTGTTCACAGAAACAAACATGAGCTTTCATGTGTAAAACACTTTCCTGGGTTCTCAGTGATTTTTCTCTCAATGAGATCAGCAGAGGCCGGGCACAGTGGTGTCGATTTACTGTGCATAGGCCCATGTACCTTTTTGGCTTTTACCCTGGCATTTGCCACCTTCCCTGTGAGAGTTGTCAACTCAGGTAATTCCTCTTGAATATCCTAATTACTGTCATGATTTTTTTGAGAGCTGTGGCTCATTTTAGGGTGGAAGAAAAGGAACAATATGGAAACCAGGGAAGATTATTTTCAACATCTAGCAGTAACTGCCTGCCTATACGACTAAGTCACACAAGCAATTTTTTATTCTCTGTTAGATGTTCTCATAAGAGCTGCTGATTCTCTAATTTCAGCTTCAAATCCTCTACCTCCTATAGCCTTACTGCCTTTGTAATTCTCTTAATATTTATAGTCTTCCCAGTATTTTTTCTCCCAAATTCCTGTATGAATATAGCAGTCTTCTAAAGTGATGTTTACTATAGCAATTAACCTCTTTGTCTGTGAAATGAAGTGAACAAAGGGAGAAAGAAAATTTAAATTTTGTTTCACTTTCCTTTAATATATGAAGTTGCAGCAGGCTGAGAGTTGAGTTTTCTAAAAAAGCATTTCCCCCCCTCCCCAAGCAACTCATGTTTTCCCAGCAATGAAGAAAATGAGTTATACACACACAAC
The DNA here is from genome assembly GCF_040802235.1 of Manis javanica. Taxonomy (NCBI): domain Eukaryota; kingdom Metazoa; phylum Chordata; class Mammalia; order Pholidota; family Manidae; genus Manis; species Manis javanica. Next base: position 58,260,104 of record NC_133168.1, read on the forward strand.
TGTTTAAAGTTACCTCATCACATCAGAATCAGAAGGGGGTGGGGAAAGGAATCATTTTGCTATGAATAACCAGGAAGTAAGTTTTTGCAGGCGATAGTTCAGAACGAAAACTGTAATTGCAAATTAGTTTGTATTTTAAAAAAATGGAAAAAGAAAATATTGGATTATCTGTTGAGATAAGGTTGAAACTATGCCAGGTCTATTTACAACATGTTAAATATATTACTTCTTCTTAAATTTGGTTTCTCCCAGGTGATAGCCACACAATATTGTTGAATCAAGTATAAAAAACAACAGACCAATGATTTTTGTGAGGCCTACCAATTAAAATATTTAATTACTTTGTCTTTGTCCTCTTGATTACTGAACAAAAGAACATTTATTTTGCCTTTTAAATTCCATACTAGTTTAACTGCTTGCTTCCAATTCCCTAACAGACCTACAGGGTGACTGTCGACTCAGCTTCAGGTGAACTGAACATCTAACTATAGGTCTAATTAAAAAGGTTGAATGGCATTAAGTCAAATTGGGAAAAATTACTCAGTTTATGGAAGAGGGAAGTAAAAGTCCCTTAGGAAAATAGGTAAACTTCAAAGCCTGTCCCTGAGACTTCAATTCAGAGAAGGGTATTTTTCAAACCTTTTAATTTAACTCAAATGCCTTGTATGTCTATGAAATGTGATATTCTCTTTAAGAGCATTAGGTTGAATATAAAGAAACTTTTAAAATCTCCAGGGAGACCATTCATTAGTGGTTCGTTTTACAGCATCTGGCTAGTGACTTTCAACAGGCTAAAATTAGTGTCTTTTTCTTTTCAATTTTCTATGCTAAAACTATTACGAAGATTACCTGTGGTATAGAAAACTAAATAAAACCAATACTATACATCCTTCTTAATATGTCCTTTGTAGTACATATGGAAACTAAGAGCACATTTTATGATCCAGGGAAATTTGAATTTGAATTCAAACTAAGTAGCCTTCTCTGACTGGCCAGGATCCTGGGGTATGAACTAGCCTGACAGTTGTACCCAGTTGGGACACTCTACACTGTGTGGTAATTATATAAATCAATCAAAATCTATTTTCTTGGTAAGTTTTAATCTAAGGCATATAAGGAGAATTATTGCAGTAAGACTGACAGAGAGCTACAGATAGATAAGGCAGCAAATAGAAATCATGGGGCAATAAACACCAGGGGGATTTAGAAGCCATTACAGACAGAGGGGTTAGTCAGCATTGGCAGAATGGTGGAAGCAGCAGTAGGAAGGAAAAAGAATGGATGTGTTGTCCTAATAGTGAATCACTGTAGTCAAGAGCAATGATTGCCAGCTGGGAAGTAGTAGAAAATTAATGCTACGACATCTCCAACCTCCTTTGCAGTTAGGTATGGCCAGATGAATAAGTTTTGGCCAGTGAAATATAAGCAGAAATGTCTTGTGGCAGCCTCTGGGAAGCTTCCTTATGAGACAGCATATGTGTGAAGTGTTACTTTTCTTTAACCTAATTAACTACCTTGGTGGTAGACACTATCATTTGGACCATTGAGGTCATGCTTGATAGAACCATGAGAAATAAAAAGAAGTAAGCTTGAGTTCCTGATGTTGTGGAATACCATCCCAACTTTAGACCACCTACCCAGATATTTATTTATCTCCTTCAAATAATTTCATTTGTGCCAAAATTCTATTTTGTTTATGCCAAAGCCTCCTCCCAAATCCCCCACTCTAATTCTTTCACTCAGTCAAGCCTAATTGTAAATAATACATGTGGTTGAAGTAGATTCAAGGAAAACTGTGTGTTTGAATAAAAGAGGACACATGTAGAATTTAGAATTATTTAGTGAATGTTTTTCTAACAGAAATGTTCAAAATTAAAGTGCAGCTTCTTAGCTCTGGAAATGCTCAAGTAGAGCTTTCATGTCAATTTATGAGACATGTTGGAGAGGTAATGTTAGCATTTTATTAGGATGTTGGACTAGATGATGACTGTGTGTTTTCTATTATAATACAGGTAATTGTGAGAGATGGATAAATTGAGGTATTCTGCATTTCCCACAGGCTATTATAAGAATAATTTTCCTAGTTTTGTTTTGTTTTGTTTTAATGAAGAAAAATATCCTTGGTTTTTCCTTATAAATTGTTGGCTATGTATTTATCATGTGACTGTGTCTCTAGTCTTGTAGTTTGGACTGGATTGGGCTCCTGATCCAAATATTTCCTCCAAGAAATTAGAAATGAGGAAATTATGCTATTACCATTCTAATCAACATCTTAATGAGGTCCTATCCAGTGTAATATGGTGAGAAAAAAAATATATATCTAAGGACTGTAAAGTAAGAAGCAAACCTGTCAATTTTTCAAATGACCATGTTACATAGAAAGTCCAGAAGAATCCACAGATAAGACAATAAACTGGTGAAAAAAATGATGAGAAAAACTTGAAAGAGGTAAGAGAAAGGAATATATATTACATACAGGGGAATAAAGAGAGAATGCACATCATCAATATTTCTCATCAGAAACAGTACATATCAAAAGACAGTAAAAGGGCATTTGTAAAAACTGTCCCCCACCAAAAAGAAAATCAAAACTGTCAACCTACAAGTCTATATCCAGAATTCTAGATTATTTTTCTAAGTAAAGTAATACTAAAGATTGTTACAGAAAAAACAAAAACCAAAAGGACTCATTGCAGTAACTCTACACTATAATAATTATTAGTTAAATCTTCAGGAAGAATGAAAATACCAGGTAGAAATTTTAATCCAGAAAATATAATTTGTTGAAACAGCTTTAAAAGGAAAACATTAAAGACTTTTTAACAGTTTTAAAAATTTAAGAAGATGATGTATTATTTGAAGCAAAAGTAAAAGCAAAGGTAAAATGACTATTAATATCAGAAAATATGGGCTATAGCCAAGAATATTAGCAGAGATAAAGAGTGCTATTTCATAGTTCATCAAAAAGATACATCAATACTGTATGTGTGTGTAAATATATATGTACACACACACACACACACACACACACACACACACCTCATAACAGAGCTTCAAAATATATCTCACAAAACATTTGTATACAGAACTGTAGGGAAAATGGAAGTTACCATGGCCAGGATTCTCACCTGACCCTATTCTACTTGCTCATTGTGCACATGCAATGCTTGTTTGCAGGCAGATGCTTGCACACCTTTTGTAATGAGCCATCATTGTTTGTGTTGCTCTATAAAGAGTTCCACCCAGTGTTCTCCATGGCTGGAGGAGATGGAGGCTGAGGGGAATTTTAGACTTGCTGGAGGCAGACGTAATTCTAGAGTGTGACTTGCCATGGTGAGAATAAAACTTGATATAAACCCTTTCCCATCCTTTGAAATGTTCTGTTGTCATGATTCAGTCTCACTGAATCCAGAGTGAACTTGCCTAGAGCTGGGAACCCCCTCCAGCCAGAGCTACATTTGGCGTAGTCAGTAGGACTCATTGAAGACTGAAAAATGGAACAAGTTACCCTCAAGCGAGGTGTACTTCAGTGGGCTCCCCCTATGGATGAGGATACACTTGAGTGTACCCAAATGGGCATATGGTCTGAGGTGGTGATCCTCTTAGAGAAGTGGGTGCCTCCTCAAGACTGGGGGGAGGTGTAGGTGACACGTGGGACACTAGAGGAGGCTCTTTGCACAGCAGGTAATTCCCTGGAGAAACAGACTGCCCACACGATGGGAGGAACCATGGATTGGTTTCTCACAGTGTTAAAAAAGGCTATAGATTAGAAGAGCATACTCCTGCAAGAAACAAGAAAAGAGGTAGCACATGAATGCAAGGTGCAAGGTACTGTGGAAGAGGTAAAGCTTTTTGGTCACTGAGATGGCATCACTGTGAGTTGCTGTGGAGAAGGTAAAGTATGTAATGGTAGTAAGAGAATGCAGGCTGTGAGGTTCTATGTGGATGTAGTGGTGTTGTCAGCTCCAGAAATAGTAGAAGATACATCAGATGAAAACGAGGTGGTAGGAGTGATGCTGGAGGTACCAACCCATCCTCTATTGAAATCCTGTCCAGCAGTAGTTAAGAAAATAAAGACATAGCAACCATGGGTTCCTCCAGGAGAGCTGAAGCCTGTTCCCCAGGTTGTGGAGCACTCAATGTTCAATCCCTATACACAGGCAGAGCTGATGGATTTGTTCAGCCTAGCTATTGTGCCTTTAGGATGTAGGAGTGGATAGTATCATTGTCTCTGAATCAGAGATGGGAAAGCTGGCTTCCCTGACAACTCATAATGCCTTGCAGCATCAATTACAAAATGCATACCAGACCCCAGGCAACCACTTCCTTCTTGAGTGTCTTATGGCTGCACTTTGCACTATATGGCCCAATCAGGGTGATTTACCATCTTCCCCCGCCAGATGGTAGATGGAGGCTGTTATGGGGTTGGGCATGAAAAATGCTATTTATAATCTAGTAAATTATGACCTGGATGAGGAGCAGTTTATGGCAAGGATAAGAGACACAGTGCTGCAAATGACTGCCCCATCCCTCTTTGGGTCCATAGTGGCCATTCTTTCCCCTTATATATAGAAACCCATAAATAAGATTACCTGTACTGTGGCAGATTTTGGGGAGGTGGAGGTCATGCAGGTATGGAAGGGAGTATGATCTTCTATTTAGAGGAAGGACCTAAAGGGCCCCATGAAGTTAGGAGGACTCAGATGTGGGTTGATTTGACAAAGGCAGGAGCAGACAAAGATAAATTGGATGGGAAGTCAAATAAAATCTTACTGGAGCTGTGGTAACAACTGAGGATGAAGTAGTGGTTTCAGCCATTGTCTAAGGCATTGTCTAAGGCAATTGAATGTGGAGACAAAGCCAGAAATTTGGCTCTTTTGCCTGCAGGACTTTCTGCTGGAGAGTGAGCCAGTTCTACCTGAACCCACACAGGAAGATGATCGGGCAATACCGTTCGACTGAGGGGAACATCAAGGCACCTGCCTTGGGGGACTGTGTCGGGACTGGAGACCACATGTTGAAATGTCAATTCATTGGTCCCCAGTGAATGTACAATGTTTCCTGGCTTTAGTAGACACAGGAACTGAATGCTCACTGATTTCTGGCAACCCTGAGTGGTTTCCTGGGAACCCAACTGTTATAGATGGATATGGAGGAAAGGCTCTCAGAATGAAACAAGCCCAAATCCTGTAAATCTACTCCCAGAGGAGTATGCTGTATATATCTCTGTAATCCCTGAATATATTTGGGAGACAGATATCCTGCAGGGCCTGTGGTTGAAAACCATTGAAGGTGAGTTCAGACTGAGGATATGTGTGGTGAAGGCAGTTCTGAGGGGACATGCTAAGCACCTACCTGCAGCTTTGCCTGTGCCTCAGTGGGTGACAAATACCAAGCAATACAAATTGCCTGGAGACCATGAAGAAATTGGAGAAACCTTCTAGGAACTGGAGAAGGTGGGTATTTTAAAGCCTATATGTAGTGTGCTACTAGAGGTGCATGCCCTGGCTACTATAGGTGTATTTTACTGATGTGGCCAGTTAAAAAGAAAGATGGCTCCTGGCATACGACTGGTTCACAGAGAATTGATTAAAGTCATACCCCCTTTGCATGCTACCGTTTCTTTTATTAAAGCACTTATAGACACCCTCAGACATGAACTAGAGACATACCCTTATGTTGTGGACCTTTCTAATGCCTTCTTTTCCATTAACATAGCACAGAAAGGTCAGAAATAATTTGCTTTCATGTGGAAAGGTGGCAATAGACTTTCACTATCCTTCCACGGGGGTACCTCCACAGTCCCACCATCTGTCCCACAGACTTGTAGCCCAGGACTTGACAGCCTGGGAGAAACTGCCAGTGGGGCAACTGTACCATTATATTGATGATATCATGCTCACGTCGGATGATCTAGAAGGTGCAGCACCTAGACTGCTACAACATCTACAGGAGAAAAGGATGGGCTGTTAACAGCACCAAGGTTCAACGACCTGGTTTGTTGGCCAAATTCTTGGGGTTGTCTGTTCAGGTAAGACCAAAGTTATCCCAGAAGCAGTCATAGGTGAAGTCCAGGTCTTTCCTACCCCTGCAACTGTGGCACTATTGCAAGAGTTTTGGGGTCTTTCAGGCTGCTAGAGAGTGTTTGTCATACACTTGGCACAAACTCTGAAGCCCTTACACCATTTGGTTCTAAAGGGTGTCAGGTGGGACTGAGATGAGATTTGTGCATCTGCTTTTACCACTGCAAAATGGGCAATTAAGGCTGTGCAGGCCTTGAGTGCAATAGACCCATCAAGGCCCTGTAAGCTGAATGTCCATGTGACCAAAGACGGTTATGGCTGGGGTCTCAGCCAGCAGCTTGAATGAATTCACCAACCTACTGGATTCTGCTCACAACTCTGGAAAGGAACAGAGGTATGGTACACCTTAATAGAGAAATAATTGGCTGCCATGTATCACGCCTTGCAGGCTACAGAGCCCATCACCAGAATGGCCCCGATAAAGGTAATGACCACCTATCCCATCACAGAATGGGTATGAGACTGGACCCAAAAGCTGCAGTAGTATAGACACAGATGCCTACAATAGCCAAGTGAGGTGCATACCTACAGCAATATAGCACCCTCTCTACTAGTCCCTAGAGTGGAGAACTCCAGTACTTACTGGGGCCAGTGACATATCAGTGAAAGGCAGGAAGAACCTGCTTTAGAGCCACTAGTAGCAGAGAGCCCTTATGAGGAAGGAAGATCCCCTATATCTGAAGATGCATGGTATGCAGATGGCTTCAGCCATGGATAACCCCCAAAATTGAGGGCTGTAGCTTTCCATCCTAAGACTGAGAAAATGTGAATGGAAGATGGTGAGGGGAAGAGCAGCAAATTGGCAGAGTTGTGGGCAGTGTGGCTTGTGGTCACCCAGGAGCCCTCTCGTTTAGTTGTCTGCACTGACAGCTGGACTATCTATTAAGACTTGACTCCATGGCTATTGACATGGTACCATGCCAACTGGATGGTTAGTCACTGATTCCTTTAGAGGCAAGAGTTGTGGCAAGACTTAGGGGCCTCTGGTCAGACTAAAACATTTACAGTATATCACGTGACAGGCCATTTGCTGCTGGCATCCCCAGGAAATGATGAAGCAGATGAACTGGCCCAAGTACATTGGCTAGAAGGAAAGCCTACCTCTGATATGGCCCAATAGTTATGTCAATGTTTGTTGCATATGGGGCAGAAGACAATGTGGGCTGTAGTCCATAGGTGGGGCCTGCCTTTAACCTTTGAGAAAGGTAGCAGAGCCCAGCAGGAGTGCCTTGTGTTCTCTAAAAGGGACTTACACTGTGTCCCACAGTTACCTGGGATGATAGTTAAGGGGCTGATACACCTCATTAGGTGGCAGATAGACTATATTGGCCTCTGCCCATCTCAGAAGGGTATCAATATGTTATGACTGGTGTGGATACAGCTACTGAACTTCTGGTTGTTCTTTTCTGCATGTTGCAAAGACCAGCAAATGACCAAAAGAGGCCTAGAGTGTCTCTTTGCAGCCTATGGCTGACCACAGGTAATTGAGAGTGATCAAGATAGCCACTTTACTGGACCCTCACTACAAGAATGGGTACAACAATAAAGTGGAAGTTTCATGTACCATATAAGCCTACAAGGCAGGAATGATAGAGAGGTACAATGGTTTGTTAAAATCTGGCCTGAAATCAGGCACCAATAGTCTATGGGGATGGTTAGTCTACTTATGGACAGTGCCATGGCGTTTGAATGAGAAGCCCTGGCAGAGGGCCCTGAACCCCATAGACATGCTAGCACACATTGTTACCTCCCATATACAACTGCAAGTACAAAGCAAGGAGGAATTGTTGAAGCCAGGGTTTGGCCACTGGCATAATATATTGCTTTCAGCATTGATTACAATAATCAATAATTAATAATCAGAGGCTCCATTCAGTGGACATGGCCTTGGATATTTTGACATATGGACCAGTGATGGCTGACCCTCCCACACCTTGGGGACAGAGCCTGGAGGCTGGCCTCCTATGTATTCCTGGAGTAATGGCAGAGTGGCCCCCAAAGATCACAGTAGTGTACCCTAAATAGCCAGAAAGTCAGAGCATCTTACCAGAGAGTTTTGTTTTATCATTATGGCCTGTGCATGCATCTCTAGTGGCGTTATACATAGACCTTGGTAATCCCCACAGGGAGAAGGGTATAGGTATGGTATACTAGAACCTGGAAAGGACCCCCTTCTTGACACAGTCCTATCACAGGACCATTCTCTTGCATGCAGCCTACCTGATGGACAAGATTTTCCTATGTTGGTGTCATTAAAACTGTGTCTTACCACACTTCAGGTTGATCTCAAACATCTTTGTGGATTGGGCACACTCCCTAGCAAAAACTCTTGCTTTCTGGGTGTGCACAGAGCTCTCTACCAGTTCCTCTACTGGCCTCCTGTGGAAAGTTAGAGTTATGAACTCATCTGAGTAGAACTTGTTTGAATACAGCTGGAATAAGATCAATTGGTGGCAATTGATCTCCTCAGGCTTGAAGATAACTATTATTATCATAATTTTGTTGTTATCAGTCCTCAGGCTTGATGACAACTGTTATTATCATAATTTCATTGCTATCTATATGTTGTTATAGCCTCTATTACTGTTATGTAATATGGTCACTATGTTCCAGCTTTCTTGCACAGGGATCATCATGGAAGACTGAGGGCATGTAGACTGTGAGGTGAGAATCCTAGAGGGGTGGAGTGTAGGGAAAACAGAATTTACCATGGCCAGGATTCTCATCTGACCCTAATCTACTTGTCCATTGCCCACATTGCAATGCTTGCAGGTGTGTGCTTGCACTCTGTTGGCAATGAGCCATAATTGTCTGTGTTTCTGTAGAGCACCCTGCCCAATGCTCCCTCTAGCTGGTGGAGACATAGACTGAGGGAAATTACAAGTTTGCCAGAGGCAGATGTGATTCTAGTGCTTGACCTACCATTGTGAGAATAAAGTTTGATACAAGCCCTTTCCCCCAGCCCTGAAATGTCTGTTGTCATGATTTGGTCTCACTAAATCCAGACTGAACTTGCATGGTGCTGGGAACCCCCTTTAGCCCAGAACTACAAGAACATATTAAGAAATCCAAAAACTCAAAAAGAAGAAGCTAAATAATCCAATTAAAAATCAGTGAAGAATTTAGGAAGTACTTTACATAAGAGGACACATAACTGACTAACAAGCACATGAGAAGCTCTTCAACATCGTTAGTCATCAGAAAAATGCAACTAATAACCATTTTGACAATCCACTACCTATCCACTGGAATGGCCAAATTGAAATAAGCAAATATAGTCCTGAAAATACTAAATATAAGCAAAGATAGAGCAAAGTTGGGACTCTAATAGGTAATGGTAGTTTAAATTGATATTTTATATGATATTTTGGAAAACTCCTTGACATTACTCACTAAAGCTGACTATACTCAGATCCCCTGACCTCGTATTTTCACTTCTCACTATATTTCTAACAGAAATCTGTTTATGGCTATATTATTGTTAATAGCAGAAAACCGGGTTCAGACCAGTGTACACTTAACAGTTGAATGGGTGGAATTTTTTTGTTGTAACCTTTTAATGGGAAATGCTATATGGATTTATCTCACATACATAGTACTGTACAAAAGAAGTCAAACACACAGGAATGCACACTGTATGATTCCATTCATAGAAAGATCAAAAGCAGACTAAAATCTTGTGGTAGAAGTCAGAATAGTGATTACTTCTTAGGTAGAGGACAGGGGAAGGGTTCTTTGCATCTGGTAATATTGTATTTCTTGATCTGAGTGGTAGGTATAGAGGTATGCTCACTTAATAAAAATTGCTCAAGCTGTACTTTCAAGATTTATAGACTTTCACTTCTGTAAAAGTGGTTGTAAAAAATACAGTTCACAAGATAGGCATATATACAAAATGTTAAGGGGAGTTAAGAATCTGGGGAAAGGGTTGGGAAAAGAGATAGTGGCCTGAAGATGAGATTATGAATGTGGGCTGAAATCTGAATGAATCATCCTAAAGATTTCAGTTAATGTTGGTTTATGGTGTGGAGGAGGTGTTTAAAAATCCTAACACCCACCAAATGGTTAGTTTTGGAAATGAGAGATTTGATATTTTCAGAGCTCTTCCTGTGATGTTTTTTTTCTTTATGACATTGGTCATTCAAGATCATTGTGTTCATACAACTGTGATTTGGAATAGTTCTTTAGAAAATGCCTGGTATGTGTCCACCAAAATCCATAGGTCAAGTTACTATCCATTAACATAACCAAACTTCTTTTTCATTCCTATATCCTTACCTTTTCTCTACCACAAAAGAATTAGTTTTGTTCCCAGGTTTTAAACTCAGGTATTTGCTACCTTTTAAATTAATGATATAATATTAGTCGAAGTTTTCTTTTTTAAAAACTAAACAATACATTAGCAAAAAATATGTTTGATCAATATCCATCTTACTATTTACTTACAACATGCTCACCTCCAAAGTCCAGCTGTATTCCCTTCTCTTTAATGTGTGTTTTCCTCTTGACTGCCTGAACCCATTTAAAAACAAGTGTGAACAGTGAAATAAGCCAAGCGGAGAAAAACAAATACCAAATGATTTCACTCATCTGTGGAGTATAAGAACAAAAGAAAAACTGAAGGAACAAAACAGCAGCAGAATCACAGAACCCAAGAATGGACTAACAGTTACCAAAGGGAAAGAGACTGGGGAGAATGGGAGGGTAAGGAGGGATAAGGGCAGGGAAGAAGAAAGGGGGTATTATGATTAGCATGTATAATGTGGGGGGGTGGGGGAAAGGGGAGGGCTTTGCAACACAGAGAAGACAAGTAGTGATTCTACAACATCTTACTATGCTGATGGGCAGTGACTATAAGGGGGTTTGTGGGGGGGGACTTGGGGTAGGGGAGAGCCTAGTAAACATAATGTTCTTCAAAAAAAGAAAAGAAAAAAAGAAAAAAGAAAAAAAGAAAAAAGTAAGGGAAAAAAAAAACAAGTGTGAAGGAATAGGACTTAGTGGAGTATTAAAGCTGAAGTTTAAATGTTAACAAATCTCCGTTTTAAAAAAATTTTTATCGAACTTATGATTTTCACCTTATGAAGTAACATTTAATTATCATATTTGTCAGGCTACTTAATTTTGGCTGTGTTAAAAAAAACAACACTAAAATACCTCAGTGCCTTCACATAATTAAATTTTCTTTCTCACTCATATCACTGTCAAATGCAGATTTAGGACTTTATTTCAAAATGATGTGTATATCACATATTCTTCTCCTCATAGAACTAACCTGTCATAACCTGGTCAAAGAAAAGTCTTATTTTTTCCGTGTGAGTCTGTTTCCACCTTTTTAAAATGACTGAGTATATTGATTGAATAATATGTGGATGCATTTTCCCTCTTTGTCCTTTCTTTCTTTCCCATGTCTTTTCTCCCCACAGTTCATTAAGCTATCATCCTTCTTGTAAATTATATTTACTTTCCACAAGTTTTTATTATTATTATTTTTTGTATTCAGGTTTCCCATGATCAATTATTTTTAAAAGACCTCTTATTTAGTGGTACAGACAATTGTAAACAAAATACATTTATTTAAACAACAGACAGGAGATAATTAGCTAATGTGTACAGGTGGTAATGGCAGACTTTTGGAAGAATATAGCAAATAACAGTTTGTGGAAATTAGTTTTCTTTCAGCTAGGATGATTTGACAATCTTTGCCAGAACATGCAAAAATTCTATGATTAAGAGCTAAGCAAAATACTAGCCAATTCTTGAGTATTTGCATATTTGACAGCTCCAATTTTCAGATTTTATTGATGATATTAAATATACTAAGCTTTCAAGTACTTTGGGAACTCTTTTCTAATTTTTATTTGATTTTATTTTCCTCCCATTACACTAACAATGAGCAGAAAAGCATTTGTAATAATTCTGAGACAGTAGGAAAGTAGGGCTCAATCAGAGGGGTGCTTTATTACCATATGCCAGGTAGGCACACCTGTCTCTAGAATACATGCGGAGAAGGGAAGATTTTGAGCCCTGGAGCAAAATGAGGAATGTGGAAAATTTCCTTTTTCCTTAGACTGGCTCAGGGTACATTCATTATTCAGGCTCTGAATTTCTATTACTTCCTAAAAAATACATGTATCAGTGTTTAGGTATAGTTATCCAAAACGTTAAAAAAGCAAATGAGAATGACTTTGAAGCTGATTTAACTTTGTTTTAGCAATTTATGCTTCATTAATTGAATTACTTCATATGCATATCTTAAACTAAACTCCAATCTCAGATTTTGCTGAAGGAATAACATCTGCCCTCCTTAAAAATCCAGTTTGTTTTATACTCAAAGTCAAGAGCATGAGAGAAAGGGACGATATTTGAAATAACTAGAGAGGTCATAATAACTTCATGTTATTTTTCTTAAATCTAATATCACCCTTATAGATTAATAAAGATTTATAGCTTTCATGGCATTTTCACATCCATTTTTTTCTCACTATATAAAAAAGGAAACTGAGATTTGTAAACGTTAAGTACGTTGCCCAAGGTCACTCAACTATTAAGCTCTGTAGCGCAAGTTGGCTCCTAGTCCAGTATTGGTTGCAGTAAGTTAAACAGTAGTTTGAAGGAATGCAGAGACAGAGTGAGAAAGAAAGAAAGGAATAAAAGGATGCGATAAAAAGAAAAGGGAAAATATGCAGTTAATTTCTGCTGTGAGGACATTTACTGCTTAAGACCTATAAATTACGGAGATCTATTTGAACTATGTTTATATCACTTGACAGATCACCTTAGCCTTAGAACAAATCTAGAAATTAAATCACTTTTATATGAGAAAAATCGGAGTCTTAGAGAGGTAAAGTTAGCTAGGTTATTTAGCTAGTAATTGGCAGAGTTGAATTGAAACAGGTCTTTCAGTTAAATCTACACTAAATGTTGCCTCCTTAAAAGAGCATAACAAGATATGTATGTGTGGATATATGTATATACATACTCCTAAACAGGTATAGGAGGGAGAATTTTAAAACAATGAATGTTTGTTAAAACATATGAGGAGTTTATAAATAAATGTCAATGTAAATATTAGAAATACTCTACTAAAAGTGGGCACTTATTATTTTTAACACATTACCTAACATTTAGTCTTGCATATCATTAGAATGCCATTCATTAATTTTTCCACCCATAACTATTCACCCATAATTCAAACAAATGTTTATTCTGTACCCACCATGTTCAAGTTCATTGAAAATGAATCACTACAGATTCTTCCCATGAGCCTACAGTCTAATTAGGAAGATAAAATGTCCATAGAAATTAATATAGATAGAAACAATGGCCATAAAAGAAATATAAGTTTCTATGCTTTACAAGATCAGAGGAGAGAGTGATTGCTACTTGAGGGTTCAGGGAAGTTTCTGGGTGTTCAGTAAAGTGTTTGTTACTTGAAAGCCACTCAAAAAGTGCTAATGATATAAATTGAACAAGAGAAGGGGACAAATGTAAGACATTGTTAAGATAGAATCCAGAAGATTATATCCAATATCTTTAATGGATATGATACAAGGAAGGGGAACCAGTCAAAGATGATAGTAATGTTCTGAATCTCAGTGCCCAGGAGAATGCAGTAAAGGAAAAAGGAAACAGATCTTAGAAAGATGGGATTAGGATATCAATTTTGAGACAGATTGTGTTTTAGGTACTAATCAGAAAACCAGATGACATTGAAATCAACAAGCACTTAGATTTATTTTTAATATTCTTTGCTATAAAATAATTTTCCTAATCATCCATCAGAGACTCAGATTCAGACATCACCGTTCTCCTTGACCATTCCTTCTACATTCTCTTACTCCTCCCTCCCGAGTCCTTCCAATTGCAGAGCCGCAATGTTCTCTTCTCGCCTTTCTGAATACTCCCACACTTCCCTGGACTGTGGGTACCACAATGCATAATGTGCATTCCCAGCTTTTCCTATCTGGCTATTTCTCACCCATAAAATTACAAGAACTCAGGCTCCGCCAACCTATCACATTTCCTCCATTCTCTGACATCTTGTAGCCTGGTCTGCTCAGTAAGCAGCTCCCAGTTGTGTTGCTGTCACTTTGTAACCATGTTAGGCTGATGCTGTATTATTATTCCCCAGGGCTGCTGTGACCACTTGGCATGGCACTCAAGGCTGAATTATAGGTGCTTGACTTGGGCCGCTACTCAAGCAGTCCTGTGGCCTGCTTAGAGCTGCTTGGTATCCCTGGGAAAAGGAGTAGGGAAATAGCCCTGTGTCTACAGTGTGAGGATCCTTCAGAAGGTCTCAGTTGCAGTATAGTTTAGGCCTCAAGGTGTTACCCTTTGGTTAAGATTTACCCATTCCCAGCCTACTCCCCATAGAGCATTATATGACATAGAGAGGTGGGGTTCTTGAAACAGCTATTCGTACTCTATGCCTCTGCCATCCTCAGTCCCCATTCCAGAATCTAATGCAATGTGCTAAACTCCCCTTACCTATGATGAATTTTCTCCTGGGAGCCTCACAGAAACTCCCTGTTTGCTCTCCTTCTAATCAAATAAACATGCCTGATCCTCAATCATTGGTACAACTAGAATTCTTTTCTAAGGATGGTGCTTAGTCTTCACAAAAAAGTCAGTAGTAGTGGTTAAGATTGGGTTGCAATTAGATCACATCTGAAATCAACATCCCATATTCAATCTTCTTAGGTTCAATAGGGATAAATTGCTGATATTAACTAAATCTGAAAGAAAAATATCCCTTAAAGTACTGACACCTGAATTGATTTTTAGCACTTTCTCTGTTACAGGTCAACTTCTTTATTTAGAAGAATGGAATTGATTTGCTTTCTAAATATACTTCTCAATGTGTGCATCTGTATACATACATCAAATAAATTGAGACATGCCTTTTTTAGTTATCTTTGCTGAAAGTCAAAAGGTCATGCCTGCTCTTCCCTAATGAGATCATATTAAAAAGCTGGTAGTGCTACCAGAAGGAAGTCAAAGTGCCTGGGAAGATTTAAGGAACCCTTCTTGAACTTAATCTAAAACCCCATTTTCTTTTCAGGTGCTAGAATTAATTACCTTTCTGTGCTCTTCAAGGCATCCCTCACTGGACATGAAGACAGGAGACTTCAAAGCATAAAGTGAAACTACATAAATTTATGTTAGTCTAAAAAAAAGCCATGTAAATTTTCTAAGACTTTAGTCTACATATATTTTTTAAAAATTAATAATATTAAACCCTTCCAACCAATCCCTAGACAAAATTTGTGATCCTGATAGGTTGGCCTACATTAGTACTGAGACCTCAGATACCCTTTGGGTTCCAGAAACTCTAGTTTGAAAGTGATTTTAGATAATCCAGAGGAAGAGGTTCAGAGATGGAGTAACCAGGGAGGAATTGCAAATATTTCCACATTTACCTATTTTGATAATCTTCCTCCAGATTTTTCTTTTTTGCTACTTGTATTTGACCTCCTTACTTGATTTTGTATTGCCTTTGACCTTATAGAAATGTATTTCTGTTTTTGGGCATTCTCTATTGTTATTTTCAACTTGTGTGATCCTTGGTCAAAGCTTTTCTTCTCTAATGATTTGACTTCCCCTTTGCTCTCATGATTAGCTTTTGCTGACTCCCGAGTTTTCAGGGTACACTCCTTTCTGCCACTCATGAAGCCTATTGTGAACCAAGTGTATTTTAATAAAACTCCTGTGGTTTTTGTAACCCAGGATAAATAGAAGGGGATAATGGAAAGCCTAAGGATTCCTTAACTTCAACAACTTTAATAATAGTGAAAGCAACTGCTACCTGAGCTTTAGGATTGAGGAAAACAATATGTAATCTGAGTACTTTTTCTCCAAATCACATTTGACATTATGTCATCTGTTACCTTTTGAGGAGTTGGAAATCTTTGCTTCATGGACACCTATCTGACAAATATTTAGACATTCTAGTATTCACATTGATGAAGTGCCCTTGGCTTTTCCAGTTAATGAGAGACATCTAATTTAGCACTTAACCCAGAAGGGGACTTTGATGTACGTTTTCTAGTACATTTCATTAGAAATAAGCAGGTTGAACAGATTCTGCTGAGTGAGAAGACCAAGGAGATAGATTGGCTGGAGAGGAGCAGCAAACTGATATCTAAAGAACATTGCTCTTGTTCTGTGTGCAGTGTTTATAAAAATATTATCAGCGGTGCACATTTTTAATCTAGTGAAAATTTGGCAGCACCACGGAAATCCTTTCTAGCAGAGCATTCAGAATGACTTTAAATAAACAGAGCCAGCAGCCAGGAAATGCAAACTTCAGCAGATTTACTGCAGTAAGTGATAGCTACCAAAAGGCTCTTATCCCTGGTTAGAGTTAAATAATTTACTCTACACTACCATTAAATGTTTTAAAATGATCTCTATGCGTTTAGGTGTGTGTGTTTATTTCAGTGTAATTATTCCTTCTTGCCACTTCTGATGTTAAATCCTGAAAACGGATCATGGTTCTCCCTAGGTTATTAGTATATAATTTGCCCTCCAGTTAACTGCCCTCTTCTGAAGGTACAGAGCCACAGCTGTGAATGACTCCCAGAGTGTCTTTAACTAATTAGCAACCAGACAGCTTTAAATAAAAGTGTTAGAATGGCGCCTTTAACTGGAAGGCTCCTAAAGGCATATATAAAGCTTTGTTTGATTTTTCAGGTTAACGTTTATTACAAATTCTAACAGCATGGACTGTTCCACATATTTATCAGTAAACTTTTCTTTTTTTCTAACTTTTTTCACATACTTGTGTTCTTAATTCATTTTTTAAAGAAAAGTAGAAACATCCTTTCACATTTGTCTTACCTAGACAGAGATTTTATTCATTTTCTTCCTTTTTCCTTTTTCTAGAAATTAAGAAAATTTACATATTCTCTATCACCCAGAAATAATGCCCAAAATATTACATTTCAAATCATTTTTTTCCATTTTATTTATCCAGCTTGCATTCAACAGATGATTTTATATAAATCTGGAAATCTAGGCAATGGAGATGTAGCTTTTATGTGCATTTTGGGGATTTAATGAATTAGTTTATTTGATATACACACAGCACTGCCTGGTTTGTAGTTAGTGCCATTCACCTTTTTGGTACAATTATTATCATTCTTGTCATCTGACAGATGAAATGATTTGTTCAATGTGATAATTCATTAGGAGCATCTGGTTAGTATTCGGCTCAGAGTTTTTACTTATAACACTTAATGCTTTCATTATGCCATTATCTTCTTGCAAGATGAGCAGGATTGGTACAATTGTACCCATTTCACAGATTAAAGAAACTTTGGCTCTGCAGAGTTAAGGGCTAGCCAAAGCTCTAGTGTTAATACATGTGGAGCTTGTACTACACTTTGCACTTGAATGCTTAACCCAATATGTTTACTGTAACACAAAGAATACATAAAAAGATGAATCTCAGTATACATACTTGCTGACATAGAAGGCCTGACATGTTTATACTGATCACCTTCATTCTTTTAAAAATCCACTGCTTGAAAATCCAAAGTTCAAAACTGTAATTAAGCATGATGGGCCATTGTTAATTTCTTGGCATCACTACCCACATTAGCAGTGAAAATCCATTTCTCATATTCTCTTGTTCCAGAAATACTTATCTGTGAGTCATAGCATCCTGGTTAATCTCTTTTATGTTGACAGAATGCAATGATACTTGCATTTAAAGTATATCAACTCAATGTGTAGTAATAGATTCATATGAAATGATAATAGTTTCACTTTCAAGAAAGGAGAAAAGTTATATATGTCTTAATTAAACTCTATAACAAAACTCATAATTTGTGTCTATCGTATAAAGTACTTTGGATAACAGATTTGCTTAGTCCTGCATAAGAAATACACCTAAATACACATTAGAACATATGTACTTACAGACATTGGGGTATTTTTAATAATGAAAAATTTTAAATATGGTTTTAGTTCTCATAGTTTTAATAATCTCTTTCCCTTTCCTGAGAACTGAAACTTAGGCTTTATTATATTCTAGTCAAATTTATTTTCAGGGTTCATATGCTGGCAGTATCTTGCAAAAATTTATTATGACCTTTCAATATGATAAACACCCTGATTTTTATTATTTGTTTTGTACACCATAAATTCCCATACTTTCCTATTAAAAATAAAGTTCTATATTTTGGCATTATACTAAGTTGTTGTAATTCTTCTTTCAAGTGTGAAATCATACTGGGTGGTTGCTTTATCTTTTTAATTAAGTGTTAATCATTGGGCTCTTATTGTATTTGATGTGGTGTACAAGTTTCTCTGAGGATACTAACACAACTGCTTATCTTCATTCTTTGGAAACACTATTTTTTAATGGTCAAATCTGACCATGTTTTACTGAACAATGGATTCATGTTGATATGAGCAACCCAATATGTTTTTTTGGGTCACTTCTATGGGAAGTGATGATTCAATCTCTTGAAAAAGTAAAATAGTTCTCTCTTTATAATAATGTCAAGCAACTGGTGAATGTTTTTTCCTCTGTTCTTTCACTGAGTTTGTTAAATTAGTGTTTACTGTCATAATTTAGACATAACCCTATGCTTTTAGAAAACAGATTGTTGATGCAAGAATATTCGGGCTTATATTTCAGCAACCATAATATTAAAACATAAGACACATGATATCTCAGTTTCCAGACTGACTGCATTTTCTTCTAGGAACAACTGTCTAGTGGTAGCAGAAGAATTTGCTAGAGAACTCCTGATACTATAACTCACATAAAGTTATTTTGTCTCTACTATATCCTCTTTCTCTTCCTATATTCCCTTGTCACCTTTCCCTGGAGCAATTTTAAGACTTTCAAAGGTCTTTGGGGCTCTTATTCTAAATATACCAGATATATCCTATCAAGCCTATTGATATAATCCCCTTTCCCAAATATTATAAAAATTGATATATACTGTTACATATGTATAGGATTCAGGGAGTTAGAGAATATTACAATTTGTAGACATTTATATACTTTTAAATTTTATTTTCCAGTTTTCATTTTTAGGGCCAATGCATTTTATATTAAACTTCAGATAGTTCTGTGGGCCCTTGAAAAATCGTAGTGCTCTTGCTTTGGGTCTATAGTGGTAATGAACTCTCTTTTTCTTTGCTTTTTGGCCTCCACTGCACAGTTTAGACTTGTTTTTCTTCTTTCACTGTTCTCTGCGTATGTTCCCCCAAGCCATTTAATTGACACCTTTTTCTACCTTCCCAAATCTTTACTACTTGTCACTTCTTTTTAAATATACTTTTTTTTTCTCTTGATACAGTTGTATCTTCTCTTCTTTCACTAAATGTAAAACTCGTGTACAAAATGGGAGAATGTGGTAAAAATTCATTGTGACCTTTCAATATTATAAACACTGTGATTTTTATTATTTGTTATATACTCCCTAAAATCCCCATACTATACTATTAAAAATAACTTCTATATTTTGGCATTATATTAAGTTGTCATAATTAAGTTAAGTTGCATCAGTTTATGTGAAGTGGAATATACGTGGTGTTTCCTTGGAGAACCAGGGTCTTGATCATCTGGTTTTCCTCTCAGGCAAGTGTATCACTGGTGCATTCCCTTTAGACCTCCATTTGCTTTTTGTTAAAATTTGCTGATATCTATTCTAACTTTGATTATTTCTTCCTTTCTTATTCTGTAAGTCAATAAATAAGACTTTTGGGATCTTACTTCACTAAACTCATAAATTTAAATTAATGCATTTTAAAAAATAGAGGGTATCTCAGTTTTCTAGAGCTTCTGTAGCAAAATATCACAAATTGGGTGGCTTAAACAACATACATTTATTTTCTCACACTTCTGGAGGTTGAAAGTCTGAGGTCACGGTGTCACGAGGCAGTTTGAGCTCTGAGGTCTCTCTCCTTGCCTCGTAGCTGGCCATCTTCTCTCCATATGTATGGTCTTTCTTCAGCATATGTCTGTGTCCCAGTCTTCTCTTTTTCTAAGGAAAACCATCATACTGGATCAGGACTCACACCAGTGACCTTATTTTAACCTTAATGACCTCTTTAAAGAACCTACCTCTAAGTACAGTCACATGTGAGGTAGTGGGGGGCTAGAACTTCAATATATGACTTTTGGTGGGGTGACACAATTTAGCCCATAACAGAGGGCAATGACAAATAAAATGAATATCACGATGTACATAATATCCATACCATACTGGCATTTATTGTCATGTGATTCTAACTCTTTTGATGAACTCACTTTGGTGAGGGGAGCATCTTGAACCTAACCTGTTGTGTTGGACCAGGCCATGTTCTTTTTCTACCATAACTTGTATCTTGTAAAATTTCATGGCTCAGAGTTATGTTTATATTTTAATTAAAAAGAAAAATAATATATATTACCAGCAAATTATTAGTTCATGTTTGAAAAAGTCTCCCGTGCCCTACCCGCTATGCTGATCAGACCCTCAAATCTTGGAATATCATCTATATTGCCTACAATGGCTAAAGATGCGAGACATCCTCATATTTTGCATATCATCACCTCCCTAGTCTACTTCCTGCTGCTCACATTCTCATTGCTCCAATTCTGAGGGACCTAAAATAGAGAGTATACTTGTCTCTGGCTACTGATAGTCAGTTTGATAGGGCCTAGTTCGCTTCAGTTCTGTGCTGTCCTGCTTCAGTTATTCTAAAACAGGAAATATGGAAATGTATTTATTTTTACTAATTCAAACGCAGTTCCATAAGTTGGAACTATAGGAGTCAATCAGTCAAAGTTCTTGTTTCTAGTTGGTCCAAGTGTTAGGGCCTGAGTCGTCTCCCCAGATGCTCCCGCTCTTGATTCCTCAAACAGCAGACCATTCATCAAGGATTTTGTGTCCAAGGTCCAAAAGTTTGTTAGTCAAGATGGTGAGTGCTGCCCTGGATGCAGCTGATGCTGACCTTCAAGAGGCACTGGACCTGCACGAAAAACATGGCTTACTAATCAGGTATTGGAATTCCCATACACAGTTGAAGCTCTCTCTGTAAGAGTAGATTTGGTTAAGGTAGAAAATCTGCAACTAAAATCAGAAAACCACATTCTTGGGCAATACATAGAAAAATTCATGTCAGCTTTTTGTGTTTTTCAAACTGGCACAAAAAGCAAAAGAAAGTAAAGGACTGATATTCCTTCTGTTTTATGAACTTGCTGCTGATCTTTTTTTTCTTAAAACTTGGCTAGATTCCAAAAAATAGTACTTTTCTTTGTGGGTTCATTGAATATTTATGAAGATAGTGTCAGATGTAGGCAAAATTAAAAGCACAATAGAAGACTTCCATGAATTTGTGTTCTTAGTGTTAATCTCTGAAAATGAGCAAATACATTGTAGAGATTTTACAATTAGAAAAGCATATATTTAGGAAACTTGAAAATGAATATTTTACCAAATGTGCTTCAGCTTACAGATTTAGCACTGTCCTTTATATAGACATAGTATGAGATACAAGAAAATAATCCCCATGTTGTGAAAAAGTGACCAAAATCATGAACTGCATGTGCAGACTTATATACCCTGTTCCCCGTCTTGTGCCTCTTTTCCATTTGCTTCTTCCTCCTCATTTTCCTTCTCCTATGAAAAGAATTGGTTTCAGATTTGTAAAAATAACCCAATAGTTAATCATCCATGAGTGTAACCTGAACTCTAATTGTTGAAACATAAGCAAAATAAGATATTTTCTCAGTTAGGGTTCATCTGTTATACTTAGTAACAATATGAGATTTGTTGGTTTCTCTTGAATCAATAGGAAGCAGAGGCTATAAAAATGAAGATTTTCCTTTGAAACTGAATTGTCAAATTGGGAAGATTTGTTGTTGAAAACTTCCTTTTGCATGAAACAACCCACTTAGTATCTGAAAAGATGAGTTCTAGTTTTGTGTATTTTTGCGAAGTATACATTTTTGAGGAAAAATAGAAATAGGGTGCAAAAAAGTACTTGGTAAATAGTAGTAACTGACTTCAAATGTTTTTACAACAGATTTGTGCTATCTCTGGCACAGAGTAGATCTTTTGGGAATATATATGAAAGTGGTTAAAGTTTGACTAACCTTATGTAGACCACACTGAGAAAAAAATAGTTACAAAGAATTTGGTCTCATGTTTTTTTTTGTAGTACTTAGCAGATCAACTTTTGCAAAATCTCTTAAGAGTATTTAAGTATCAGAATCGCGGATAAAATGGAAGAATTTTACTTACGTAATTGGTGTTTTCTTAATATTTTATCTTACTTCCATATTTTTCTGTAAAACCAACTTCTTTACAGAGTTTTAGTCGTTAAACAATATTTACAAATTTTGTTGGTAGATTTCACTTGGTAAGGAAATTAGTATCAGAAGTAATGTTAAAATATTAAATAGGAAAAGAGATAACACTAACACAGCTTATGACTATTATATTTGGACTACTTTTAATCATGAAGTAATCTTGTTTGTATTGGTATAAGATTCATTGTATGACTTTAGCTGTATGAATATGTAATAGTCACACTGCAAACATTCTGCATCCTTTTTGTAACCCCATCTACAAACATTTAGAATTGTGTTGAAATTTTGCTTTGCTGTTTCATAGAAAGCTATTTCAGAGATTTTTTTAAAGTTTTTGTTTTCATGGAATTTTATGCTATGGCAGGGAAACAACCAGTAAATGAGTACATATAAGAGCTATGGTGAGGGGGAAGAAGTGGCTTATTGTATTAAAATAACAGAGTGAAAGACCCCTATTGATAATTTGACAAATGCTGGTAGTGGAATTGCAAGACCAAGACATGGATTTCAAGAGAAGAATATTCTCAACAGAGGGAATAGTAAGATCTAAGAGAAAGTGAGTTCAAGGAAGTGAATATTTGCTCATTAAACTAATATGTAAATATTTTGTTAGAACCTACCATGTGCTGGGCAGTGACCTAGATTCTGATAGTTCAACAGTGAGCAGAAATAGACGTGGAAAGAGAAGTCAGTGGTCAATGGACTTTAAGCACATAAATATATATCAAGTTATAATTGTAATATATGCCATGAAGGGTGTGTGGGAGCAATGACAACCTCTAATAGAATTTGAACCATCTAAGCAAATTAGAAATGACTTCGTGGCAGAACTAACACTTCAGTTTCTAACTGAAGAATGAGTAGGAGTTGTCTAGGGAAAGAGGGAAAGAATATTGACTGACAAGGAAGTGTGATTAGACTTGAGTTGTGAAGAGCTTTTTTTCCCGAAGAGTGGAAAATACCCTGTTGGAAGTCTTTCCCTGAACATTCTGGGAAACATCCATTTTTGTATAATGATGCCCTTCAGGGCAGCTGAGTTGAGGTCCCTCACTATGTTGCTCATAAACCTGTGCTGGAATATTAAAATAACACTGGTCTCCTGTAATTATTGAAAGAGTTGTTTGAATAAGAGGCCAGGTGCAGCACTGTGTAGTCAGGTGAGGAAGAAGCTTGTCAGGGAAGGTATGTCCTGGAGAAGATGTGTTTCCTGAGCTGAGCCTAAAGGGAAGGTGGAGATTTGGTGTCAGGGAAAGGTGATTGCTTCACTCACTGTGGAAAGAGCCACAGATTTAGAGGAAAGTGGCTAACAGTTTAACATAATTAGTACAAATCAACCCATCAGTTAGTTAGTCTTTTTTTTAAAATCACTTGTGGTAATTACAATAGATTCCCCTTATCCAAGGTTTCACTTTCCATGGTTTCAGTAACTTGTGGTCAGCTGTGATCCAGAAACAGATAATCCTTCTGAAGAATCATCAGAAGGTCAGTAGCAGCCTAACTCTATGTCACAATGCCTACATCATCACTTCACCTCACTTACCTCATCACAGAAGCATTTTACCATCTCACATTATCACAAGAAGTAAGGTGAATGTAGCTCAATAAGAGATCACATGCACATAACTTTTATTACAGTCCATTGTTATAATCATTCTAATTAATTGTTAGTTATCATTGTTAATGTCTTATTGTGCCTCATTTATAAATCAAACTTTTTCTTAAATAGGCATGTATGGAAAAAAACCATAGTATATACAGAGTTTGGTACCACCTGCCATTTCAGGAATCCACTGGGGGTTGTGGAAATCCCCCACTGATGAAGGGGGACTACTGTGCTATCTCTTCAGGCTAACTTGTTAGCCTTTGCTTTTTCAGTTTTCTACTCTTTCAAACAGCTACTCCTTACTTGGACTTTTTACTGATTGCTTTAGTATGAGTCTATGCCTGACTCCTTCTAATTTCTCTTTAATTGTAAAATACTTTTGGTGTTATTTTTTAGGATATCATGTTGTAAGTCATCACAGAATTGTACTTTCAACAAAAAACCTTATACTTGAAGAAGCAGATACTTGAGTTTATTTTACCTAGTCATATAGATTAAAAAACAACAGAGAAAACTAATAGATGAGTTTTATTTTCTCTTACACATTTTTAAGGTATATATATATATATAAATTATGGACTTTCTGAAGGTAACAGAGATTTGGTTGATTTAATTTAATTTAATCCATATTCAGCACCCAGCTCCAGCTCCAATCTGGTCTCATAAGATATGTTTAAACAAATGACTTAAATAAATAGGGAAAGTGCAAATTGTGAAAGGTCTGTATTACAGATCCCAGGAAAGGCTGAGGTCCCATAAGATATCATGATATTATTTTATATATGAATTCTATTGAAACACCTTCTTGAAGTTCTTTTAAAGTGTTGGTTCTCAAACTTACTGGTGCCTGAGTATCACCTGTAGGGCTAATAAAGCATATGTTTCTGGGCCTCACAACCAGAATTTCTGATTCAGTAGGTCTGAGGTGGTTAATTTCTAACAAATTTCTAGGTGATTCTGCTGCTCTGGAGAACCTCAGTCTGAAAACCACTGCTTTAAATGCAATGGCACAAAAGGACAAGGAGAAAGGAAGAAAAATGGAAATTTTATTGGTCCTTTTGATAAGGGTATATTTTCTTTTGCAATTTGGCTTTCCAGTCTAGTCGGGCTGCTGCATAATCTCTTCATGTTTGATGTACTGATTTCTACATTCATCTCATTTGTAGATGGGATTAAGGCTTTGAAGGGAGATTAACATTTGAATTTTTTTTAAACCGAGAATACATAAACATAGAAGATGAGAATTTGCTCAGTGTCAGCTACTTCCTACCAGATGAAATAATCACTACTCCTGAGTTTTCTAGAGAAGTGAGAAAGAAGTGATCATTATTTTACAGTTTGAATTAAATAAAAATGGTATGTGTATAATAGTTTATAAAGTAGCACATGAATCAGTGAGGGCAAGATGGATTTTAATAAATGTGTTGAGAAAATTGGGTAACTATTTTATCTCCTACAATACATCAACCTAAATTCTATGTGCAATATCAACACAGATGTATAAAAAAATATAAGGTGACTTGAAGAGAATAACGGCTCACCTTAAATTCCTATTTATTTAATAATTTATTTATTTATGTAGTGTTTAAATAACCTTGGATGGGAAAAGCGTTTCTAAACATGAACCTATGAAAGCAGCCATAAAAGAAGATTGACAAGTTTGAGTAAGAAAAAAAACCACACGATGAATATACAAAGAGGTGCTCTGTCAAAAAACACAATAAACAAACTTGCTGGTAGAAAGGAAAATTATTACAAACTTCTGAAGGATATTTTAAGTGTTTCTATCACAAAGTCCTAGGGATTTTGTCTCTTCACAAATTTCGAGTAAATTATTCTAGTGAAATATTTATGGATGTACATAAACAGACAATGGGAGGGCACACATCACAGACTGTTAATAACAGCAAACCTTTGACAACAATAACAGAGGTTTGGATAAATGGATGAGGGGCAATTCTGTAATAGAGTATCAAATAGCAATTGAAAGAGTGTTACAGAAAAATACTTTATGCCATGAAAAGCATGAGTACAATATAGTGTTATGTAAAAAAAGGTCAATACTATATGTACAAAGTGATTTTATTTTTGTTTTTGAAATTTTCAGGACATATCCATTTTTAGGACAGAGATTGGAAAATATGAGTCAAATTTTAATAGGGTTTTTTACCTTTGTATTGTAGGCTTATTTGTGAATCTGTTTTGACTTACCTTTGTTTTCTGAGTATTTTACAACAAATTCGCTGTATTTTTGACAGTTAGCAATGTGAATAATTTGTATGATTGTGTGATTTTTCTCACAGATAGTTATACAAAATTCCTCTCGGTCCCATCCCGATCTTCACGTTTCATTATGTAGAGGGAAAGGTTGAGAATTTATCTCTGGAATTCTTGGAATTTTCTCTATGCAATTTATAATGGATTCAGTTGGCTGTCCAATATAAACTCCACTCCTTGGACCTCCTTCCTCCCTGTCCTAGTTTCTATGCGAAGACATAGAAATGTGACTCTCCAAAATTATTTTACATTTTGGCTGAAAGAAATGGTTTCAGTGGAGATATTTAAATAGTGCTTTTGTGTCTGTCTTGCTTAATAGTCCTCTTTCCTTTAATTGAAAAAGGAAAATATAAAAAAAGAATTGTACTATTCGGAAAATACTTTTAGAGATCACTGTCTCCAACTGTGCTTGTTCTCGCTGTCTGTTATGGTCCATTAGATAAACATGGGGTTCAACAGCCAGGCAGTTGTTGATATATTTGGCAACACTGATAATGGGATCTATGTTTAGGAGGAAGTGGATGCGTCATTCCGTGGGGGCATAGGTTTTCTGAAAGTGATTGTTCCTTTCTCAAAGAAAGGTTATTTAGGTCATTGAACTCTAAGTTCTCACTGAGAGTTTGAGCATTTTTATTTTGTCATCGGTACTTTTTTCTGTTGCTTTTATTGGAATTTTGGATTAGTCTTTGGGTTTATTCTCAGAGGCAGCAAGAACTAACTGAAAAGAAATACAGACCTGGTTATTTCTGACTCTTGAGGGTATAATTAATATAGTAAGGAAAATGAAGGGGCTTGTTATCTTAGCATATTTCTTTAATATTCATCAATCACTGTTTTTAATATTTTCATTTGTGACCTGCAAGTTTAAAAACATATATATGAAAGAACCTCAAATCTGAACCTTCTCTCCCGATGTATGTTTTTTATATATAGTCCACATGTGTTTATATAGTACATACATATAACAGTCTTTCTATATATCGTCCATGTGTGTGTTCATGTATGTGTTATGATATGTCATATATATAATATACATACACATCATCTCTCTATATAGGCAGTGTGTGTAATGTATGCAAACATACATATATGCATGTAGGTTGTGTATATAACATGTACACACATGGACAATATATATATAAAACATATATGTACACACATTATATAGAGACTACATATGCACATATGTATGTACATACAGTTGATCCTTGAACAACATGGGTTTGAAGTGCTCAGGTCCACTTATACATGATATTTTTTCAATAAACATATTGGAAAATTTTTGGAGATTTGTGAAAAAATGGAAAAACAATTTTTATGTAGCTTTTTTTATTATAAGAATAAGTATGTTATCATCAAGGCTTCTGGCCAATAGTAGGCTATTAGTAGGTAGGTTTTGAGGAGTCATAAGTGATACACAGATTTTTGATGGCATGAGAGTCAGCACCCATAAACCCCCATGCTGTTCAAGGATCAACATACATGCATATGTCTGTATGTATGATCTTCATCTGTACACATGTAAACACACACACACATAGAGTTTATATGCATATCCCCTGAAGATGAGATCTGAACACATTTCTTGAAATAAAACAGTTTGGACATAAAAGGGCATAAAGTCTGGGACATGGAATGTCACATAGTGTCTAGCTGAGTTCTAAATGTCCTCAGTGATAGGATTTCTAGCAGTTCTCTTGGGAGGTAATTCCATTATCTAATAATTTTCATTGGGAGGAAGTTTTCAGAGATAGGCTTAATGTTCCTCTTCTCAACTAATTCCATTAAACTTAATTAACCCCTTCCAAAGCCAAGCAAGTCCTCTGCTCTTAGCATTTTCAGGTTCAGTAGTAGAAGACAACAATCAGCATTTTAGCTGTCATCAGGGCAGAATATTTGTAGCTCTTTCGATATTTATTTTTAAGTGTAATATGCACATGTACACATACATATATATATATATAGACTTTGATATATGCATATCACACATATACATCATCATCACAGTTGCTTTATTTAGTGTTTATATGACATCTAAATCTTATCAATATTTCAGATATGTTATCAGCTAAATCATATGACTTTTTTTTGATTACTTTTTCTTTGATAAATTCTTTAACAATACACTAGCTTTCACTGAGATTTTGTAAAAGCTGTTTATAGGTGACAGGCCACAGTCTAACAATCCCTAGCCTCTGTTAAAGTTTGCTTATGTCTGTAGTTGGGGTGGTGGAGATTCAAAGAAGGTAGAATTCACAATAAATACTTTCAACCCCATGCAGTTCCATTGGGAATGGCAATTTTTTTCATGGGGGAGACACATATTTTGATTCACTCTCTGGAAAGGTACATTTGAAATCACTTAGGTTAGTTGGGACCCTTAGCCTTTACAATTATTGCAGGAAGCTGTTAATATTTTTAAATTATTTACACTCTATTCCCAACCTCCTGCTGCTTTTATTTTTAGTGTCCAGTTCAGGGTTTTAAAGCTCATTGAGGGGGAAGGAACATGGAACTCTGCTTTCCCCTCTTACTTGCTCCCTGCCGCTTCTTTGGTCTCTCCGTCTCCCATAATGCCCGCTTTTCCCTCCTGCTGTCCACTCTCTTCCCACTTTCCTTTCCTACCTCAAATTCCTCTTCTTCCTTTTTCTTCTCCCTTCCCTTTCCCTTCTGCTTCTCTCTGATTTTTTCCAGTTATTTCTTGAGATTGATTTGTGACCTTCAAGCACTATGTTGCTGCTGAGTCCTTCAGTCCCTTCCACCCTGGGGATTCTTTCCTGGGCCCTTCCCTGGTGGACTCAATGTCTGCAAGAAGGATCTTTCCCTACCCTCAGGTCAGTTCTGTATCCTTAGTGTGGTCTGATTACTGGATGATTTGGACTAGATGGAAATGATTTCCTAGAGTTGTTTTCTTTCTTTTCTTTGCTTTTTTCTTTTTATGAAAGTATATTGGCAAATGACATACTATTAGTTTTAGGTGTACATCATGGTGGTTCAATATTTTTATACATTTTGAGATGATCCCCAAGATTAATCCAATTACCATCTATCACCATACAAAGCTATTGAAATATTATTGACTATATTCCCTAGGCTATATATTACATCCCCATGACTTACTTATTTTATTACCAGAAGTTTGAAGAAGTGTTTTCTTATGTATCAAAGATTAGGCTATATTTCTTTATTTATCTTGATACTTTTTAATCTCAATAAAGTTCTACTACATCCATATGAAAAAAATTAGAATCCAATACAATGACCTTAGAGGTATTTTGTTGATGACAAGCCTTTTAAAAATACATTCAGTAACATCTCTCTAACTAGAAAACATTTAAGATATACAGTGATATCTTAAGAAAGCATATTTATTTTGAATGAGAATTGATTTGTCTTGTGCTGTTTTAATCATGAAATAGTCAACCTTTGTCCAGCCACCCTGGGTTCCCTCAAAACTGTGAATGTTGTACAACTATTATTAGTTATGGATTTCCAAAAGAGAAAATTGAGAAATGACTCAAGTATATAAATTAGTTTTCTCCTCTTTTCATTTTCTCTTCCAGGTGTTAGTAATCTGTTGCTATATAGGTGGGAGGGGACCTATTTTTAAGAAACAAGTAAGTTATTTCAATCAAAACTGCTTAATAACCATTTTGGCCATTAGTAATTACCAAAATCATCTAGAAAAATAGTTTTATTTCTACTTTGTTGATTCAATGAATCATTTCCATATTTGCAATTCATAGTGTAGGGCATTATAGCAGGGCCTCTATTGTCATACAGCTTGTTTGTGTCCATGACTGTGTCTGCATCTGCACCTTGTCTACGCTCCTTCTCAGCTGAATGTTCTTGGGAGAGTCATTTAGTCTTTTTTGTGTCTGTTTCTTTTTCAGAAAATGAAAAAAAAAAAGCAGCATAGTACCCAATTTCTAGGGGTTCTTGCATTATCAAATAAGGTAATATATGAAAGGACTTAAAATACTACCTGGCATATAGATGATGAAGATGATGGACCCACTTGGGGTTCAGATACTGCCTACATCACAAATAACTGTGCTGAAGAAGAAAGGTTCTGCATGTGCTGAAGATTAAAATTCTTAGTTTAAAAATTAAAGGAATCTGTTTACAAGGTAGGTAGGGAAAGGAAGAACAAAAACAAAACACAGTTCACACAAGGCCCCTTAAAAGAATCTTATCTTTTCAATTTTAAGGCCAAGTCCTTTAATCAGTTTCCATGACACAAATATCAGCTGACATACATGTAAGGTGAATCATCTTATTCCAATTAAATTGCATTGAAATTAAAAACAAACAGGCGAACAGCTGGAATGTGACATGTGGGTCAGACTCTTCTGAGTCTACTCAGTGGAATAACTCAGCAGAGATCAAAATGCTCTTCAAAAACCAACCACCAATTGGCACATGTCTCCAGGCATACTTGGAGTCTACGGGGCCAAATGGTGGAGCATACTGGCAGTTCCAAAAATTCTTCTTTGATGACACAGAAAAGAAAACTTCTTTCAAAGTAGTTATGCAACCCAAGAGAGCACAATGCATCCACTGTGTGCATCCTGGGGCTGTCTGTGGACACATTATTTCTATATTTTTCTCTTCTGTAAACTTCAACATTGAAGACCAACATTATTTCAAACTAAATAGTCTACTTTTTCTTTGTAAAGGCACACAGAGAACTCAAGTTACTATTTCCCTATTCATTTTTCTGGTTAGAGAAGGCATTTCTATTTTAATGGTCAATTATATCATTTTCTGAATTTTCCACAAGTCTTCTTTTTATATTTAAATATTCCTTGTACTGTTTTATTTTTTAATGCTTAAGATAAATATAAATGTAAAGATTAGAAAATGTATGAAATAATTGTTCATCTTAAGAAATCTCATTAGGGAAATAGTTTTTATTCATTCATTCCATACTGTTGACATTTCTCAATTGCAGTAATCATTAATATTTTTAAAAGCTGCCAGAAGATACTTACAATATGTCTTTTAGATACTGTTTCCATCAAAGACAGATTTCAATTACCTCTTAAACTCTTAGTGTCATTTCTCTATTGTTTTCAAAGTATTACTAATTCCTCTGAGTTCATTTGTATTCTGCAAGGTTCTTCTTGTATCCAAGCAACAACTTCTATAAAGTAACTTTTTTGTGATATATTCACAGAACATAGGACATAACCTGTATGTGTGTACACACACACACACACACACACACACACACACACACTCATTTTCATGAAACTAACTCCTCAAAAAGGAATCTGAACTTTGAGAACAAAGAACTATGTCCTTTGAAAATTCTTCTCTCATCTATGTCACCACAGTTATTTAGACAATTTAGATGTTCTTTCCTTGACTAAACTTATAAAAAGTGCTGACCCTTTCTGTTTTCAGAAGTGAGGTACAGGTCATCAAGATGATTTGTAAAACAGAAAATCTAATAGAAGAAAATAGCAATCTCTCAGAATAACCATGACATAACCAAGGCAATAAACTGTCAAATCAGTAAGACAAACTTGTAGAATACTTCAGAACTGGTGGATAGCCAAACAATCTGAGTGAATTTGATGCTGCTGATGCAAATGAAAAACTGGAAGGACTCCCTATATTCATCCTTACTACGAAAGCCATTAGGGACTATGTCACTTATACTTTTCCTTATGAAGCTTATCTTTAAGAGTGACACATGCAGTTATTTTTTAAAATACATTTATGTAAAGTATATTGTACTTCTATGAAATCAACTGCAGCTAATAGTTTAAAGAGGTGTGTGGGGTGGAAGGGAGGAATGTATGAGTGGAGTCTTGATTTGGCATGACTGAGAAGTAACCCAACTGGGTGCAGAGGCTGTAGGCTCTCAGGCAGCAGCTCTGAGGCTTTTCAGCTGTGACATTCAGGGTCAGGTGAGTTTATTTTTTTTTGCTGCCATCTCCTCATCACCAAAAAGGGGACAATAGTATTCATATCTTCCTCATAAAGTTGTTATAAGGATTATATAGATTAAACTTCATAAAATGTATAAAGTGTTCTGAACACTGGTGTTTATGGTCTATACAAGTATTTTTTTCTAATAGATTTTACTCTTCTAAAACAGTTTTTCAGAGGAAAATTGAATGGAAAGTACAGAGTTCTCATGCTCTCTATACCCACTCTTCCCGCCCCCACACACAGCCTCCCCCACTATCCACGTCCTGCATCAGAATGGTACATGGACTACAACTGATGTACCAACATTGATATGTCATTATCACCCAAAGTACAGAGTTTACATTACGGTTCACTCTTGGTGTATATTCTGTAGCTTTGGACAAATGTAAAAGGGCATGTATTTTCATAATACAAAGTGGTTTGGATGTTAGGGACTAGATTGTGACACTTTGGTTATAAATAGAGGGAAATTTGGGGGATTGTTAATGAAATTCCTTTCTATAAAGAAACTGGTACTTCTCTCACTGGTCCCTTCCCCATCAGAGGTTATCATGAGGGAGTCACTTCATGCTTAAGCATGCATGCCCCGATGGGGAAAGAAATTTGACTTCAGTAAGAAAAATCATGATGACTAGATTATTTTGGTTGTTTTAAGGTCATGACAAAGGTAAAAGAAATAGAGAAAATTTGAACTTAGTAAAACTTAAAGAATGCTTATGTTAGTGAAGGTACCATTTTGTTGTGATGGCATTTTGTAGAAGCAGGTGAATTACATTTTGCAGAATTGCTTGTGGAGAATTCTAACAAAAATAAAATGTATTATTTTGGAGAAAGGGGAATGAAGGCAAGAAACTCATTGCTTAGAAGGGGATTAGGTTGAACATACATTTGTATAAAATTAATTTAGGTAAAGTCATAAATTACTGATCTATATTAATATGTAGAGGATAAAGGTTTACTCACTTACACCCTAGTGTAGAAACCTATACAAATATAACCAATATCTAAACCTTTCATGTTGATGCCTGTCAACAGGCTACCACACTAACCTACAAAATGTGCCTTGCCTTAGCCAGATCAATGCCATATAGAAATAGGCTCTTTAAGGCAATGCTCTAAAAAGGAAACAACTAGCCAAAACAGTTTGGTTTCTCTGGCTATCAAAACAAAAATAGGTAAGAGAAACTTCTTATATCATACAAATAAAAACTTGAGAAGTATTTAATTAATGACTTTAGAAAACCACAAGAGGATTAAGAAGAAATAACTGACCCCACAGTATGGAACAACCTCATCTTCCGGGTGCGTCCACTCGGATGTCAATTAACACACTCTATTGTGACTTTCCTACCTCAAATGACAGTCTTCTTTAGACCTGGGAGAGTTCATTAATTCATTCGGCAAGTATTTACTGGGCATCTGCTACATGCCAGGAAATCACAAGACTAAAATTGAGCAGTAAAGACAAAACCCATGGCCTCCTCTAGCTAAGAGAAAATAAATAATGGCTAACAGGATATTACAAATCTGACAAGCATAAATATATTTAACAGATTTAGAAAGTTCTACAATGATGTACTGATATACTTTATCTATTTATCTCGGCTAAACTTATGGTGTGAAGACATTTACCCCATCTGTATTCTGGTATTCAGTTGACTCTTGATCAATGTTGAGTTTGAACTGTTTGGATTGACTTACATGTGGATTTTCTTTTCAACAAAAACACTACAGTAGTAAAAATGGATTTTATCTTTCTTATGAGTTCCTTAGTAATGTTTTGTTTGGCTTATTTTATTGTAAGAATGCAGTACATAATACATGTGACATACAAAATCTGTATTCATAAATTATTTGTGCTATCAGTGAGGCTTCTGGTCAACAGGAGGCCACTAGCAGTTAAGCTTTAGGGAGTCAAAAGTTGTAAGTGGCACCCTGTAGCCACCAGGTTGTTCAAGGACAAACTGTAATTGAAGTTTCTTTTCTTGTATTGGGGTGTGAAGGCAGGGGTAAGAGTGCATGCCCGCTTTTGTGTAATTCTCTAAATATTTCGTAGTCTGTGAACTGCAAGTGAACAGGTATGGAAGCTATTTGCTTCACTTTCTTGGTCTTCACATCTGCAAGTGCTCCAGGCTTAAAATAAGTAGAGTCCTTTCAATGCACTTTTGCTGAGGAGGCTTTCCTTCCTTCCACATGCTGTGTGGCGTGTGGCTCATTTGCTTTCCATACTATCCCGGGAATAGTCTCTTCCCGTAAGACTGGCTTCTTTCTTGTGAGTACTCTATGTCCTGTCTTTCCTACTGTGCAGCAGTATAAGGAGAATAGGGCACTCTAAACTTCTTTGGATTGAGAGAATCACTTCCTGACTGACTGGAGTCTGAGAAGAAGCGCTACCAGGCCTCACACAGCTCCAGGGCTCTGCCTGTGTGACACCACTCAACCCACTACTCCTCCACCTCCCACCCTCCCCGGGGATTCATCCACAGAAGTAGTGTTTCCACTTACTCTTTCATGCCCAGTGGTATGTAGAGTGAACTACCAATATCTGCAATGAAATATTATGTTTTCTGAATAATTTTTCTGATCATTATGTCATTTCTTATTAAAAATGTATAGATAGCCCTTAAAGAGGAAAGAGAAGGGAAAGGAGGGAAGGAAATTACATTTTAGAGGTGTGCTGGTTGCTTTTTCTTCTATTTAATTATCACATTTAATACTTTCTTACACTCTACATTTTTAAGCAAACAAACCTGAGGCTCAGGGAGGTAATTAATTTGCACACATTGCCTGGCTATGGGGTAGAACCAGGGCATTTCTGATCCACAGCCAATGAGTGATCTTTCTTTCACATAGAACTTTCCAGAAAGTGGAGAATTAGGACCTCAGAGTCAACCAAGAAACACTGCATTAATTATATGGATGGTTCATGCAGGGTATTTTTAATTCTGAATTACATTCATCATTGGCATACATTTTCTTTCTTTGTGTGGAGACATCAGGTTTTATTAACCACTTATCCAAGACTGAGGACAAAATATTTTTTAAAAAGATGATGCTTAAATTCATTAATGTGTAAATATTTGTTTTATAATAAAACATATTATTCAAAAATATGTTTTATATAATAACAGTGAGACAGTCTTTTTGCTCCTTCATCTAACCTGTCTTCCACATCTTAATTACACATTTTTTCTTTATTGAAGTAACAAATTCCTTCCTCCTTAGATCTGTGCCCCACAACAATCCAGAGCCCAGAACATAAACAAAGACACATTTGGAAGCTCCTGCAGAGACCTATAGCCAACATCAGCAGATTCCTTCGTTTGCTATTTCCTTCTCACTTCCTCCCCAGATGGGGGCTTACTTAGGTCTCCTCAAGGAAAGGCATGAATGGTTTTATGGGAAGGACTGAAAATTATAGTTGCTGCTGTTAGTATTAGACAAAGAAAGGATAACATGTAATGTTCAGTAACCTCATTAATTGGATTCCAAATATTAATAAATGAGTGCAATTGACACAGTGTGGCACCAACACTTTGGAATTTATGATGAGTAAAAGGAGAAAGAATGAATCTGCCAGAGCATCTTTTCAACTTTTTAATATAATTGGGAAGCCTGAAGCCATTGAACCATCTATGAATTCCCTGTATTTGCCCTGATTTGCTCTTGAATGTCCACAAAACCTGGGACCTCATATAAAATTTTAGAAAGGGATTCGGTAGTGTAGCTCTTCTTTCAGTTTTGAAACTTGCTGTATCATGTACTGTGATTTCCAGGCAGTTTAGTATCATTAAAGCAAAAGCCATATAAATACAACTTCCTAGTTTCACACTGTAGAATTCTGTATTGAATGCCATGAACAAAGATATACACATCAGATGAGTAGTTTTTCCTTTAAAATGAGAAGCTCCTTTACCCAGGACATCCAGAACCTTCCCCAAATGGACTTGTTTTCAGCTTGTTCATCTTTTCCAGCTCCCGACTGTTTTTTTTTTAAGTTTCATGACCAATTTTGGTGAGAATTTATTACTTCAAGTCATCTCCCAAGAGCAGGACATTTCTTTGCAAAAAAGACTGAAAGAAACTTCATGTGCAAAACAAACGTTTCACAGACCAGTAGAGACAGTTCCTAAGCAGACTGTGTTCTCAAAGTTTGCCTGAAAGAATGCTGTTTGGAGCCTGGAACATATTTTTCATAGAAGCATTATGAATGGTTGTTAAGTTCTAAGGTCAGTGTTTTGAGGCCATGTGACCTGTGAAGTAGCTGGACTGTAGAACTGTCCTATTCATACAATTTTGTGATGATACAGGATAGTATTGTAGCAGCATCACCTCTTAGGACATTGGATGTAGAGTACTGGGCAGCACCACGAGCATGTAGTATAACCCAGCTCCAGCCACAGTGAACTTTTCATTATTCTTCATGGAATGAGTAAGGACTGTGACCTGGGCATATAAATTAGGATAGCATATGATATGAATAATGACCATGGTCTACTCAAGCATCAGGTTGTGCATTTTGGAGTGATTTTCCCCATCTTTCCTATACATATGTACATAAATAGGTGTCTTACAGTGTCAATATTTTTTGTTGGGTTTGCGTTGGGATTTGCCAATCATGTGATCCTGGGAAAACAGCTGTCTTGATGTGAAACACTGCTACTGCATGGCTCATAAATTCCTTCTCTACCTTTACTTGCATCCTACTTCTCCGGGACTCTGTGTATCCACCTTTTCCCCATCTCTTCTACTCAGTGCTAGGGTCTAGGATTGTACAACACACTGGGCAACTAAACCTGGTTTAAGCACACTATTTATGTGGTTCTAATGCACATCAAAAGAGGGGAATCACTGGCTAGGATTTGCGCACATGAAGGATATCCTGGCCCCTATGTCTTCACCAACAATCAGCTAATTTGCCATTGGCCTATCACTCCTTCTGCATTTCCCACTGTTTAAATCCTTCCTGTGCTGCTGAGAGTGAACATGCTGGGAGGCTGACCTGTCTTCTCTGAGGCATCCTTGTAGAGGTGTAGGTTAGGTTCAGAAATTGCTCTGGCTCCATTTCATTACATTGAAAGATCATCCTTTCCTTTCTCTGTCTTCACCATTTATTCTCAAGATGATAATGGGGATTAGAGGTGAAGCACAGTTAATGAAAAGAACAATAAATCCTTCGTTGAGTGGCTAAAAGCTAACACAATTCAATTAAAATATATAAATGTATTAAATCAGGAAATCTCAGTTTCTCATCAGGCTAAGGTTGAATTGCCCAGGTGAGAAAAAGCAGAATGCTATGACCTGCCCTGGGACACCAGGAATGGAGGCTGATGGTAGTTCAGAGCTGAGCAGAATGAGCAACAGAATTTGCAGAAGAAAGGACAAGGGAAAAAGGCTTCTTCCTAGTTTTTCAGCTGCTTTTGACAAGTTTTCCAGAGATGTCTTTTGAAGATCCAAGGCTTCTCCTACCTTTGGTAATGCTTCAGTTAGTGTCGAAGCCCTCAGAATCTAGCATGTTGCCAAAAGAAATGTAGTGTCATCTTACTAATCATAAAGATAATTTAGGCAAATAGGAGTAGATTAAGCATTTGCAATATGTGCTTCTTAAACTCATAGTGAAATCATTTCTGTGGCTGATAGTTAACATCAAAAAATGGAATAGAAAAAACAGAACCGAATAAAATACTGTCAACTTTTGTTTCAGTGATATACATGTGTCTATGGGGCCATGAAGGAAAGTGTATCTCTTACTGAGGGTCTTGGTCAAAAATCTGAAAGCTATGCTAATGGTTTATGGAAGGTGTATGAAAATTGTTTTCATGGGCTTGGGTTAGAGGAATGGAATGTAGGGGTATACAGATTGTTTCTCAGGTTCTATGCCTGTAATGAAGGCTAGCTTCCTGAGGGGGACAGAGGCTAGTAGACTTAGGGAAAGTAATTAAATGTCTAAACTGCCTGTAGACATAGGTAGAACAGTTATCCTGTGAAGTCATGTTCTTTCTGTAAAAACCCAACTCTTTGTTAAACCAACAAGCAGCAAACTAATAAATTATTATATAAATAATATTCAACTAGAAAGTATTTAAATAAATATTCCTGCATAATCAGATACCTTCTCATCAAGCTTCAACCATGCTTTAGTCTAATCATAAATTTTTTTCACAAATCTAAGTAAAAGCCTACAGTTTGAAAGATGTTTTTTCCTCCTCTGGGCCTGCCTGCTACTTTCATATTTAGGTTTCTTCGGTCTCTTTTTTCTCAAAAATCTCTGTTTTCTTCCTGGCTTTTTGCTCCAATCAGAAGTGAGAGAGAAAAGGGATGGTCTTCTCCTCTCATGATGGTCTTTTTCTAATCAAGAGTAAGTTTCTTCCATGTAACTATTTCTTTTCTCTTAGCCCCCTCTGAAGCCTGAAGCTAGTATAAAAGCTAATTTGAAATTAGCATACAATTGGATTCCTTATTAGTCTCTATAGGCCATTTTTTTTGCAAATATATAGCTTGGCCTAGGTCACAGATCCCTGATAGAAAATTGTTTCTTTATTAAAAGGCCCAAGCGCATATTTCTTTAGAACATATAAAAATAAAAATATTGCTCAAAGCACAACATGGTATTTAAGCAGAGATATGAATTGATTTGCTCATAGTTAGTGCACCTAACAACCTTCCTTTTCACTTATGTGATTTTCAAAGGAAATAGTAAATGATTCCGAAACCCATGGATTTCAGAATGGTAAAATATTTCATGATAAATATGTCCCAATCAAATACAGACTTCTTTTTGACTGTCTGAGGGGAAGGCATATCAAGATAGAATTAGTATATGGGAAATGTCAGTGAATTAGACAGAGCCTTTTCTCTAGAAATTCTTCTTGAATTATCAATTTTTTTTTTAGATAATTATTTTTTATTGAAGGGTAGTTGACACACAGTATTACATTAGTTTCAGGTGTACAACACAGTGATTCAACATTTATATACATGATAATTCTAGGTACCAGCTATCACCATACCAAGTTGTTACAATATTTTGACTATATTCCTTATGCTATACATTACATCCCGGTTACTTATTTATTTTACAATTGGAAGTGTGTAGTTTTTTTTTTTTTTTTTTGGTGAGGGCATTTCTCCTATTTATTGATCAAATGGTTGTTAACAACAATAAAATTCTGTATAGGGGACTCAATGCTCAAGGTATAATCATTAATCCACCCCAAGCCTAATTTTCATCAGTCTCCAATCTTCTGAAGCATAACGAACAAGTTCTTACATGGAGAACAAATTCTTACATAATGAATAAGTTACATGGTGAACAGTACAAGGGCAGTCATCACAGAAACTTTCGGTTTTGATCATGCATTATGAACTATAAACAGTCAGTTCAAATATGAATATTCATTTGATTTTTATGCTTGATTTATATGTGGATACCACATTTCTCTCTTTATTATTATTATTTTTAATAAAATGCTGAAGTGGTAGGTAGATGCGAGATAAAGGTAGAAAACATAGTTTAGTGTTGTAAGAGAGCAGATGTAGATGATCAGGTGTGTGCCTGTAGACTATGTGTTAATCCAAGCTAGACAAGGGCAATAAAACATCCATGGATGCAGCAGATTTCTCTCAGAACAGGGGGTGAGAGGTTCTAAGCCTTACCTCTGTTGATCCCCAATTTCTCACCTGATGGCCCCCCTGCAACTGTGCCTGTCTTAGGTTGTTCCTTGAATTATCTATTTTTTTAACGTGACATTTAAGTTTAACCAACTGTCACTAGTTTCTATATCAGAAAATTTTACCTGGGGTCCATTTACCATCTGAAATTTTATATAAAATGTATGGGTATCTGTAGGGGGAAAGTGTCTATAGTTTTTAATGAGTATAATATATAATTAAATGAATCATTGTCAAAATTTATTTTCTATGAATTGTGAAAATTGTATACACTTGTGTAGCTAATACTTCAACCAGTACATCAAAGATTTCCATCACCCAGAGTTCCTTTGGAGCCTTTTCTAATCAATTTCCCATCTACCACCTGATGCAACTCCTCACTGATTTTTATCACTATAAATGAGTTTTGCCTGTTTTTGAAAGTTGTCTTCCTGGAATCATACAGTATATACTCATTTGTTATTAGTTTCTAATATTTTTGGAATTCATCATGTAATTCTACCTATCAACAGTTAATTCCTCTTCACTAATGAGCAGTATTCTCCTAAATGACTGTACCACAATTTAATTATCTTTTTTCTATTGATAGACCTTTGACTTATTTTTGGCTATTATGAATGAGTGTTATGAACATTTTTTTAAATTTTTTATTCAGGTATTATTGATATACACTCTTATGAAGGTTTCACATGAAAAACAATGTGGTTACTACATTTACCCATATTATCAAGTCCCCACCCATACCCCAATGCAGTCACTGTCCATCAGTGTAGTAAGATGCCACAGATTCACTATTTGCCTTCTCTGTGCCACACTGTTCTCCCCATGATCTCCCACACCATATGTACTAAACATAATACCCCTCAGTCCCCTTCTCCCTCCCTCCCCACCTGCCCTTCCACAACCCTGATCTTTGGTAAACACTACTCCCTTCTTGGAGTCTCTGAGTCTGCTACTATTTTATTCTTTCATTTTTGCTTCGTTGTTATACTACACAAATGAAGGAAATCATTTGGCACTTGTCTTTCTCTGCCTGGCTTATATCACTGAGCATAATATCCTCCAGCTCCATCCATGTTACTGCAAATGGTAGGATTTGTTCTTTCTTATTGTGGAATAGTATTCCATTGTGTATATGTACCATCTCTTCTTTATCCATTCATCTACTGATGGACACTTAGGTTGCTTCCATATCTTGGCTATTGTAAATAGTGCTATGATAAACATAGGGGTGCATATGTCTTTTTGAATCTAAGAAGTTGTATTCTTTGGGTAAATTCCAAGGAGTGGGATTCCAGAGTCAAATGGTACTTCATTTTCAGTTTTTTTAGGAACCTCCATATTGCTTTCTACAATGGTTAAACTAGCTTACATTCCCACCAGCAGTGTAGGAGGGTTCCTCTTTCTCCACATCCTTGCCAGCATTTGTTCTTCTTAGTATTTTCAATGCTCGCCATCCTTACTGGTGTGAGGTGATATCTTATTGTGGTTTTAATTTGAATTTCCCTCATGATTAGTGATGTGAAGCATCTTTTCATGTATCTGTTGGCCATCTGAATTTCTTTTTTGGAGAACTGTCTCTTCATATTCTCTGCCCATTTTTTAATCAGGTTATTTGCCTTTTGGGTGTTGAGGCATGTAAGTTCTTTATATATTTTGGATGTTAACCCCTTGTTGGATATGTCATTTACAAATATATTCTCCCATACTGTAGGATGCCTTTGCCATACAGAAACTTATTAGTTTGATGTAGTCCCATGAGTTCATTTTTGCTTTTGTTTCCCTTTCTCAAGGAGATGGATTCAGGAAGAAGTTGCTCATGCTTGTATTCAGGAGATGTTTGCCTGTGTTATTTTCTAAGAGTTTTTATGGTTTCATGACTTACATTCAAGTCTTTAATCCATTTCGAGTTTACTTTTGTGTATGGGGTTAAACAACAATCCAGTTTCATTCTCTTGCATGTAGCTGTCCAGTTTTGCCAACACCAGCTGTTGAAGAGGCTGTCATTTCCCCATTCTATGTCCAGGGCTCCTTTATCATGTATTAATTGACCATATATGGTTGGGTTTATATCAGGGCTCTCTTGTCTGTTCCATTGGTCTATGGGTCTGTTCTTCTGCCAGTACCAAATTGTCTTAATTACTGTGGCTTTGTAGTGGAGCTTGCAGTTGGGGAGTGTAATTCCCCCAGCTTTATTCTTCCTTCTCAGGATTTCTTTGGCTATTCAGGGTCTTCTGTGGTTCCACATGAATTTTAGAATGATTTTCTCTAGTTCATTGAAGAATGCTGTTGGTATTTTGATAGGAATTGCATTAAATCTGTAGATTGCTTTAGGCAGGATGGCCATTTTGACAATATTAATTCTTTTATCTATGGGCATGGCATGTGTTTCCATTTATTGCTATCTTCTTTAATTTCTCTCATGAGTGTCTTGTAGTTTTCAGAGTATAGGTCTTTCACTTCCTTAGTTAGGTTTATTCCTACGTATTTGATTCTTTTTAATGCAATTGTGAATGGAATTGTTTTCCTGATTTCTTTCTCTGCTAGTTCATTGTTAATGTATAGGAATGCCACAGATTTCTCTGTATGAATTTTGTATCCTGCAACTTTACTGAATTCAGATATTAGATCTAGTAGTTTTGGAATGGATTCTTTAGGGTTTTTTATGTACAATATCATGTCATCTGCAAACAGGGACATTTTAACTTCTTCCTTGCCAATCTGGATGCATTTTTTTGTGTGTGTGTTGTCTGATTGCCATGGCTAGTACCTCCAGTACTATGTTGAATAGAAGTGTGAGGGTGGGCATCCTTGTCTTGTTCCTGATCTTAAAGGAAAAGCTTTCAGCTTCTTGCTGTTAAGTATGATGTTGGCTGTGGGTTTGTCACATATGGCCTTTATTATGTAGAGGTACTTGCCCTCTATACCCATTTCATTGAGAGATTTTTATCATGAATGCATGTTGAATTTCATCAAATGCTTTCTCAGCATCTATGGAGATGATCATGTGGTTTTTGTCCTTTTTGTTCATGTGGTGGATGATGATGGATTTTTGAATGTTGTACCATCCTTGCATCCCTGTAATAATTCCTACTTGATCATGATGGATGATCTTTTTGATGTATTTTTGAATTCGGTTTGCTAATATTTTGTTGAGTATTTTTGTGTCTATGTTCATCAGGGATATTGTTCTGTAATTTTCTTTTTTTGTGGTGCCTTTGCCTTGTTTTGGTAGTAGGGTGATGCTGGCCTCATAGAATGAGTTTGGAAATACTCCCTCTTCTTCTACTCTTTGGAAAACTTTAACATGGATGGGTATTACGTCTTCACTAAATATTTGATAAAACTCAGAGGTGAAGCCATCTGGACTAAGAGTTTTCTTCTGAGGTACTTTTTGATTTCCTGTTCAATTTCTTTTTTTTTTTTTTAACACCAGAAGGCCAATTTATTAATTTGTCTAGAGAAATCACTGTCAGAGAGACCAGAAATACTCCATGACAGCTGGCCTACACGGCTGTCAGAGGGTGGCTTTGTGAGCCTGGACGAGGAAAAAGGGCGATGACATATCAAATGTGTGACAGCAGCAGGATGAAGCCGGATGTCATGGCCCTGGAGGGAGATGTCTGGGTTCTAATCCCAGCTCTGTCTCTTATGGGTAGTGTGCCTGAACTCAAGTAAGCAAGTGAAGAACCTGTTTCTTCCTCTGGAAAATGGGGATAACAATAGAGTCACCTCATAGTGGTTGTGAGGAACAGATAAGCTCATGCATATCACCTCATCTGCATACCTGTTCAATTTCATTGCTGGTAATTGGTCTGTTCAGATTTTCTGTTTCTTTCTGGGTCAACCTTGGAATGTTGTATTTTTCTAGAAAGTAGTCCATTTCTTGTAGGTTATCCAATTTGTTAGCATATAATTTTTCATAGTATTCTCTAATAATTCTTTGTATTTCTGTGGTGTCCATAGTGATTTTTCCTTTCTCATTTATGATTCTGTTCATGTGTGTCTTTTTTTCTTGAAAAGTCTGGCTAAGGGTTTATGTATTTTGTTTATTTTCTCAAAGAACCAGCTCTTGCTTTCATTGATTCTTTCTATTGTTTTATTCTTCTCAATTTCATTTATTTGTGCTCTAATCTTTATTATGTCCCTCCTTCTACTGTCTCTGGGCCTCATTTGTTCTTCCTTTTCTAGTTTCATTAATTGTGAGTTTAGACTGCTCATATGGGATTGTTCTTCTTTCCTGAGGTAGGCTTGTAGTACAATATACTTCCCTCATAGCATGGCCTTCTCTGCATCCCACAGATTTTGCGTTGTTGAATTATTGTTGTCATTTGGCTCCATATATGGCTTAATCTCTGTTTTTGTTTGGTCATTGATCCATTGGTTATTTAGGAACATGTTGTGAAGCCTCCATGTGTTTGTGGGATTTTTCATTTTCTTTGAGTAATTTATTTCTAGCTTCATACCTTTGAGGTCTGATGAACTGGTTGGTACAATTTCAATCTTTTTGAATTTACTGAGGCTCTCCTTGAGGCCTAGTATATGATCTATTCTTGAAAATGTTCCATGTGCACTTGAAAAGAATGTGTATTCTGCTGCTTTTGGGTGTAGTGTTCTGTAGATGTCTGTTAGGTCCATCAGTTCTAATGTGTTGTTGAGTGTCTCTGTGTCTTTACTTATTTTCTGTCTGGCTGATCTGTCCTTCAGAGTGAGTGAAGTGTTGAAGTCTCCTAGAATGAATGCATTGCATTCTATTTCCCCCTTTAAATCTGTTAGTATTTGTTTCACATATGTAGGTGATCATGTGTGGGGTGCATAGATATTTATAATAGTTATATCATCTTTTTGGACTGACTCCTTTATCATTATGTAATGTCCTTCTTTGTCTCTTGTGACTTTCTTTGTTTTGAAGTCTATTTTGTCTGATGCAAGTACTGCAACTCCTGGCTTTTTCTCCCTTCACTTTTAGTCTGTGCATGAAATATCTTTTTCCATCCCTTCACTTTTAGTCTGTGTATGTCTTTGGGTTTAAAATGAGTCTCTCGTAGGCCCCATATAGAT
This sequence comes from Manis javanica, assembly GCF_040802235.1. Classification (NCBI taxonomy): domain Eukaryota; kingdom Metazoa; phylum Chordata; class Mammalia; order Pholidota; family Manidae; genus Manis; species Manis javanica. Next base: position 58,305,057 of record NC_133168.1, read on the forward strand.
GGGTCTTGGTTTTTTATCCATTCAGTGACTCTATGTCTTTTGATTGGTGCATTCAGTCCATTTACATTTACAGTGATTATAGGTATGTACTTATTGCCATTGCAGACTTTAGATTTGTTGTTACCAAAGGCTCAAGGTTAGCTTCCTTACTATCTTAAGAGTCTAACTTAACTCATTTAATATGCTATTATAAACAGAATCAAAACATTCTTCTTTTTTGCCTCCTATTTCTTCCTCCTCCATTCTTTATATATTATGTATCATATTCTGTACTCTTTGTCTATCCCTTGATTGACTTTGGGGATAGTTAATTTAATTTTGCCTTTGCTTAGTAATTGGCTGTTCTACTTTCTTTACTGTGGTTTTATTACCTTTGGTGATGGCTATTAAACCTTAGGAGTACTTCCATCTATAGCAGTCCCTTCAAAATACAGTGTAGAGATAGTTTGTGGTCATAAGTTATAGCAGCTTTTGCTTATCTGGAAATTGTTTAATCCCTCCTTCAAATTTAAATGATAATATTGCCAGATAAAATAATCTTGGTTCAAGGCGCTCTGCTTCATTGCATTAAATACATCATGCCACTCCCTTATGGCCTGTAAGGTTTCTGCTGAGGAGTCTGATGATAGCCTGATGGGCTTCCTTTGTATGTGATCTTATTTTTCTCTCTGGCTGCTTTCAATAGTCCGTCCTTATCCTTGATCTTTGCTTTTTTAATTACTATATGTCTTCATGTTGTCTTCCTTGGGTCCCTTGTGTTGGGAGATCTGTGCACCTCCATGGCATGAAAGACTATCTCCTTCCCCAGATTGGGAAAGTTTTCAGCAATTACCTCCTCAAAGACACTTTCTATCCCTTTTTCTCTCTTCTTCTTCTGGTACCCCATTAATGTGAATATTGTTCCGTTTGGATTGTTTACACAGTTCTCTCAATACTCTTTCATTCTTAGAGATCCTTTATTCTCTCTGTGCCTCAGCTTCTTTGTATTCCTCTTCCTTGGTTTCTATTTCATTTATCGTCTACTCCACCATATCTAATCTGCTTTTAATACCCTCCATTGTGCTTTTCAATGATTGGATCTCTGACCAGAATTCATTACTGAGTTCTTGAATATTTTTCTGTACCTTCATGAGCATGTTAATGATTTTTATTTTGAATTCCCTTTCAGAAAGATTCATGAGGTTGCTCTCATTTAAATCTTTCTCAGGAGTTGTATTCATAATTTTACTTTGAACCAGGTTCCTATGGCATTTCATATTTGTATATGGTGCCCTCTATTGCCCAGAAGCTCTACTTTCTGCAGCTGTTCAGCCCCTGAATCAATTTTGGGGGTCACAGGGGAGTGGTATTAGTGCCTGGGGGCAGTAAAGAGCTGTTTCCTGCTTCCCGGCTGCTATGCCTGTCTCCACTGCCTGGACCAGTGGGCTGAGAACACAGGTATAAGCCTCTATGCTTTTTGTTTGTAGTTGCTGTAGACAGGTCTTCCCTCTAGCTTGCTTAATGCAGGGTTGGGTTTGCCAGTTTGTGAGCCAGGTGGGGCTGGCTGGGAGAAAGGCACAGTAGGCTGTGTATCATGGAGGGGGTCCTTGGAGCTGTGTAGCCAGCCAGGGAGCTGGAGTGCCTGAAGACTGTGAAAGCTCCCAACCTGCTGGGCAGAGTGCACCCTGACAATTTTGTCTACCTGTCCTTTCTCTTGAGCAGTAAGCTCTGTGCAATCCTTGCCCCTTTAGCAGCCCTCTTGCTGTTAGGAAGTCTCTCAGACTGTCCACCTTTCTTTGGTCTCTGAGCAGCCAGATATAGATCCCTGCTTTCCACAAGTGGCTGGAATCTCAGTCTCTTTATGAATTCTGCCTGTCTTAGCTTTCCAACCCCCTCATCACAAGAGTACCATGCAAACACCATGAAATGTAGGTTTATGCTCCCAGAGCAGATTTCTGGAGTTGTGTATTCAGCAGTACCAGGCCTCCACTCCCTCCCCGCTCTGCTTCTCTTCCTCCCACTGGTGAACTGGAGTGGGTGAAGGGCTTGGGTTCCACTGGGCCACAGCTTTGGTACTTTACCCTGTTCCATGAGGTTTATTCTTCTCTCCAGGTGTATGAAATTTGGCACAGTCCCCTTTTCTGTTGCTCTTTCAGGATTAGTTATATTAATTATATTTTCATATTATATGCAGTTTTAGGAGGAAACCTCTCACCTCTCACACTGCCATCTTTAATCTCTATATCTGAACATTTTTATACATGTATTTTTGTGGACATGTCTTTGGGTAAATTTGGGGTAAATATCCTAAGAGTGGGTATTTAGTTTGGGTGATTTGGGGTAAACACTTAGAAGGGGATTTGCTAGGTATTTTAGAAGATATTGTAACTATTAAAAACAGATCTTGAGCTTTTAATAAACTCTCAAAGGGATTGTTACATCTCATCATTAAAACAAAACAAAATGAACCATTGCTTTTAGGCATCTATGCAAATGTTTTTGTCAATTTCATTCTCACTTCTCCTCCTTAGGCCTCAGTTACTTTAAAATGATGGTTAGACTTTGTCTTATGTCTATAATACATTAGGGTATTGATGTATGTTGAAATTACATGTTTTTCATAGAGTCTTGAATAAAGGGTTAATCACATAAAAATAAATTCCACTAGAATATAAAATTCATGAAGGCAGAGACATTGTTCTGTTCACCACTGTAAATCAAACACTTGGGAAGACACCTACAGAGTAAATGCTCAACAAACCTTTATTTATTAAGTAAATGAATGAATGCAGTATCAGCAATATGTTGAGTCACATTCTAATACCTTTACATACAATGTTTTACTTAATTCTCACAACTAATCTTTGAGCTAATTCCTCTTATTACCCCCATTATTAAGTGAAGAAATTGGGAATAGAAAGATTAGGTAATATGCTCATTGTCCCATAGCATACAAACTGGGATTTGAATCCAGGTGGTGTTATCCCAAAGCTAATAATCTTAACTCATTAAAAAGACTACATTGTTTACATGTCTCTTGCTTTATAAGTTTTGTTCCAAGAAGCCCAAACAATCTTCTCCTATTTTCTAATCACATCTTTTTAGAAGGAAAAATTCTAGAGAGGAAATTCCACTAACTCATTTAGGATGACAATTCTTATTTTTTATTCTTATAAAACCAAATAAATTTTCCTTCAAATTACATGCTGATTCATTTCTGTAATGGGAGTTGGGATCCCATTTCACTTTTATTACAGATAAAACAGACAGAAATCCACACATGTAATTCTTGAATACTTTTGTTTCCTTTTATTTCATTTTCTCTCACATCGGTTAAGGCTGAACATTTTGGTGTTTCTTATGTGACTTAGAAAGAGCACTGGATCCAAAGTGCATGACGGTTGTTACACAGGCTGCATTGTAAAGCCCCCCATAGTGTTATACAGATTTGGGAACATTGATATGAGATGGTATCAGTTTCATAATTCTTAGCATTCCTAAGTGAGTTTTTAGTAATGTGAGCTTCCATTTCCTCAGTCTTTTCACAGGCTAGTGTGATCTCCCTAGCTGCCAGGGAGGCTGAGGATGGACTAGTGCATTTGTCAACAAAGACTGCATTTGCTTACTGCTTAAAGAAATCACCCCTTGCTATTTCTGCAAACCTTCCTCACAGCTGAAATGTAACTGCTTATTTTGATAGGAAAACATAAGTAAGTGGATTCTGACTAATATTTACATCTGTGTAGCCAAACCAGGACCAGGTATAGGTCTCAAAATGACTCTTGCTAGTGAAATTGCTTTTCAATTATTATATTCAGAGAAGATCTCTTGCTAAGACATAATGACCTCAAATCTCTCCACGGTGTCATATAATGCTCAGCAGCTTTCTGTGATTAGAGGAAGATAAACAAGCTTTAGAGGCTGGAAAACAGTGACCAGAAATTGGTTCATAAGCCTAAATGTGATGATCATACCTTCTTTTGTCACTGTGAAAGTAAATAAGGGAAACCTCATTTAAAATGGAGTCAGGAAACCCTGTAGGTGAAGCTCTCATACACCACTACTCACTATAAGAAGCATACCTCACGTTCCTCAACAGGAAAAAGTATACTTTACATACCCCAACAGGAGGAGGAAGACTTTCCTTGCCCAGCAACAGCACAGCCAATGACTCCAACAGCCCCTCCTAGCTTCTTCCTTTCCTGTAAAAAAGCAAGTCCTTCTCCTCTTTTCTCCAGATTTGCCTATGATTTACCACAGCATGCTTCCCCAAACTGCAATTCCTCTGCTATTCCCAAATAAACTTATTTTGTTGGTAAAATAGCCATTTATTTTGTTTTTTAAGGCCAGTACCACCAAAGAAAATTTTCCATCGAAATTTTATGTGGTTTTAAATAAATTTTGGCAGCATGCTTTAACCACATATAAAATTATCTGTACCAAGAAAAACTCACCAGTCCTTATATTCTTAGCTGAGCTAATAAAGATAGATGAAAGATTCTGTGAAATTAGGTCCACTTTCTTTTCCAAGGACGGCAAACAAAACAGTCCCCAAATCATCAATATCTATTTTTTTTAGATGGCAATTTAACAGTCTCGATAAAAGTGTTATGAATCAGAGAAATAATTTGTTGTTTTTAATTCAGTCATTTCCTTTTTCCTAGAGAATAGCCCAGAAAATTAAATCACCGTTGTTCATTTAATACTTACTACTCTCAAATACCAAACAAGATTATAATTATTTACCTATGATGTCTTATAATTCTAACCAGTTCTGTGAAAGCACAGAGCTGTTTTGGCATTACACATTTCTGCTGCTTCATCATCAAAACCAAGATCCTGGCTACAGGTTCTAACCACATTCACAGCACACACATGTCTGAACGACCATATATTCAGTCATCTTTTCAACAGAGGACTCTAATCTTGTGATACTCAGATGCCATACCAAGTTTAGGTTTTGCTGACACTTCCTTGATTCTCCAGGATTTAAATCATTTTCAAAAGAAGTTCTGAAGCAAATGAAGACAATGTATTTTTATGCTTATATAACCCATCTCAAAGTTATTCCAGACTCAAGATGGACACCTAGTATCAATGGAAAAAAAACAGTAAGCTATTCTAGTAATCAGAGTTGTACTGTTTTCAGGTATTCAGTGTCATTCTACTACCCCGAGAGAAAGAAGTTAATGTTGATGTTTTAAAATAAAGGCATGCATATGTTGTTCTGTTTGAATTTTTGAATGTGTTGTCTAATACACTGAATTTCTGTGCTGTGAAATGAAGAGACTTGCTGAAAGAACTCTTGTTAGAGTTATCCAACAAGATACTTGGGGATAAAGATGTGACCAAATACACTTTTCTCAGTTGACTATGCTCCCAAGGGGAACACTGTCTAACCAGAGGCTGAGGTCCAAGCTGGGAGAGTCAAGACTGTGGTTCACTCTATATATGCAAAATAAATGGAATAATTCACTGAATATTTCTCCCAAACACAAACTTTAAGGTACTTAAAAACAAAACTAACCTCTATGTACTTTGTCATTTAATTTTATGTATAGAAACAGGCTATATGTTTAGGATTATTTAAGTTTGTGGAAATTGAGTAAGATGCTTTCAATAAAGTTGTTTGAAGTGCAAATAAAATAGAGCAAAATTTCAATATAAGTAGTTACATAACAATTTAAGATAATAGGTGTTTACATATTCAGTGTCTTTTTTGTCCTTCCTATTAAGACATTGCAACAGGTTTAAATTAGCATTCCTGATTTAGAGCTGGGAACACAGGTTCAGTTGCCCTGAATTATATAGTCAATACAAGTGACATCAATGTCCCTACTTAAATCTACTTTTGGAGAGGCCATACACTGAATCTCTTTAGCAGATCTGTCATTTTCTTTTTTCCTGCTTCCTGTGTTGCTTTCATTTGAGAAATATTTTTCTTCTAATTCTCCACATCAACTGAAGACTTTAGATCTTGCTTCCAAAGTGTTTATGTGTATACAAGGACAGGCTGGAAAACAGTGTATTATTTATTGCACATTATATTGCATACTATTTGACTGCAGGAAGCTTACATTAAAATTAAGACTGCCCTTTTTATGGCTCGAGGCAGAAACAGCTGGGCTCTGCCACAAGATCTGTCCACTGGGACTAACCCAATGTCCGGCAACTTGGACAGTAAGAGGGGCCAACTTGAATGGTAGTGCTGGTACATGAAGCACAAATTTGGTTTCAGGGATTTTAATTTGGGAGGAGTGCAGCTCAAAGTGGGTGAGCTAGGCTATAATCCTGTCTTGAGTCCAATATGACAAACACGATTACCGTTCTGGGATTCTTTTTATGGGTATAAAGCAGACAACTTTCAATTCTGGAGTAACACTAAGGGCAGGCTGTGGAGATAGTTTATCTTGCTTTGCATCCTATCCTGGGTCACTCACTCACTAGCCATGGGACCTGGGAAAAGTTACTTATCCTTTGTGGCTTCAGTTTTCATTTTAAAGAGCTTCACAAGATTGATATGAAGATGCAAGGAGATAAGCCACATAAAGTTTTTTGAACAGTGCCTAAAGCAATGTGAGCATTCATCAGAGGTTATCTCTTATTACTATTACTGTTGTTGCTAAATTTCATTTGAGAAGCATAACTGGTAGGAGGAGCTAAGAAAACAAAGGTGAGATGTGTACAAGGTTCCAAGCAGTCTTTGAATGCTGGGATTATCTGAGAGAGAAGGCAAACATCCAACTTTGTACATGAGCCATTAGTGATGGAAGGGAACAGATAAGTTGGAATTGCATCGACGTCCATGGTGAACCTTGGGGATGACATTCATCAGACTAAGGGAGCAGCATAGAAACCAAGGAGGTGGTGCTGGTCTTGGGGCAGGAGCCCGAGGGTTCTGGTCCTGGACCAAGCTGCATGAGGAAAAGCACTGTATGAGTCTGCTTGGCACAGCCAGTTCTGTAAGTCTCACCTCCAGATTGGCCTGAGAACTGGTATAAGACTAAACTGGGAGGCTGGCTCCGGGGGTCTAACAGAGAAAAGCCTGGCGTCTGGGAGAAGAGTGAAAATGAACTGTTAAACTATTTTCTACAAATACTGATCACTGTAAGCATTCCCAGAAGGAAGATTAAATCAATAAAGCTAGGAGTAGATAACTGTAACTTTGGTGGGATCAGTGCTGAGTCTCAGATGATGTATAAGATTTGTGTGGTGAATAAGCAGAGGAGAAAGGGAAGGAAAGAATGGCTGAACCTCCTGAGACTGGGAGGAGGATAAGGTGCATTCATAAATCCATGGGGCTTTTGGTCTGATTCATACAAAGTTGGAGATATGAGTCCACAGGCAGGCAGGAAAGACTGGATTGGGAAGGATTGTATCAAACCAGCACAGGAGAGTGGATATGATGAGAAAGCAAAAGGAGTCATTAATGGCTCTAAGCAGAGAAGTGGCGCAGAACAGCAAAACCCATGAATCACATGTAATATGTGAAAGAGTGTTCAAGGAAAACTAGTTTGAGAGACACTAAGAAAATGGAAAAATTGTTTTATGAGCACCTACTATGGACCAACATGACATGTATGATGTGATTAAATTCATTGTTACAATGCTGTGTTTAGTTGTTAATGTGGCAATTTTCCTGAAAAGGAAACCGAGGCTTAGAAAGTTATTAAACATGCCCAAGTTTGATGGAAAGAGGCTGGGACAGATTTCAGATTCAGGTGTGCTTGATTCCAAAGCATGTTCTACTTTCTTGTACCAGGCAGTTGTCCATAGCAGGCTAAAGGAGGTGGGGAGAAAGCTGAAGTGATCCGGGCAATCAGGGATGCAAGTCCAGGTAAAAGGCATGCCATGGGACAAACAGCTTTCTTAATAACAGGCACCTTGCTGCCTCTTACTCCAAACTTGGTGTTTATGCCTTTGTTGTTGCCAATCCCATTCATCTTGTACTCTAGATACTCTTGTTTTATCCTGACTTTTCTTACTTTTGCTGTGTTTTCTGTACTTGTCTTACAGGTGCTTTTTGCACAAAGTGTCTTAAAAATTAAGAGTACTTTCTAAGTGGGATGAGTATACCCTTCATAGAACACAAGCCTGGTAAGCTTTGGAAGCAGATCATCTGGTTTTGTGTTATAGATTCACCACCTGCCAATTGTCTGCTGTTAGCCAATGTATATAATTTCTTTTAGAGTCTTAGTTTCTTCATCTATAAAAGTATGAGAGCAAAACATTATTCATGGGATTGGGGGAGAAAGGATGTCAGGAATCATATCTCAGGCAGTTCCTGGATCATACAGAGGGATCGTAGACTTAGTTCTTATCTCCCTTCCTTTTAATAAATTGAACTATTTAACATTTCAGAGAGTGTCTTACAGAAGAATGGAAATACATGAAGAAAAAAATAATAAAAAGTTAAGTGCATAATAAAAATGCAAGTAAATAAGGAGAGGAGTTTGATTGATGATCATTCTACAAATCATGGTTAATGATGCTTTGTTCCAAAAGCTATATATATATATATAAGTCTTTAGACAAAGCCTCAGTTCATAACCTGTACATTCATTAAACCTGAAATAGGCAAATGGATTTCACTCAAAAGTCAATAGACTGAGTAAAATCACTTCTTAAGAAACATTTTCTATTTGGTATTGGCCCACTTGGACCTCAAGGATAAATGATACTACTTCTCAATTAATTTATGCAATGATGAGAATGAGAGACAGCATAATGGATGAAAGAATCAAGATGAAAAATTATTGCAATAGGCTCAGACAATGGACCAAAACTAACAAGTTAAAATTTAACAGGAATCAAAGTTGAGACCTGCATTTAGGTTCATGCTATTAACTCCACATTATAGGAGAGAACAGACATGTCTAGAAGATAATTCATATGAAATCTATCTTGGAATTTCAGTTAGCCAAAATTAAATGAGCTTCAATGTGATGTAATTGTGAGAAATAATTATAGCATGATAGGGGAAGCCAAAAAAATCAGGGGTAGTGGAACAATGTAGAAAGGTTCGCACTATTTTTTTTTCTAGTATTCATTTGGCATCATCCAGTTGAGTACCTGTACAAATCAAGCATTTCCTTTAAATGTTAATCAATGTTCCCAAGTGTTTGCGCTGATAGATGTGTTCTCCATCTGTCCCTGGGCCAAAATCTGGTCTCTTTCTACTTGTGATGTTTTACTTAATATGCCTCTTCAGTTGCCCAATGAGGGCACAGAAATTTGGGCTGTGAGACACGAAGGTGATATTATGTGATTTTCTGTGCACATTTGCATGGGTGCACATTTGCATGGGTGCACATCTAGAGGAGACACAGTGTTCTCGGTCCCCAGTATGGATGATAAAAACGTCCATTTATTTCCCAAATAAGGTTTTCTAAATGTTCCAGTCAACTCTTAACTCTAACATCTCTGAACTCACTCAAGTCCCGGGCACTCTGCTTCCCGTTGGGACTCCCCTGTGCTTAGCCCTGTGGGCCTGGGAGTGCAGCTGCCCACTTTTGCCTTGGTAATGGTCACCGGCTGTTAACCTAGTCCGGTAAGCAGTGCTAAGCTCTACGCATCCAAATGTGATTGCAGCAACTCTCACTACCAATTTTGGTGCTCAACGTGAGTCACTTTCTAACAACTGTCTCTTTACCCTACTCAGTGTCATGCTGCCATCTAGAGTCTTGGGTCTGGCCAAGGAATGTCTACTAGATGTCTGTAGGAACCTCTCCCCATCGCTGCACCTCACGGACCTGTGGCTTCCAAAGTCAAGCACGTAAATAAACAAAACCACACAACCTGATTTCTAACTTCTTTCCAACATCCAGTAGCGAAATGTTGAGACTTTGCGAAGGTCATCAATTCTTAGCTTCTCTTGGCTACCTTTCAGGGCGCCACACCTTGTGGTGAGAGAAAGAAAATCTCGGTGTCACAGACATTTTCATCTCTACTGTTGAGACTATGTAAAATCTTTTAGAGGGGTGTCTGGGAAAGGTAATATTACTATAGGAATATAATAGTAAAGTTTTCCCATTGGACTTGCATACATATATGCGTGGAAAGGGCGGGATCCACAGCAGCACTCCACGTCTGGGGCCAGTGTAATCTAGCTCTGGAGATTCGGTTGCAGTATCAGAGTACCTTCCACACTCTTAAAGTCATGCACTTTCATGGTGAAACAGGCAGGGGTGAGGGTCATTTCTGTTCTTGGATGCCTAAAATTATCTTCAGCCATGCCAAATCCTCTAGCGATAAAAGCAGATTTTCTTTAGGATGTTCGGTCCAGATCACTTTTCTGTGCTTTCTCAGCCAGTGGCTGTCTGGTGTTTCTTAGTAATCCTAAAACACCAGGTTGAATAAACATAGGTGCATCAGTGGACATATTTTTGTATAAATTTTTAATTGGATTCTGGCTAGATCACAGGTGGAGTATTTCCTTCCAAAAGATAATGACAAAAGGGCCGTCGAGATGATGGAATAGGCTGAAGGCCGAGCCCTCTGAGAAATATTTGCAGGAATTGAGGACATTTCCCTTGTAGAAGCGAAGAAGTGAAGACAGAGTAGACATGATGATTATTTTTATATACATGAAGGGATGATGTGTGGAGTGGATTTCTATTTAACTTTAGAGGGCAGAACTCAGGCTCAGAAGTAGAATGGTTAGTGAGGCAGATAAAGTAACAAGTTAGAAATAGCTCAAGCTCTTGAAAAATGAATTCAGCAGCTCTTGCAAAGCAGTGGATTCCTAATCGTTGAAATGGTGTAAACTGAAGCTCATAGCTATCTGACAGAAATTTGATAATAGTGAGACAGCTAGATGTGTAATGGAAGTTTCTTTCAATTTGAAGACTCTATAACTCTGTGCCTCTAGACCCAGGGATGGTCTTTAGAGTATTTCATCTCTCACACCTTTTTAGCATGTTTGATCTTGCCTCAACTATTTCTGGCATTTATGTCCAATTATGTTTCTACATTCAATTAGATGAATAATTTCAATGAGTAAGCGGAATGGCCGGTGTTATACTCTGTAGGTACATCTCTCAACTAGGCCTGCTCCTTCACTTTAAAAAAAAAAGGGAGCAGCATTTTCAGCAATTACTTTATGATTACCTTCTTCCTGGGTGGGAGGATGCTGAATAAGGAAGAGAAGATATGAAACATCGTAAATGACATTGGGAAAAGAAAAGTTGTTTTTATGTGTTGATTCATAAATTTAGGCATATGCATGTTTGCTACAACCTGTACATTAGAAGCACTTGTCATTTGTAAATGTTTTATTATTTCAGTCACTTTGATTATTCACAATTACAAGAAACCAAAAGTTGTCAGGGCAAAACACAGGAGTCACTCTTAACTTGATTGGTAGTGGAGTATGACATTCTGAACATGTCCTTCTTATTTTAAATTTGAGTTATATTCTATTCTTGATTAAGAAATGATCAATAAGAATCAAATCTCCTAATCCATCTATTAAGATCCTGTCTCTTTTAGTTTTTAAAAATGTATTTTGAATTTATCAATTAATTTTAACCTAGCAACAGCGCTTTATGCTGTCTTCCATTTTAGTTAAATAAAATTTCACTTAGGAGGATGGAAAGAAAATTGATCTTTTATAATATTATGTTAAAGGTAAATAAGATACGGAGAAGATAGAGTTGAAAATTGGCTCACTAATTTTTGGAAACATGAAGAGTATCTTAGTCATTATACCCTAACGATATTTCCCAACACTGATGGCACAAAATGTATGTAGTTTTTTAAAAGCCCCAGAATGTAGGAAGGTATGTGATAACTTTGTAGATCCTCAATACATTCATTACATGTTGAAATTCAGTATTATTACAGTTGAATTTCAGTTTCTTTGGGAAATTTTCGCCATTCCTGAAAATTTTCAGGTGACATCCTTTCACATGGGAAGCAAACAACACACACAATAGATTATAAGACAAAAGTACGATATTCAAGTCATCACAGTAACTAGATTCATTTATTGTAATTAGAGAGTTGGGAGACTACCGTCATGGATTAATCTGTCTCAGGTCAGGGAATCGTGACTATCCATAGTTTTAGAGTCAGGTTTTACATAGATAAATATAATGTAATATTGTGGAATTTGTATAATCACGTAAAATATGAGAATCTATGGTCTTGTTTTTTTTATAGCCATCTTGATTTTTATTCTATACAAATAACCATGATGGATATTGTACACTACAGTAGTCAATACTTCATGTACAATGCCTATGTATTTACATATATTATTTGAGTGGCATCTAAAATAAATAGTTGGTCTGCCGTATCTGAACTATAAGGTAATTAGCGTTTATACGAAATAGACATTTTTTGTAGTCTGAAATTAGATATTCATTAAGTAATACATTTTGATTGGTAGTCCAAACCTAGCTCAGACCTCTGCAATGTATGAGCCGAGTAAGGAAGACACTACAACTCTCAAAATGTGCAGTTGGCACAGTGCCCTGACCAAATTCAAAACATATGCAATTCAGGGAAATACACATGTGGATTTCTAGAAAACTGAATGGAATTGCAATCATAAGCGCCCAGGGATAATATCATCTTGTTTTTAGAAACAATTTGGGCAGTCAATTAAGTGAATTTACATACGTGATTGACTATTGCTCAAGAAATTTTCTAGTGTCAAAGCCTAATTTTAGGTACCTGATGGCAGAAAAAATTTCAGAAAAGGAGGTACAAATACAGAAAATATTATTTTACACACATACAACAATATATTGAGGTTTGAGTCATTCCAATATTCTGTTATTTCCTTGCATTTTATTTACTACTCAGGGGTTATTTTGACACAGTACCCTGGTAGTTGTTAATTTTGATTAATGGATTAGTTAATGGATTATAGATGGAGGACAAGGAAACAACACTTCTCATCTTTGGGATGTCCCTTCTGAAATACAAACACATGTATACCTTTTCATTATCAATGTGTATCCTTTGCTGCTATTCCCTAGAGCTTTACATTTAGAATAGTTTGAAGCACAATTTAATTTAAAAACATCTGTGCTATTGCAATAGAAATGATACATAAAGTTTTTTCAGGTCACACTCAAGGAAATAGAAGAGAAAAAGAACAAGAGGGAGAAAGAACCTAGCAGCAGTTCGTTTTCTCTTGTGTATTAATTTGAGGGTCTGGGGGGAGGGTTGGGAAAAAGAGTGCAGTTATATTAACATTCTGGGCTGGAAATCATGCCACATATCCATTGACAGAAAAATGCCTTGCAAATATTTTTCAAATGATTTAGAGTTGGCTAAATCCAATGCATATTTTTACCATGAATTTTCCATTTAAAATGTTTAAGAAAATCATAGATTTTTAAAAACAAATGCAATCCATATGTTACTGATTCATTCACACTTATCATATTGTTTTGTATGAGCAAGTCGGTGTCCAAAAACTTTTAGCTTTTTTTAATGAGGAAGTCACATTTTTATAGCACTGAAAAGAACCTTGAACCTGGAAAGTGTCAAATTTCATTTTAAACTCAGAACCCAAGGAATTTAAGTGGGTTCTAAACTTGGCAATGTGCCTTCACCCTAGTTAACATATTGATGGAGTTATATATTCACGAACATATGGGTTAAAAGTGAAGCTGTTAATTCTGTTTTGATATTGATGCTAGATATATTCATTTTGACTTCCTTGTTTGTCATGAGGAAACAATTGGCCACTTGGTTTATTATTTAAAAAATTTTATATATTGACCCATATCCTTAAATATACAACAAGTGTTATCAAATATGTAACAAAAATGGAGTATGGAAAATGCATAATTTTCCCTAAGGGTTATTTGCTAATATGGAACACAGGCCTCTAAAATGTGATGAAAGGAAAGACTGTGGAACAATGGGTCATGATGGCTAATTTTATGGGGAACACATGCATACAGTATAATTTAAAACATATGCTACAGCAGTTATAGTAAAAGGGTCAGAGAATTAGAATGGAATTCTGCTTCATATAAAAGAAACAACAAAAAAACAGTTCCTCTTTCTCTTGACAAACTTGCATTTCTCCTCTATGAAATGGGAAAAAGGTCCCTTTCACTAATACTTGAAGCTTGCAAGGCCCACCCACAAATCTCACATCACTTCTCAAATTCCTCCTCCAGGTATGGCCCGTCCACCGTGGCTGACTATTCAGAGACATGATATGAAATTAAAGGCAAAGAGTCCAATAGTAATTGACACCTTTCAGATGCAGTATTTATAAACTGTTTTTCAAAACTAAAATACTGTGTTATTAATTTAATCTCTCTCACACACAATGTGCTATACTCTATTAACACAGGAATTTCCAGGGAGAGGACGGTCATTCTGTGTGTTCCTGTTTCTAGGCAGAAGCTTGATCTAGACTGAAGGTGAACGCCTAGAGCACGCCAGACGGTTGAGCGTACGATTTCGATCTGCAAAGGTGGCAAGGCAATAAACCAAACCATTGGCTGTAATAATGGAATCACAAGTTTTTTATTCCTGCTTCTGGTCCCAAATGAAAAGAAAGAAAAAGAAAAATCTGACTCTTGTTCTGATTTAAACTTATTTCCTCTCCCTTTATTCAAACTTTGTGAAAATGAAGACCGATTTGTTAGGGACTTCATCACAACTTCATATTCTTGATTATAAATTTTAATTACTCAAAACCAACAAATTTTTATAAGTTTGTTGACATAATTCTTATAAAAATGTTGAGAAAATATACGTTCATGTAGCTAATCTTAGACTTTCTCCTGTAGATTACCAGTTCCAGTTCACTTCACCTTTACATGTTTTATTTTTTGAGGAATTCGACCATTAAAAAAATGTATATATTGTTTCTAATCCACAAGCCTTCAAACTAGAAAAAATTAAGATAAGTGTTCAACTGATATTTAAAAAATATATATGGTTAAGATACTGTGATCTGCCTTTTTTTAGATCAATCAGATTGTGCCAAGTGCCTCTCCATCTGGTCTGGTTTCTCCACCTTTTAATTTGCATCCACCTGGTCTACATTGTCGGTAACTCTGTGATCGGCATGTCACTAGAAGCCACCCACCCTCTCTGTTTTTTTGCAATATCATGTCTTCAAATATGAAGTGGATTTCTTGCTCATTTGCTGCTTTCCAATAATGTCCCTGAAAACTCTCAGGGCTTTAATTCTGACCAGGCGTTTTTCTTGTAAATGTGAACAACCTTGAATTTTCCTAGTCTGTTTATTAACTTTTTCAATTTATGAGCCTATTGCTATTGCATTAGGGATTTTTTGTTAACATAGAATTTTTGAAATAGCAAAGTAGAAATTACAAAATCACATGTTTGAAATAATTATGGCTAACATTTTTAGTGTATTTGTTTTCAAGTTTTTCTATGTACATTGTTTACCTAGAAGTGATCAAATTTTGTTGTGGACTTCTTTAATTTAACATATCAACATATTTGTTTTCTCATGTTTCTAAAATATTTTAGAAAGCACAATGTTTAATCACAATATAATATTAGCTAACTTGAAAATTCCTTTATTGTTGAAATCTTAAATTCCTTCCAAGTTTTTCATTTGTGGAATTTTAGGATCAAAGTATGAAGCTCTTTTATCT
The DNA here is from genome assembly GCF_040802235.1 of Manis javanica. Taxonomy (NCBI): domain Eukaryota; kingdom Metazoa; phylum Chordata; class Mammalia; order Pholidota; family Manidae; genus Manis; species Manis javanica. The sequence goes on from NC_133168.1 coordinate 58,320,641, forward strand.
CCTTAATGTCAACAAATTCTTTTAAAAAAAGTTGCACAATTTATTCTTCCACATAATGTACAGTAAAGACTAACTTGTCAGTCCTTCACCAGTACTTAGGAATTCTTTACTTCACTGGAACCCTTGTTACACTTCTCATTGTTGATCAAAGGCTGGATGCACCCCAAGGTCAAGGAGTCTGGCTTACTTACTTGTACATTCTCAATACTCACGGGCTACCAGAGTGCCTAGAAAAACATTGTCTAATTACATTTTTGGTAAAATTTGGAAGGAATGTCATTGTATTTTGCTTTAGTTTTTGAAAACTAGATGAGAGATTGATTAATTAAAAAATTAATTCCTTTATTTAAGAATTAAAAACCCATGGTAAACAGGGGAAAATTAATGGATAGAGGTCTGTCAAAATTTTGTTTCATGGTAATGAAAGCATAAATTGAATGGTAGAAAAATCAGAGGAAATGTACTTGGAGTAAATAGCCCTTACACTTCTCAGAGTTTAATGTAATTAATTAAATTGATTTTTAAGCTGGAATATGTCTGCAATACATAGATCTTTCTTAGGGCAACTTGGTGTGATAGGCAGAATCTTTTCCTCTGTCTGCTTCCTGCCATGTTCTGTATAATCCCCCTCTCTTCAGTATGGGAGGGACCTATAAAATGATAGGTGTCATTTATGTGATTACATTATATCATATGGACAAAGTAAAGGGATTTTACAGATGGAATCATGGTCTTCCCTCAGTTTAAAAAGGGAGGTTAGGCCTTCCTTGAAATCAGATACTCCATTTCCTCTTGGTCTTGGAGAAATAATCCACCATGAGTTCCACAACAGCAAGGAAATGAATTCTGCCCATCAGGTCAGCTTGGGAGAAGATCCTAAGCCACAAGTAGGAGTACAGCACTGACCCACATCCAAACTACAGCCTTGTGAGTCCCTGAGCAGAAGACTCAGTTAAGCCATGCCAAGACTCCACACCCCGGGAAACTGTGAGATAAGCCACTAAGTTTGTGATAAGTGGCTATGTAGCAATTGTCAACCAGACCAAACATAAAGGCAAAATAAACAGCAATAGGAAATGAATACACTTGGAAATATTTGTTGAATACATCAGAAGTTTTGTGAACACTTTTATCCAAGAATTTGGCTCAATATTACCTAAGAAATAACTAAGATTTCTACTTAGCCATGAAGATGTTCAAGTATTTGTAAAAATGAAAAACTAGAAACTTCTTAAATATTTAATAGAAACACAATAGTTAAATGATGGACTTTAGAGGCAGAGAGTGAATTGATATATGTACTTATTGCCTCTTCTTCCCCAAGTTCCAATGGGGATAATAAATGAACTCCATCAAAGAAAGCAGAACATGGGATGTCATAAAGGTATATTCACAGACTTAACTGAGAGGGGCAAAAGGGTCAATGTACTATGTTCCGAAGGCTCCTGGCCTTTCCAATACCTATTTTTAATAACAGAAGTCAAGGAAGTTCCATTAATACCTTAAAAAGTTGTATTGAAGATATTTTCTATATGGAATTTTATATTCAACCCAACTAAACACAAAAGCAAAATAAAGGCCAAAAAACCCAATTGTAGACATCTAATGATCCAGATGCACTTTCTTAGGTAGTTATTGGAGAACATGCTATAACAAAATGAAGGAGTTAATAAAGAATGAGCAATTACAGTGTTGAGGGAGGAGTGGTATATCCATGATAAAGGTGAAGAGCAGTGCCAGGATGGCAGGTTTGTGTGTAGCATAGAGAGCAATCAGTTCAGAAACAAGAACATAGAGCTCTAGAAGCAAAACTTTTAGAAGAAAAGTCAATGGGTCTTTATAGCAAAGATGATATGGTGGATTATTTGGAATAAAGTATATATGTGTAGCATATCATGTAATTGAAAGAAATATACCATTTATTAAATAGGGTATTGATTATATGAATTGTGTTGTGTTTATACAATGGAATACCATGCAGCCATTAAGAAGAATGAGAACAAATCCACATATCTTGATATGGAACAATCTCCAAAATATATTATTGAACCAAAAGACAAGGTAAGGAACAGTATATATGGTATGATTCTATTACTGTTTTTTAAAATATGAATACACAGACTTCAATAGTTAACTTCTCTGTACACTAACTATTGAAGGATCTGGTAATGGTTGTTTTAGTGAGGAAATGGTGAACTGGGCAGAGAGCTCAATCAATGCACTGACAGAAATAAACATGAAACAAGCTAATAAACACATGACATTTTCATATTAAATGAGGCAATGAGAAACTATATAATAATGAAATATATTCTTTATAGACTATAAATTAAAAGTCATACAACAAAATAGAATTCCTTGTCATTCCTTTTTAAGTCGTATAAATAACTTAAAGAGGGATATGTATGTACACAAAAATAAATAGGAAAGACATTTTTTATTTTCTTTATAGTATTTTATATATGAGAAAAAGACTGTAAAAATCAATGTCTCTTTTCCTTTAAACAAAGGTGAGATAAATGTTTGAATTTCTTTTAAAAATACATTATATTACCTATTTTAGTAACCACCTTTTTAGCCTTTGTCTTGTAATTTAAAAAAAAATATCTATATAAAGCATATTTGAAAGCATATGTTACTAATGGCATGGTGCTTTAGGATAACCAAGGCATTCTTCACTCAAAGGAAATTTCAGTCTAGCTGAGGAAACATGGCACATGTTAAAAAATAAATAGAAATGCTGTGTATTAAACATATGAGACAGTGAAAAAGTATGGATACACCAGATTGTATAGGAAAGAATGATCACCGTTGCCCAGAGAAATATTGTCACCTTGAGGAATGGTTAAGGATTAGTTCCAGAAAAAAAAGAAAAGAAGAAGAAGGAGAAGGAGAAGAAAGGAGCCTTCTAGTAAAAAAAAAAAAAACTGCCATGAGCAAAGGAACAAAGTAAATGATTTAGGGGACACTTTTACCCTCAGATCTCAGACTTGGATGATAAGAGTTGAATAGCTTCCAACTTTCCAGGTGCTTTTGCCTATATTGTCTCTGCTGTGATACAGGCAGGGTGAAGCCAAGGAGAGCATGGCACCTGCAGGTAGACAGGCAGGTTTTCAAATCCTAGCTCCACAACTGCACGATGTGGCTTAGAGAATCAACTTTTAAGGAACTAATGCCTGAAAGTGAGGATTGCCGTGAGGTGAAAAGGGGGGATGTGGGAAATTGCTTAGCATTGAACTGAGCACACAGAGCAATAGAGGCTGGCCCCCTGCTTCTGCCCACCCATGCCATCCTCACCATCTGTGTGGGGTAACAGGAATAATGATTAGCCTCCTTCTGTCCATAAGAAAACTGAGTCTCAAAGATATTAACTTATATACAATCATTAAAGTTAGTAAGTAGCAGGCTCGGGGAGTCTGACTTTTAGCTTTGTGACAACGACTTTCCGAGATGACAAAAACTTTATATATACACAAAGAGAATTGTAATGTGGGATTGTTTCCAGTTAAGATCAGTCATTTGGCCCTCATGAGGCCCTCATGAGGATTTAGAGATGCTATTTCATTTGATGGATTTACCACAAACCAGCCTGTTCCTCAATTTTGTAGGCTCATAAACATGATTTTCTGAACACATAGAGGGAGTATATTAACCTTTCAGGAACAAACTCACATTAATTAATTTTACAAGGGAAGTTCCTTGAAAAGACAACTCTATCTTGAATATTCCTGTAAACCTAGTGCCCTGCAGAGGATCTGGAACAAAAGAGAGTGTCAATACATTTCACTGGGTCATAAGACCAGAATGCTAATTTTAAAATTTATAATAAAAATATAAATGTCATAAGTCTTGGATACGTACATTCTTTGAAGAAAGAAAAAAAACATATAAAGCCAAATAAGACTCAGAAAGGCATTTTCTGAGCATGCCTTTCAGAGCAAGGAACATTGAGCCATTCAATTACTTATAGGCTTTGGGCCTGATGCTCTCATCCTCACAAGAGAGGTGCCTGGAATTTCTCTCAGGGCATGAACCCACACACCTGATTCTTAATGACTTTACATTTCTCTGATCACATCTGTTTGCACTGATTTCTAGTTGTTTTCAATATCTACAGGGTGTTTTTGCTTCTGCCCTCAGTTTGATGAAGTGGCTTCAATCTTTTTACCTCTGAAAATAAACAGTGGGTGACATTCACTCCCTGGCATCCTGGTTATAGAGCCTCCCATTCTCTCCCACTCAGAGAAGGATAATCAGGTTGCAGCTGAATGCGAGTGACATTTCAGGACAACCTTGACTTCCCCAGCTTACAAACAAAAGTAAATTATTTGCAAACTTTGAACTATTAATAGTAAAAAATTGCTTGCAACGGAGCTCCAACAGATTGTGACACACCATTTGATCTTGACCTCTGTCTAGTGGAGAAAATAAACGGTTGTTTTGATCTCTTTGAATTTCTCTTGTTTAAGAAGACAGTAACATACATAACACACGCCTGATTTTTAATTTGACTTACCACTACGTAAAAAGCAAATTTTGTGTCCTCAGGAAGATTTCTCCTTTCCTTATACTCTTAAAGAAAGGAAGAATTGCATCAACTCTTTACCAGCGGGACATTTTTTTCTATGCCTAGCAAAAGATTGGGAGAAACATACATTATTATTTTAAAAGGTCATGAGTCTAAGTCATCTTTTTTACAAAAAAGAAGAAAGGAGAGGTAGGAAAAAAAGAATAAAAACAATAAACACACTCTCTATTCCAGGCTCTTTAGGCTTTAAGAAGACTAAATATAAACCCACCGCTTTCCTTTTTTCCATTAAGTAAAGAAGTTCGAGCTATGCTGATTTAACTTTGAGCAGTACTTCGTGTTTTCTCATCCTTTCCTTGTATTTGCGGGTCAAAAGATAAGTCATTAGGGACTTGCATTTCTTGTCTCATCTTTTCCTTCCTCCTTTCTTAAAATTTTGTGGGAGATAAACTTTATGAAACACCGAAGACAGCCCTTTGCACTCACTTCTAATAAATCCTCCATAATTTTTACTTACTTATTTCTAAGTCATAGGTATGTATGTACAGGAAAAAAAAAACACAGTATATATTGGGTTTGGTATTATCCTCAATTTCAGACATCCACTGGGGGGCTTGGAATGTAGCCTCCATGAGAAGGGGGGCAGCTGTATTGTTGACTTTATGGGCTATGTGGTATGTTGCAATGACTCAGCTGTGCCATTTTAGCATGAAAATAGTCATAGACAATTTATAAATGAATGAGTGTAGCTGTGTTCTAAAAATATTTTCAAAAACAGGGGGTGGGTTGGATTTGGCCAGTGGGTTGTACCCAGTTTGCTGACCCTAGATCTCAAAGATGAAGAAAGACTTCCTTACTTGGAATATAAGGCCCTGCTTGATTTGTCTCCTGTCTACATTGCCAGCTTTATCTCCTATTCCTTTCTCTGTGAGTTAACCAGACATGATAATGAATCACAATGAAAATGTTTTCAGTACTTCTCTATATACCAGTGACTGTTCTCAAACTTTTACCTATATTAAGTTTTCTAAATGACAGGGGGAGATAGGCACCTCCATTCTATAGATGAGCAAATTGAGGCATAGAGAGATTAATTGATTTGCTCAAGGTCACACAGACAATAAATAGTGAAGCTAGGATCTGAACCCAGACAATCTGCTTTCAGTGGTCATGCCCTTAACCATTATATCATCTAGCCTCTTTGAGGTCTTCCTAAACTCCTTGTAGTGGGGGAAGAGTGTAACATGGTGTTCTGCCCATAATGTTCCCTCTATTGATACTCCCCTTTCAACTTCTGCTTGGGAAAGCCAGGTCAATTATTTCCTTGACAAGTCTTCCATTACCTCATACCTCCACACTGACAAAGTTTAGATTCTTCCTATTTTGGGCTTAGTAGTTGTTTCTGCATATATTGCTTACTGTGTTTTAAAAAAAATCAGTAATTGTCTACTTTGAAATAACTGATTTCCATCAGGTCAGGGTTAAATGTTTTCTTTGTCTTTGCAAAGTTCCTCACACAGTAGGTGTTTGATAATTATTTGTTAAGTTGAATTCAAAGATTAATTTGCCCTAGAGTTTTCACTATTTCTGATTTAGCCATAGTTCTCTTTTTGGTGGAAGGAATGGTTATAGTCTGGATTTGGTGTGTCACAGAAACAGATCTGAGATACAGCTTAATGTACAAATAATTACTCTGGAAAGAGAAGAAACAGTGGTAGAAGAATGAGGAAGTGGTAGGAGGGAAGGCAGCTAGTGAGGTGTTTCTTGTCAAGGCACCTATTGCTGTGGTTCATTAGGGCTGAATCCTGCTAGGGAAACCCCAAAAGTCAGCACAGAGTATATACCTTAGTGTTATTCTACCTAAGGGATAAGGTTTCTGGGGTATTTATACACCAATTTCTTTCATTAATTGTTGAGGGCTAGTCCCAGGGGAAGTTAATACACAGACATATCCGGAACGCTGCACAGGTGGGCAAGGTCAGCTTTGTGAGCTTGAGAAACCCTCCAGCAAAGCCATGCAGGTGGTGGTAGTTGGAGGTCCAGCCCGTGTGTGTAAAGTGTGAGGGCTGGCATATGGGGGCAGGGTTCCCACAGCATCTGTTCCAGGTCCTCTCCGAACTTCTGAGACTGGTTGTAAGGTAAGAAGATAATTTCTCCCCTTTTTCCCTTTTGCTAAAATTAGACTTTAAAAGGTATCTCTAGAATCTTTCATAATTATTATAGTAATCCTCATTTTTTATGTGTATGAGGGAAAAGCGTTCCTATTATTTTTCAGACTAGCTGATGTCTAGTATCCTGTGGGATTGTCTTCAAAGACTGCCTTCAACCCCAGAACTTTGATTAGTGGCGCATTTATGTGTTTTCTTGATGGGAACTATTGCATCGCTGTTTCTCTCGCATCTATTTCTTTGTATAAGGCAACATCTAAAGTTGTCGTGTGTACAGATAGTGTTACAGTTTATCCAATGTTCTAGGTGTTGAGCAGACTCACAGAGGAATAAGACATAAAACCTGCCTTTTAGAGTGTATAGAGTAGTACCCAGGATAAATATTGAAAGTGGAATGCAATAAATATTTGAATAAAGAATAGTGCAAAGTCCAAGGACATATGGTGGAAGGATTGACTAATTGCCTTGTAGCAAACAAAAATTGTAATTGAGGCTACTGTAAATTTACCTTAAACAGAGGGAATTCCTTATTATTTGAGCATCCCAAAGTCTCTCATATTATGGGCTGGCTCTCAGGTTACATTTTTAAAAATCACTATTTAAAGGATCATTGAACTGAGATATTCTCCTTAAATGTTGACAGTAGAAAGAACATTAAGACTTGTTTTTTTTTCAGATCTTGAAATAAGATGCTCACAGCTGGCAGGAAGTAGAAGGGATTTAGAAGACTGAGCAGGTGTGATAGATGAGAACAGGGCATTGAGTATAACTGAGAAGAAAGGGGGAGAGAAAGGATAAGTAAATGATGAATCTAAGGTTTTGAGCTTGGGGAGCTGAGTATGGTTTCATAGCTAAGCAAGATAGGACAGCCAGGCAGGGAACAGCTTTGTGATGAAAGGCTGCTAGTTCAGTTTGGACAAGAGCTAAGCTGAAATGTGAATAGATAAAGAAAATATGGTATATCTGCTCCAGGTAGAGCTGCACAGACATGAAACTCATACCACTCATTCCCCTTAGGAATTAATTGCTCTGGCAGGGGATTAAAAAAAACAGCCATAAGGATAATAGTGGTGATAATGACAAGTGTTTCCATTTCCACAGGTTATTATTTTAGGAATTTCTCACATAGCTTGGTGTGGTTTTGCCACTCACACACCAAAAGATAGACATGATGTGGACAACCTCATGTTCCTTCATTTCCATCCTTTGGAGGCCATCTTAACACAGGAAAACGTAAAGTTTAGTAACAACAATAAAATATAAAAGTGATTATGCCTACAGATGGCATATAAAAGCTGAAAACTGTTAAAATCACCATTTTTTCCTCTAGTATCTCATTTCATTTATTTTGGCTGGCATGGTAGAGAATGTTTTCTTTTTTGCACATGGAGATAATTAGAGGCATGATTCATTTAGTACTTATTGTATGCTAGACCCTTCACACACATTATCTATCTCCAATACTCCCAGCTCTGCTGCTGTTTGCCTATAAGGACATTGAAGCCCCAGTGAAGTAGTTGATGTGCCCATGACATGACCTCAGTTGCCTTCTTTCCTCCATTCCTCCTAAATGTCACTACCAGGATCACATCTTACCAATGGGTGTTCAAGCAGCTGGTAAAGGACAGAAACAGAATGCAGCGCCACTGATACCCTCTGCTATGCATGTGGCTTCCATACACACCTGCTGCTCAACTGTTAGCTCCTGCATTGTTCATTATCTGTATCAGTGTTTGTCAAGGTTCTCCAGAGAAACAGTCAATAGGATATGTATATATCATGATCATATGTGTATATGACTTATGTATACACAGTCTGTGTACATACAATTTATCATAAGGAGTTGGCTCATCTGACTATGAAGACGAAGAAGTCACAGGATCTGCAGTTGGCAAGCTGGAGGTTTAGGAGAGCTGATGTCTCAGCTCAAGCTGTCAGGCCTAAGAAGTTCCTTCTTACCTGGGCCTTTTGTTCTATTCAAGCCTTCAATGGATAGGATGAGGCCCACCTATACTGGGGAGAGTAGTTTGCTTTCATTTACTCAATCTATTAACTCAAATGGTAATCTCATCTAAAAACATCTTCACAGCTACACCCAGAATGTCTGACTAATATCTTGGCACCCTGTTGCCCAGTGAAGCTGACACATAAAATTAGCCATCGCATTATCCAGCCTCTCTCAGATCCTTTATTTCATGCTTGCACTGTACTCTTTCTGACTTTTCTCACATGTGTGTTCTCAATATCTCTGACAACTCAGCTCATCCAGAGAATGTGAAATCATTTAAAAATAAAGTTGGGAAAATAAAACTCTTTAACTCCTCTCTCTCTTTTGCTGTCTCTGTCTCTCTCTCATTCTGTCTCTTGCCTTTCACCCTTGAAATTTGGCTCTCATTCCTCCCATTGATGGACTTGATGCATGCTTATAAAGTCACCCCATTACATTAACATGTTTAAAGTGCTTTATGTTTTATGTTAACCTTCCCTATATAGTTATCACACTTAATTTTCAAAACAACTTCTCCTCATTTACATTAGCAACTAACATTTCAAGGAGTCAAAGTAGAAGCCTTTTTGGCCATTGGCAAATAGCCAAAGAGCCAGGACTGGGATTCAAGTTCTTATCTGCCTTCAAAGCTACTGCAATTTTCATTACATTATCTTACCTCAAAAAATTATTCCATATGGTAGCCTCAACCATACTTCAGAAGTGCTAAAAAAAAGAGAAGGATAATAACAATTTGTTGAACTTCATTTTGTTAGGAAGTAAAAATATAGTTCTCCCAATTTATCCCAAAATCATAATTATTAGAAACTATAATTATATATAGACCTAGTTTGGTTATCTATTTCTTGTTTAGTAAGTGAGAATTTCTGTGTTTAGGACATTGTCCATAATACTTTAATTGTTCATTGATACTGACTTGCTTATAATATTACCTTGTATGTTAATTTCTGTAGGGTTGGGAGCAATATTCCTTCTTTCAGAAGTGATTTTGGTGATTTTTGTTTCCCCCTCTTCCTCTTTCTCTCTCAGTCAATATTACTAAAGATCTCAATATTGTGATCTTTTTTAAAAAAACAGACTTTTATTTTACTGACCTTATTGTTTTCCTCTTTCTGTTTCATTATTTACTGATGTGACCTTTCATACTCCCTCCCTTCTGCTTATTTTGTATTTAATTTGCTATTCGTTTTCTAGTTTCTTAGAAAGGAAGTTTAGGTTATTTATTTGAGATATCTCCTTTTTCCTAAAACAAGTTTTTAAAGCCACAAATTTCACTCTAAGAATTGAATTACCTCCATCACATTATTTCGATGTATTGTGACATGTTGTCTTTATTTTCATTCACTTCAAAATATTTTCTAATTTCCTTCACAATTTCTTTGAACCATGTCTTATTTAATTGCCAAATATTTAGAGATTTCTCTAGGTTCTTTCTGTTGTTGACTTCCAGTTTGATTCCGTTGTTACTATGGAGCATATTTTGAATGATATTTAATTCTTTAAAATTTACTGTGAGTTGTTTATGGCCTTGCATTAGGCCCCAGGCTCTCTGTCAGCCAGGGGTGTGTGGAGAAATGTCTGAGTCCATCTGTGTTCTCTCATTTCTCGGATCTTGCTGTTAAATCTCTACTCCCTTGGTCTGCTGCCTTCCACAAGTGGAATCACAGCTCAGGCCAGGAGGCTGTGTGCTGTCCTTGTTCCTTTTCCACCAACTTTGCTATTTTCCCTAGCAGTGCAACTGAGAAGGGAGTTTTTGCCTTCTTCCCAAAACAAACCAGTCCTCACCAGCAGTGAGGTTGCTGGTGTTTGTGGCCAGCAATGCCCTGGTATCCCAGCATCTGAGCTGTGGGAGAGCCGGGAGCAACCTCAGAGGAGAACCCTCTGAAATCTTACTCTTCTTACCTGATGCTCAGTAACTTTTTCATAAATAAACAGTTCTTCAATTGCTTTTTTGTCCTTGGTTGATACTTAGATGATGTTTATTTTGTTTTATTTTGATTTTACAATTTTGTCAAGTTTTTTAGTTGTTGTTTTTTATAGAGGATTTGCTGACCTTTGCATTACTGTCACAAAAAGATCTGACCCCTGACTTTAAAACAGTAACTAACTGCAAAAGCCCAGGAATGACTTAATGTCACTGAAAATTACTAAATTAAGTATGCTTGGTTAACAGCAGCCACAGATTCTTTGCAGTTCACCTATCAAAAGGTGGGGTCCACATCCCTCTCCAACCTGCTTTTCCCTCCTTCCCCCAACTCCTTTGAGTCTAGGAGACTTTGTGAAGACTTTGGCTAATAAAATACAACAGAAGTGACTCTCGGTCAGTTTCAGAGCCTAGGATTTAAGACACTGGCAACTTCCACTTTCTTTCACTTCCTTGCTTAAAGCACAGCTACTGTGCTCTGAGGAAGAGGCAGCATTAAGGAAAGTCCTCACGGAAAGGTCCTAAGAAACCTGGCCAAGACCCTCAGCTGAGCACTAACTTGCCAGCTGCATGGGGTTAGCCATCTTGGAAGCGTATCATCTTGGCCCAGGTGGGCTGCCCTAGTTAACTCAGTCTCTAACAGAGATGAGCCCTCTTGCCAAACACTTCCCAAATTATTAAGGTGTGAGCAAAATAAATGACGATTCTTGCTTTAAATCACTAAGTATCTGGGTGGTTTGGTACATAGCCATAAATAACTGGCACATTAATTCTCTGCCTTCTTGAGGCATGGGAGTTGGGAATTAAAGCTAAGAACAGTATTATAATATCAATTTATCATCTACCTAGCAAGTAAGATTTTCATAGGCACAAAATTGAATTGCAAACATGTAACCTAAAAAAAACAGCTGTGTAATAAAAAAGTTTAAAGCAAAGAGATCATAGATCAAAGGGGAAGGATGTAATGAGAGAGGAAGGAGAGGAAAGTGATCCGAAGTTTGTTCCAATTACCCTTGCATGGTTTGGATTAGTGATGAAAGGAAGTGAGCACATGGGCAACAGTTCTTATTCTGACATCAGTTTGAGGCCCTGTGTGGAGGGTCCTGCACAGGTGGTTTCAAACTAGTTGGGTTAAGATGGCATGGCAAAGAGAAAGAAGGTGTCTAATTTATACTTCCATTTCACTCCTTTTGTTCTGTCTGGCCTGACCACTGAACTGAGAATGTGTAGGCCTCCTCTGGAGTCCATAGAGGCTACAGCAAACAATACCAGGTAGACGTTAGAGGAGGCTCACCTAGACCATGACATGATGGCAAATATGGTAAAGCTTCAGAGGGGCTTAGAGGATCCACATGAGACAGTGGTATCCAGGAAGCTGCCCCTGGCCTATAACCAAGCCGAGAAAGAGAGAGAGACAGAGAGAGAGAGAGAGAGAGAGAATTATACCATGATTCTTGCTACAGATGTCATCAGCAGATACCACAAAAACAATTAAGGTATAGGACCAGTAACATCTCAAAAGTCATCAGGTACTGAATAGCAAAGCCAGGAGACCCTAAACCCTCTACATCATGAACTCATGTAAGCCTCTTTCCCACATACCTGGACCCCATTTTAGAAAAGAGCCAAAGAAAGAGGGGCATAGAAACAGGAGGATTTGGGTAACTATCCCAGTAGATTGGGCACTCCTATAAAGCCAAACAAAGTTGATATCTATGCTGGATATTCTTAATTTTCCCATCACGTTATCTAGTGGATGGGACTCATGTGGAAGACCAGAACATTTAAAGATGAAAAGATAAAAAAATAATTACATCCCAGTTGTAGAGTGAGTATGTTTGGGGCCTCGCTCTATATGTATGTGGCAAACAACCTGACTGCGCATTTCACAGTGGTGTGCATTTTCCTGGAGGAAATTATGAAGGAATGAAATCATGAAGGAGTAAGTATGGCAAGGATCTTCTTCCTTCACACATCCTTCTTTCCCAATCACAGGTACCGTTTATACCATCAAGCCTCTATACATTGAAGTCACAGAATCCTTAATTTAGGAAAATAGAAGCAGATTGCCATATAAATAGTCAGTCTAATGTAGTAGCTAAAAGTGCAGACTCTGGGGCCAGAATGCATGGATTGGAGTTCTGTTCTGTCACTCGCTGACTAAATGATATACCACTCTCTGTGCCTTAATAGTCTCAACTGTAAATGTATACAAGAAAAGTACATCTGTTCCAAGTTGTACATATTAAACAAGTTAATACATTTGAAGTGCCGCATATAACAAGTACTCTTACTGAGCTTTGCTGTTATTATTACTGTTTTTGGAAAACCCAGTTTCCTTGAGATTGCAATCTGAGCTTTCCAGCCCTGAATGATGGATGGGGCTTTGTGAAGAGCAGTAGCATAAGCAGAACGTGGCCATTCTGTGAGAGAGTGTGGCTCCTGTTACTGAGGAGGGGAGAGGGTGGTGAACGTACAGGCAGGAGCCTGCACATGTCCCCCTCGCAATGCTAGCCTGACAGCGGGCCCCTGAGTTGGGTGGAGGAGCAGCCTGGGGACAAATCTCTAAGGGATGCTGTTTTGGGACTCAAGGGTCTCAGGGCCAGTAGGACTGTGGGGAGGGCTGTGAGTATGGAGCTGCCAGCACAGCCTTAGACCATGACAGCTTAAAGTGGAAAGACTCTCACATAGGAACAGAAGCCCCCAGACATGACAGCTTTTCTGCTACCCAGGCTGGTGGAGCTCAGAACTAGCTGTAATTTGATTTTATAAGTACAAATGTGTGATTTTCCTTCTACCTTAACATCAGTGAGAAAACTAATAACCATTGCTCATTATAATAGTGAATCCTGAAGTATGTCTGACAAACTTCATGCTTTTCCCAACATGCTTTTAAGGAACACTGCTTTAAGCAGTGTTTCATGTGGTGTTATTTTTAGATTTCTTTAATATTGTTAATCAATGTTTTCTTATAAACAGTTGAGAATACAGATTAAACTGCACTCTGAATTGTATTGTGATTCTTCTTAATTTAGCTCAGAAGGAAAAGAAAAAGAGTGAAAATTCCTGCTTTAAGAATGTAAATCTCTAGTCGAAGTCTGAAACCAAAATGACATCTGTGAAGTTGGATAAAAATATAATTCAAGAGCTACAGGGCACCTATCATGAGGTAGGAAAAAAAATTAATGTAAATTTAGAAATTCTTAGAGCTAATAAGTCTGTACACTTGGAAAAGTTCAATCACATGCTCATTACACTGCCCAGTGCTTTCATTTCCTGACTGGGAATGAAAATTTTTCTCATCAAACTAAGTCATAGGGGGAACACAGTCCCAGAGAATAGTAATCCAGATCCTTAAAGTAGCAATTTCTCCCTAATGTAAGAAAAATATAAGAGAACCAAATTGAGTAAGACACAGTCCCATAGGAAATTGGGAGCACTATGGTACCAACTGAATTTTTATTTCATTAAACTGTAGGAAAATGTTTCTTTTGAAATACAGAAGAAAATTCACTTTCCATGGCCTGAGCTTCTGTAGCCTGCACTTCTTTACTATTTTTATGTGTTTCCCAAATTTTAACTCTTAGGCAAACATTTTGATAGCCACTCACTAATTTCCAAAGTAAAAATGGCCATTGTTTACATTAATGGAAATGTAAATTCATTCATTACATTAGTAATATTGACAATACATATTTGTGATTACATTGTGTGATAAATTGCAAGTCCTGCTCATTTTACATGTGCACACGCACCACACACAAGGTAAAAGTTTTTGGTACTTGTTAACAGCAGTCATTTACCAGGAGCCCAAAGTGGTAACACTCACAATGTCTCTCTGAGTCACGTTTTCACAAAGGATTGTGATATCTTTAAAAGGTGAAATGGGATCCATGCAAGAATGAAGGCTATATCACCACATCTACCAGAGATTCATATCAAACTGAGACCATAAGTGTAAAGTTAGTAGAGAACGAGATGTCACAGAATCCAGGCTGCTACTGAGCTCTGCTGTCACATGTTTATAGAATAACGTTGAGCATCTAAATGAAAGCTTCATGGAAGTGAAAATTTTGAAAAGAGTCCTTAAGAAAGGGTGTGTCTATATGCACTTGTGAGGCATGGTACTCTTACAAGGGTGTGTAACATTTTAGATGAATTGTCTTATTTTATTTTACTATAGAATTAGATGGCAGGTGATTATTGGTAAGTCAAATTTGGCAAGAAAGGTATCAAAAGGTTTTATATAAAATGATAGACATGCAAATTATTTATACTGTCTTATACTGTATATATCATTCATTATCTATGCAAGCATACTGTGGGCCATGTAGTCAATAGATATGTATTAATTAACTGATATTCAGTTAGGTTAATAAGTACCTTTTTATAGAAATGTGAAAGTAAAATCCTGTCAGCTATATTCTTATTTATAGCCTAAAAAAGTCTTTGACGTATAATCCAGGTGTTTCTAATTACCTGTTGAAAATCAGAGTTGGTACCTGGAATAAAACAAACAGCCCTGATCTAAGCTAGATCTAAAAAATGACAGTAAACAGCAATAAACACTATTACAAAGAAACATCCAGTATAACAGTGATATTTTTGTCTTAAAAGTTGATAAAAAGAAGCAATGCTTTGTTACCTTGGTTACAACAAATAGTGTATAATATGCTTTGTTGGTCTCTGAAGGGACTTTGTGTATGTATGTGGGTTATTGTGGGAGGCAGTAGTACAGAGAAATCGATATATTTTTACAGGTTTTTTCTGCTATTAAATAATGTTTTTGTGTAAAGATGTTTTCATCAATTAAATGAAAACATTCTTATGCAGGCATTGCTCCCCCTTTTAAAACTCTCCTCAGGCATGCCTCTGTATACTTCTTAGTTACCCTCAAACATCTAGCCTTTTGCCTCAGGAAAGGAAATAACAAGGAATTTTGTGGGTGGCATGAATGTTGAAAGTGGCTCTACATGCCTCTATGCCCAGCTGTGGGATATAAAAATTACCAGGATTAAAGAAGAGAAGATGCTTTGACTAGAGTTATTTCCTATTTTATGCCTCTTGGTCTTAGAAATGGAGAAGTGAGTCATCCTTGTGTGGCCGTGAGAGGATGGAAGTGATGAGTATAGAATTCTTCCATCACTGCTAGTTCCCTGGGACAATGGAAACTTACATTCTTGCTGCATTGGCCAACAGCAGCTCTATGTTGCGGAAGTAGGCAATCAATGCAAATGACAGTATGAGCTGTCATCACTCTTTGTTTCTTCACCATTAGTGGTATTCTGGGTTCAATTCTCGCCACCATCAAAGAAAGCAGCAAAGGTGCTCCTTCTCTTCTGCTACTCCCCCACCTTCTCATCTGCTGTCCAAGAAGTGCTTGCTGCTAACCTGGTGTAGAAAAATAGGTGGAAGAAATGGTTAGCTATCCTTTAGGAAGCAGTCTGCCCTTCTTTCTGTAGAAAAATTACAGAATTCTGAATCTTAATGATTTTTTATTGAATAACTGTTGACTTTGTAAAAGAACTACAACCTTCAGCCTTCCTTGTAGTTAGATATGGCCATGCAGCCTAATTTTGGACTATGAATTTGAGCATCTGGGATGAGTATAACTTCTGGGTCATGTGCCTGAAGGGAAGGGATTTCCCTTCATTGCCCTTTTCTTTCTGCTGATGAGAACAAAGGCATGGTGACCAGAGGGGGTATAGTTATCTTGGGCCATGAGATGCAATCTGTGTTGCAGATGGCAGAGCATGAGTTAGAAAAACCTGGGATCCTGGTTGTCAAATCTCTTTTTTTCTTTGTCCTAAGCTACAGTGCTCAAACTTTTCATGGGAAAGAAAGAAACGTCTACCTTACTGAATGCACTGTTATATTGGATCTCTATTAGAGACCTGGGAGTGTGATACACCACAAACTTACAAATAGCTAAATCAGAGCTTCTCAAACTTTAATGTGCATACAAATCACCTATTGACCATGTTAATACGAGCTTCTGATTGAAGAAGTTTAATGGATAAACTTCATTTGCCAACTTGCTTAGGCTATGGTGCTCAGTTGTTTAGTCAAACACTAGTCTAGATGTTGCTGTGAAGATATTTGGTAAATAAAATTAACATCACACTCAGTTGTGTGTAACTTGCGTAAAGGAGTTTATCATTGATAATATGGGTGGACCCCATCTAGTAAGCTGAAAGCCTTAAGAGCATAAAGTGATGTTTCCCAAAGAAGAAATTCTGCCTCAAAACCATAGCATGGAAATCCTACCCAACTTTCCAGCCCACTGGCCTTTCTTATGAATTTCAGTTGTGTTAGTTCCCACACTCACACAAGCCAATACCTTAAAGTAAATCTCTACACACACACACACACACACACACACACAGAGACACACACAGACACACACACACACATACACATGCATGCACACACCCTATCTTACTGGTTCTGTTTCTTTGGAGAACTCTGACTAATACAGTAGGTCTGGAGTAGTCCTGAGATACTGCATTTCTAATTTGTTCCTAAAGCTTCTGTTCTAAGCACTGTGCTTTCCAGAGCAAGTTTCCAGAGAGCTGGTTGTCAGGTGTTTCAGTCTAGACTTTGACAAAAATTTACTGTGTTATGCTTGTCATTTAATGCATAGATCTCATTTCCTCATCTCGGAGGTAAGAATGTTAGACAAAATGCCCTCTGCATTCCCTTTCAGCTCTAATACATAACTCTGTCATTTCAACCCTGCTGGCTAGAGGCCCTGCTAAGAAAGCAATACCAGACTACAGTTGGTGGCAAGGCTGACCGCAAAGGCACTCAAAAGTGTGTGGCCACTGTGCATGGCTTCTTGAGAAGGTGGCTCTGATTTCCTGTGTCATTCTTGCAGTGTGGACATTTTTAAATGATATGGGTGGCTGTTCAGCTGATATTGTATTAAATCTGGAAATGACGCCTAAGGAAAGACAGTTAACTTTTCTCCCTTTGATTAGGAAGAGGAATTCAAGAGTTTAACCTATTTTTCCTACGAAACCCAATTCCCTGTGCAGAAAACTGAGGCAGGTCTAGTGACGTAAAACTACTGCTTTGTGTTGTTTCCTTATAAAGAAGAGAAGATGCTCATACACATCACATGTGTGTACTGACTTCATAGAATACTCTTACATATGAGAAAAGGAGATTAATGAATTTATTTACTTATTAAAACTGAGCATCGATAGAACTTGGATTTGAAAAATTTTAATAATAGCATTATTATTTAATTTATTCCTTAAGAATAATAGCCAAGATTAAAATTATAATCTGTTAACATTGTGCTTCTATTTTAATGCTCTCATGCCTTATAAACAAGCCTGTGTTTTAGAATCAGAAATTTCTTCTGATAATCTGATCTGTCCCTATCTATTAAGCTTGGCTTTCTAAAGTCTTGAATTGAAAAAGGGTTGTTATTCTCTGGAACTATAGCCAAAGCAAAGCTCCAATCATTCTTTTATGGCAGGAATCTGTTTCCATCTATAATATAGAGTATTTATTATTAAAATAGGTACATTTAAATGTGCAATACAATCTAATAGCTAACAGATCATTTTTATTGGGGGATTTTCTCATGGTCTTAGCTCCCCACCATAAAATAGCATGAAAAATGTGTTTACTGTATTATATAAAATGTTAATAGATTGTTTACTGGTGGTGTTCTGGTTAGGCTGAAAGCAGCAGAGTAGCAACAGAATGATGCTCTGGGAACACATATCTAGTTATTTGAAATAAGATGTTTTATATATATATATATATTTATTTAAATATATATACACCATATGTCTGAGATAGATTTCTTATCTATTACCTGAAACATGGCCTGAAGTATTGTGTGTTCATGCCAGAGTGAGTTTGTGTGTGTGTGTGTGTGTGTGTGTGTGTGTGTGTGTGTGTGTGTGCATTCACTATGTATGTGTTTGTGTGAGTGTGCACACATATGTTACGTTGGGGGTGGAGAAAAAGGAGCTAGTTTCTCCTTCTTGGCATGTCACTCTGAATGCATTCAAGAGCTTTAAATCATTTCCTTATTTTTTCAGTGTGAAGCACTTTTTTTCCTCTTCCTCCCCCCCACCAACACAATTGCCTGACAGGATTCTCCTAATAGAAGTTACTCTTTTTATGCCTGAAGGGCAAGGCTGCTAAAAGAAAATAGAAAGTAGCAGAGACATGGAAGATGCTAGATCAAAATTAGGAACCTGTTGCTGCCCTGCCTCTTGCTGGAGAACGGTTCTTTCTCAACATTTGATTTGGGGACAGGAAGGGAAGGGAGAGCTAGGGAAAAGAAAAAGAAAAAAAATCTGTGAGTGATAAAGACTTGCATTTTTCTCTTTTGAGCCCATTTATTTCAATTTTAAACTGTCCCTGGAAAGGAAAACAGAACAGAAAGGTAAAAGAGATGGAACATGGCAGTGTGTTCTGCTCTTCACCCATCATGTTAATATTGGCCTGCTTGCTCCCAAGGAGGCTGACATAACCATTTATGAACTATCAGTGATTTATTAGAAATCCTGACATTCTTCATTCTCCAAAAACCAAATGGCATCTTTCATAGTGTGACAGGAGGCACTGTGGTCATCTCAAGTGTGGTGTTGGATGTTCGGTTCTAAACATTGTGTTTATTACCATTATGAAGTATTGAGGGTTGGAATGAATGTCAAAGAATAAACACATATAGCTTATGTTGATTGCGTTTCTCCTCACTTGCACTTCATTTATTGATGAATGATAATATTTGGAAGCTACTAGCAAGTGAAATCAGACCTGGAGAACTTTGGCTTATCTTGGAGATTGAGCTTTTGTAGATGCATCATAGTTAGTTGTGCTGTTTAATAATGCTGGTCAGAGCATTACTGACTGATTTTCACAAGGAATTAGCTTTATTTGGTGGCAGAATTTATATTCATCCACTTTGACTGCTTCATTCCTATCACAGGGTTGAGCTGCTTGAAATATGGGATCAGCTGCACAACTTTGGCCGTTTTTTGAACCCTGACAATATAATGGACCTGTTTAGCAGTTAATTCACGGTATCTGGTATGTCTCCAGCAGTTTAACAGATGGATCTCTAGTCAGCCTTCTCTCAAACTCTGTATTAAATATTTAGAGAGCCAGATTGCAAATAGATGCAGCTCTGCCCCTAGAGTTATGTGCTTGGACCTCTGAATATCAACTTAGCTCAGGGAGGAGAGACAAAATATTTTCTCCAAGAAGTTTCTAGAAGCCCATCAAGTAGTTAGCTACCTTACACACAGTAGGGACATCAGGAGTACTCAGGCAGTAAACAGAATGTTACCTTGAAAATATGAAGCCTTTATTAATGTGGGAAAATAAAGATGTCCACTAAGGTCATGAGTAAATCTGAGTATTTAGGGACAGGTTTTACCACTCCATGAAAAAAGTGGAAATGAATAATGATGCTTTTTGCTTAAGTAGTCCATATATATATTGAGAATTGCCAGGAGAAAGTGCTAATGAGATGAGTTTGTGAAAAATGAGATTTGGAGATCTAAAAGCACTTAAAATAAAACATCATGCATTGGACATGTAGAGGAAGATGTTAAAATGAAAATGCCAAAGTCGTTTGAGTCTTCACCTGAATCAAGGCCAGGGGTGGGGGTGGAAGGCATGGGACAGGATGCTAAGGGGGTCACTCAGGCAGAGGGGAGTCCTGGTGCTTGCAGAGGTAGACCATCTCAGCAGACCAAATGGTGCTTGAGTTAAGAGCAAAGGTAATGGCCAATGGGCTGTAGACTTGTGAGAGTAGGCTCTCAAATTCCAAGATACGTTGTAGCCTTTCTAGAAAAAAAAAAAGCCAAGACCACTTTCCATGATGCATTTATGAATTCCATGTTCACTGGGATAGAAAAGACTCCGTCAATTTCCAGTCCCTCTCCTTGTCTTTGGCCAGTCCCTTTAAAATCATCCCGAAGACTTAGAGAAAAATTCAGGGTTCACTGTGCCAGACTGTAACTACATACTTAATATTAATGACACAGATCACTAACTCATCCTTTATAGGTATTTTAGTGGTTTCAGGAAATTTTCAAGATCTTATTTAAAATTTTAAATGCCACTGCCAATTTTGGTAATGTAGAAAACTATGTCCTTTTCATCTGGCTAACTCCTTGAATGCAGTGAAGTTATATTATGATAATAAATGCACTTCATGTTAAGTAAATATTTACCATTATAAATACCAAATTTGTTGCTTCTACTTGAGCCAAGAAGGTTACTAGATGTTTGTTGCTAAAAAGATTCTCCTTTTGTTTCCAGTTCTATTGACTAAACTGTTTGTCACCAATATTCTAAGGTGTTGAGGGCAGTATATTAAGAGCTGCAGAAAGATGATGAAAGAAATAGACTCTTGACTGGCCGTTGCATTTGGGGAAGTTCATAATCTAGCAGTGTGTGAAGGGAGAGGAAGTAAAAATGAAAATCCTGAAGAACATGTATGTAAGAAAAGGAATTTGACATGGCCAAGAGTATATCCACACTGAATGCATGTTATGAACAGACTGGGTTATAAGGTTTTCTTAGAGATGTGTTGCTATTTCTATAGTACTGCAAATAATGGCTGAGTTTAGTGTTTGGTAATTAGTAGGAACTAACGAGTATTTGCTGTTGTGATATGTAGAGTAGTACTATGGGCTGGATGTTTGTGTCCTTATGAAATTGGTATGTTGAAATCCTAATCCCCCATGTGGGGGTATTAGGAGGTGGGGCCTTTGGGTGATAATGAGTCATGAAGGCAGAACCTCATCACCTTCATAAATGGGATAAGCACTCTTAAAAAAGAGGCTTCATAGAATTCCCTAACCCTTTGGGTCTTGTGAGGATACCATGAGAAATATAAGACCCAGAAGAGGGCCCTCACCCAACCATGCTGTCACCTTGATCTCATATTTCCAGCCTCAAGACCCATGAGAAATAGATTTCTGTTTTAATAAGCCACCTGTAGTGTCTTACCACTGTAGCCTGATTCACTAAGACAGACAGACTCCCTGAAAAGATTCTTCTCTTAGGGTAAAATGTTAGCATCCTAGCTCTGGGGCTCTGTGGGTCAGAATAGGTTTAATTCTGTTTGTCACTATGGAGATGATTAAACTAGATACATGTGCCCATTAAGTGTCTCCTCACCCATGCGTATCTATAGGAAATGATATATTTTAGGGAAAGGCCTGGGTAAAACATCAGTAATAGAGCACCACACCTCTGTTGACAACACAAAGCTCAAGTCACCCAGGAACACAGGTTGCTCTAAGTACATCTGTAATTTCTCAGGATTGCCTCCCTGGAGGGGTGGGCAATTGGATGCTACTCTGAGTCTCTCTCCCCAGAGTGGAAACTGTAGAAAGACCAAGTGATTATGAACACTAAGGGCACCTGCCCCTTCTAGAACCCAGCTCTGAGGATTCCTAGCCTTATTTGTTAATTCAAGGAAATGGCTTTGTAGACAACAGTGGAACAGGGTGCTGTGGGGTCCTGATGATAAGCCTCATTTGAAGCTATTGTAGTCTCTCAAAGGAGTTTAAACAGCAAATGAAGCTGTTATATGGCATGTACATAATTTTATATAAATTCTCAGAGGTGGGCGAACTGAAGATGATCATATCTGCCCACACTTGAGAGGGGTGAACAATAATGAAAAGATACAGATTACCTATTGAAGCCCTCAGAAAGAAAAGCAATAGAAAGAACAGACATATTTTAGGATTTGTTCTGGGATTATTTGGGATTTTATTTGTCTTTTTACAAACATAACCTCATTACAGGAAACTTTTGGACCTGATTTTGAAGCAGAGATATTTTCCTGGTACATAGTACCAAGCCCGCTGTGGGAAGTCAATTTTATTGTCCACAAAACCAAAACAATAAAGTGTAAAAAAGTGTTTTCTTTTCTTGAGTTGTTAAAACTCATAACCTCAAAGAAAACACATTTCTTATTTTTCTTGTTTCAGAGTTCACCAACTAAGACAGACTGAGCCGGGCCATTACCGTTCTCATCAGTTTAGATTTATATGATGCATGCACTGAAATGAACATCTGGACAGTTACAGAATGCATTTCATTTGCAGGCTTTTGTAGAATTTTTTTTTTTTTTTTTTACCGTATTTGGAATGTCCCTTTGGAAAACAGCATCCAGTAAAAGGGAAATACTTGTAAAAGCATAAATTATTAGAAATAGGATGGTCAATGAGAATTTCTATTGCACACAATGAAGGTATAAGTGGAATCATAAAGCACCCTACAAAAATAAAATCAATGGACTATTTGGACTTTATCTTGCATCTAGAGGGCCAGTGAACTTAAACTCTTATGTGACTCCCAAGGCGGCTAGCTGTAACCACAGTTTCCACTGTCTCCCAGGCCTAAGTGGAGATTTTGCAGCCAGGATGAGTGTTTTATAGAGACATTTGATCCAGGTGCTTTATGTAGTAGGATTGGTGATTCAGTGTGTGGCATTTAACAATGTGAATCAGAATTAAATGAATGTCTCAGTTTTATAGTAGGGGATCTAATGTAAGAGCCATCTCATGGATGAGTCATTGAACACAGATCCTGGTCTAGGCTGCTTGCTAAAGGTTGTGCAATCATTTCACAAGCAGCTGAGATGATAACCTTGATGTTCTGACCTTTCTAAGCCTAGGTGATCAAGCTGCTCATCTCTGTTTTCCAAAAATAGATATGAGCCACAAAACTACCTTTCATTTTCATTCATAAATTTTCCCCACATGTGTGTTGTATCCTATTCATAACATGTGAATAATGCAGTAATTATATATTAACTTTTAATGTATTCTGCTAGAGATAAACTATACTTATCATTTATAACCTCTTTTCTTCAAAAATATTTAAGACAGCTTAGAATAAAAGACTTAGATATGCCAAAACTACCCAAGCAAGGGCAGATGAATGTGACTATGGGCTATGCTAGGTCAAGAGAGCTCTGCCAGAATTTATAGGCTAAAGAGCCTGAAACTGGATATCAAATTTAGCTTTGAGCTTCCTGAGAAGATCAACATGTATTATTCTTTTTTGTAAATGTCCGCGTCTGCATTAGTATCTTCTGTTATATTCTATAAGCTCAAGAAGAGGCTGATTTATCTATCAGATGGCAAATTTTATTGAGGATCAGATGTAGTCAGAATATTCTGTGAAGAGTGGTTAAGCAGGGCAAGACAGCAAAGAAGAGAAGCAATCACTTGTTTCTGTCCTCAACGAGGTCACCGGTCAGTTATGTAAAACAAATCATGCACTTGAGAACACACAAGCTAATGAATGCTCATAGAATCCTAATTGGGTATATGAGTGTGGGAAAATATAGCTCTTAATATATGCATGGCCTGCTATTTGTCTGCAGAGTTGCAAATGAGAAGCAGGAGGCTGGTTTTCAAGGAAAGGCTTTCACGTCTATACCAGGCTGACGCATGGCTGCTCCAGGACAGCTACCACAGAGGACAGTCTTGTTGTAATTGGGATGGCCTACTGTCTAGTCAGCTAATAGGACTAGGCTCTGTTTAACCTATGCATCCTATATGACATGGAAATTCAAACAAAGAAGGAATGGAAGGAAGGAAGGAAGGAAGAAAGGAAGGAAGGAAGGAAGGAAGGAAGGAAGGAGGGAGGGAGGGAAGGAGGGAGGGAGGGAGGGAGGAGGGAGGGAGGGAGGGAGGAAAGAGAGAGGGAAAATATATTTTGGTTAACTTTTTGAACTTCTGTACCAATGTGAAAATCATTTAGGTAATTTTTTTCTTTTCTCAAATTTAATTGGTGTTACAGAGTTATAGACTGTTAATGTTTTATGGAGTCATAATCACACATATCTTTCCTGTGTCTTAGGAAATAATTTTTGAAATTAGACAAGTCAGATAGTGATAAATTATTAGGTTTATCATTGACAAATCTGGACTAAAGAATGGCATAAATATATAGCTATACTAGGCTTTGTATCATTTTTCCCAAACCAGAACTTGATATGACCCAGCTGAAGGACTATTTGAGTCTATAGAGAAGACATGCTTATCCAGATTTGCTGCCTGTATTTGTGTCAAATTTGGGATAGAGAGAAGCACTAGTCACCAGATCCATCTTTATAAGCTAGGCCTGGTCCAGAACCAAGTGTGCCTACTATGTGAAAGCTGGAGCTCCAGAGGGGATGGCTTCAAAGAGGAAACATCCAAAAACAGAGAAGGGGAGAGAGGGTGTACCACACATGTCCTTAAACTTCTTACCCGTCCCACATTAATCATACTCTGGGAAGGAGTGAGTCAGGGTAAGTGTGCTAGAGTCTGGATATTCCACCCAAATGAGTGGTGGTCATCTCTGGCTGTCCAGTAGGAACACTTGGGGAACTAAATACCCACAGTGTACACACATGCCTTGGGCCCCACATATGTAGCTGGTGTTGAAAAATGAAACAGGGAAGTGGAAATTTCCCCAAACGAGGCCTTTACTGAATTTATAGTAATTGGCTTGGAGTGTGGTAGAGGTTTAGTTGATGCATTGAATAAATTAATAAAGAATGCATTGTATGTTAACCACAGTTGTAGTTCCCTGTAACTCTGTGTCACATGACAGGATAGTGATAGGCTCCTTGCCTATGCCCTGAGAATTCCTCTTTGCTAAACTCTACCTTTGTAAGAATATGTCTTGATTAAGATTTCTCAGGGCGGGTTGGGCTGCAATGTTTGAAGTGAGTACTCTATGTAAAGCATAAGGTAAGCATTGAGAATTGGTGGGAAAGGGAGAAAGAGAGTGGGAGAAGGTAAGCAAGAAAAGTATTGTAGGGAGGGACCTACCCTCCATGGCCCTCCGAATCTTCACTGATGTCTACAGTGCCCAGCAATGCTTTTATATAGGTAAATTTCTCATAGAAATCAGTAAGAAGGCTGAATTCTGTGTGCTGGGGTCAAGGGCTGAGAAAGCCTTACTACACAAAGATAACTGTGGCTGAAATTAGGTTGTGCAAGGATCCTGAATGCATCAGTCAGCACCCTTATTGATATATAAACACTGGATCCATAGACTCGTAAAACTGAATTTTTCTGCAAAGACTGTTAATGTACCTTCTTACCTTATAGAAAACTAGGCTAATTCCTCAGGGGCCTGGTTTAGTATGGCATCACATCAGAAATACAAAAATAAGGCAATAAAGTTACCAGAATTTCTATTCTAAAACACAGCATTTTAAACCTTGAAGCATGAATACCAATGGAATAATACTCAGACTTTTCATCAATTTTCACAAATTATAATGGATATTCCTATTATTTTGTATAAATTACATTACCAATTCTAAAAGTCGCATAATTTTTTAAATTTCTGGAAGGAAAAACTTATAATTTGACTTGCAAATGTTTTTAACAAACAAAACAAGCTTCAGAAGTGACAAAAATGAGAATAGAATGTATACAAATATAAAGTGTTATTTAACATACTGAGATAGCTAACTTTTCTGTGAAGCTGAGGGATGTGTACATGCAAGAAAATATCAATTTAACTACTATTGTTTGCAAACTTTATAGTGATCCACCTAAATGTGTCTTTTCCCTTTCCGTTGTTAGGTCACCTGTTTAGACTGCCTTCATTTTATCCATCCTTCATTATTACATCCAGCTTCTCTTTGGTACTCAAACTCAATCTCAATCTCTTAAATACTATCCTACTTTAAAATGACAAAGTACAGTGGATCCCAGAGTCTTAATGTAGCCTCTAAACATCAGTCATTCAGATACCATATGTTCTGAGTTCTTGTATGGTTCTGAATACCCTCATATTGCCCTTGTACCTGAAATTTGTCTGGCTATACAATTCACATGACACATTTTCTCTTTCTTCCGAGCTTTGTAGACTTTCCCTCTAATCTTTTAGCCTTAAATGTTACTGTGGAGGAGTCCCAGGGGCTTCTGATTTTATCTCCTGGTGTGTGGCTTGGATCTTCAAGGGGTAGCCTCCAGAAGTCTTCATCTTTGAAATTCAGTCATAAAACATGGTACTCTTGGCTTTCCATGTTCTGAATTAATTTTGTCTAGATTAGAGTGCATTCTCCAATTTATGTTTATTTTTTCTGTGTTATCTTAATCAAATTTTTTTGTTTTATATCCCTTAATATGTTTTTGATTTTATGGTTAGGCTTTGTTCTCCAGGGAAGCCAGTTATCTTTTGTTGGCTTATCTTCACCTGCCTTGAACATTGTCTCCCTTCCTTTGTTGCTTCTTTCTTTCTCCCACTCATCTTTTGGTTTCCTTTTCTGCGTTCTGTGTTGTGATTACAAAATAAGAAACTCTTAATTTATGGCAGAAATTTTATTTTTAGCCTTGTAAATTTTATTTTGTCTTTTAAAATTTGTTAATATGTTCCATAATGTTTTTGCTTTGTACATCAAAATTTCTGAATGCTTGATGCTCCTCTTTTAGGTCTTTCTTTTTTTAATGCAATCATCTTATTACATTTTGCTATAGCACCAATGCATTTATGGGGAACATTTTTAATCTTTCCTTGTTCTGTACTTTCCTTCATAAACATTATTTTCTTGACTTGTGCATGTTTGTTTTTTTCCTTGTTTTGTTAACTTTTTGCTATTGGTCGATCTTTCTCCTATAATGTCTTTGAATTGTTGGCTTGCACATTCTTCTAATCTTGCCAGTACTTAATGTGAACTATTTGGTGCAGATTATCTCATTTGCTGATTTTGCTGTTAAAATGAAAACACATTTTCTTTTACTCCTTTCCCATAATGGTATCTACTTTCGTTCTTTTTCTTTCAACAATCCACTTTTATTTTTTTATTCACAAATTTATCTAAAGATGCATTTATTTTTAAAATTCCATCAAAATGCCACTTAGACAAGTCTTATGTATTTATTACCTGTTGAATAAAGTGATTTTTCTTTTTTCCTTACTCTTGTATTAGGACTTTCTAATTTTAATGTGAACTACATTCTTGTCTTCAGAATGTACTGTGTGAGTCTATGGGCAGTCTGTCCATAAAGCTCATTATTTTGCCAAATTTGATCATGAGACCTATTAATCTTTGTTATAAAATTCCGACACCTTTTCATTTGCTGCTTTCATTTGCTGATTTCATAACATCCTTCAGATTCTTTCATTATGTTGTAGAGGGCTTTCCATTATTCTGTGAAATAACAGACATTGAACTTTCATAGATAGAGAGAAGATGAAGTTTATTTATTTAAACAAAAATAATGATTTAGATTGAAAGGTGGGGGGTGGGGAGTATTGTGGGAAGCCCTAAGCTATAAGAGGAATACTAGCATTGATTTAGGAAGAAAAGATAAACAGACTTAAGGTTAGAATGTTTATTTTGAATAATATTAGTAAATGAGGAAAATTAATGAAATCAGTTACTTTACATAGTGTAGCTCATAAGAAAAATATTGGTTGTCATGATTTTTAGTTTCCTAAGTGGTGGTTTTGGCTTTGTTCCCAACCTAATGGTCATCACTGGTTCCCTGTAGTAAGGCGAGACCTGCAGATGGCTACAGGTTGGGTCCAACAAGGGCCATGCTCACTCGGGGCAGGGCAGGGCAGGGCAGGGAGAGGTGGGGAGGATCTCCCCAGGTAGTGAATAATCTTCAAGCCTGGAAGGAATAATGATGGAATTGTTACATGTAAGTTACTTGTGCTTTTCCCTTAATTTTTCCAACTTTTAAGTTGGTTGAACATGAGTTTTTCTTGTGGCATAGTCACATTTTCTATTGAATTTTGTAGCTCCTGATTTTGAGAGGAAAGACACTAGGAAATATGCAAAGTCTCCCTGAGTGAATAATCTGAATTGCAGAAAGGATCCCCTGACTTGTTTCTCAGCAGTGATTTTCCATCTGAGTGGCTCCTGGGTAGTTAGTGCATAAAGCTATGTTGGTGCTGGCTGCGTGCAAATTGCCTTCTTCTGAAGAAGCCTGCTTTGTACTATTACCTGCCTACAGAAAAACAAGGCCTCTCCACTAGAAAAGTCTCTTTAACCAAATATCAAACAAATTAACCTTTTAGTGTGCTCCTAAGAGCCTCTCCAGAGAAGGAACACTCTGGTGACATCACTGATGGCAAAGGTTGGCCTAAAAGTAAAATGAAATCATCCGGCCAGGCAGGCCCTGCGGGAGAATCAAGCCTTGTAATTAGATTGAAGGCTCCTAGGAAACGAAGCCCTGCTGCAGGAAGAGCGTTTGCAGAGCTAATTGGGGTAAGCTTTTGCATCAGTGCTGGTGTGCCGCATCACTTACAGCCTTGAAAATAGCCGTAATGGGGTATGATGATTGAGTCATTCCTTAATTTTAGCAACATAGGATGAATATGAATTACACGAGGAAGGTGCACTTGAGTTCGTCCTAACTGTGACTTCGGACTCCAGGAGGGTTCCAGGTCTCAGTCTGGCTGACTCTGGGGGTGTC
Source organism: Manis javanica (assembly GCF_040802235.1). NCBI lineage: Eukaryota > Metazoa > Chordata > Mammalia > Pholidota > Manidae > Manis > Manis javanica. The sequence continues at coordinate 58,349,700 of NC_133168.1, forward strand.
TTCTGAGAGCTGCAGTGATTGGGGTGGCCCTGTACAGGCAAGCTCTGCCACTGTACCTCCGACCTGCCTGGTGCCGTTCCCGCCTTGTCCGCTGGTTGATGCCTCCCTGCCTCTCTCTCCCTGCCCTCCACCACTTTTTGTCAAATGCGCAGTCTGAAACTGAGCCTAGGAATTGTTCTAAATGATTTCTGTGGTGAATTAATGAACAATACACTCAGTTATTAGGCAAACAATCTGTTTAAGCCTGTTTGGGCTGCTGTAACAAAAAAAAACATACACAAGGTGGCTTATAAACAACAGATACTTATTTCTTACAGTTCTTCAGACTGGGAAGTCCACAATGAAGGCACCAGCAGATTCAGTGTTTGATGAGAGCCCACTTCCTCCTTCACAGCTCTCAGGGGGGAAGGCGCTGCAGAACTGTGTGGGGTTTCTTTTATAAGGGCAATGATCTCATTTGACTTCATCACCTCTCAGAGGCCCTGCGTCCTCATACCATCACCTTTGGGAGTTGGGATTTCAACATATGAGTTAGGTGGTGGGGGCCCAATCATCAGACCACAGCATAAAATGAAAATATCATCCTCTTTGCTGTAGTAACTGAATGTAGAAGCAAACTGGGTTTGGGGGAGTGAAAAGGAGAGCAAAGAACCCATCTTTTACTGTCCTACCTTATCTCCAGAAAATACCTACACTGGGTATACACACTGCTTTTCTAGCACTTTCAAGTACATGTCAACTGAAGACTATCTTTCAGGACTTATTTGCATTCTAAGTGGCTCTCATTCTCTGAGTAACAATAGAATAGCAAGGTGATTAAGCATCCAGGACCGACCCCTTACTACTTATGAAACAAAGACCTGGTATTTAAACTCTCTGGCCTCCCATTCCTTATCTGTAAAACAAAAATGGTGGAAAAGTCTCTGGCACATGATCGGCACTCATACATTAGCTATAACTTGGGGCCAAAAGGTGAGGATGGGTGTGTGTGAGAGTTGTTATTTATTTTGGTAGTCATATTATAGCAACACTGACAAAAGCAGCTAAAATGTCTGAGAACTTTACTGTCTGCCAAGTCCTGTGCCGAGTGCATTATATGACGATGTCATGAACAACCCGCCAACCTGCTCTATGCCTATTGCCCAGGTACGGAAACTGAAGCATATGGATAACATCCCCAAAACACTAACACCATAAACAATTGTTCATCAAAGAATCACAGAAAAGCTCTAAGAACAGGCTCATCTCATGGAAATGTGCGTAACGATAATGAGTCATCCGTTTTAATCACATCACTGTAGCCATCCTAAACGAAAACCCTCCTCTGGAGTTGAAACATTGAATTTGTTTATTTCTCATATCAGGATTGCTTTTACATTCTGCACCAGCTAATCTCTGGTCCTATTTCAAGTCAGCATCTAGATATTATTTACCATCTGCCTCCAAAGGGATGCACTTGCCAAGTCCCTTAATTTGCTGTAATTGGCAGGTTTTCAGTGTACATAATTTATATCAAAAAAAGCTACCCTGAAAAAGAAGATTAATTAAACTGTTTCTTCTGGGTCCCTAAAAGTGCTATGGTTTCCAAAAGGATGACTTTAAGGCCTTGAGGTCTTCTGTGTGTATATGCTGTCACAGCTGAGCACATTAAAAATGTATGTTGGGTTGGTCCCTGGTGTCTCTGAGCTGGTCAGAAAGATGTCATTGGCACCTGGGTAACATCACAAATACTCACTGAATTAAGCAGCTCACATTTGCATTTGAGTCCTTTGTTCCAAGCTTTCCAGACACTAGAAACTACTAGGCTGCAGTATAATTTATGGATACCTCTGTGTTGGCAATTCTGTCACTGATATGATAGGAAACACTAGACAAAAATACACCCAGATGTACAGAATTCTAAATAGAGTAAGTGAGAGACCATGAACTGATTCAGACAAGCAGCACATGTGGCTGGAAAGTAGACATTTTACAATTTGTTCCCCCTCTTTCTCCTTCTCAGTCTTCCCTAAACTCATGGTCCAAACTGGGACGTGCCCTAGGCTTTGTGGAGGCATTCTGCTCTTTCCCCAGCTTCTGATAATGCCACCCTGGAATTTATTCCTTATCCATGCCCATTAAAATTTGGCAAGTTTATTCTGCATTCTAAAGAAGCGTGCTTTGTGTTTCGTACTTTTTTCCAGAGTGGTTTGTGACTTAGCAGTGTGTGTGTGGGTTTCCTAGACTAACACAGGAATAAGCATGAGGTCATTGTATATATTCCCTTTAGTAGAATGCTTCTCTTCCCTTTCTTTTCTAGCTTTTCCTGATTACCTTCCAAATCTCAGTTCAAGTATGGCCATGCTTGCCCCTGCCCCATTTTGACCCCAACTGATATAAGAACCCTCTTCTCTGCTCCAGAAAATATATCTGAAGCTTAGAAATAAGGAAAAAAATGCCCTATGGGAGAAAAGGCTACCCAAGGATTAAACTAGAGGAATGTAAGCAGGTCACCTCACTGTTTACTATTAATTAAAAATTCCAGACTTTGTGAAGTTACATGTTAACTTGTGGCTTTTTGAATAGGAGAGATACACATAATTTCTGTCAAGTGGAACAGATAACTCCAAAGGTTTATGGTCCTGTTGCTCATGAACCACTTTTGTATCTATTCATCAATCTTATGCTAATATTGTCTGTGCCTATCTAGCTTCTGAAATGCTCTTCGATTTGGTTATAACATCTGATTCATTAATTAACGAGTTGAATAAAACATGTTTATTTTATATGTGGGTAGGAGTCATATTTTTGAACCGCATCGCATCGGAGTACAGCACTGGCCACACTTTTCTAGATTGACTTGTCTCCTTTTGTCACTAAAGTATAAACTCCATGAAATGAGTCTCCAGAACAAGGGTTCCTAACTTTGAACCCACAGTGCATAGTATAGGGCCTGTTCCCTGAGTCATTCATTAAGAGTATTTTCTGTGAATAAATGATTGTATAGTTTAACTCTGAGTCACTCAGTTGGTGCCTACATCATTGTTCCAGGTTAGTGCAGGGAGTCTTTTGCCCAAAGAACAGCTTCTATTTTGGGTGAACAAAGACATGGAGTCAGAAATGTGTAAATTTCTTGTATGGCTTGATGAACTCTACATAGTGGCTTTAATCTTAATCCCTCTTAATTACTCTTACTTTGCTTTACAGTGCCTGGGGATTAAGGAAAAGTTGCTTAATACCCATCTAAGCCTTGATACTTTTCAAGGACAAGTAGAAATTTGAGAGATAGTTTTGTTTGCCTTTCTTTTTCTTTTTAATGTTGCTCCTAGTTGTTGTGGCTGGCTGAGAGTGGGGAAAGTTAGTTTTAGTTTTTATTTTCCTAAGAAGACTTTGTGAGAAACATAATCCACATAAAGCAGTCCATGCCTCACTTGATCTTATCAGCCTCTACTGTATGATATTAAGCCTTAAGCCTTAAAACTGTTTACTTAAAAATATTAATAGACGTCATTTTCAATTATTTGTATTGAATTATTGTTATAGAAGATCAAATCAGAATAAGAACCAATACAATTTTATGTGTGTGTATGTGTATATATGTATATATATATAATCACCTTAAAAATTCAGAGGCATTGCCTTCTTACCCTTTCCTTTCTCTTACACCTACTACCACAATAATACATTTACCGTCAAAGTTCTCCTTTAAATGCCTATTTGTCATTTTGTCTATAGTTGGAAACATACTCAAAGAGACTTTTGAAGAAGAATAATGACTAAGATAGTAACTTTCAGAAACTTCTTTAGAAATAATATGTAACAGAGAATTAAATATGCTTCCAGTAGGCATCCAATATTTAAGAAGACCAAAAAATTAAGACAACTTCTTATATTCAAAAATACAAAAATAACCAGATTGTTTAAATTTAAACTCCATCCATTGTCCAAAGATTGTCAACAAATGAAAATATATGGAAGGCCACAGGCATTGGCCTTCACGGTATTATTAGGGTTGTGCTCTAGACCAGGAGTTGGCGAATGTTTTCTGTAAGGGGCCAGATAGTAAATATTGTTGACTTTGTGGATCATGAATATCTGTCACAACTACTCAACTTTGCCATTTTAGCATAAAAGCAACTGTAGACAATATTTAAACAAATGGACATGGCTGTGTTTCAGTCAATGATACTTTATTTACAGAAACAAGTGGTGAGCTGGATTTGGACCATTAGCCATAGTTTGCTGACTCTGCTCTCGACTGGCCTTACAGCTCAGTTTCCTCCAGTTAGTCCATGAAATTAAAAACTCACTGTGGTTGTACTTTTAGTATTTTGCAGTGCTGTGAGGGAAAAGAAAAATATCTGAATTGCTTTGACCAGAAGATAAGACACAACTGTATGTCTAGGTCTTTTCACTCACAAGGGCTCTTTCAAGGAAAATAGGTATCAAAACACTTTGAAAATAATGTATTTTAAAATAAGTATTGCACACAAGGAAGTGTCTCAATATTGAACACCAGCTACAATGCTAGGAAAGAAGGAAGAAGATATCTATCTAATGCTTCAAAGTCTCAATAATTCACAAAAGCTTAGAGTAAGTTTGCCAAGGATGCTAGGCTGTAAACCTATTCTAGGGCTGTGAAATTTTATACTTTCCTCAGGGCAGTAGCATCTAAGACACAGAAGCTACTCACATGTTAATTCCAAAGCTAGGGGATAACTTGACTGGTGCTTTCTTCGTATTACAGGAGGGCAAAAACCTTCAGGCATTTGCTGTAGGACACACCGAAATCTGCCACTGTTCTCTTGTAATCGAAACTCAGGACTAAGCTCATTAATGATTGAGTGCACTGGGGACGTCCTTTATGTCAGGGACATTTAATGCATGTCCTTTATGCCAGGGATATTTAATGCATGAATTTGGTGTGCATTTCATGTCCTATTCATAATGAAAAACTAACTAAATGAAAAGAATAAAATACAAACAAACAAATACAAAGCCTCTGACTCAGGCGCAAAATTGGGATGATGGGAAAACTACCAATTCATAGGGTCTATAATATAGTGATTTGGACACAAGAAATAAATAATCTTTTCTTACATTGAGTCCCATTGTTTGGTAATAACCAGAAGGCTTTTGGTGCCGACTTAAAGAATATTTTAATGGAGATGTCCCTGTTTCTGACCCCTTCTCAACTCTATGCATTAAGGAGAAAAAAAATCCAGAACTTTAATTTAAATGGTCTTGACTTTATGCTTATTTTGTCCTTCAACTCTCACCCTGGGGTTGTAGCTGAAAATTTGGAGCGAACCTCACCCTCATGGCCTTTGTTTCAAGTGAAGCTTGTGTGGGGTCCTAGAACTGCCAAAAGACTGGGACTGATCTTTGTGTAGAATTTATGCCTGTTGATATACTTTTTTCCTACCATTCTTAAGTACTATGTACTTATATTGTGGATATTTTTTGTACACTATTGTTAATCTAAACAATTCTGAGAAGTGTAAAATATTGCCTCTTTTTGATAAATGTGAGTCCTAGGCCACATGACTTGCCCTAGGCCACATAGCCTGCCCTCGGCAGATCTGAGTTTTAAGTTGAGGTCTATCCAGCTGGAGCGCCTGCCTCAGAGATACCCACTGTTCTTCAACACTACGCAAATGGAAGACATGTACACATGTGTTCAGGGAACACGGTGAGATCCTAACTCCCACTTGGATGATATCCCCGCCGCTAGGGTCTCTGGTTCAGGCTATGACCGCTTCCAGTGGGGATGACCACAGCCACCAGAGGCCTTTATGGAAACACATTTATGGGAACTGGGGAGTCTTTCCCGTGCTCTCCTATTTGCCCAAAGATAATCAGCCAATTACATGGCATTTAAGGGACGGAAGGACCCAGAAGGGTATGTTGGACACAATATCTGTACAACAGAAAAAAGAGAAGGGAGCACCAGCCTTAGATAAGCCTGTTGGGAGATCACCAATGAGCCTGGTAGTCCAGGACAGTGTTCCACCAGCTGAGAGTTTAGATCTTCTGAAGCTAGGTCACCTGAAGTGCTTTTTTAAAAATGCAGATTCCTGGGCCTTGCCCTTTAATAATTTGAGTTCAGTAGGTCTTACTGTGGTCCAGAAGAACCACTGATATGGAGTAGGGAAAATCTGCGAGTGTCTAAAGGAGATAATTCCCAGAAAGACAATCTTAAGTGGAGTTTTTTAAAAAACTGGTGCTAAATAGAATACATGCACCAATGAGCCCCTGTGTCCCACCAGTGGCAGGTACAGGAAAACCCCTGCAAACTACTTCTGTGGAAAACTATTATAGGGTCAGTGCAGTATCATCAAACATTTCCAGTACTCTCTTTTATTTGATTTCTGCTTTATGTTTCCTTGCATATTTAACGTTCATGGACAATGATAATTTTATCAAACTAAGATCCTCTCTCTCATTAGTTAATGATTACATGAAATTGCACAAATCAAGAGAATAGAAGATACAAATCGATCTGAATTAGACAAAATTGCATAGTTTAACCAGGTAACATTTCCATGGATATAAACAAATACATTATGGATAATGAGTTGAAGGAATTGGTCTAAAATTGAATTTGAAGTCTTAATTTAAACAAAGTATGTTTCCTAGTTTATACCAGATCAATATACATGGCATATGAAATTTCATAAAATACAATACAGTACATTGCTTCCTCTCCACACCATTACTGCTTTTAAAAGTGCAGCATATTTTTGGATGATAAATATAATTAAATAGAGCAAAACTATTTGAATTAAAGGTACAAAGATTTTTTTATTTTATAAAATTACAGTCTTGTTGCAGAGCTTGAAGGCATTACTACCGTAATATCAGAGAAATGTATTAGCCCCCAGGGGATACATTCTTATTGTCAGTTACGGATGTTATGGGCTTTAAATTAGAAAGAGAAATGCTGTGATACTGTTCTTTGAAAGCAAGGGAAGGAAACTATTGAAAATTTTAAGCAAATAATTAATGTTAACTTCAAATATAAGGGTGTTTGTACACGGCTTGCTCCCTAGTTAAAGTCAAGTTCTATATTACATGCACAATTGCATGCAAATTGGACTTAATTTGCTGCATGCTTTGCCTCTTCAATTAAGTAAAATGGAAAGATGATTTTTACTTTAGAAGAGTAAAATCTCAATGTGTTAAAATTCTTACTTCTAAATTTTCCATAAAAAGCTTGTGTGCCCAAATGTTTATATGAAATAATTTATTTAACCAGTATCTTTTCATGGAAAGCACAGGTTCTGACCTCATAGACTCCATGGGAACAGAAAACACATTAACATAATAAAACCTGATTCCAGATTTATCTTCTAAAAACAGCTTTTTATGTATACCTTCTTGTTCAAATCCTACCTTCCATCTCAGTCTTCAAAGTCTCTCTCATTGCCTAGAATGTGCCATCCAAACACTTTTATGAAGTGTGTTAATTTGGTAGGCCTATTGTAAAAAAGTACCACACACTGGTGGTTTAAACAAACCAAAGTTTACTGTCTCACAGGTTTGGAGGCCAGAAGTCCAAAATTAAGGTGTTGGCAGAGCCATGCTCCTTCTGACACCTGTAGATGAGAACCCTTCTTTACCTCTTTCTTGCTTCTGGTGATTTGTCAACAATCTGGTGTCTCCTGGCTTGTAACTGCAGCATTTCAATCTCTGCCTCTCTTATCCTGTAGCCTTCTCTCTGTGTCTGGTCAAGATTTAATTTCTTATTAGGACACCAGTCATATACGGATAAAAGGTCCACCCTCCTCCGATATGATGTCATCTTAGCATAGGTAACTGTATCTATAATTATTTTCATTCCAAATAAAGTCACATTCTGAAGTACTAGGGGTTAGGAATTCAACATATCTTTTCTGGGGAAGCAATTCAACGTATTACACAAGGCACTGAAGTCCTTCCTCAATCCTGCCAGCTCAGCAGGTCTTTGTTTCTCATTCCTTATGGGAGAAAGAACCTGCCAATTATTGATTTCCTTCTCTGGCAGGCACTTTACAGATGTTAGCTAACTAATCTTTGGGGGAACCCTAAAGAGAAGATATCATTATTTTCAGGTTACTGGTGAGGGATCTGAAGCTTAGAGAGTTTAAGTACATTTCTCAAGATTTACTTGTTCTTCAGGTCTTAGCTCAGATCTTACCATATCAAGGAAATGTTTCTGAGAACCCAGGCAAAATTGGGTTTCTCTGACACATATTCTTATACAACCCTATATTTTCCCTTCATAGAATGCATACAATTTTATAGTTTTTTATCAGTCAGTCATTTAGTTAGTGTTTTCCTCTCTATCTAGATCATAAGCTCCCTGAGGTAAAAGCCATGCATTTCTATCATGGGCACATAGGCACTCAGTAACATTTGTGGAGCTAATGTTTGAATAAATAACTCCCATAACTAGCAAGTGGTTGATTAATATTTGAAATTTTCCTTTCAAAATCCAGAGTTGCCCCACCTATAATTACTAACCAATATTTACTAGACATCTGTAGTATAGTAGATACTTTACATTGCACTCAGGATATCAAGATGAACAGGCCAAGTGCTTGTCCTCAGGGAATTCATAGTCTAGTAGGGAAGACACACAAGAGTAAGGAGATGACTAACTTCCTGAATCTGGAGATGGGAAATCAGGGAAAGCTTATCAAAGGAGGGGTGTACTAAAGTCATATATTATAGGCAGAGAGACCAGTTGGAATGATTCAATAGGAGGGGGCCAGGGGTGGGCCAGCAAAGTGCTCATGGTCATTAGGCACAGAAGCAGATATAAAATAAAGAAACCCTTGGGAACAAGGTATTTTCACTGAGGGGTAGATTAAGGAGGAGGGTTGTTGAGTTAGATAAGCCTTCTCAAGAGGAATTTTTGCCTGAGCCAAATTAGTCTACTCATGATCTCATCAATATATCCCACACATTTCTGACTCAGCTCAATGAAAACCAAAGTTTTCCAATTGTTACAGCTTTCCAAACCTGGATGAGGTTCTTGTGGAGGTAGTGAGTTCCGAGTCCTTAGGGATATTTAAACATTGCGTGCATGACTGATTTAGTCCTGTGGTACAGCAGTGCTTCCCATTCTTTTTCATGCCATGGCTCATGTAGAAAATGTTAATATTTATAAGGCACAGTGAGGCAAAAACCAGAAGCACTCTGCTATAAAGGCTGAAGGGACCCATACCTTATCCTCTCTTACCTCTTTCATACCATAGCATGTCTGAAGTTGTAGGATGGGAAATTGAACTCTTACAGAGTTTTAGCAATAGGAAAATTAAGATATTCTCTAATCCTGAGGTTCTTTAAGCAGAAACACACCTTTTCCACATTCTTCATACAGAATCCAGAGTAATGTATTAATAGTGCAAATCAGATCACGTCACTTCCTTTGATAAGTCTCTTTACTTGTTTCTTAAAACATTTCCAGAAAATCCAGATTCTTACCTTGAACTAATAGGCCTGCACAGTTTTGTTCTTGCTTACATCTCTCAATTAATTTCCTACAACCTTTTTTATTTGAACCCTATAATCCAGCCTCAGGAAGTTATTTCAAATCTTCAAATAAGCCAAACTCACCCCCACCTCAGGGCCTTTGCACATATAGTTATCTCCAAAGGCAAAGATACAAGCATAACTCTTCTCATACTTCAATCCTCAGTTTATATGTTATACCCCGTAATGCTTTCCCTGACTGCTATATCTAAAGAGTTTCTACTTATGATAGCCTGTTTCACCACTGTTTGTTGGGAAAGATTATAGGGAATCACAAACAGTAGACTTTTAAAATTTACTCATTTTTTAGTACCCCCACTTCATACATTCCACCTACCATCTACCCTTTCCTTGACCTGTGAGTTTGACAAGGCAGAGAGCTTGTTCTGCCCATCATTCTAGTCTGAATATACACAAAAATGCCTGGCACACTGTAGAAGCTAAACACTTATAAGTTGAATGAATGAGTTAAAATGCTTCAAGGACAATTTGACAAATAGACAAATGGGGATATTTTAAGTCCCCAAAACATGGATGTTTAATGAATGAGATGGATATAAAAGATGGATTTAAAAGAGTGATCACATCAGGATGCAGAAATTGAGACAAATTTTATGAAGAAGCTCTCAATGCCCCTGAAATACCAACATGAAACTTTGGGGTTGAGGGGGAACAAGAGTTCTGGAAATAGCTTAAGAAGCAACTATTATCAATAATAATACATTGTTAAATAGGGTATAGTTTAGGAACAATAAGGAATGGAATTTGCTTTGATTATAACAGTGGTTCTCATCCAGGGGTGATTTTGCCTCCCCAGGAGAATTTGGAAATACCTAGAGATGGTTTTGGTTGCTACAAATCAGGATGCTACTGACACCTATTGGGTAGAGGCCAGGGATGCTGCTCAACATTGCTTGTTGCACAGTACAGTCTATCTTCACAAAGAAAATTCTGGTCCCAAATGTCAATGATGATGAGTATGAGAAATACTACATTATAGGAATATTCCAAGGCTTAGAATTGGAAGATAGGACTGAAAAAATAAGGCAAGGCATAACTATAGAAATATTTAAATATCACAGTCATGCATTTACCTAATAGGTATAGAGCAGTCAATGTGATTTTATGCAGATATGTGATAGGGTCAGAGAAGGACTTTGTGCGGTTAGCCTAGCCTGGTGCTTGTATGAAGGCAGCCTGAAGCAGGAAAAGGCCTGTTTGGAGACTAATTTAATGATCTAGGTAAGAGATTAGAAGGTCTTGCACCAGAGAAATGCTAAGGGAAATGACAGACTGACATTATTTCAGAGTTGCAACATTCAACAATTGCCAATGCCAGGATATATCCATGTTAGTTAAGAAGTCTTAAATGTAATATAAATTCTTCTGTTTCTTTGATTCAGTTTACATGAATTTTGAAGGAAAATACCACAAGTGTTGACTTCTTTTGTTCATCAATGCTTGGAATGCCCCTGAGGTTTCTTCAGAATTTCATATCACATGTTTTCATCAGTGAATGGAGAATTTAAAAACATGTATTGTAATCACTAACAACTCTGTTGCTTTGGTGAAGGAATTTTATTGCATCATATTGGGCTGGGATGGGAGAAAAGAGAACACAAGAAGAAAAGAGAGAGTGAGGGTGAGAGAGAGAAAGAGAGAGAGAGAGAGGAACAAGCACACTAAAAAGCTATTTTAGAATTTCTCTTGTAGAATATTTTTGTTTATAGAATATTTGGAAGATGAGGATATTTGAAATAATAGAGTTATGGAGTCTTAGAATTGGAAGGCTATCTAGTCCAGTCTGTTTTACTCAAGCACAAAATCATAACATTAAATAGGATGGCTGACTACTCTTGTCTTAAAGATCTTTACTGCCTGGCTAGCTGCCACATTGTTCAAAATCTGTGCTCACATTTGCAGTGGGGTTTCTAAGATTTCAAGATATTGGCAATCTGACAAAAGCCTGTTCCAAAAGTAACTGGTATCTTTATTAAGGTATGACAAATGAGAAATGAATAAATACTGTGTGAAGCCAAGGTAAAATATGAGGGAAGTTTTATTTGGACTTTACCCTTTATTAGGTGTTTCACAGTCCTCAGCAAAAAGAAGCCTCTCTGGCTATATTTTAGCCCCCGCTTTCCCTAGCTAGTCTAGAAAGAGTCAATGACTGTAGTAAACAAATCATTTGTATAATAGCAGCTGCCCCATCATGGTCCTAATGCCAACCTTGGGAATTCTGACCTTTATGTGGCCTAGCATATTCCCCCTCTCTGCAGTCAGATAGGCCAAGCCAGGCACTGTGCTTCCAACTCACAGACATGAGCTCTCTAGTCTACAGAACTGGTTCAGGGCTTCAAGGCACATTTAGTTGACTTACACTATTGCACATTCTTGATAATGTATATTTTAAATTACCCATGCATTTTGATCACAGAAGTCAAAAGCTTATAAGGTTTGTCTTTTCTCGAAGGAACATTAGACATGGAAGCTTTAACACTCCTAAGAGAGCAGATGTCTGGTCAAACTGGTACAATTCATAATAAATGGAGCCCAGGAGAAGGAATTGCTAATGAGGACTGGGAATGAGTGAGGAGGGGAAAATATTCTGTCGGTTATGAGTATAGAGAATTAATTTAGAAAAGGGTGATTAGTAATGTAAGTTTAAGCTCTGGATTTCTAGGTATGACCACATGTGGCCACAAATTGCAGATATGGGTAGAGAGTGAAAATACTATTTTGTGCCATGATTTTAATGAATGCAGGTCTATTAAAATATTTAGTTAGATCATCTTCCTTCATGTTCTCATTTTTCAGCCTGCCTCCTCTGACATTTGTTTTAGTATTTCCACAATATTTTGTGGAATAGACAATTGCTACACCATTACTGGCCTTAATTTTGCTTACATGATTTATGTCCTCTTTCTCTTTATAAGAAAAGTTCCATGGGACACACTTAAAAGTAAAACTAAAGATACTTTCTTTTTTTATCATATATGATAAACCTAACAGAATATAAAACAAATAAAAAGCAATACAAGAAAAGATATTTTATCCAGAAAAAGCCAAAATATTTTCTCTAAAATAAAATATCTAATTATTAAAGTTCTTTGGTTCTTTGAGGGGGTAAACTCTATGGAGTTTAGTGTGTTTTTTTTTTCAACAATCATAATGATGTTACAGAGTCTTGTCAAAAGTTCACCGATGATACTATTAAAAGCAGAATACCAGACAGAAGGAAACATGTAAGATGCTTGAAAACTTTATAGGTTAGTTTTACTCTTGAACTCTAAATATGTGGTACAAAATGTATGTGCAGAAAGAAGAGTTTCTTATCAAATGATTTTCCACATATGCAATACTTACTACTTATATGATTTTTGTCTCAAATGCATACCTACAAATTATTATTTGAACAGGTTTTTAAGCTATTTTTTTCCAAATTAAAACTGTCTGAACAGGAAAGCAATACAATGCCAAAAATCATGGATTTTTCTATTCTTTATATATATATATATGTCATAATGCCCCACCTAAAATAATGGTACAAGTGCCAAACTTTTAGAAATACTTCCTTAAATTCATATAACTATTTCTTAAATTCACATTACACATTATTCCAAAATCATATTACTAATATACCGAAAATTGCATTTAACTTTCGTAGGTAAAAGAGTGTGTTGTCCAATTCTTATGGCCAGGGGTATGTGTGTGTGTAAAGTTCAGTGTTTAGAATCTGTGTGAAGTAAGGACTTCTTGTTGATAGTACATGTAACAGCAGAATTTGTAAAACCAATTACAATAAATCTATGAAGCCTGTGTCCTCACAACAAAGTACATGGTGTATTGGTTTCAAGTAGGAGAACAACACCGCCGCTACTCATTCCATCAGTGAGTGGCTCTAAGAGCACAAAGGCCATGAGACAGTGCTGAGGAGAGAAACAGGCAGCGGCTCTGGCTGCCTGCTGATCAGCCTGTGTTTGTCTTTTCAAGTAGAAACTCATCCTTTTCATAATTCCCTTACAGTGCACAGCAGAGGCAAGTTGACTGTGCAGCCAGCTCCTGTCTGTGGGGTGTAATTCTGTGGTAATGACCTGGTGACAATGTGAAGAAAATAGTCTAAACATTCTGAAAAATAACTGCAAACATGACTAAGACAAGATAGGTGGGAAGAAGGGAAGGAAGGGAGGATGGATGCAAAGCAGACAGGGAGAAAAGACGGGAGGAAGAAAGGGAAGGAGGAAGGAGAGAAACTTCAAATGACCACCTCAGGGGAACGGAGAGCATGAGGGACACGCACAGTCACCTGTCACTGTGATGTAAGCTATGAGTGTGCATTCTCATGCCTCTGTTCTGCTACGGAGAAGATCCATTCTGTTGTGAGTGAGCATCTGTCCTTCTTAAACGGTTCCCACGTATTCGTGTCGTCTAGCTAACTTGAGTATCTTCCGAATACTTGACTGATTTCTTCCCCCCTATAAAAAATCTGTCTTCTCCTTCTGCTCAGGAAGAATGAGACAAAAGAATTCACACTGCTCTCTGTGAAATAAGAATGGTAAGTGTTTCAGAATAGCACACGTCGTTACGTGCCACACAAAATGCTTCGCATAGTGAAAAACCAACTTTGTACTCCTTATTGCTCAGCACCAACAACACAAAGTCTTACCTTCTTCTTCCTGAACTACTTGACCAATGTATTTTGCCTTTGTCACCCTTGATCACACATCTCCTTTCCTCTCCTGAAAAACCCGCTATCTCATGTCTGTTTTCTGCAGCGAAGAAAAGCCACTACTTTCCTTATGGGAAACACTGTCAGCAACCACCTCTGCTCTATAGTTCCTTCCCAGCAGTTAGAAGCAGAAAAAGTTCAGATTACCTGTTGATAAATGGAAAGGAGCAAGGGAGATATGTGTTAGTAGGCATATGTTTTTCCCATAATTGCTTCCCACAAGTGCTGACTTTCATATGTCTTAAAATGAAAATTACATATTTTGGGGCATTCTTGGGCAGCTTGCTGCTACTAGCTTTCCCAGTGAGTTCCAGTTGGAGCCTTTTAATTTGTTAGTGAACTTGTCAAAATTTAGATACAAACATTTGTAATTCTGGCTATTCATGGCATAGCTAGTAGTAGATTCAGGAGAAATGATTATGTTCTTTCCTGCTCATCTTTCCTTCTCCGAGTCACTTTCCATTTCCTTAGTCTCTTCTATTTTAGTACAGTGGTTAAAGAAGATCCACAGTTTCAGTTTTTTGATAAAGCTATTAAGATAGGAGTGCTGTTTTTCTTTTATTGGTTGGACCATAGAACTGAGATGTATGCTTACACTAGATGTTAAACTTTTTGTTTATACCCATACCTGGCCTTGTCATTTTTGCTGGTTAGGAGCTCCAAACTACAGGCTCCTGGTGTATATTATGGACAATGTTTTTCTTGCAAGCAGTGATCTATATCCAACATTAGTAAGGAATTCACATGCTCCAAGTTTCAAATGTTTCTTCATGACAAAGGTTGATGTGCAATTCCTGGACATCTACTAGGAAAGCATGTTGGTGAGGCCAAAGACAACCACTGTTTGTATTCAATCTTTTCTTTCTCCAGAGCAAGATCAGAAAACTGAGAGCTTGTTTACAGACCCGAGGCACCAACCATTAACTATTTAGATCACATTCCTTGAAAACTTTCAAAGCCTTTCTTTCTAAGTTCAAAGTTAAAATTATACCTGTTAGCTTATTAACTAACTTGCATATGGCCTTTTATAATTTTTCTGTTGTGAACTGCAAGTGAACTGTACAACTGAAATCTAATTCCAGAACTTGGCTGTCAGCAGAAATTCTGTCAACTTTTAATATGTTACTGTTTTTCTACAGCAAATTTAGTTCCAATGTTTAAAACATGAAGCTAATTC
The DNA here is from genome assembly GCF_040802235.1 of Manis javanica. Taxonomy (NCBI): domain Eukaryota; kingdom Metazoa; phylum Chordata; class Mammalia; order Pholidota; family Manidae; genus Manis; species Manis javanica. The sequence continues at coordinate 58,365,104 of NC_133168.1, forward strand.
TATGTCTTCATTTATAGACTTTTATTTTAGTTTGGACATGTAGTTGGAAATTTTATACACATGATATACAAGGAAGTGAAGTAAGTGCAGGCTACTTAGAGATTATAGAATTATATAATGATATACAGCAATACCTGAAACAGTCTCTTATATTTTAAAATTTATTACTTGGAAATTATTTTCAAAATTATAATTAAGATCACACTGGAAGTGTAAATACTGCCTTATCTGTGGGATTTTCAGAAAATCTCTAATCACTTCACAGTTGGAGAACCTAAACAATAGATAAGGAGGTGACCGAAATCACATAGTATAACCCTAGAGTAGAACTCTAATGGAATGTGACTGTGCCATCTACAGCGCATTGATTGCCTGAGTCCCCAGAGTGTAGACATAGGTGACCAAGGCCCATGTCTGGCAATTCTGACCATTTCGGGTCACAAGAGAACAAGGGAGAAAGACAAAGACAGCTGTGATGTCCACACTTGCAGGAGTTCCCATTGTGGGGTTAGTGTAGTAATTATTCAAGTCTAGTAAGCCCATGCCACATTTCTGACACTGTGCAGAGAAATTCAGGAATATTAACTAAAATAAATTCCTAACAGCACTTTAGAGAGATTCAATTTCTACCCCCTCATACAGATGAAGAAACTGAAATATAGAGGGTAAAGTAATTTGCAAAAGTCTCACAACGCATAAGTAGATTTCAGCTCAAGCAACCAGAACCTAGAACCATTTCCACACTTAGCTAAAACTCTGATCTCTCTCTGGAGTATCTAATGTGATGCTATCCCATGCACAGGACCAAGCTAGGAAAACAGAATATGAGGAATATGAGGCAGAAGGGCTACAAGAACAGGTTTTCCTTAAACTAAGAAAAAAGTGACCAGATTTGTGGTTACCAGAGGTGGGGGGGGAGCTGGAGAGGGAGTTGGACGAAGTGAGTTAAAAGGCACATCCGTTCAATTATAAGATAAATAAATACTAGCTATGTAATGTACAGCATGAAGATGACAGTTAACAATGCCGAATGTTTTATTTGTTGAATGTTCTATTAGAGGAGCAGATTCTAAGAGCTCTTATCACATAGGTAAAACTTGTTTTCCTTTTTTTCTCAATACTTTTTTGTATCTATATGACATGGTGGGTGATAACTAAACTTACTGTGCCAATCACTTCACAATATATGTAAGTCAAATCAGTATGCTGTACACCTTAAACTTATATAGTACTATATGTCAATTATATCAATAAAACAGGGAAAAAATAACAGATTTTCCTGTAGCAATAGAGTTACTGTTCACTTTTTTTGAGAGAACAATTACTTTGATAACACCTAAAGATTTGGCTCCTTTTAAGGATGGAAGTAGTAATGGCTTCTCCCTGCCTATTTGGAAACCCCAGTTCTATAGGGACCACTTGGGGTCTGGGAGAAACACACTTATTGCTTGTGTCAGGGGCAGGGTTGCATGTTTGAAGACTGTTGTACTGTTTGAAGATTCAGAAGTTTTGATTAAAACATCTAGGCATGGTGCTCAGACCCCAAGCTCCCTAACCTTTCCTCTCTTGGGTTTGGGGTCCTACAGAGGTAATTCCAACAACAGTACATGAATTGTCTGATTGCTTTGATCCTAACCACAGATTCTGGAGTATTCAAGCCAGTCTACATGACAAAGCAGGTGAGCAGCACCATGGCTGTCTGATACACTGCAAAACAAGGTCCTTTCTTTGGGTTACTTCTGCAGCATCTCCCACTTAGGAGTCCAGAAATATCTTTAGTATAGTGTTAGTGCAAAGTGAATCACCAAGTACCTAATCCTATCTGTGTATTTCTTCCATTATAAAATGGGATCCGCTTTCACCTGGAGAGAAAGTGCAGTGAATTTATAAATCAGCTATGATTTCAGAGAAAGAGACTAAATCTGTGGGGCCACTTGGGCATGCAGGGCGTTTCACGGGTTTGTGGAAACTATGCTCCATAGTCATAATAGTCTTCCATAGGAGTTCAATTTTCTTTTGAGGATATTTTAGCATTATTTTTCTTACTTCTCATCTCTGATTTCATTCCTTGGAACTTTTCCATATTTAGGCATTCCTGATTGCTACATATAGCTCATGGAATGCTTTTTCTTTTCTTTTTCTTTCCCCACTCCTTTCACTACTGACATATTCTAAGGAGCGGCATTCAGTTCCTTCTAATACCAAATTTGATTCTGTTGCATTTACAAACTGCTAATACAGCTGGGTTGAAACAGTGACCTGCTCTACCAGATATTGCTTGCTTCAAACAGCAGTGAGCTTAGAAATTCTGTCAATTCAGGAAATCAACTATGGGCAGTTTCACTATAATTTGCAGTCACAATATAAGTAGGTCACAGGGAAGGCAGTACAACATGGAGAAGAAGACACGCAGTGACTCTTATAGCATCTTACTATGATGATAGACAGTGACTGCAATGGAGGTGGTGAGGACTTAATAATATGGGTGAATGTTGGAACCATAATGTTGTCCATGTGACATAAGGTTGTATATCAGTGATACTTCAATTTTTTTAAAAAGTCAAAAGAATATGGGCAGTTTCCATCTCAAGTTTATAACATAATAACTATGAATTGACAATAAAATTCATTTTCAGGAATAAGTAGAGATCCAGTGTTTGAATCTCAAAATCAATTATAAATCAGTATAATTTGTCTGAGTATTTTCTTTCATAGGGAAAACTTTCTGTCTTCACAATGCCAAACATGAACATAGAATTTGGCAGCTCCAAAACAGCTGGAAATAGTAAAAGAGATACATCACCAGTAAAACTTTACCTACATTTTATCTGGATGCTCTGCTGTTACTTAGACTCATTAACCCTGAAGTAATAATATTCTCACTTTTTTCTTTCATTAAGTTTTCTATCTTGTTTTGTTTTTTCATTCACATGCCCTGTAACTAAAAATATTGCAAAAAAATATTGTGAAAGAGTTAAAATAACATGGAGACTTATAAAAAGGAAAAAAAGAAACTCTACAGTTTTTAAAATCTAAAATAACTTTAATTTGTTCCTTTTCTTGGCAGGAATTATTGAAAACAGGGTGACAATCTGCTTCTCATTTTTCTTGCCTTATCACCACATAAACCTCCATTTAATAGACTAAATAAATAAATACATACTTTTTGAAAGCTCTTTCTTGGGTATGATTTCTCACACAGAAAACACAGAGGCATATATAAGTAATGGAATAGTAGAGTTTGATGGAGGTACAGAGAAAATGGCAGCTGTCAAATTCGGTGTACACGTCCCATCTGGGTGATCTCCTGTGAAACCCATGTGATTGAGCAGCTATGCTGGTCCTCGCTTGTTTTTTAACCCCTTTTCCAACCTTTATTCTCTCCCTGCTGTGTAATTCTATTCTATGCAAAGTAGACCAAGGAGTCCATTTTAAGATAAAGGAATTACATAGAAAGGTAAAAAATCTTGAAAACTGTTGGTCATGTTTTGCTTACTCTCAGAACTCTTGAGTTGTTTGTTCAAGAATCCAGAGCTTATCTCTTAATCAGAAGAGCTGAAGGCATTTCTTACCAAAGCTTGTTCTTGGTGTGTGTGTGAGTGTGTGTGTGTGTAACTCACAGCTATTCAGGAATACTTACAAAACCTTCTTTATATGTGTTCATAGTCTTCTCTTCTACTAAGTTATTATAAGAATCCCTTTTCCTGTGAAATGTCTACTTAAATTCCAATGGTGCCATTTCTGCCTCTTACTCAAAATGTAACTTCAAATTCTTGATCTTTACTGATCTTTTCTAGCTTAGCCCAGATGATATGTCCAGGGCAGTTCCTTCAGTGGCCAGTCACAATGCACAGTACACATTTGTTTTGCTTTTTCCTTTATTTGATAATTGTTTTTAGGTTTCTGAAGGGCAAGCAGTATATATTCTGTGTGCTACGTGCTCACCAAATGTTCCTGACCAAACAAAAATTCTTGCCAGGGGAAAGGGAAAGAAAATGTGTAGAAATCTTTAGTCAAATGAACAGAGTGATTTTCATACTAACCAGAGTAATACATGGGAATCCATTTTGATGGCCTTGGAACCTCTGCTAAGGGTCAACTAGCTATCCTGGTAAAGTCTCTGGCAATTTTCTTTGCAGTTGAAGTGGTTTTTGAGATAGAACCAAATTTGGCATTTGAATTGCAGATGCACATGAGAACTTGTGTGAGTAGAACAAAATTTCTTGCTGCCTATTGCTTGTGGGAAGTTTGCCAAGAAAAAACAATTTGCTTTGCTGCAAGAACCCAGCTAGCCATTACTGGAGAATGTTTTTCCAAGATTGCTTATCAATGATTTTAATAGGGCTCAGAAGTTTGTGTGGTTGCCCAAACTGTTAGTTACTTTTTGAAAGCCCAAATTTCTCCCCATTTTCCTCCATAAGACTGAACTCTTTTCTAATTGTAATACAATCTGCAAGATTAGTGCCTCCCTGAATGAGTAGAGTAATGGATAACTAAATGCTTATGATAAAATGGTTTTAACTATTACATTGCTGTTCTAAATAGAAAGCTGCTCTATACAAAGAGGTTGCTTGGTTTTATTCAGGAGTGAAAGCTGTTAAAATACCAATTTAGTTTTGTTATTTTGTACTCTGTTCTTGAGGTGCTTCTGTTGGGAAGATGTTTCTTCTGTGCCTCTTCATTGCTTGATGTATCATTCATTCAATGAGCATTTGCTGGCAGCAATTACTCACTTAAGAAACAGCATTAGGCCACACTGAGCCACAGAGATAGAAATAAGGAGTGAATTGTTCTTCTCCCCAGTGAAGTCAAAGTCCAGGTACAGGTATCTGAAAAGCAAAAAAAGAACCACTATTTAGAGTTCTGTGTTTCTCCTTGAATCAAAACCCCACATAAATACCTTTCGTGTGAACTCTAAAAACTTGGCATAATATAAATATTTGTACAGTTAGAGTTTGACAAGACAGAACATAGAGATCTAGGCAGCTTAACTCTGTTGTTAAATCATGATATTATGTGACCAGAATCATGACTTGGATTCCAAAACCAGCAAATCTGCTTTGAGTAGTGAAAAATCCCACTGGGTTTTTAGGCTGATACTGTAATTCTAGTCAATGGTCAGAGGTGACTTAGCTTAAAATTGTGTACTTCAGGATCAATCCAATAAATTCTTACTAACTAGGGATAAACCCTTGTTCTCTCTCTTCATAAGGATTCACAATATATAGAATTTGCTTGAAAGCAAATTAAAGTTGATAAATAATATGCATGTCATAAAAACATCAGTTATTTGATATTGGTTAAATATCCCTTATGAACCTATTTCTGATCCAGGACTCATCACAAACCAATTTGCAATGAAAAGATACATGATGAAGCAACTAGAAGATATTTAAATTCTAACCTCCAGGAAGCCTTGGAGCGAGGGTTCCATATAAAGCCTCTTTGCCTTATAGACATTTTGTAATTATTTCTACTTCTTCCAGCAAATTATATTGGGGAAGTCCCTCTCTGTGAGACTCCGACCACCCAGCTAGTTTCTGGTGGTTGTGGCCAGCCTGGCATGGGAACCTACAATGGTCATTCTCTCCTATATCATCTCTCAGACTCTCACTCTCAGAGTGGCAGGAAGTGTAAATACTTAGTTTTCTTTATTACTCTGCATTTCCTAAGTAAAGACCCACTAGGTTAGAGGAAAAGACTGTACTCTTACTTCCACCTTTAGATGTAGGAAATCAGTCATTAATTAGATTAAAATGCAGTCATTACTTGTAAATTTGTATTTTTTGGTCTCATTAGTGCTATTCTGGACTACATGATAATGAGCAAAACAAAATTAATTAGTGAACACTAGGCAACTACAACCAGTGTCAGGGTTTTTGAGGAGCAGATGGTAACAATCAGAGAGCAAGTAATTTCTGCTCAATGAGGGTGGTCTTTCTCCAGTTTGAACTCAACTTGTTCTCTTTTACCCTGTGGCCAGGGCTTATATAAAGATTGCTTCTTAACATGTAGTTTGGAATGTATTAGAAAGATGGCAGTACTAAGAAGAGATGTACAGAGATACTGGTGAGAAATTATTGTATCCTAACAACAAAGCTGAAATGCCATGCACATAGAGAAGTCCTGCCAGGGAAGAATTGGCAGCTACCATGTACAGTAAATCCTCTAAAAAGTGATGATTCTTTATTCATAAAGTATGAGTTGCATCTCTCATAGAGACTGAGAGAATGAGGAACAATACCTATTTCATGGAAAAACATCGTGGAGATGGCATAGGACATGATTTAAAATGAAGACCCATTAGCTGCCAGTTTCCCCAACTCCCCGTGAGGAGAGAGATAGGAAATGAGAATTACAAAGTTTACATAAGGTATTTCATCATCTGTGTAAAGTGGGTGATGGGTTGGCATTCACAGATTCAACAGGTATTTGATTTTTCATGAGCACAAGACATCCATGTTAGATGATACTTGCAATGACTTGCATTTTGCTGATGCGGGAAGGTGCTCACATTGGTGATGGAATCAGAATGTATTCCACACAGTTTCTCACCAAACACCTCGGCTCTCACCACGCTCCTCTTCCCCTCCATATTTGTTGGAACTTTGTGGTAACTGGCCTGAAGTGTTAGACACTGGGGTTCTTTATTAAATTTATACCCAGATCAGGCATGGGAGTAGGGATAGAAAGATAATGTTAGCAATTCAAGAGAAGACACGGTGAAAAAAAAAACCTGTGTGCTTGTTTTTAGTTAGAAAGATATAGGTATTTCATGGTCCTATATATATATTCTTAGAGTCATTAAGAGTTTGAAGGGCTTGCTTACATTTTTCAGTTGGACATCATTGCATTTTTATGAGGTGAGTTGTAAAAAGTAGTACTGATTAATTTGGGAAATCATGAATGGTTCAAGATGTATTTATCATAAATGGCAAGAGTCTACCTTATCTCTTTTTTTCCATAAATGGTGGTCCCCTGAGTGGAATGAGAAGCTGAAAAACATCCCCTTATTACAGAGTGGAACTTCAACAAGACTTAAATGTCATTTGGAGAGGGCAATACATTATGCACTGACCCTTAAATGAATGGCACTGATGTTAAATGAATAAGTGGTGTTCCCTGTCTCCAACCGCACACTCATGCCCTGTTCCATTCCATGTATTCCCAGCTACACTTGGCACCCTCACTCCTGTCTCTCACTCTGCCAGGCTAATTGTTGCTGTCTATCTCTGTCCTCATCACTACTCTCTCCAGTCAACATTTCCTTGCCTTGTCATTTTCATTTTTAGGGCCAGTATTAAATGAAAGTGACAATTAGTAAATTTATTACATTAATCTACCTCTTTAAATGAATTAGATAAGGCTATGAAAGACTTCCAGGGATTTTATTCCCTTCCAGGTAATAAAGGATATTTTTATATGAACATTAATAGGTAATAGATCCTCTGACAATTCGGTTTAAAACAAAGAGTATGTATACCCATGTCAGGTTATGTGAGGAAGGCTATTTTAGAGAAGGTAGGGATTTCACAAGTCTTTCCTATCAAAGTATCATGTACATGAATGATCAGTTTCATTGTTTTAAGGACTCATTCTTTTAATCAGCTTGACATTTCACACTGCTGGAAAGTACAGGGAGATAATGCCAGTTTGCTTTCCTGGCACCCGCTGCACGTGGACATTGATGCTGTGAATCGGGAAGGCTACATACAGATACTACTTTCTGACTTTAATCTTCAAGGTGGCTAATGGCAAAAATGAAGAAATCTGAAATTCATTATTTTAAGTCATTTGTTGCCTAAGTGGAGTTTTAGACCACATTGTAGAACTATTATGATTTGCCATCACAGGAAAAAGAGCAATTTGTTCTGATCTGTGACAATGCAATAGATATGACATATGTTGGAATAATTTTTAGAAGACGTTTCTATATTGCAATTCCTTGAGTCACAATCTAACCCAATTCAAACTATTTTCCACTTATGCCTGGCTGACCGTGTATTGAGTTTTCACATTTTGCATTTCTGTCATTTTAACTAATAATATTTGATGTTACTCCCTGGTGTTATATTTCTACTAATTATTCTCTAGCTGCTGCCTGTATTTGCCCCCTGGCAGGCAGAGAAACAAATGTTTGCAATTCTAAATCTCTAGAATATTTGAATTTGATCAGTAGCAAAAATATGTTTCTTGTTCATAAACATTATTCCTCTCAAACTAATGATGGTACAATGATATGAGCAACTTAGATTGCCACCTACCTTTTTCAGAGCTTTTTGTTTCTATTTTTTTATGCTTCAGATATTGTTTGCTTATTTTGAGACTATTTTAAGAAACATATTTACTTGACACCAGTAATTTTAAAAAAAAGTCACGTAGTAGAGTAGTATTGATTTCATTAAAACATAAAGACTAAGCATGAAAATCTTTTCAAAAAACACCCACATGCCCTCAATTGAAGTTGTAAAATAGCAGAAATATCCAGTTGAGTTTTATCAAGACCCTGATAGACATTAAAACTGGTCTTGTTCAGCATATTTTAGAAGGGTTAAAGTCTAGAAGGAAGGTTGGACAAACACAACCAAAGTATGCATGGGGATGAGAAAAAGTAGCACTAATGTGACAGTTTGTATTGACAAGTAGAGTTAAATATTACTACAACAAGAGTAAAAATATTTCGTTTAAGTTTATCTTTTCTTGCTGATGCTGGAGACAGGAGAAATGACCTAAACTTGTTACTGTTTCTGATAAACTTTGCCTATCAGAGAATTTCTCTGAATGAAGAGGAGGATATAATCACACAAAATCTGTATGATCTAGAAAATAAAAGCATCCTGTTTTTTGGTGGGTATGATGGCAATCCCCTTCTCTTTTTATGAATGACGTGTAAAGAAACCACTTGTAAAGGGTTTTTCTTAATAGGATGCATGTGCCTTAGTTGAGAGAGATGATCTTTTTATAAGTACGTATTTGTTAACTGCCTATATGGTAGGGCTTTGCATGTTTTATCACCTCCCTTTACTGCTTTGAAGTTATTATAGCATCTCTAAAAAGTATAAAGAACTCTTTGGGAATATATTTTAAAGATCTCCATATCTAATCTGAATATTTATGAGGGCTTTATTATAAGAAAAAATATATTAGCTTTGTCATTATTGATTTTTCCTCTACTATTAAGAAAACAGATTAAATTTACAAAGGTCTTCAGTAGAGAAGAAATATTTGCAGAACTTATTTGTGAGGAATTACATGTAAATGAAAAGCTTATCTTCTGAAAAATTTTCTCAGGATTTCAATGTCAAGAGCCAATGTATAAGAATAATATATCACACTTTTGTTTACAAAGCTCTGTTAAATCTATGCTGTCACTGACTCACAACAATTGTTTAACATTCTTGTTTAAAATGAGGTAACAGACACTCAGATACACACTCCTCAGGCTTCTTTTCTTTCCCTTGTGTTACGGGATCCCCACATTATATCCCAGCTCTTCCATTTTCCTTGTCGATCATTTCTAAGCCAACCACAGGTCTATGCATTTCAAGGTACTATGCTGATATCAACTTCTTGCTTTGCATAGTTCAATTTATTTTATTCAAACTTTTATTTTTAAACAAAATAAGTTGATTGTGATAATTTATGGTCTCAGACCCTATTTATGACAATATCTGGCACATAGAAAGGATGCGGATATTTGTTCAATGAGTGCATAAAGCATATAAGATATAAGGAGAAACTTTTAAAGGGTGAATTCCATGTTTAACTGCTCACAAAGAAGGGAGTCATTTGGAGGGCAGAGGAAATGAAAATGGAAACTGAAGTCATATAGTGCCTTGTTACTCAAGGCTCAGCTTGTGAACCAGCGACATCACCATCAGCTGGGGAATTGTTAGAAATGCAGACTCCTGGGCTCCCTCCCAGGTCTCCACATCATTCTGACATTTTACAACCTCCCTAGGGATGAAGTTGGAGGTTCAGTGTCCAGGGCAATAGTTCTCAACTGTGATCACACATTAGAATTACCTGGGAAAATAAAAATAAAATAACATGGCCAGTCCTCACTCATAGATCATTTAAATATGATCTGTGGATATGGGGACCAAGTATAGATTTTTCTTAAAATCCCTCTGATGATTTTAGGGAGCAGCCAAGACTGAGAATCATCACTGCAGTAATGTAGAGTCCTCAGAGGACATCATAACATCTCAGCCTATAGTTGTCAAGACACTGGATTTAGTGTGAAATACTTAATCTCACTGGAGCCTAGTTATCTCATTTTTTATAAGGGAGGGATTATTTGAAGGTCTCTTAAACTTATTATATTCCTAACATTTAGTGATTCAAAGAACGTGGATCCCTATCTCTAGTTTTTCCTAATCATGTTGAAGATTCTTCACAGATGTGGTTTTATGGGAGTGTTATACTAAATCATCGGCAATCATTCAAAAAACTCCCATCAGACTGAAAGAAATTGGTGTGGTCCATGCTTCTTCACTCTACATTCATGCCTTTCTTTTGTGGTTTCAAATCCAACCATTTTTATGACATACGTTTGGCTCTGCACAGGAAGAGACTTCAAAGACCTTGACTCAGTACTAGCTCGGTTCTTGCTCCTGGAGACAGAGATCTCACCTAGAGGGATTTTGCTTTGGTGGATTTTCTTTGACTTTTTTCCCTCCTGACTTTATCTCTGGAGTACAGCGTCATGCAGAGCAATCCTAGGAGATGTACAGAAGGGGAGTTTGAGGATACATGGGAAACTTATGAAGCAAATGTGAAGAGAATTGCCTCTGTTTATGAGGCAGTGGGGAGCTACTGAAATTTTTGCAATGAACCTATTATCTGAATCACGGAGCTATTTGTTGAATGAATGAATACATGTGTGTATAGTAAGTATTTAAGAGAAAGATATAGCTGGTTGCTTGGTTAAAAAAAGACAAGATGCCTAGTGGCTTAACTCCAAAATGGGAATAATGAATTAGATGTGGGAGGTAATAAACAACATACAAGGAACAGGAGGATAAGAGAGAAGTTGGCACCTAATAGAACTTAGAAGCTACATATCACATCACAAAATTCTTCTCAAACTGTAACATACATAACATAGCCTGTGTAGGAATTACCTGGAGAATTTATAAACACACTTATTCTTGGTTCTGCCCCTTGAGATTTGATTTAATGGTGTGAGGCAAAACCCAAGAATTTATATTTTGAGTATGTTCCCAAGTGATGCTTATACTGCTGATCTGAGGACCACATTTTGTATAGCACTGCATTAGTGTGTGGGACGTGGAGTCAGAATATTTTGTTTTCAATTCTGATTCTGCTATCTACTGACTGTGATATCTCCAGAAAGTCTTTTACATCTCCTAGGACAGTTTTAAAATACAATAATGTAACATTTACTTTGGATCTTGTTAAAATGCATAGTCTGATCCAGTTGGTCTGAAATGGGGAATGAATTTCTGTATTTCTTACAAGCTCCCAAGTGATACCCAGGTTGTTGATCTATGAACCAGACCCTGATAGCAAGTTCCTTGGCCATTATTTATCCCATACTTTACATGCTTCTTACTACAGTGAAATAGAAGCATGTGAATAAAAAAAACTGCAAGTTGTGAAGCAAAATGTAAATGTGAGTTGATAGTAGCAAATTGATAAAGGAAATGGAAATGATAACTCCGAGTTTTAAGCTGACTAACGAGGAGAATTTGATAACATTTATAGAAATAGAGAAGTCAGGAAAAAGAACTGGTTGAAGAAAGATGTTGATTGGGGGAAAAGTAGCAGGCAGTTGAAAACATACGACAGAAATAAGCTTGAAAAAAATTTAGTCTTGAGATACCAATTTAGGAGTTGTACAGATATGGTGGAATGATATTTTTGAGTATGTGGGTGTATAGAAAGATTAGTTACAGAATCTGGGAAAGAGATAACGTGGGAAATATGAGAAGGAAGAGGTATTAGCAAAAGATAGATCATATTCTAGCACCTTGTCATAAAGACATTATTTGTCCAATGCTGAACTGTATCAACAGATTTTACATCCTCATAATTGAGGATAACAATTATTTGAGGTTTCTAGGCATTCTCTACCTTAGACATGATGACAACATCTCATTCATGTGTGAAGTTCATAAGCAACTATTCTGTGGATGGTGGAAGATACACATCCAGTATTTGTCCTGGACCAAGTTACAGGCATTGAGAAAACAGAGCAACTGAGTGAGATCATGAATTTTATAAAATATAAAAGGAAGTATAAGCAAGGGATTCTGCAACTGGTTTTCCATAATGAAAGATGCTGATTCTTACCTCATCAGTCAATTCAGATATTTGGACATTTATGAAGCTTGAAAGAAAATGCAGTTCAGTAGCTTATGGAGAATAGCCTTTCACAGTGATGACTGATCCATTGGGTAGAAAAATAAGTGGTTTGTTTGATTCTTAATAATTGCATAATTTTAAAGACAGGCATGATTGAAGACACCAAAGTGATAAACTATGTCATGATGATGTTATGATGCTCTTAAGGATGCTTCCAAATAATGGCTTTGGATACTAAGAAAGATTAATAAGAATTATTCATCCTTTTCTTTCTTTTCTTTTTCCCACAAATCAGGCTCATTTTCTTTTCAGGTACTTTTATCTTCCCTCTTAAATTTTAAAGTATGGAGTATTAAAATCTGGATATTTTAAAGTTTGATTTGTAATCATCTAAACTCCAACTCAACAGAGGTCTTTTTCTAGCATTGATTTAGTCTCAGAGGGTCATTTATAAACACATTCATTATAGACACACTCCACAAATATTCCGTAATACATCAATCACTGGGCTGTTTATGTTAAGAGACACAATTGAAATTGAGCAATACAATTCAATAAAATTGCTGGCCTATTTATTTATTCATCTAAACCCTAGTTGCTCAGTTACTGTAAACAGATTCATTGAAAACAAGTCACTTTTCTGTTGTTTCATGATTGATCTTCTCAAACACATGATTATTCTTAATTCAGACAAAATATTTCATTTCTTTTAGTACATAAAAAGGAATTAGAGCCAGCTGAATGCAATAAGGGATGAGGAAGGAAGACACTTAATAAAAGGAAATTAAACCTGTTTACAAGTCTGGGATCTAAACATTTGTGAGGTTTGTGGTTTTGGAAATTATATTCATATGTTAGAGAAGAAAATGATGAGGACTGGATAAACATGAGTTTAAAATGTCAGATTCTTATTCCTTTTTGCATCCAAAGTACCTCTTTAAACAGAGTACCCCTTACTTTCAAGAGAGATTCCATCCAGGAAAAGCACCAGCAGACAGTGGACAGAGAGAAATGCAGTTTTTCTGAGAACATCAAGGCATATACATGACTCAGAAGGTAGAGTTAAAATATGGATGTATTCATAAAAACAATTAATGTATATAGTGATCATGAGATACACCAAATTATCATCTCATGAAAGTAGTGAATCTCGGTTTCCTAAATCTGTTTTTTGTTTCCAGTTCTTCCACTTTGAATATATGATACTGAAAATATGCTAAATGTGGCCCTTGGGTAAATTAGAAACAGAAATTGGTGGAACATTAGGAAAACATTTTTTCTTATTTCAATTTAAAATGTTGTGTTTATTTAGAACGTAAAGAAAGTTAATGTAAGTGCATTCTGGAATCATAAGGATGACCATCTGCTAGCCAATTGGTATCCTGGAGTTTCAGTGCCCCGTAGGCATATGTATTTATTTACATTTTAAACTTGATAATTTTCTTCAAGGGAATGAGAACAGTCAGGTTGAAGTTACTGTATACTGTAGATACATTAAACCTATGCACAGTGTACTACATACTGTAGAAGTCTTTTTAGATCAATGCGATTTTAAGTGATGGGTTTCCAAAAAAGATACCGGATTGCAGTAGCGTTTTAATTTGTGGGCTTTGGAATTTTGATGACAGGGAGTAAAAAAAAAAGGAAAGGCTGAAGGGAACTGGCATTTTAATTCCATGTGGCTGAGCTTTTTAGCTGCATTCAGACACTTCTATTTTTATTTCTTCAAGCTGGGCCCATTTCCAAGTAGGAAGCTGTGGAATTACTGCTCTCACTCCCACATTTAGTGCAATCCCCTATAATATTAAGGTTAGGTCAGCCTTTCTCTCTCCCCTGCATTAAACCTACAAATAGATCAGATTTCATGATAAGGAACAAGTAAAAAAGGACAAAAGATTTTAAGTGCAACACTGAACCAGCTTGACTTGAATGAGAATTAAATCAACTGCATAATCTAATGTTCACATAGTGCTTTGGCCTCGGATCCTGGTTGGTTTCACTCCATAGCATTTAAATTATTCTCTCTTTTATCCTTCCTCTTTTTCCTTATTACCCTGCTGTGTTCTGATACATTTAAAAAGATAGCTCTTTGTGTTTCATGCAATGGAAAAATTGCTGAAGTCTTAGCCTTGAAAGGCGCTGACTGTATCTAAAAACAGAAAAAAAGCACCCCTTTGCCCCGCCTCCCTTTGGTTGTTTGGAAACAGCTGTTTGACGCCAAGTTTGTACTTCACTCTTATCAGCCCATTTGGTGAGATCAGAATGTGCCTGAGTAACTCTGAAGGTTAAAATACGTTGACTGAATTTTCTGCTGCTAACATTCCAGAAAGCCAGCTAATACCATCACGGACTGTCAAGAGCAGCCTGGCTCTGTCTTTCTCACAATCATGACACAGGATGGAAATATTCCTGGCTTCTGTACATCATAATCCTTGCACAGTGTGTGTCACACTGAGAGTAAGCACAGCAGGATGGCCCACCAATGGGCCCGACAGATCTGGCCTGCTGACGTATGGTATGGAATAGCTTCTCCAACATAAAGCACCATCACATTGACTTGTATGATTGATTCAGGGGCCAAGTGTTTATTTTTATTTTCTTTTTCTTAACCATGGGTGTTTGATTTATGGCATCTTTAACATTTGTTTGAGAAAACTGGGTGTTATGATTTTTGTATTCCATCCCATAATCATTTTAGCCTTCCCAAAATGATGCTCCACTGGGCTCAATTGCTACTTGTGTCATAGATGCCCTTTCTAGTTCTTACTTTGAGTGCAACCTAAAATCCCCATTACACAAGCAGAAGGCTCTTTAATCATTCAATCTTCTTACAGAATTGAATCATGCCATATTATTTTTGTTATTTAGCACTTGAAAGTATTCACTGACCATCAGGAACTTTTAAATAGTACAAAATCCTTTTTCATGAGCTCATGCTAATGATACATTCTTCTTAGCTTATAAGTGTCTTCTAAAAGATGCTAAGAATTAATCTTGCAATTTGTGGCATGCTTACATTTATTTCAAAATAATGTACAGTGTTTTGTCAGTTATTTACCAACTTTTTTGAATGTTTACATGATGCCTATCATCGAAATACTCAGTGACTTTGACAAGTGTGCTGTGTTAGCAGAAAATAATGTTTAAGGGAGAAACAATATTCTTTTTCACTTGGCTACCTCAATATAGCAACAATTGTAATTACCCTGTGACTTGCTGAACAACCGTTAGAAGGAAAGAGCAAAATATACATCAGCCAGTCACCCAACAGATAGATACTGCATATTCACTCTGTGTAGATTTCTCTCTAAGGTATCATGGGAGACCCAAGAAATATAACCATCATCCAAAGGAAAGAAGATGAAGTTAGGATAAACATAAATCTTAAAAAGCTTCTAACTGATTTTATTCTTCTTTGCCCCTCCTCTAAACTTAGATCGTGTCTTGACATCAAAGGTGTGACATTTGGACTAAAGACCAGTGAGCTTTGTGGAGAATCATTATTGAACAAAATACATATCATCAGATTTAGGGGATTTGAAAGGCATTTTTTCTGAAGACCAATTAAATATACCTAATGGGATAAAGGAGACCAAATTACATTCTTACATGAGTGATACATCTTAGTTTCCCATATTTGTTTTCTCTATCTAGTTTATTTTCTTTGCATGAATGACATTTAAAAATATGTTAAGTTAGTGAACTAAGATCAGGATATCCATATATAACTGTATTTTAGCCAAAGATGTTTCAACAGTGTGTGATTGCTAGAGCTATTTATAATTAGACTCTGTATTTTAATATTTATAATATTTTGACTTAGGAAATTTTTTTTCACTGTATACAGTTATTTGAAGGGAGTAGTGTTAACCCATGAACTGTTCATCAAGCTCATGGGGAAATGGCTGCAAAGAAGGAATTGTCAAGTGGTGCCCCTGATTACTTTGAGAAGAGTTGGTCTCTTTTGGGGGAAGCTGAAAGAGATTTATTTAAGAAGAAGGATTGAGAGTTGTCCTTTCTCTCCAACTCCTACCTGAATTCAGATTACTCATTCTAGATGCTGTTTTTATCTTCTGAAATACCATCCCAATTTCAAAGAGATTTAGTTTAACTTTGGGGAATTTTCCCATCTACAAGGCTTACTTCCATTCAAGGCTCTTAAAGATGTTTTAATATCTGTTCTGGTAGTTCATGCCCTAATAGCACCTGGATGAGTTTCTTTCTAAAATTTTATAGGTTCAGATGTTGTTTCTAGTCCAAATATAAGTATGTTCTAGGATCTCCACCCAGGGCAACATTAAAAAACCTCAGGGTAGAGCTAAACTGTATGTGTGTGTGTATGTGTGTGTGTGTGAAAATGCACTTATTTTGAGGAGAAAGGTATATTGAGAAGAACAGGCTAAAAAGTACAATGAAGTTTAGGGACTGTTGTGAAGATAAAACTGCACTCATGCACAAAAGCTTACAAATATAAAATTAATTATCTTTGATTATGTGGATTATGCCAAAAATTGAATTGTTTTATATTAGTTTTTTCTTAAACACTAATTTTATATGAAAAGTAGAATTTTAAAAATGTAATTATTTGAAATGTGAGGTGAATTTTAAAAATGTAATTATTTGAAATGTGAGGTGATTACTTTGCTTTCAAAGAAATATTGCACCTCTGCACTCTGAAGCAAGTCAACTAACTTGTCTGATTGCAATTCCTCTTCTGCAAAATGAGGAGTTTGGACTAGGTTTCTCTGAGATTTCTCCAGGTTCCAGTACTGAATGGCTCTGCACACATTTTATGAAACTTATCACATCTTAATTTATCAACTTAAAGTTATATATTTGTACATAGGCTCTTCTTAAAATAATTTCACACCATTGGTTTTGTTATGCTTCCTTAGTGTTCAGGGGGGAATTAAAAATAGAGGAGAACTGGCAATAGGCAGGAATAAAACAGTTCCCGAAGCTCAAAGAACTAAACGGTACTGTAGGTGATACAATTTTTGAGGAATACTTGAGGAAAAGGAAAGTCACTGTAAAGTGAGTGTCTATTTTGTGCCACACATATTGTATATGATAGTTATTTAATTCACACAACTCTTAAGTGGGCATTAGTATCCAATTTATAGCATTTGGTAAACTGGCTCAATAGAACCCAAGATCCATGGAGTGAGGATGTAATGCCTCTCTGATATTTGGTATTTGAGTGACTTCCAAGCCCTTACATGCTCCTACCAGATCACAATGTGATCTTTGTTAATCAGGGTGGTAAAGCAAAGAGAAGTGTGTATTAGAGAGCCGAATGGCATGTACAATAAAGAGCTTTTTATCTAGGTTCTCTTATAGTTTCAAGATCAATACATTTAATTAACCTTTAAAATTTTATTAGAATATTTCTTACCCAATTAAGAATTAAAAGAAAGTAGAGGCTATTATATATGGTGCTAAGGAAGACTTATGTCTGTTGATTAATTATAATGTTAAAATATTGACTAAATAAATAAAGATCCAAGCTGGGAGCTCTTTAGCTTATCATTATCTTTTTTCATAACATAGAAATACTGTCACAGGAATGATACACACATTAAAAATTTAACCTCTATGAGAGATTTCCTAAGCAAGTATTATTATTTTGTACAAGGTTTGTATTGCATATCAAATACATTAATGAATATTGAGGGCTCTTTGTTCATGTCTATGAAGTGAAGGATAGTTTATGTTTATTCTTATAATAACCAAGAAGTTATCAAGTATTTATTATTGTATTGAGGCAAAGAAAAACAGTGAGAAGCAGGAAGACTGAGTCTATTTTTAAAATGAGAAAAATGCAGTTAATCCTTTTTGGGGTATAAGAATTTTCCAAATTATTATAAATAGAATGGCCTATCTCAGCTTGATTACTTCAAAACAGCTTCCTGCAACCTCCCACCAAGTAGATGAGCAATTAGTATAATCACAGCAATAAGTCAAAGACACTTGCTGTTCAAACTTGTGTTGCAACTCTTATTTTGGCATTACTCCTAAGCTATTCCAATGGCACATACAGAGACATGCATGTGCATATTTAATAAAATTTTACTTGGTAAAAGGCAAAATGCCTAGGGATGACTTTTTTTTTGTATCAAGGTTAAATAAAGGGCCCTGAACAAGTCAAGCTGTGCTAAAAGGAACAGTGGCCACGGCTGGGATATTCTTTTACCCCAAACAGTTGTGCAGATGGAAGTCTGGCCAACAGAACCATAAAGCATCAAGTCTAACTGTGAGTCAATCTGTCAGCACAAGTGCAAGGTGACTCAGGAAAAGCTTGCATTTTGTTTCCTGACACATATTCAGAGATTCTTGTACATTTATGTGTGTTGGATATTGTTGGCAGGAAAGGATAAAAACTACTTCACGAATGGGAAGAGTGAACTTTGAACAAGTGATTATCTGCTAAAAAAAGAGTGTAACCAAATGAATTTAATTTTTAAAATAAATTTTCAATACGTGAATATTAAAACTACTCTGTATCTACCTATCAGTTTGAGAGACTGCTATAATACATGTGCATTTTATACTACTGGGTTGATTCAGTACAAAAGGAGTTATTTCTAAGAAGAAGCACTGCAATAAAATACATTTTGTAATGCCAATCATGTGATCTTTTTTGCTGTTTTTAGAATATCTAGTTGTGAGGGTTGCTCTGAGTCTCATCCATGTAATTGTTCAACCAATAACTCAAGTTCCCAGATATTTGGTTTGTTGGGGTAACTGATGCGCCAGTTGTGATGATTTTTGATCTTTAACTAGTTTGGAAGTTCTTCTATGCATGTTTCCAAATGCTTCCCTACTTTTATCTCTAATTAAGGAAATTCACAAACTTATGGGAAAATGTCAACTTTAACTTTTCATGAATCTGCTGAATGAACAGAGCAAAATGCATTGACTAAATTGTACTTATTAGAAGGCAAATAATAAGCTCCTTTTGTTATTTTTCATTGTGAATATGTATTTTTTATGGCCAAAATAAATCTGACTTTGCTGGCTAACTGATGTATAGGAAAACATGAAAACACATCAGCACTTAGTTTGTGTTCTCAGGGAATAGTATTTTATATACCTGAGAGACTTAGCTCATCGAATACATGGTTTTAAGAGAGATTATTGGTAACACTCAAGCATCAAGGCATAAGATCAAAATGGAAAAAAGAGAGAGGACACAAGATGAGTTTGTAATAGTATAAATTTTACCAAAACTAGATACTGGAAAGATGAGAACAGCAGGAAGACAGAAGAAATTCTAGAGGCAGAAATTCAAGGTCATAGGTTAATTCCATATAGGAATCTGAATCAGCTGACCAAGATAATTGCAAACCTTGACATTATTTTTAAAAGTCACAAAAGGAAAAGAATAATAAGCATTTAAATGTGTAATTTATCATTGATGCTATAACATGATGACAGCCAACTAGAAGAATGAAGTTACATCAATATAAATGTGTTACTATTTGAAATACAAAGGCAAATACTTGCTAATCTTGTGAAAATGTGGCTTAAATTTGAAGAATAACTTCAGTTTCAAGTAATGTGGGTGTTATGGGCTGAATTGTGTCACACAAAGTTCATATGCTGAAGTTCTGATCCCTAGTACCTCAGAATGTTACTGTTTGGAGATAAAGTCTTCAAAGAGATAATTAAGTTAAAATTAGTCAGTAGGGTGGGCCCTTAATCCAATTATGTGAACACAGAAGGAAAAGACAGCCAATGAGAGAAGCCACAGCAGAAATCAGCCCCACCATCACCTAATTATGGTCTTCCATCCTCCAGAACCATGAGAAAATAAATTCCTGTTGTTTGAGCCACCCAGTTCGTAGTTCTCTGTTATGGCAGCCAATGAAAAATAGTACATTAGGTTAGCATTTTATCCAAAGGACGTTAGAAAGAAGAAATCAATCTCCGCAGAGCTTGAAAAACTGATGATTGTTATGTTCTTAGAAGGACATAAAAATACTCCTAGATTTTACCTGGCCTAAGTACTTTGGTGGTCAAGAAGCATCCTGAGGGTCCACATTGGTTTTTTCTTACAAAATGCCTTGGAGATAAATAATAATTACCTACAAAGCTGGATGGAGAAAAACTTTTTTAAATCTCAAGGCCTTTGGGTGAGGGCAGATGTATGTGTGGGTGGGGAGTCCTCTGTTTTCTGACTGATCTGTGATGTCTATCCTAAGGAAGGGTACTAAGTGGCCACATGTTAGCATATGATGCCTTGGAATTAAATTGTCCATTTCTCTTATTCAAAATATCTTTTGGGTATGAATCAGATTGCTCATGGGTCATTATTTTGATCACCTTGGACTTGGGACTGTGTCATTTAGTGCCTGAATTCTTTACTTGACCCAATAAAGAAGTTTAGATATAATTGAAACCTATGAGGCAAATTAAAATTTTCAAGTGTTGAATTGTTTTGGGGTAAGGCAGGGCGAGGGAGGCATCCTATAATTACTGCTTTTTAGTAGATGTATTCCTTCAACAAAATGATAAGGCTAGATAAGGTTGCTACTTAGATGGCACAGCTACCTAAAGAATTGATGTCTATATTTTGCAGAATTTAAACCTCACAGATACATTTGATACTGAATGAACAGCAAAATACAATGGTTAGTGGCAATCATCTTGTCTGGAGCCCAAGGAATGGAGAATGGTAGTGTACTTACCTGTCCCTTCCCTCATATGACCTGCATTCCCAAAGATTATAAGATCTGGAAGACCCTTGGCTTCCAGAAATATGATGCAAAGACATGTCACTTGTTTCTTTTTTCATTTTGATGCACCTTAGTGGCTGGAGTTAATACTGCTAAAATCAAGGACCAACAGGCTTCGATTCTTTCACTGAGGAAAAGCTCTGAAACTGAAAAGATTTGTTCCCAGTTGTTCCTTCTCTCTTTCATCAGGGAACCTGGAGAATTGGAAGTAGTTCTCCCTCCTCTGGGCACAGGGTGTCAGTTTTGATACTGACCAGCAAGCTTTCGGCAGCTACTGTTGGGCAATTTGCTGAGGGAAGGGAGGAAGCTGCCATAACTGGATTAAGTATCAAAACATCATTTTCAAAGGGATGCTCTGTTTGACTTGCAACTGCGTTCCTTTCTGGATAAAATCTTCCTTTGCCAATTGCTGGCTAATCAATATTCTCAGTACCATCTCCAAATCCCTCAATATTCAGTGTTATTTTTAACATTGGATCTATAGTAGAACACCTTTTATTCAACAGAATTCTGAAATTAGAGACATAAAGATGACAGAGAAAGCAATTTAGAGATGGATAAATAATATAAAAAACCAAGGAGACTATTTCCATATAACTTATTCTGCATATTACATCTATATTTTTATAAATTAGTTTTTTAAAAACTGAACTAAGTATGCTTAATTTTTAAGCACTTTTTAATCAAGCATTTTTTTTCTGTCCTAAGTTTATCAGTTGCAAATTAATCCATTACATTAATTTATCATTGTGCCTTTTCTACTGTGTCTCTTTAAACAGTTTGCAATGGTTCTTTGAGATAGTTACTCTTGTCCTCATTTTACAGATGTGATACTAAGGCAGAAAACAGTAAGGTAATTTACTCACGGTTTCCCAGAAATCTGTACTATGTCAACTTCAAATTAAAAATCATAGGGCATGCTGGGGCATATGTTGGACTTCCCTTTGATTAATAAGGCAGAGCCTGGTCTTGATGACCTCTCAAGGAAGCTTTCAGCTCTGTAATACTAGGATCTTAATTCTGATGAATGATCCTGATGGTAACTAGAACCAATCTATTCCCCTAGTTCAAAATGTAAGACATGGAACTGATAGAAATGATAATTTCTCTACTCATTTGTAGAGAAGAAAATTCATTTCTGCAAAGCATTGTTATATTCTGATGTATTTGTGAGTGGGTTGAAGGAAGAAGGGCCTTTCTCATTCACACAGTTGTCTGGAAACTCTGGAGATTTTGAATAGGGGGTGGGACACAGTGGGAAGTTTGGTTCCAGCAAAGTGAATGACATGTTTGTACCAGACAATGTAGTATAGGTTCGCCGAACCTTCTAGTCCAGGCATGAGCTCATTGTGCTCACAGAATAAACTGATGATATTCAGATTTTTACCAAGACTAATTAAACAAGTTGCAAATTTCCCAGTAGATCTGTGACTAAGGTGTGAACGTTAATTTTTTTAATTAACAAATTAATTTTGTGTCATCTTCTTCATTAAATTATTTATTTTAGTTCCAATTGATTCTTGGGGCTTAGGAAAAACAATAATCTTATCTGATTGTGACTAGAAAGGGGAGAAAATACTTCATTTTTTCCATCATTGCTTTTGAACTCTAAAATGGCAGGCTTAAAATAAAGACAGAGGCTTCCCTGAGTGGAAATACGATCACAGTTATTGTGTGTCAATTTCTCTGGAACATTAAGATTGTCTTTTCTACGGGCAGTATGTTTATCACCCTGGAAACCTTGCCAAGGATTTAATGTGGGTGTGGGGAACTGGAGGATGTATCAGGATTTGGAAGAAGTCCAGCTTTTTGTTTCTTTCATGCCCTAACTTCTCTTGTTCATCTGACTTAAATTTCTGAAGTGCTGAAGGATCTAGAAAACAAGGTCAATTTATATATATTTAGATAATTTGGAATTCTGGTCAAGAAATGGAAAGAACATTTGCTGACAGAAGAATGAAATATAAGAAGAGAACCCTTTTAATATTTTTGAAAGCACCCAGGTTGTATAAATTAGTCTGTCATACAATGTAGGCTATGCAAATCTATGTATAAGAGAAAAAAATTGATCTGAAGACTATTTATGATTCACTGGTAGACAGTTTACTTCCGGCTGTATCACATATTCTCCCCTGGGATAACCTATCTGCAGGTACAGAAGTGTATATTATGTTGGTTTGGGCTGATGTAAGTCATACTTAATGTGAGCTGAAGCAGAGATTAACTACTGGGAGATGCAGATGAACTTTTCATCATGATGAGTTATTTAGGGATACACTGTTCAATTACAGAATTGTGCCAAAGTTATAATTCCATGAACCTGAAATAGAAAAATACTAATGAAAGAGCAAACTTCTCAATAAATTATGGGACCTTCAGAAAATTTTATATTTTCTCATTTTTGATAAATGTTCTCATAAACATCTGCAAAATTCACGTTTTGATGCCTCCGGTGTCTGTCAACACTTGAAGACATATAGCACCGTGGTTTGGTGGCTAAGCTGCCCTGACAGGAGAGCCATATCATAATTGTTCCATAACCAAAGGAAAAAAGTAAGGGATACCATTAGAAAGCAAAGGTGTAAAACAATGATGGTGACAGAAAAAGCCATAAATAGTACCTTAATGTTTTTTAGAAATCAGAATATATTTGAAAGTTTCTGGAATCTTATGGTAAAATATGACTGAAACTGACCAAAAAAGAGAAAGTGAAAATGTTCCTTATGATAGTGCATGTTTCACAATGTCATTCTATAGTAATGACTAGAGACTGAATTTTAGATATTACAGACTACCCTCTTATTTGACATTCACTGAGAAAGGGGACATTGTTTTCTCAAATTATCCCCAGTTTAAAAATTTTATGTGTCTTTCTTCTAGATTTCAATCTTTTAAAAATCTTTGTATCAAAATTAAAAGCAGGTGAGGCTTAGAACCTCCCCCCCCACCCGTTCTGAGAGAAATCTTCCGCATCCGTGGATGTTTTATTGCCTTTGTCTAGCTTGGATTAACACTTGGTCTACAGGCACACACCTGATCATCTACATTTGCCCTCTTACAGCACTAAACTATGTTTTCTACCTTTATCTTGCATCTACCTACCACTTCAGCATTTTATTAAAAATAATAATAATAAAGAGAGAAATTGGGTATCCACATATAAATCAAGTATAAAAATCAAATGAATATTCATATTTGAACTGATTGTTTATAGTTCATAATGCGTGATCAAAACCGAAAGTTTCTGTGATGACTGCCCTTGTACTGTTCACCATGTAACTTATTCACTATGTAAGAATTTGTTCTCCATGTAAGAACTTGTTCATTATGCTTCAGAAGATTGGAGACAGACGAAAATTAGGCTTGGGGTGGATTAATGATTGTGCATTGAGCATTGACTCCCCTATACGGAATTTTATTGTTGTTAATGACCATTTGATCAATAAATATGAGAGATGCCCTCTCAAAAAAAAAAAAAAGTACAGACTTCCAACTGTAAAATAAGTAAGTAACCGGGATGTAATGTATAGCATAAGGAATATAGTTAAAATATTGTAACAACTTTGTATGGTGATAGCTGGTAGCTAGAATTATCATGTATATAAATGTTGAATCACTGTGTTGTACACCTGAAACTAATGTAATACTGTGTGTCAACTACCCTTCAATAAAAAAAAAAAATTAAAAGCCCAAGTCTATAGGAAATGACACAAATGCTTAACAAAAGATTTGTATCATATATTTAAAAGATATTGTCATGGTTAGGCTAACTTGGACGAACATATCTTCTGGCTATTTCAAAGTGATTTGGGTAGATACATAGAATTTTCATATAGGGATGCAGACCTACTTCAGTAATATAATTAATAGAACTTCCAAAGATCAGTGTAAAAAGTAAAACCTCATGAGAATGTGAAGCTGACACCTTAATAACATTCATTATGTTTATTTTCAATAAACAAATTGGAATACAAGTGTAGAAAATCAAGTAGAATTCGAGTTACATTATGCTGAATGGGTTAGGCATAGAGCATTACAAAATGTAAAGCTTTAATATAATTTAACATTTTATTTGAATATAGTAATTAGTATCTAATGTGTTTTTTGAGTCATAGGGTTTAGTCAACTTAGTTTCTATACTCTAAACAAAGCTGCATTTTTAATTTGCCTTCAGCAATTAAGTAAATGTTCCAAAGAAATGATTAATAACCTAGATTCAGATGGGAAAAATCTTTCTAGTTATTATAAAAAGAAGCCCCAATTTCCATTAAAATGCATATGGGCATTTTACATGGGTATATGAGCAACCAGATTTATGGCCAAGAATAGGAAACACTGGGACAATTGAATAAAAAACTTTTAATTGTTTAATTTTAGACACATGTGAAACATATTTCAATCCAGCTGTAATATATAGATTGTATTAAAAAATCATGTAAATCTGTTTTTCAAGTTCATATAATATTAGAGAAAACTCAGATATTTTACTTCTTTTTTAACAGATTCGTTACATGTAGGTTTCATTTATTTAATACTGAACAGGATTCAGGAAAGGATTTCTTTTTTTAAATCATATAAGATACCTGAATATGCTCATAGGCTTTGATAGATATTCCAGTAGAAGGATTATGAGACCAAAAACTGATGAAACAGTTCACAATCCTGGAGAAGAGGAACGACAGAGATAGGCAGAATGGATGTCAAAATTTTATGAGCTGCAACTGGTAAAGAAGGACCTCTAATTCAAAAATTTTCTTTTAAATACTATGAATACTTTGTTTCTCCAACACAATCCTAGAAAATGCCCAATTACTCTGTTATCTTGTGATGTTTACAAACATGTATAAGTGATGAAAAGCATTTCTGGGAATTTGAATAGCTTTGTATAGTGACATATTCATCTTTGGGTTATTCACTTCTTTGTCCATGGCTTTCTCTTCCCACATTGGCTCCAGGAGAATCAGAAATTAGCAGGAAAACAAAGAGCAAGTATCAATCATTATTCTGTTGGTTAGTTTGTTGGTTTTCTATTTTGTTTTCAAACTTTACAATGTGCTGTTGGAGCATCATCAGAGATGACTGGAAGTTGAGGGGAGCAAAATCTTCATTACCAGCAGTCGCAGTGGGTGAGCAAAGCCCGTGCCTCAGATTATCTACTGCCTTTTAAGAGAGAACCTTGTCACAGCAGTGCCAGGGTCTGCACTTGCCCCTCGTGTCATTGGTGGGTGGAGTTGCCATCAGAGGCTCTTTGATTGTTGCTCATGGGCCATCTAACAATACTGATGGCTGCTTGTATCCTGAAAGTTTGTAAGCTCTGTTTCCCCTCGATTGTATAGCCTTGCACATTTACATTCCCCATATACAGAATGGGGTCCTTGGCAACCAAAGTGACCCCTTGTCCTTTAAGAGCATGGAAAGTTTTGACCCCTCAGCCACTTATATAGTTATTCACTGGGGATACATCCAGGGCCTTTTGGAACGAAAATATAGAAACAGCAAGAACTTATGTTTAGGTAGTACCTTACAATTCTCAAAACCTTTAATACCTCCATTGGTGTTCCAACTATGGCTAAGTGGTACTACCATGGTTATAGTCTGACTTTTTGAGACCTGAAACTTACAGAGTTGAGAGACCTTTTCTTTAAGAAAAATAATAAAAATGTATAATTGCAAAATAGGTAATGAAGTAACTGTTTCTTTAGAAGAAGTTAGAACAAATTACAAAGTTTAAAGTGATAAATATTATCAAATCATAAAATCCATAGAAATGAAAGTAGTTTTAAGGAATCAGCTGCCCCAAACTTGTCAAATTTAAATAAAATATTCTAGATGCTTTCTCTGTCATTTATACATGTTAATAGCTTATAATAGTTTCTATAGAAACAATAGAAAGACAATTCATTCTTTCTTTTAGCATGATATCTTCTTTAAAAATTTAAACACTTAAAAATGTAATTAAAAGTAATTAAACTCAACAATGAGAAAACAACCCCATTAAAAAGGTGGACCAAACATCTTAACAGATGCTCACCAAAGAAGATGTTAGATGGCAAATTAAGCATATGAGAAGATGCCCCACATCATATGACATTAGGGAAATGCAAATTAAAATAACAATGAGATACCACTACATACCTATTAGAATGGCCAAAGTCCACAATGCTGACCCCACCGAGTTCTGGTGAGGAAGAAGACAGTGAGAACTCTCATCTGTTGCTGCTGAGAATGCAAAATGGTACAGCTACTTTGGAAGGCAGTTCAGTGGTTGCTTATTATACCAAATTTACTCTTACCATATGATTCAGTAGTCACACTCTGGTATTTACCTAAAAGAGCTGAAAAATTATGTCCACACAAAGACTGTACATGGATATTTAAAGCAGCTTTATTTGTAGCTGAAACTTGGAAACAACTTCCTTTTGACTGGATTCCAGAAATGTGTATGGCCACGGCAGTACCACCTGACCTGAGGAATGGTGAGACCCAGAGTAAGGAGACAGTGGTTTTAACAAACCACAGTTAATGTATCTTAGTTTGGCAAGTATAACAAATACATGACCATGTGCTTGTAGGGCCCAGAGCAGAGCCTTAAAGCCTTGGGAAGATTTTGTGCAAGTGAGGAACCACGAGGCTTAATTCTTATGGGCATCAATATTTAGCATCCATTCTTTTAATATTTTTCTCATTTGTAATTTTAATTGAAGTATTGCTATTCATTTTTTAAAAATTTTTATTAAAGTATGATTGATATGCACTCTTATGAAGGTTTCACATGAAAAAACAATGTGATTACTACATTTACCCATACTATCAAGTCCCCACTCACACCCCAATGCAGTCACTGTCCATCAGTGCAGCAAGTTGCCAGAGATTCACTATGTCTCTTCTCTGTGATACACTGTTCTCCCCGTGATCCCCCACACCATGTGTCCTAAACATAATATCCCTCAGTCCCCTTCTCCTTCCCTCCCCACCCACCCTTCCACACCCCTCCCCTTTGGCAACCACTAGTTCATTCTTGGAGTGTCTGAGTCTGCTGCCATTTTGTTCCTTCAGTTTTGCCTCATTATTACACTCCACAAATGAGGGAAATCATTTGGCATTTGTCTTTCTCCGCCTGGCTTATTTCACCGAGCATAATGTCCTCCAGCTTCATCCATGTTGTTGCAAATGGTAGAATTTGCTTCTTTCTTATGGCTGAATAATATTCCATCGTATATATGTACCACATCTTCTTTATCCATTCATCTACTGATGGACACTTAGGTTGCTTCCATATCTAGGCTATTGTAAAAAGTGCGGCAATAAACATAGGGGTGCATATGTCTTTTTGAATCTGAGAAGTTGTATTCTTTGGGTATATTCCAAGGAGTGGGATTCCAGGTTCAAATGATATTTCTATTTTTAGTTTTTTGAGGAACCTCCATATTGCTTTCCACAATGGTTGAACTAGCTTACATTCCTGCCAGCAGTGTAGGAGGGCTCCCCTTTGTCTGCATCCTCACCAACATTTGTTGTTCTTAGTCTTTTCGATGCTGGCCATCCTTACTGGGATGAGGTGATATCTCATTGTGGTTTTAATTTGCATTTCCCTTATGATTAGTGATGTGGAGCATCTTTTCATGTGTCTGTTGGCCATCTGAATTTCTTCTTTGGAGAACCGTCTCTTCATATCCTCTGCCCATTTGTTAATTGGGTTATTTGCTTTTTGGGTGCCGAGATGTGTAAGTTCTTTATATATTTTGGATGTTAACCCCTTGTCAGATATATCATTTACAAATATATTCTCCCATACTGTAGGATGCCTTTTTGTTTGTTGATGATGTCCTTTGCCATACAAAAACTTTTTTGTTTGATGTAGTCCCATGAGTTCATTTTTGCTTTTGTTTCCCTTTCTTGAGGAGATGGGTTCAAGAAGAAGTTGCTCATGCTTATATTCAGGAGATGTTTGCCTATGTTGTATTCAAAGAGTTTTATGGTTTCATGACTTAGATTCAAGTCTTTAATCCATTTCGAGTTTTCTTTTGTGTATGGGGTTAAACAATCCAGTTTCATTCTCTTGCATGTAGCTGTCCAGTTTTGCCAACACAAGCTGTTGAAGAGGCTGTCATTTCCCCATTGTATGTCCAGGACTCCTTTATCATATATTAATTGACCATATATGTTTGGTTTTATATCAGGGCTCTCTAATCTGTACCATTGGTCTATGGGTCTGTTCTTGTGCCAGTAAAAAATTGTCTTGATTACTGTGGCTTTGTAGTAGAGCTTGAAGTTGGGGAGCATAATTCCCCCTGCTTTGTTGTTCCTTCTCAGAATTGCTTTGGCTATTCGAGGCCTTTTGTGGTTCTATATGAATTTAGGACGATTTTCTCTAGTTCATTGAAGAATGCTGTTGGTATTTTGATAGGAATTGCATTGAATCTATAGATTACTTTAGACAGGATGGCTATTTTGACAATATTAATTCTTCCTATCCATGAGCATGGCATGTGTTTCCATTTGTTGGTATCTTCTTTAATTTCTCTCATGAGTGTCTTGTAGTTTTCAGAGTATAGGTCTTTCACTTCCTTGGTTAGGTTTATTCGTAGGTATTTTATTCTTTTTGATGCAATTGTGAATGGAATTGTTTTCCTGATTTCTCTCTCTGCTAATTCATTGTTAGTGTATAGGAATGCCACAGATTTCTGTGTATTAATTTTGTATCCTGCAACTTTACTGAATTCAGATATTAGATCTACTAGTTTTGGAGTGGATTCTTTAGGGATTTTTATGTATAATATCATGTCATCTGCAAACAGGGAAAGTTTAACTCCTTTCTTGCCAATATGGATGCCTTTTATTTCTTTGTGTTCTCTGATTGCCGTGGCTAGAGTGGGGAGAGTGGACATCATTGTATTGTTCCTGATCTTAAATATACCCATTTTGTTGAGAGTTTTTATCATGAATGGATGTTGAATTTTGTCAAATGCTTTTTCAGCATCTATGGAGATGATTATGTGGTTTTTGTCCTTCTTTTTGTTGATGTGGTAGATGATGTTAATGTATTTTTGAATGTTGTACCATCCTTGCATCCCTGGCATAAATCCAACTTGATCATGCTAGATGATCTTTTTGATGTATTTTTGAATTCAGTTTGCTAATATTTTGTTGAGTATTTTTGCATCTATGTTCATCAGGGATATTGGTCTGTAATTTTCTTTTTTTATGGTGTCTTTGCCTGGTTTTGGTATTAGAGTGATGCTGGCCTCATAGAATGAGTTTGGAAGTATTCCCTCCTCTTCTATTTTTTGGAAAACCTTAAGGAGAATGGGTATTAGGTCTTCACTAAATGTTTGATAAAATTCAGCAGTGAAGCCATCTGGTCTAGGAGTTTTTTTCTAAGGTAGGTTTTTGATTACCAGTTCAATTGCGTTGCTGTAATTGGTCTGTTCAGATTTTCTGTTTCTTCCTAGGTCAGCCTTGGAAGGTTGTATTTTTCTAGAAAGTTGTCCATTTCTTCTAGTTTATCCAGTTTGTTAGCATATAAATATTCATAGTATTCTCTAATAATTCTTTGTATTTCTGTGGTGTCCATAGTGATTTTTCCTTTCTCATTTCTGATTCTGTTTATGTGTGTAGACTCTCTTTTTTCTTGATAAGTCTGACTAGGGGTTTATCTATTTTGTTTATTTTCTCAAAGAACCAGCTCTTGCTTTCATTGATTCTTTCTATTGTTTTATTCTTCTCAATTTTATTTCTTTCTGCTCTATTCTTTACTATGTCCCTCCTTCTACTGACTTTGGGCCTCATTTGTTCTTCTTTTTCTAGTTTCATTAATTGTGAGTTTAGACTGCTTATATTGGATTGTTCTTCTTTCTTGAGGTAGGCCTGTATTGCAATATACTTTCCTCTTAGCACAGCCTTAGCTGTGTCCCACAGATTTTTGTGTTGTTGAATTATTGTTGTCATTTGTCTCCATATATTGCTTGATCTCTGTTTTTATTTGGTCATTGATCCATTGGTTATTTAGGAGCATGTTGTGAAGCCTCCATGTGTTTGTGCAATTTTTCATTTTCTTTGCATAATTTATTTCTAGTTTCATAGCTTTGTGATCTGAGAAACTGGTTCATACATTTCAATATTTTTGAATTTACTGTAGCTCTTTTTATGGCCTATATATATGATCTATTCTTGAAAATGTTCTATGTGCACTTAAGAAGAATGTGTATTCTGTTGCTTTTGGGTGTAGAGTTCTGTAAATGTCTGTTAGGTCCATCTGTTCTATTGTGTTGTTCAGTTCCTCTGTCTCCTTACTTATCTTCTGTCTAGTTGATCTGTCCTTCAGAGTGAGTGGAGTGTTGAAGTCTCCTAGAATGAATGCATTGCATTCTATTTCTCCTTTTAATTCTATTAGTATTTGTTTCACATATGTGGGTGCTCCTGTGTTGGGAGCATAGATATTTATAATGGTTATATCTTCTTGTTGTATTGACTCCTTTATCATTATGTAATGTCCTTCTTTGTCTCTTGTTACTTTCTTTTTTTTGAAGTCTATTTGGTCTGATACAAATACTGCAACTCCTGCTTTTTTCTCTCTGTTAGTTGCATGAAATACTTTTTTCCATCCCTTCTCTTTTAGTCTGTATATGTCTTTGGGTTTAAAGTGAGTCTCTTGCAGGCAGCATATAGGTGGGTCTTGTTTTTTATCCATTCAGTGACTCTATGTCTTTTCATTGGTGCATTCAGTCCATTTACATTTAGGGTGATTATCGATAGATTTTTACTTATTGCCATTGCAGGCATTAGATTAGTTGTTACCAAAGGTTCAAGGTTAATTTCCTTACTATCAAAGAATCTAACTTAACTCACTTAAGATGCTGTTACAAACACAATATAAAGGTTCTTTTCTTTTTCTCCTCCTTTTTCTTCCTCCTTCATTCTTTATATATTAGATATCATATTCTGTATTCTTTGTCTATCCCTTGATTGCCTTTGGGGATAGTTACTTTAATTTTCCATTTGCTTAGTAATTAGCTGTTCTATTTTCTTTACTATGGTTTTATTTCCTCTGATGACAGCTATTAAACCTTAGGAACACTTCCATCTATAGCAGTCCCTCCAAAATAGACTGTAGAGATGGTTTGTGGGAGGTAAATTCTCTCAGCTTTTGCCTTTCTGGAAATTGTTTAATCCCTCCTTCAAATTTAAATGATAATCTTGCTGCATAAAGTAATCTTGGTTCCAGGCCCTTCTGCTTCATTGCATTAAACACATCATGCCACTCCCTTCTGGCCTGTAAGGTTTCTGCTGAGATGTCTGATGTTAGCCTGATGGACTTTCTTTGTATATAATCTTATTTACCTCTCTGGCTGCTTTTAATAGTCTGTCCTTATTTTTGATCTTTGCCTATTTTGTTACTATATGTCTTGGTGTTGTCTTCCTTGGGTCCCTTGTGTTGGGAGATCTGTAGATCTCCATGGCCTGAGAGACTATCTCCTTCCCCAAACTGGGGAAGTTTTCAGCAACTACCTCCTCAAAGACACTTTCTATCCCTTTCTCTTTCTCTTCTTCTTCTGGTATCCCTATAATGTGAATATTGTTCCATTTGGTTGGTCTCTCAGTATTCTTTTATTCTTAGAAATCCTTTTTTCTCTCTGTACCTCAGCTTCTTCATATTCCTCTTCTCTAGTTTCTATTTCATTTATCGTCTCCTCCCCTGTAGCCAACCTGCTTTTAATACCCTCCATCATGCTCTTCAGCAATTGGATCTCTGACCTGAATTCATTCCTGAGTTTTTGGATGTCTTTCCATACCTCCATTAGAATGTTGATGGTTTTTATTTTGAACCACTTTTCAGGAAGAGCATAAGGTCCATATCATTTAAATCTTTCTCTGGAATTATATTAATTTTACTGTGGACCAGGTTCCTTTGGCGTTTCATGTTTGTATATGGCGCCCTCTAGTGTCCAGAAGCTCTACTCTGGAACTGCTCAGCCCCTGAAGCAATTTTGGGGGTCTCAGGGGAGCTGTATTGGTGCCTGCAGGGAGGAAAGAGCTGTTCCTTGCTTCCCGGCTGCTGTGCCTGTCTCCACTGCCTTAACCAGTGGGCCCAGCACACAGGTATAAGCTTTTGTCCCAGAGAAGCTGGATATGGATCCTGCTTTCCACAAGTGGCTGGAATCTCAGTCTCTCAAGCAATTCTGCCTGTATTAGCTTTCCAACCCAGTAATCATGTGAGTATCATGAGAGTACCATAAAATGTAGGTTTGTGCTCCCAGAGCAGATCTCCGGAGCTAGGTATTCAGCAGTCCCAGGCCTTCCACTCCCTCCCTGCTCTGTTTCTCTTCCTCCTGCCGATGAGCTGGGGTGAGGGAGGGGCTTGGGTCCTGCCTGGCCACAGCTTTGGTACTTAACCCTGTTTCCTAAGGTCTGCTCTTTTTCCAGGTGTATGCAGTCTGCCACCGTCCTCTTTCCTGTTGCTCTCTCAGGATTAGTTGCAACAACTGTATTTTCTAATTGTATACAGTTTTAGGAGGAAGCCTCTGTCTCTCCTCTCACACCGCCATCTTTAATTGCTATTCCTTTTTTTTAATGTTCTTATAAGCACCAAATTTTAATATCTAAGTCAATTTTGGGAAGCAAATACCATCAAGAACTTTCCTCCAGAACAAAACAAGGATGTTCATTCTCTCCGAACAACCAAATTCAAAGCCTACCAAAACAAAAACAGAAGAAACCCACACAGAAAAAAAAAAGTAACAAAAATCACATTCTAGGGGTTCAGCGCATTTAGGAGCCTTCGCTGTGCTGTCTAATCATCCTTCAGCTGACCTTATAAAAGAAAAATCACACCCTAGCTGATCAAAATATACATTTTCCACTGGTTTTTGTTAAATCAAAAATAATAATTAAAAAAAGAATACTTGAAGGAATTTGCAATGAGTTGTCTGGCTTGTTGCAATGCTGTGTACAGCATATGAAGGTCAGGAAGGCTATTTGCAGCACACATGATTAGGAGCCATTGATCTTCAAGGTTTACCTTTCTTCCAGACAGTGTAAAGTACCCACAGTTCTAAGTACTGAGGGATGCAGACAATCTCCTTTGATAATTCCTCAGGACAGTGCAAGCGCCCGAGCTGCTCTTCATAGGGTGACAGGGCTTCATCAAATCGACACAGTTCCTCTGTGAGATGCATTCCCCATCCTGTTTCAGTGCTTTCACTGAGAGGTCAAGAATCAGCCTGAGAAACTCCCTTGTGGAATGTTCCTCCAAAGCTGTGGAGACTGGGACGCTGGTCAGATCATTAATCATATCATCCAACTCCTTCCGTTCCTTGGCGAACCTCCTGCCGCTGTCATGAAGGCCCCATGTTCGCCTCATCGCTGCTCTCTGCCAGATTAACATCCCCACTAAGGACGAGCATGCTCCCCAATTTTAATATGTTCTGATAAGGCGAATCTTCATCATAACACCACTGCGTCTATGTCGTCGCCAACCAGCAGCCATCCGTGGGGGTCAGTATCTGTCGACGGCTGATCCTTGAACTATGGGTGGTAATCGCTTCACCCGCCCAGGGCTGTCCTGACTCAGTTCTTTCAATCTGTCTTCTATTTGATTTAAAAGACTATCAACTTCTTTGCCTTGCGAATCACCACCTGACTCTGCAGGTCCAGCAACACCGGCCCACGTGGGAAAATTCTCACACTGGCAAAGCTACCATTTTTGTTTATGTAGGTCCTGCCAGTATGTTCCGACTCTGTCCTCCCCTGTTCCTGGAAAACGGACCAGAGCTCTCTGAGAATAGTCTCAGTGCCAAGCATGCTGTGCGCCGGGGCCGCCATAGTGCAGCAAGGCCTTGGGCCGTCTGGGGGAGGCGGCCACGGGAGATGGGGCCATGCAGTGTGCTGGACAGCCAGGCAGGAGGGCAGCATCCGTTCTTTTGATCAGCTCAAGACTGATCCTCTTTCTCTCCTTATACCTAATTGATCTGCAAGCTCCGCTTGCTCAGCCTCTAAAAACATATCCCAAATTCAATGATTTCTAAGGAATTTTAGCACATGTACATTCGTTCAAGACACCAGCATCTTTTGCTGGGATTCTTGCCTCTCATTTTTCACACAGTAGTCAGAGTGAATTTTTTCAGAGGGAAATTGAATTATGCCTTTCCTACTTTCATTAACTTCTACTAACTCCTAACACATTGAAACACATTTCAAATCTACACTGGTCTGTCACTGACTATTTCTATGATGTGATTTTTCTACCAGTTTGTCTCCTCTCCACCTTTATTTTGTTAACCACACTGTAATATAGGATCCTTGAGAATGTAAAATAAAGATCCTTGTTCATCACCTTATCCCCTGGGTCTTGTCTGGCACAAAGTAGTGACATAATAAGCATTTATTAAATAAATGGATGTAAATGAATTTTAATAGCAAATTCTATAGGATATATATTATCATTATTTCATTTGAGAGAAAAATTCTAACAGATGGAATGAGCAAAATTGCCTTAAGCACAAGGCAGAACTAGAGCCCAGACATTGGTCTAGGTGCTCTTTCTACTAAACATTGGCTAATACAATTTTAAAGGCTTATTTCAGTAAGAGATGAAGTTAACCCATTATTCTAGTGTTACAGAGGAGTACCACGAGCACACGAAAAGTTGGTTTTATTTCTGAATCTGTTTTAATATTTTTTTAATAAAAAAACAAAATATTTGGAAAGGAATTCACATAGGCACTTGCCATTATCATACCATCTCATGGTCTTTTCACTATTGATACAGAACATTTAGACATGAATTCTACTCCAAACCCATTGATACCACTTTAGATTTGAAGCTAATAAGCCATATGGCAGTCAATTTCGTTTCCTCAGATAATTCTCTAACAGAAATTGTAATGAGTGACTGTTTATTCAGTTCCAGAAAAGAAATCATGGACTATCTTTTAGGGAGTCAACATCTCTTTTTTATTTGATATATGAGGCACAGGACTTGAAAGTTCATACTCAGTATCTGATAAAAATACCAACAGACATTCCAGATCTCCTTGTTTTGGGTATTGCATGGTTAAGTTTTGTTACTCTTCTAATTTTGTTTTGCAGAGGCCATTTGGAAATAAAGTTGGTGGAGAGATGGGTAGAAGAGAGGAGAGAAGAGTGGGAACAAAGGAGAGAGAGAGCTTACAAACTGCCATGTCATAAGCATCCTGGTTGTAGACTCTTCTGATCATGCTCAATGTCAATTTTTCTCTCGGTAGGATATGGATGGCCAAGTTCCTTAGGTATCCTAGGGAGTCAGATCATAGATGAAAGCAAGATGCTTCAGGCTCCAGGCAGGGGGAAACAAAAAAAGGAACAAATTCCTTTGCCATGAAAGAGATACAAGAAACAAATAAGTAATAGATTTGATAAAGAATTGGTGAAAGCTTTAAAATAATTTTATGAGGATTTCTAACCACACATAAGTCCTATCCTCAAAAAATACTTACATTATGACTCATATTGTCTCTAGAGATCTATTAGGTTTGCCAACTAATTCCTTAATAAGATTTGGAAATTAACTTGTTCCTTAATAAGTCCTTAAAAATGAGGAGCCAACATATTTATTAGGTAAGCAGTGCATGCTGGGTATAAACACTACATGTATATTATTCACTTTGGACATTGATCTTTAATGAATACTGGTGGGAAA
Source organism: Manis javanica (assembly GCF_040802235.1). NCBI lineage: Eukaryota > Metazoa > Chordata > Mammalia > Pholidota > Manidae > Manis > Manis javanica. The sequence continues at coordinate 58,401,848 of NC_133168.1, forward strand.
CAAATACATATTTCTCTTTTTTATATTTCTGAAGCCAAAGGCAGGATTTCTACTTCCATTAAAGATTTAATAAATTCAAAACAAGGAAATTGCATATAAAAAGAAAGCCTGATTTCTCTTTAGGCTTTCCACATTAAAATAACATTAAACAGGATGAATACAAAGCAAATTTAATTTGTTTCCCTGATTTCTCACTTCTTTATTCATACTCTTCTGTCTTCTATTAACTTCCACCAGAGCTAGATCATGTTTTCTCTTAACTCTCAAATTCTCTCACTTTTGTTGGTTTAAGCAATACCCACAGGGGACATTTTTCAAAGTGGTATGCTAGGATTTAGCTGTGGGAGGCCCATTAATACACCACATAGAATTTTACTCTCCATAATGACATTTAAAGAGAGCTATTTGTTTTGACTGTGCTCTTTGTGTAGGCCTGAAGGTTACCATAGTAAAACCCCTTTGGCAAATGTGTAGTCAGAAATTTCTGGGTTAGAATGGTAGGGGGTAAAGAAGAGGACAATTCCAAAATATTTCATGAGCAAAACCCTGCTGAAAGGCAGAGTCTCTGGGGCCTGGTTTGTTCCCGTTTCCTTCTCTGGCAAAGAAGAGCAAATGACTCTCGATTTGTTCCCTTTATCCTCAAAATCCTATACTTCAAAAGTCTCCTTATTTAAACATTTCTGATTTTTCCTACAAACTGAATTTTATAATATTATTAGGTCCATGATAGTTTATGAATATGCAGTTTGTTGGCTGTAGTTACAAATAATCACGAAGCTGAAGTTTCAGAGGCAATGAGCAAGGAATGCTTTTGAAGTCAGGTCTTCATTCAAAACCATGATTTTCTAATGATCATCTGTGTAAACTTGGGATAGTCACCTAGCTTCTCAGATCCTTATTTAGCCTCACTGTAAAAATGGAAAGATAATACTGTATATTCTAGCAGAGCTGCTTCAGATAGAGAGAGACTTCCCAGTACAATTCTCTGTCCCTGGTAAGCACATATAAATGTTACCTTCCCATCTTTTTGTAAAAAATGTTACCATTTTGGATAACGTAAGCAAAGGTAAATGCATTCTCCTTTATTATAACAAATCTTTTGTAAAGTCCTATAAAGACAAGAAAACAATAACCATCATGGTTGCTGTAGATATACAACTAGACAAGTTTCATTTAACCCTGCTTAATTTGTTCCATCTGAATTATATCAGGTACATCCAAATAATGTAACATCCTTTTTTTCCATTGTGGCAGAATGTTCACATTATGTCTTGATGATTCATGCATTTGAAGGGAAATTGAATTAACCAAGGAGAGAAATAAAAAATTTAAGAATAAGTTTAACAAGATCAATTCTTTTATAATTGGGCTGCTTGCTCTCAGCCTTGAAAAATAGCATTTAAAAAGGTGTTCATGGTCTGTGACTATCATTTGTAAAGTGAAAAGGAAGTTTCTTGCCCAAAGGCTCAGCTGGTAATGGTGTCTTTGAAGAGACTTTCATTCTGAAGATTTCTACAGCATCTTTACAACGTATTTTCTCCTGGATTATTATCCTGTCACTATCCTGCTTTAAACTAAGAATATAGGAAAAATGTCATATACTACTGGCCCCTAGCCTTATCTTTATCAAGCTGTTGTTACTCGTATTTCTACAAATTAGCATAGTGTGCTATAGCTTTTTGGAGTTAGACAATCCCTATGCTACTACTTGTTCATTGTATGACTTTAGCCAAACCACTTAACATTTCTCAGCTTCAGTTTCTCAACTGTCAAGTGGGGACAATATGTATTTTTTGTGGATCATGAATGGGTTAAATATTTATTGAAAATGTCCTGTGTGTTGGTGTGGGAGCTGAACTCCAATGAGAGCCACCAATGAGCATTGCCTCCTGAAATTGATACCCTTGTGTAGGCCCCTCTCATATTGAATAAGGACTGTCTGTGTGATGCACTTTAACACAACTAATATTTTAAAAGGAGGATTGGACTTAAAAGGACATTTTAGGAAAGATAAATACCATCAGCAAAAGCCACAAAGGTAGTTTTGAACATGCTTATGGGGTACTAAGACCCCTTGACAAAAGAAGAGAATGCATGCTGGAAAAGGAACTAAGATTTGATAGGCCAGTGAAACAGAAGTGACACTCTGCCACATCTGGGCCTCAACCTTAAGAATGCCTAAAGGCATCAGTTTTTGTGCATTTAGGAGTCCAGAGCTGCCACATAAGATGTCTGGCTACTCTGTTGAAGAAATCATGTGTGGTGATGATGGGAAGAGGTCACAGGGAGAAGTTGAGAGAGACAGACCAAGCCGTCCCAATAGCTGTCCCACTGTTAGAGTGGAGATTCGATTTCCAGCCATTCTCAGTTTTCAGCTATGGCAGATTCATCAGTCATTTTACTGCAGTTTCATTATAGACCCCAGGCAAGACCAGTGGAGACACCACAGTGCTAGGCACTAGTGAACACGCAGATTTGTAAGAAATAATAAAACAGAATTTGTTTTAAGTGATTAAGCTTTGGGAGAATTTCTTACACAGTAGTAGATAACCAAAATACCTGGGTTGTTTGCATATATTTCTTCCTACCTTTCATTCCTTTTCTCTCCTGCTCTTCCTGTTCCCCCAGTTTAGTCCTTAGTCCTCTTTTCTCTGTGGAGAGCTGGCTTATTCTCACAATCCCACGGACTCTTCATGATTCAATGATCTTTTTCTCTATTCATGCTTTTTCATCTATATTATGGAACTGTACCTCTATCACCTTTGTGAATGCTTCTTTGCCTTAAAATCTTCACCATAATCATAATGCTATTTTATTGAAGGACTTCAGTAACTATCTATGTCAATTTCAAGGCCCTCCACATTCTGTTGATATTTCCTTTCAAATCTTATTTCTTTTACTTCCTGCCATGCTTTCTTTCTCTTGTCAGTTCATCTTCTCACTAGCCCATAAGCAATAATTGCTCTTGCAATTACCTTTGCTGATGGTCCTAATTCTTCTGAAACATCCTCTCAACTTTCTTCTATTTTTCAAAATATTGGTCATTCTGACAGATTTAACTTGGGTCCTACATCTTCTGTGATTTTTTTCCCCTAATTTCTCTTTCCTTGCTTTTCTTCATCTTTGTGTTTCTGCAAGATTGATGACATAATTTCTATCTGTTCATATAGTATTTTATATGTTGGCTACTGATTATATGTTATTTATTGGCTTCTAAATATCAAAGTTTAGGAAGACATCTGGAAATTGGACATAGTCCAATTTCATATGGTTCATGTACATAGTGCAAGAAGTCAGAAGTCAGGAGAAGATGGTAGGAAGGTAAAGATTATAAAAAGTCTACTATGCTATACAAAAGGTTTTATAATTTACCCTGTAGATGCTACGGAACCATGAAAAGATTTTAGCAGGAGATTAAAGCTACTGGTTTATATATTTGTAAAATGAAATTGCTGCTGTCAAGAGAACAGATTGAATGATTGTGTTTAATGGTAGGGGGTATACAGTCAGTGAGATAAGTTAAACTGCTGCAACAATCATCAGGTCTGGTGAGAAATGATAAAAAGTTCAATAAGAACAATAGAAGTGTGAAAGAGAGACAGAAGAAACTCATGATAAGTATTCAGGGAAAAGAACTTGTAGAATGCAGTGACCGGTTGGCTGAAAGAGAGAGAATGAATATGACTACCAGATGTCTGACTTAGGGAGTGGTTGTACTTATGCCAAGATAGAGAATGCATAATGTGAGGTAAGAAAATGGGGCTGTGGAGTGATGGATTTCTTTCAGATATCTTAAACTTGAATTACCTATTGGAAATAAAAGTGGAGATATCCAGAGGGTTACAGAAATACAGGTTTGAACCTCAAGAGAGGGAGTTTTGACTTTAGGATATATCACTACCTTATTACCTTATATATGATAATAGAAATATTGAGAATTAATGAAATATTTCACAGAGAGTTTCAGTTGAAAATGGATCACTGAAGACTAATAAAATTTGAAGGTAGGTGAAGAAAAACACTTGTAGGAAAAAAGACTTCTAAAAAGGTGGTATTGGTCAAGTGCTAAATGCTCATAGAGAGTGCAAGTATGGTAACACCTAAAGAATACAATGAATTTAGTTTGGCTTCACTGGGGATTTCACTGAAGGTACATTGTTTTTCTCTCAGCTGAAGGTGGGAGCTGCAATGGCTTCAGAGTGAACAGGAAGTAAAGAAGTATGGTTGTAAAGGAAATGAAAGTAGATTAGTAACAGAAGCAAAATGTAACACAGCAGTACTGTTGTTTCATTATTTTCTTATTTTAAGATTGTAGAAATCTGAATATGTGCAGTCCCAGCAAAAAACTTGTGGGAAAAGAGAAGCCAAAGGAAAATTTATAATTTCTAAAATAGTGTCCAAGTTTATTCTTTGTATAACCTACATTTAAAATTCATTGCATTTGAACTGTAATTAACATTGATAAATATCTCTAATATTTACCATATTAAGAAAATTATTCTATTGTATAAATTTTGTACTGTAGCCAAAGGAAGTTTGCTTTGAATCTATTTCTTCCTTTTCATTAGATTGAGGAACATGAGCTGCCATTCGATCACAAATGATTAAGAAAACAGAATAACGTTATTTCACTAACTTTTTATTTTTACAACTACCTGATGTTGAAATTAGAATGGTATAGTTTATTGGCTGTGAATGTAGGTTTACAATTCTCTTAGATGCAGTCATCTCATTTTATTTCATGATGTTTATGAAAAAACATTTTTTTCATAATGTTTATTTGTCCCACTAAAGAGCACTTAACTGATATATTTTGGAATTCCACATTGTAATCTAAATAAATTACTGAAAAATATAGAAATGAGTAAACATAAACCTGATGGTAAAATATCCCTACTATTTAATGTTTTAATATCATCAGGCAAAATAACTGTTACTGCTATAAAATACTTTCATGAATGGACAACCCAGGATCCTGGAATGATTAACATTTTTCTGTTAAAGCAAATTGTATGAAAAATATAGGAAAATAGGTTTTGATTATAAACTAATTAATGTTATTCTCATCATCTTCTTTCTCATCAGACATTATTAGCTAAGACTGCATGTCTTCTACATGCCAGGCTAAGGCAATCTGAACTTCTTTTACTTTGTCCTCAAAATTAATGTATGGAGTAAGAAAAGTGGACCACCATCATTATCAAACAGATACTGAGTGGAAAAACAGCTCTTCCTTTATTACATGAAGGAAAATTCAAAGGCTGTATAGCTTAAGCCTGGTTCTCATTTAGCTGAGGGGGCCTCCATTGCTAGCTACATACCAGGGGCATGCTCTTCCTTTCAGTCAATCTGAGGGGCTAAAATTGGAAATGTATGGGGTGAGGATGATGTGCCTACTCTTTTGTAAGAGGGTAGTCTTGCAAATTTTAAGGCAAATAGCAAACTATCTTCTTATAATGTAGGTCAGACTGTGTATGTGTTAATATCGAGAGTTAGGTTTGTTCTTGGAAGGTAGGGATGTGTGTATTTGTGTGTGTGTTCCAAGAACTATGATTTGATAATTAGTGGAATAAAAGTATGAGTCTGAAAATTACACCGATTGGGTGATACTGAATGTGGCCCAATTTAAGTACTTCCATTCATGGCAGAATCTTTTTGAGGGCATGAGGTTCACAAACCACAATGCTTTGTGAGGGTGATTTTATACGGGGGTTTGGGAAAATCTCAGGTTCCCAGCAGTTATCTACTTGACAAGTGAGTGGTGTGTCTGGGTTTGAGGCTATGCCCTGTTGGTAGGGCTAGTGTTTCCTGACTGATGAGTAAGGAGTCACAGGGTAGAAGTTAGAAGATGAAACTTACCTGTGAATGATAGACATCAGGGTTCAGGTCACAGCTAGGAACTGAAATCTCCCAAAGTGAGGGTATAATGCCTTGTGGAATTTTTTTCTTAAAGTAATGCGCATACTTACTACCTCATATGTTGTATTTCTTTATTTTGCTTACCTCATATGTTGTATTTCAACCTAGAGTTTTTGAACCCTTAAGACAGAAGTTTAGAGCTTTGTATGAAAGAGATTTGGAAAGAGGTCAGAAATTGTTATAAAACAGAGAGTTCCAAATAGAATTGGGGAAAACAGCAGAGAGGCAAATAACAGGAAGAGGTTCTAGAGCTGTGGTAACCAATATGGCAGCCACAGGCCCATGCAGTACGGAGAACTTGAGCAGTGGCTAGTCTGAGTTATGGCGTGCTACAAGCATAATATACATAACAGATTTCCAAATTTAGTATTAAAAAAACTTGATATTTTTTATTATTTGTTAAAATACTAATATTTTTGAGTGTATTCGATTAAATAATATATTTTATTAAAGTAATTTTACTTGTTTCCTTTTATTATTTTTAACGTGGCTACTAAAAACATAACATTACCTGTATGGCCCACATATATTTCCTTTGTACCATGCTGGTTTAGAATGAAGCCAGCTGGAAGGGAACAGTGGTCTACAGAGGACCGCAAAGGAACCGAATTTTGAATGAGAGGTGACAACAGAACAAACATATGACAAACTGACAGTTATTCTTTCCTCAGATATATTCCTCATCTATACTAGAGGGAGATAACCCGTAAGAGAGGTGGGAAAGGTCATCCTTGAGTACGCATATGATTATTCAATTTTATACTAAAAAAACAACTAGTAAATTGAAGCACAGACAAATAGAAATGTAATTCATCTAAGATCAGACAGTAATTGCTCTCTCAGTTGTTCTTAATATTCTGTTGTGTTTATCTTGGGAATGCCTCAATCGATAGTCTTGTAATTGTGTGATCAATTACACAAGAAATAATAATGTATACTTCAAGCCTGAAGTGGAAGAAAATGGATTCTTTTTTTATTTTATTATTATTTTTTTGCTCCTATTGTCAGATAGGAAAATTCATTAAGTCTCACAAAAATCTGTGGAGGAGTTTCACAGACAAGGCTGCTACTGCCTGATTCAAGTGAAGATCATCGCACACGTGATGATTATAATTCAGGGTCCCTTATGCAGTGAGGCTCTTTAGGAGAGGGTTATACTTCTATTTTGCTGCTAAAATACAATAAGCCTCCCTCTACACGTTGGAAAAATACCGAAAAAACACACAAGATATATTAAAAATGTGGATCCCATGATGTACTAAGAAATATTTGAACGATTTGTAAACATTTAAATTTGTCAAATATACACATTCAGGTTATTTTTCAGCTCACATTTAAACATATCCCATGAGATATTGTTGCAAAGTAGCTATCTTCAAATATGGGTGCCTTACAAGTTATCATGAAGGCAGTTGAGGCTGAGGACCAAAGAGGGCTAGCTAATGGCCATCTGCTTGTATCAGTACTCTGTTATGCTATTCCAGTGTCACTGAGGTGTAATTTGAAGACATAACTCCTCTAATCAGTATATATTTATATGTTTATTTTAAAATATAACTTTAAAGACTATTTGACAGTCTGTTGCATTGACATCTCATCCTTTATTTAACCAATCCATGTTTAAAGAGGATTAAGTTTTTTTCTTGTTTTATTTTAGTATTATAAATAACAGTATAATGAATATGAGTTTGTAAATCTTTTCATGTCTTTCAGATGGTTTTGACAGAACACATTTGTAGAGGTACAATATTGTACAAGTCTACTATTGTTTTTTTTTTCTTACGTGAGATTTCTGTTCCTCACCTCACTGCAATTTTTCTATTGACTCATATCAATTTCTTAAAGGTTTACATACAGTTTTATAATCAAACCTTTTGTTAGCTTATATATTTTGCATGTTTTCTTTTGCTTTAAAATTCAAATTTGTTTATGATCTTATTTTGAGGTATGGAACTGTTAAAATTTCATCCATATAAATATATTTTCTTAATTGAAGTATAGTTGATACACAATATTAGATTGGTTTAACGTATACAACACAGTGATTCAGCGGTTACACACACTATTAAAGCCTCACTCGAACAAGTGCTGTTACTATCTCTTAACACAGAGCCATTGACTGTATTCTCTATGCTGCACTTCCAACCCTGTGACCAACTTATATTATGATTGAGATTTTGTGCCTCTTTATTCCCCTCACCCACTCCAGCCACCTATCCCAATCCCTCCCCCATAGTAACCACCAGCCACTTCTCAGCATCTATGAGACTACTTCAGTTATGTTCATTTTGTTTTGTTTTGTTTTTAGATTCCACATATAAGTGAAATCATGGTATTTGTCTTTCTCTATGTGGCTTATTTCACTTAGCATAATACCTGATATTTCCATCCATGTTGTCAGAAATGAAAGGATTTCTTTCTTTTTTATGGCTGAATAATATTCCAATGCGTATATGCACCTATGGGTAAATGGAAGTTTTCACCCAGAAACTCCTGCCTGGCCTTACTCCATTTACATACCAATGGATGTTTACCACAGCAGAGCCTCTGGTTGATCTGGGGCAAGGGGTGGAGAGAAAATGGCCATTCTCTCCTCCCATCTGTTATTGGTACCCAATTGGTCTGGTGCCCATCAGTCACCATGGACCCACCCATGAAGTTCCTCCCAGAAGGAGCCAGCAGTGGAAGCAGATTGTGTCTCACAGCCATAGGGGATGGTTTATAACAATAAACATAGGGGTATATATATATATATCTTCTGAAACAGATTTTGTTTTCTTTAGGTAAATTCCTAGATGTGCAGTTACTGGGTCATATAGTATTTCCATTTTTAGTTTTTTGAGGAACCTCCATATTGAAACCAACCTCCTCCATATCGAAACCAATTTTCCATAGTGGTTGCACCAATTTACATTCCTACCAACAGTGTAGGAGGGTTCCCTTTTCCCCACCTCCTCACCAATATTTGCTATTTCTTGTCTTGTTGAAATTGGCCATTCTAAGTGGTATGAGGTGAGATTCCATTATGGTTTGATTTGCATTTCCCTGATGATTAGTGATGCAGAGTATTTTTTCATGTGCCTGTTGGCCATTTGTATTTCTTCTTTGGAAAAATGGTCTGTTCAGGTCCTTTGCCCATTTTTTAATTGTTTTTTTTTTTGGAGTTTATGTGCTTTTGTTATATATTGTGGATGTTAGCCACTTATCAGATAAATTGGATAAATCATTTACAAATATATAGTCTCATACTGTAGGTTGTCTTTTTGTTCTGTTAATGGTACCTTTTCTTATACAGAAGCTTTTTAGTTTGATGTAGTCCCACTTGTTCATTTTCAGTTTTGTTTCCCTTGCCCAAGGAAATGTGCCCAGGAAAAACTGCTCATGCTTTTGTTCAAGCGATTTTTTCCTGTATTTTCTTCTAAGAATTATATGGTTTCATGTCTTACATTTAGGTCTTTGATCTACTTCAAGTTTACTTTTGTGTATGGAGGTAGACAGTAATCCAGTTTAATTCTCTTGAATGTAGCTGTCTAGTTTTCCTAACACCAGTTATTGATGAGACTGTCTTCTCCCCATTCTATATTCATGTCTCCTTTATCATATATTAATTAACCACATATGCTTGGGTTTATATCTGCGCCGTCTATTCTGTTCCATTGATCTGTGGGTCTGTTCTTGTGCCAGCACTATACTGTTTTGATTACTGTAGCTTTGTTGGATAGTTTGAAGTCAAGGAGTATAATACCCCCCAGCTTTGTTCTTTTTATTCAAGATTGCTTTAGCTATTCAGAGTCTTTTGTGGTTCCATATGAATATTAGAATTATTTACTCTAGTTCATTGAAAAATGCTATTAGTATTTTGATAGAAATCACATTGAATCTGTAAATTGTTTTGGATAAGATGGCCATTTTGACAATATTAATTCTTCCTTTCCATGAGCATGGGATAGATTTCCATTTTGTGTAATAGCACAGTGCATATAGCTATTCTTTAAATGTTTGGTAGAATTTAGCTGTAAAACCATCTGGTACTAGAATTTTCTTTGTTGGGAATTATTGATTACCAATTCCATTACTGGTAATTGGTCTGTTCAAACCAATTATTGATTCAGCTAATTATTGACAGATATGTACATATTGCCATTTCATTAATTGTTTTCTGGTTCAGACCAGTTACCAATTTTCTGTTTCTTCCTGGGTCAGTCTTGGAAGGTTGTACTTTTCTAGGAATTTGTCCATTTCTTCTAGATTGTCTATTTTATTGGCATATAATTTTTCATAGTATTCTCTAATAATTCTTTGTATTTCTGTGGTGTCAGTTGTAACTTCTCATTTTTTGTTTATTTGTATACTTTCTCTTTTTTTCTTGATAAGTCTGGCCCCAGGGCTTTGTCTATTTTGTTTATCTTCTCAAAGAACTACCTCTGGGTTTCACTGAATTTTTTTCTGTTGTTTTATTATTCTCTATTTCTGTTCTGATATTTATTATATCTCTCCTTCTACTAACTTTGGGTTTCTTTTGTTCTTTTCCTGGTTTCTTTATTTGTTTTGTAAGTTTATTTGGGATGTTCTTATTTCTTGAGGTAGGCTATGTGTTCTGTATTGCTATATACTTCCCTCTTGAATCTGATTTTGTGGCATCCCACATATTTTGAACTGTAGTATTTTTATCTTCCAATGTCTCCATGTATTGCCTGATTTTCTTTTTGATTTGTTCATTTATCCATTGATTATTTACAAGCAAATGATTTAGCCTCCATGTGTATGTTTCTTTTTTTTCTTCATGTAATTGGTTTCTAGTTTCATCCCATTGTGGTCTGAAAAGATGCTTGATACAATTTCAATCTTTTTGAATTTATTGAAGATCTTTTGTGTCCTAATGTGTGATCTATTTGAAGATTGTTCCATGGGCACTTGAGAAAAGTGTGTGCTGCTTTTGGGTAGAACATTCTGTATAAATCTGTTAAGTCCTTCTGTTCTAATGTGTCATTAAATACCTCTATTTCCCATTTTTTTGTCTGGATGATCTGTCCACTGATAAGTGGAGGGTTAAAGTCCCCTAATATGATTGTGTTGCTGTTTCCCCCTTTAGGTATGTTAATATTTGTTTTATATATTTAGGTGCTCCTCTGTTTGCTGTATAGATATTTACAACCATTATATCCTTTTGTTGGACTGACCCCTTTGTCATTATGGAATATCCTCCTTTGTCTCTTGTTACGTTCTTTTTTGAAGTCTATTTTGTCTGATATAAGTATTTCTATTCCTGCTTTATTCTCCCTTTTATTTATATGAAAGATCTTTTTCTGTCCCTTCACTTTCAGTCTATGTATGCCTTGAGGTTGAAATGGGTCTCTTGTAGGCAACACATAAATGGGTCTTGTTTCTTTATCCATTATGCCACCCTATGTTCTTTTGCTTGGTGCATTTAGTCCATTTATATTTGAGATAATTATTGATAGGTATGCACTTATTGCCATTTTATTAATTGTTTTCTGGCTGCTTTTGTAGTTCATCTCTGTTCCCTCCTTCCTCTCTTAAGCTCTTCTCTTATTATTTGATGGTTTTCTTTTGGTGTAATGCTTGGATTTCCTTTTTTTTTAAATTTGTACCTTTAGGGTTTATGTTTATAGATTCCTAAATATATAACAGTCTATATTAACTTGATGGTAACTCTATTTTGAACACAATCTAAAAGTACTACTTTTTATTCTTCCTCCTCTACACTTTATATATAAGATGTCATAATCTATATCAGTTGTGTATCCCTGACTGCTTTTGTGTATACTTGATTTTACTACTTTTGTTTTTTAACTCCATACTGGTTTAGCAAGTAATTGGTCTCCTGCTTTTACTGTAGGTTTATTTTCACTGATGAAAAATATTTCAGTCTAAGAACATTTCCATCTACAGAAGTCCCTTTGACATATCCTGTAAGGCTGGTTTAGTGGTGATGAGTTCTTTTAGCTTTTGTTTATCTGAATAAATTTTAATCTCTCTTTCAAAACTGAAAGATAACCTTGCCGAGTAGAAGATTCTTTGTTGTAGATTCTTCCATTTTGATACATTAAATTTATCATGCCACTCCCTTCTGGCCTGTAGAATTACTGCTGATAAATTTTCTGATAGCCTTATAGCCTTAATGGTTATTTTCCCTTACAGGAAACTGTCTGCTTCTGTTTTGTATCTTTTAAGATTCTCTCTTTATCTTTAATCTTTACCATCTTAATTACTGTATGTCTTGGTGTTATCTTCCTTGTGTTTCTTCTGTTAGGAACTCTCTGTACTTCTAGGCCCTGGTTGTCTATTTTCTTTCCCAGATTGGGGACATATTATTTCTCCAAAGAGACTTTCTACTGCTTTTCTCTCTCTTCTTCTGGGACCCCTATTATATGAATATTGTTTCATTTGACATGTCACAGCTCTCTTGGAATCTTCTCATTTGGGAAATTCTTTTTTGTCTCTCTTCCTCATCTTGGTTATTTTCTTTTTCTTTCTTTTCTATCTCACTGATTCTTTCCTCTACTTCCAGCAGTGTACTATTCATTCCCTCTGATATATTTTTCATTTCAGTTAATTTCAGTAAATTTTAATCTCTCACTGTGTTCTTCAGCTTTGAATGACTCTTTTTCAAATTTCCTATCTTTGTTGAAGTTCTCACTGAGATTGTTCATTCTTTTCCCCAGTTCATTGAGCATCTTTATGACTGCTACTTTGAAATCTTTATCAAGATGATTGTTAATCTCTATTTCATTTAGCCCTCTTTCTGGTGTCTTATCTTGTTCTTTTGTTTTGAATATATTTCTCTGCCTCCCAATTTCATCTGGGTTTCTTTGTTTATTCCTTTGTATTAGATCCACTATCCTCCTAGTCTAGAGATTGATGTCTTTATGAAGATGTCCTATGGTACCCAGAAGAGCAAGGCTCTTTCATCACCTGTGCTGGATTCTCCTTTGTGGTGAAGCCACAGTTACTGTTGGTGGGCTCTGGGTAGGGCCACCTTTCTGCCTGTCTGTGGGCAATGGGTGATTTCTGTAAACAGAGTCTGACAACTCACTTCAGTGTGTCCTTTGTGTGCCAGGAGGCACTTCTGTTGAGATCATTATGAGCATGGCAGCCTTCTGCTTGCTGGGCAGCAATGGCAGTCACTGCCAGTGGAGTGAGCAGGGCAGGTGTGCAGGGGAATACCAGTGAGCAAGATGGAGGGTTTTGGAGTTGGCTCCCACCAGAAACCCCCAGTTGGAATGAAGGAGGGAAAGGAAAGCATCCCTCCACCTGACAAGCAGCAAAATCTCCCTCAGCCTGCCAGGAAGCAAAGTCTTACTGCTGTTGGACCAAGTGGGCTGTTCAGGGTGAGTATGCAGGAAAACAAGCTGTGGGGATGAGCCACCAGCTAGCAAAATGGAATGTTTGGAGCCGGCTCCCATGAGTGCCTGACAGTTGGGCTGAGGGAGGACTGGGGAAGCATTCACCTGCCATTTCTTCTCCAAAGAGAGCTCCCTCCAATCTCTGCCCCTCCAGCACCCTTCCTACTGCTGGTAAATCTTTCAAATCACTGCCTCTGTGTTGGGTCTCAGAGGTACTGATCGAGTGTGCCTGTCCTCTGCAAGTGACAGTAGTCTCAGCCTCCCAGAGAGAGTACTCCAACTCTCCCTGCTGAGCAGCCCCATTAACCACTAAAGCCCAATGCAGTATGGACTCATGTTCCCAGAACTGATCTCCAGGGCCAGGTTTGCAGGATTACTGAGTTCTGTCCTCTCCCTCCTGCTTGTGGGCTGAGATGGGGGAAGGATGGGCCTGACTGATCATGGTTCTGCCACATTAGCCCTCTTTATGTGATCTTCTCTTTTTCACCAGGTGTAGCTGGTCTGTTCTGAAGTCTTAGGTAATTTTCAGGGTTAGTTGTATTTGCCTCAGTTACCTTCTTGGTGTATACATGGGAGGAGATTTATGTCTTGCCTTGCTATTCTGCCATCTTTTTCACTGCAATCAGAGGCATATAAATATCTTTAAGGTTTCCTTAAAAGGTTGTTCTTTTACATTTATACTTAGAGAAATTTTCATCACTCCAAGATCAGATATATTTACTTCTAGTTCCCTTATTGTGTAAGTTTTGTACATTGATATGTTAAATCCATCTGTATATTTGTGGAGGGAAAGGTAGATATGTACACTGTGAACCAGGGATTTAAAAAAGCTTCTACAAAGAGAATTAAACATCCTATCATTTAGCTATTTCCTCTAAATTTTCATTATATTTGAGTCTCCTTGTGGGATTTTTTTTCCATTGATCTTTCTATTTTTACACTTATTTAAAAATGAGTGAAGCTTTATGGTACATTTCATACTATGAAAAAAACCCACAAAGACTCTACTCATTCATTTATTTCTTTTTAATCTCTTTCTTTAAATATTTCAGCCACCATATTTTATTCTTCCAGTTAAAGTTTACATTTATATCCTTATAAATTAAATGCATATATTGATTTCAGAGAAATTGACTACAAACCTACTATAAATGCTTTTATGGTTGCCTTATTTAGTCATGTTTTCTTTTATGCACTTTGATTCAAAAAATTTCTCCAATGTTATTACATGTTTCTTCAGTTTTATTGTCTGTGTGTATATGTGTATATAAAACAGTATCTTTGTGCATCAGCAATCATTACTTAAAATGTGTAAATTTAGGAAATTTTGTCATCAGTTAAAATGTTTTTCCCTTGGTTCTCTTGAATTTAAATAAAATATCTGAACAGAAAAAGATTCTTCTCTCCTTTGCAATGATTTACACCTCATATTTTATTTGTTTTCTTTTTAATTGGTGAACTTTCAGAGAGCTACCAAATATTAGTACTTAATGGTTATTTTTCCTATTTCTGACTCTGATGAAGAAATGTTTCTAGTGTTTCCCAATTGACCAATGAGTTGAGATAAACTTTCTTCTTGTTTCTTAACTACATCTTGTATTGGCTTTTTAGTTTTCTTATCAGGAAAGAATGAAGAAATGTATTGGATGGATGACTTCTACCTTTTTTCCAAGGTGATCTCTTGATTTTATTTCCTTTGACTAATTGATACTACTAATTAAACTACT
This sequence comes from Manis javanica, assembly GCF_040802235.1. NCBI lineage: Eukaryota > Metazoa > Chordata > Mammalia > Pholidota > Manidae > Manis > Manis javanica. Next base: position 58,416,861 of record NC_133168.1, read on the forward strand.
GGAATCTTTAAAATTAATACAAACATTTCTATATTAAAACATCTAGATTATGAAGTATTCTTTAATATATTATTTAGGTTTTTTGTATCTCCCTTGAAAATTGAGATTTTGTGTGGTCTTTTTAAAATTTGTTTGTTAGGACTTATTTGTCATGATTATAGTCTGGCTAATTCTAGCTTCATAAAATTAGTTATTCAAGAATGTTCTATGTTTGCCATGTCAGGAATGAACAAGGACATTATTGAAGAACAAAGACTGTACTTATTTTTCTATTTTAATTTTGCTTTCAATAATCCAGTCAACATTTTAAAATAATTTATCAGATTTAGTAGGAAATATTTTAATTATTTGCACTCTTCTATCCAGTGTCTGTAGCCTCTTTCTTACTTCTAGTGGTATGTATGGAGATTTTTCTCTATTTGTCTTACTGAATTCAGCTTTCTAGGTTTGTCTATTTAATTGTTATTTCAAGATATTTGTTCCCAGACTTATGATAATTTCTCATGTGTCATCAATTTATTATTCTTAATCTTATGCTTATTTTGTCTTTTGCTAATTTATTGAATTGAATTGAAACTTTAGGTTATGAAAAAATTTTGGTGTTTCTTATTTAATAATGACAGTAATTTTAGTTATGAAAAAGATTATATATAACATTCTTCATAACTGTTAATACTAGCTTTGATTTTCTCTTTGACCCTAGAATTTTGTGTGAAAAAAGAATCTGCCATCTTGGTTTCATTGTTTCATTGTCGCTGCTGTTTTTAATGTTGTTAATTTGTTATTTTTGAAAAAGATTATTGTTAGTGTTATATCAGGTTTCTTTGTGTCTTATTATAAGACTCACTGTTATAAACATTCCAAACGCTGCTTTAGGAGAAGGGGAATCTCTTAGGATGTAGGATTTAATAAAAAGAAATCTGTTAGATCAATCTTATTAATTATTCAAATCATTATACTCTTCTTTTTTTAACATCTTTCATTCAGACATCTCATTTTTTTAATCTCAATTCATATTCTTATCATTTCATTACTCATATCTTATTTCATGGAATCTTACTTTATTGAATTTTAGCAGGCTAAAATTTATCCTTGTAGAAAATTATTTAGCATGTTTTATTTTCCTCTCTGCCTATTGAGCACTACATCTTCTTTTCTGACTCACATAGTATTTTTCTATCTATTCTTTGAATGCAGTACTTCCACTCTGTCCCTGAAGTTGCTCTACAGTGGACCGTTTCAATTCTCCTTGAATTTCACACTGTTCACCTGATTGTGTTAGAATCACCTTCTTAGAGTCTATGTCAGAAGGCTGATTTGTAATACCAGTGCAAAATGCCATAATCTGAAAGAAATGGAAAGGGAGTTAGGATAATGGGCATGTCTGGTAGATCAGCCTTTGCTGTGATTTTTTTTTTTTGTTATGGAATTCTTTCCATTTTACTACAACCACCTTCCTAGCCTAGTTTGTATTGGTATCTGAAACCAGAATTATATGGCTTTAAGTACAGTTTAACACCAAGCCCTCTAACAGCAGATCTTTCCCATGGAGAATATTCCATCCTGCATGATCCTTTATTTGGGGTGATTTGGTTTGAGGGTCCCACTAATCTGATTTTGTTTGCCTATCCCCAAATCTACCACATGTGTTTATGTATCTTTGAACTTCAATGTGGGCAGAGTTTTAATTTTTCCCATGGGGAACCTACCCCTTTAAGAGGGGATATAATTGCACATCCATTGTAAATGTTTATATATTCTGACATAGTTCACAAGCTAGAACCCTATTCAAGTGACTTCAGTGATAGTTCTACTGATGAATATTCAACTCAATAAATATTTTTCTAGAATTATTGGAATTTGACAATGTTAGAACTACAAGAATGTGAGGTGAAACTCAGGGGGCCCAATTCCTCTGCATGTGGAGAAAGCTCTCTGGCAGTATGAGCACAAGTAGGCACTTAGCACTCCTGGCCAGCAAGCTACTCTAATATTTCACTCATCCCTCCCTGCATGTGTACACTTCAACCAGATGACTTCTATGATTACTGAGAGTCAATTGCATTCCCCCACACACAAATATGCCAACTGTTGTGCATGTGTAATTATGAAATTTAATGGAATATTATGCAAATTACCGAAATTAATGTTTCACAAGGTCATTTAAGAAATTGCACTTAGTAATTGTTCTATCTTTCCTAAGATAGTTACAGTTCTTCGTCAAATTTAGTCACATTTTAGACTATACTCTGCCTTTCTGAGATGGAGTTATCTTTGCCTCTCCTTGTCTCTTTTATAGCAGTTATATTATAAACTCTAGCCTTATTTACCCTTTAGGTTTGATTTAATAAAATTTTGTTAACACGTAAGCTCATTTGAGTTAGGGTCTATAAAATGAACATAGAAACACATGACAAAATAGACTTAGGTAGTAACTGGTGATTACCTAAGTGACACTCAGAAGGTGATATTATAAGTGAACATTAATATGTACTTACATTACTCTAATCATAAAATAGTCAATGATTAAATAGTTATTTTTCTTTCAAGGATTTTGTATATACAGAAGAAACCCTTAATTAGCCTGCATTTAACAGACTTTCTGAATATCCAGTGATCTCCATTCCCTTGGTAATACCTGTAGCTCACTGATGCCTGTAGCATACTGGGTGCCCATGGCTAGTTAGCTCCTCTCTAAATACCTCCCCTCTATGGGTATACATCTATTAAGTAACCTTGATCACCAATAATGTTTTATTCTCACAAACGTGCCAATATCCTTATATTCTAATTATAAAATTTAATTGAATATTATGCACATTATAGAAATAAAAATGTGAAAATATTTTTGATGGAAACAAAATTTACTTTATAAATATTTGGTAAAGGCAAGTTGAATTTAATGACATTGAAACCAGTATAAATGATGGGAAAATTTTTTGCTAAATTCCAGGTGATTTTGTATTCACATAGAAATGGGATGTTCAAAAAAACTAGATTTCATTAGGTAAGAAAGATGACTAGAACCCCAATCAATAGATTCATACACAAAGGAGGATTCTTGTTCTAATGTTTAAGTATTGGTGGAAGAATATGGATTACATGTTTTAAGTCAAGGCATGTATGCCATTTTTTATAATTCTCAATTCTAGTTTTTTCAATTGAGTAATTTTTGTCCAAATCACATGTCAAATTTTCTAAAAGCATCATCATCATGCACCTTAGTAGAGTCCCAATCAGTTTCTTAGTATGTTTTTTCTTCTCACATGTTTTCCTGTATTCTTTATTCCCTGGAGTACCTTTCTTTGTCCTTTAATTTTCAAAATCTGCAACTGGGCATATAATTTCAGTGGCTAAATACTACTAAGCCCCATGGGTCTTATATTTTTGTTTCTGTTTTTATTTAAGTTACTGTGATTAAAAACAAAAAGATCTTATTCCTTATTGGGGAGTCTGTGTGGTGTAGACTTTATAGGAGAAGCAAGGTAGGGTGGCTGATCATAATGTGTTGGAATCAGGCTATCTGGGTTTAAACCCTGACACTGCCACTTTAACTGAATGACTTTGGTCAATTTATTGTAGTTCTTGGTGCCTCAGTTTTCCTTTGGGTATAAAGAAGAAAGCTATATTGTCTACTTCATGTGGCTGTTGTGAATATTAAATGAGTTAATACAGATAAAGCTTTTATAATGTGGCCTCATTATCACTAGCTACCCACTTATCTACTAATGTCCAGGAATCCTCTTGAGTTCTCAGATTTTGAGAACTAAACCTCAAATTTACAGTATACAAATATTTCTTCTTTCATATATGTAATTAACAATGTCTTTGTTTTTGGTAATATTTTGTTAATTTCCTTAAAAGTCATGAACAGTGTGTGTGTGTGTGTGTGTGTGTGTGTGTGTGTGTGTGTGTGTTAAATACAGGAGCAAATTAATTAGAAATAAGTACTTTTATATGTGGAAAGCTGTCTGGTAGGCTGAAACAACATCTTCAGGGGAAAAAAATTAAGTGCAAGGGCTGGATTATCAAATGTAGCAGTTCAGTGGTTCAATTCATACCTGACAGGCTTCAAAGATTCCCTATGCAAATTGATCTCCCAGTCAGTTGCAAGGGTAATTAACATGCGTTTGTTGCAAAGATCTGTTCTTCCATCCATTCTTCTTCATGATTATTTTAGTAGCTTAACAATTGTCTGAAACTACTTAATCCACTCTTAGAGCAGGTATAAAATTACCTTATTCTTGTGTGTAAAATTAGACTTCTACCCTCCTCAAAAGGCATGCTGCCTACTTGATATGCAAGGCTGGCATGCCAGGTAGAGATGCAGGAAAACTGGATGCAGGCAATACAGTCCTTTCTCATTCAGGCACATAATTATTTGAACTGATCCCTTTTGATCTTTTTTGGTTTTGCATACTTATTAGTGGATTTGCTATTAATATTTCTTCTTGGTTCATTAGCAATGAAGTATGTGTGTGTGTATTTGTGTGTTGTGGTGGGGGAAAGGAAAAGAACATTCAGTCCATCAAGGAAGCAATGGAAAATAACTGGGCCTCTCTAGCCAGAGAAAGCCACTCTTAGAATGTATGTGATTGGATGACTAAGAATCACATTCAGTGTTGCTCATAGACTCAAAACTTCCTTAGGAGCTTACAGGATTTGATTCAAAGGGCATGTTCACACAGTGCTATCCATTCAACATTTGAATAGGGACATCTCTGTGAAAAGATTTGCCATAGCTTAGTACTTCAACAACAAAAATAGCTCTGCTGATTATACGTTTTGCAGACATAGTTTTTCTATGTTAGATTTTGTTGGTTAAAATCTAATCAATTAAGCAATACATATACAGAGTTGATCTCATTATTGCAGCTATTTCTAAACTGAACGATCCAAAACTTTGTAACCTACTGCAACAATCCTGTATCCATTCTCATGTATCACTGATACTGTGTATTCCATTGCATGAATCTCCCATGGCTTATTTTACTTTTTACCTTAATGGAAATTGAATAATCCATTATTTTTCCTCATATCAAATAATGCTTCTGTGTCTCCTTGTGCCTAAATGTGAGACTTTCCTGTAGGGTTGATGGATGTGTTTTTTCAATGTTGCCAGATATTATCAATTACTCCCAAAATGGTTAAACATCTGTACAACATCAACTATGTGCATTCTTCTTGTTCCATGTGCTCACTATCTCTTGGTATTGTTTGATATTCAAAGTGTTGCCAATGTGATTACATGTGAAAAAATCTCTTGTCATGTTACTTTTTATTTTCTTGAATACTGAGGTTGGTTACAGTTTTTGTAGGATATTTCTCTTCTGTAAATTGAGAATGTGTAATTTGCCCTATCTTAAGTGTTTGCCTTTTGTGTTTGTATTAATGTTGTATTTATTTTATTTGCCTGTATTTGTTTGTACTAATTTCTATATTGGATACAATCCAATTTCTGTGGATTGTATTTTCATACCTTAAGTGTCTTTTGATATATAGCAATTTTCATTTTTATATTTGACAAATTTGTCCATCTTTTCCGTTATGATTTTTGCTTTTGGGGAATTGATTAAGAATCCCTTGTATATACCACAATGGCACAAAAATATTTTCTTAATTATGACTAAAAGTTTAAGGTTTTACTTTTTAATGATTTTGCTTGGAATTGATTTTTTGTACATAGTATGAGGTAGGGACACAGTTTTATTTTTTCCACTATGAAATCATTTATCCCAGTATTGAATAATTCATCCTAATCTACAATATCATCTCTACTATAAACCAAGTCTCCTTTCTTGTGTGCTTCTGTTTCAGTATGCTCTTTTTGTAATATATGTTTCTCTTTATTCTTGCAATAACTTCTCAGTCTTAACTAATGTAATTTTAGAATAAGTTTTGAAATCACCTTATTGATTTTCAAAAAAACTAAAATTCTTTTTGCCCCTTTTTCACATACATTTTAGAATTGATTTGTTAATCTCTAGTCAAAATCTTGTTTGGACTTTGATTAGAATTGCCTTGAGTGTATAGAGTAATTTGGAGGAAAACTGACCTATTTATTTATCTTTTTAATTGGGTCTTCTTATGTATACTTTATTTTCCCACCTACAGATATTTATGTCCTCCAATAAATTTTTATGATTTTGTTTTATATTTACTTTAAATTTCTTCAATGTGACCTGTATTTTTGTGTTATTATATATGGTATCCTTCAAATACTCCATTTGCTAACATGCATTGCTTTGGAGTAGAAATTTATCAGTTTATCTTCTATTCATCAATATTCTTGAATTCTTATTAATTCTTGCTATTTTAATATAACCATCCCCAAATAATAGCAGTTTTATTATTTCTTTCCTTATTTCTTATTTATTCATGTATGCTTTTACTAAATCTGACTTTATTAGCAAGACAATTCTCATAAACAATTCTGAATAGTAGTGATGATGTCTGTTTTGAACCTGATTTTATAACAATATTCTTGAGAATTCTTTTCAATATATGTATTTAGCAATTGATTTTTGATAGATGGCCTTTATTACATTCAGTTCTGCATCTTTCTTTCTTAAGATGGATAATCTTGAATAGATGCTGATTTTTTAAACAAACGATTTTAATATAGTTGAGGTGATTTTCCCCCTTTAACTTGCTAGCATGGTAAATTATGTTAACATTCCTAAAAATAAAGCACTATGTATTGAATGGATAAATCTGTGATAGTCATGATGCATTTAAAAAATAAATTCATAACTATTTTGCTGAAATTTGTTCAAAGTTTTTGATTCTGTGTTCATGAGTAAGGGAATGAAATATAACTTCCTTCTCTATTACTCTCCACTATTTTTATATCATGGTTATTGTAGCTCCCTAAAATGATTTGAGAAGTATTCTCTCTTTTTTTTTAACTGAGTTTGTGTAAGGCTAAAATTACATGTTTTCAGAAATCTTAGTAGAACATCTCCAGTATTTTCCTCCCTGAATACTCTAAACCTCACTGTTTAACTCCTATGTCTTACTGAGATAGAATAGATAGTGTGGTTCTGAAAATTACTAACATTTTCTTGGAAGAATATTCCCATTGTTTTATCATCTCTTAGTTCCTTCTATTAAATTAATCTTTATTACTATATATTATTATCATCCCTGATAGTCTATTTTTACCTCCATTCTGTTCTCTCCTTTTGATTTTATTCTATAGTAAGATCTCAATGGTTTGTTTGTTTATTTATTTATGGACCTAGGGACATTAAAGACATATCTCAAGCATTTATTTTCCATTAGGTTTATCTTTATTTTAGGTGATAACAGAATGGCTATCGGATCAGCCAAAGGGGAAGTTATTCGGGTACATTTAGTCTGAAATTAATAGGATATATTTAGGAGATTCATAGTCAGCTTTGTTTCTGTTACATTTTTGCTATCCATCCTCATGTTTGCATAGCTTCCAGGTATGCTGCTACTGGTGATTGTGCCAACTTAATGATTGTGATCCAAAAGTGCAGGTTCAGAGCTCGTACTGTAATATGAATGTGTCCTTCAGCAACTGGCACTGGGGCCACGTTACAGTGAACCAATGCTTATAATTACAGAGCAAGAAACTGGACTGTTGGAAATTCTTCCCATGATCAGATGAATAAAAGTGTAGGTGTACTTGTTTCTCCTGGACAGCTAGGAAAAAATGAAGGTTTGTTCTGGTAGAAACACAGAAGTATGCTTGATAAAGGAATTATAAATACAACATTTTTTTTTCTGTTGGGAGTCACACAAAATGGAATGTACTAATTTCTATGTCTTAATCCATAAATCACAGTGACACTACAAAAGGAGCATTTTTGCCTAAAAACTTGTTTTTTTTAATGTAGTCCAATGAATTAGATTGTATGTTAGCATATATGACATATTTTGTTGAAGTCTAGTGGATCTGGATAAAATGCGATGTGAGATTACCACCAACAAAGTCAATTGGCCTGAAGGTAAACACTGTTTCAAATAACCAAAATCTCAAGTATACCTACTAATGAGCCAAAAACTGTAAAAGAGTAATTTGATCACACATTTTCTCTAGATAGGTTCAACATAGTGGTAATTTCAAAATGTACTTAAAATGCCTTTATGTATTCCTTAATTTCAGACTAAATTTGCATATATTTTTTCAAAATCATTAATCATACCAAAATTCAAATGTAACAGAAAGCCAAAAATTCAACCTCCAAAATAAAACTTGTAGCTTTGATATGTCACGAATGTCTTTTATTTTTGTCAATGGTTCTGAATTATCCATAATAAGTTTTGAGGCCAAAAGAAATTTCTCAACTGTACACTGACCTTTTCAATTTCATTATTTTAAATATCAATTTCATAAGATTAATTTATCTTTGTATCCTCTCTGTAGAAAAATATATGAAGTGTTAGATGAGGAGGCAAAGTATATGCAGAACAAAACATGTATGAAAAAGTATTATAGATATGTATTAGACAGTTAATTGTGACCACAGAATGTGTAAGGAAGAAAAGAGTGGAGAATTGTGTAAGGTATTTTTAGGCTCACCTGGAAGTCACATGCATGGTACTGACTTATCTTCCATTGGCCAGAGCTTAATCATATGTCTTCAACCTAACTCCACATGAGCCAGAAAATGTAGTCTATCTGTCAATGCAATAATAGAATTAATTAGATCGAGTGAATGTGTAGCATTCTGTCTGCCCAAAGTAGCAAGTCACATGCAGCATACCATCTTCTTGAAACCATCTCCTTTTATTTTTTCTCACAGATGGTTTTAAATAAAGGAATAGAAAATAATTTGAGCTAAAATAGATATATAATGGGTAGATTAGAGAATGCAGTAGTAAGTATGTGAAATGACAAAGCCTAAACTACAGAAGTGATGGTTTGAATACATTTGAGGGGAGGGTCAGCTGTTATTACATAGGTCCAGAGAGCAGATGGAAGCTTGTTGTACCCAGGGGCGAGGAAGAGAGAGAAGTGCTGTTTGTGACCATGATGTGTATTGAAGGGCAGAGTGATGACCAAAAACAGGAATGGAGATGACAAAGGGAAGAGACGACTTCAGATGGAAGATGATGAGCTCCATTTTGGATAAGATAGACTTGAATTTCCAGAAGGAGAATAGAAGGTGGTATCTCACATATACATAGAAATTTGGTACTGGAGTTTAGAAAAAAGGTCAGGCAAAGGAAGGAGAATTAGAGAAAAGAAAGCATTTGCTTTTTTCTGATAAACAAGAGAGACCTCTATAGCCTACAGCTATGGAGAAAGAAGTGAAGAAAAGTAAGATGTTAATTCTCTTGAGATTGAGAGTGATTAGAAAAAAAAATGAATCTTTCATCTTGATTGGCTTAGTGTTTTTACATCTTTTCTGCTGAAAGGATCTTTGCTATCTCATTTTCTTTAACAGTTGTGTAAGATTTTCAGGAAAATTTGTATTACTCAGTTGGGCAAGGATCATTATTATATTATGACATTCTTTTCAACTTATATACTAAAAAAGGAACATTAATTTATAGGATCTAATGATCTGTTCTTGATTTCAATGCCTAATTATATTATACTAAGTGAATGCCAGGACAGTAGGCTCTTCAAGAACAGCCCTGCAAAAATGTAAGATGAAAAGTAATTTATTACACATTACATTAGGTTACAAATAATCAGAAGATAAATTAATTACTATATGCTATTGTTTCAAAATGAGTATAGTGGTTAGGAGACATTATTAGGATTGTAATATGCATTCATTTGAGAAGAATTTAGTAAATTTTTATTGTTCTGTGCATTGTTCTAGGACACGGAGATATGTAGGCAGATAAGATACAGACTCTACATGCAAGCTATTCTAATCCAGCAGAGAAATCATTCCATATATGAATAATTACTTTGCAGTATAATAAATGCTTGTAAAATCTGACAGAATGCTGGAGGAACTGAGGGCTAGTTTATCCTCTCAACATATTGAGGTTATTTAGTTTAGAGGAAAGATACACAGGTGTCCCATGGTTTTATTTCATCATCACTGCTAGTGATTAGCAGGAAAAGTGTTTCTTCTTTGATACCACCAGCTGTTTAATGTTTACTGTTTATATACAAATGTCAAACTGTATCAAAGAGTGACATTTAGTAATGTGTTTAAAATTTTTTCCCCAGGGAGGCTGAGTTATAGCCCTATCCACTGTGCAAGGTGTCTTCTGGTCCCATCTGACCAGAAAGGCTGGTAAAAACACCTTATAGCTATGCAGCCCAGTAGTGCTCATGCAGAGAGAGAAGGAGCAATAGTTTGCAAAGCAAAGCGAGTGGCCATGTTCAGCTTGGGAACTTAGGGTGCAGGTCAGTTTGTGTTAAGGCAACAAAGAGCTTTACCAGTTTTAGAGTTGTTTCTTGTGCTGCACCCAAGCAGGGAATCAAATTTGTAGCCCTGCTTATTGCTAACCACATCCTTCAGCATGTCTGACCAGGAAACCTAACCAAAGCACATGGGAAGCTGTGTAGCTCATTCAACAGCTCTTTGTACAATGATGCTTGAATGGAGAGCACAACCGGTGGCTTCCGCTGTCTACAGAGCAAAACCAGTGACCTCACCTGACCTAGGAATTCAGTACACATGTGCAGCCCATTCTATAGTCCCATCTGTATAGGGAACCAAATCAGCGGTCCTATCCAACTGTTCTCAGCCATTGGAACAACCCCCAACCCCTCCCTCAGAACTCTGCAAAATGGTAATAGTGGTAATATAACTCCAGTTTAAAACTTAAAAATAAACAAAAGTAGCAAAACTTAACATAAGTACAATAATCTATTATTACTTATGCAATATAAAAAATGTAAATTTTACCAACAAGAACCTAAAATGTTTACTTTAAACATAAACAGATTAAATTACTCAAACAAAAGACAGAATGACTGAATGGATTAAAAAAATTCAATAATATGCTGCTTACAAGACTCATTTTAGCCTTAATGACACCTGTAGACTGAGAGTGAGGGGATAAATAAAGACATTTAAAGCAATGATAACCCAAAAAGTTTAGGGATAGCTGTACTTATATCAGACAACACAGAATATAAAGTGAAAATGTCAAAAAGAGATGAAAAAGTTCATAATGAAGTATTAAAATAATATCAAGAAGATAAAACTATTTTAAATATTTATGTGTCCACAGAAATCTCAGTCATAAGTTGGTCATGGGGATGGTAGTACATCATGGAGAATATAGCCATTGGTTTTATGTTGATAGTAACTGCACTAGCTGGGATTTAATAATGTGTGTAACAGTTGAACCACTGTGTTGTATGCTTGAAACCAATATAATATTGTATATCAGCTATACTTCAATAAAAAAATGTTATGTCTCCAACATTTGAGCACCTAAACATGTAAAGCAAAAACTAACAAAGCTTAAAAGAGAAATGAACAGCAATACAATAATAGCTGGGAACTTTAATACCCCACTCTGAACAGTGGATAGATCCAGGCAGAGAATCAATAAGGAAATGGCATATTTGGATGGCACTGTAAGCCAAATGGACCTAAGAAACATACACAGAACATTCTATCCAACACCAGCAGAACACACATTCTACTCAAGTGTACACGGAATGGTTTCTACAAAACAAGACTTAGCAAACTTAAAAAGATTGAGATCATACCAAATATCTTCCCTGATGACAATGATGTGAAACTGAGATCAATAAAAAGTGGAAAACTGGAAACCTCATGTACACATGGAAATTAATGCTCTCTTGAACAAGCAATGGATCAAAGAAAAAATTAATGTGGAAATAGAAGTTTGAGACAAATGAAAATGGACACAGGATATACTAGAATTTATAGGACTGCAAAAGCAGTTCTAAGGGGGAAGTTCATAGCAATCAACACCTATATTAAGAAGCAGGAAAGATCCCAAATAAACAACTTAACTCTACATCTTAAGGTACTAGAAAGAGGAAAACAAACTGAGCCCAAAGTTAGAAGAAAGGAAATAAAAAAATTAGTGCAGAAATAGATGAAATAGAGAACAGAAAAACAATAAAAAAGATTAGCCAAACTAGAAGTTAATTCTTTGAAAAGATAAATAAAATTGAAAAGCCTTAGCAAGACTAAGGAAAAAAGGGAAAGAACCCAAATAAACAAAATTATAAATCAAAAAGGAGACATTGCAACTCATGCCACAAAAATTCTAAGGCACGTAAGAGGCTACTAAGAACAAATATATGCTAAAAATCAGGGCAATATAGAAGAAATGAAAAAATTCTTAGAAACACACAATTTACCAAGACTTCAACCAGGAAGAAATAGAAAATCTGAACAGACCTATTACTAGTAAGAAGATTGAGTCATTAACCAAAAATCTCCCAATAAAGAAAAGCCACAGACCAGATGGCTTCACTGGTGAATTACACCAAACATCTAAAGAATAATTAACACCAATCCTTTCAAATGCCATAATTATACTTATACCAAAACCATGAAAGGACACTACTGGATTCAAGATGGCGGTGTGAGAGGGGAGACAGAGGATTCCTCCCAAAACCACAAGTAGTATGAAAATGTAGTTAATTGATACAACTAACCCTAAAACAGCAACAAGAAAGAAGGCTGAACCAGACTGTATACAGACCTCACGAACAGAGCAGATGTCATGAAACATGGTAATGTACGAAAGCCTTAATCCTTCCCCCACCCCGGCTCACTGGCGGGAGGAAGAGAAATGGAGCAGGGGAGGGGGTGGAAGCCTGGGACTGCTGAACACACAGCCCTGGAGGTCTGCTTTGGTAGCAGAAACCTACACTATGTGGTGCTCTGGACATTGGGGAGCTCAGACAGGTGGAGTGCTTGAGAGACAGATTCTGGCCATTTGTGGAGGAGAGCATCCACACCGGGCCACTCTGGGACAAGGGAAAGGCAGACAGTCTGAGAGGCTTCCTAGCAGCGAGAGCTGCTGAAGGGGCCGGGTTTGCACAGAGCTTGCTACGTGGGGGAGGGGAGAGCTGGACAAGGTTGTCTGGGTGCACTCTGCCCAGCTGGTTGGGAACTTTGAGGAGCTTCAGACGCCCAATCCCCCTGGCTGCCTACTCAGCTCTGAGGCCCCCCACTGTGACACACAGCCAGCTGCACCTTCCTCCTAGCCTGCCAGTACCAGTTCACAAATCTGCAGTCACTGTGCTGGCATCAGGCCAGCCAGAGGGAGGCTCCGCCTACAACAGCAAGAGACACACAGCGCAGAGGCTTTCACCTGTGTGCTTGGTCCACTGGCTCTGACCTCAGGGACAGGTGCAGGAGATAGGAATCAGGAAAAAGATCTTTCCTCCCCCCAGGCACCATCTCTACTCCCCTACAACACCCAACCTCACTCTAGGGGCTGAGCAGGTCCAGAGACCCGAGCTTCTGGGCACTAGTGGGCACCACACAGAAATACGAAACACCAAAAGAATATGGTTCAGACCAAAATCTCACAAACCCCAGATAAAGGGTCAAGTGAAACTGAAATCACCAATCTGCTTGAAAGAGAGTTCCAAATAAAAATCATAAACATGTTTATGGAGGTACAGAAAAATATTCAAGAACTCAGGAATGAATTTAAGTCAGAGATTCAATCATTAAGAAATTCCATATCTGAAATGAAACATACAATGGAGGGATTTAAAGGTAGATCAGATGTAGTAGAAGTGACGGTAAATGGAATAGAAATTAGGGAAGAGGAATAAAAAGAAGCTGAGGCATGAAGAGACAAAAGAATCTCTAAGAATGAAAGAATATTGAGAGAACTGTGTGATCAATCCAAATATAACAATATTCATATTATAGGGGTACCAGAAGAAGAAGAGAGAGAAAAATGGATAGAAAGTGTAATTGAGCAGGTAATTGCTGAAAACTTTCCCAATCTGGGGAAGGAGATAGTCTCTCAGGACATGGAGGTGCACAGATCTTGCAACACAAGGGACCCAAGGAAGACAACATCAAAACATATAATAATTAAAATGGCAAAGATCAAGGATAAAGACAGACTTCTAAAAGCAGCAAGAAAGAGAAAAAAGATCACATATAAAGGAAAACCCATCAGGCTATCATCAGACTTCTCCACAGAAACCTTACAGGCCAGAAGGGAGTGGCATGATATATTTAATGCAGTGAAGCAGAAGGGCCTTGAACCAAGAACTACTATACCCGGCAAGGTTATCATTTAAATTTGAAGGAGGGATTAAACAATTTTCAGGTAACAAAAAGTTGAGAGAATTTACCTCCCACAAACCACCTCTACAGTGCATTTTGGAGGGACTTTTATAGATGGAAGTATTCCTAAGGAAGTATACCCAAGGGATAGACAAAGAGCACAGAATATGATCCATAGCATACAAAGAATGGAGGAGGAAGAAATAGGAGGAAAAAAAAAACCTTTAGGTTCTGTTTGTAATAGCATGTGAAGTCAGTTAAATTAGACTGTTAGATAGTAAGGGAATTATCCTTGAACCTTTGGTAACCATGAAACTAAAGCCTGCAATGGAAATAAGTACATACCTATTGATAATCACCCTAAATGTAAATGGACTGAATGCACCAATCAAAGACATAGAGTCACTGAATGGATTAAAAAACAAGACCCGTCTATATGCTGCCTACAAGAGACTCACTTCAAACCCAAAGACATACACAGACTGAAAGTAAAGGGATGGAAAAAGATATTTCATGCAACTAACTGGGAGTAAAAATAAGAAGTTGCAATACTTGTATCAGAAAAAATAGACTTCAAAACAAAGAAAGTCACAAGAAACAAAGAGGACATTACATAATGATAAAGAAGTCAGTCCAACAAGACTGTTATAATAGTTATATCACTATTATATAATAGATATAACTATTATAAACATCTATGCACCCAACACAGGACCACCTTCATATGTGAAACAACTACTAACAGAATTAAAGGGGGAAATAGAATGCAATGTATTCATTTCAGGAGACTTCAACAGACCACTCACTCCAAAGGACAGATCAACCAGACAGCAAATAATTAAAGATACAGAGGCACTGAAAAATGTATTAGAACAGATGGACCTAATGGACATCTACAGAACACTACATCCAAAAGCAACAGGATACACATTCTTGTCAAGTGCACCTGGAACATTTTCAAGAATAGATCATATACTAGGCCACAAAAAGAACCTCAGTAAGTTCAAAAAGATTGAAATTGTACCAACCAGCTTCTAAGATCACAAAGGTATGAAACTAGAAATACATTACACAAAGAAAATGAAAAAGCCCACAAACACATAGAGGCTTAATAACATGATACTAAATAATCAATGGATCAATGACCAAATAAAAACAGAGTTCAAGCAATATATGGAGACAAATGACAACAATATTTCAATAACACAAAATCTGTGGGATGCAGCAAAGGCCATGCTAAGAGGGAAATATAATGCAATAGAGGCCTACCTCAGGAAAGAAGAACAATCCCAAATAAACAGTCTAAACTCCCAATTAATGAACCTAGAAATGGAAGAACAAATGAGGCTCAAAGTCAGTAGAAGGAAGGACAAAATAAAGATTATAGCAGAAATAAATAAAATGGAGAAGAATAAAACAATAGAAAGAATCAATCAAAGTAGGAGCTCATTCTTCAAGAAAATAAACAAAATAGATAAACCCCTAGCCAGACTTATCAAGAAAAAAAGAGTCTACACACATAAACAGAATCAGAAATGAGAAAGGAAAAAATCACTACAGACACCACAGAAAAACAAAGAATTATGAGAGAATACTATGAAAAATTATCTGGTAACAAATGGGATAACCTAGAAGAATTGGACAACTTTCTACAAAAATACAACCTTCCAAG
Organism: Manis javanica; assembly: GCF_040802235.1. Lineage (NCBI taxonomy): Eukaryota > Metazoa > Chordata > Mammalia > Pholidota > Manidae > Manis > Manis javanica. The sequence goes on from NC_133168.1 coordinate 58,432,719, forward strand.
GCTGACCCAGGCAGAAACAGAAAATCTGAATAGACTAATTACCAGCAAAGAAATTGAATTGGCAATCGACAAACTACCTAAGAAAAAAAGTCCTAGTCCAGATGGTTTTACTGCTGAATTTTATCAAGCATTTAGTGAAGACCTAATACCCATCCTCTTTTAAGTTTTCCAAAAGGTAGAAGAGGAAGGAATACTCCCAAACTCATTCTACGAGGCTAACATCACTCTAATACCAAAACCAGGGAAAGACAACACAAAAAAAGAAAATTACAGACCAATATCCCTGATGAACATAGATGCAAAAATACTCAACAAAATATTAGCAAACCAAATTCAAAAATACATTAAAAAAATCACCCATCATCATCAAGTGGGATTCATCCCAGGGATGCAAGGATGGAACAACATTCAAAAATCTATCAACATCATCCACCACATCAACAAAAAGGACAAAAAGCACATGATCATCTCCATAGATGCTGAAAAAGCATTTGACAAAGTTCAACATCCATTCATGATAAAAACTCTCAACAAAATGGGTATAGAGGGCAAGTACCTCAACATAATAAAGGCCATATATGACAAACCCACAGCAAACATTTACTTAACAGTGGGAATCTGAAAGCTTTTCCTTTAAGATTGGAAACAAGACAAGGATGCCCACTCTCCCCACTTCTATTCAACTTAGTACTGGAGGTCCTAGCCACAGCAATCAAACAACACAAAGATATAAAAGGCATCCATATTTGCAAGGAAGAAGTCAAACTGTCTCTGTTTTCACATGACAGGATATTGTACACAAAAAAATACCCTTAAGAAACCACTCCTAAACTACTAGATCTAATATCTGAATTCAGCAAAGTTGTGGGATACAAAATTAATACACGGAAATCTGTTACATTCCTATACACTAATTATGAACTAGCTGAAAGAGGAAACAGGAAAACAATTTCATTCACAATTGCATCAAAAGAATAAAATACCTAGGAATAAACCTAACCAAGGAAGTGAAAGACCTATACCCTGAAAACTATGGGACACTCTTAAGAGAAATTAAAGAGGACACTAATAAATGGAAATTCATCCCATGCTCTTGGCTAGGAAGAATTAATATTGTCAAAATGGCCATCCTGCCTTAAGGAATCTACAAATTCAATGCTATCCCTATCAAGATAACTATAGCATTCTTAAATGAACTAGAGCAAATAGTTCTAAAATTCATATTGAATGACAAAAGACCCCAAAGAGCCAAAACAATCCTGAGAAGGAAGAATAAAGCAGGGAGAATTATGCTCCCTGTCTTCAAGCTCTACTACAAAGCCACAGTATTCAAAATAGTTTGGTACTGGCACAAGAACAGACCCACAGACCAGCGGAAGAGACTAGAGAGCAATGGGGAAATGACAGACTCTTTAACAGCTGGTGTTGGCAAAATTGGACAGCTACATGCAAGAGAATGAAACTGGATTATTGCCTAACCTCATACACAAAAGTAAACTCAGAATGGATCAAAAACCTAAAAGTAAGTCATGAAACCATAAAACTCTTAGAAAAAAATATAGGCAAAAATCTCTGGGACATAAACTTGAGCAACTTCTTCATGAACATTTCTTCCCGGGCAAGGGAAAGAAAAGCAAAAATGAACAAGTGGGATTGTATCAAACTAACAAGCTTCTGTTCAGCAAAGGATACAATCAGTAGAACAAAAAGACATCCTACAGTATGGGAGAATATATTCATAAATGACACATCTGATAAGGGGTTGATATCCAAATTATATGAAGAGTTCACACACCTTAATAAACAAAAAGCAAATAAGCCAATTAAAAAATGGGCAGAGGATCTGAACAGACACTTCTCCAAAGAAGAAATTCAGATGGCCAACAGGCCCATGAAAAGATGCTCCACATCACTAGTCATCAGAGAAATGCAAATTAAAACCACAAGGAGATATCACCTCACACCAGTAAGGATTGCTACCATCCAAAAGACAAACAACAATTGTTGGTGAGGTTGTGGAGAAAGGGGAACCCTCCTACACTGCTGGTGGGAATGTAAAATAGTTCAACCATTGTGGAAAGCAGTGTGGAGGTTCCTCAAAAGACTAAAAATAGAAATACCATTTTCCCCAGGAATTCCACTCCTAGGAATTTACCCTAAGAATGCAGCATCCCAGTTTGAAAAAGACATATGTACCCCTGTGTTTATTGCAGCTCTATTTACAATAGCCAAGAAATGGAAGCAACCTAAATGTCCATCAGTTGATGAATGGATAAAGAAGATGTAGTACATATACACAAAGGAAAATTATTCAGCCATAAGAAGAAAACAAATCCTACCATTTGCAACAACATGGATGGAGCTAGAGGGTATTATGCTTAGTGAAATAAGCCAGGGGGAGAGAGACAAGTATCAAATGATCTCACTAATCTGTGGAGTATAAGAACAAAGAAAAAACTAAAAGAACAAAACAACAGCAGATTCACTGAACCCAAGAATGGGCTAACAGTTACCAAAGGGAAAGGGACTGGGGAGGATGGGTGGGAAGGGAGGGATAAGGAGGAAAAAAGGGACATTATGATTAGCAGACATAATGTAGCCGGTGGGGGGACACTGGAAAGGCAGTATATACAGAGAAGACAAGTAATGATTCTATGGGATCTTACTACACTGATGGACAGTGACTGTAATGGGGTATGTGGGGGGGACTTGTTAATAGGTGGAATCTAGTTACAATAATGTTGTTCAAGTAATTGTACATTAACAATATCAAAATAAAATATAAATAAATAGATAAATAAAAAGGACACTACTAGAAAAGAAAACTATAGGCTAATATTCCTAGTAAGTGTAAATACAAAAATTCTCATTAAGATGCTAGCAACTGAATTCAGCAACATATTAAAAGGATTATTCATCATGACCAAATGGGATTTATCCTTGGAGATGCAAAAATGTTTTAAAATATGCAGATTGGTCAGTGTTGTATCACATTAATAGAATGAAAGAAAAAATCATATGATCATCTAAATAGATGTAGAAAAAGCATTCATCAAAATTCAACATCCATTCATGATAAAAATTCTCAAAAAATTAGTTATATATGGAATATATCTCAATAAAAATCATCCACAGCTAGCATCATACTTAATGGTGAAAGGATAAAAGCTTTTCTTGTAAGGTCAAGAATGAGACAAGGGTGCCCACTCTCACCACTCCTATTTAACATAGTACTAAAAGTAGTAGCTAGAACAATTAGGAAAGAAAAATAAAGAAAAGGTATTAGAGTTGGAAAAGAAGAAATAAAATAATGTCTATTGGCTTATGACATAATCTTATACACAGAAAATTATAATGATTCAATCAAAAACTTAGATCCAATTAAAGAATTCAGTAAAGTTGCAGGATTTAATATGCACCAATCAGAATCAATTCTATACATTAACAGTGAAGTTTCTGAAAAAAGAATAAATCAATCCTATTTACTGTACTATCAAAGACAGTAAAATATTTAGGAATAAATTTAACTAAGAAGATGAGAGACTGCTAAACTGAAAACCATAAGACATTGTTGAAAGAAATTGAAGACAAAAATAAATGGAAAGGGTCCCAAGTTCATAGATTGGAAATTAATACTGTTAAAATGTCAGTAATACCAAAGTCTTCTACAGATTCAATGCAATCCCTATTAAGATTCCAATGGCACTTTTTACAGAAATAGAGAAAACACTTCTGAAATGGATGTGGAACAACAAATGACCCTGGATAGCCAAGAAATCCTGAGAATGAAGAACAAAGCAAGCAATATCACATTTCTTTTTTTCAAGCTATACTACAAAGCTATAGTCATCAAAATGGCATCATACTGATGTAAAAATAGACAAATAGGACAATGGAATAGAATCAAGAGCCCAAAATAAACTGAAGCATATATGGTCAACTAATATTTGATAAGGGAGCCAAGAAATTTCAATGGAGAAAGACAATCTCTTCAATAAATGGTGCTAGGATAATTGTATATTCACATATAAATGAATGAAACTGGATCCATATCTTATACTACCTACAAAAATTAACTTGAAATGAATTAAAGAGGTAGATGTAAGGTATGAAAATATAAAATTAGTAGAAGAAAACATAGAAACAAAGTTCCTAGATGTGGGTCTTGTTAATGATCTTTTTGATATGAAACCTAAAACACAAACAGCAAAATAAAAGTCAACAAGTGTGCCTACAATAATCTAAAAAGCTAACGAGAAAGAAAAGAAGCCATCAATAAGTGAAAGGACAACGTATGGGATGGAAAATATCTTTGCAAACCATGTATCTGATAAGGGATTAATACCAAAATACATAAAGAACTCATATATTTCAATAGTAAAGAAAGAAAATAACCCAATTAAAAAATGGGCAAAGGGCTGGAGTAGACATTTCTCCAAAGAAGATATGCAGAAGCCCAACAGGTACATGAAAAGATGTTCAACATCACTTAGTGATTAGGGAAATGAAAATTAAAATCACAGTGAGTTATTACCTCATGGTTATGGAATGTTTATCATTAAAAATCCAGAATTAAAAATGCTGGTGAGGATATGGAAAAAGGGAACCCTTGTGCACTGTTGATGGAATTGTAAATTATTACAGCCACTACGGAAAACAATATGGAAGATTCTCAAAAAGTTAAAAATAAAGTTACTGTATGATCCAGCAGTGCCACTTCTGGGACTATATCCAAAGGCAAGCAAAGCACTGACATGAAAATATCTGCACTTCCATGTTCATAATAGCATTATTTACAGTAGCCAAGAGAAGGAAACAACCTAAATGTCCATCAGTTGATGAATGGATAAAGAAGTTGTGGTATGTATATACAATAGAATATTATTGACCCATAAGAAAAGGGGAAATCCTACCAGTTGCAATAGCATGGATGGACCTGAAGGCGTTATAAGCTAAGTGAAATAAGTCAGACAGCAAGGCAAATAATGTATAATCTTACATATGTGTAGAATCTAAATGCAAAAAACAAAAAAAAGAGTCATAGCAAAAGAGATCAGACTTGTGGTTACCAGAGAAAGGGGTCAGGAGAGAAGGAATTGGAGGAGGTACAGACTTTCACATAAAAGAAATAAGTACTAGGATAACTTTCTATCATACCAGTTTGTAGAATTACCTGACTGAATAAAAAGGTCTATGTCAAATATTTCCCTGCCATCTTGTCCAAGTATCTAATACGAATTGGTGTGGGAGGGTATGAAAATAAAGGTAGAATAGCAAATTTTTGGCTGTATTTGTACATGCTTGTCTTTAAGATCATGTAACATATGAAAAAAAATCCATTTTAATGCCAAAGTAATAACATAGTAGAAGCCTGCTATTTGACACTATTGAGATTTGAAAAGTTATCTCAATTAATTAATTACTTGGCTGATTCATTTATTCATTCAACAAGTGTTGAATTAAGCAGTTCTCAGTGTACTTAAAACTAGAAATACAATGAAGAACCAGATAGACATGGTTATCTGACCTGGAGTTTAAAGTCTGTCATGTAGGACAATTGAAGATGAAACTGAAACAAGTAGAGTAAGTGCTTCAATGAGTGGTGACCAGGTGCCGCGAGGCTGCATAGCAGGAGCACCCATTCTGGCTTGTGTGTGTGTGTGTGTGTGTGTGTGTGTGTGTGTGTGTGTGCAGACACATATGTGTCAAGACTTTTCCTGGAAGGTATGATGTTTATCCTGGTATCTTAAAAAGAATAAGAAGTAGAATAAGTGAAATATAGATTGATCTATATTATGTATCTAAACGGAATATGAATTGATTACCCATGTGTGAGGTGCTTATGGAACAATAAAAGGAATACTGGCTTTGAAAGCAATCATTGCTTGTGTGTCCTCAGGTAAGTAGTAACATTTAGATTATATGTAATTTAAGCATCTTTTTAGCTTGAAATTCAATGACTTTATTGAATTAATTCTGAGTGATTAATTTTTTTCTGCTTTGCAAATTTTATGACTTAAGATCAACCAGACATTTCACAGCTACAATATATCCATTTTAATTCTGAAGACTGTCCAACATTAAGAAGAAATTTCTATCTAGGAGAAATTTGAGAATCCTCATTGATTGTAAAGTTAGAAATTCAATAAAAGGGGAGTTTTGACTTCCAAAAGATGAGTTGGCTGAAAAATACACTTCTACAGTTTAGATTTCTTTTGTGCAGTAGAATAAATAGAGGGCATGAATTCTAGGATGATAGATGAAACACAGTTTCTTTTAAGGTCTGAGGTGGAGAAGAGTTCAGTAGGAGAGCAAGCAATGGTGATATTGTAGTGAATTCTGATCACTGAAGTAAACCAACCACAGGGGGATTTATTTCTGTCATGTTATGAAAAGCATATCTAGGGAGAGAGAAGGAATAATATTAGTATCTATATTTTCATTCAATATTTGTTCCACAAATATTTGCTGAGCATTTCCTGTTTGACAGATACCATGCTAGGCACTTAAGGAGTTCAGAGTCCAGTGGGGCTGAAAGATATGAAAAATCAATGATTTTGTCAATAACAGTAATAATAGCTAATGCTAAGCAAGTACTGATTGGGTCCAGGATCTTGTGCAAAGTCCTTCACATGGCTTCTCTGATTTAGTCCTCATGAAAAGACCAGAGATTAGGGCTGTTATTAGCCTAATTGTATAGAAAAGTAAATTCAGGCTAGAGAAGTGAGAACAGCATAGTATCTCAGGTCATTCACATAGTACAGTAATTGCTGTGACAGAAGTAAATTCAAGGCTTTTATTTTCCTGTGAATTGTAAAAACAGATATTTTATTTTTGAACATGTTTAGATACACAAAGAGGGATATAGCTCTTACATATTCCTTACTCATTTTTACTTGAGAGTCCCTGAATGTTACTATACTAAATTTCTGTGGTTATTTGTCTAAACTAAGAAATACACAGAGGTACATAGCTATGAATTAAACTGCAAACTTCATTTGAATTTTACCAATTCTCTCCTTTTTCAGTCTTAGGTTCCAATCCAGGATATCATAAACTTTTCTCTTCCTTCTCCACCAGTTCATTTTTAGTTGTTTCTCCCTCCAATCATAGGTTCTGCAGGCTATGCTTGAAGTATAAAGTTGTAGCACAATGGTCACCAAATTAGGATGGAAGTGGCAGGAAGGATGATGTGGGGAAGGGATAGAAAAAGACTTCCAAACGAGAGGTGAACGAGAGGAAGTTCAGGTAGAGTCACTCAAGCAAGGGAAGAGAAATTAAGACAAAATGAAAAATATGTAAAAGTATAGTATAATTGAGTAAACCGCAAATAGTTCAAGATGATCGAAGCAAATTGCATATTTGGGAAATGACAGCAGGTGAGACTAGGAATTAGGCCAGGGTGGAAAGTTAAGGACCTTGTTCACCATTTCAAGAACTTGCACTTTAAGTTACAGGTTTCGAAGCCATGGAAGGATCTGAACAGAGAAATAACCGTTAGGTCATCATGTTTTAAAGCTAGTTCTTATAGTATTATGGAAGGAAGTCTAAAATCAGATTAGCCAAAAGAGATTATTTGGATCTATTGTCACAGTCTGGGTGAGAAAGAATGAAAATGATGAAGGACTAAACAGAACATATTCCAGTAGGTGTGGAGAAGAGTAGTCATAATTGAAAAATGTGAATGAGTTCAAGTTAATCTCACCTGAGAGACATTAAGGTTTCCAGTTTACTCAGTTGTTTGATGAGTGGTTGTGCTATCCATCAAGCTGGGAAATGAACACAGGTAAATAGGAATGGAAATAAGATTATGAGTTCAATTTCTGACATCTTTTTCCTGAAGGTTGTTTGGTACCACTATTGGAAGAAGAAGAAACCCGATCAGCTACAGAAAATAAGGTTATGGGGAATCATACCTGATATGATGTACAAGTTGGAAATTTTGCATTATATTCATGGTGTTAAAGCCAGACTCAGTGAGAATGCAGATGGGGACAGTAGTGAGAACCTATGATTGGAGGGAGAAACACTAAGAATGAACTGGTGGAGAAGGAAGAGAAAAGTTGTGTTAATGCTGACAGAGAAGACAGAGGAAAGGGAATCTCACAAGGGAAATGTGGTCAATTTTGCCAACTGCTTCACAGTTGTTGAATAAATAAGGAATTAAAATTAGACACTTCTGGCTTCAGCTACAGTATGTTAAGATCTTGGTGATCATAACCTCTTTTCTTATAATAAGAAGAAAGCTGTGCAAATGGAAAATCAATGACATTTCTTGGGCCTATTAGAGGGATAGGGCAAATTTCCATCCCAAAAATTTGGACGGTTAGATAAATACATAAAATAAAGGCTTCCCTTTGTTACCTGGAGCAGGGCTCACTGGAGCCATGAATTTGTAGACAGATTTAATAGTAATTTTGACAAATTGTGGAGGCTGGGTGTGAACTAGCCTCAGAGAAAAAACTCCTGCTACTCCATTTTCATAGGTTTTACTTCTAAGAACATCACCAGGCTCTCAAGCTAGAGACGGCTCTGGCAGTGTGAAGGGAAATGTAGCCACTGTGAAAGGAGCCCGAAGCTTTTTTAACAACAAAGGCCCTGTCCAGGTGAAAACAGTTTACAGGAGCTTTATCCCATCCAAGAGTGTTCCATTTCCTAGATTCCAAACCCCTCTAGATATTTTTTCTCACATAAGGGCGAAAAAAGCTAAGAAACAAATGTGAAGGTAACAGCACAGGGACACAGGCCCACTAAAGGAATGATAGTTAATCACTGGATTGTAGAGAGTTTCCTCTTCCCACAAAGGCTCCGATAAATAACTGGATTATAGCTGAAGGAGCTACAAGACAAACAGACCCTGTCTGAGGAGCAAAGAGAAGCGCCAGTGTCAAAGGGGAGACAAAATAACGATACTATAGGACCTTGAGGCCTCTGACACCTACAGGTACAACAGATATTAAATACGACCACTACTCATACTAATATAAAACATTACACTAATAAGTCTATTTACCTGAGTTCCTATTACCTAATATGTTGTATCCATGCCAAAATTTCAACAAAAATTACAAGTTGACCTAAAGGGCAGTAAATAAAACCAAAATGAAACAAATAGTAAAATCAAAGAAGTCATAAAATCCACAGAAAAGACAAAGTAAGCATCAGAACCAGATTAGACATAGATTTTAGAATTATGAGATAGGGATTTAGAATAATATGAATAATATGCTAAGGACTCTAATAGAAAAAGTAGACAACATGCAAAAACAAATGGGTAATATAAGCACAGAGACAGACGATCTAAGCATCAAACGTAAGTGTTGAAAATCAAAAACACTGTAGCAGAAATGAATGTCTTTGATGTCTCCTGGGTGGGTAGAGCTTGAAGATATGTCCTCAGAAACTTTCTAAGACTGAATTCAAACAAACAAAAAGAATGAAAACACAGAACAGAATATCCAAAAACTGGAACCATTTCAAATGCTGTTACATATGCATACTTGAAACATTACAATGAGATGAGGGAAAGGAGCAGACAAAATATTGATATAACAATGTTAGTTTTCTAAAATTAATGGCAGACACCAAATCGTAAACCCAGGAAGCCTAGAAAACATCACAATATAAACAGTATAAATACCAAAAATCTGAGAGATAGGCACATCATATTCAAACTGTAGAAACCAAATACAGGGACAATTTTGAAAGAATCCAGAGAGGGTGAAAACCCCTTGCAAATCGTGAAAACAAGGAAAAGAATGAGTGTTCTTCTAATCAGAAATCATACAGGCAAGAAAGTAGTGGAGTGAATTATTTAAACAGTGGAAAGGAAAAACAATCCTACCAACCTAGACTTCTAAATCCAAAGAAATTATCCTTCACAATGAAAGAGAGATAAGGCCTTTTTCAGACAAACAAAAACAGGGATTTCATCACAGATCTGCCCTGCAAGAAATGTTAGAAGAAATTGTTCAGGACAAAGGAAACTAAATGATAAGATCAAAAACTTTAATTACATAAAGAAAAGAAGAACATCACAGAAGGAATAAATTAAGGTAAAAGAAATACTTTATTTTTCTTAATCTTAATCTAATAAGTTTTAAAATTAATAATGACAGAGTATTGGATGATAATAGCATATGGATAAATAAGATGAATGACAGCAATGTCATAAGGGACAGGTGTGGCTATTCTATTCCCCATTCCTTCTCCAGTACCTCACTCTTATGACAGAGGTGATTAGGTCATGATTAGAATCCTCTTGAATGGGGTTATTGTCTTTATGAAAGAGGCACCGAAAAGCTCCCTTACCCCTTCTGCCATGTGAGGATACAGTGAGAAGACAGCCATCAGTAAGGAGGTGGGTACTCATCAGACATTGAATCTGACATCACCTTGATCTTGGACTTCCAGTGTCCAGAACTGTGAGGAATAAATTCTGTTGCTTATAAGCTCCCTAGGCAATGATATTTGGTATAGCAGCCCACATGGATGAAGACAACAATACCACCAGTCCATATTATTATCCCAAATACGTAGATGGGGAATCTGTAGGTCAGAGAGCATTGGTAGTTTGCTGAAAATCACACAACTAGGAAGTGACAATGTGTATTCTTAAGGTCAGGACTGTTCAGTTTAAGGTTTGTGCTCTTTTCTCTGAAAGACCTGGCTGCCAGACTGCTGCTTTTGGGTTCTCAGATGGATTTTATTTTCAGCAACGGTGCTGCTTTTTTATATATATGTAACAAATAATTAAATAAGATACACATTACTTTTACGTATAAAAGTGAACATTCCAATTGTACGTTCACTTTAAGTTTTCATTTGAGTGTTTTGGTGAGAAACTTAAACCTATCTTCAAGTCTTTTCAAAGCTGGACAACAGACTGATTCAGTTAGATCACTCCCAGTAAAACAGAAAATGAACCACTGGAGTGAAAACAATTACTCCATTGAATGCCCTCTCTTTGTTTGGGTTAATGCCATGATCGTGTATCTCGGTTATAAAAATATCTTTTTCCTATCACCTTTCCAGGTTCCAGCTTCTCCCTAAGTAGCTGGTCCGGTTTAGGCTCTTCCCCTCCAGGCTGGCCCTTGTCAAAGTTTGTTCGTTGTCCACCTAGGTCACTGCCAGCCCCACAGAAGCTGGAGACTACATGGTGTTCTCTGAGCTCACATCTCACTGTGGAATGCTACCCTTGGCTCTCTGGCTCTGAGGCTGCTTTCTGTCCTAACAACAAAACCTACATTCAGGCCCCCATCCCAAGAGTGGCCTTTGTATCGTCACACATTGCAGCCCCCACTCCAAGACATTTAGCTATTCTGTTTATCCATTTATGTGAAGTGACCTGAAGTCCCTCTGGGAATGGTAAGAGCAAGGTCGGAGCGCAGCAGCCTCCATCCATTGGGGTTTCCTGGAGAACATGGCTCTCTTTCTCTCTTTGTCTCATCCTTATTCACTTCAGCGATCATCAGCAGGCGCTCTAATTCCTACTCCAAGGAGGATTGTTTTATCTCCATTCTTAATAAAAGTTTAATAGCAGATAGAGTACTTTGGTGAGAGCTCATGTTTAGTGAGGTTTTTATTTCACCTAATATACCAGCATATTATGCACTTGAGTAATCTATGGGCTGTTGTAAATAAAATAAACAACATATATTTACAGAACTAAGCAAACTGCATTTTATGATGCCATCCTTGAAACTTCCCCACTCTGATCAGTAATAGCTCTCTCTCTCATTAGCGTGCATCAGTGAGACGCTTCTCTAATTAGCTATAAACTTACTGCTGAATAGCAGTCATTTCAAGTACTGTTTGTTATTAAAACAAATACCTGGAAATTACACTATTAGTACAAAAATCAATCCAATTTTAACCCTAACATTTAGAGCATACTCAACACCCTCACTCCTGCATGCAACATTCTAGCAGCAGGTTTTCTTCGTCTTGGAGGACCTCTACTAAGCTAGGATCTGCCAGGAGCATATGTGGAGTCAAGAACTGGATAAAGGCATTTGCTATATTTTTATAGTTACTTTGAAAGTGAGGCAGACTCACAACAATTCTGGGGGAAGTGGAAATGCTAGTCTCAGAATCTCTCTTAGAATTTTAAAATTTAACCAATGACTATTTTGAGACACTGACCCTGTTTCAGGCACCAAAACCATAGAGATGATGAATATGATTTCTTGACTCAATAAACATGCCATACTGCAAGGGGGAGGCTCAGGAAAGTAGGTAGACATGTATATGTAAATGTATGCATCATAGTGGGGGCATCCAGTAGTTGTCCAAAGTATTCTGAGAGCATTGGTGAATTTAACTGAAGAGGAAAGGCTAGAGAAAGAGGATATTTAGGTATATTTGGGCTGAATGCACGTAATAGAATATATAGCAATTGCAAGGTAGCATAGCATAATTTAAAGACAATTGAAGTAAATCAGCAGTTTTAATGTCATCTCTGCCGTTTGTTAGTTGTGTGACCATTGCTCCCATCTAACAGCTGGGGGACCACATGTCTTGGTCTTCTCATTTTAAACATGGAGATGTGAGTAATGAAATGATGTAAATAAAATTGAAAGCATATGGCCTGATTCTCATTAACTTCTGCTCCTTTTCTGTCCCCCCACTGCTTTTTTACTCCTTCTTCTAGAATTCCAGGCCTTTCGTCACTTTCCAAACTTACCATGTGATGTTCTTCCATGTTGAAATCATTTCTTCTGCTAAGAATGCCCTCCCTTTCCTGATCTTGCTTGCCTAGTTACAATTCTATTCTTTATTTTTTTTATGGCTCATTTATTTATTTTTATTGAAGTATCATTGATATACAATCTTACATTAGTTTCAAGCATATGACACAGTGGTTCAACAGTTACCCATATTATTAAATCCTCACTCCCACTAGTACAGCTACTATCTGTCAACATAGGAAGATACTACAGAATCAATGACTATATTCTCCATGCTGTACTTCTATCCCCATGACCAGCTTGTGTTATGATTGAGAATTTAAGGTGTACCATAAAAACTACTTGCTCATCAGACCTATCCTCTCCCACCGGACAATTTCCTTCTGAATTTTCATTGAATTTTGAATACCTTTCTTGGTCTTGTTCAGATTGCATGGTACACTGTAGTTAGCTCTGTGCAAGTCGTATTCCTTTTAGCACCTTAAGGGTAGGGTTAAATTATCTGATAAACCTCTAATCACAGTGTCATAATTATGTAAAAACTGTGCCGTAACTACTTTTAAACTAGCATAGAGTCTTTCACTAGTTAAATAAAACCTAAGCTATCCTTGGATTTGAAGTATTTTAAAATGAAATTTACCTAACTGAATAGTACCAAAATCAGAAAATTGAAAGACTAAATGTGTGTTCAATCAATATAGGACCAATTGGCTGACTCCACATGCTCTTTACTAAACAGAATGATGAAAAGGCCTTTGTTCAGAATAGTTTTCCTATTAGACAAAGAGCTTATTATACCATCTCCGAAAGTTTGACCTGGGCTCAGGAGAGTTCCTCTAAACTGAAAAAGAAAAATCCTACTATGCAATTGGACACTACATAGCCATTAAAAAACACATTTTAAACAATGTTTTTTAAACAATATTTAATGACATGAAGAAATGCTCATATGGAATAGTGAATGAAAATTGTAGGATACCAAATGATACATGATTTAAATTTAGCATTGAAAGAAATAAAATATACTGAAATGTAACTACATGTTTAAAGTGACTATGTCTGAGCAAGATAAAATGCTGGTGAGTTTAACTTTCTCAGTTTTATTTTTAAGGTTTTTTTCAATACATGTTTATTACTTGACAATCAGGAAAACAATGAAAATGTATTTTTAATAGAGCAGTGGTTCTCAATCAGGAGTGAGTTTTTTCCCCAGAGGACATTTGGCAATTTCTGGAGACATTTTTGTCACAGTTTGGGAGAGATGGTGTGCTGTGGACACCTACTGCATGGGGGCCACTGCTGAGCCTTATATGATACACAGGACAGCCCACACAACAGAGGATTATCCAGCACATCATGTCAACAATGCTGAAGCTGAAAAATCCTGTAACAGAAGGAAAACAACCAAAATCTCCTAAAAGAGGAATTGACTTACCAGATCATGGTATATCCATCAATATAATGGACTACTGGGCAGGTCTTAAAACTTGTACTGCCAAAATATTTACTGAGATGACAATCTCAGTAGTGCTTTCTTACCCTAAACAGTCTGTATTTTCTCCTACAAAAGCTCTTTGGTATGTCCTAAATTATATTATCCTTTGTTACATGCATGTTCTTCTTATGTTCTTAACAAGGAGTTAATTCTTTGGGAGTAAGATTGGCACGTATTTACCACTTCTTTCAGTGTACCTTGCACAGAGTTAGTGTAAGGAAGGAATTCTATAGTTCTTACAGTTAATCATTTATATACCCTGAATTAAATACTTTTTCATTTCTACAAGACTGAACCTCAATTCAAAAATTGTTCCTCAAAATTTGGTCAAGTTGACACATATTCTATAATTGTGTATGTATGAATGTATCTATCTATCTATCTATCTATCTATCTATCTATCTATCTATCTATCTATCTATCTATCTATCTATCATCTATATCTATCATCTATCTACCTATCTAAAAATACTATAGTCATTTAAAGACAAAAAGGAAAAGTTGGAGGACTGAGTTAGCTCCTACAATCTTAAAAACTCAGAGTATGATAGAAGCAGTCTCTTATCCTTTGTCATATTTCTCCCTTTTGGTATAATTCTGTCAGGCTTACCTCAGTAGTGAGAATATGACCTTTGTCAGCTCTAGGGTCACCTTTTAGATACTTATGTTGATAGAAGAAGGGAAAAGTCTTTCATAACTACTTAACATCCAGCAGAAGGATCCTGGGGAAAGCCATGGGCTCACCTGTGTTATGTACCTACCTTTGGAACAAACCGTGGACAGGAACATAGGTAATTTTAAATGGCCTAACCGCACCAATGTTTGTGAGAATATAAAGTCTGTGATGAGAAAAAAGAAGAAGGTTGTGCTGAGTGTCCAAAGACAATAGTCGCCATAAACCTGGGCTGGACATATCTTGATTGGCATAATAATGGCTCTATGCGCTATAGGTTTGAATAATGCCTGTATAATTGCTACTCCCTCATACCCTTGAAGATGATATTTGACTTCTTCAAGGACTTCTTTGCTTTCATGTTATCTATTATTGTTTGGGAAGAAGTTAAACTTCAATGTCTTCTTGTTTGAGTTCTCCATAGATGGAACACCACTAAAGCATCAAACTTATCATTTCACGATTTTTTGTTTATTAATTATGTAAGATTATCAGCATAAAACGTGAGTGGGAATACTCAGTGACACTGCCCAATTATATAAAAGCAATCCCAGAAAGTTTGTCTATCCTTTGATATTTCAGGAGATTATGTGAATGTGCTGTATAACTCCAAACCAACTGAAGGATTTCACTTGGAGGAAGAAGCTCTATTTATCTCTGGCAAACCCACACCACACCAAAATTGACATAGATGTCCTGAGAGGTTTCATTACTTCATTATAAGTTCTGCTTAGAGGAGAATGACAACCAAGATAATCAACAAAAATGTATTCAAATAATATTTCAGTACTGAAGCAACACTCCTAGCAATGCAGCTCTGATTGGTGGGGCTCAAAGAAGGTAGTGGTAATAAAAAAATCTAACTGCTCTGCTGAAGGGGACTGTACATTATGAAGGGAGGAATCCTGTTATTCTGGAGAAAGAAATACTAAGAACTAAGAGCAGGAATCAGGCTAATCTGGAGGAAACCAAAAGTAGGGCTGATGAACAGAGACATTCTTCTTGAGGAAGGGTATCAGGTAACTTCTGTCCTCCTTGTCACTCCAAGTTTACTATTACAGTACACCTATATGTGAGGTCCCCAGAGCCACTTGAGTGACACCCCAGGAGTTGCTCCAGACCTCTACCAGGTGCTTTCATCTGCCTAACTGGATCCAAAATTCTGTTTTCTTTCCTCTTTTTAATGTTGTAGTAGCTTATTTGCCTATTACTCACCCATTTAAAATATATGAATCAGTGGTTTTAAACATATTCACATAGATATTCAACCTCACCATAATCATATTTCAGAATATTATTATCACCCCAGAAAGAAAATCTATTATTGATTAGAATTTACTCCCTATTCTTCTTCACATACTCAGTCCTAGATAAACATTTGTCTATGTACTGTCTCTATAGATTGGCCTATTCTGGACACTTATGTAAGCAGGAGCATATAATATTCTTTCTCTTGTCATATTTTCAAGGTTCAACCCTGTTATAGTATGTATCAGGACTCCAGCATTTTTTATGGCTTAATAATATTCCACTAGTTTGCTATAATGTGTTTTATCTATCCATTTACCCATTGTTGGATGTTTGGGTTACTTCTGCTTTGGCAGTTGTGAATAATCTTGTTATGAATAGTAATGTGCAAGTTTTTGTGTTGACATGTATTTTCACTTCTTTTAGTATATGTGTAGGATTGGAATTCTTAGGTCTTATGAAATATGTCACATTTTGAGGAAATCCCAAATTGTTTTCCAAATGGGCTTCACAATTTTATATTCCCACCACAAGTATGTAAGTGTTCTAATTTCTCCACATTCTCACCGGAACTTTGTATTATCTGCCTTTTTAATTTTAGTCATCCTAGGAGGTGTGTTGGAATTTCACTGTTGCTTTGATTCGCACCCCCTAATGACTAATGGTGTTTAGATCAATTTCAGGTGCATATGGGCCATTTGTGTAACTTTTAGAAAAAGAACACTTTTCCATATTTTATTAGATTAATTATAATTTTATTATTGAGTTGCAAGAATTCTTTGTATATTCTGAATACAAATTTCTCATTGGATATATGATTTTAGTATTTCCTCACATTTGTGGGTTGCAGTTTCTTTCTTGAATCTTCCTTGAAATTAATCTTGATATAATAATGTTATTCATTAAATTTAGGGAGTTTTAGTCACTGCATCTACAAAACATTTGTGGCTTCTTCCTATGTTTTCTCACTCTTGTAGTCACATTACTTACATTTTGCTGGCTCTAATGGTCTCTCAGATTTCTCTGAGGCTCTGTTGTTTTTTTTTTCCTTCATTACTTTTTCTTTTTGTTTTCAAACTGTCTAATCTTTATTGATCTATTTTTAAGTTAGCTAATTATTTCTTCTGTCAGCTCAAATGTGCTCTTAAGTCTCTGTGAATTTTTCATTTGAGTCATGCTTTTCTACTCCAGAATTTCCATGTGTTTTGAAAAATAATTTCTATTTCTTTAATGATATTTTCTATTTGCTGACACATTGTCATGCTTTTCTTTAATTCTTTCAACGTATTTTTCTTAGATCTTTGAACATCCTTATAATAGCTACTTGGAGATCTTTGTCTGCAGAGTCTGCTCCCTGGAAGGCAGTACTACTGACTGCCTTTTCTCACATGTAATGATCACACTTTCTTATTTCTTTACATGTCTCATAACTGTGTTGAAAAACACATTTTAGATAATGTCTTACAGCTACTCTAGATACTGATCTGCCCCTGAGGATTTTCATTGTTCTTGTTTGCTTATTTGTACTGTGGCTTGATTATAATTGTTGAGTGAGGTCTCTCCTCCCATGATGTACAACCTCTGATGTCTCTAAATGATCCCAGTTTGGGGCATGTGCAGTTTTTCTGACCACGAGTGATGACTGTGGTTTTAGCTAGGCCCTTTAACTGTTCTTTTCTAGATCTACCTGCTAAGCTTCTGAATAGTGTACTGTTTTTATCACACCTAGATGTTAACCTCCACTAATTATTCGCTGACTGTGCTATAGTTTTGGACAATGCGGTGAGGCGTAAACCACTCACATTCTGATCTTACTGAAGTCAAACTTTTGGCAAGGATAGGCAGTCTCTGGCTATGGAGCCAAGACCTGTAAATGATGAGAAATGGGAAACTAGCTCTTCACAGACTGCCCCATCTGGATCTTCCCTATGGAGCAGGAGGTATGTGTTGGAAGTGGTTGGGAACCAGTGCTGTTGTCCATGCAGTATGAATGGGCGCCACGCAGTATGAATCCTCCTCAGCTTAGATCAGGAGAATGGAATCAATGATTTCAATGACTGCTGACTCTAATAGAGTAAGTCTTTTCACTCTAGGAGGCTGGTGAAGCTGGTCACTCAGCTACTGAGACCATTGGCACAGGTCTTCTGCAATACAGTATGAACAGGGAAATATAGTCTTCATCTATACTCTTCAGCTTCTTGACCAGGATCCTCCTTACAATGAGAGAGATAGGGTGGAATAATGGGTGCTGCCTCAAGACAGAAGAATTGAGGGATTATAATTCCAGGGGAAAAATCTGTCTCCTAGCCAAGGGAAAATTACCTTTAAAACTGAAATCAGTCAAAGAGAGAAATAAAAGTGGAAGAAATCCATTTATTGCTTACAAGCAGTTGTCCACTTCTGCTTACCTATGTCTCTCACAACCTGGCTGCAGAAAGGGACCCCCACCCAACCTCTCCAGTCCAGATATGCCCTCGCTACCCCCATGTAATCATCTATTGATATGGAGATGGACTAAGACCAGGCAAGAGATCCTGGGAATATTGCAATTTTATGCACAGGGATAGATGCAGTTACTAGCTCAAGTGCTACAGTCTTATTTTTCTTATCATTGATTTTGTTGAATAAAAGCTTCTGTAATTTTGTGAGCCATTTAGTCAATCTCCAGAGTCTTTGAATACTATATTTGATAATTTTGGCCAAATTTATAGACATTTCTCCAGAAGATAAATTTCCCTGTGAACTATTCACATATCTTTCTGGAAGTTCTAAACCACACAACAGTTCTTGATGTGTAAGCTGGACCACTTCCTTGGACTATCTTGTTTGGGTACTACTTCTCAGGTCAACTATATCTGTACTGATTTTCTGACTGCCAGATCTACCAACTATTGAAAAAGAAGTATTAAAGTTTCCAACTGAATATTCTATTTGTCTATTTTTCTTTGCTGTTCTATAAGTTTTGCTGCACATATTTTGACATTCTGTTGGTAGGTACATATATGTTAGTGATCATTATGTGTCCCTTAAGAATTCACCACTTCATCATTATGAAATATTCTTCTTTATCTCAATCATTTTTGTTGTTCTGAAATCTGCTTTGATCTAAATTAATATTGCTATTCTAGTTTTTGTTTCTTCTAATTACCATGGTATGTCTTTCCATTACTTTAACCTATAGTGTCTCTGGTGTCATTTTTTTAAATCTCCGCTCTTGATTCAGGGGTTCTCTTTTTTATTGCTCCTCAGAGAGGATGTGTTTCTTCCAGCTCTTTTAGCCATAATCCATTATTATTTACTGAAACCCTGTTGGTGTAATAGTGTGGTATGGGAAAAAGGAGATATTCTGTATTTTTGTGCTTAAATCTCATCATTTCAGCGGGCCTTTGTTATTGATCTATGACCTTCACAAATGTTTTCTGCTCCTCTTTGCCCCCCACCCCCAGCTACTCCCAAATAGTGAGTCAGGAAAGCTAGAAGGTGCTGAAGTCAGGGAAGTCACCCATTGGGTGGGATAAATCTGTGATAAAGACTGTTGTTCTGGAGATTAGGAATGTTATGTAGAATACAGTGGATCTGTTTCAAAATTGTTGTTTTTCTTTCCTCTTGTCAGAAAAACAAGGGGATTTTTTTTTGTTGTTGTTCTTTACCATGAGAACCTGTTAGGGTTCTTAGAATTCAAACCTAAGAAGGTATTGGTGTCCCCCTGAATCTGCAGCCCTGAGGACTTTCTCACTCTCAGACTAGTTCGCAGTCACCTCCCAGTAATTTATCAAGATTACCAGATAAGTCTTCCTACCAGTTTATGGCTTCATTTGCTTTTGCTCCTTATAAGCTGATCTTTTCTGTGATTCTCTCTATTCACTTGACTCTCCCGATTTTGCGGTGCCAGTTTGCCTTGCAACCTCACTTCTCCAATGGGTTCAAGTGAAGTCACTGATTTCATTTTGTTCAGCTTGATTTTTCCAAAAACAGGAGTGATGACTTCCGAGCTCTTTGCATGTCAGAATTGAAAGCAGGAGTTTTAAATAATCTTTAAAGACATTTTAATGTTTATTAGTTTCCATTTTAAAATCCACTGGAATACATACCAAATATTGTACTCCTGATAATTCAAATTCTATCCCCCCAAATCCTTAAGCATTCAAGAAAATGTTACTTAATAAAATGTTTATTTCCCTGAATGCAAACTCCAGAGAGCTATCAAACTCTTTTTGTGAATATTGTACCCATGGCAACTCTTGATTCTATTCTCAAAAATCATTAAACATTTAAGAAAATGTGACTTAATAATAGTAACTTTTATTCCCCAATATACAATCTCCAGGGAGCTATCAGTCTCTTTTTAAATAAAATTTTGATCACTTTTTACAGCAGGAAGAAATTAATAAACAAAAACCCTATCATTATTTGAGACTTTAAGATCTGAATCTTGCTATAATTGAAAATGATTCCAAAGCTTCCGAAAATAATTTGTTACAGAACTTACCAGAGCACCTGATGTTCTATTGTCTTTATTTTACAAATTATTTTTATATTTCTATTTTTGTTATTGTTTAAACTCACTTTTTATTTACAAAGGTTAACAAGTTAACCAGTTAAACAAGTCAAATATAACAAAAGGGAAGTAGGAATTAAAAATGATTTCTTAGACAATTAGTTGAGATTTATCATTAATATGTGATTTTTTTGCAATTCACTCTGCTAAATGTAGTATTATTTTTATATTTTATAATAAATCTATGCATACAATGGTTATTTTAAAATCTGTAAGTACATTATGTGTAGTTCCTGTTTATATCAAACTCTAGGAAATATAAATTTTTAGTGGCTGAAAGCAAATCAGCTGTTGTTTATGGATGAGAAGGGAGGGAGGAGGGGTGGAAAGGCAAGATTATAAAGATGGGAAACTTGAGTGTGATGTATATATTCACTATTTTAACTGTGGTGATGGTTTAACACACACATATATGTCAAAACATTAAATTATAAACTTGAATATGGGTAATTTATTTTATATCAGTTATATCTAAATAAATATGTATAACAATGTAAAAACAGCTTGAGTAATAAACATGTAGTAATATGAAGAGGAAAGAAAATGAGTACTTAAATGTGTGATTGTCAATGATCTTGTTTATATTCTCTAAATTTACTGTGCTTGTTTCATTTCATCCATTACAGTAATTCTATTATTTTTAGACACATATTGTTCTTGCAATTTTCATAATTCGTTTCATTAGTTCTGGCAAGGTCTTGATTTTAATCAGTTTGTTTCTTTACCTGAAAGTCTGTTTTTCTTTTCTTATTTTTTACTCTCCTTAATTTATTTTTAATTTTTTAATTTTTATTTTATTTTGGTATCATTAATCTACAATTACATGAAGAACCTTATGTTTACTAGGCTCCCCCCTTCACCAAGTCCCCCCCACATACCCCTTCACAGTCACTGTCCATCTGCGTAGTAAGATGCTGTAAAATCACTACTTGTCTTCTCTGTTGCACAGCCCGCCCCGTGCCCCCCACGCACTATACATGCTAATCGTAATGCCCCCTTTCTTTTTCCCCGCCTTTATCCCTCCCTTCCCACCCATTCTCCTTAATTTTTTAAAAATTAAATATTTTTTCTCATTAAGTTTTTCCGGTAGGGACTTTTTTTTCTATTCCGTGCTCTTTTCTTTTTTCTTTTTGCTTTACATGCTGCTTTTTTCTACCCATTTCTTTTCCTCTAACTTCAGTTTTTATTCTGTTTCACAGAATCATACTATTTCTTCACATCATCTTCATGTTTAGTATTGGCAGCTGTTTTCCTGATATTGTGTGGAGAAAATGAATCTTTGGGTCTTTCTCCCCTCTTTCTTGAGGTCTGTCTTCCCCTCTGAGTTAAAGTATGAGGACTTAAGTGTACCTTCTGTTTTAGGAAGTTATGACAGGTGAGATAGGATAGTATCTTAGAATTATGTAAAGTCTCAGAGGAATTGTGTTCTACTTTCTCTTTTTAGATATTAAATTTCCTGTATCTTGGTTCACTTGACTTACTGGAGCTAGGGCTTGGAGTGGGCAATGATGTATTACTTTATGATGTGGTGTATACTTTAGCATTGGAATCATTTCTTAATTTACCTTGGTACTATGCAGCTTGGGCTTTAGGTAAACATAGTTGTCCACAATATCCACATGCTTAAAAACTGTTTACTTCTTACTCTTTACAGATATTCCGAAGAATTTTGAGGTCATTCAGACCCAATATTATTATTTTGGGGAATAGAGAGAGAATTCAGAATCATACCATGTAAAATCTTTGACATCTTTTCTAGCTAGCTCCTTTTGAGTTTATGGCAAGAAATTATAGATAGTTTCTTGTTTTTATAGCAATTTTAATGGCTTTTTAAAATTCTTTTTGGGAGAATATTTCATCAGACTTGACTTCATTATATTTGCCTCCAAATTACAGAGATGTATTCCAGAGTTGAATATCTGAATTACTTAATTATGTAAGGGACACTGCCAATATATCAGTTACTCAAAAATAAAAATTAAAAAAAGTTACAAAATGAGTTAAACCTAAAAGGAGTAATCTTTGGCCCTGTGCTTAAGGGACAGCACTCCTAGATGAACTTATGAGGAGAATTCCTAACAATTTGTCTAAGACCCCTAAATCCTAGAGAGTTGACATAAAGGCAAATACGAAAAATGCTGTATTCTCTGAGCTTTCTTCATTCAAATGTTTAATTTTGGTACAGTGAGTTTAACTGAGTAAGACATGTACCTTGTGATGGATGGTGTTCAGATTCTCATTAGAAAGCCATTGACAGAGAGACACGATTAATAAATAATGAAGGTGGTGAGAAGAGACAGTGTCCAAACATCAAAAACCTCTAAGCAAGGTAACTGATGCTAATTTCTTCATTTGATAAATCCAGACTAAAAGCACACTCATTCTTTATTTTGAAACTGTGACATACTCCTCTTATGGTTTGAGGATGGCAAATGGTAGAGAAATAGAGTCAGAGCCTACTCATTGTCATATCTCAATTCTAAGTGAGACACTGACATCAAAAGTTAAAAAATTTGTTCAAAATCACCCTGTGAATAAGAGGTAGAATTGGCATTTCATTCAGAGTTGTCATTTAGACCTTCTGTATATCCTGGGATTGGATATTAACATTAATATTAACAATGTGGTAAGAAAAATGATGTTTTATAGATGAGGCATTCGAATAAGAAATGAATTATATGAAGGACCTATTGAAAAGATAGAAACTGCTGATTTGATAATAATTTTTGGTAGTCCAGCTAGATGATGGAGTTTGGATTCTGTTCTTTTTTTTTTTTTTTTGCTTTTACATGCTGCTTTTTTCTACCCATTTCTTTTCCTCTAACTCTTGTTTTTATTCTGTTTCACAGAATCATACTATTTCTTCTTATCATCTTCATGTTTAGTATTGGCAGCTGTTTTCCTGATATTAATCTTAGGGATCGAAAAGAAGAAAAAGATTTGAAACTGTGAAGAAGACTTAGATAGTTGCTGTTGATGTGTTTGGGTATATGTGCACATACTGTGGGAGGGGAACGTACAATAAATGATCCTGAGACTTGGAGCGTGACTGGGATATGGATGGTGTTAATCTCCAGGAAGCAGTTATAACAGTTAAATCTCCAGGAAGCAGTTATAACAGTTACAATGATGGTGTTCAACTAGGACCCCATTTCTTATTTTGTTGGTTAATTCCTTGAGAATCCATATGTCCTATATATAGGCAATCCATTATCCTTTATTTGTGGGCCCTTCCTCTCACTCTGGTAAATTATACAAGAATACTGGGGTTTACTCAAACCCACGAGAATGGGTTAAGTAATGGATAGTCCTGCTTCCAAAGAAACCTGAAATTGTTTTATTCCATTCCCACTGCTTCTTTCTGGCAATAGTTCCTGTTGGGGAATTTTTCTCCCCACTTCATGGAGACTTACCTCCTCTGAAGGTTTGTCCTGTTGGGATCTATCTCTACAATGGCAGCAGTGGTGTCTCATGTTTGAGTCCCAGTGTTAGAACTCTCTTAATTTAAAAACTACGTGTTGGCATTTTTCTCCAAAGTAAATGATGTGCCTGAAGGAAGGCGTTCTGAAGGCCTTCAAGCTGCATGGTGCACCGGAATCAGTTCCCATTCTATACCCACCACCTTGCCTTTCAAACATGTCCTTTTGTGTTGAACAAGCCAATTCCCTTCTTTCACTGGAAATTTTTAAGTTCTTTTTAATTTCATGACTACCTGGCCCTTTCCTACCTTGAGCTTTCATTGAGTTATCATAATTGACATTGATACATTAGGTATCTGAAATTCACAATAGAAGGTTGGTCTCTTCCTACACAAAAGACCTAGACATCCGTTTACACACTCATTAGTGATTAAATATACACACTAAGGGGAGAAGTATCTTATGGTAAAATGCTAAAAACACTAATATTTTCCCCTAGGATTATATATTTCTCCCTACAATTTTGCCTGACAAGGGTCTTTAATTGGAGGCATGTTCTAAATTAGCCTGTGTCCTTCATCTTAAGACATAAGATTTAATAAGGTATAAGATATAAGGTATAATCTAAGCACTCCATTCAGAGGAAATGCTTAACCTCATTGACTTCCTGCTTTAATAGAAACCCCATTACACTAATAAGTGCACATATACACATACACTCAGAAATAGCTATATGATATTATATTAGTTTGCTAGGGTTGCAGTAACAAAATACCACAGACTTGGTGGCTCAAACTACAGAAATTAATTTTCTCACAGTCCTGGAGCTGAAAGTCTAAGATCAAAGTGTCAGCAGGTTTGATTTCTTCTGAGGCCTCTCTGCTTGGCTTGCAGATAGCTGCCTTCTTGTGTGTTCATATGTTTGTTTCTCTATGCCTTCAGGTGCCTCGTGTCCCTCTGTCTCTGTATCCCAATTTCCTCTTTTTATAGGAACACCAGTCATATAGGATTAGGACCTACTCTAAAGACTTCATTTTTAACTTAATGGCCTCTTTAAAGGCCTTATCACCAAATATGGGTATACTCTAAGGTACTGGGGCTTATAATGTTAACAAATGAATTTTGGAAGAAGGACAGAATTCAGCACATAACAGAGATGAGAGTAAGTATGACCCATGAAAAGGAGAACATGAGCTTGTATCCTTAAGTCCGGATGTTACAAGGAGAGTTCTCAGAGGTGACATGTGGAAAATCATTTCATGAGTCAAAATGATGAAGCAATGAATATATTTCCTGGCAGATTTCATTATAAGATACTGACTCTTGGAATTATCTTAATTATATCATCTCACTACGGCTTTATGATATGATTTTTTTTAGGGCTCTTCTTAGTCCATGAATATAAATTAAAAGACAAAGAGTGAGAAGACCAAGGGAAGAATTGAGTGACTTACATTTGTACTCAGCTTAACCCACTTGCTGAACTATTGTTTTCTATTGCTACTAAATCATTTGCCCTCCCTCATTTCTTCTTTTCTTTTTTTGAGAGGGCATCTCTCATATTTATTGATCATATGGTTGTAACAATAAAATTCTGTATAGGGGACTCAATGCAAAATCATTAATCAACCCCAAGCCTAATTCTCAACAGTCTCCAATCTTCTGAAGCATAACAAACAAATTTTTACATGGTGAACAAGTTCTTACATAGTGAATAAGTTCTTACATGGTGAACAGTGCAAGGGCAGTCATCACAGAAACTTTCGGTTTTGATCATGCATCATGAACTATAAACAATCAGGTCAATTATGATTATTCATTTGATTTTTATACTTGATTTATATGTGAATCCCACATTTCTCCCTTATTGTTATTATTATTATTATTAGTAGTAGTAGTAGTAGTACTATTTTTAATAAAATGCTGAAGTGGTAGGTAGATGCAAGACAAAGGTAGAAAACATAGTTCAGTGCTGTAAGAGGGCAAATGTAGATGATCACGTGTGTGCCTGTAGACTAAGTATTAATCCAAGCTAGACAAGGGCAACAAAACATCCACAGATGCAGAAGATTTCTCTCAAAACAGGGGGTGTGAAGTTCTAAGCCTCACCTCTGTTGATCCCCAATTTCTCACCTGATGGCCCCCCTGCTACTCTGCCTGTCTTAGGTTATTCCTCCCTTGAGGAATCTTACCCTTCTATGGCTAACCAGTCATCTTCCGGTGCCATACAGGGAAATGTAAAGTTGGTAAGTGAGAGAGAAGCAATATTGTTTGAAAAGGTTAGCTTTTTACTTCTTTGCAGATATATGCCCTGTGGCTTCTATGTCCAGCATTTGTCTTGAGGTATCTTTACCACTTGGAAGAATTATGATACTCGGTAATTTCGATATGAGGCACGAATTCTACTTTGTGGTTGTAATTATGAACGAAGAAGAGAAGCTATAGAAGTAACAGATGGAAGACAACATGAGAAGATTGATTATTTCTTTGACATATCTTCTTGTAGTGTAACATAAGTGTGTATAGGTTTTAAATTACTAATTAAATTGCGTGCACACATTAACATAATAGGAATACAGCTACATAACCAAAGCAGACCTACAATTACCAGCCATATCCAGTGAAACCAAGAAAACCAGTTAGGCACCCTAGGCATTTGTGAAAACTTATCAATGATATGATGGATATTGTCTAACTGCATTTTGAATAGTTTGAGAAAAATCAGACAAATTAAAACAACACATTCCTGGGAACTGGTCACATCCCATATGTTCTTTTAACAGAAGATAGTCTATAGTTGCAGGATCTTGGAGTGCTGCAACTTGCACTTCTCCTAATTCTTGGTTGAGTTCCCACAGTATAGATCCAGTCAAATTTGTTGTTTTACTGTATGCACAGGCGAGCTTAGGTATCTCCTTCTTCATTCCCATGGCAAGTCCAGGAACCGGTGGGATGAATGCAGCTACAACTGCAACAGCACCAGGATCTTTGTTGAAGTTTTTTGATGATCATCTTCTGGAATGACTCTTCCAGAGAATGTTGATGTTGGAAGTTCTTCTTCATATCGTATCTTAATTCGTTTTCTGTGTAGCCAAATTAGGCTTTGATCCTCTGTATAAACACAAACAAACCCTTTGCCCACACTTTGATATGCCCTTTATACCATTGTGAAGAACTTATTGGGGATCACCACACAGGAACTGCTCTTTTTTTTTTTAAGAGAAAGGAATATTATCAGAAAAATATAGTTCCCTAGCTGATCATCTGACACCCTTTAAATGATCAAAATTAAGGATATTTAAAGCATGCATTAATCGGTGATTTGCAGTTAGTTTTATCCTATCAGGGAGTAATCCCCCTTTTCTTTCTTTTTTTTTTTTGTTATCATTAATCTACAATTACAAGAAGAACATTATGTTTACTAGACTCTCCCCTATTCCAGGTCCCCCCCACAAATCCCCTTAAAGTCACTGTCCATCAGCATAGCAAAATGTTGTAGAATCACTACTTGTCTTCTCTGTGTTGCACAGCCCTCCCCGTTCTCCCACCCTCCCATTATGGATGCTAATCATAAAACCCCCTTTCTTCTCCCCCACCCCTTATCGCTCCCTACCCACCCATCCTCCCCAGTCCCTTTCCCTTTGGTATCTGTTAGTCCATTCTTGGGTTCTGTGATTCTGCTGCTGTTTTGTTCCTTCAGTTTTTCCTTTGTTCTTATACTCCACAGATGAGTGAAATCATTGGGTATTTCTCTTTCTCTGCTTGGCTTATTTCACTGAGCATAATACCCTCTAGCTCCATCCATGTTGTTGCAAATGGTAGGACTTGTTTTCTTCTTATGGCTAAATAATATTCCATTGTGTATATATACCACATCTTCTTTATCCATTCATCTACTGATGGACTCTTAGGTTGCTTCCAATTCTTGGCTAGCTTCCAATTCTTGGCTATTGTAAATAGTGCTGCGATAACATAGGTGTGCATCTGTCTTTTTCAACCTTGAGTGCTGCATTCTTAGGGTAAATTCCTAGTGGAATTCCTGGGTCAAATGGTAAATCTATTTTGAGCATTTTGAGGAACCTCCATACTGCTTTCCACAATGGTTGAACTAATTTACATTCCCACCAGCAGTGTAGGAGGGTTCCCCTTTCTCCACAACCTCGCCAACATTTGTTGTTGTTTGTCTTTTGGATGGTAGCCATCCTTAATGGTGTGAGGTGATATCTCATTGTGGTTTTATTTTGCATTTCTCTGATAATTAGTGATGTGGAGCATCTTTTCAGGTGTCTGTTGGCCATCTGTATTTCTTTTTTGGAGAACTGTCTGTTCATTTCCCCTGCCCATTTTTTTAATTGGATTATTTGTTTTTTGTTTGTTGAGGTGGGTGGGCTCTTTATATATTTTGGACACC
This sequence comes from Manis javanica, assembly GCF_040802235.1. Taxonomy (NCBI): domain Eukaryota; kingdom Metazoa; phylum Chordata; class Mammalia; order Pholidota; family Manidae; genus Manis; species Manis javanica. The sequence continues at coordinate 58,461,212 of NC_133168.1, forward strand.
AAGACTTTGTAGGATCTGTCATTTACAAATATATTCTCCCATACTGTAGGGTACCCTTTTGTTCTATTGATGGTGTCTTTTGCTGTACAGAAGTTTTTCAGCTTTATGAAGTCCCACTTTTGTTTTCCTTGCCCAGGGAGATATTTTCAAGAAGAGGTCACTCATGTTTATGTCTAAGAGGTTTTTGCCTATGTTTTTTTCTAAGAGGTTTATGGTTTCATGACTTACATTCAGGTCTTTGATCCATTTTGAATTTACTTTTGTATGTGGGGTTAGACAATGGTCCAGTTTCATTCTCCTACATGTAGCTGTCCAGTTTTGCCAGCACCATCTGTTGAAAAGACTGTCATTTGGCCATTGTATGTCCATGGCTCCTTTATCAAATATTAATTGACCATATATGTTTGGGTTAATGTCTGGAGTCTCTAATCTGTTCCACTGGTCTGTGGCTCTGTTGTTGTGCCAGTACCAAATTGTCTTGATTACTATGACTTTGTAGTAGAGCTTTAAGTTGGGGAGTGAAATCCCCCCTACTTTATTCTTCTTTCTCAGGATTGCTTTAGCTATTCGGGGTCTTTGGTGTTTCCATATGAATTTTTGAACTATTTGTTCCAGTTTGTTGAAGAATGTTACTGTTAATTTGATAGGAATTGCATCAAATCTGTATATTGCTTTGGGCAGGATGGCCATTTTGACGATATTAATTCTTACTAGCCATGAGCATGGGATGAGTTTCCATTTGTGAGTGTTCCCTTTAATTTCTCTTAAGAGTGACTTGTAGTTTTCAGGGTATAGGTCTTTCACTTCTTTGGTTATGTTTATTCCTAGGTATTTTATTCTTTTTGATGCAATTGTGAATGGAATTGTTATCCTGATTTCTCTTTCTATTGGTTCATTGTTACTGTATAGGAAATCTACAGATTTCTGTGTGTTATTTTTGTATCCTGCAACTTTGCTGTATTCTGATATCAGTTCTAGTAGTTTCAGTGTGGAGTCTTCAGGGTTTTTTTATGTACAATATCATGTCATCTGCAAATAGTGATAGTTTAACTTCTTCTTTAACATTCTGGATTCCTTGTATTTCTTTGTTCTGTCTGACTGCTGTGGCTAGGACCTCCAGTACTATGTTAAATAACAGTGGGGAGAGTGGGCATCCCTGTCTAGTTCCCAATCTCAGAGGAAAAGCTTTCAGCTTTTTGCTGTTCAGTATAATGTTGGCTGTGGTTTTATGGCCTTTATTATGTTGAGGTACTTTCCCTCTGTTCCCATTTTGCTGAGAGTTTTTATCATGAATGGATGTTGAATTTTGTCAAATGCTTTTTCAGCATCTATGGAGATGATCATGTGGTTTTTGTCTTTCTTTTTGTTGATGTGGTGGATGATGTTGATGGATTTTCGAACGTTGTACCATCCTTGCATCCCTGGGATGAATCCCACTTGTTCATGTTGTATGATTCTTTTGATATATTTTTGAATTCGGTTTGCTAATATTTTATTGAGTATTTTTGCATCTATATTCATCAGGGATATTGGTCTGTAATTTTCTTTTTTGGTGGGGTCTTTGCCTGGTTTTGGTATCAGGGTGATGTTGGCTTCATAGAATGAGTTTGGGAGTATTCCCTCCTCTTCTATTTTTTGGAACACTTTAAGGAGAATGGGTATTATGTCTTCTCTGTGTGTGTCTGATAAAATTCCGAGGTAAATCTGTCCAGGTTTTGTTCTTGGGTATTTTTTTGACTACTGTTTCAATTTCTTCGCTCGTAATTGGCTTGTTTAACTTTTTTGTTTTTTCCTTGGTCAGTCTTGGAAGGTTATATTTTTATAGGAAGTTATCTATTTCTTCTAGGTTTTCCAGCTTGTTGGCATATAGGTTTTCATAGTAGTCTTTAATAATTCTTTGTATTTCTGTGGAGTCTGTCATGATTTTTCCATTCTCATTTCTGATTCTGTTGATTTGTGTTGATTCTCTTTTTCTCTTAATAAGTTTGGCTAGAGGCTTATCTATTTTGTTTATTTTCTCAATGAACCAGCTCTTGGTTTCATTGATTTTTGCTATTGTTTTATTCTTCTCAATTTTGTTTATTTCTTCACTGATCTTTATTATGTCCCTCCTTCTGCTGACTTTAGGCCTCATTTGTTCTTCTTTTTCCAGTTTCGATAATTGTGATGTTAGGCTACTCATTTGGGATTATTCTTCCTTCTTCAAGTGTCTGTATCGCTATATACTTTCCTCTTAAGACTGCTTTCGCTGTGTCCCACAAATGTTGGGGCTTTGTGTTGTTGTTGTCATTTGTTTCCATATATTCCTTGATCTCTATTTTAATTTGTTTGTTGATCCATTGATTATTTTGGAGCATGTTGTTAAACCTCCATGTGTTTGTGAGCCTTTTTGTTTTCTTTGTAGAATTTATTTCTAGTTTTATACCTTTGTGGTTGGAGAAGTTGGTTGGTAGAATTTCAATATTTTGGAATTTACTGAGGCTCTTTTTGCGAGCTAGTATGTGGTCTATTCTGGAGAATGTTCCATGGGCCCTTGAGAAGAATGTATATCCTGTTGCTTTTGGATGTAGAGTTCTATAGATGCCTATTAGGTCCATCTGTTCTACTGTGTTGTTCAGTGCCTCCGTGTCCTTACTTATTTTCTGCCTGGTGGATCTATCCTTTGGAGTGAGTGGACTGTTGAAGTCTCCTAAAATGAATGCATTGCAGTCTATTTCCCCCTTTAGTTCTGTTAGCATTTGTTTCACATATGCTGGTGCTCCTGTGTTGTGTGCATATATATTTAGAATGGTTATATCCTCTTGTTGGACTGAGCCCTTTATCATTATGTAATGTGCTTCTTTATATCTTGTTACTTTCTTTGTTTTGAGGTCTATTTTTTCTGATATTAGTACTGTAACCCCTGCTTTCTTCTCACTGTTGTTTGCCTGATATATGTTTTTCCATCCCTTGAGTTTTAGTCTGTGCATGTCTTCGGGTTTGAGGTGAATTTATTGTAAGCAGCATATAGATGGGTCTTGCTTTTTTATCCATTCTTTTACTCTGTGTCTTTTGATTGGTTCATTCAGTCCATTTACATTTAGGGTGACTACTGAAAGATATGTACTTATTGCCATTGCAGGCTTTAGATTTGTGGTTACCAAAGGTTCAAGGTTAGCCTCTTTAGTATCTTACTGCCTAACTTAGCTCGCTTATTGAGCTCTTATATACACTGTCTAGAGATTCTTTTCTTTTCTCCCTTCTTATTCCTCATCCTCCATTCTTTATATGTTGGTTGTTTTGTTCTGTGCTCTTTCGTGTTTCCTTTAACTGCTTTTAGTGGGTAGTTGATTTTATTTTTTTGCCTTTAGTTAGTATTTGGTTGGTCTGCTTTCTTGCTGTGATTTTATTTTCTCTGGTGACATCTGTTTAGTTTTAGGAGTGCTCTCGTCTAGAACAGTCCCTCTAAAATACCTTGTAGTGGTGGTTTGTGAGAAGCAAATTCCCTCAACTTTTGCTTGTCTAGGAATTGTTTAATCCCTCCTTCATATTTAAATGATAATCGTGCTGGGTGCAGTATCCTTGGTTCAAGGCCCTTCTGTTTCATTGCATTAAGTATATCATGCCATTCTCTTCTGGCCTGTAAGGTTTCTGTCGAGAAGTCTTATGATAGCCTGATGGATTTTCCTTTATAGGTGACCTTTTTCTCTCTAGCTCCCTTTAAAACTCTTTCTTTGTCCTTGATCTTTGCCATTTTAATTATTATGTGTCTTGGTGTTGTCCTCCTTGGGTCCTTTCTGTTGGGAGTTCTGTGTATTTCCGTGGTCTGTTCAATTATTTCCTCCACCAGTTTGGGGAAGTTTTCACCAATTATTTCTTCAAAGACACTTTCTATTCCTTTTTCTCTCTCTTCTTCTTCTGGTACCCCTATAATACGGATATTGTTCCTTTTGGATTGGTCACACAGTTCTCTTAATATTGTTTCATTCCTGGAGATCCTTTTATCTCTCTCTGTATCAGCTTCTATGCATTCCTGTTCTCTGGTTTCTATTCCATCAATGGCCTCTTGCATCTTATCCACTCTGCTCATAAATCCTTCCAGAGTTTTTTTCACTTCTGTAATCTCTTTCAGGGCATCTGTAATCTCCCTCCAGACTTCATCCCTTAGTTCTTGTATATTTCTCTGCATCTCCGTCAGCATGTTTATGATTTTTATTTTGAATTCTTTTTCAGGAAGACTGGTTAGGTCTGTCTCCTTCTCAGGTTTTGACTCTGTGATCTTGGTCTGCCTGTATTTTTGCCTTTTCATGGTGATAGAGATAGTTTGCAGAGCTGGCACAAGTGACGGCTGGAAGAGCTTTCCTTCTTGTTGGTTTGTGGCCTACCTCTCCTGGGAGAACAGCGACCTCTAGTGGCTCGTGCTGGGCAGCTGCGCGCAGACAGGGCTTCTGATTCCTGCCTGGCTGCTATGGAGTTTATCTCTGTTGCTGTGGGCATGGCTTGCCTCAGGCTGCTGCTCCGAGATGTTGGAGCTGCATTGGAGGGGAAGCGGCCGGGAGTGTATTTATCTCCATGAGGTGCCTCCATGCTCCCTGCTTCCCAGGGGGTTAGAGTACCCATAGTTCCCCCGATTCCCTGCTGCTAGACAACATGTCCCAGGACCCTGCCGTCTGATTTTGGGGTCCCTGTCCCTTTAAAACTTCCAAAAAGCACTCCTCCCCCCCCAAAAAAAATAAATAAATAATTTTAAAAATTAAATAAATAATTAAAAAATAAAAAAAGCTGCTCGCTTTTGTTTGTCTCCGGGCGCCGGCCTCACTGACCTGCTCACAGGTCTTGCTGTCCTATTTCCCTAGTATCCAGGACCCCACGCATGCACTGTGTCTGCGCTCTGCTGCGGATGGCTAGGGCTGGGTGTTTAGCAGTCCTGGGCTCCCTCTCCCTACCCGCTCCAACTCCTCTCCTCCTGCCAGGAGCTGGGGTGAGGGGCGCTCGGGTCCCCCAGCCTGGGGCTTGTATCTTACCCCCTTCTCAAGGCACTAGGTTCTTGCAGGTGTGGATGTGGTCTGGATGTTGTCTTGTGTCCTCTGGTCTCTATTCTAGGAAGAATTGTCTTTGTTATATTTCCATAAATATATGTGGTTTCGGGAGGAGTTTTCCACTGCTCAACTCACCACCATCTTGGCTCCACCCCACCTCATTTCCTCTTAAGAGATTATTCACATGTGCCCAAATTATGGCATGAAATACCCAGGATTTTCCAACAGTAAAATCAATTTTCTCTTTTCTTGACTGTTAATAATAGGCATTTGTAGGTGTGAATTTTGGTATATCACTACTTTATTTATTTTATAATGTAATATATGCCTTGAACTTTTTCATGTTAATTCTGTACCTGTGCTTGTGCACGGTTTTTATGACATGCAATGTTAATTATCTTTCATTGCAATAAACCAATAAAAAGAAAAAAGGAAAGAAGCATTTACTCCAAAAATAAAATAAGTTTCAAAGCCTTGGCAGTTGCAACCACTTTAGAACAGTCTGGATGGTGACTTGATGTAGGGTGTTTGGTATGACAGTAAGTTTCATGAGTGCCACATTCCAAAATCTGAATACAACCACTTTCCTCTGCACACAAGTTACTTGGATACATTATATTTTAAACCTTTTCTCTACTTTTTTGGTGGAAAACACTATCTTCCACTTCTAGCCATTTAAAATTAGAATATATTGTGTCATATCCTGTGCAATGAAAATAAAAACAATATTTTGATGGGTGTTTATAAACTGAAGTCTGTCATGTGGAATATGCTCTAGTTTTAGGAGGTTTTTCCCTTAGTTTTTTTTTTTTTTTGAAGGGATAAATGTGGGATTGGATTTATAATAAGGTAGTCCATTCCACAGAACTCAAAGAATGTACAAATTACAGAAAAGTGAAGTGTTTTATGTATTAACAAGTGAATAGCATTTCAGCATGGATACAATTTTTCCAAATAATAATCTGTGTAAATCTGTCATTGAGAGAAGTATCAACAAAATAATAATAAAATTTTTAACAGTAACATAAAAACATGAGTTAGTTTTTGTTTTCCATTTACTTCCAAAAAGCCCAATGTCTTTTACAAATCATTGTTTTAAATCTAAATAATCAACGGGATTAATCTGCAGCAGGCATTAGTCTTCATTTCATAAGCTGCAAGCTGCAAAAGCTGAGAGAAAGCTTGTCTGAGATCTCTTAGGAAGTCCACAGAACCAAAAGGATTTAGGATTTGGAGCTCCCAAACCAGTGCATTACCCCAGATGATACTGTTTCTCAGCAAATGTAACTTCTGTCTTCACTAAAAATCTGCTCCGTTTTGAAGCTTTTATTCACTGAAATAACTAACAAAATGAAAAATACATAATGGCTCATTTAGAGAACATTTCATATCCTGTAATTAAGACTCTATGAATCAAATTACCTAGTGTCAGCTCCATTTCTTTTAGCAGATATCACTGGAAATGAAGGGCCGTGCATCTACCACTGACTTTGACTTGGGAGTGTCTAAATTCACCTTCTGCTTTTATAACAGTCTTGCTGATTTTAAAATTATTGATACTTTTATATACAGTAAGTATAGATGTTCAGCAAGAACAACACGTTATTTTCTTATGCATGTTCTGTTGTGATTCAGTAATTGATGCACATAATTGTTACCTCCTTCAGGATATACTTGAAAATACATAGTTTCAAATGACTCAAGTCATTTTAGCAGCATGCCTAATTTCCTATACTTCATTAAGTTTTGTCACTTTGGCAGTTGTATTAAATCATGAGCAAACTCTAATACCTGCAGAAGTCAGGCTCGTATGTGAATGTATGAATTAGACTTGGGACAAGGACACATAGACAGGGATGCAGCTTGGGCTGAGTTGAAGAGATCATGGGTCCCTCATCAGAAGTCCAATTCAGTTCTTAGTTAAAGAGTTTTTCAGCCTGACCAAAGTACATGTCTGTGTGGGCTGGAATTTGTCCCTGGATTTCCATCTGGTAACTCCTAGAGTGAGTTCTTGATATACTGGAACTGCAACTCCAAGACATTTCTAGTCCAGTGACCTGAAAAATGTTACCCATTATTTGAAGATGCCTAACTTTAGGCTTCAATTGGAAAAAACCGTATCATTAATATTGAAAAGCCATTAATTTAGAGAACAAAAACAAAATCAATTGTTAAATAATTGCTTTAGATAAAAATCCCATGTGGTTTGTATAGTCTATATTCATTTAGTTTGACATCAGCAAGGTGACTTAAGAAAAATAGGTCAGAGAACAAAAGTGCATATCATACTTTGCCATTACTATGATCCAAAATTCTCTTCTTTTGCTTATTCTAAAAAAATGTACAGAAGTTATGAATGTTCATCAATGACACTGAGTACTTGCCAGTTCCTGGGTTTCAGCCTAAATATCTCATCAATCCAGAGTAAAAGAAATAATAATACTAATCTCTATAATGACTAAAATGCTTCCCAAGATTGTGTATTACTACGTAGTTTATAGCAAGTACCAAGGTCTCGCTAAGGAAATAATGACTCTTTAGCTTGTCCACAGATTACGAAAGAAAAAATATGTCATTCAGTTGTACGAATGAGAAAATATAAACCAACGGAGACTAACAAATTCTCCAGAATTACACAATGAACACATATTAGAAGGGCCAATTTAGTTTCATGGTTCCTTTTTGAATCACTTATGCATTCCTTAGTTTGTCTTTTGTAAGAAAACCTTTGTGGAATTTTGTAGTATAAACAAGGAAAAAAAGAGATTTTTGTAAAAGGATGGGAAAAGATCAATTATGCAAACATTAATCAAAGGAAACAGACACAGCCCCACTGGAGTGAAGTCCTTTGACATTTGACACTCCACCCTTAGCCACTCGTTCGCAGGGCAGCCTCTTCACCCAGTTAGGCCCTAAGTCTTCATGCCAAGCCCTACCCCTGCATGGATGCTCTCCTCACCTTAACCGAGGCCCCACACCAGGCTGCCCTTCTACAGGGACATGCTCCTTACCCTGCTCAGACTCTGTCTGCCCATGCCAGGTCGTGCTCCACATGGATGTCCTTCCCACTGTGCCTGGATTCTGACAGCCTGTTTTGGCCACTGCAGAGACCATACCCACCCATGTGGACACCTGCCTTTAGGATGGCATTGCTTAAGGGAGACAGAAGAACATGAATTAGAGGAAGGGAAAAAGGAAAAGAAAAAGGACTCGGTGATACAATTTCTGGAATACTAATTCAGATAACTGATAATACCCTTATTATATCTGCCAGCTACAGTGTGCAGAAATTTGGCTTTGGACTCAGAGTCTTTCAAATATTTGTTTAGATGTTTCATCCTCAGATTCTGCATTTGGGAAACTTAACAACCAAATGCATTCTTCATTTTAATTTTTGGTATCTTTGAACTTGTTTATGAATGACAGTAATTATGCTAGGAACCATTATGTTGAATCAGCATAAAAATGTAGTCATAAGAATCTGCCCTCTGGATTTTTGCTGATATCTTATAGTCTAATATCTTATAATACCTTCAAGAATAGATAAGAATTTTAGCTGTAACTTGAAATAAAGAATCTCCTTATGTGCTTTATATGTTAAGACTCTTGCTAGTTGGGTGTATATACATATGTATTTATTATTTCTACAATTAATAATGATTGTGAAAGTTGATGATTTATATATAAATTTTATGGGGCATTCTCAAATAAACAAATACAACATATTTTGACAATTAATATTAACAATATGAGGCTGTCTCACCTGAGGGTTTCAGCCCCAGGCAAGTTCACTCTGGACTCAGTGAGACCAAATAACAAGAGAACATTGGGTAAAAAGAGGCTTATTCCAAGCTTTATTCTCATAGCAGTAGGTTGAGAGCTAGAATCCCATCCGCCTCTGGCTCAGCCCCTGCTCCAGGCTCTGCCCTTGCCTAGAGCCTTTGCTCTCCTCCCTTCTGCCCTCTGGTTCTCTTCTCTAGGCTCTTTTCTTAACACTGAGGGAACTCTTTTTGTAGCAACACAGGCAATAATGGCTTATTGCTAATGGGTATACAAGTATGCACCTGTGCTGTAGGCTAAGTACTACATCATTGCATGTATGGGTAAGTTAGGATCAGGTGAGGCTCGAGGCCATGGAACTTCCATTTTCCCTACAGAAGCATAGTGCTAAAAATACTGGGGGAACTATATGTTCTTTTTGAGCTTTATAACCATGTACCTTTATATCTATAAGTTTCAGTAAAGTTTGAATAATAATCTAAACTATAATGATAGACATTATATATTTACTTAAGTCTTTTTGCTAACATTTAGAAAGAACATTTAACAGAGTAACTCTCACTACATTTTAGGAATTATGTTTAAAGCTTCACTAGTTAATTACACTCAGGCCTAAAAGGAAAAATTTCTAGTGGATATTCTTCAAATAATAAAAGAACGATGTAAACTTTGACCCATCAAAAATATGCTATAAGAAAGAAAAACTGCAAAGTCAAGTGTAAAAATCCTCAGGATAAATCAATATTTATCAAGACATAAAAGAACATATAGATAGCTTAGAGATTTTAAAATGAAAATATTAGAGGAAAATAAGGCACCCAAATATTGGACTTTTCCAAGGTAAGCACCTGTCAGTATCATTTTGTACCACAAATACTAATTACATACTGCAGAAACAATCTAACAGTTAAAAGTACTGATCAGTTATTGTTCCTGAACTATAAATCCTAGTGGATTTCTGTTTAAAAATTTAACTTATAAATTCTATTTTTAAACAAAAATTCAGATTTTTAAAATTTATCTAATGGTAATGATTTTGGCTTTACTCTTCATTTGGCCATTTAATATTTTGCTAAAATGTGTATTAGTAGGGGCACCTCTAAGCCATACCTTTGTTTGAAAAAAAATTGCTTTCAAAACACACAGATGCCTACAATTTTCTCATATCACAAATATGCTCCAACCCAGTCTGTGTTTATTAGAACAGTGAAAATTACATTGGAACAGTTTGACTGAAATTCATTCGATAATCTATTTGTTTGCAAATTATGTAAATGCAGATATACTCAGAGTATTTATGGCACTCCTGCTTCTAGTCCTCTCCCAGAGCCTTTGTAACTTTTATAATGTATTTTATGTTTTTCCTGAAGCTTCACCAGAGTCATAGGGCACAGTTAGGGTGAAGCTGATTCAATAACCCCACTTCCCTTAGAGCTTTAAGAATCACTTTCTTTTATTGTATTTGGTTTCTCTGAACTTTCAACAATTTCTCTTGGGCTTTTCTGAATATACTAAGATGTATAAAACACTAAACTATGATGTCTGAAACCTAAGAAATGAAAAATTCATACTGACTTCCTATAATAAATGCACTCCAGATAAGTATAAGAGTTTAGGTTGAATACCCTAAGTAAATTTAAACAGTAAATCACTTTAATGTGAATTATTTTCTGAAATCTTCATCATCATATTTTCTTTGCAAATCACTCAACAATTGCATCCTTGAACCATTAATTTTTTAAAGTGTTGGGCATCAAATGAGTCACATAAAATTTATTCAGCTTCTTTCTATATGTTATCTAATTTATTCATCACAACTCTGTGGAGTCAGTCCTTTTAATATCAGTATTTTACAAAAGAGGAAATTAATGCTTATTGAACCTATTATTCCCCCAAATATGCTAGAACATGTAGAGCTAGGTTTGAATTTACAAAGTCTCAATCCAAAACTCAGTCCTCTATTCACATGCTACTCAGAATATAATTAGAGGAATCAATAAAATACATTATGGTTTATATAATGATGACTCATAACTGAACAACTGCATTCCAAAATGTGGAGTCCCCAGTAAAGGCAGGTAGTATGTGACTTACGATGAAAAAACAGTAATGGAGGAAGTAGTTGGAAGAATGTGGATTTAGCAATATTGGATGAATGTTGGAAACTTTTGTATATTTAACCCTTATTTAATTATTGCCTATTAGGATGCCCACAGAAACCAAAATGGAGGTAAAAGTAATGAGGTTTGAAATATGTGCTCTGAAGACCAGCTTTGCTGCATTCAAATCTAAATTCTTTCACTTTCCACTTACCTTTGTCAAATTACTTAACCATCCTATGCCTCAGTTGCTTCATCTGTAAAGTGGAGATAATAGAACCTGTACCATAGGATTATTTTGGGGAGTAAATAAAATTCATATATGCAGAATACTGATCATGAACTGGTCTATAAATGTAAGCTATTATTAAATACAGAATAATATGTATATTGGAGCTGGTAGGAGGGGATTCTTATGTTGTTTATATGTAACATATCCTTTCAAGGGAACAAATGATTAATATACATGGTTGTACAACACAACAAAATGTCCTCACCAGTAAGAGATAGAATATAACATTTAACTTGAGTAGGGCATGTGATTATATTTCCTCAGAAAAAGTTATCTTGGAGAGGGTTACTTAGGGTTTTGGGTTACTAAATCTATCAGTGTTATTCCAGTTCCGTTTAAGAAGGTGGGATGAGTTCCCACATTCAGAGACAAAGTGGAATGTCTAGTGGGGCTTTTTCACTGACTGATCAGTATCTTTATTTCCTCTGAGAATTATAAAAAAAGAAAGAAAGAAAAAAGAAGTCTGTTTCCCGTATGTCCCCATAGTTGCTGTACAGAGGAAAACCATGAGCTTCCAGCACAGAGATGACACCGTTGATGAAAATGTGAAGAAGTGACAGTTATGGTTCTGAATTTAATCTCGGGTATATATGCAGTGATTTCTTTAGATCAGGTCTTTGATTTTTTCTTAAAGACTAAGGAAGATGTTCTTTTTTATGGCTGCAAAGAAAAACGTCTGAATGCAAAGCCTCAAGACTCAGTTCTCTTCAGTAAAAATAACACATGTAAATGCAGCTGGTTCACTTAAGAAATGATAAGACAGCTGCCAATTTCTTGGAAGAAAAAGATATATTGATTGTACAAATGGATACTATATTTGATTTAATAAAGTAAAAGGCTGAGATTATACAACTGGGTGAAGACTGGGTTGCCAAGTCCTGTGAAGTGTGTGATTAAGTCCATTGTTGACCATTTCAGTTCGGCAGGAAATAATTGGAGTATACGCTACATCTGATCAGGACGAGAAGCTTGAGATCATAAAATGGAAACTGCCCTTTATGCACAAGGATGAATTTGAAGTGCTGTGTGAAAGAGTACTTAAAAAAGATATTTAGTTAATGCTTTTTGGCCTTCCCTCTTTTCTAAAAGAAGCATTTACACTTTACTTTTGAAAGCTACATTGGCCCTGCCCCACAAATTTGCACATACAATATTTTCATTTTCATTGACTTCTTAGTCTTTTCAAGTTTTCAATATGATTAATTTGTTAGAAAATCTTCTAAAATGTTCAAAAATATACCTTCTTATTAAGGCCTGTTGTTGTCATTATTGTTATTTTTGTACTTTAATGACCTAGTTATAAGCTTGGCCACAAAAAGTGGTTGCTGAGAGTTGAAGATTACTGAAAGACTAGCATTTGATCAAGGATTTAAGGAACAGAGAACATACTATCATGCTGATCATTGGTGGCAGAGACCCTAACATCTGGTGAGCCCCAGAAGCACAGCTGTGTCTTCAGTGCCTGACTACACATCTGATTCACCTGGCACTCTTGTTAAAAATGCAGACTCTACTTGGGGACCTCAGTACAGCAGCCCATGGACAGGCAGAGGAGCCTGTTTATATACTACTCTCATGGTGCTTGGGACATGCGGACTAGATAGGAAAACACCTCTTTGCCTGTGGGACCTTTTCCAGTGCCAGAGGTACCTGAACTTACAGTTCCTCATGATTCCAGCAGAGTAGGTTCACATCACTGTATATTGGAGCTCTTGAGAGGTTACAAGACCAAGGGAATCATGAGTACATCACTTGCCAAGAGCCCCAGGGGCTGCAATTAAACCCCTTTACTCAGCACTGCCGTAGTCTGCTCCCACGCTTCCATTACATCACGTGCTGCCTTTGGCTTGCTGGCCTTGTTTTCGGTCATGTGCGGGCCTCTTGTTCTCTTTCCGCACTGGCTGAACTTGCAGTAGACGGCAGAATCCAGGCCTTAATATATTTGAAATCCCTCATAAGAATTCAAAAACTACTTAATGAACTGAATTGAATTTTAATTCATCGTTGCCAGTTATCCTGACCCATATTCTGATTTGGGTTATGTCCTGTCAAGTGCAAAATAATACAGTTTCAGTCTCCCTTTTAGAAATCACACCAGCCACTATTTACCACTGCTTCTGCAAGGTTTGTGGAGTAGCACAGTATTTTTTTAGTCTGCGCTGACAGCATACAATATAATGGTTCATTTAGGATGGGGTTTTATGGGGCCTGTCAAGATTTAGCTGTGTTTTGCATAGGGAATCTAATATTAAATGACAAAACGCATCATAGAAGATACCTCACAACCATTAAGGTGGAAGCAGGGAATGTGTAGAAGATTACTATGCATTGCAAATGGTGGAACATCTAAGATAATAAATAAAGTATAATTGAAATCCAGGGGGCTTTGAATATTAGTGGTGTAACAACTCTCTGATCTACAGGGTGTGTAACACTGTTATGTACAGTGTGTGCTGTGGGGAGATTGGCTGCAACTTTAGTGTGTTGGTCTTTTTACACAGCAGGTGATGTGCTGAGCGTAATAACCTGCTGCTTAATTTTTTATTTAAAAAATAAGATGGGAGCTAAGTCCCAATTGCTTTGGGCAAGTGTCTTATAAAAATGTTTGTTTTAGAAGTGAGCTAATTTGATTAGAGGACCCGTGAAATCTGCTCAACAGTTGTAATGGAACATCAACTAAATCTAAAGTGGCAAAAACCCAGGACTTTGAAAGTTAATGAATATTCAATATTGACATGCTCTGAAAATAGATGTGTTAAGTATGAAGAAGAAAGAAAGGCAGGAGGGAAACAGAGAGATTCAATGGTGCTTAAAAATTTTTTATTTTTGTCAAATAATATTGTGGCAAAATAATTATAGTAAGTCACTGTAAAAACTTATAATGCTGTGAGGTCAGGGATAATGTTTTCTGAATTCATCTTTGTGTTTCCTGACCCTGAAGATCCATACCTCATATGTTTTTTCCTAGTACCATTTCAAACACCTGGTGAACTTTTGCCAAACAATGACTGAAAAGCTCTACCACCATGTGCTTCGTACTTACTGGCCGCAAAGCAGGGAAGCAGGCTTTTATGACAAGTGGAGAAATGCCAGCTGCTTTTTCAAAAGTAAAATGAATGGGGGATACATTACTTTTATCTATAAAACCAGTTGCTAAAAACATAAGAATAAGCAGACAGAGTATACTCACCTTGCTAGAGATCAAATATTGATCTGGGATGTCAACAATATTATAAATACATAGAAAAATTTCTTCTTTTCACCTTATTAAAAAGAAAAAAGATTAATATCTCCTAACACCTCAAAAATACCCACTCAAAAAATAAATATAAAGCAGAGGGTAAGAAAAACATGATTTGGAAGTATATAACACCATTTAACCAGTACCATGGTGAAACTATGGCCCATTCAATTGCCTAGCCAAGCCATACAACATTTATGTACATCACAGTGAATTTATATCCTGGCTCATTTTCAAGCAACACAGGACTCTTGCGTAGTTCAGTCACTAGCTAGACACTCACTCTTAGACTCTTCATTCCTAGATGTCAAAACGAATTGAGTAGCAGCAGGATTGTTTAGGTGAAGGATGAGGTATAGCAGAGGGCTGACAGGACAGAGACATGGTAATAGATATGCTATTAAAGTGGCCTAAGTAAAACAAGTCTTTAACTCAACGAACATCTATTAGTATCTTTTAGATACACACCACAGTACTAAGCTTGATGATTTACAAAAGTGAATCAGAGGCTGGCCCTGCCCTTAAAGATCTTAGATTGCAGTGGAGGAAATAATTCACAGGCATAAACAGTTAAGAGGAAGGAAATTCTGTCAGAGAAATTTCTGTTCAGTAGAACAGACTCATTTTTTATGTTGACAAGACTCAACTCCAAATTTCTCATCCTGTACTCAGCTGACCATGGGTTTGGTTCTGTGCTGTCAAATGCTATCTGGTCATTTCCAACTTTATGTTAAAAAATGGCCCTTCATCACCCCCCTCATTCCCACATAACTGACTTCATTGTTTAACTTCCTTGTCTCCATCAAAAATAATCAATTCCTAAAGAACTCAGATTTGCCAAGTTGAAATGCTTTGTTTATCCCTAGGTTGACTCTACGTCCCTGTTTTATGGAGCCAATCCTGGTATAAATCTACTGTCTTACCTTAAGTATTGATAGAACTTTTATCACTTCCAAAGGTGTCCTGCTTTGGATGATAAATTATATGAATACAGTCTGACAGAGAGAACCTGAATCCACAGACATCCTGATATCAGGCTAATAATTTGTATCTTTTCATCTATTCACATAACTTTATTTGCCCACTGACTCATATTTGGGTTCATGGTAATTGGCTCGAGGGCTCAATTAGAGAATCACAGACTCTGCAGCTGAGGACCTGAGGCCTGTAGGTTTCTTTGAAAAAGTTAAGGGAATGAGGGATATGATTTAATTAATGGAGGGGCTCTATACATCTTCACCTTTTTTCTACATTTTGAAAGCAGACCACTTACATTTGTGATTATTATTTAAGAATTATTATCAGAGGGGTTGATCAACTTCTTTGGTCATTTTCCATGGATGTTGGAACACTAAATGGGGTGGGAGGCAGTTTCTTGTAATAAACATATTTGATAAAGGGGCTGTAAGTGGGAAGAATGGAAATAATTGACTCACTAGTTCTGTGATCTGTGATCTTAACAAAAACGTCATTTCTATTAATTACTTAATGCCAAGAAAAGCATTAGTGGAAAGATAGGGATATATCACACAAATTCCATGTACATTTTCTATTGGTCAGCCAGTATCCATTCCCCTTTTCTCTTGATAAAAGTATATCTTTATTTTGAGGGATCTTATCCTTCTTCATGGAGCCTCTATATTTAGATGGAAGTTGAACTGCCCTTCAGCCACTGAACTAAAGCTTCATTGGCTTAAAAAGATCACCACATCCCTTCCTCTGTCTAGAGTGATTGATTCAGGGCCTTTGTTACAAATGTGTCCAAAGAATTGAAGAGTGACCTTTCTTAAGATTTCTGGAAAAGATGCATTTTCATTCTTCTGACAATATTTTTGTTATTCTCTATGTGACATGAAAGAATTGAGGCCTGGGAGGCACTGCAAGCCCACGTAGGGCACAGAGGACAGGAAGTTGCTGAGAACAGAACTAACACCAAGGAAGCAGAACTGAGAATTATGGAGCTGAAGGGATTCAGGTCCCCACATTTGAACTGCCAAAGCAAGCTTTCTCTGAGGGCAGAAAAGGAAGTTCAGAATATTTTGGTCACATGAGCCAATGCATTTGTTTTATACTGTGAGCTCTTCTGAATTGAGTTTTCTTTTATATCAACAAAGAGATTGTTTGCTGATATAAGAGTAGAACCAGAATAACAACTTAATTTTTAACATCTCCCTTCCTCAGTTTGGTCTCCTGTTTATTTAATAAGATGTTTTAAAGTGCCTGTGAACTAATGAATCATATTCTGCCTTTTAAAATAGTGATATGTTTCAGGTTTTATGCATAAGAACCATTTTGAATTTTTCCCAAATCTTATAGTAGTCTTTTATATATCTACAGACTTCTGCAAATACCAATTATTTCTATTACACAATATCTAGGACAGACTGTACAGATTATATTAACTTATCACTGGTTTTGCTGTAATACACATAGACATGACAAAAGATATGGGATGGATGCCAAGAAAGTTGGAGTCAATACAAATTTGTTGACTAAATAGAATTTTGCAGACCTGCCTTTCTTAACAAACATTTGGTGATGTCCATGTTATTAATATTTCTAAATTTTAAGACTCACTTTGGCATTTCTTTAGCTAAGGGATGATACATTCTTTGAAGAGAAGACATACATGACAGAGAACATTCACTGATGCTGGTTGATGTGGAATCCATCATTCCTTTCAGGCTCTCTATTCCTTTGAAATATGGACAAGTTGAAAAATAAGACATTTCAGTGGAAACAAGACCTACAGGATTTACAGAGAAAAGCCCATCTCTCTCACATACATAAACTTTCTACATGTTACCATAACCCACAACCAAGATGTATTCAGTTCATAATTTGAGAAATGAATATTATTAAGAAGAAGAATAATTAGTAATTCTCATTTGCCAACATAAAACATTTTTTAAAATATTCATTTCCTCCAAAAGTTCGAGCAGTTTTATATCAACCATGACAAATTTAATCACAAGAATATCCTAGCAAATTCATAAAAATGTATTAACTTAAAAATGTATTATACAATTTTTAGTTTACAACAAAGATCACCTAATTTATCAAACTTAATTAGGATTGCTAACTATAATAATATATACTGCTCCAACAGCCAACAATTAGGGAAAACTATTTCTTAATGTTTGGTCAATTACTTGTTAATCTGCAAAGTTCAGTAATACGGCCTCCTGCCATAGTAAATTGAAGTTTCAATGTAAAATAGATGATGTATTTTTTGGGAAATTCCTTTTACAACACAATTAACCTCTTCACCTTTCAGAAAACACATTGTTAGCATATTGGGATGCTATTGAATTTGACATGCCTTATATGGTAGTGATCAGAGCCAAATAACACTTCAAATTTTCCTAAAATTTATTTTACATTTGTTAGTTAGGCTTTCAGCTCCTAATTACAGTGTATTTCAGCTTTTATATAATCCTTCAAACTCGTATATAGTAGTAAGGTGATACAACACTGCAGGATGTTCTGTTGGTGGAATCAACATTATCAGATGTTAGAGGGCTTTTAATGGAAAAAATAAAAACAAGAGAAAGTCACTAGGAATGAATATAGGACTTATCTTGGATGGAACTCCTGTTACAAAAGACATGCCAAGCAATTTCTCTTGTAGAAAATGTTTGATTCAAGAAGTAATAAAAATGTTTCACAAGCACATATAAATAATGAATAAAGAAAATCATAAGCAGAGAAAAACATTAATACAACAGCAAGCAAATGCTTTGAAAAGGAGTTTATTTCACAGCTTTAACTGTAAGCTGTATTATTTTAGAGTTTATATTAAAATTGGAAGTGCTCTTAGAAGTGAATCACTGAGACCTTCTATCCATGCATCAGTCCCTGTTTGAACAATGCTGTTGTGCAGAAGGCAGCTTGTTCTAAACACTGCCAGGGAAAGGGAATTCATTGCCTCTAAGGGCAGCTTATTACCTTAGCCATGGCATAGTCTTTTATAATCTAGTTAGCTGCATAAATGTATGTCACCTTTCTTTGATTATAAACTAAAGATGGGACTAAGTCTCATGCATATTGTTATCCTATTATAAAATCTAGGACTATCTGTATGAAATGTCTTCTATTAATATATGTGATCTGATGATAAGCTAAGGATAGATGTTTACACCAAGTAGCTATAAAAAAACGTAAAAGCTTAGTTTGTTCTCTTTCAAAGAATCTCAAAAACTGTTGTTCACTATGATCTGTGTACAAATAATAGATAACCGACATGGGTTTTTATTTCACTCTATTGCCAATGTGATTTTATGTCATAGATTCTCCTCTTGTTGATTATTCTTTTGCCGATGCTTATATTAAATGCATCTGAAATAGATTAATTGTACCACAAAAACTTTAGGAGGAAAACACCAGCTGAGATACTGGTCATAAAAATTCATTGTTTCAGCATCTGTTTGGTTATAAAATTATTGTACTAAAAGCTTATAAATATGTACTGCATATTCGTTTAGAGGGAAAATAGAAGTTTATGGTTTTTTATCACCTTTTAAACATGATTTTCAGTCAGCTTAAAATGATTTTTAGAAAAACCCTTCTTATAAATTTGCTCCAGAATCACACTGTCTCATTATAATTGGAGAAAAAAAAAAACTGGCTCAGAGTCCAAGGAATGGTTTTTGAGGTCTGATCTGCTACATTTTGTCATGTGACCTAGGAAGGTCATTTACTTTGGAAGGATTCACTTTTCTTATGTGTAAATGGTGAGAAAGTACGTGTTCTGCCTGATTCAAAAGGTAGTAGTGGGATCAATTAAAGCTTGCTGAAAAGTGTGAAATGGGAAACCCTATGTAAATGTGGGGAGTAGTAATCGCAGGGGAGGTTTAGAACCCCACTTCACTATTCCAAATTTGAGGACTGTAGGAAGATTGACAGACATATTCTAGATTTTTATAGCCTTAGATACTGCCCAGTCCTTACTAGATGTAATGGACTAATGCTGAAGTGGTTAGCAGGAATAAGTAAGGAAGGGATAGTAGCTCTAATGCAACTGCTGATTTGAACATGGTATGTTTCCGGGATAATAGCAACTAATTTCAAGTTTCATTAGAGCCACATGTGCATCAAAATCTACATTAGTAACATTTTTAAGTTTAAGGGTACAAATCCCAGGAAAGTAATTTTTTGTTTTGTCAGTTATTTCTCCAATGGCTCAAATATTCATAAAGTGTGACTTAAAAGGCTACAAAACCCTATCTCATACCACATATAAAACTTCACTCAAAATGGATCAATAGCCTAGACATAAGAGCTAAAACTATAAAATTCTTAGAAGAAAACATAAGGGTTTTCATGACCTTGGATTTGGCAACAAATTCTTGGATATAACAAAAGCTCAAGGGACAAAAAAATAAATAAATTAGACTACATCAAAATTAAAATCTTTTGGACATCAAAGAATACTACTGAGAAAGTAAAGAGAATCCAAAGAACCAAAAAACAGGACACAATATTTTCAAACCATGTATCTGATAAGCATCTTGTATCCAGAATATATAACCTACTCTTATAACAGCAACAAAAAGCCAATAAATTCAATTAAAAAGTGGGCAAAGACTTGAATAGGCACTTCTCTAAAGATACAAAAATGGCCATCAAACACGTGAAAACATGTCCACAATTGTCAGTCATTAAGGAAAGGCAAATCAAAGCCACAATGCTTGAAACAACATAATGTTATATGTTAATTATACCGCAATTAGAAAATACAATGTGATATCACTTCACACCTACTATGGCTATAATAAAATAATAGCTATAATAATAATAATCAACGAATCATAAGCATTGGCAGGGATGTGGAGGAATTGAAGCCCTGATGCATTTGGAAAACAATTGGCAGTTCCTAAAAAAGTAAAAGATAGAATTAGTATATGACCTAGTAATTCTACTCCAATGTATATACCCCAAATAACTGAAAACAGGTGTTTGAACAACTACTTGTACATGAATGTCCATAGCAGCATTATTTACAGTAGTGAAAAGGTAGAAGCAAATGCCCGACAATAGGTAAATGGATAAATAAAAAGTGATTATTTACATACAATGGGATATTATTGAGCCTTACAAGATACTGAAGTATTGATACATGCCACATTGTGTGTGAACCTTGTGAAGACTGTGCTAAGAAAGGGGAGACAGATACAAGTGGTCACATATTGTATGATTCCATTTGTGTGAAAATTTCCCTGAAAAGTTAAATTCAGAGCAACAGAATGTAGAATAATAGTGTTTGCTAGGGCTAGGGTGGAGGGTAATGAGAAATGACTGCTTAATTGGTAAGGGGTTTTCTTCTGGGGTGATGAAATGTTTTGGAACTGAATATAGTAGTCCCACAACACTGTGAATATACTAAGTGCTACTCAATTGTGAGCTTTAAAATGATCAATTTTTATGTCATGTGGACATCACCACCATAAAAAGAAGATCATCATGCTTAACAATTTCCTTTTCACTCTGGTAAAATGAAAAGTATAAAATGCATCATTTCCTAGGCAATTTCTTTTCTGCTTATACTATTCTAGTTATCAATTTCAGTTTGATAATAAGTTGCCTTAAACACACACACATACAAACTTTGATAAAAGTAAAAGACCCTTTTATACATGTTATGGTATGGTAATCAAGGTACTACTTTGTTTCAGGGATTTTTAAGGGGCCATGGGGATGGCTCTGAACCGTAGATGCTCTGGTATTATTCAGGAGCACGTTTTCTGTGACCTTGATATCCTTTTTTTCTGGTTTTTCCCAGGGGGAGATGGCTTTCAAGAAATTTGAGGAAGTTGCAAGAAAAGCAACTTAATGATGAGAAATTTCATACAGACAGAAAGGATGAACATTTTATCATGTGTTTCTTTGCTATCTGTCTATCTTGGTGAACCATTTCCTCATGTTTTTTCCCACCTTCTAATTAGATTATTTTAATGTTGAAATTTGAGAGTTCTTGTTATATTCTAGATTTATCACTTGCCATATATGTGGTTTGCAAATATTTTCTGTCTACAGCTTGTCTTTTCATATTCTTAATAGGGTCTTTTGGAGGGCAAACATTTTTTATTTTGATGAAGTCCAATTATTGATATTTTTTTTCTGTTATAGATCATGCTTTTGGTGTCATATGACAGATTTTTTCACCAGGCCCTCAACCTCCACCTAAACTCCATACCTTACACAAAAACTGGGTCAAAATAGATCGTGGATTTCAATGTAACATGTAAAATTATAAAACTTTTAGAGGATAACATGAGAGATTTATTATGTTAATGTAAAATTGAGTTCTTTCCTCTTTCATTAGAGTTGAGAATGCTAGTGTGCCAGGAAATATTTATAGTTGCTCTATGTAGATGAAAAGGGCCAAAGTATTAACTTGAAATATTTTAGATTCCTATCAATGTAAGTGATAGTCTTTATTTAGTCTGTTCTCTCCTTACACATATAAGGAGATTTTAACAATAGTTAATGAATTATTTCTTAATGCAAAAAGGCATTATACAGACACCAAAGTGGTCACAGGCATTATTATTATACTATAAAAATCTTCTTAATTATAACATTTGTGCTGTAAGCTGCAACCTTTGAACTAAAGATTTTGGCTGAGATTATAACCACTTTTGAGATGTAGGGTATTCCTCAGAATTACTCATGAAAAGTTGTGTCTCAGTGTTTGAGGCAGCTCTGAGTGTACTTTCTATAGGGTGAGAAGTACAGTATTTGTCACAATACAGTCAGGGCCAAATTGAGAGTGACTGAAAGGAAATGGTCTTTCCTTCCTCCTCAAGCTGTATTTATAATTTCCTTTTCATTTTTAGTTTGGCTACACTGACTGGTGTGGAAATTTTCTTCTGACTGGGCAATAAAACAAGTAAAATTAACTTCTAACCAGCTGGTCAATAGAGATGAGAGCATGAGTTGAAATAATAGCTTTTGAGATTTGAATAAGTCAACTGCTTTTGCAAGCATTCTAAATGAACGTTGGATGAGTATTGATCTGGTAATTAATTCTTAGATTCCCTTTTAATAAAGTATGTTTAATCCATACAAGCTATAACTTATTATAAACAAAATACCCTCTTACCTTTCCACAGTTTGGGGGCAAAAAACACTATATGCTTATGGGGTTCCAAAGTGTAGTTTTAAGTGAGACAATGTTATTGAACATGAAAGAATTTGGTAATTGACAGGGAAACCAGAGTTAATTGTACTCACTGGAGACCTGCAGTTAAATTCTCCAGGCTGCAGTATTGACAGAAATTCTCAATGAATCATTCAGAAAACTCAGGAGGGGCTGGAGCATGTATGAGTTGTTGCCAAGCCAACCTTGGAGGCCATTTATGTTTTAAAAAATAAGATAGTTAATAGAGGATGGTAGATTTGGATAGGGGCAAAGAAGAAGTACCGTTTATACTGCTGCCAGTCTCCTCAGCATGATTGGGAGACATGTTTGTCATTACTGTGGGTACCTCCTGGGACAGCAGTGACAACTCTCACCACCCAATTTATTAAATCCCAATAGGAATGTTTCCATCATCTCTTTGCTAAGAATTTGTTAGATGTAACATTTTCCAGAAGTACTGGAAAATTTACTTATGTGCCAAAAATAAGAGTGAAATTGACTAGAAGCAGAAAGTCCCTGTCCAGGCCGAGGAAGTGCAAAAAGTAAACAAATGGTATAAATAGCAAAAGAATGTAAGTCAGTGGTTAGCAGTGACGTCTGGACATCCAGCTTAAAGTTTTGGGCTTTATTCCCAACACTAGTTACAATGAAATTGCAATGTAAGTAACCAAACAGACTTTAGTTCAATGAGCATTCTATAATAGGCCATTCTAAAACATTCTGAGATTTGAATCTCGAAGATGATTGTCTTTGTGAAAAACAACTCATTTTCATTGTCCCTTTTAAATTCATGGAAGGAATAGTAGTATATAACTCTAACCTAAGCAGGCCTTTTACTGTGGGTCATAGATTCTCCAACCCTAAATTATGTTGGTAGGCAGTGTTACTTATAATTTAAAAGTCTTTAATGGAAATGCTTACAGATTTTTGCAATTGTTATTTAATTTATTTGGCTTTAAATCTTCAGGATACTTACTTTTAAATACAAATGTTCAGAACCTAACAAACATGAAATATTTTCAGTCTCCCCCTTGCAAGCTCTCTGAGTTAAAATGATCCCAGATGCTGGTTATCTTTGTTACTGAATTTCTAAAGATTAGAAAAGTAGAAATTACTGTCAATACCATATAACTTATATGTTAATCATGCAATATTTGATAGCATGACAAGCTGTGGAAATCACTAAGATACTGACATTTTCCTTCTTGTACTTTAGGAAACAGGTTGCTATAACTGAGGATTTAGATTCTTGTTTTCATATTAAAAATTATCTCTTGAAATATGGAGGTGTTCATTCCCTTCACATTCTGTATTTGAAATTCTATGATATTAACTCCAGTTTTCAAATATAATTTACAAATGTTCGTGGTACTGAAAATCCTTATTATTTTACAATATCTAATGGACATTATTGGACTATGGTTAAAGTGACGTAACAATGAGACTGGGGTTAAAGCTCTCTCTCTCACACCGGGGCCATCATCTGCTATTTTGAGATGTTTCCTACAAAGGAAAAAGTCCAGAAAGAGTACAATTGTTGCTTCAAAATTTGGTCTTTCTTGCCTTACTATATTTTATAAAATATTACACTAGCCTTTTATCTCTTCCTTTTTGTATTTTTTCTATTTATAACTATTTTGCAACTAACTATTCTAAGAAAATCTTACTGTGTTATTAACCAGAAAGAACTGTAGATACTATTTTGACCAATCTCTGTATTTTACATATGAGGAACTTGAAGTCTGAGAGTATTATGCTGTAAGGAAGGAAAATATTTTTTTTCTTCTACCATTTTGGTTCTCAGCTAGATCTCTGTAATGAAAGACAAATTAACAAGAGAGAAGCATACACATTTATTTAATGTAAGTTTTACATGACCTGGGAATATTCATAAGGAAATAAAGATCTGAAAAAATACCTAACCTGAGTGTTGTTATACTAGGTTTGATGAAGAGTAGAAAGTAAAGGAAAAATGTGATAGGACAGAAAGGGGTATCAGCTGAGTGTCGTAAACTAGGGGCAACTTAGCAAGGCCTTGTCAGTCAGATTCCTCTCCCTCCGTCTTCCAACATAAGAATGCTGCTTTTTTTCAGGTATAGGCAGAGCACCTCTTGCATGAATATTTAATGACCTGATTTAAGAGAAGGTCAGAAAATCCTTCCTGTACTTACCATTTCTCAAATTCTTTTAGCTTACAGTGTTCAGTGGGCCAGGCTGCCGTGTGTTGGCATGGATGTCCTGCCTCCCATCAGTACTCGTTGTCCCTATTTAGGAAGGCGATGACACAGCAAAGGTGAGGAACCAGGGGTCCTTTTTATAACTAACCATACCATTTATTTTAAAAGTCTTCTTGGTCTTTCTCTTTTTTCAAGTCCACCTAACAATTGCCAGAAATTTCACAGCAGAAAAAAAAAAAAATCCTTAAATTGGCATACACGGTTCTTTCTAAATTATATAAAGGTCAATATGGTGTATTGAGCCTCTAACAATGAATGTTTATGTTTAAATAGAATATTTTCATATTCTGAGGAGCTTTTTTATTCATTTTAAAATGTATTTTACCAGATTAGTGACTTGGTTTGTCTTTGCTAATGATGAAAAACTAACATAATCTTCAATGAATAATTTTGACATTTATCACTGGTTACTGTTTTTCTCTCTAAAATGTTTTGGCTTTTCTATCATGTATCTATCAGTCTTTCTGTCTGTCTGTTATCTCTCTACCATTTCTTTATCCTACATAATCCTCATCTCTGTTCATGTCATCAATAGCATGGTCTATGAGAAAAAGATCATAACTTTTGAAGTTGAAAAATCAGCATTCAAACTCTGTATTACTAGGTGTATGACCTTTGAAATTTACTTAAATCTTCTGGTCATTAGTTTTTATATCTCTAAAATGAGGATGATAATGTGCATTTCCAGTGATATGAGTGATTTTTAATATTCATTTTGCTTATTGATGTAATTTATGGGTGTATGCTAGGTAGTCATTTAATGATTTGTTGATTGAGTAATTCATTCCTGTTTGAAGAAACAATTTCTATTTGTATTGGGTGAAAGCTGAAAAGGTATCTTTGTATGTCTGTTTTAGCAATTGAATAACATTTTAGAATGTATGAAGTACAGCTGGTTAAATGTTAAAGTCAGTGAGAACTCTTTGGAATTTGTAGATGGAAGGGGTCTTTGAATTAATCTGTTACCAGTCTCTCATTTTACCAGGAAGAAAATTTAGCCTAAGAGGATGGCAGTTATACAGAAAATTGTCAGTTATTGGAATGGAACATAGATCTCTTTACTTTTAGTCCCCAGCACTTTCCCTAATATTATGCTGCTTAATAAAAGCGTAAATATGGAATTATATGGAATCCAGGTATATCAGTATATTTTAACAGATATGCCAAGACCATAAGAACTGCCAGATGTATTTTGTGAAAATTTTATTAAGTAATTATACACATATACATTAGCTATATAAGCTAGAATAAATTGTTTAATATGTGCTTTAAGTAGTAACAAAATTAACATTAGACTGGAAAACATCATAGACCATTTCCTGTGTGTTAGAGCAAAACAGGTTTGTTAGTGTTTTTTTGAGAAAAATAATGACTCTTACAAAGCATGTCATTTTTGTGCATACCTGTGTAGGCATAGGGTGAGTTTTTAACTGTTCCCATGTTCTGGTTAATTTCAGCTGCTCATGGTGAATGTCAGTGCTGTGACTCTTATATTGTTGTCAGGCAGCTGCATCTGGGGAGATGTCTCCCTGTGCACCAGGTGAAACTTCAACTGGATGGGGGGAGGGTTCTTGACTCTGAACAAGAAAGAATTCTCAAACAGGTTGGACAAGAGTAGGTAAGGAAGTAGTCCATTAAAGCTAGAGTAGCAGGGAATGGTGGCAGCTGTGCAGGCAGCAGAGAGCAAGCAAGAACAGAGGGAAGAATGGGAAGCTCACTGAACTTTTGCTCAGCATAGGGAAGATCCCTTGTCAACTCCTGAAACCAGGGTCACCTGGCCTCCAGTGTCCACTTGAATCTGTACAATGTGGGGACTAAGCCCCTACAACTGCAGGATTTAAGGGGCCACAGAGCACTGGATGGAGTGGGATTATGTTCTGAGAACTTGCCAAAGGCAAAGAAAGGAGATTTTGGGGCAGGCTACATCATACATGATCATACAGTTGCAGTCCTGTCGGAGTCACCCAAGTGACAGGAACTTGAAAGCCCAAAATCAGATATCTCAGTAGCCATTTACTACTTGTCTGGAGTAGGACAAAGAGAGAAAGAGAGAGACAAAACTAGTCTAGAAAATTGAATGAAATAGTGAAATGACAAAGATGCTTACCACTGGGAGAGTGAAGAGACAGAATGCAGTAAGTTGAGAAGTGAGAAGTCTTTATTTAAAGCAAAAAGTACACACTCGAAGAAAAGGGAGGTGGGCAGTCTCAGGAGACACTCTCAAACACTTAGGATTCTGTCTTTCAAGAATGGGGGAAAGGGTGGCAGTGGGATGTGGGGCAGCATATGCTTGACATGTAGTCTCATCATGTCTCTCTCCTGTGGCAGACATTCTGTCATCATCCATAGTCTGTCCTTTATATATTCTGTAAGATAAACTTAACACAAAGAATATATTGATCCTGTTCTTCTCCAAGACATGTTTACCCTCAAGCACTGGGAAGATTTTATTTAGGACTGCTCGCCCTGCCTTAAGATAGGTTGTTGACTGGTTACCAAAGAATATGTTAGGAATCTTACCTCCTAACTCCTGGTTTTTAAAACGGAATCTTAACCTCAAAACAGAGTCCCCTCCTGTTCTATGCTATTTTTACTGCAGCATTTTTAGGAAAATTAATCATGATTTTTCTCCCATATCCCTGCCCTAACTCAGTATGTACATGCTTTAAATTGGCAATATATTATTGCTTCCATCATATGCTAATCAGAGTACAACCTTAAACTTACTGCTCTATATTCCTTACCCAGATATGTGGGATTTATTGAGGATTGAAAAATATGCCATGAAGACATCTCTCTAAGATGCTCCAAAACTCACTCTTACATCAATTCACCATCATAGAGGTCCACAGCAGGACCATATTGTTTTTACCAGTCCTGGAATAGCTTTCACTGAGCCTTACTTTAGCATAATACCAATGACCAGGGTCAAAATACATTGTACCCAGACCCTTTGGAACTCACCTATTTACTGGAGGAATGCCAAGGCCATTGTCCTTTCTGCCAATCAGTAGTCACCTCATAAGGACTAAAGGAGAACATTCTCTCTGTCCTTAGTAATAACTGGTTATGCTCATCCTCCACTACTGTTTTTATGTTATCCAATCTTACCAACTTTATAACTTATAAAAACATAATTTTTCCTGAATCTCTCTTATTGTTACCATTCTTACTGTTGTTGTTATAGGCATTAGTATCTAGAAAAGCAAAGACATATTTGCAACCCAAATTCTTACACATTAATTTATGGCATTCATTGGTATTAGTTTTCTTCTGACTTTGTCTCCCTTTCTATCTCCTTATTTTCATCACTTATTTTTTTAGCTTGTCAGAATGCATGTAATTCTATAAAGAACCTCTAATCATTTTTAGAATAGATGTTTGAATAAATAGTATTAATTATTTCCAATGTATGTCACTGAGCAAGTGGTTTTGCATGACGTTTGCTTTACATCTAGCTATGCTAGGAGCTAAAGTGAAATTTTTTAAAGATTCAAGAAACTAAAAAAATCTTTAGCAACAGAAGTAAGGGAATGTGTCACTGAATGTGTGAATATGATAAGGACAGTGATAACAGTGGACTCACAAGAGGAGGGAGATGAAGGAAAATGAAGAGAAGATGAAAAAGGAAAAGGAAAAAGAGCTTAGTGCTAGGCACTGAGTCAAACAAAAACCATCTACAAGGGAAGAAAATGATTCTTGGAGAAGTAACTTGCCTCATGTAGGGAACGCGTAAGTTACCAAAAAAAAAAAAATGAAACCCTTAAACTTTACTATGAAAACATTTTTTAATCGAAAACCACATGAATTCAAATTTTGTTTTATGCTTTTCCTTTGGTCTAATTCATTAATCTCACAAATAACTTTGGACTCAACTGAGATTTCTTATATAATCCATGCTACTATATCCTGAGAGAATTTAACTTTGTCCTAAAATGACAACTGAAGCCAATATTTATAACCCAGTCCTATGTCCTTGCCAAGTTTCCTCTGCTAATGATCTTAAGCTTCCATAACAGCTGTCACACAGATGAATTGCAAGGTACTTTGGGAGCTATATGAACGTATCATACAGCTTATATCATAGATATATTTTCTCCATCACCTCTGGATTAAAATGTCACCTATTTTAAGAATTCCTAGCAAAGCATAAAGAAAAATGTTCATAAATATACCATAGCCAATTGATAATTCAGAGAAAAAATCAAGGTTGACAGAATGTCATTATCACACAAATTAGACTGGACATGGAAATTAATCTTTGGAATTTATATAATGATAAAATTATAATTTCTTCATGTTTTTATTCATTTCCTTTTAGAAAGAAACTAAAGGAAGAAAACTAGTTATCAGTGTTTTATGGTTAATTAAGTTGGGTTATTCAGTGGCATAAATTGGTTTGATATAATTCTGAAATAATTAATTTAAATCTTGCCTTAACTATGGCATACTACATAAATTATTTTCATGACAATACTGATTTTTCTCCAATGTATGCAATAGCTTCAATGTGTTTAAATCTCTTATTTAAAAAAAAACATTGAATTTTGACATGTTCTGTTTCTATGTAAATTACTACTAAAGATTATCCACCTGGTGAGTGGTTTTCAAACTGTTTGATCATAAGAATCCTGTTAAGAATCTATATTCTTGTGTCCTCCCAGACAATATTGTATCAGATTTCCAAACAGAGGGCCTCATAACATGGATATTTTTTAACAACTTTAGTTGATTGTTTTCATCAAGGAAATGTGGGAAATAATGCTAAAGGTAATGTACACATAAAGAAAGGAAAACAAGAATATAAATTGTACAGAAGCTTAATTTTGCAGAATATTGCCAATTATTTAGTAGAACACTAAGGCTCTGGTATAGCTTGTGACCCAAGGGCTACAGATAACTGGTCCTCCTATTTAACCCATCCTCATTTCTCAAGATCTGTGGCTCACACTTTTTAATTGAGCACCACTTGGAAGCCTGCAGTCCGTGCACACAGTATATTGCTTTTCATTCCTATGTCTCTGACCTGCTATTTCTTCAGTGATAATACTTTCCTTCTTTACTTTCTTACATCACCTCATCTTCAACACCGTTTTTCCCTGGTTAGCCTTATTCATTAAAACTTCTATCATATATATCCTTGTTCACAATGTTCCTTCACATCTTCCCCATTTGGAGCTTTCATGAAACCCTGGGCATTATTCAACTATTATGCTTACCTCACTGATTATAATTGTAGCTTTAATGTACCAGGAACTTAACCTGGCACATAATGGCTGCTTAATATATAATAGTTGGATAGATGAATGGGTGGATGGATTGATGAAATGAAAACTTATTTCATAGAGTGGGAATCAGGGTAAAACATACAGAGTGGAGTTTAGACTAGAGTGAGTTCGAGAGCAGTGCGCACAGCTTCTTCAGTAAGTCAGGCAGGGTTACAATCAGGGAGGTACCAGGACACTCACCCTAAAAGCAAGAAGACAAGTGATCTAAGGTTAGGTGGTTGGTAACCTCCAAATATCCACCAGAAGCTCAAGGCAGCAGGTCTTGATTCTGAGATTACCTTTCCTCACTCAATTTTTTTTTTTTGTGTGTGTGTGTGTGTTTTACCTATGCTGGTGCTGAACCAAACTTGAACAAGTTGAGGCTTCATGGTAACCACTGGCCACACCTGGAAGATTCTGAAAAGCCCGCACTGAAGAGTTCTAGGGCAATTGAGTCTTGCTCTTTCTTTTATTTAGAGGATAGGAGTCTTGGAGGGTAGGGCATAATTCGCTTCCCATTTGAGAAATTTGGATAAAAGTCTAGATGTACAGTCTCAAAGCAAATTAAGTTATAAATCTATCAGGCCTAGTTGTGGTTCAGTGTTCTAAGGAAAGGAGAAGAGTAAGGGTTGGTCAGCAGGAAAGTTATTGCACATAGGTTGTGAGTGATACCACAGTTTGTGTCCTCTTGATTTGGGATGCAAATTAGAGTCAGTAAGCAGCATCTTACCTTTTAAGCTATGACATTGTTAAAATTACACATACTAAGCAGGCTGAGTTATATTTTAAACAAAATGCCATTGAAAATCTAGCTTATCAGAGTCAGTGCACATACTCAATTGCTGATTTTTATATTGCAGTATTTTTGGCTCTAAAATCATGATGAAATAACACCAAAAGCAAATGGGCCATATTATGCACAAATTGTTTGCTAAATCTAAATTGCTAAATTGATGCTTTTTCCAGCTGTGTCAGAACAAAAATATATTCAGCTACAAATATATAGAATTGGGATATTTTGAAGGTGGAAAACTATGCTTGGCTTCTATTATAAAACTGATTGAAAAAAAGATTTCCTTCCTTTACACTCTATTTTTTTAAACAGAGGAAATTCATATTTCTGAACAAATCCTTTCCACATTAACATTCCCTAGGACATATGTCCCATTTGGTCTATAAAGTCCTAAAATGGGACTATGAAAGAATAAATCTGCTCCTTTCATAAGGAGGGTTGATGGCTTGATTGTAAAATTAAAGCTGGATGATGTCCATAACAGAGTACCTTAGGTTCAATGACTCAAAATTTTGAGATTATTATCTAGATCCTTAAGGTTCATGGAAAGGTCATTTTGGTGAATTTATTTTAGAATTGTGGTACTCTGAAAGCTAAGAGAAATTAAAGATCTTAATCCTGAATTTCAAATTTACATGCCTAGAAAGTATATAAAGCAACTGAATGTTTCCAGGCTCCCTGTGGAAGGATCCACCATCTCTTTTCTCTAGTCACTTTGGAATGTGTAAGAATTGGGAGCCCATTGCTGTCTCTTTTTTATAGTTTATTTTTAAGAGAAGTTTAAAATCTAGATTTTCACTGGATTTTTCCTATTTTTAAATAACTGTGTGCCCCAGACAGTTCTCATCTGTGGGCTACATTTGACTTTTGAATCACCTATCTGCCATTTATGTTTCAGAAAATGATTCATCTTTCAGAAAGTAGCAAGCTAAACCATCCCATGCAGAGGAATATAATTTGCTCCCAAATGTCTGCCCCTTTTCCTCTAGGCATAATCACTCCCCTTGGCTACCCTCCACAACTTCTTTGAAAGCTCAGAGGAAGTTTTGATGTTTCTACTAATCTTTTCCCCTTCTGAAGCTTAGATTACACTGCCTTTGCATTCCTTCAGAATGTTTTTGTTCCACCTATTTGGTAGGAATTATATACCTTGGCAGGACATGTATTAGGGAATCACTGTGTGCTACCTAGTAATTGACACTTTTTAAACTTGAGATAAAATTTGCTGAAGATAACATTAAGCCATTTTATCATTTTAAAATTATATAAATCAGTGGCTTTTAGTACATTTACAATGTTGTACAACATCATCATTATCCAGTTCCAGAATATGGTCATCACCCCAAAGGAAACTCCTTACCCTTAAGCAGTCACTGTCCATTTCCCCCTCCCTCCAACCCCTGGTCACCATTAAACAGTCATCCCCTGCTCCCCATTGCCTTGTTCCCTGACAACCACTAGCCTCGTCTCTATCTATACAGATCTGTCTGTCATGTAAATGGAATCATACAATAATGTGGCCTTTTGTGTCTTTCACTTAACATAATGTTTTGAGATCCATCCATGTTGTAGCATATATCATTGCTTCATTACTTTTTATAGTTGATATAAGTTGTGTAATATTCTTTTGTAAGGATATACTTCATTTTTTTTATCCATTCATCAACTGATGGGCATTTGAGTTATTTCCACATTTTGAGCTATTTTGAATCATCCTGCTTTGAACATTTGTGTACACCTTTTTGTTTCAGCATCTGTTTTTAATTCTTTTGGATATACAGCTGGGAATGGCATCCTGAGTTTTCTGGTAATACAATGTTTAACTTCTGAAAAGCTACCAACTCTTTTCCACAGAGGCTGCACCATTTTACATTTCTACCAACAATGATGTGTGAGAGTTCCAGTTTCTCCATGGTATTTTTTGTTTTTATGTTTGTATGTTTGTTATAGCCATCTTGGAGTGAAGTGATATCTCACTGTGGCTTTAATTTGCATTTCTCTAATGACTGATGATTTCATGTAACTTTTCAAATGTGTATTGGACATTTGTATATCATTTTTGGATATTCAAGTGTTTTGTTCATTTTAGAATTGGATTGTTTGTCATTTTGTTGTTGAGTTGTAAGTATGTGTTAAAAATTCTGATAGACCCTTGTGGGTGTTGGATATTTTCAGGTATTTCTGCTACGTCAGTTGATATAATCATGTGTTTTTTATTCTTCATTCTATAAATGAGGTATATTATATTGATTGATCTTCCTATGTTGAATCAGCCTTGCAATCCTAGGATAAATCCCACTTGGTCATGGTATATAATGTTTTTAATATACTACTTGGTTTATTTTTATAGTATTTTGTAGAGAATTTTGCATCTACTGTATTCATAAGGGACATTGGTTTGTGTTTTTTTCTTTTCTTATCATGCCTTTGGATTTGGTATACTTTATTCATAGAACAAGTTAGGAAATGTTTCCTCCTCTCCTTTATTATTTTGCCAGACTTTGAGAAGGATTTGTGCTATTTTTTTTCTTTAAACATTTTGTAGAATTAACCAGTGAATCCCTCTGGTAATAGCCCTTCTTTGTTGAAAGTTTCTGATTACTGATTCAATCTCTTAACTTGTTATTAATCTATTCAGATTTTCTGTTCATTTTTGAATCAGTTTTGGTAATTTTGTTAGGTGTGTATATAATTGTTAGAAATCTTTAAAAAATTGACTCCTTACTTTGGATAATCTCAAATGAACTATCTTAAAATTCAAAGATTATTTTTTCTTCTCTATATGAAGCTACTATTGTATTTCTCCAATGAAAATTTTTTTTCAATTGTTGTACTTTTCACCTCTAGAATTTCCATTTGGCTTTGAAATTTTTTTCTTTGTCTTAACTGATCTTATCTATTTGTTAAGGCATCATTTTCCTGGTTTCATTGAGATGTTTTTCATGGTTTCCTTTAGCTCCTGTAACATATTAAAACAATTATTTTAAATTATTTGTCAGGTAAGTCCAATATCAGGGCTCCTTAGTGATGGTTACTATTAATTTCATTGTTTATTGTGAATGGGATGAACTTTATTGTTTCTTTCCATGCCTCATAACTTAATGTTGAAAGGTAGATATTTTGAACATTGTAATGTGACCACTCTAGAAATTAGATTCTTCCTCCTCCCCATAGTTTGCTGTTGTAACTACTTGTAGTGGCTGTTTGTATAGTTCCTCTTCTAAGTTAATTTTGATTAACTTAGAAGTTCTTTGTCTTGTCCATTGACTTCTCTGTTCTTTCAGTTTAGTAAGCTAGAGACTTAACAGAGATTTTCTTAAGCACTTAGAAAAAAGAAAGAGAGGAAAGGAGGAAGGGGAAAAGGGAGGAAGGACAAAAGGAAGGAAGGAAGAAAGGAAAAGAAAAACTCTTTCTCCCTGTAACTCTACTTGTCTTTGCAGATTGTCTCTGTGTTGAGGCACTTCTTCAGTGCGAGCCAGGCAACTTGTAATTCTGCTTTAGCCTTTACTTCCTGCTCACACAGAGCCTAAACTCAGCCCAAGGTGAGAGCTTTGGATCTTCTCAGATGTTTTCTGAGCATGTATCCAGACTGCAGCATTTTCATGGCCTTCTACGTACCCCAGACAATGTTTGCTTCTCAAAGTTCTTCTCCTCATGTTTCTCCTTCCCCAACATCTGCATTCTCAACCTTCTTGTCTATTGTTTGGCCCAACTATTATACTTTGTTCCAAAAGTATATCATAGATTTACTTTTAAATGCTTTCAACAAACACTACTGGGGAAGTTGCCTCAATCCTGTGGAATCTTGAGGCAGATGAAACACACCAGGCACTTGAGATGATTCTTCAGAGACCTGCCATACAGGTCAAAATGCACAGCCCACAGTTTTTTAAGAATAAGGTCATACTAGATCCCTCTGGAACCAATAACCTCCACCAGTAGCTCGGGCTACCATCTCAGGTTGTTACTCAGCTGAGTGACAGAGCTGGCCACCAGGTAACTTAAAATGCTCCAGAACTCTCTTCCCAAAATTCAAGAGTCACTCTCTTCACTTAACATTCTGCTGATTGTCAGTTATTATTTGATACTTGAACCGCAAAAAAGTTAATTTTGACAGTTTTCCTTGTTACTGCAATGTGACACAATTTTGAAATTCCTACTCTGCTATTTTTTCTGATGTGACTCTAACTTTCTTTCTAAAACTGATTTTAAGTTACAGAAAGAATGGATAATTATTGTGGTCTACACTTTTATTTTTTATTGTCTTTGATGATTTCTACCATTAAGCCTATAATTTTACATATAGTAAATACTGAACACTACTGTTAAGTTAATTAATAATAAATCAATCTCTATCCACATAAAGATATTTGATTATGTACCTAAGTGACTTATTCTGCAGTATAAACATTCTGAATATAAGATGAATTTCCTTGCACTTTAAAACAATACTTTCTGGTATTATTAATTTTCCTTTGCTTAACTGTTAGTGAAGATAGAGAAAATATGGTCATTACCGTTTTCATATTTTTCTTTTCTTTATGTACATGGAATAGTTTTTAATTTGATCATCCCATAATCTCCTGAGCTCTAAAATAAACAATTTTTTTAGTTCTTCCTCACTGAAATTCTTTTCTGCCTGAATTACCCAGATAAGGACTGGAAAATACAGACCTATCTCATTTGGCTAAATTACCCATCTTCAGTTCACTTGGGAGTTGAGCAATACTTTTGCAATGAACTTTAGTTTAGAATTTTTTAATTGAGTGTGATAATGTAAAACTAACACAGGAATATTGTCCTTGGGAATGCTATTTCTTCCACAGTACTAGTGACTGCTACACATGTTTAGTGGATGATGCATCTTTGTTAGGGTTATCCCTGGAGCCAGTGAAGGTACCCAGAGATGAGACTGACAAAGTTCTAGTGGTACACTCTGAAAGACCATTTCCATATTTTTCTCCCAAAATCTACCAAACATCTGTAGAAATAGAGTATTAAAAGTACTGAAATTGGTGTTATTTAATGCTCTACATTTGTTTTCATGAAAGTAATATTCCTAGAGTGTTTTTATGAACCAGGTACATTTCTAGATGCTTTCTAGTAATCATTTACTAAGAAAGAAATGTTAATACTTTAAATTAGAGGTAATGTTCCCATCTTAGTCAAGAAGACTAAGGATTGGAGCTGCTAAGGAATTTGTGAAGCCATATTTACTCTGTATGTTAGAAAACTTCACCCAACATCCAAGCACAGGAGAAGAGCAAGGATTGGTCATTTCCGCACAAGGCTGCACTCCTCCACCCGCGATCTTTGCCTTAGAGGTTCTCTTTGGCCTTCAGACTTTCTCAGACCTACACCAAAATCTGAGTCTCTTCCTTCTTATTTGTTCTTTTCTTCACACTTGTGAGACCTTCTTCATAAAGAATATATTTAAGATTTATGTGTGATAATGTCATCCAAAACAATATCAGTTCAGGCTTTCATCCAAACTGAAAGAATCGCATTTGGCTTCTGGATCGATGTCATGCTTTCCTGCCCACTCCTGACCCTGCCTCTGTTATCTTTCACATACATTGCCTAAAATAAATCTTTTGTACTACAAATTCTGTTTCAGAATTTTATTTCCAAAGATATAAACTGACCTAAGAAAGAGGCATGTCCTTTACATGCTCCATGCCTCTTTCCAGTGTCATTCTGACTGGTGAAGCAGACTTTTTATTTTTTAACATTTAGTTATTTTCTTGATAAGACACTAAGTTCATATTGTCACTAAATGTTTAGATTGATGATGATATATTGTGGTGATATATGATTTATCAGCATAGTAATTGATAGTACCTGTTAACAACCAGTAATGTAGCTCTAAATATCTATAAATAACACCCATACACCTTCTATAGTCAATTTTTATCTAAATGGATTAGTTAATGAGGGCATATGATTTCAAAGCAAAATACTTAGGTCTAAAATGAGAAAGTTTGCTTTCAAATTTGAGTTTTCTAACCACCTAATTATGATTTGGGAGCAATCATGAACTCGCTCTTTAGTCTTCTTATCTATAAAATGAAGGAATTAGGACAATATATTTATAAAGTTTAAAAATCTTTATAAGCCATAAAATCTAAAAAGTGATCGTAATCAGTTTCCTGGCATTTACACTTTAAGTCTACAAGTTACACCATAGTATCCCTAGAGTTTCATTTTTGTATTTTGGTTTTACAATATGTACTGAGGGTAGATTTTTAAGAAAAAAATTAAAATAGTCAAATGGAAGGTTGTGGGTAAAATTGCAATATTTCCAGAATCTCTTACCTGGCCTTAGTGCATCTCCATGTCAGTAAGTGTTTCCAAGGGTGGGAGAAGCAAGGGTATATCTGGATGGGAGAGGTTCGGTGGGGTCCGTTTTTGCAGCCGGGTCATGAGAGACCTGGGCAAGCAGCCGTGGACCACTGCCTGTAAACAACATGAGTTTCTCCATATTTATTTCTCCCTTTGACTGATTTTGACTTCAAAGGTAATTTGCCTTGGGCTGGGAATATATTTTTGCCCCGGAGTTACAGTGGTCATTTATTAATAGTTTACAAATTAGGTGAGATAATTAATCATCAGATTTTGCAGTTTGATCCTATTTATTGAGAAAATATTATTACAACAGTGATAAATATTAGAATTAATAGAATTTTTATAAATCTCAACAGAAAATATCGATGTCTTAAAAGAAAACAAACAAAACTTGTCCACAGCCCTTTCCTGAAAAGAAAAAAATTGAGAACATCTATGAACTTACCCTGCTAAAGATGTTGAAACAATTAGAGAAATGGCACCCAGAATGATGTTTTTATCCTGTCTCTAAGAAAGGAGCTATACTAGAGTTTTTAGACTATAAAGTTTGCATCTCCATAAAGAATATGTTTAAGATTTATGTGTGATAATGTCATCCAAAACAATATAGGTTCAAATACATTTGAAAGAAATACATTTGGCTTCTGGATCAATGTCACGCTTGACATTAAAAGCCCAGAGTCAACATCAATAGATAAGAGTAGGTCACTGATAATTAAGGATGGAAATGCCACCATCTACAACAATTGAAACCTCACTTCAAGTCATCTAAATTCAATTAGAGAAGCCAGAGGAGGCAGATATAAAAACAGTTGTCTAAAGACAATTATAATGGCATGATTAAGTTCAATACAATGGTTAGTCATTCAGCATCTACAATAAACCAGCTGCACGATGCCAAGCATTGCAAATCCAAAGATGAATATGGTGTGGTCCCTCCCATCAAGAAAGAATGAGTTATTAGAATACATGAAGTTTAGTCCAGGAACACTAAAGGGCAATTGATACAAGTTGCTATGTTTTACTATATAAATAGGACAAAATAAGAGAGTTCATTTTGAGCAAAAATGCTAACCTTTGTCATGGGGAAACAGACATAATTACAGATCAGTGATGACTTACCAGACAGAAAAGCAACTGTATCTGCTCATTGAATGGTCTGTTCTGTTTAGCAATGATGGTTTTGCATTTTGGGTGACACTTAAACATATTTTACATCACCAAAACTGAATCTTAGGATAAAAGAAGCAATAGTATAATAAACAATAATATAATATGCAAATGTATAGTATAATAATATAATAAACACAGATTTTCCCCCTCCAATGTCTCTCTCTCAATTTCTCTCTTTTCCTTTCTCAATGGCATGCGCGCGCACACACACACACGCACACACACTCTAAGTGGCACTGATATTTGATGATTCATCATGGTGGTAGTAAAAAATCAATGCAGAAGTATATTTGCAGAATGACCATTTCCATTGACAATCCTGGTTAAATAGAATGCTATTCTTGCCAATGCTTTTAGCATATCTGGGGGAATAGGGAAGCCTCTGAATGGAAATAAAATGAGAATAGAGAATAGCCAGTAATATTTGATGCTCAAATTGTAAATTTGACTTACACATCATGGAATACTTTGGATAATAAGGTAATAAACTTCTCTGTCCTCCTTCATAAATCCTGTTGATTAAAGACAGTGAATAGACTGACAGGAATATGACACTGTTGAATGCCGTTTAAACACAGTTGTCCCTAAAAATGCGTGGAAACAAGCAAGTGTTGTTTAAGAAGTGAAAAAAATCTGTATGCATGCCAAAGGTGTGGAGACTTGATGTCTCATGTTTTCATGCCTGTGAGTTCACAGCAGCTTTCTTTGCAGGGCCTGTAGTTGATCTCCTGGGAATAGGAGGTTAGGGCTTGGGAATAGTAGTGATCGCGAACAGTTCCTGAGGGCTCCCTATATGCCAGGCCCTGGGTTAGGCTCTTCCCTTTGCCTCACCTCATTTAGCTCTCACAGTTGCATGATGAAGTAAGTACTATAATTATTTCCATCTTACAAGCAAGGTAGCTGAGACTGTCAACCCATTGTCAGGTTATTTTGAGTCTATCATGTGCCTTTCTGGGTTTATAGCTTTCAGTTATTATACAGTTAAATATAAATATATATATTTATAATATATATACATTATAATAAAAATGATAATTTATTATTATATAATAAATAATAATATTTATTATGCATAAAATTATGCAGACAATAAATTTTTATAAAGTTACTTCACCTATTTGAAAATACTGCATATTATTCCATGGTTCACAAGTGTGTCTGTTTCATTGTATTACTCTGGGGCTGTGTAATGTGGTGAATGTGTTTTCTAAGAAGAATTGACCTCCACTCTGTACCAATCATTTCTTACAACCTAAGGCAATTTGCTGCCAATAAGTCTACATATTTTTACGTTTCTTAGTGTCTGTTTTTAAATATCATCTGTTGATGTTAGTCTAAATGCTCTCTGCTTTGGTGTGGCACAGTTACACATGGATTCTTGGACATATATACCATTTAAAAATAGTTCCCTATTTTTCTTGTCCTCTGTACACAGCTTTCCCAAAGGTAAAATTTAAAAGCACTGATCAACCCAAATGAAAAATATTTGAAAGGCAAGTAATAATGATGCTTTAGGTGCTAAATGTCTCCCAATTATTTTTTGTTACTGTACTTAATTCCACCTGTGAAGTCTGGGAATCAATTACTTAATGGAGAACATTTAAATCCAGTATTAGAATCTGGATGAGGATGAAAAGAAATCCTTGAATATGTTTCCCACACAGATCTCAGTACCATTACAATATACTGGATGCTTTCCAATCCAGCCATTAGACTGTGAATCTTTTTATGTGTCTGTGTACAGATCTCTATGGGTACCTAAAAAAAAATATGTTCTTGCTAGCAATCTGTGCCTGCTGTTTACTCACAACTTTGTAGCATGCATGATCTCGAGCAAATAATTTAAGGTGCCTGTATCCCAGTTTCTTTATCTGTAAAGTAAGATGACCCACGAAATCCATGCCAGAACTACAGCATATTGATTCTGTAGCCAAGAATGATGGTTTATGGGAACGACTATGCAGTTTAAACCAACTATTGAAAATACTTATTTATTCTTACACTTTTTATAAAAAATATTTTCATGGATACTAGAAAAATGATTGGCATCACTATTAATAAGACATTCCTATTTGCTCTGGAATTCTTAGATAGCCTGTTTCTTTATATGTTGTCATTTTTAGCACATATTTTTAGTCTGAGAACAGAGATTTGTGGTTTATCAGTCATGATTATGAGATACAGTTCATAAGGATGAGAAACCAACACTTTGAGGTTGCAGAGAATAGATGGAGAATGAATTTCTGATGTCAATATTGAGCAGTATAAGCAAGACAAGCGACTGTCTTCCTTTAGACATTCTGCTATGTGAGAAAAATATATCTCTATTTGTGTACAAGCAGTTACTTAGGTTTTCCATTATTTGAAGCTGAATGCATTTCTAACTGATCACATTTTAGAGTTATCCACACTATAGAATCGGATGACGTTTAAGACTATGAAGTCTAATTGCTAATCAACACTGAACCATCATGTTATTTCAAACTTTTAATGTGTTCTTGTGATCCATAAATGTTTGTACTATGTGCTTCAGTTTCATGCACTTTTTATTACATTTCTTTTTCACACAGTGATAGTAATCATAATGGATGAATTTCTGCATTTAGAATTTAATGGTAATCCTTTTTTATTGGCAGGCCTTCCATGATATCATTTGGTATTTATTTTCAATTCCCTCCCGGTTTTTCTCTCACTATGTGCAGATTATGATAAATGATCTGTAATCCCAAGTTAGTTATTTGATGTGAGCATTTCCAAGAGTAAAATATTTCAAGAATATACACTCCTGGATTATCAAATCAAAGTGTTGAAAGTGCTTCAAACAAAACAGAAGCATACTGGACTGACAACTTCTAAGTCCCTTGTTGAATCCTAGAGGATAAAAATAAGTCTATTATTACATAAGAATAAGAACATTTGATCTGATTCCAACTATTCTTCTGAGAATAATATATTAGTCATCTCAAATGCTTTCAAGATACCAGGTGCACTGCTTAGCATTTATAATAAAACTAATGACTGATTAACTTTGTCAAAATTCTAGCACACATTTATATACATCTTTAGCTAACATTATATTTTCACAGAAAAATTTAAAGTACCTTCTTGTGGAAATTAATACTGTACAATTTATACAAACATTTGAAACTAACTCAAGAATAAGGAGCCCTTTGAAATGGATTCTAGGCCAACCTCATCCAATCTTCTGAATCCTTTATTATACAGCCATGTCCAATGTACATTCATTCATTGGGTGGATATAGAAAACTCCCTACCAGCAAGTCTACTCATTCTATTTTCTTGTACAAGTCTAATTGATGAGAAGTCCTTGCTGAGGAGTTAATAGCTGCCTCATGTAATTACACTTATTGGCACTACCACTCAATTCATATTTCAACATTTTGTTTACACAATATTTTGAGTTCTGTCAAATATTTTATCAAAACAAAAATATATTACGTTTCTATATATACTTATTGCATATATTGCATTTTAACAATTTAAGAGTCTAGTCACTTATTCAGAAAGTGTGAATATAGTTAGTCTGCCATTACTTGAGTCAAATGAACACATGTTGTCTTCTGGTGATTGTCATTCAATTTTTCTATACTCATAAATCATCTCCTTAAGTTGTCTACCTAGTTTTTCACTTGAAATCAATGTCAAACAAGTACAAGTCAAGTTTACAGAGCACCTTGGAACATATAAAATACTTTTCAAGTCCATAAGTTCCATAAGAACCTGGGAGATGTATTTTAAAAGGAAAATAAGAATCTCTATTATATACTAAATACATGACTTAGGGCTTTAAAAACATCTTAGAGTAAGAATGTACCAGTTAATCAAATTTATATAAAGGAAAAATCTTTAGTTATTTGAACAATGTTTAGGAATTAGCAAAAAAAGAAAGAAATATACTTCATATTTAAAAATATACATAGTATAGCATATGAGTTATAGATAATATTAAAATCAATTCTACATAATTGATTCCCTTAGACTACTTTTGTTGATTTTTGACACTCTAGTGCATCCATAGACAATGGCTGCAACTGTTGAGTGTATAATCCCAACATTTTCTTTTATGTGAAATAATATGATGATAATGAAAAAAATAATGCATGTCAGGACTTCACTCATTTGTTAATGTTATGAGATACTTCTTTACTGAATTGGATAATAATTTCAAATACTGATATAAAGTATATCTCTTCAAATGTGTTGTGCTAGTCACAATATAATGCAATAGTTACTAAACACTTTTAAGTTAATTCTGTTATTATTAACATTTTATTAACATTCTCCTCCAACATGTTCTTATATCTTGAATGTAAAAATCAAGCCCTGTTTTATAGCATTTGAAGATTTCCATGCAGTTTATACTTCAACCATGAGTAATTTCATGGTACACATATAGTATTTCTGAACACAGGACTAGGAAGAGGTGTGCCACAGTTCAAATTTATATTGTATTTTTACCGTACTGATACACTAGGTGTAAGTAAACTTAAGAGCATAAGATAATTCAATAGGGATGAGTTTAAAAAAGTTATTACCCTTGCTATAAATTTATTTATTTATAAGTTTATAAAATTGTACTTTTAATAATGGCCATGTTTAAAAATGACCTTGCAATATTTCTGAAAATTTAACAATAAATGCCTGCAATGTAGTACAAATTGGCTCATACACACCACCAGGTGAGGCATAATAATATTCCAGGTGTATAGATGTTCTTAAAATTTTTTATTTGTTCTCAAGAATTAACAGGAGCTGTTGAAAAGCAGTATAATATCCTGTTAGGAATGTGAGCTCTAGAACTAGAGGGCCTACTTCTCCCACTCAGTAGCTGTGTGTCCAAGTTTCTCTGTGTTCCAGTCTCCTCAGCTATAAAACTACTATACTAATAATAATAGTACTCATCTCACGCATAACATGAGAGGATACATGTAAAATTTTTAGGGCAAGGCCTAGAATATAATAAGCACTCAATGTACGTTGTATTATAATGGGATTTTAAAATAAATTATATAATTAGACTTACAATTTATAATATTCTGTCCATTGTATGAAGTACTCAACTGTGTGAAAAAGGCAGTTAAATATCTATCATGTTTCCTTAAGGAAGCACAGAGTGATGGTTCATGGATTCAGTCTGTGAGAATACAGACAGACACAACTGGACAGATTTTGAGAGACATTTAAAAGAAAGAGAGGTCAAGGATAATTCCAATGTTTTGAATTAGGCAACTGGATAGATATCCTCTTCACAGAGGTAAAGAAAGGTAGAGGAAAGTCAGTTTTGGGCCTGCTGGGAAATCAGTAGTTTGGTTCTAGAATTATAAGTATGAAGTACATTAAGACTTTCAGGAGATGGGGAGTAGGCTGATAAGAATATATATGCAGACTCCAGAGAAGAGGTCTGGGCTATAAATACACATTTTGGAGTTATTGGCACAAAGATGGAGTTGAAACCACATGGTTGTATAGTACTCTTCAGCAGGTTGGAATATAGAGTAGAAAGATAAGAGATCTTGTCTGAGGAACATCTATGTTGATAAGCTGTCATTCAAGGCAGAGTTTATTGTCCCCATTTCATTGTTAAAAATACTAACACTCACTTGTAGATTTTAAGTGAATTAGTTAATAAGCAGAAGAGCTGAGATTCAACTCAATTTCATCCTGCTCCATCAGTTACAACTGTATTCCTTATTATGCGTCTATAGGAGACAAAGAAAGGAGAAGAGAAAGAAAATGAGAGAGAGAGAAAGAAACAGGGAAGAAAGGAAGGAGGGAGAGAGAGTGATTGGGGAAAGACTTATGAAGAATCTTTTCCTCTTCAATGGGAGCCATCTATCCATTGTCTAAACCAGTAATGGTCCTTGGAAGATCTCCAAAGTGTTCCGAGGAACTGTATTTTGGTAACAATATTCAGGGAGGAAAGATACTTGTTTACATGCAACAAGTCATGCCAAGGGAGAAAAAAGCAGAACCCATCATTAACCTCCAAAGACTCACCTATGATCAGACTTAACTGAAAAGGTTTCAAAGGGAAACCAACAAAAGGGGACCTGAGGTTAGAACCAAGTGGCTAGACAGGGCTGAAAGGGTATTCATTGACTCCTACTTGTACCATGCATTAAAGTCAGGAATCAGAGCTTTGCTTTCTGAGATGCCTGAACTCAAGCCAGAATTCAAAGTAAAACATGTAAAATAATGTCTAAGGAATCCCAAATCATCCGATACTAGATCAATAAAGTATGTATTTCTCAAGTACTGTGTGGGAGGTGTGCATTACAAACCTTTTTGCTAAAGAATGGGAAAAACAACTAAGTATTGAAGCTTTGGTTCAAAATAGCTCATGCAAAAATGAATAAACAAAGCACCAAGATGAATATAAAAATTTCAATTGTATAAATGCTGCATAATTAAAAGCTCATTCTAACCCAAAGGTCCCAACAGTGATAGTCCTTTTACAGTCGGGGAAAAACAACAACCAACCATCCCAGAATACTTCCTGTTCAACTTAAGAGCCACTTGTCTAATGAGGTTACTAAGTGGTGAAGCACTGGAACCACCTTC
Source organism: Manis javanica (assembly GCF_040802235.1). NCBI lineage: Eukaryota > Metazoa > Chordata > Mammalia > Pholidota > Manidae > Manis > Manis javanica. Next base: position 58,506,182 of record NC_133168.1, read on the forward strand.
ATTAACACACGGGTGTATGTCAGCCATGCTTAGGAGTAAGATTGAATAAAAGACAGATGAGGGAGAAATTTAACCCTGGAGTCTTCTTTATTTGGCATTTGTCTGGGAATTACCATTTAAAGAGATTTGAATCTGTTGCAATAAATTCAAACTTTCCCATCAACATACTAGTATTAGCCCCACTGTTAAAAGGACTGTATTAACCCACCTTTTAAATAAGGAAACTGAGGCAGAAAGTTACGTGACAATTTAAAATTTGCCAGTAGCGGCATTTTACCTTTAGTTGAGGGCTCATTCATTTGCAGTGAATTACCTATTCTCAGGAGCCCCAGAATGGCCCTAGCCAGGGTAATGTATTTCCAAGAGGGGAGTACTTTGCTTTTAAGAGGAAACATTTTTACTTATTGTATTGTAGAATTGTGTCTGTTACTAATATAATAAGAAACATATATCCTGACTACACTAGCATTAAGACAAATACCGTGTTCTCTTTCTCCTTACCAGATGTTTTATAGCACGTAAGTGTGTTAAAGAAGATTGATAAACCTAATAAATTTATATATAAACCTATCAGTAAAGGATTATAGAGAGGAAATTCTACTTTGGTTTTGAAGGTTTTAACCATAGGTTTTACTCTACTTTAGCTCATTCACATATATAAGAACACCGTTTTTCTCCTGTGTTTTGCAGCACTTAGTTTACACTAAGAAGAAGAAACATATGTATGCAAAGTTAACCAAATTCTGTCACAAACTCAGCTCTAATGAAAATATTCTGTGCCTCAGGTATTTTGCATTTTTAAACTGGAAGTATAATATGGTTGGTTAGGTGCCAGTCAATTTTATTTAAACTGATTTTATTCCTTGAGAAAAAGGATTGAATTTCTAGAAATTTAAATGTGTGTTATTGGAGAGGGAAAAGGAGGCTTAATTTTCCTATGTAGTCATTCCATTAGTTTAGCTACTGGAAAATGAAGACATGGCCTACAGGGTGAATATAGAGTAAAAATAGTTATTTTCCAAATTATCAAAAAGTGTACATGGCTAACACATAGATAATATAGTAAAGAATGTATAATTAATTCATTAAAATCACTAAATGTGGATACAGTGAAAATCACCTTTAAGATCTTGATGATTGCCTTTTTACACTTCTTCCAAGGGCACTTCTTTAAACTTAACACAAGTCATAGAACACAGATCATCTTACGTATTTAAACATTTTGTATGTGTTTTTGGCTGAACATAAACAATGATTCTGTTGAGGGCTCACCTAGGTGCAGAATTGCTGAATCAAAGTGTATTTGTATATTCAGCTTTAGTAAACGCTGTCCAACAGGTGTTCAAAGTGTTTGTAAAAAGTGAGTGGATGCTTCACCTTTCTCTTTTACCTTCTCACCAAACCTTGGTATTAGCAGTATTTTATATTTTAGCCATTTGTGTGTGTTTGTAGTGATATTTACATTGGACATTTTTTATGCCTTTTTTGTGTGTGTGTTTCCCAGATGACTAAAGAAGGTGAATAGTTTTTCTAATATTTATAGCTACATGGATTATATCTTTTGTGAAGTTCACGTTCAAGTGTTTTGTGCAATTATTTTGGATTTTCTGTGTAATCCTTACTGATTTTCAATAAGGACTTTACTTTATGAATTCTTAATATAAGCCCTTATTGGATATATATTTAGTTCTTTTACATTTAATTTACTGGATATGGTTACATTTGCATCTAAAATCTGTTTGTTTTTTTCCTGTTTTAAGTAGGAGTTTTATATTCCTTTTGCTTTCCTTTGTTGCACCTTTTATTAATCAAATATTTATTGTTATTTAAGTTCTCTATTAAGCTGTTGGTGTAAAATCTTTTACTATTTCAGCTTGTTGAAATATTTACAGTAAATAATTTTACTCTAGACATTAAAACATCCATATTTGATAGTATGATCTAATATAAATATTCAGTTTACCAACTCCGTCTACCCTCATCCACTCTTTTGTGTTATTTTCATGAATTTTAGTTATATGTATATTTAAAAATCTATGGGATATACTTATTTTTATACAATTTTAATTTCTATTTTATCCTGCTTTTTTTCATTTCTTCCTACATATCTCTCTTTTCTTCTGGTATCATTTTCCTTCTGACTAAACCTCTTAGCCTCTTTAAGATACAGGGCTGCTGGTAACAATTTCTCTCAGTTTTTATTTGAAAATATCTTCACTTTGTCTTCCCATTTCATAGAAATAATTGTAGTGTGTAGGATTCTGAGTGGACATTTAGTTGCATTCAGCACTTTAAAGATGTCACTATATTGTCTTCTAGCTCCTATATTTTTATTATGTCAGCTGTCAGTCAATTGTTACTCTTTTGAAGGTTACATTTTCCTTTGGTTGCTTGTAAAATGTTCTCTTTTGAGTTGTCAGCATTTTGACTTTGATGTGCGTAAGTGTATTATTTGGTTTGATTTGATTATTATGTATCTTACTTGGTGTATGAAGAGATTCTGGGTTCTGTGATTTAATATCCTTTATTAATATTTTGAAACTCACTATCTCTTCAAATATTTCTTCTGCTTAAGTCTCTGCCTCTTCTGCTAGAACTCCAATTACAAGTAGTTTAGCTCTTTTATTTTCCTTTGGTCTTTTACACTCTGTATTTTCCTTTCTTCTCTCTGTGTGTCAGTTTGAATATTTTCTTTTGATCTTTCTCCCAGTTCCCTAGTTCTTTTTTCACATTCCTATTTTGCTACTAAAGTAATCTACTTATTTTAAAATTTCACTGACTGTCTTTTCAATTCCATAATTCATATTTTATAGATTCAAATTTTGTTAGGAAATTCTCGATATTTTTCTGTATTTTCTGGAACAAATTAATCAATATTCTATCCTTATTTGTAACATGGATCATCTGTAGATCTGTTTTTTTTAATCTTTTTTATCACTCTGTACTTTCTTTGACCTGAATTTAAAAAATTCAGTTATTGAAATTGAATACCAGACATTCCATATAAAAACATGTAGAAGCTTCATGGATATAACATTACAATATGGATTTTCACATTTTCAACTTCCAAGCAGATAGAGTGGGAGACTCACCATCTGAACCTAATGAGGGATTAAGCTGAGTTATGGTTAGGTTGCTTTGGGGGGGTAGTCAATCTGTATTATTTTGTCCCAGCTTCTAGGTTACAGCTCTCCTGGACCTTTAAGTTACAGCATATTGTGATGATGAGGCAGCTCCTCAGTGGTGTTTCTGCCTCTTACTACTAAAGACTCCAGTCAATGAAGCGTGATATTGTAGAGGGTTGTGGCTTAGGTTTTGAGCCTTCCTTGTTGCTCAACTTCATAATTCAGCAAATATCTGTGAGGAAACCTGGCTGTATGTTTTATACCCTCATAGGTTCAATCTTTCACTCTAGTACCATCACTTTGCTTTGGCAAAACCTAGATTCTTGTCCACCAGCTACACCCAAAATTAGCAAAGATTCTAGGAATCATGTCCTCTAGAAAGTCAAAATACTGCTTCTGCAGAATAATTATTGCTGCATAATAACTTAGCACAAATTTAGCAGCTTAAACCAACAAACCTTTATTATCTCACAGTTTCTATGAGTGAGGAGTTTGGGTCCAGCTTAAACTGGTCCTCTACTCAGGGTTCTTATGAGGCTACCAGCTTCCTGTTGGGGGAGCTACATTCTGTTCTTGAACTCAGGGTCCTCTTGCAAGCTGAGCTAGTTGTTGGAAGAATTCAGAGCACATGATCAGCAGCACCCAATGGCAAACAGCTTCCCCTTTCTGGGTGGCCTTGTAGGAGAATGCCTCCAGGGAGACACTTCCCCTTAAAACAGCTTTTCCTGCTGCACAGAATGAGGACTTTTGGTATGGTCCAGAGTGCAGATTCCCAGCAAGTCGCTCCAGGGTGCTATCACAGTGCCTTCTCTGGCACTCAGGCACTACAGCCATGCTCTCTCCACCAAGGTCTGGAGCTCACTTACAGGTATGAGGCCTCTTCTTTGGACACACTGTCATAGTCCTGGGAGTGGTGGGTGATCCTTAAAGCTGTAAGATTTACATAGATTCTGCTAGTCCTTTGTCATCCAGAATTATCTGTACTCCTTAGTAGCCAATCCTCATTATTCCAGGGCCCTGTGATAGTGAACAATTATTTCCATTAAACTTTCACTGTTCAAATTATCATGTGGTTTCTATTCCTTGCTTGGATTCTGAGACATTCTGTGTTTGTTTTCAGTTACTGTTCTCCTGCCATTACCCATTGTAGCCACATAGTCTATGAGAGTTATTTCTTAAAAGGAAGGTAAAGTTATAGCAAATCTACAATTTACATAATATACATTGAAGAGTAATGTAAGTCACTTGAACTAATTAAAAAAGTGAGAATTAGAGATGGAATATGAGAGAAAAGGAGTGATTTTTTAATCATAAATCTAACAGTAGAAAAGAAAACCCCGAGGGCTCTGCCATATCCCATGTAATTTGAACTGGAATGAATGTGTAAGGTTTTGAGAGCATGATGCACAGGCAGGATTTCCACCTTGGCGTCCTTAGTGAAACTGAATATGCATATGCTCTATGGCCAGGCAATTCTATGCCTAGATATTTGCCCTAGAGAATCATTTGCACATTTGCACCAGGAGACTCTTGTGAAAATATTCATGGCAACAAGTTCATAAAATCAAGTATGAAATGCCTCAAGTGTCTATCAGTAGATGAATAGCTGGTAAATTGTGGTATATTCATATAAGGAAATATTATTCAGCCATGAAATGTATTAGAGCTCAATACAGCTATATTGAAAAATCTGACAAACATTTTTATCTTATTTAAGGAAAAAGGACAAAAAGTTGGAAGCAATAGCATAATATAAAAATAAGGGCATGTTACTGAAGCAGACTATTTTGATCAATATCTTGAACCATTATTATTTTAAATCAATTTTATGTAAGACTCTAGGGATGCTAATTGTAGCTTCAGATTTTCCTTAATTTGGGTTTATCCGTATGGATATGGGCTAGAGAATAAGTAAGTATATTGATGCTTTCATTTACATAGTGATAGGCAACCGCCTAAAATGTGTGTTTAAGAATGGATTCCTAATTGTAGAATTTATCAGTGTGGCTTTATTTCTTCAAGGAAGAGTAAGATGAGAATAATAATAATAAAGCAACTGATAACATGGCATTAAAAACACTATAGTTCATTGGAGAATACTACTCTGATTTGTAGAATTTTAAGATAGTGAAATTATTTTCACCATTTGAAAATCTTAGGATTATTTAAATTAATTATGTTATCTAACAGTCTACAAATCCTTTTAAAAATATTTTAAAACAGTTCTTACCACATGTTTCAAATCATTTGATTATATTGTGTGTTCAATAAAATGCTCTGTTATTAACACAGTGAGTATGAGGGTGAGTGTGTGTGTGCTCAAGTGTGTGTTTGGGAGGAGAACAAAAAAGCAAGGAAAATAAGGACTAAAATAATAATGGCTGAGCTGTTCTAAAAATGAGACTTGTAAGGTATGGTGAATATAATGGATAAACAATTTAAGAATTTGACCTTGAACTAATAAGTCTTGTTTTATTTAAAAGTGGACGAAGTTAATTTTATTTTCACAGATGTTCACTGAGAAAAAAAGGAGAAGTATCAGAATTTAAATATAGTCACAATTAAAATTTTGTAGCCTGTCTATTGACTTTCATGTTGCTTAGAAATTTGTTGCTTAGAGAAATAAATCAGAATTTCTATATTTCAGTCTTTTATTGATGAGACAAAGAGACAGAAAGACAGAGAGATAGAGGCTCAGAAAAGTATACTCAGGAAAAGTATATTTTTCCCAAGACTAGATTTTAGGTGGCAGGACAAGAGCTCAATCCAACATCTTTTGGTTTTTAGTCCTTCATCACTTTACCTAAACAGCAGAATAACTTGATAATTTTTCAACACTAATCTGGAAACAGTTTTCAGGTAGAGTCAAAGAGGAAAGACTGGAAAAAAGACACTATTTGGAGTGCTGTTAAAAGAATTCTAGATGAAGGTAACAAAGAAGTGAATTTAAATGGTAGCTGTGGAAATGGATCCTGCTTCCAGCTTCTTAACTGTGTCCTATGTCCTTTTACACATTTTCTGTGGGAACTAGTTTGATTGAGAGTCTTTACAATCCTTTTAAAGGTCTCTCTGGTGTTTTTTACAATGAGCTGAATGCTTTTGGATAATCTCTCTGATTTATCTAAGCTTAGTAAAATGTTCAATAAAAGTGGACTATTTGAATTCAGTGAAAGAGCACAGACTGCTGTTAGATTTTTGGAATGTTTTCTAATTTCTACCTATAAAAGGATAGCAAATTAAACATTCAAGGAGAAGAATATGCTCTTTGGGTTTCATCCCCATGTAAAACACTGAAGTTTGAAGTTCGGCCACAGAGCTTTTGTCTACTTGCAATCTCCCCTGTCTCGACTCCACATTTCTTCCTGTTGCCTTGGTTTATTTACACATGGGCATGTCAGGCTGTAGTTAGGTGAATATTTCCTCGTGGATTACAATGTTTATTTGTGCATGGTAGGGTAGAAATGGCGCTAATCAAGAACTCTCAAGACCTGCATTCTAAGCCAGGCTGTGCTACTTCCATTAAATTGTTAAATGACTTAGGTTAAATTTTTCTTCCTTATTGCCTCAATTTCCTCAAAATAGAGAATACAAACTATTTTGTTCATTCTTGCTACTTTACAGATTATATTTAATATTAAAAAACAAACAATAGCTCACTAAATGTTTAAGTCCTTTGTAAATGATAGATCAGGAGTTAACAGATCTTTATACCTGTATGTTAAAAAGTATATGCCCAGATTAGATGGATGGTATGAAGTTACAATTATCGATTCAATGCTAACTGGTTACTAGGGAATGCTAATATGTAAATGAATAATCATATGTCTATTTGGCCGATGTGATGGATAGACTGACTCATAGAGAGATAGTATTTCCAATCTGCTTGTACATGCTTTTCTTGTCTAAGAGGCTGGGCAGCTGATAGGCACATTTTCTGGGTTGCTTTGCAGCTATGTTTCTGCACGTAATCTAGGATCTTTTCAGCAGACACACTCATTAGAGAACTGCAACCCAGAGGTAAGCAATGTGAGATGGTACCCACATTTCATTTACTATTCAGGGTTCTCCAGAGAAACAGTACTAGTAACAAATACCATTTTTGCACATATATAATTGGCTCACGTAGTTGTAGGGGATGAGAAGTCTGACATCTGTAGGGCAAATCAGGAGGCTGGAAATGATGTAAGAGCTCCTGTTTCAATACTGAGTTCAAATCTGCCAAGCAAGTCAACAGGATAGAAACTCAAGCAGAATTTCAATATTGCAGCCTTGAAGCAGCATTTCTTCTTCTTTGGGAAGTCAGTGAAGTCAGTGTTTGCTCCTATGGCCTTTAACTGATTGGATGAGGCTCATCCAAATTATGGAGTGTAATCTGCTTTAACTCAAAGTCAACTGACTATAGATACTAATCACTTCTAAAAAAATACCTTCCATGTAGCATCTAGACTCGTGTTTGATCAAACAACTGGTCACCTTAGTCTAGCCAATTCAGCACGTAAATGAACACACCTTAAAAGTGCTGGGGCAGTTTTCTTAGCATTTCTACAGTCTGAGCCTAGTGGGATAGATGCTGAACAGTGGGTAATAGGGAGTTTTCAATATTTTTGTTAGGTAGAAATGAAACTGGTTTTCCTGGGCATTGAAAACATTCTTGACTTCTTAATAACTTCTTGCTAGTTTAAACAGTCAAAAATGCATATTATCCTCTTGTTAAAAAGAAAACCATATTGAGTCCCAAAATTGAGTCATTTTTGTTGAGGCCCCATGTCAGCAAATCAGAGTTTAATACCTAACTGCAGTTTCAATCCCCACCCCTCCCCTCCACAGAATGTAACCTTTAACCGGGGAACATGGAATTTCCTCGTCAGCACTAGGAAACAGGCTGATAACTTCCTTTGTATCCATTCCTGCCTTGCCTTTAAAAACCTGTCTTTTTCCAGTTTGATGGAGCTCCTTTCCATTTGTTAGATGGGATGTGCTGTACTCATGGATGATTTAATAAAGCCAATTAGATCTTTAAATTTAGTTGGTTGAAATTTTTCTTTGTTTAATAGTCTACAACCAAGAATCCTAACCAAAACAGAAGTGCTTCCAAGTGCGTTAATCTCAACAATATGGAACCTAGAATTGGTTTTCTAATCTGGACTGAGTTTGAAACAGTGAGGATCCAGTTAGCATTAGAGAATGAGATACTGATAGTCCATGATGAACAAAGTCATGTAGGTACGTAGATTATTCCCCCTTATCATTTTGAATAAATTTCCTCATAAATCCAAGGCTTTAGCAGACTGAATGAATACTGTAACAAAACATTTTGAAAGGCAGGAAGAATACAAATATTGTGAGATGACTTGGCTGTTTCTAAGTGCAGTAGGAATCTTATAGGTAAAAATAACTGTGAGGTAGTTTCTCAGGATTGAACCAAAAAAAAAAGAGGGAGGGAGGGAGGGAGGGAGAGAGGGAGGGAAAAAGGAATCTTTTGTTTCTCAAAATTGTAAGACTTATATCACCAAAAATAATATACAGAATTTAATTTAGAGATTGCTGAATTACAATGGTTGGTAAACTGAATTCAACCCCTTGTAAAAGTCAGAGCATCAATTGGGAAAGGTTGTGCAAAAATCTGTTGAGTATAAGTCTGAATGGATTCTGAGGCAAAAGTGTGAAAATTATAATTATTAATGAATTTATTTATAAAGGGTGCTTACTAAAGATTCTGGCTTCGGTGTGCTAGAAAGAGCAGCTTAAAGGGCATCTGCTTGCTGAATTAGTTGATCTATGTTACGCCTCAGAAGAGGCTGGTATTGAATGAAGAATAAGTAAGGCAATCTCCCTGTAGAAGTACTAAGAGGAAGGAATATGATAGCTTAGAAAGATAGATTTATTATGTGCATCCCACCCACTTACCCTCAAAACCAGACTCTGAGACACTTGAGGCAGCGCCAGCATCTTTGAAAAGTACTGTGGCAGTTGTCCTTTGTAACCTAGGATGAATGTGGGAGATACTGCCATTGAAGTGGATTTTCTTATTTCATAGTAGAAGAGAGTAAATATCAGTATTCCACTGCCAGACAAGATGGCATAGTTATAATGATGGGCAGCAGAGAAGGAATGGCAGTCAAAGTATTTTGATCCACTTAGGTCTTTGTTGACCTCCAATTTATCATGGAGTCTTTAGTACCAAAATAAATGGGTAGGCTCTTGAAGTCCCATCTGACTTCTGTAAGTTCTTCCCTCACTTAAAAAACAAAGCAGAAAGAGGAAAACAAAGAGAGGAAAGGGAAGGGAAGAGAAGGGGAGGGGAGGGGAGGGGAGGAAACTACCTTAAATCTAACAAAAATGGTGGCCTGAATTGAGCTGCAAAATAGTCAGATTTACCACCTACTCATTTGCCAGACCTAAGTTTAGAGATATAGTACTATTTGACAAAATGCAAAGCTACGTCTATTGGAGGGAGATATTTGAAACATTGTAAGTATTTAAAGTAAGATTTATTTCTAGTCTTCCTCAGAAGAACCTATGACCATTTACCCAGTGTGCAGTGGGAAAGGGATAAAACTAGAATGTTTTTGGTTATTGGACAATGGACACTGAGTTATTGTTAATTTCTGAGGGACAAGGAAGCCATATTTCCTTTGTTCAGGGACAGCTAATGAGAGCAAGGTAATGAATGAAGTTCAGACCTGAGTTAAAAAATGCAGGAATCTTGATCTATGTTTATTAATTCATGTCTGCTTAAATAAGAGACAGACTGGTCTTAGAAAATGATGGTAGATTAGTGTAAAATGATGCATTTAATATCTTACATGCTATGTAACTCTTTAATGAAACAAATAAGCATCACCATGGCACCTTAGCACTTGATATAAAGTTACTGATTCTGCCAACATTCTATACCAATAAATCAAGAACACTATAAAGAATTTATTTCACTTGAGTGGACAAATACTCAGCCTTCATGTCTAACTTTAGATATATGCAATTTCTTTACCTCTAAGCCATAATTTCATCCACAGAGAACTTCATCATTTCAATGTCCCCCAGAACATCAAATCAGTCCTTTTCACTGATGGAATCTAGGGAGCAGGAAATAGCACATACCTAGATGTTTTGAAAAGACAGTGCATGCTGGAGAGTGGGAGATAAAGTGTAAGGACATTCAGAGTCTCAGAGCATAGCAAATTTTTCAAAGATACAGTAGTATAGGACATACTGGAATTTTTTTTTTCAAAGTAAAACCACTGTATTTTGCGCTGTCCAATATTAGAAAAGTAAGCCAATTTGTATTTTAGAAACAACAAAAATGACATTTCGTATGTGGGTAATCTCCGTCTACTTATTGGATAATTAGGCTATCAGCTTTTAATGGGCCCTAGACACAAAAGACTTTTTAGCTCATTCAGGCTTCAGTGTAAGTAGTTTTGCTACTTAGTCCTTATGACCCAACAGATTTACTGATGTTTGACATGTCTGTTACCAATTCAGATTCTGAAAGGAAACAGTGACATGCCCCAATACAAGAATCATAGTTCAGCCTCAAGGTTTTGAAGCAAAGCTATTGTGGGTACTACACCATTTGAGAAATAGCTCTTGTGTCTGGTAGATACTCCTAGGCTACTCATAAAATGCTAAGTAACCATATGACCTGAGCTTCCCAGTATGATCTGTGTTATTTAATCCAGAAAACCATAATTTTGGTCAAACTGGAAATGGCGTATATAGGAACAAACTCAAGAAGATACTGAAGGTATTAGAAAGTCTAGTGAACAGGTAATCACTTTCTCCATGTGCCAACTCCTGCTGCTTTGCCAGCTCTACCTCAAACTATACTTAACAGCTTCAGGGAGCTCCCTGTGCCTAATAACTGATGATGATAAACTGGAACCCTAGTTGTAGGTTCTTTATGCTACTCTGCAACCAGTTACCAATAGAATATTCTAGAAATACATGCATGATTGTTTCTGAATGACAGCGAGTGAAGAAATCCTCACTGTAGGCAACACTTTGAGGTGTGCAGAGGATTTTTCCACTTTGGTTAGGAGCGATTAGGTGTCACTCTAGTTAAATTCATGAGCTGTAACTAGTTTTTGACTAGATGATCAGGAATTTAGAAGAATACATTTGGAAGATTAATGAAAAGGTTTCAAGTAAAATTATGTAAATGGATCCCAAATTCGAAGTATCTGTGCCCCGTGTGAATGATCAGCAGATTATTCATCGCCTACAGAGAAATCTCTCAATAATCAGCTGAAAGATTTCACTTTTTTTGCCAGTCAACTTCCTCTGTGCTTGTCCCACTTCTTAGTCTATGTGATCATAAACAAATCGCCATGATAACCAAAAGCGAAGTATGCAGACAGGTTTAAGAACATGGGACTCCCGTCCTCATGGGGAGTTCTTGATGTTGCAATGCTTGAATGCCTCACCTGCCAAGAGCAGGAGCAAACACAAAACTCCTGATACAGCACTACAGTTTGGAGGGAACAACCGAGAACTTGGGAGAAGGTCAATTGTGTCAGACTCTTCCATTCTGATGGTGGGATGTTTTATCCTCATTGGAACTGACTCTTACTCTGGGTATTGATTTTTCCTTTATTCCTTACTTGTTTCTGCCAGCAATATTATTCATGGCCTTACTGATTTTCTTATTCTCTGTCACCAAAAACAAAACACAAAACATGACTTCTGACCAAGGAACTCATTTTACCACAAAAGAAGGAAATAATTATGTATTTGTGGGATTTGTTTTTTTAAACTTTAAAAAAAACCCCACTGCATTCTATCACCAAATAGCCAATTACCTTATAGAAAATAAAATGTTTATTTAAGACTAAAGGAGACAAATGGGAAGCAACGCATTAAAAGATTACATTCTGTCCTATAGAGTGCAGAATAAATTCTTAACCAGAAAACAATATATGATGATAACTAGAATGCATAGGCCTGGCAACCAAAGAGAAGAGTGGTATTTTCACCTAAAGAGCTAAAATAACCCACTCCTTAAGTGTTTGCTCCCTCTTCTTGTGTCTTCATACAGTGCTGATTTAGAAGTCTTAGAAAACAAAGAAACACTACTTTCAATGATGGATGAATTGTTGCTGTTGAACAGGTAGTTGAGAAAATCAACCAGCCATTTTTTACTTTTCATACTACTGGAAAGCTGAACAAACAGACAAAAAGTGTCAAACTTAGCAAGTGCTGCTACGTGAGAGCAAATGCGATATGAGTCGTGGAAAGAAGTCACAAATACAAACTATACCTTGTGAACAATTCCAGAAGTTAAAGCTATAGTACACAAATAATTTCTTCTTTATTCAGTTTTGTAGCTTAGGCCTATGCATATTTGTTCCCAACATATTTCCTTTTTATATTCTATAGATTATGTGGACAATGGTTAAATGTAATTTAGTATGTGGACTAGAGGATATAAAGCCAAGGCTGTGATTGAACTGTGGATAAAAATGAGTATCACCTAGCAATGGATGTGGTATATGGTAGGACTAAGTATATGCTCTTCTAGCGAGAGGTGACCACATTTCACTTGTATGATGAATAGTTACAGTCGATTAGGCAGCCTAATATGGTTTTTGCTGGGGTTATTGTTCTGCTTTTGAATATGGGAAGATGAATATATTTGAGAGTAACTGAAGATTTGTTTGGTGGTAGCTATTTCAGGTTGGCAGTGCGTTTTCTATTAGGACAATTCCAGGAAGGCAATTGTATTTATTTAATGTCTGCATTGTTCCTGGTTTTACAGCTTCTAAACTTATTTCCCTAGCCATTTCAGAAACTTTATGAGTTGTCTAATTCCTTACAGTAAATCCTATTCTGCAAGTGTTCATTCTGAGAACTGAAATTTAGAAGGATGATTGATTAATTAACTGAGTCATTCTCTCATTGATTCATAGGAGAAATATTTATTGGCTACAATGAGATTGCTGATTGGAAAATTTCCTCTTTCCCCAGAAATGGAAAATACAATTCAAATTTGAGTGAACAGAAGGTGAAGAGCAATCTACTTTCTAACAAAGGAAAGAGGCCTCCTAATATTCTGCTCCTCAAACCGTTAAGTCCACCATGCCTTACTTCTAGCATCCTCTCTTTCTCCCATCTAAACCAAAAGACCAAGGAAACTTAGATGGATTAGAAGACAGTATCAGAGTTCTGAGATGTTGACTGGAGTCCGTGCCAGCAGTTTGGAGAGGGAAGGAAGACACTTGCCTCTTCTACCAAAAACCAGTAAACAGTATGCAGGATAATTACTTTTAAGGTTAATGAAGATGATTACTATCTCAGGCCCTAGTTGTGCATGCAGCAAACCTGGTAAAATACTTTGAGCCTATATACGCACTGTAAAGAAATAGAAAACTTGAGAGAGAGAGAGAGTTGGAAAGAGAAAGGTCAGAAGAGGAGCAACCAGCCCTTCTCCACTTCGCTGTCATTTGGCATCACAAAGATGCATGTTTTTCTGTAGAAAGTTTTGGGTGAGGTCCCTCGAGAGATTAATGCAAGACCAGGTCAGGTGGAAGGATGCAAGAGATCAAGTCAGAAGAGGAAATCTCATGGGGGGTCAGGGAACTGTGCCGTGGGGAAGACCCCACTGACCCCTAAGGAAGGATGATAGCATGAGCAAGTCACAAATAGCTGAGAAGAAACAAGAGCCAACAGAGAATTACAATTGAATTGTATTCTCATATTAATTATATAAGTATTTGACTTTTTCATCTCATCTTTCTGGATAGGTCCAGATCACAAAGGAGATAGAATCTAAAGGACAGAACAACAGTGAGAGAGCAGATCAGCATGACCCCCCTGAGTACCCTTGAGCCAATACCTGACATGGAAATAGCAGGGAAGATAGCTGTAAAATCACATATGAGTTTGAAGAATTGGGCTGGGCTAGATATATTTTTTTAATAACCAAAAATGACCAAGAAAATATGGAATATGTCTGAGATGTTGTTAAGCAACAGGCAAGGAAAGATGTGGCATAGCACAACTGGGAGTCAATAATTAGAGAAAAAAATGCATTTATACCCCCTCCAAGTTTACACTGTTGCATGATCCACTTACACTTACTACATGGATTAAAAATATACTAGTGGAATAAGAAAAATTGTCTGAGGTACAGAGTAAGGAGGATTCGATTTTACTGAGTTATTCCAAGGAACTCTTCAGAAAAAGTTTGGCACTGGAATTGATTCTTGAAGGATGACCAGGAAATTCCAATGAAGAAGAATACGGGCAAGCATGCCAGTTAGATGGGACAGCAAATGAATTAGGGCTGAAATATTGTGGTTTGGCTAAAACACAAGGGACAAAGGAAATGAGAGGAAATAAAATGGAAAGGGTGAGCATAGTGATGGTAAGTTCTCAAAATGTTTTGTTTGGGACATACCATGGCCATGTGCATATTTTTGAAAGATAGCTGTAGTTACAAGAGGGAGTTTGTCTTAAAAGTGAAGAACATAGAAAAGAGGAGATCATTTGCAGTCTGTAGAGTAGGGTAATGAGAATTTAGCCTGATATAACTTGAAAAAGATGGATGAAGGGAAGTTATACAAGATTTTCAGTGATAGAAATGTTAGGACTTGAAGATAGAAATAAGTTTGTGGAAGGAGCTTCATTGAGGATGATAGTTAGTTTTCTAATTTGGCCTGGGTTTATGGTGAGGAATCTTTATAGATGGGTACATTGAATGTGAACATTAATGTACCTTCCTACTATCCCTTGAATATCTTTCAGTCTTTCTGTTTGCATTTCATTTTCCATCTGATTTCACAATAAGAATTTGAAGTGGTTAATATTTAAAGTTAGAATACAATAGTATTCTTATATGCCTGTTGATGAAATTATTATTAAAATAATCATATTGCGCAATGGCCAATAATTAATGTTTGTGCCTTGTTAAATCTAGGCTTTAGTGTAACTTACCTGCAGTTACCCCATTAAATATCATTTAAAACAGAGATCTATGTTCCTGAATGGTTTAGATATAATCAAAAAAATTAAGTCATAACACAAAGAGAAAAAAATAAAAATAAAAATAAACCAAAACAAGAAATAATCCTAGGAACAATATTTTGCTAAGCAAAAAAAGATTGACCATTCATGTGTTTTAAAATCATTGACCAAAAAGCAAAACAAAAAAAATGTCTTGGCAA
This sequence comes from Manis javanica, assembly GCF_040802235.1. Classification (NCBI taxonomy): domain Eukaryota; kingdom Metazoa; phylum Chordata; class Mammalia; order Pholidota; family Manidae; genus Manis; species Manis javanica. The sequence continues at coordinate 58,521,471 of NC_133168.1, forward strand.
GTTTTTCTCTTGGATTCATCTAAAATGTAATTTATTCCTCTCAACTGCTAGTATAAAAAGGGGGGCTTTGCTTTGATGTGGCCTAATGCCATGCAAAAGAGTGAGGTGCCAATAATGTAACTTATTTGATACATGCATAGTATTTAAACCAGATGAAAAAAAATCAACATGTTTATTTTTCATCCAGTTAAGGTCTGTAGAAATATTTCTATGTAATGTAATATATCATTATGGGATGTCATCTTGAGAAGGTCAATTTAAATAAGAAAGAAAAACTTGTAACTTAGATCAAAACCACAACCTGCCTCCAAAGAAATAAAAGACTCTAAGTTGTATATGAATACAGGAATGTTTAATAATTGCTTTAATTAGGCAATTTCTTGGCTATGGCAACTCTAGCACGTTGTTTTTGGGGTAGGGACTTAATTTGTTCTGCATAAAAATAATGCCAGTCTCCCACATGGAGAAAAAGCCCAGTTAAAGGGATATAAACATACATTAAGTGTCGTCACATGTGTTCTCAGAGCATGAGAATTTTTTTAGCATAACCTTACCACTCATAACCACAGCTAGGCCTGGACTTACGTAGGGAATTATTGGAAATTTTCCAGGTGACTGGTTAGCTAATTGGCCCTCCTCTGGGGATGTGGGAGGAGAAGTAGAGGAAGGAAGACTGGTTTCCTGATGTTCTTGCAAACTGTTTAGAAATATAGCATGAGAGGAATTTACCAACTTTTTCCTTTAGATATTGTTATAATAGCTGAATAGAATGACTCAGGCTCTTCTAGTGTCCAAATAATGCCATGAAATAAATTTAGCAGAGGAAGGAACAGATATTTTCTTTTTTATGTAATTTGGCACAATGCTTAAACCAATTAACACCCACAGAGTAAAAAGCTGAATAAATAAAGTACACTTTCGTAAGGTACAATATCTTTATGGGTAAAATGCTAAGAAAAAAATATGCTACATGCTTTACATTTGCTCTGGAGTATAATTTAAGGAATAATATAGCATGTTAAAACATTCTGTGGTGTCAATAAAAAGTTAAAAGCAAAATCTTATATTAATACTTCTTTTCCAAGCCAGTGTTTTAAAGATTTACTCGGAAGTTTTAAGAATAAAGAAAGTGTTATGCATTATCATGTTATGAAAAAATGTGTTTTGTTTAGAAAAGATCCTTTAACTTCAAAGATTTTAATAGTCACAGAGGGATAAGAATGTGTTATCAGTTGTGTACAAATATTTTCTTACATTTTAATTTAAAGAATTTTTTTTCCCCTCAAAGAATCTATAAGCACTTTTCATATTTTTAGCCTTGAAGGTGTGAAGTATTTTAAGTTCAGTGTCTCCAGTTGGGTTGTGTAGTTATTTACAAAGCAAATATCCCTAAATATTTAAAAGCATCAAATATTGTATGGAAATGTCTTTAAAAAGTAGTATTTGTCAACAAATATTCATTGAGCATCTACTGAGTACCAGGTATGGGGAATACAAAGCCAGATCTTGAAGATGCAAAGGTAAATGAGTAACTCATTTAATTTGGAGAACTTAAGAAAATGTACATACATTAATTAAAAATTACTTGCCAAAATATGCTAACCATCAGCTAAGCTTTCAACAAGTAGTAGTCTTTGCTGGCGGGTCGCACCTTGATGCTGCTGGCTGCTGCCTGATCACGGTGGTGGTTGCCGGAGGTGGGGGTGGCTGGGGCAATTTCTTAAAATAAAAAGCAATGAAGTTTTTTGCACTGACTGACTCCTCCTTTCATGAAAGATTTCTCTGCAGCATGTATAACATTTTACACACAGTAGAAATTCTTTCAAAATCTGAGTCAGTCCTCTTAAACCCTGTTGCTGCTTTATCAAACAAGTTTATGTAATACTCCAAATCATTTGTTGTAATTTCAACACTCTTCACAGCCTCTTCATCAGGAATAGATTCCATCTCAAGTAACCACTTTCTTTGCTCATCCATAAGAAGCAACCCTTCATCCATTCAAGTTTTACCATGAGATTGTAGCAATTCAGTAACATCTTCTGGCTTCACTTCTAATTCTAGTTTCCTTGCCATTTCCACAACATCTGTAGTTATTAAAGATGAAGCCTTTAATCCCTCAGTGTCATGCATGAGGGTTGGAATCAACTTCTTCCAAAATCCTTCCAAACCGTTTCCCATGAATCATGAATGTTCTTAACCCATCTATACTGGGGAATCCTGTCCAAAAGGTTTTTAGCCTCTTTTGGCCAGATCCACCAGAGGAATCAGTATGGCAGCTAGAGCCTTACAAAATGTCTTTTCTTAAACAATAAGACTTGAAAGTCAAAATTACTCCTTGATTCATAGGCTGCAGGATGGGTGTTGCATTAGCAGGCATGAAAACAGCATGAATCCCGAATACCTTCAACAGAACTCTTGGGTGAGCAGGTGCGTTGTCAATGAGCAGTAATATATTGAAAAGAATGTGTTTTTTTTTCTAAGCAATAGGTCTCAATAGTGAGTTTAAAATATTCAGTAAACAGTGTTGTAAACCGATGTGTTGTCATGCAGACTTTGTTGTTCTATTTCTGGAGCACAGGCAAAGTACTCTGAAGAGCCCAAGGATTTTTGGGATGAAAGAGCATTGTCTTCAATTTAAGGTCACTAGCTGCATTAACCCCTAATAAGAGAGTCAGTCTCTACTTTTAATCTTTGGAGCCAGGTACTAACTTCTCTCTGCTATTAAAAGTCCTGGATGGCATCTTGTTCCAACAGAAATCCGTTCATCTGCTTTGAAAACGTGTTGTCTGTAGCCATCTTCCTTGATTATCTGAGCCAGATCTTATAGATACCTTGCTGAAGCTTCTGCATCAGTGCTTCTTTCACCTTGAACTTCTATGTTGTAAAGACAGTTTCTTCTCTAAACCTCATGAACCAGCCTCTTCTACCTTCAAACTTTTGTTTTGTTGCTTTCTCCCCTCTCTCAACCTTCACAGAATTGAGAGTTAGGGCCTTGCTCTGAATTAGGTTTTGGCTTAAGAAGATGGTATGGTTGGTATGATCTTCTATCCAGAGCACTAAAACTGTCTCTATATCAGGAAAAAGGCTGTTTTGCATCTTAACATTCATGTGTTCACTGTAGTAGTAGTTTTAATTTTCTTTAAGTTTTTCTTTACCTTCACAATTTGGCTCACTGGTTCAAGAGGCCTTGCTTCCAGCCTATACTGACTTATGATATGCCTTCCCTACTAAGCTTAATCATTTCTAGCTTTTTATTTAAAAAGAGAAATGTGGGACTCTTCTTTCCACTTGAACACTTAGAGGCCATTTTAGGGTTATTAATTGGCCTGATTTTAATATTGAGTCTCAGGGAATAGGGAGGCCTGAGAATAGGGAGTGAGACAGGAGGCAAGGTAGGATGCCCATCAGTGGAGCAGTCAGAACACACACATTTATTAAGTTCACTGTCTTATATGGGGACAATTCGTGGCACTCCAAAACAATTACAACAATGAAGATCACTGATCATAGGTCACCGTAACAAATAAAATAATAATGAAAAGTTTGAACTATTGTGAGAATAACCAAAATGTGACACAGAGTCATGAAGCCAGCAAATGCTATTGGAAAAATGATGCCAATAGACTTGTTCAAAGCAGGGTTGTCACAATCTTCAGTTTTTGTAAAACACACAGTGTCTGTGAAGTGAAATAAAGTGAAGCATAGTAAAATGAACTGTGCCTTTATGTCACTTGAGAATAACATTTTCATGGGTTTCTTTCCTCTTGTAATGTCTTTCATTTCTTTTCCTTGTCTTATTGAACTGGCTGTAACTTTCAGTACATTATTGAATAGGTGTGATAAGAGTGAACATCTATGCAGAATTTTCGAATCCTATGTCTATTCAACTTTCACTGTAAAATCTGATGTGACTGCAGATTTCTGTAGATGTTCTTTTTCAGATTGAGGAAGTTTTTCTATTTCTAGTTTTCTAAACTTTTTTTTTTAACTGTTCACATCCCATATGTTCTTTTAACCATAGATAGTCTATAGTCATGAGATTTTGGGGTGCTACAACTTGCACCCCTCCCAACTCCTGGTTGAGTTCCAACAGACAGATCCGGTCAAATTCGTTGTCTCACTGTATGCACATGCCAGCCTAGACATCTCCCTCCTCCTTCTCATGGCAAGTCCAGGAGATGGTGGGCTGGATGCAGCCACAACCGCAGCATCGTCCGGATCCCTGTGGAGGCTTTTTGATGATCATCCCCCGGCACGAGTCCTCCAGAGAGTGCTGATGCCGGAAGCTCCTCCTCATATCGTATCTTAGTTCATTTTCTGGGTATCCAAGCTAGGCCTTGATCTTCTGCGTAGAAACAAACAGACCCTTTGCCCACACTTTGACATGCCCTCTATACCACTGTGCAGAACTCATTGGAGGTCAGCACACAGTAACTGCTTTTTTTTTTTTTTTTTTTAATTAAGAGAAAGGAATATTATCAGAAAAGAGTACCTCCATAGCTGATCATCTGACACCCTTTAAGTGATCAACATTAAGGATATTTAAAGCATGCGTTGATCTTTGATTTACCAATAGTTTTATCCTGTTAAGGAGTAATCCCCCTTTTCTTTCTTTCTTTCTTTTTTTTTTTTTTTAAATTTTTAATCTACACTTACCTGAAGAATACTATGTTTACTATGCTCTCCCCTATATCAGGTCCCCCCTAACAACCACATTACGGTTACTGTCCATCAGCTTAGCAAAATGTTGTAGAGTCACTACTTGTCCTCTCTGTGTTGTGCAGCCCACCCTCCCCTTTCTCCCTCCCCCCCATGCATGCTAATCTTAATACCCCCCTTCTTCTTCCCCCCCCTTATCCCTCCCTGCCCACCCATCCTCCCCAGTTCCTTTCCCTTTGGTACCTGTTAGTCCATTTTTGGGTTCTGTAATTCTGCTGCTGTTTTGTTCCTTCAGTTTTTCCTTTGTTCCTATACTCCTCAGATGAGTGAAATCATTTGGTATTTCTCTTTCTCCGCTTGGCTTATTTCACTGAGCATAATACTCTCCAGCTCCATCCATGTTGCTGCAAATGGTTGGATTTTTCCACTTCTTATGGCTGAGTAGTATTCCATTGTGTATATGTACCACATCTTCTTTATCCATTCATCTACAGATGGACATTTAGGTTGCTTCCAATTCTTGGCTATTGTAAATAGTGCTGCGATAAACATAGGAGTGCATCTGTCTTTCTCAAACTTGATTGCTGCGTTCTTAGGGTAAATTCCTAGGAGTGGAATTCCTGGGTCAAATGGTAGGTCTGTTTTGAGCATTTTGATGCACCTCCATACTGCTTTCCACAATGGTTGAACTAATTTACATTCCCACCAGCAGTGTAGGAGGGTTCCCCTTTCTCCACAGCCTCGCCAACATTTGTTGTTGTTTGTCTTTTGGATGGCAGCTATCCTTACTGGTGTGAGGTGATACCTCATTGTAGTTTTAATTTGCATTTCTCTGATAATTAGCGATGTGGAGCATCTTTTCATGTGTCTCTTGGCCATCTGTATTTCTTTTTTGGAGAACTGTCTGTTCAGTTCCTCTGCCCATTTTTTAATTGGGTTATTTGTTTTTTGTTTGTTGAGGCGTGTGAGCTCTTTATATATTCTGGACGTCAAGCCTTTATCAGATCTGTCATTTTCAAATATATTCTCCCATACTGTAGGGTTCCTTTTTGTTCTATTGATGGTGTCTTTCGCTGTACAGAAGCTTTTCAGCTTAATGTAGTCCCACTTGCTCATTTTTGCTGTTGTTTTCCTTGCCCGGGGAGATATGTTCAAGAAGAGATCACTCATGTTTATGTCTAAGAGGTTTTTGCCTATGTTTTTTTCCAAGAGTTTAATGGTTTCGTGACTTACATTCAGGTCTTTGATCCATTTTGAGTTTACCTTTGTATATGGGGTTAGACAATGGTCCAGTTTCATTCTCCTACATGTAGCTGTCCAGTTTTGCCAGCACCATCTGTTGAAGAGACTGTCATTTTGCCATTGTATGTCCATGGCTCCTTTATCAAATATTAATTGACCATATATGTTTGGGTTAATTTCTGGGGTCTCTAATCTGTTCCACTGGTCTGTGGCTCTGTTCTTGTGCCAGTACCAAATTGTCTTGATTACTATGGCTTTGTAGTAGAGCTTGAAGTTGGGGAGTGAGATCCCCCCTACTTTATTCTTCTTTTTCAGGATTGCTTTGGCTATTCGGGGTCTTTGGTGTTTCCATATGAATTTTTGAATTATTTGTTCCAATTCATTGAAGAATGTTGCTGGTAATTTGAGAGGGATTGCATCAAATTTGTATATTGCTTTTGGCAGGATGGCCATTTTGACGATATTAATTCTTCCTAGCCATGAGCATGGGATGAGTTTCCATTTATTAGTGTCCCCTTTAATTTCTCTTAAGAGTGACTTGTAGTTTTCAGAGTATAAGTCTTTCACTTCCTTGGTTAGGTTTATTCCTAGGTATTTTATTCTTTTTGATGCAATGGTGAATGGAATTGTTTTCCTGATTTCTCTTTCTATTGATTCGTTGTTAGTGTATAGGAAAGCTACAGATTTCTGTGTGTTAATTTTGTATCCTGCAACTTTGCTGTATTCCGATATCAGTTCTAGTAGTTTTGGAGTGGAGTCTTTAGGGTTTTTTATGTACAGTATCATATCATCTGCAAATAGTGACAGTTTAACTTCTTCTTTACCAATCTGGATTCCTTGTATTTCTTTGTTTTGTCTGATTGCCGTGGCTAGGACCTCCAGTACTATGTTAAATAACAGTGGGGAGAGTGGGCATCCCTGTCTGGTTCCCGATCTCAGTGGAAATGCTTTCAGCTTCTCGCTGTTCAGTATAATGCTGGCTGTGGGTTTATCATATATGGCCTTTATTATGTTGAGGTACTTGCCCTCTATTCCCATTTTGCTGAGAGTTTTTATCATGAATGGATGTTGAATTTTGTCAAATGCTTTTTCAGCATCTATGGAGATGATCATGTGGTTTTTGTCTTTCTTTTTGTTGATGTGGTGGATGATGTTGATGGATTTTCGAATGTTGTACCATCCTTGCATCCCTGGGATGAACCCCACTTGGTCATGGTGTATGATCCTTTTGATATACTGTTGAATTCTGTTTGCTAATATTTTATTGAGTATTTTTGCATCTACGTTCATCAGGGATATTGGTCTGTAATTTTCTTTTTTGGTGGGGTCTTTGCCTGGTTTTGGTATTAGGGTGATGTTGGCTTCATAGAATGAGTTTGGGAGTATTCCCTCTTCTTCTATTTTGTGGAACACTTTAAGGAGAATGGGTATTATGTCTTCTCTGTGTGTCTGATAAAATTCCGAGGTAAATCCGTCCGGCCCCGGGGTTTTGTTCTTGGGTAGTTTTTTGATTACTGTTTCAATTTCTTTGCTTGTAATTGGTTTGTTTAACTTTTGTGTTTCTTCCTTGGTCAGTCTTGGGAGGTTGTATTTTTCTAGGAAGTTGTCCATTTCTTCTAGGTTTTCCAGCTTGTTGGCATATAGGTTTTCATAGTAGTCTTTAATAATTCTTTGTATTTCTGTGGAGTCTGTCGTGATTTTTCCATTCTCATTTCTGATTATGTTGATTTGTGTTGACTCTCTTTTTCTCTTAATAAGTTGGGCTAGAGGCTTATCTATTTTGTTTATTTTCTCAAAGAACCAGCTCTTGGTTTCGTTGATTTTTGCTATTGTTTTATTCTTCTCAATTTTGTTTATTTCTTCTCTGATCTTTATTATGTCCCTCCTTCTGCTGACTTTAGGCCTCATTTGTTCTTCTTTTTCCAGTTTTAATAATTGTGATGTTAGACTATTCATTTGGGATTGTTCTTCCTTCTTCAAGTGTGCCTGGATTGCTATATACTTTCCTCTTAAGACTGCTTTCGCTGCATCCCACAGAAGTTGGGGCTTAGTGTTGTTGTTGTCATTTGTTTCTATATATTCCTTGATCTCTATTTTGATTTGTTCATTGATCCATTGATTATTTAGTAGCATGTTGTTAAGCCTCCATGTGTTTGTGAGCCTTTTTGTTTTCTTTGTAGAATTTATTTCTACTTTCATACCTTTGTGGTCTGAAAAATTGGTTGGTAGAATTTCAATATTGTGGAATTTACTGAGGCTCTTTTTGTGAGCTAGTATGTGGTCTATTCTAGAGAATGTTCCATGTGCACTTGAGAAGAATGTATATCCTGTTGCTTTTGGATGTAAAGTTCTATAGATGTCTATTAGGTCCATCTGTTCTAGTGTGTTGTTCAGTGCCTGTGTGTCTTTACTTATTTTCTGCCCGGTGGATCTATCCTTTGGGGTGAGTGGTGTGTTGAAGTCTCCTACAATGAATGCATTGCAGTCTATTTCCCTCTTTAGTTCTGTTAGTATTTGCTTCACATATGCTGGTGCTCCTGTATTGGGTGCATATATATTTAGAATGGTTATATCCTCTTGTTGGACTAAGCCCTTTATCATTATGTAGTGGCCTTCTTTATCTCTTGTTACTTTCTTTGTTTTGAAGTCTATTTTGTCTGATATTAGTACTGCAACCCCTGCTTTCTTCTCACTGTTGTTTGCCTGAAATATGTTTTTCCATCCCTTGACTTTTAGTCTATGCTTATCTTTGGGTTTAAGGTGAGTTTCTTGTAAGCAGCATATAGATGGGTCTTGCTTTTTTATCCATTCTATTACTCTATGTCTTTTGATTGGTGCATTAAGTCCATTTACATTTAGGGTGACTATTGAAAGATATGTACTTATTGCCATTGCAGGCTTTAGATTCGTGGTTACCAAAGGTTCAAGGTTAGCTTCTTTAGTATCTTACTACCTAACTTAGCTCGCTTATTGAGCTGTTATATACACTGTCTGGAGAGTCTTTTCTTCTCTCCCTTCTTATTCCTCCTCCTCCCTTCTTCATATGTTGTGTGTTTTGTTCTGTGCTCTTTTTAGGGGTGCTCCCATCTAGAGCAGTCCCTGTAGGATGCCCTGTAGAGGTGGTTTGTGGGAAGCAAATTCCCTCAGCTTTTGCTTGTCTGGGAATTGTTTGATCCCACCATCATATTTAAATGATAGTCGTGCTGGATACAGTATCCTTGGTTCAAGGCCCTTCTGTTTCATTGCATTAAGTATATCATGCCATTCTCTTCTGGCCTGTAGGGTTTCTGTTGAGAAGTCTGATGTTAGCCTGATTGGTTTTCCTTTATAGGTGACCTTTTTCTCTCTAGCTGCCTTTAAAACTCTTTCCTTGTCCTTGATCCTTGCCATTTTAATTATTATGTGTCTTGGTGTTGTCCTCCTTGGATCCTTTCTGTTGGGGGTTCTGTATAATTCCATGGTCTGTTCGATTATTTCCTCCCCCAGTTTGGGGAAGTTTTCAGCAATTATTTCTTCAAAGACCCTTTCTATCCCTTTTCCTCTTTCTTCCTCTTCTGGTATCCCTATAATACGAATGTTTTTCCTTTTGTATTGGTCACATATTTCTCTTAGTGTTGTTTCATTCCTGGAGATCCTTTTATCTCTCTCTATGTCAGCTTCTATACGTTCCTGTTCTCTGGCTTCTATTCCTTCAATGGCCTCTTGCATCTTATCCATTCTGCTTATAAATCCTTCCAGGGATTGTTTCACTTCTGTGATCTCTTTCCTGACATCTGTGATCTCCTTCCGGACTTCATCCCACTGCTCTTGCATTTTTCTCTGCATCTCATCCCACTGCTCTTGCATTTTTCTCTGCATCTCATCCCATTGCTCTTGCATTTTTTTCTGCATCTCTGTCAGCATGTTCATGATTTTTATTTTGAATTCTTTTTCAGGAGGACTAGTTAGGTCTGTCTCCTTCTCAGGTGTTGTCTCTGTGATCTTTGTCTGCCTGTAGTTTTGCCTTTTCATGGTGATAGAGATAGTCTGCAGAGCTGGTACAAGTGACCGCTGGAAGAGCTTCCCTTCTTGTTGGTTTGTAGCCTTTTCCTGGGAGAATAGCGACCTCTAGTGGCTTGTGCTGGGCAGCTGTGCGCAGACAGGGCTTCTGCTTCCTGCCCAGTTGCTTTGGGGTTTATCTCCACTGTTGCTGTGGGCTTGGCCTGGCTGGGGCTGTTCCTCCAAAATGGTGGAGCCCCGTTAGAGGGGGAGCAGCCAGGAGACTATTTATCTCCGTAAGGGGCCTCTGTGCTCCCTGCTGCCCAGGGGGTTAGAGTGCCCAGAGATCCCCAGATTCCCTGCTTCTGGTCTAAGTGACCTGTCCTGCCCCTTTAAGATTTCCAAAAAGCACTCTCCAAACCAAAACAACAACAGCAACAATGAGAGAGGGAACAGAAAGGAAAAAAAAAAGAAAAAACACGCGATTTTTTTTTTTTTTCCTCAGGTGCCGGTCCCAGGCACCCGCGCACTGGTCCTGCTGCCCTGTCTCCCTAGCACCAGGGTCCCTGTCCTTCCAAGGCTTCCAAAAAGCACCCACCCACCGGTCCCGCAGGGAAGGAACGCTCAATATTCTTTGTCCTCAGGCACTGGTCCCACGCACCCGCTCACCAGTCCTGCCGCCCTGCCTCCCTAGCACCGGGGTCCCTGTCCCTTCAAGGCTTCCAAAAAGCACTTGGCAAAAAGAGAGAAAAAAAAGGGGAAAAACGCGCGATTTCTTCCGTCCTCAGGTGCTGGTCTCAGGCACCCACCCACCGGTCCCACAGGGAAAAATGCGGGATATTCTTTGTCCTCAGGTGCCGGTCCCAGGCACCCGCTCACCAGTCCCGCCGCCCTGCCTCCCTAGCACCGGGGTCCCTGTCCCTTTTAGGCTTCCAAAAAGCACTCGCAGAAAAGAGAAAAAAAAAAGGGGAAAAACGCGCGATTTCCTCTGTCCTCAAGTGCCGGTCTCAGGCACCCGCCCACTGGTCCCGCAGGGAAAAACGGGGGATATTCTTTGTCCTCAGGCGCCGGTCCCAGCCACCTGCTCACCAGTCCCGCCACCGTGCCTCCCTAGCACTGGGGTCCCCGTCCCTTCAAGGCTTCCAAAAAGCGCTTGCCATAAAGAGAAAAAAAAAAAAGGGGGAAAAACGCGCGACCTCCTCCGTCCTCAGGCACCGGTCTCAGGCACCCGCCCCCAGGTCTCGCAGGGAGAAACGCGGGATATTCTTTGTCCTCCGGCGCTGTTCCCAGGCACCTCCTCACCGGTCCCACCACCCTGCCTCCCCAGCAACGGGGGCCCGTCCCTCTAAGGCTTCCAAAAAGCGCTCGCCAAAAAAAAAAAACTGCTCCGGTTTCTCTCCACCCGCCGGGAGCCGGGGGGAGGGGCGCTCGGGTCCCGCCGGGCTGGGGCTTGTATCTTACCCCCTTCACAAGGCGCTGGGTTCTTGCAGGTGTGGATGTGGTCTGGATGTTGTCCTGTGTCCTGTGGTCTCTATTTTAGGAAGATTTTTCTTTGTTATATTTTCATAGCTCTATGTGTTTTTGGGAGGAGATTTCCACTGCTCTACTCACGCCGCCATCTTGGCTCCCGCCTCTAAACTTTTTTTTTTAATCAAAGACAGATGTTTAATTTTGTCAAATGTGTTTCTTGCATTTATTGATTTGATCATGAGGTTTTTATTGGTTAGTCAATTAATATGGTAAATTACACTGGTCGATTTTCAAATGAACCAGCTTTACATTACTGTAATAAACCCTCCCTTCTCATGATATGTATTTCTTATTATGTACGGCTGTATTTATTTTGCTAATATTTTGTTGAACACTTTTCCTCTATAAAGCTTTATTTTCTTGTAATTTCTGTATCTGGTTTTGCAATCAATGTAATGTCGGTCTTTCAAAATGAATTAGTAGGTTTTCACTCATTCATTTTGTGGAAGAGATTCTGTGGACCTTTAACTTTAAAGATCATTTTAAAGATCATTTTAATTTTAAATGTTTGGTAGAATTTAATAGTGATACCAGCTGGGAGTGGATTTTTATTTATTTTGAGGAATACTTTTAACTATGAATTAAGTTTGTTTTATCTATCTTTCTTACTATTTAGATTATCTACCTCTTTTAGCATGAGTTTTGATAGTTTGTATCTTTAAATGAACTGGTCCATTTCTTCTAAGTAGCTGAACTGATGATGTGTGCTGAGTTGTCTGTATTATTTCTTTATTATCTTTTCAATGTCCATTGGATCAGTAGTGTTATTCCCTTTTTCAAATTTTTTAATGGTAAATTATATATTCAATTGTTTTCTTTTCTTGGTCTATTGGGTTGGAGGCTCATCAATTTACTGATCTTTTCAAAGAACTAGACTTTTATTTTACTATTTTCTTTATTATCTTCCTATTATCAAAGGGATTATTTCTGCTCTTATCTTTCTAATTCCCTTTCTTTTCATGTTTGGGATTGGTTTGTTCTTCCCTTTCTAGTTTCTGAAGGTGGAAATTCTATTATTTATACGAATTTTTTTCTTTCCTAATATAAGCACTTAAGGCTATATATTTCTCTGTAGACTCTTTAACAGGATCCCTCAAAATATTTTTGCATGCCTCGAATTTTGATGTTTTGTTTTAATTTTCATTCACTGAAGAATATTTTCTAATTTCCCTTGAGAGTCTTTATTTTTAAATTATTTACCAGTATGATTAATTTCTAATATTTGATGAATTTATTCATAGTTTAATGCTTTTATGATTTCTAGTTTAGTTCCATTATGATCAAGAACATACTTGGAAAAATTCCAAGCATGTGAAATTTAATAAAGCTAACTTTGTGACTCATAATACAGCATAATTTGATGAATGTTTCATGTGTATGTACGACGAATATATATTTCACTTTGTTAGGTGAAGTGTTCTATATGGTAGTGTTCAAATATCCTGTTTCTTTACTGATTTATTACTACTTCCTTTATCAGTTACTGAGAGAGCTGTGCTAGAGTCTACAAGTACAATTTCAGCTTTTTCTATTTCCTCATTCTCTTCTACTTGTTTGTGCATTTAGAAGTTGTTATTAGGGGCATAGACACTTTGGATTGTGATATCTTTCTTTATTCTTAGTGAATTTTTTTGTTCTAAAGTCTTTCTTTTCAGCTTTAAAACTTCTTTGTGTGTAAATTTTGTTTTCATATCTTTTCCCATCTTTTCATTTTTAACCTCTGTTCATCATTACATTCCTAGTAGGTTTCTTATGGACATCATATTGTTGGATCTGTTTTTCTTTTTGATCTGATCTGAAACATCTGTCTGATAGTATGTTTAGACTATTTACATTAAATGAAATTATTTTTATGATTGGATTTATGTGTTCCATTTTATTATTAGATTTACCTTTGTTTCTGTTCTGTTTCTCATTCCTTTGTTGTCCTTTTCCTTCCTTCTTTTGAATCATTGAATAATTTAAACTCAATTCACTGGTTTTTCTTCTTACTGTATTTCTGTGTCTGTGTGTGTGGTTTCTCTAGATATTAAAACACATAATTTTGGGGTATTATAACATATATAGAAATAAGTATATTTTTGCATGAAATATTTTTATCTGATATACCTAAAATTATTACTTGATAACCTCTTCTTCCTTAGAGTAGCTAAATGTGTCATGTTTGAAATATGACAATTATGTCACACTTATTTATACTTATATTTAATACAAAAACAGTGTTTAAAGTTTTATCATGAATTTTATTAAAAAATACTTTTTAAAGATACGTACATATACATATTAAATAAACTAAGTTCTATGGGCTTGAATTTTTATGGAGACAATTCCTCACATTTAATTTTTTATTTAAAAATGAACAAAAATTGTATTAAATTATGTATCGCATGCTTATACCATACCGTAAATGTGATATTTATGTGATCAGTACTGTACTTAGGTTGTGTCTTTAAGTATTTTGATTGAGTTAGTTGAGGAATATAAACTTCAGTTATTGTAAAAGTTATCCTAGAAACAGAAGAAACCTCAAGAGAAAATAAAGAAAAAATAATAATTTTAGGCAAAAAAAGAATCAAATGCACACTATAGTTCACTCATAACCATGGGACATTTTTTACTTATACACAGAGTGACACTGGAATTAGTTCTCAGTATAAGACCAGTAGCATTGCTAGTTGTCAATGGATAGAAAAATAAGCACACAAACCAAATATTGATTACTAAGTTCAGAGACGCTACAACAGCAAAAATAGTCCAGGAACACTAGATCAAAGTGAAAAGTAAGTTATAAGAGAAAAGTGTAAACACCTAAGAATAATTACTCTATTAATAATATAGACACATCACTCCTATCATAAGATGATCATTATCATAATAAAAATACAACTATAATAGATTTTTTAACTTACTATTAACATACAAAAAAGCAAAATAAAGTATTACTAAAATGTAAGCATACTTAAATATTAGAAAAAACAAGTAAAAAAAGATCAGATTTCAAAAAATGATATCAGAAAAGAGACCCAATCTTCTTGATACCTTTTCTAGTCCATTCCAATAATTGTCCCTATCCATATGAGGGTTAATGTATAAATAAGTACCAGGTAATAAATAATATTTTACATTCATTAAAGATATACCAGTAAAATCTTGTTAGGAAAAAGAATTTTTGAATTTATAGAAAATTTTTTTAGGTTTTACAATGTTTTCAAATATATTCAAACTATTGGTATGACTCTGGCAGGGCTTACTCCTTTTTAATCCATTGCTAAGAGCAAACCAATAATGACTGAGAAGCATTGTTTCTTTCTATCAATCTATTTAGTTTAGATATATCTGTGATTTTACTTTCAAAATCCTGTCAGATCTTAATTGGAATGATCACTTAGGTTTCTGAGACCAGCAACTTTATGGTCAGAAACTTACATAAAATATCCAAGAAAAGAAATAATGTAACAAACAAATAAACTGCTATTGCAGGCTGGCTATCTTTCCTTTTAACTAGTTTCTTATTCAAGATAAGTATTCTGTTTAATGGACAAACTGACAGACACTAAAATGCACACTTCTTTCTCTTGTTGTTCCTTGTTCTGTTTGAGTCATCCTTTGTTCACTGGAACATGGTTAACTAAAAGCTTCTCTTCCTCCTTTCTCTATAAAACAATGAAGCCATGCATTACTAACAGAATGGTTTCAGGTAAAACTAGGCCTATACTGGTAATCCTAGGCAGGCAGAAATGCAAGTACTAATGTTTAATTTCTTCCTTGTCAATCTGGATGCCTTTTATTTCTTTATGTTGTCTGATTGCCGTGGCTAGGACCTTCAGAACTATGTTGAATAAAAGTGGGGAGGGTGACCATCCTTGTCTTGTTCCTCATCTTAAAGGAAAAACTTTCAGCTTCTTGCTGTTAAGTATAATGTTGGCTGTGGGCTTGTCATATATGGCCTTTATTATGTTGAGGTACTTGCCCTCTATACCCATTCTGTTGAGAGTTTTTATCATGAATGGATGTTGAATTTTGTCAAATGCTTTTTCAGCATCCATGGAAATGATGATGTGATTTTGGTCCTTCTTTTGTTGATGTGGTGGATGATGTTGACAGATTTTTGAATGTTGTACCATCCTTGCATCCCTGGAATAAATCCTACTTGATCATGATGGATGATCTTTTTGATGCATTTTTGAGTTCGGTTTGCTAATATTTTGTTGAGTGTTTTTGCATTTATGTTCATTAGGGATATTGGTCTGTAATTTTCTTTTTTTGTGGTGTCTTTTCCTGGTTTTGGTATTAGAGTGATTCTAGCCTCATAGAATGAGTTTGTGAGTATTCCCTCTTTTTCTACTTACAGGAAAACTTTAAGGAGAATGGGTATTAGGTCTTCACTAAATGTTTGATAAAATTCAGCAGTGAAACCATCTGGTCCAGCAGTTTGGTTCTTAGGTAGTTTTATGATTACCAATTCAATTTACTTGCTGGTAATTGGTCTATTCAGATTTTCTGTTTCTTCCTGTGTCAGCCTTAGTAGGTTGTATTTTTCTAGAAGTTGTCCATTTCTTCTAGGTGTTAACCTATAATTTTTCATAGTATTCTCTCATAATTCTTTGTTTTTCTGTGGTGTCTGAAGTGATTTTTCCTTTCTCATTTCTGATTCTGTTTATGTGAGCAGACTCTCTTTTTTTCTTAATAAATCTGGCTAGGGGTTAATCTATTTTGTTTATTTTCTCGAACAACCAGCTCCTGCTTTCATTGATTCTTTCTATTGTTTTATTCTTCTCCATTTTATTTATTTCTGCCCTAATTTTAATACATCCCTCCTTCTACTGACTTTGGGCCTCATTTGTTCTTCCTTTTTTCATTTCATTAATTGTGAATTTAGATTATTCATTTGGGATTCTTCTTCTTTCCTGAGGTAGGCATGTATTGCAATATACTTCCCTCTTAGCAGGGCCTTTACTGTGTCCCACAGATTTTGGAGTGTTGAATTATTCTTATCATTTGTCTCCATATATTGCTTGATCTCTGTTTTTATTTGTTCATTGATCCATTGATTATTTAGGAGCACGTTATTAAGCCTCCATGTGTTCATGGGCTTTTTTGTTTTCTTTGTGTAATTTATTTCTAGTTTCATACCTTTGTGATCTGATAAACTAGTTGGTACAATTTCAATCTTTTTGAATTCACCGAGGCTCTTTTTGTGGCCTAGTATACGATCTATTCTTGAAAATGTTCCATGTGCACTTGAGAAGAGTGTATTCTGCTTCTTTTGGATGGAGTGTTCTGTAGATGTCCGTTAGGTCCATCTGTTCTAATACATTGTTCAGTGCTTCTGTCTCCTTACTTATTTTCTGTCTGGTTGATCTGACCTTTGGAGTGAGGGTGTGTTGAAGTCTCCTAAAATGAATGCATTGCATTCTATTTTCCCCTTTAATTCTGTTAGTATTTGATTCACATATGTAGGTGATCCTATGTCGGGTGCATAGATATTTATAATAGTTATATCCTCTTGTTGGACTGACCCCTTATCATTATGTAATGTCCTTCTTTGTCTCTTGTTACTTTATTTGTTTTGAAGTCTATTTTCTCTGATAAAAGTACTGCAACTCCTGCTTTTTTCTCCCTATTGGTTGCATGAAATACCTTTTTCCATCCCTTTACTTTCAGTTTGTGTATGTCTTTGGGTTTAAAGTGAGTCTCTTGTAGGCAGCATGTAGACAGGTCTTGTTTTTTATCCATTAAGTGACTCTGTGTCTTTTGATTGGTGCATTCAGACCATTTGCATTTAAGGTGATTATCGATAGGTATGTACTTATTGACATTGGAGGTTTTAGATTCATTGTTACCAAAGGTTCAAGGGTAATTCCCTTACTATCTAACAATCTATCTTTACTCACTAAGTATGCTGTTACAAATACAACCTAAAGGTTCTTATTCTTTCTCCTCCTTTTACTTCCTCCTCCATTCTTTATGTATTAGGTATCATATTCTGTACTCTTTGTCTATCTCTTGATTGACTTTGGGGTAGTTGATTTGATTTTGCATCTGCTTATTAATTAATTCTTCTACTTTCTTTGCTGTGGTGTTATTTCCCCTGATGACTGCTATCTAGCCTTATGAATATTTCCATCTATAGCAGTCCCTCATGCACTGTAGAGGTCATTTGTGGGAGGTAAATTATCTCAGCTTTTGCTTATCTGAAAATTGTTTAATCCCTCCTTCAAATTTAAATGATAATCTTGCCTGATAAAGTACTCTTGATTTGAGGCCCTTCTGTTTCATTGCATTAAATTTATCAAGCCTCTCGCTTTTGGCCTGTAAGGATTCTGCAGAGAAGTCTGATGATAGCCTGATGGGTTTTCCTTTGTATGTGATCTTTTTTCTCTCTCTAGCTGCTTTTAACAGTCTGTCCTTATCCTTGATCTTTGCCATTTTAATTATTATATGTCTTGGTGTTGTCTTCTTTAGTTTCCTTGTGTTGCGAGATCTGTGCCCCTCCATGGTCTGAGAGACTATCTCCTTCCCCAGATGGGGAAAGTTTTCAGCAATTACCTCCTCAAAGGCACTTTCTATCCCTTTTCCTCTCTCTTCTTCTTCTGATACTCCTATAATGCAAATATTGTTCCATTTGGATTGGTCACACAGTTCTCTCAGTATTCTTTCATTCTTAGAGTTCCTTTTTTTCTCTCTGTGCCTCAGCTTCTTTGTATTCCTCTTCTCTAATTTCTATTCCATTTACCATCTCTTCTACTACATTTAATCTGCTTTTAAATCCCTCCACTGTATGTTTCATTTCAGATATGGAATTTCTTAATGATTGAATCTTTGTCCTAAATTCATCCCTGAGTTCTTGGATATTTTTCTGTACCTCCATGAGCATGTTTATGATTTTTATCTTAAACTCTCTTTCAGGAAGATTGGTGAATTCAGTTTCATTTGGCTGTTTTTCTGTTTTTTCTGAGATTTTTGTTTGAACCAGTTTCCTTTGACATTTCATATTTGTATGTGTCACCCTCTAGTGCTCAGAAGCTCTAGTCTGTGGAGCTGCTCAGCCCCTGGAGTGATGTCAGTGGTTGCAGGGGATTGCCGCTGTTGCCTGGGGTGAGGAAAGAGCTTTTTCCTGCTACCCAGCTGGTGTGCCTGTCTCCACTGTCAGATCTAGTGGGCTGAGAACACAGGTGTAGGCCTCTGTGCTTTGCTTCTGTAGTTACTATTGGTGGGGCCTCCCTCTGACTGGCCTGACACCAAGGCAGGGACTGCTGGTTTGCACACTGGTGCTGGCAGGCCAGGAGAAAGGTGCAGCAGGCTGTGTATCACAGTGGGGGGCCTCAGTGCTGAGTAGCCAGCCAGGGTGATGGAGCGCCTGAAGCTCCTGAAAGTTCCCAACCTGCTGGGCATAGCATACCCAGGCAACCTTGTCCACCTATGCCTTCTCCTGAGCAGCAAGCTCCATGCAAACCCCACCCCTTCAGCAGCCTTCTGGCTGCTAAGAAGTCTCTCAGACAGCCCGCCTTTCCTTTATCTCAGAACAGCCAGGTGTGGATCCTGTCCGCCACAAATGGTTGGAATCTCAGTCTCTCCAAGTTTCCACCTATCTTAGCTTCCAACCCCACTAATCTCCAGAGTACCATGCAATTTAGGTTTGTGCTCCCAAAGCAGATCTCCAGGGCTGGGTGTTCATCAGTCCTAGGCTTCCGCTCTCTCCCTGCTCCATTTTTCTTCCTCCTGCTGGTGAGCTGGAGTGGGAGAAAGGCTTGGATCTCTCCAGATCAATGCTTTGGTACATTACCCTGTTTCGTTAGATCTGCTCTATTCTCCAGGTGTATGCAGCCTGGTGCAGCTTTCTTCCCTGTTGCTCTTTTAGGATTAGTTGTATTAACTATATTTTCATATTATATGTGGTTTTGGGAGAAGTTCTCTGTCTTACCTCTCATGCTGCCAGTTTGAATCTCCAGTTTTCTCAAACTGGTATTTTTGAGTAAGATTATAGCCATCTCTGTTGAGTGAAATCTGAATTCTCAGCAAGCCTTGTCATGGTGACCCAAACCTGATTGCCAGTAAAGTTGACCAAAGTAATTAAAACATCTTTATTATAGTGATATAATTTCAGCCTTTTAGAATGTTTTCATAAGCATCTATTTATTCCAAAATATATTTTTAATGGGTTATTGGCAGAGGTTATATTTATGTGAGGAAACACCCTTTAATTTCCAGTCTTTCTCAAGGAATTACAACTATGGCCAATTCCTGGCCCTTTCCATTCAGACTGACTAGACTTTTCCCTCTTGTCACTTTCATCTTATTAAGGCTGTAGAAAATAAATGGATCTCTGGCTTCCAGTTTCCCACATTTTGTCAGGTTAAAGGGTTGTGCTAATGTCTATTCATAAATAGCTGTTTTCTGTTCTTCTGGTGTGGCCACGTGAAAGCAGTAATAGGTATTTATGAGTCAGCTACCCAAGAAGCCATTGACTTCCTCTCAAGATTTTTTCTCCTTCAGCTTTCTAGAAGTTGCTCTTCCTTAGCCCTACTTCTTTACTTCCTATTTTAGTACAGCATAGTTTAATACTCAAGTGTAAGGCTCTTTAAATCAACCACCTGTTCCCTATAACTAGTGCACCAAATTTTGCAAAGAACATTCTGTCTCTGTGGTGTTTTTGTTAAAAAATTGCTTTTTAGGGAGATGGATTTGAAGTACTGCAAGAAATCTCTAGGAAAGTTTAGCAAAAAACAGAGAGTAGCACAAACCATTCATTCTGTTATTGTGCTGAAACATCCCCAAATACTAATAAATACCAAATGCTAACCTGGTGTTTGATTCTTGAATTCAGTTTAAATTTCATATAGTTCAACAGAACCAAAACTGATATTGCTAAAATTTTAAATGAAAAAAATATGGTTTCTTGAAAGCTGTGCCAACTTCTCAATGAAAATAATTTACTGAGTACATTATTGGAATTAAAAATTCCACAATAGTTTTATTAAAAATTGCTTTGATTAATAAATTGTCTGAAAAAATATTCATGCTAATCTTGCCAAAAATCAAGTTACTTTACTTATATTTTATTTATTGACTTAAACTGTTGAGGACATTTCCCATGTTTTCCTATACTCAATTATTTGAAAGGACTGAATTCACTTTGAGTATTTATTAGTTATGGATTGATTCATCATAATTTGATTACAATATCTAATTCAATTCCTTGCTCTGCTAGGAATTTTTCTCTTGTGGAAACATATCTAGAAACCAGTTGTGAAATATCTATCCATATTTGGCCCATATCTGTGCTCAGATCATCTACATTAAAAGATCAATAGGACATGGACTCAAGACAGTCAACTTTACTATTTCATTAACATAGTTTCAAGATGGGACACTACTACAAATATCACCTAACTAATAGGTTTACTGGGAAAACTAATTAGTTAATACTTGCAGAGACAGTTTTTTTAGTCTGATTTTTTTCCAAAGAAATGCGCACATCATAAAGGAAATGCAAACACTCCTTCAACCCATAAGCCATGCCACATTTAAAAAGCTAAGATATTCCATCTTAAAGTTGTGTCAGTTTTTCCTTTAATGAATAATTCAACATTTAATCCATTAATATTAACCTTTCATTTTAAATACAGCTTGGTATCAAATATATATATATATGTAAAAATCTTAGAGTTAGTATTCCTTTTGGCCAGAAATTGTGCTTCTAGAAATTTATTCTAAGGAAATAATAATGAATATGTGCAAAGGTATAATGACAAAAATATATATAGAACAAAACTGAATTTAAAGTAGTGAAAAGTAAGCAAATGAAATGTTCAACAATAGGGGATGGGCTAAAAAAACTACATTATAGTTATAAGTATAAATACTCTGGAATCATTTGAATTTGTACTATGGAAAAATATTTCATTATAGAAAATTCACTAAACATATGGTAAAAAAATCATTATAAAAATTCTGATCTCATTAAAACATATGTTGAATGACACGATATCTTGAGTCCACTTTAAAATATACTGCCTAAAAACAAGTATGGGAATAGATAAATCAATATTGGAAAACTTTTGAATGTTGTAGTTAAGTAATGGTCACCAGCTGGTTATTACACTATTCTTTCTCATTTTGTATATGCTTAAAATAAATTTGCACAATAAAAATTACACTTTTGTAAGTCTTAATTTCTGTTTAGAAACATTTAGAGGTTAGTTTACAGGCTTATGTATTAATTTTAGGAAATATAAATAAAAACTTACTTTTTTAATTTTAATAATTTTAAATAAAAAACTTTAATTAGCTTAAAAATGCATATATATATATATATATAGATACATGCACATAAGCATCTATATATTTAGACATGTGAATGTGTTTATTTGGAATATTATGGGACTATTCTTTAAGTTTTCATTCTTTTATGATTTTTCCATATACTGAAAGAAATTTTGTAGTCAATATTTGTTTAACTTAGAACCAGAAAAATATAATTGTTTTGAAATCAAATGAAGCCTAGTAACAAACGATTTCTCCATTATATAATGACTATAAATGTGAAAACTTTCAGTTTACTCACTGCTCAAATAGAGATCACTGAACTTATCTATAATAGAGGATTTTAATAACTAATCCTTTCAGGAATTTGTGAGTATATATTATTGGTTTTTAAATCAATAGAATATTTCTATGAATCTGGCATGTTTAATGAATAAAGGTTTGATCCAAATATTACATCCAAGGCAGTAACACATTCATATTTCAGCAGGACCATTTAAACCCTGATTAGTTAACAGACTGCATTCATGAGAACGGTGTATTGATTTCAATGGCTTTATTGATTTTCAGTCTGTTGAACCTAGGCACCTTGGAAATTTATGGGCTGCCTTCATTGACTCTGCTTTGACATAATATATAGTTGTTTTTAGAAAGTGCTATAAAAAGTTTTTGCCATCTGACCTTTCCCATACAGGATCATTAACCTGTAATTTTTAAATTATTTTCAAGGGTCTTTTATAGAGGAATAGTAAAGTCATTAATTTTAGCTTCTGTTATATGTAAAAAGGAAAACCAACACTAGGCACTATTGAAAAAAATCAAATATTTTTAAAGGAAATTTTCATAAGAATTTAGTTTAAAATAAATAAATTTTTCTAGGTTAGCAACTTGACTAATAGATCCCAAGTTAGGCTAGTCTTCCACATTGTTGTCTGACTCCTGTGGATTACTTGGCAAAAACCAATGAAATGTTAGAATCACGTGGATTTGAAGACTGTTTTTCTTTATATATTTGTAGCATTTCCTAAATATGTTTTAGAAAATTATTTCAATTATTTCAAATCAAATTGAGTTTTCTATAACATTTTGATTCTAAATCTTTATATACTTGAATTCAGTTTAAATGTATATAGTTCAACAGAACAAAAACTAATATTGCTTTTATTATACATTATGTTGTGAATTATGCAAAATTTTTAAAATTTGGAATGCTCCTTTTATGAGTCATATTATTAGCAAATACGTCTAGATTGATTAATAAGATTATTTACATTCCTAGCTGGGTTTCAATTAATTTTTCTGCCAGTGGCATATAAATAAGGTTGAAATTTTTTTAGTGACCTTCAGTATAGATGTATCTGTTCAAATTAAACTTAAGATTTTTTACAAAAATTCTACATCTACATTTTTTCATGACATAGCATATTAGCTCAAAAAGTTTTGTTTTTTACCATTCAAATAAGCTTCCTTTCACTTTATGTCTTTAATACCTCCACTGAAGTTCAGTTTGTCCTCTGTGCTTTTTTCCAAGTATTAATACAAGTGTTAAATTAGACAATACTGTGATTTGTTGATAGGTTTCCTCTACTAGGTTGACATTGATCCATGAATCAACTTAATCATGACATAAAGAAAAAAGAAACAAGCATCTATTGAGTGTTCTATTGCCAGGATTTGCTCAATGATTAGCTTAGTAACTAAGGACTTCAATGTTGGATTTTACTACATGGGTTAGAATTCTTTATTTACCTAACCAGCTGTTTGACTGAGATCAGTAATTTAACTTTACTATACTTTGTTTCCTCAATTATAAAAAACATAACTGCTAGTTACAAGTAACCGCTTTTAGGATTATTTGTACAATAAATGAATTAATATTTCTAAACTTTTAGAACAATGTTAATCATAGTATACTTCAATAAGTACTAGGTATTGCTGGCATACTAAAATTTACAATGATAATTTAGTATTTAAATATGTGATTATTATTCATAAAATTACTTTTACATCTGATGTATGGTCACATAATACAAAAGCGTATGCAATGAAAAGATAGACTCACACTTATCTAATCCCCATCCTAGACTCCAGAGATAACAGCCATCTATGATTTATTTCTTGGGCATAGTCTCTGATATAGCATATGTTTTATATATCTACATCATGACTCTATCTAACTTTACTTCTTCTTTTCTAGCACAAATTAGAGCTTATTAACAGAGACGAGCTTATACCTTACTGTTATCTTCTTAATATATCTTGAGTTTTACATTTCACCAAATACAGGAAGACTTCATTATTTTTTATAGTAGCTTAGTGTAAATTTAATCAGCTTCTTTATTCAAGGATTCTTAAATCTTTTCTCTCCTTTTCTATTAAAATAAGTGCTGTGATGATATACATGTATGTGTTTGAATACATGGGTAAATATATCTGTTGGACAAATTCCTAGATTTAGACTTTCTGGTTCACTGGAGGGGGTACCTTTTAAGTGTTTTATAGATACTGTTAACACACTGAACATAGTAGTTGTTCCAATATAAATTTTCAACAATGGTATGTGGTTATGTGGTTATGTGTATTTTACCACATAATCACCAACACAGTTATTTAATTTATATATCTGTAAATAGGTATATCCCAATATTTGTTTGGAGCTCTATTGCAACTTGGGAATTTACTCATTAAGTTTTTGGAATTTTTTATTTTAAAATAGAAGTATATATTAAGCATATGCTGTTTTAACAATATATCCCTCAGTTTTTCATTTATATAATTTCTATTATAATACTTGGTTGTTTAAAGACTCTTAAATTTCATGTAGTCAAATGTATCTTTGTATGACTTCTGCTTCCATAATTGGCATTTTTGTGATTGTTCATGCTTTCTCTAGTACTTTTTCATTTTTATATTTTACTTTTAAATCTTTTATTCACCAGAAACTTATTTTGGTGTACAGTATTAGTTAATAATCAGGTTTTTATTTTTTAAATAAAATGTTTATGGACCCAAAGGAGTTTATTGAATGAACTATTTCCCTACTGCTTTGAAATGTTATTTTTACACTTATTAAATATGTAAATATTTGTCTTTCTATTCAGTTCAAGTGATCTGTCTATTCTTGAACTAGTCCCATAGTTTGAGAATTGTTATAACGCTTTACATTGTAATGTATAACTGAATTAGGCCCCACTCATTACTCATTTTCCAAAACTTCTCTAATTATTCTCACAGAGTTAGCTTAGTGTTAGCTTCCTTTATCTTTTCAAAAATATCCTACTGACATTTTTATTGAGATTTAATGGAGGTATATTTTTATTTTATAATAGAGCACTTGAGTGTAGTAAAGAGTTATATATATTAATTTTATAATCTAGCACCTGACTAAATCATATTGTGGCTTCTAAAATTTTTAAGGTTAATTTGCTCATATTCTTTAGATATATAATCATATAATATTTCAAAATAAAAATGTTCTCTTGTTTTCCAATTTTTACACTCACATTTCATTCTATTGTCCAGCTAAATTATCTGATATTTCTATTATGCTAATCAGTAGTGGTTATAAAAACTTTTTATTGTTTGTGATGTTAATGTTATCTGCTCATATAAATAATTCTCAAACTTTAGCACGAAATAATTTGTGTGGAAGGCTTATGAAAGATTGCTGAACTCCTCAATAGGAGTCTTGACTCAGTAAGTGCAAGGTGAGAAATAAGCATTTGTATTTCTAAAGCGTTTCCAGATATATCTGAAGCTGCTGGCCCAGAGCTAGACCTTGCTAATTGTTTTCTATTAGCATGCTGTTAAGTATGATACTAGATTTTTGTTTTATTTTGATGAGACCATTTATTCTTTAGTACTGAATGTGGAAGTCATGGAGCTGACAAAATTATTTTATCCCTTTTTCTTATTAATATGACAAATTTCAATAATAGATATTATGATATTGAAAAGCATTAGCATAACAAACTTAATGATGACATTTTACTTTTTAATATGCTACTATCACATTATAATTAACATTTTATTTATAAATATTCACTCAATTTCATTAAAATTTAATTCCTATATTTTTCTGGTTTGAGTACTAATGTTAAAATTGCCTTATCAATATAATTTGAAAGATTTTCTCCTGTATATATGCTCTGGATGGTTAAAACTGTTAGTGAAGTTATTAATTTCTTGAAGTTGTGGTAGATTTCACTGAGAAAATTACCTGGCATTCTTTGTGTAGTGTTAGAGAACTTTGTTTTGTTCATGTGATTGCTATTTTTTTGTAAGTAAATTTTGATAATTTTCATTTTCCTGGAAAAAAGCATTTTGGAGGGAGATAACATACTTCTAAATAACACATGAATCAAAGAAGTCTCAATAGAAATTTAAAAATACATTGATACCATCAACAAAATAAAAAGGCAACCTACCATATGGGAGAATATATTTGTAAATAATTTATCCAATAAGGGGTTAACACCCAAAATATATAAAGAACTCGTGCCTCAGCCTCAAAAGAACAAATAATCAAATTAACAAATGGGCAGAGGACATGTACAGATTTTTCTAAAGAAGAACTATACATGGCAAACAAGCACATGAAAAGATGCTCCACATCACTAATTATCAGGGAAATGCAAATCAAAACTGCAATGAGATATCACCTCATACCAGTCAGAATGGCTAATACATAAGACAAGAAATAACAAGTATTGGTGAGGATGTGGAGAAAAGGGAATCCTCCTAGACTGTTGGTGGGAATGTTAATTGGTGCAACCACTATGGAAAGTAGTGTGGAGGTTCATCAAAAAACTAAAAATAGAAATACCAGATGACCTAGTAATTTCACTCCTAGGGATTTACCCAAGGAAAAAAATATGATTTGGAAAGATAAATACACCTCTATGTTTATTGCTGTATTATTTATAATAGATAAGTTATGGAAGCAACCAAAGTTTTCATCAATAGTTGAATGAAGAAAGAAGATGTGGTACATATACACAATAGGATATTATTCAGCCATAAAAAGGAAAGAAATCCTGCCATTTGTGACAACATGGATGAACCTAGAGGGTATTTTGCTTAGTGAAATGAGCCAGGTGGAGAAAGACAAATACCATATGATTTCACATGTTTGCGGGATCCAAAAACAAAATGAAATGAACCAAACAGCAGTAGATTCATAGACACTGACAAGTGACTGGTGGTTACCTTGGGGGAGGGGTTGGAAGGATGGTGAGGGAGATAAAGGGCACAAAAATCTCAATACTAATATAAGTTGGTCACTGGGATGGAAGTGCAACATGGAGAATGTAGTCAATGTTTTTGCAACATCTTTCTATGTTGACAGTAACTTCATGAGGTGGAACTTAATAGTCTGTGTAACTGTTGAGTCACTGTGTTGTACAGTTGAAAATAATATAGGATTGTATATTAACTAGACTTCAATAAAAAAACAAAAATAAATTAATAAAAATAAAAGTGTGTTTAACTAAAAGAAAATGAAAAACAACTTATCAAAATTGGTGGGATGCAGGTAAAGCAGTCCTTTGAATGAAATTTATAGCATCAGATGCATATATTACAAAAGAATAAATATCTAAAATTAATAATTTAAGCATATATCTTAGTAAATTAAAGAAGAATAATATATACCTAAATGAAGCAGAACAATCTAATGATTATTAAAGCAGAAATGAATGAAATTGAAAACAGGACATTAATAGAGAACATCAACAAAATCAAAAGCTGGTTCCTTGAAAAATTCAATAAAATTGAAAAGTCTCTAGTCAGGATCACAAAGAAAAGGAGAAGAAATTAGTTTTATAAGAAATGAAAATTGGGCCATCACTACTGACACCATGGAGATTAAATATGAACTATTCTATGCCCACTAATTTGTTAACTTATATGAAATGGATCAATCCCTTGAAATATACAAGTGCAAAAATTCAGACAAGGAGAAATAGATAATATGAAAGACCTGCTTCTCTCAAAAGAATTGAATCATCATTGGAAACCTTCTAGAAAAGAGAGGACAAGTCCATGTGACAGAATGGTGAATTCTATTAAAAATGTAAGGTAAGTCAATACCTGTTCTCTATAATCTCTTCCAGAAAATAGAAGCAGAGGGAACATCTCCTAACTCATTCAATGAAGCCAGTCTTACTCTCATACTAAAACCAGAGAAAGCTATTATAAGAAAGAAACACACATAGCTATCACTCATTAACATTGGTAAAATTCCTCAGCAAAATTGTTAACAAATCAAATATAACAAAGTATAAAAAATTATCTACCACAACCAAATGTCTCTATTCCAAGTATGAGAGTATGGTTTAACTTTCAAAGACCAAATGATATAATATATCATTATACCAACAGGTTAAATAAGAAAAATCAAATGCTAAAAAATCATTGACACTATCCAAAACCCATTCATGGCTAAAAATTCTTAGCAAACTAAAATTGAGAGGAAATTCCTCAATGCACATATACAATAAGCCTACAGCTAACATCATACTTAATAGGAATAATTTTCCTGTAACAGCCAGAACAAAGCAAGGATTACTATTCCTGTTCATCTTCATATTGGAAATACTAGCTAATGTAATAAGGTAAAGAAATAAAAGATGTACTGACTGGAATAGAGGAAATAAAAATATCTTTGCTTACAGCTAACATGTTATTCTATGTAGAAAATCTCAAAAAATCAACAAAAAAGACTTCTGGAACTAAGAAGTGGTTACACAAGGTTACAGGTATAATGCACGGAGTCAATTGCTTTTCTACAAGACCATAATGAATGACAAGAATTTGAATTTAAAAACACAATGTCATTTATATTAGCATCAAAAAAGAAAGAAACATGTAGATACAAACCTAAAAAATATGTACAAGATCCATATGAAGAAAATTATGAACCCTGATGAAATAAATCAAAGAAAATCTAAATAAATGGAGAGATATTCTATGTTCATGGATCTATTGTTAAGATAACAGTTCTCCTGAACTACATCCATAGATTGAACAGAATCAAAAATTCTAGCAAATTATTTCATGGGTATCAGTAAACTGATTTTAAAGTAGATATGGAAGGACAAAAATCCAAAGAGTCAACACAATACTGCAGAAGGACAAAGACAGAGGACACACTACCTTACTTCAAGACATACTGTAAAAGTACAGTAAAAAAGACAGTGTAGTATTGATGAATGACTAGACAAATATATTAATGGAACATGATAGAGTCCAGAAACAGACCCACACAAATGTCGTAGTTAATATTTGACAAAGGAGCAAAAGCAATTCACTGGAGAACAGATGGTCTTTCTAAGAAAGGGTGCTGGGAAAAATGGACATACATATTTAAACATTTGCATGTAGACACAGACCTGTACCTTTTATAAAAATTAAATCAAAATGGAACATAGAGCTAAATGTAAAGTGCAAAAGTATAAAACTCCTAGAAGATAATAATGGAGAAAATTTAAGTGATTTTTGCATTTGGCAGTGACTTCTCAGGTATAACATCAAAAACACTGTCCATGAACAAAATAATAGAGAAGTTGCCCTTTAATAAAAATAAAAACTCTGTTCTATGAATGAAAATTAATGAAACTAAACAAAAGAAAAGACAAACCACAGACTGGAAGAAAATAATTTGCAAAACTCACATCTGATGGAGAACCATTATCCAAAAAACACAAAGAACCCCTAAAACTCAACAATAAGAAAACAAGCAATGAAATTTAAAAATGACCAAAAGATCAGCATGCAAAGCTCTCCAAAGATATGCATATGGAAATTAAGCATATGAAAAGTTGTTCCATCTGATGGGCTGTCACAGAAATGCAAATAAAAACGATGAAAAATCAGTAAACACCTATTAGAATGGCTACAATTAAGAAAATTAACAGTGCCAAATACTGAGGTGAAGCTGTATGTAGCAACAGGAATTCTCACTCATTGCTGTTGGGAATGGAAAATGGCATAGTCATTTGGAAAACAGTTTGGCAGTTTCTTGCAAAGTTATACATAGGCTTACCATACAATCCAGCAATTGCACTCTTAGATATTTACTGAAATGAGTTGAAAACATAAATCCACACAAAATGTTGCACACAGATGTTTATAGCAGTTTTATTCATAATTGCCAAAATTGCGAAGAAACAATATCTCTAAATAGGTGAATGAATAAACAAACTGTGGTTCTTCTGCATAATGCAATATTTTCTAGCAACAGAAAGAATGAGCTACCGTACCATGAAAAAATATGAGAAACCTTAAATGTACATTACAAAGTGAAAGAAGCAAGTCTGAAATGTCACCTACCATATGACTCCAATTATATGGCAATTGGGAAAAGGCAAAACTATCCAGACATTAGAAAGTACTGCCCTGGGGCTCAGAGGAGAAAGTGAGGATGTAGATGCGGTACACAGATGACTTTTAGCTACTGTAAGCATTCTGTATGATACTATAATGGTGCTTGTATGACATACATTTGTCAAAACTCATAGAAATAACTGCACAGCACAAAAAGTAAACTCTCATGTGAATATGAATTACACCCAATTAAAATTCCACATGAAAAAAATTATGTATAATAATTTATGTAAAAGTGTGTGTATATGTATTTACATATAAAAAGATTCATGTGAACATAGTCACTATAATCTCAAAATGAAGGTATTTAGGATTTTTTTCCTCATACTCATTTCTCATACTTTTTCATATTGTTTATTTCTTTCTTCTATTATTTCATTTTTATCATGAAAATAAGCTAATTTCATTGAACTGTCAAAATAAATGCAAATTTAAAGGTCCCCGGTGAAACATAGTAGGCATAGATTCTAAATCAATTAATAGTTTGTGTAGTGTGTAACTTGGCACCTAACAGTGCATCTATTTCGGATAATTCAAAATTTATTCTAGTAAGTTCATTCCTAAATTCAGGATTTTTAAAGGGGATCAAAAGACACTTTTACAATATTTTCTTATTTTGATAGACATATTTGTTCTTTCTTTGAATAGTCTTCATTTCGCTTTAATGTAACAGTTCAGCTGAGGTTAATAAAATAACATTTTATTTTTAGTCATTATTCAAAGTGTATGTAATCTGTTCAGGTTACAAGCTCTTCTGGTATTTTCAGAGCTTCTCTCAGGATGTAAACTATTTCCGCATGATCTTTCTGACTTGTACAAAGGTGACTTGTTCTGAAAGAGTCAACACTGCCATATTTGTTCTATGCTACTATTCTTAGAAATTAATACTATTTCTGTTTTGTGAAACATATTTTGTTTCTATAACATTTAAGATAAAATGCAGGTAAAGCAATTGTTTGGCTTCAGCATTATTTAATTTCTAACAACAGCAAAATCAAATAGTTTCATCTGCAGGTGTATTTGTTTTTCACATTTTCATCATCCCTGAGGGAGAAACATGAGTAAAATCTTGTACCATTTCTACAGCATGCTACTTATACTCCCACTGGGTACCATTCATCCTATTTTAGCTTTAGTCAACTATTTTCTCACACATTTATAGTTTTATAATTATATTCTTCTATGATTTAGTACTACTCTTTGGTTGAATGCAGCCAATTTTAGCTCTGGTATGAAGAATAGAATAGAACCAAATATTCTTTTCTTGACTAAACAAAACACATATGTTAGTTATTTAATGTGACTGGTATGTCAAAGGATTATAGGTCCTAGTGAAGATAATAATTCACTGTATTAGGTTAGGGTATTCCCATTGTTATGCTGATGAATATTTAACAACTAAGCCACGTAATGAATTTAAAAAATGACTCTTATTTGTAGCCTTGCTTTTTTTCCATGGTGTGAATATTCCCATCTTGGCCTAATTCAAGCTTCCAAAGTGACATCAGTTGGTCTTACACAATTCTGAACATTTAACAGTTGTCACTTACAGTTCAGCACCACGGGCACTTGAGCTTCAAATGTAATCTGAATGTTGGGAAGTGTTAGACGATCCCTATCTCAGCATATGTCCTTTTTAAAGGAGCCTTTTCCCATCTTGGTGAGGGTCTTTCTGATAGAAAGATTTTATGTTATTCAAACTAAATAGGCTCTTTCCTGATTTCTCTGCTATCTAGGTATTCTAATAAAAATCACTCAGATAGGTTAATTATAACTTTCTATCATGTAAGATAGATTTTTTTTGTTCTGTTTTCCAAAAACATGAATTGAAAGAGAATCTTCATAGATAATTTTTATTTTGGTTCATGGAACAATTGCATGGGAGTTACATTCTTACTAATATTCTTATGAAACAATTTAATGCACAGACTAGGGATCCTTTGGGAACAAATTAAAAAGCTGGAATTTTTACCTGTGTTTTATTTTTACTCCTTAAGATTAAATATGTGATTATGCTCAGGGTGCTCTTCTTCCTCTGAAATATGACCAGCAGTAATTATTTTAGCTTTGCACACTTTCAGAATTTTATCCTGCTAGGCTCCTAGGATTAGAAACATTTTTCAGACTAAAGATCTTAGGGATCTATGTCTCATTTGTTCAGGTTCCATGAGGCAGAATGAAGCTAATGTTTGACTGGGAAGTGGGGGGATAGCAGCTGGGCACTGAGCTCACTGATAAGATCTTCAAGGAACAGACCAAGACAGTTCCTGGATGGATGTCTGGTTTTTGCTTAGAAATACGATTGCTTGGTCTGGCGTAGCCTTCTTTATACTAATCTTGGCTAAGAACATTATTGTAATCTGTCACCTTCTACCTGACATTTATCTTCTATTTCAGATTTTGTATTCTTTAGGGCAATGGTGTTGAAGTGTCCATTTAATCATACCCTGAAGTTTTGATAAAACAGAAACCAAAAATAATTTGGAGGTTGGTTTTTGAGATCCCCTCCATCATTTCTAGGTCTAGATGTGTCTATCATTCCTTTTACTATGTATGGCATTTCTACCACATGATATAAACATACTTGCCTGTGACTCTTAACTACATAACAGTCATGCGAATTTGCTAAATACAGTATTCTATCAAGAGCTTCTGTCTAAATATGGCATTTTACCAAACTCTTAATAAAGCTTACGTGACCTCTTAGGACAACTGAAAGTACAGCTTAGGAACGACATGAGCATAGGAGAAATATGTCCACAGGGATGCATGATAGCAATCCACAAGACTCTAAAAACATTTATTTGAAGTGATAAGGAAAACAAAATTTGTTCACTATACTTTTCAAGGCAGAACAGCCGAGTAATAGTTTCAAATGAAAGAAGCAATGCTCAGGTTAAACAATGGGAGAGAAAATGGTAGACCTTTTCAAATATTAAAAAGATGTTCATAGGGATATCTAGAATCCACTATTTTTAAATTCAGGTTGAAGGACACAATCTGTCTCTTCCTCACCTCAGTCTTAGAAAATGCTAGTTGTAAGTTCTCTTTTGAGAATTCAAAAGAGAAAGATCTTCTTGATTTTCTGTGGAATCCATGTTCTCACACCAATGTTAGGATAACATAGCCCAGCTGCTTTCTAAATTCATGCAAATCCCAGGAGAGGTGGTTACACTTGGTGGCTGCAGCTAACTCAGCTGCCCTGGGGTTAGAGGAGCTTCCTGCTCTTCCTGCGTCTGCAAATATTTGTTAAATAATGTGATGGGAGAAAGCACCACTAAGATCTACAGCTGGGTTGAGAACCCCCTGCCTTCATGGTTTAGGGTTTTCAAGTCCCTCAGAACTTACAAGACCCTGTCCTGTTAGAGAACAATACTTATTTGTCACACGTGATATTTACTTTCATGTAAGAGGATCTACACATCTGTAACACTGGCTTCTCCCAGGGATAGAAGAGTGACTTAACTTTGTTGATGTGTTTGGGTGATAAACAGAACATGGCTAAGTCAGCCTTTCTCTCCCTCCCTTCAGCTCAAGGAACATAGTTTCTGTGCTGCTCCACCATGCTGTAATTTCAATACGTTTTATAAACAGTTGTTGGGGGGGGATTTCATAGCATTGACTATGACTGGGAGTATAGTGGAGATAAAATGTCTATCAAATTATGCTGCTTGGTGTTAGGAAGACCATTGTAGCCGCATATTCCTTTGCTATTTTCTGCAACCTGCCTTCAGTGGTAATCAGTCCTATTTTAGTCTTTATCTACTTTAATTCTTTTCCTCATTTAACAAGTGATGTAGAATGAAGACGGGATAAACAGAGGATGTTATTTATTGTGCCCTGTATTCCTTAGAATGGAAATAAAATTTTGGAGAAATTGAACAATTTATTTCTAAATTTCCACAAAGCACACAGCACAAGCTCATGTAAATGTTGCGCAACTATATAATTAATTGTTGACGTTATAAAGAATCCTTTTATCTTGATTTAATTTGATTCTTTTCAAAAGTGATTTCCAAGACCATTAATGTTAAGAAGTATTTGAAGTGATCCCTGGGTATCACAATGTACTTCCTATAAACACTGTAACTGAATCTAATTAGGGATAAAAACAGGAGTATCATATAATGCAAAACAATGTAACATATTATGTGTATTTTGGTTATACCTCAATAAAAAAATTAAAAAGTAACATCAGTGTAATTTCTATAATCATTAATATGCTTATTAGGAAGTAATATGAACTACTTTATGCCAATACATTTAACAATTTAAATGAAATGGAAAAATTCTTCAAAACCAAAATTTTCCAAAACAGCAAGAAATAAGAAATATGATTAGTCTCATATCTATTAAAGAAGTAGAAAATCTTACTTAAAAAAGGAAACTCATGCAAAGGAAGTTCCAGGCCCAGATGCCTTCTCCAGTGAGTTTTTTCAAATATTTTAGGAAGAAATGACATCAATCTTACACAAAATTCTTCTGTAGCATATAAAAACTCTTCTTAACTTATTATGGATTCCAACAATATACAAAAGGCAAATATATCACGGACAAGTGTGCTTTATTTCAGTAACGCAAGGGTGGTTGCCCACTAGAAAAATCAGCCAAAGCAATTCAAAACAATAATAAAGAAAGGGTTACCTCAAAAGTTTTATTAATTTGGAGATATTCAGATTATTCATAGAAAAAGTATAGAACTTGACCTCAAGTAGCTCATGGTCAGTTAAGTATATACATTATCATCAAAATGAGATAGGGCTATTACAAAGTGACATAAACAAAAAGCTGTGGAAGCTCTTATTTCCTGGAGAAATCAGAGATCTTATCAGAAAATATTAAATCATGATCCTTCCTTTATTCAGTCAATAATTATTTATTGAGCACTTCCTATGATTCAAAATGGAGTAAGCAATAAGGAAACTGATGAATAAGGAGCAGTTTTATTATAATTCTCTTTAGCTATACTTATCACACATTTAATATTTATTTTTCCATATAATATAAGTTTGGAGAAAAGAAATTCTAAATTGTTCATTGCCACATCCTCAGTACTTATTTTAGCACCTAGCTCAAAAGAGAAAATGCTTCCAGTAATGTTATACTCTGTAAAATAGCTGTGTGCACAAAGTATCATGTGCCACGTAACTGGGGGTTAGGAACAACGTATATAAACTATTTCATATATAATGTAACAAATGAATTCCAAAGTAGGGTTGAGGTACAGAGGTGGCAAGGTAAAGAGAAAGTGGTAGGAAAATTCATTCCAGGTAGAAGCTTATAGAATTAAATGAAGGGGGTGAGAAACATCTCTATTGGCTTCTTCGCTAAACTTCTTTGTCTTAATAGTTGCTAGAATTATACTATATATATTTACAAAAAGGAACAGGAAAATAAACTTCTAAAATCCTTTTCTGCGCATATGAGTGTGTGTGTATGTGTGTGTGTGTGTGTGTGTGTGTGTGTGTGTGTGTGTGTGTGAAATAGGGGTATTGCCTACTATCATTACATTCCTTTTCTCTGCTACCCAGGCATCAAAGACTGTGTTTAGACTCTGGCTGATTGGCTACAGAACTGTTGTGCCCGCCCTTCCATATAAACTGGTTCTTGCCACATCCTGGATGTCTGTTAACACAGGGGTGACCCTTTGGAAAATTATGTGAATATGCTCTGATACTTTCTAAAATAGTAATTCATAACTTCCATCAGCAAAGTGAATAATCTTCCCTCTAGGAACAAAGAAATAAAAACCATGAAAATAAAGACATAGACATAAAAAAATTTTCCACACAATTTCAGGGAATTTATGAACCTTCTGAATACCATGAACATGAAGTTAAAACTCTGGCACCTAGAAATTCAGTAATGTGGATCTTGGGCTAAGATATATTTGCATTAAGTGTGCCACCGAGGTCACAACAAATTGTTGAAATAACAGTTGGAGACTAATATGGGACCAATTGCTGTGTGATTTTTCCCTTTGTCCTCCTGTATCTGACCTTCCCAAATCATTGCAACTTGTCTCCTGGGGATGATATTTTATAGAAAGCATCCTTTTTGTATTGGCCTATACAAAGGAAATATATAGGAGATGTTTTATAAATTACATAAGTGTGTGTGTCATGTTGAGATATGAGACAAACAAATGAGTATGTCTACTATGTGAAAAAAAATTCTGGAAAATATCGTATGATCATCTCACTAGGGAAAGAAGATAAAAGAGTCGTAACATTTCAGTGATAGTTCGTACTTGCAGAATTTTACAAATAATCAGAATTTCTTTGTAGAACTACAGTTTTGACTTTACAAATTTCTTAATTTCCATGTGTTCATTACATTTTGTCATTATGTTGTATATTACATGAAACCGCTGTTCTCTCAACAGATCTAAGGAGGAATTAAATCTCTGCTTCAGATATAAAAGCTTGGAGATAAGTGGCACCTTAAGCACTATGGAACAAACCACAGAAAAATAGGGTCTCAATGGCAATCAAGTCATGTTGCAAGAGGGAGCATTAAGATTTCATCTGCCCCTGGATGCATACCTCACTGAATACTCCTGATTACTTTTCTGCAATAACTGGAAGAGTCCGAGCTTATGGAAACAGCTTTAAAAATTAACCTACCATAGTGACTGACATACCATGACCTATCTGTAAGAATGGCTTTGAAAAGTAAAACTGACAATACTAAGTGCTAAGAAGATACAAAGCAACTGGTTTGGTGAGATTGTAAAATGGTATAGCTACTTTGGAAAAGAGTTTGACAGTTTCTTGTAAAGTGACACATACACTTACCGTATGAGCCAGTAGTGCTATTTCTAAACATTTATAAATAAAAAGTACAAAAATGAGTAAATAAATAGGAAACCTATATTCATATAAAAGTTTTTATATAAATATTCATATTGGCTTTATTTGTAATGTGAAAAGCTGAAAGCAATCCAGATGCCCCTCAGTTGGAGGCTAGATCAACAAACTGTGTGAGGCATATCTGTACAATGGAATATTAGTCAGCAATAAGGAAAAATAAACTACTGATAAACCCAACGACATGAATGAATTTTAAATACATTATGCTAAGTGAAAGAAGCCAGACTCAAAAAGCTATGTATATGACTAATGGTGTTTTTGTGATATTCTTGCAAAAGCAAAATTATCAGAAATCTAGAAAAAAATTAGAGGTTGCAAATAGTAGGGGAGGAGGGAGGAGGGTTGACTATAAAAAGACAGTATGAAACTATTTTATATCTTGACTTGTTAAAAATATAGGGTATAGTTGCAGAACTATACACTAAAAAGGGTGACTTTAAGTATATATAAATTACACCTTAATAAAAATCTAATCATCTGTAACTCTCTCACATGACTGAAATAAATATTTCACCTCTACTCTGTCCTCTAAAAGGGAAAAGGAAAGGAGAGAGGGAGAGAAAGCTTTGCTGTTTTCTGGTTATAATGTTTCTTATATCTGGTTATAATATTCTTACAGATAGTTTGATATACATAAATTTTAATGCAGTTTTCAAAAAGTAACTCTTGGAGAACATTAATACTAAGAATAACATTTTAGAATTTTACAATACCTGTATCTTCATTAATTGCTACAGAGAAAAATCATGTGTTATGAAATTTTTTGCACAATATCTTTTAAGCAGGCATTTCAAACAATAAAAATCAGAGTGCAGGTATCACTATCAAATTATCTTTATCCTTAGAATGAGCCTACAGAAATTTTACTTTCAGCTTTTGTGAAGCACAAGAATCGATGGCAGCATTCACCATAATTTTATGCAGCGGCTCAAGACCACATGTTTTCTTAATTTTACAGCTTAAGAAACCTTAAGACCCTGGAGCTCAAGACTGTAAAACTACGAAAATAATAAAATACATATGAAACATAGGAGTTCTCTGTCCAAATCCCATACCTTTCCAACTGTACAAATTCTCTTCTTCTCCTTGTTATATATTAACTTAGAAAAGACAAAAAGCAAATGTACTTGGTTCAAATTTTGACATAATTTTTTTCTTTAAATAACTTTAATTATTTGCTTTTCCATCCTCTCCTATTATGCAGAAAGTTCCAGTAGCTAAATATTTACTCAGTCATTACATTGGTTATATTACATATATAAGGATAGATTTCTTTTTCTTGAAATGTGGCTTATTTTGTAAGATGTTTAATCTTTTACTCATCTCCCATTGCCATTCCTTTCAACAGCTATATTTTTATTACTTATCTAAAGGCTTTTAAAGTGACCTCTACCTCTATTCTTTGACTACTTATTTTGCTTTTGATTTCTTAATGAAATGAGTCTCATTAGTCCAACTGAACCTCTTCAAATGCATGGCCTTTCTCCATTCATAATTTTCTCTCTCTCCTGCTCCTTCTCTCCTAGTCACAACAGGAGACCTCATTCTCCTGCCCAAATCCAATCATTCCAATGGATTTCTTGATCCTCATCATTCCAGGTCCATTACTCCATTAATGATACCTCCTTGGTACTGTATCATTACTTCCCTTTACCTTCCTTCTGAGCTAAAATCATGCTCAAGAATCTCAGTGTTTAGAATAAGAAACAACAGCAAGAAAAAAGAAATCACCTTTCCTTTCTTCTTTCACTGTCTCCACCCATGTCTATGTCCTTTTTTCCACCTAAACCTCTATCCCAGTTTTCAAATTTGGTGGCATAGTAATACTATACAGGGATTTAATTTTTTAAGTTTCTTTTTTCTCCTACTTTTGTCTTATTATGGCATGCTTTCCTTATAGTAAGCTCTAGTCATTTATTGATACAAAATTTGTCTATAAAAGCAGTTAAACCCTCAAGTTCAAAATAATGATTTTATTAGGTCATATTGTCACATTGAAATTAGAGGACACAAAATTTTTTTTATAAACCCTAGCATCTTCAGAATTATGAATTTAGAGTGCAACAATCTTTGTCCTCTTGTGTTAAATGCAATGTGATGATGAATCCCCTGTGTGTCAGTGCTTCATATGAACTCATTGAGGATCTAGCTTGTCTTGGCCATATTTCATAAAACAAAATGCCAGATACTTGTTCATCCCTAGATGACGCATTTCTGCCAGGAGTCAGTTCTTGCCATGTCCTTTAGCTTAGGAATCCTTAATAGCGATAGCAGTCTCAACATTCCAGTACTGAGAATGAAGTGCCATGAAAATCAGTTTTATTTGCACTTCTGAATAACCTCAATAAGAAAGATAGTGTTACCAGAAATGTAGGGGAAAGATAGCTGAAGAAATAATAATAAAGAAATTTAAAAAATTTGCCAGGCTTTTGGCTTAATTTATCTCTGGAAATCAGTTATTTTGACCAGTGATCATTTTGTCCATATCAAAAACATATCCTATTGATCAATTTAATTTTATTTTGCTGTTGTAAGCACTGATTTTCCACATGAAGTGATCAAATGAGACCCGAACTGTTTCAATTTTGTAAGATATATCCCATCTCTAAAACTGTGCAATGTATGTTGGGATGGGATTTGATTAAACTAGCAATAGTGATTTATATGTATTGTGAGATGACATACTAGGAAGGAAGGTGCCAGGACAATGTTGAGCTATCTAGGGTGCTAGTTCACCTTTTGACTGCAGTGATATATAATCACTGTCTTCTCAATTTTAAAAGTTCACCAACATAGATATTCATAGATAACAGTAGCAATAACATTTATCAATTGATACCTATAAGCCAATTCTTATTTGAGAAGTATGTTGGAACCAAAGTAGCATCCACAATAGAAAGACAAAAATAGAACATGCTGAAAAGCCTGAGAAACACAAGACTCATCTCTTCTTTCAAGATTCAAATTTCCCTCAGGAAGAGGACATAGGAGGTCATTTCATTCTAGCTCCAAACCAAAACAGTAAGACTAAACCATCACGGATTTAAAAGGACTTATCTGACCTTGGAATGAGATGATTATATAGGAATTATCAGATACACTTCTTTAGTTTTCTGTATCCATGTGCATATCTTGATATATCTTCCTATAGAAATATGTAAATATACAGTTTTCTAGATCATACTAAATAATTTCATTTACTACAATTTAAATCAATTGAACTCACACTGGAGCATTTTTGTTTCTCACCTTTTTGGTGAGGTGTTCCAGCTGGATGCAAATAAAATGTGCCTTTCCATTCTTATAAGATATTATTGTCCATGCACACTGCTGTAACTTAGCAGTTAATGCCTAGAATCACCATTTTTTTTTACATGTGTATAGGTCTTATTTTTCCAACAAGAAAGTATATACCTTGGGAAGAATTTTCTGTGTTACTTTTCACCTAGCTGAGTATTAGCACATTGACTTTCACGTTGTACATATTCTATAATATTAATAATCGCTTGATTGAGTTCAGAGGATGGACTTGTTAAACTGTGTCATGTACTATTCATTTAACTTTTTCTTAGTGTAACATCCTTCCTAATTGATATACTCTGTCCATTGTCACTTGACTGGTTCCTCACTAAATAATCTGAGCCCCCAGTAAAATTTCTAATAAAGGCCAAATTGTTACATCAGAGGATAGTTCTACCTATTCAAGATCTTTAAGACTGAAGAATATACATTTCTAATAATGAAATTTCAGACCATAGGAAAAGCCAGTAAGGGCAGATGATAATTCCTTTCCATTGTAGAGCTGTAACTGCCTACCCAGCTATTTACAATAAATAGGGTTCGCTGTCTTTTTTCTTTTTCCCCTTTCCTCTTTCATGTCATCTCTAGGGGAGAAAGAAAGCATTTTTCTTCTTTTCAATTTATCATGATTTTAGACAACCAATTATAATGCGTCATAAATAGTGTGACCGGCAGTCTTTATCTGTGATACCTACTATTTGGAAGTAAATATTATATCCTATTTCCTCCATAAATTACAATTTAACAAAGCGTGATATTAAAAAAACAAGATTTCCCTCTGTACTTTAATGCCTTTCTCTTTGTTTTAGCAATGGTCTCCTAAGGTTTCATATCTCTTAGATGTTATTCATATAGAAATGTTTCTAAATTCCTTATTCCAGTGTAAAAGTTCTTCATAAAAAGAATTTAGGCCATATTTTGTAACTAAGTGGCAGAATCAGTTTGAGTTTTAATTTTTTTTGTAATCGAAATGTATCATTTATATTTATATTAAATAATTTGCAATACTTATTAAACTACTTAATTTAATAAAGTACTTAAGTGGCTTATGCACATTTAAAATAATTCAGCTACTTGAAGTATAAGAAAAATTATAATGATTTAAGAAAATTATTTTTAAAAATCTTAGCATATTGACAGCTCAGAGAAAATGTTACATTGACAAAATACCTTATTAATTATTAGAAACAAGAATTTTAGATTTATAATAATGTGATAATTTATATTATTCCAAATGAGTGATATCTACTAATTTTTCCTTTATGACTTTGCTTAAGTGAAATTTAGAAAGACTTATCCATTCTACTAATAAATTGGAATCTACTCAAGGGTGAAAAACAAAACAAACATTTGAAATGCAAAACATGAGTTTGAGTTCCCCACCTTGTGACTTTTTAGTTGAAATACAAATAATTTCTACATTTCGTCAACTGGTCTAGAACCTCAGAGGGCTATTATAAAACCAAATGAAGCTGTGAGTTATGTGTATTTTAAACTATAAATCTAAGGTCTCATTGGCTCCTATAAATTCCACAGTCATCACCATGGAGGCAAATACTGCATTGACATCTGATGGCT
Source organism: Manis javanica (assembly GCF_040802235.1). Classification (NCBI taxonomy): domain Eukaryota; kingdom Metazoa; phylum Chordata; class Mammalia; order Pholidota; family Manidae; genus Manis; species Manis javanica. The sequence goes on from NC_133168.1 coordinate 58,563,281, forward strand.
GCTGGTTTTAAGTGTATCCAGAGAGAGCAGTCTTGGTTGTCATGGAATTCCGTACTTTCATAGTGGTTCTGTGGGCAGGGGTATTGATACATCTTCAAACCGCTTCTAGGGTGATGCTTGCCCCACATGGAATAACGAGTAGAAGTGTACTGTAGATTTTAAGCGGAAACTGATGAAAAACTGCTTGCCTGGTAGGCTTCACTAAGGTATGCTTTTGGTAATGCCTAGATATAACTCTGGAGAAAGCATGATTCCAAATCTTTATTTCAAAATATCCAATGCATTAGTAAGAGGAAAAAAGTAAATTGACATATAGAGATTTGTTTGATCTGCCTTTGTTTTGTTTTAGGGCATACATGCAGAAAGTCATTGAAAGCTGTTTCTTTTGAGCTACATCAATTTAGGATTTGTTTTGGTTTTGATAGGCATGATGGCTTTAGTTTTGTTTTGCCAATTATGTTGAAAAGTGGACATAGAGTTTTCTTAGGAGTCACTGTGAGTAATACCATATTTTGGATTCTAAATTATCCACCCCAGTGATGAGAGATTTTCCGGAGTATTGACTGGATGGTCTTTGAAAGGAAGGATTAAGTGAAAGTGTTTTGTTTCTTTTTCTTCAGTACTAGTTCATCTTTCCTTTGTTTCCATCTTGCTTTGCATTTAATCATTTTCCAAGATTTCAGTTTTGCTCAATGGAAGATTATTCTGTAACTAAGCAATGTGTACAAATACTTGATGCCTGGAATAACTTTTCTTTAGAAGGAACAACAGAAGTTAGTATTTGACTTTTTACAAAATGTTTTATTTCTTCTGTATAAAGTGATTATGTATACCATCCATATGAAACATGGATTAGGTGTTTGAATACTTAGTGCCTCAGTTGTTTTAACAAACATGTGTTACTAAGTTTAAAAGTAAATTTTACTTTTCCAAACTAATTAGTGGGATTTCAGAATATATTGTTCACTCACATTTTATTTCTATGGTTTACCATTAATCTTATATCTCAGATAGTAACTCTGTGATCAAAGTAAGTTAGATATAAAAGGACATTTATACCTGGATTCTGCTCTACTTATGGATATTTATTTGTATTGTGAGAGAAGCATATTGTTTTTCATAAACATTAATGGGTTCAATAGTAGAGAACCTTATGACTATCTTGTCTCTAAAGCTTCAAAGAAATAGTTTAACATGTGAAATTCAGGGTGAATTTGTGGACTTACGTTTTGTTTAAATGGCTTTTTAAATGATTATAACTAGCATTTTTTGAATGTTTATTATGTAAATCTTCAATATGTGTTGTTCTTTTAATCTTAATAACACCAGTGATGGGGGTGTGTTTATTATCTCTATTTGATAGGTAAAGAAACTGCAGCTTAGAGAGATATGGTAACTTTCTAAATTCATCCAAGATACATGGCCATTAAATAATCTATTAACCTTTATTTGAACCCAGAGAGCCTGCTCTTGCCCGGTGCTCTATGCCTCCTTTCTTGAACTCTTCTAAGGCTCTTTGGAGTACTATTAAGCCCATAAAAATTAAATATAATTAACATTCAATTATGTATATGCTAATATATGGGAATATTACTGTATATAAAAGCAAAACAAATAGAGGAGTTAAAATATTTTGATTTTGGAAGATAAAACTGTTATTTGTTACCTTTGGATTTAGGTTTATTTTTTGTTTTTGACCAATAAAAATAATTCATATTCCATCAGCACTCACAGATGAATGTAAATAGGCTGAGCATATGAAGAGGAATGAAGAGGTCAGACAATGGCTAGCTTCACTGTAGGATACCCACAAGCACAGTAACAAAAATGTATCTATGGGTTGTTTTTATTAACCATAATGTACATGTAATGAAATGTTTCTCCAATTATAAAATACAGGAGAGTCAAACATTCTCAGAAAGGACTTTTTAATTATTAAACTCGGCACAAATTTGAGAGGAATTTGACATTATGAGATTATGTTAATTCATAAATGAATGATCAACTTGCAAATGCAGAAAACCCAGTTCAGAAAAGCAAACATTCTTGGTTTGTATTCAAGAGGAGACACTGAGTCAAAGAGATAAAATATTAGTAGATAACTAGAAAGTCTGGATTGTGGGCATAAGACTGACTCATTAGATGTTTCCCTATCTGATGATTTTCTCTGATTCCATGCTCAGCAAGTAGCTTTGAGTTTAATACTAATTTCTCAGTTGCCTTAAAATGAAGGAACAATGTGCCCTGAAGAAAAGTTAATAGGACTCTGATCATTTAATAACCTGTCTTCTATAAATAAGTACATTTGACCCTTGGATTTATATATCAATCCCTAATAAGAGTGGCTAAGATGAATTCTTTTTCACTAGGTCCAACACCCTCTGGACATTAATTAGAAATACATTTGTAGACTGACAAGGCAGAGTCCAAGATACTGGAATATTGCAAATTCACTCTGGACAGTGATTTCCCAGCTCCTTCTGGCATATTTCTTCTGTCTCTCAGCTGTGACTCTGAAATGGTATGTTCTAACAGCTCTGAAGCAAATCATAAGTAATTTGTTATTAATAATAAAGTGTTGAAGTTTTGTGAATTATTTGGATTTTACAAATTACATTTAATCCAGCACTACTCATAGAAAAACACCACTCTTACTTGTGTTTCTTCATTTCAGAATAACCTCTTTTGAGTTGGAAAGAAATCTGTGGAATCACAAACTATCTAATGTTTTGGGCACTGTACATAAACCTTGCTGTATGACTGGGAGTATGTCTTTAAAAAGTACTGGGGCAGAATACAAATTAAAATTGCTATTCTAAGCCTTTATTGGCTTTTCGCTCAGAAAGAAGTCTGCATATAACCTAAAGATAGTGTATTTGATATTGGGTCTTCTGAGTATATTTGATAGAGGGCAGGTTTTGTGGGTGAGACAGTCTTGCACAGGTAATGTCTGCCTGCTGCAATAGCTTTTTCCTCTCTCATTAGTTGGTTTGCTTCTGTTTATGTTCTAATCACATCACAGATTCTTTCATGATTCCTCAAGGTGGTATAGATAATGTACCAAAAGATTCTGAAAGCAAGAATAAATAAATTTCTCATCCATTATGAAGTCTTCATTAACTTCCCCTAAGACTCTATAACGTGTTTTCTCTTCTTCTTTTGCCACCAACCACATGTTGTGTTGCAAATCAGCTATTTGTGAAATTATTTCATCTGTACATTGACCTGTAGGTTCCTTAGGAACAGAGACTATATTATTTGTATTGCTTCACAGTGTCTTACATAGAGTTTTTCACATAGTAAACACACAGTCAAATCCTTTGAGTGAATGGTATCATTCATATTAATTTAATTCAACATAACTATTAAAGCCTGAGAAAATCTAGTGTAGCTATTTTTAATTTTTCTAATAAATAACCAGACTTTCTAAGAAAACACATTTTCATTTGCTTATTGTATTAATTTGATAGGCTACCTTTCTTAACATTGTTAAAGTAATGCTTTGAAACACACTTGAAATAATTAATACTTAATTTTTAACTGAATATATTAAAATATATGTTAAACCTAATTTAAAATATCCAAAAGACAGGCATAGTGATAATACACAGATAACTACATTTTTTAGACCAAATTTTAATTTATTTTATTTTAAAATTCAGGAATTTCAGAAAATTTTAGCTAGCCAATATCTTCAGCTGTTTCTCTTTTGGATATTTTTACTTGGATTGATACTAAACAACCAAACAAACTATATTTAATTATAAAGTAATATGAAGAGAAGAAAACTGGTACAGACTTTGTGGAAAATGGTTTCTTAAAACATTAAAAAATAAAGCCACTATATAATCCAGCAATCCCACTTGTAGGTATATATCCAGAAGAAATGAAATTAGTATCCTGGAGAGATTTTTGAACTCCCATCTTCACTGCAGCATTGTTAACAGCCAAGACATGGAAACAACCCAAGAGTCTATCAACTGATGAGGGGATAAAGAAAAGTTGTGTGTGTGTGTGTGTGTGTGTGTGTGTGTGTGTGTGTATGTGTGTGTGTGCATGAAATGGAATATTGCTCAGCCATAAAAAGGAAGGAAATCCTGCCATTTGCAACAAGATGGATGAGTTTGAGGGCATTATGGTAAGTGAAATAAGTCAGAGAAAGACAAATACTGTGGGATCTCACTTATATGTGCAGTCTAAAAATGTCCAACTCACAGAAACAACATTGGTGGTTGCCAACAGATGGAGAATGGGGAAAATGGAGAGATGTCATCAAAATACACAAACTTCCAGTTATAAGATGAATAAGTCCAGGGATCTATGTATGCCTTATGGCTATAGTTAACAACACTGTATCATTACTTGAAAGCTGCTGAAAGAGTAGATTTTACATGTTCTCACCACACACACACACACACACACACACACACACACAAACTATAATTACATGAGGCGATGTATGTGTTAACTAACCTTATTGTGGTAATCATTTCATAATATACACATATATCAAATCATCACACTGTACATCTTAAGCTTACACACCATTATATGTCAATTATATCCATAAAACTGGGTAAAATGAAAAGAGATTTAAACTAGCAATAGAGCACTTGACTTAATCTTTATTTCATAATTTACTAGCTGTGTGATTTTGAGCAGCTTAGAATTTCTGAGAATTACTATTTTTCTAATATGGGTGGATTGTAAACCAAAAGCCTGTGGTTATACAAAGTGTAGATTTTGGTCAGGGAGGAAAAATAATTGTCTGTGATACTAGCCCCAGTCTTCTGCTGATGAATATAATAATGAATTAGAATAAGGTGCAGAAAACAAAGTACATGTTTTGCAAAGTAATTGATTTTAATTTTAAATGGAAAGGACATAATCATTAAGATGTTTTATTCTAAAAATTATGTAATTAATCTTTTGAACTTAGAATGCAACACCCATATATAACACTGATTACAGAAGACATTTTTGCAAATTCAGATTCTTCTAACACAGATTTCTCTATGAACTTAGATGGAATGAACTTTTCTTAATGATTGTTAGCTCTACATACCTCTTATTTAGTGGAAGAAATTGCCTATCAAGAGTTTATGTAACATGAATGTACAACAAATAATATTCTCCTTAATTTCCATTATTAGTTTCACATCACCAGAAATAGGTTTATCTATTCTTCTAATAAGTGTTACTCGAACAATTACATATCCATATGCAAAAAAAAATGAACTTTATTTCATGCTTTGCACCATATACAAAGATAAACTACAACTAATCATGACCCTAAATGTAAAACTTAAAATTATAAAACTTCTGGAAGTAAAAATATGATCTCAGGTTAGGCAATGATTTCTCAGATATGGTACCAAAAGTATGAACCACAAAAGAACAAATTACAAGCCTGACGTCATTAAAATTAAAAATTTCTGCTATTTGAAAGATATTATTAAGAGAATATAGAGAGAAATCACAGACTGGGAGAATATATTTACAAATTATAAATCTGATAAAAGGATATCTCAAATTCAATAATAAGAAAACTAATAAGTGGGTAAAAATACTTAAACAGACATTCCACTAAAGAAGATATACAGATGGCAAATGCACACATAATAAAGTGCTCAACATCATTAGGAAATGGAAATTAAATCTACAAAGAGACCCAGCTAAACATCTATTACAATGGTTATAGGTTAAAAGATCTCCCATTACAAGTTATTAGAGCTCTCCAATTTTCTCATGAGAATGAAATTGATAAAACTAGTTTGAAAGCAGTTTGACAGCCTCTTATAAAGTTAAACGAACACCTGCCATATGATCCAGCCATTCCTCTTCTCCATATTTACTCAAGACACTTGAAAGTTTAGATCCATACACATACGTGTACACCAATATTCATAGCAACTTTATTTGTAATAGCTGGTAATTTATTTGTAATTTGTAAAACTGGACACAACCCAAATGTCTGTCAGCAAGTGAAGGGTTACAAAAACTGCTTTATGTTCCTATGACAGAATACTACTCACCTACAAATACAAAAAAATTTGACCTTCATTTCAACATTGAGGAAACTCAAAATAATTATGCTGAGTGAAAGAAGACAGGCAAAAATGACTATATACCGGGTGATTCAATTTACATAAAATTAATGTATAAGGATAGAAAGCAGATCAGTGGTTGCTTAGGGATGGGCTGGGGGGTAATGAGAGGCAGGAATTCTAAAAGGGCAAGAGGAAAGTTTAAGCAGCGATGAACATGTCCATTAACCAGATTATGGTTATGGTTTCATTAACGTGCACATATGTCAAGCCTTATCAAATTGTTTACTTTAAGTACAATTTTCATAGGTCAATTGCACCTCAATAAAGCTGTTAAAACTTTTATAAAATGAATTTTAAAACATAATAAATTATACAGAATTATTCACATATTTGAGTTCATTTTGATATCACCTTGTGCCCTTCTTCACTAGACATAGTATCAGAACCTGAAACAAAACAAAATGTAGTCCCTCACTTTGAGGAGCTCAAAACAGAGGAACACTTCCATTTTGGGCAGCATAGAAAGCTACAGTCTTTAAAAATATTCTTATTCTACAATACAAACACATTCTAGATAATGTTTTAATTACTCGCTGAGATAGGAACAATGTACTGTCACTCTATACAGACCAAAATAACACAGAAAAAGATAAATGAAGAGACAGATGAAAGTAGAACCATGAACTATAGATGACTTTGAAAGCATGAGACACTGAAGACCAAGCTTTGCAGTTCATGCAAAACTGAGACTCTGAGCCTGAAAGTCATCCTGGACCCCAGATGGGACTTTCCCCTATTTTGAAATGATGGTCTGGTAGGGAGAAAACCACTGGTCAAAATGTAGATTCCACCAGGAAATTTACTATTTCCAAATATGCTACAAAGGAAAATATTTTTAATACTCTTTACAGACAACTTGTAGTCATTAACCTGCTTTCATATAAGTTTGTTGTTCAAATTTACAATGACCGTTTAGTCGGGGAAACCTCAAGCTGAGATAAACATCAAACTGCATGGTGTGAGGCTGGGGACACAATCTGCCATTAAATAGATGCCAGCACAAATACTGTCTGGTGGAAATCATATTAAATTTGGGGTCTACAGATTCCTCCAGTTGCTTTCCACCTGATACATGTTCTCAATTAGAAAGGATTACCATAATGAAATTATCAGATAAACCATAAAGAACTATTTTTTAAGTGTGTAAAAAATAAAAAATAATAAAAAATAAGTAGGCACTAGAGACTGTCTAAAATGACCGGGTAGATTTTTTTTAAAGAAAAAAATATAGATGTTAAGTGTAAAATCTACAATTCTTAAGTTACAAAAATTCAATGAGTGTAGTATAAATTAGGTACACCTAAAAAAAGGAATAGTAAACTGAAAGTTAAAATGGAAAACATATCAAAAGAAATGAATACAGAGAAACAAGATGGAAAATATGAAAAGGACAGAAAAGACAGAAAGGTCATATTGACAAAATTTGTCATATATCAAATTGGAAATCCAGAAAAAAAAATGGAGAGAATGGGGAAGAGCCAATATTCATCATAATTGCTAGGAATATTGTATAACAAATAGAAATACAGACCAAGTATATTAAGCATTATTTAACCAAGCAGTAAAAGCTAAACGAAATTCATATGTAAATACATGGAGGTGAAACTCTGAAATACGACATAGAACAGGGAGGTTAAAAAAAGATGACATAGGGAGAGAAGGGGCATATTATATAAAAAAGAAACAACAATTTGAGTGATAGCAGACTTTTCAACAGCTATGAGCCAGGGTAGCAAGGTTCAGATTCCAATGTTTCCCCCAAAATGAATTGCTAGACAAGTTTGTAACCTAAATAATCTGTCTTCCAGAAACTAGAACAGAATGCAATCATTTAAAAATAAGCACAGCTTCAGAGATCTGAATAGAAGGGAGAAGTAGGGAGTGACATAGCATGCAGTAGTTAACCCTCTATGAGTAAGGAAGGATCCTAACATACTTTAATTGGTAATGCTTTCTCTTTTATATAAATTCTGGGACAAGCCTGCCTGGAGTTGGAGAATTTAATTTTTATCTGTTTGATCCTGACTAAATTATTTAAACTTTAGGATATTTTAGACTCTATCTGTAAAACTAGAATAATAATATCTATTGCATAGGATTTATATAAGAATCGAATGAATGAATGTACACAAAGAGCTTAGAATAATGCTTGGCATATAGTCAGAACTATGAAAGTATATCTATTGTTGCTATTGCTATTAATGCTAAAAATTTCCAAAGAAAATTTACAGAGGAAAACCTTTCCAACTACTTTTATGAGGCTACTTTGGTACCAGAAGCAGATAAAAAAAAGTATGAGAAAGGAAAATTATAGGCCAATCATACTCACAAAGATTAAGAAATCTTAAATAATAAAAACATGATAAAATTTTTGGAAAATTAAAGCTCCCCATATATAAAAAATATAATTTATATAACGACCAAGTAGAATGTGTTCCATTAATACAAAGATGCTTTAGCATCTGTTAATTCAGTTCCTATATTTATGTAGATTAAAAGATGAAAATGCATATGATCATCTCCAGTGATGAAAAAAATCTAATGAGATAGTGGAATACTCCTTCATGCAAAAAAAATGTTTTGAAAAATAGAAAAGGACAGAACTTCCTTAACTAAAGGAAGGCTTTTAATAAAAAATATCTAGCAATTCATCACAGATAGTGGTGAATTCTTAAAAGTAATGTTTACTGTCAAGATCAAGACAAAGCATCTAGTATCACTGATTCTAATCTATCACTGCAAAATAAAAAGAGCAAACAAAGAAATAAAAAAGAGTTATTATGATCAGTACTGCCACAATGATGATTCTAAGGTGCATGTCACATGTAATATGAATGATGCCTCTGGAAAATAGTCCTGATTTTAATATAGAAATTGAAAGAATGAGGTAAAATTACCATCATTCACAGACCCGTAATTATCTATATGACAATCCAAGCCATCCTCCCAAACTGGTAGAACTCATAATAGACTTTAGCCAAATCAACATGGAAAAATAAATAGCATTAAAATAATAATAATAATAATAATAATGATAAATAAAAAGCATTCACACCTGAAACAATAATTAGAAAATTTTAAATAGTAAAAATAACAAATATCCCATCAAATAAAATAATAGGTTTCTTCAGAATATTTGTGCCTCCAAATGCAAAATCATTTCAAAATAAAACTTTATAGAAAGATATTTATTAAATGAAAAGATAAGCCATACTTGCAGATGGGAAGTCTCAATACCATAGATATATCATTTCTCCTTAGCTTGATGTATATATTTAATACAATTATTTAAAAATTTTCCAGCAGTGCTCTTTTTTTGAATAGTGATAACTTAGTCCTGAAATTCATAAGAAAACAGTGAAGATAATTTTGAAAAATAGATATTTGTACTACCAGATAGCAAAACTTATGATAAATATACAGTAGTATTAGTAAAACATTAGTAAAACATTAGTAAAACATTAGTAGTATTAGTAAAAACATTCACACATACATATATACAGAAGTTATATATAAACATATATAAATGTTTGCATATATCTATACTATAACATACACAAGTGAATACACATCATGATATACACACATGCATATATGTGTATGCACATATAATGTGTGTATATATCTACATCTATATGTACTGTAATAATATATATATACATCTCTCATGTATGTGTATGTATACATATATATATAGAGAGAGAGAGAGACTGAGAGACCAAAGAGGCAGAATAGAAAGCCTATGAAACACAAAAACAAATTATATATAAATTAATGCCTAATTTTTAAATCAAACCTAAAATATAATTTAGTATGAAATGTGTTAGAATAATTACACAACTTCAGAGTAATGAAAGATGTGTAATCCATAAAAAAGAGACTCATATTCACTGGTTTTAATTTTATCTGATCCCAGAAAAAACATCACAAACTTAAAATACAGAGAAGAGACTTGCATTCATCTCATTCTCAAAGGATTTGTAATAAAATGTATAAAGATTCCCAGTAACCAATGAGTGATAAATAATAATCTAATAATAATAAAGTACAACTACATGAATAGGTAATTTGCCAAAAAAAGAATGCAAGAATAGAGAAAAATAATGAAAAGATCCACATTAATAGTCAAAGACATTGATTTTGGTAGTTTTCAAATATGATTACAACATTTTTGGACATTGCCTCCATCCAGATTTTGAGTCTATGTCCCCTGCCCTTGAAACTATGTCCCCTGACCTTGAAACTGGGTAGACCTGTGATAAGTACTGATGTTCTGTTACTTCCAAACCTACGTCATGAAAGGCCACACAGATTCACCTTTCCTTGGTCACTGGAATACTTCCTCTTGGGGCCTTGAGTTCCCGCTCCGACTTCTCCGATGTGTATCATGATGTGTATTCACTTGTGTATGTTATAGTATAGCTGTGTTGTTCGAAGCTTGTAGAAGCTGCTTGTAGGTGTTCTGCACTTCAAGCTCTGCTGATTTATCTGAGGTCACAGATGTTAGGGTGGAAGCACAATCTGTTCCTTTCGGGCCCTGTCTGAATTTTTGATCCGTGGGAACTTAAACATACTAAAATAGTGTTCTCTTATGCCATTAAGTTTTGGGGTAGTTTGTTATACAGCAAAGAAATAATGAAAATGCAATGTCAATAAGATACTTTAATAAATCACGTATTACACAAAATAAAACATCTCACCTAAAAATGTCAATAATATAGAACTCTTATGTACTCCCAGAGGAAGTACTACTCTGTGTAGAATAATTAACATCTAAAAAATTAAGTAAGTATTTAGCCAATGAGCCAACAATGGTATTAGAACTGCAACATACAGGAGGAGTGCGGCTCCGGGAGGAAGGGGGTTTCCCAGCCCAGGCCAAGTTCCTTATGAATCCATTGGGACTGAAGGAAGACAAGGGAAAGGGTAGGTTGGTGATTCAAGGTTTATTTTTCAAGTCTCAGCCTCTGTCCTGGTGAACCCGGGCTGCTTGGCGCTCTCTCTCCTGGTGGGCTCCCAAGTCCTCCCTCCCAAGCTGCAGTGCACTCTCTTATCCCTGCCCCTTCCAGGAGGAACTGCGTGGGCGGATCCCTGGTGAATGGGGAGCCCCTGACCAATTACATACCAGGAACAGAGGGGAGGAGAGAATAGCTCCTACTCTCCACCCCTTACCCTGGACCAGGCAGTCTGGAGACAGAACTGTGGCTATGCCACAGTAAACATCACATTGATGTGCAAACAAGCCCTTATATGCATATCACTATCAAGGCCAGGCCAGCATTCTGATTGGGTTGAAAACTACCATTTACCTAACAAGGACAATTGGAGGTAATTACCCATTGCAGCATAGATTTGAATAGTGAAAATCTGGAAGCAGTCAATAGGAAGAACTTACAGATAAATTTTGCTTTATTTATAGAGTAAATATATGACTGGTATGAATATATATATATTTGTCTGGTATGCAGAGGATAAATAAATGTTTGCCACTCAATATTTATTGAATAAATGTATGGATTAATACAATATTATAATCCATTAAAATTATTAAGTAATCTTTATGTATCAGCAATTATGATTCTCAAAAAAGCAGGTACCATAAAATATTAATTGTATGAATCCATTTAGAGAAAAATAACATAAATCACAACTTTATTTCATTTAGAGATACACATATATGTAATGAGATGTAAAAGCATGGGTAGAAAAGAATTCATGCCAACCACACAATAATCATTGCCTTTCATCAATGATAGAATTGATAGAATAAATAAGTGGTATAAAACCCCTAACCTTTTATCTAATACAAGATGTGCCAACTTGGCTGGGCCATGGAGTGCCCAGATATTTGGCTAGATCTTTTTCCAGGTGTGTCTGTGAGGGCATCTCTGGATAAGATTAATATTTGAATTAGTAGTTTGAGTAAAACACATTGCCTTCCCTCATTGGTCCCTCGGAGGCCTTGAGAGAACAAAAAGACTTAGTAGGGAAGAATTCCCTCTCATTGCTTGATGGTCTTTGGTCAGGACCATCAGTTTTCTCTTGTCTTTAGAATCTGACTTGGACTAGAATTTACACCATTGGCTATCCGGCTTCTCAGGCCTTTGGGCCAGGATTGGATCCATACCATGGGCATTCCTGGATTGTCAGCTTGATGATCACAGACCTTAGGATTTCTTAGCCTCCATAACCACATGAGCCAATTCCTTATAATAAATCTCTCTCTCTTCCCTACCTATTTCTTTATCTATCATTTATACATCCATCCATCCACCTATCTACCTACCTACCTACTTACCTATCTAATTATCCTATTGATTTCATTTCTCTGGAGAACTCAGACCAATACAAGTCTAAAACAAAAATAGCAAAATATCGAAAATCAGGTGGTCTCATTTTAGGTGCATGAGTATTATATTTCTCTCTTTACTTTTCCTTACATTTTAAAATTTATCACAATATACTTTTAAAACTTTAAATTACAAATATGTGTGGTATGATTAGTGTTATGATAGAAGTATATGTAGAAATGTTATACATCATGGAGTCAATTCTAGGCAAAGGGTCCTGGGTGTGCAAAGCTACAGCATGTTGATGCCTGGGCCATTTGGCTTCTGGAGGCTGCATAGCATCCTCTAGCTCTTGCACAGCCACCACGTCTGCATTTCAGAAAGGTCATTCTGGCAGGACAGTTTGTACAATAACAGGCAAAATTAAATGTTAGGTGGTAATCACAGACACTAGAATTGAGCTAATGTAAAAGATGGAGAGATGGAAAGAAAAAGAACTAATTAAAGAGAGACAATTTGGTGATCCAATGATGTGGCAAGATAAGGAGCCTGTGAAGATTACCTGGCTCTTTGCTTAGATTCAAGACGAATATGATTGTCTTTAGCAGTATATGGTATGTAAGGGAAAAGTTAAGTTTGGAGTAATGATGATAAGCCCAGTTTTTAGACCTGTCAAGTTTGCTTCTTCTTGGGACAGTTAGGAGGTTTCCTGTGATTTGAAGAGGAATCCAAACAAGCAAAGTGGCTGTAGTGCTTGGGAGACATCTGGGAGGGAGATTTTAGGAATGTCTCTGTCCAGGGTAGAATAGAGTGATGGTGATTTCAAAGAGTCTGTATGACTTACATGGTGCTTCACAACTTAACTCAAACTAATTCAAGCCTTACAATTTAATTCAAACTAATTTTGGTTGAGAATATATTTTATACCACTATACTTGCTCTGAGCTATGGTAGAAGCAAAGGCCTAGATTGTATCTCTTCAACTCCATTTTCAAGATGTGTCAAATTCTCTGCAGTGCTAATAATGCTCTGTCTTACTTCTGGAAAATCATATACGTCACTTGCCCCCTCATTTGCCCTCCCAGGAACACCTTTTCCATCTCTGGTCTTGCCCTTCCTAACCTCAGACCTGGCTGTGGGGGTCACCTCCACCCAGAAGACTCCCTCTGACTCATTTTCCTCCCCACTAAGATCAGTGAGGTAGTTCCTCAATAAGAAGGAAGGTGTCTTTTTTTGCTAGTGTGACCCCTGTACCCGGTATGGTGCCTGATAGCATTTAATAAATATTTGTTAAATATTAGATGTGAATTTGAGATATAGGTCATGCATGCCAGGGGCTTATAATCAAATGCTGGTACAGTATGGTTTGCTGGGAATTATTCTGTTGCTTTATGCGTACGTCTCTTCCCAGTTAAATACAGAAAAAACCCTCAAGGTCGAAGACTGTATCTTTTCTTTTTTGCAGTTGCCCACCTTGCCTGACACAGTGTTCAGATCATTTTATAGCATTGACTTGAGCAATATTTTAGTCAACAAATGAGACTACTTTGCACTCTGTGCCCATGTTAAATATTCTACTGCAAACCTAATGATTTGTTTATTTAACTGGGGACTGATTTCCCCACTAGGGCCTATTAGTACCTCAAAATTGGCTTTGTAAACCTGGTAAAACCTGATGATTGTCAGCTATGAGTAATTTGTTAGATCATTTATATAAAATTTAAATGGAGGAACAGCACTCTTCAAGTTAATGGTTTTATCTGGTTATAATTTTAGAAAGAGGGTAAAAGTTACCAACATGATTTCCCAAATTCTTGTGGTTGAAAGAGAGCTTTTGAACAAATCATTTCCTTAATTTTGGTATTATTTTAAGTGCATTTTAGTTAAATAAATAAGACTTGCTTTATCTGAAATGCCTGTGGATCTTGAATTTTAAAACCTGTAGAAATTTATTTCTAAATATTTATTGTTTATTGTTAGAGCTAGGGATGCTTTGGCTTCTTGATTTATGTATTTTTTCTGATGTATGCCTCTGTGCCTGAGAAAGAGATGGGGAGAAAGCAGAGTGAGAGAAAAAGAAACAGAACATTTGACTAATGACCTTTTAAGTGGATCAAAACAACAATCTATTTATATCCTCTGGGAAATGTTCATCCCTTTGAAGGCTTCTCACAGTCTATTTATCCTATGTGGCCTTTTTAGGTGTTCTGTTTTAATACTGATCTAAATAAAGTAAATGTTGCACAGGATCAAATTTATAGTCTAGCTAAATGAGAAATCCATTAGGCTGGAAACTCTTAGGAAGTTGTATTGCTGTGGCATTGATTTCTCTTTTCTGGTGTCAGCCTTGCCTTGTATCCACTGAGCACAGCGTCCTGTCCGTCTGTCCATTTGCTCGCCTCTCCTCACCTCATGGAGAGCCCCAGGTGACCCCTGAAGCACATTTCCATTAGAACCATTTCTTGGATGGTGAAAGCCTCAGCGTGACTCCAGGTGTCCTGAAGATTCCCGTGTACTCCCCATTTCCATCATTAATAGAACTCCTATAGTTATAGAACATAAAAAACTGAAGCAAAATGTAATCAATATTAGTAAACAGTGCTGAGATTGCATTACATCATCATCTTAGACTTTGTGTTAGGAAAGTTGAGATCAAATCAACAAAATCAAGCTGCTTTCCTTTTTTAAATTCACTCACAAGGACCATCTTGGTCTCTGCCATTGTCAGAAAGACAAAAAAATAAAAAGACCTTTTATTTTTCAAACAGCGTCCTTGAAAAGAAGAGCTACTAGGGCAGCCTGTCAGCAGTTTTATCTCAACAGGCCACTATTTTTGAGGATTCAGACATGTGTTGGAGCGGAAGAAAAGATTTTTCTTTGGGGAGGTGAGGCAATAACAGATTTGTTAAGTTTTGGTCTATTCATGTATTTGCTCACAGTGATCTTGAAGAACTTTAGCTTGAATAGGCCCCAAAGAAGCAGGGAAATGATACAAGAAGAATTATACGAGCATAGTGCCATATGTTTTATCTTTCAAACCAGAACAGTTCAGAAAATAAAGGTGCATGCCAGAGCACCTTAAAAATTATGCCAGTGCAAAAGCATAAGCCAGGACCATTAGCATGCCTGGAAAACTGGGACCTATGGCCACTTTAATTATGAGGGGAGGGCAATAAAAAATGGAATGCTAATAGAATCTATTAGAACCAAAGGACTAGGATTTACTTTGGCAAACAGTGATATTTATTTGACAAATCTGATGAATAAATAGAAAGCCAACCTCCTATATTAATGTGGAAGGTGACTAATTTGATTGGAGTTATTAAGACCATTAAAACTGATTGCTTTAAGATTTGTTGTTATTCTGTTAGATTAAAAGATAAATCAATGTCAGCTTTTTACTGGGACCCTCCCAACTAAATCAATCAATGACTAACTTACTGTGTGCCTTCTGTTTCCAGTCGCTTTGGTTTCATTTTCACAGGCTGATGTTTGCCCTTGAAAAGTTCTATTAGTTGTTTTATATAGAACGTGAACTACGTACTTCTTCCTCATATGATAGCTGTTGAAAATTTTCACTAAAAAATGTGCAGTTACTTTCTTGGGGAAATTGAGGCCTTGCACATGTTTAAGGCACTTAGAAGAAATGTGTGCATGATTTACAGAAAACAGAGCATGACCTTCCCTGAACAGATTAGCAGTGCTATTCTTCAGAATGGCAGTTTACTGTCGATTCACTCACACTGAATGATTTTATAGATATGTATGGGGCTCAATACAAATACATAACATGAAAAAATAATGGGACTGAAATAAAATTTTAATGAAACATTCAGTGTACTAGTATAAGAAAATCCAAATTATTTTCCCCGAACCCCGTTTTCCAGTCATTACAAAACAGTGTATAGAAATTTAAGAGTGACATGTAGGAAATTATTTCATTTTTAGTTTTAATATTAAAATATCTTTTATTTCTACTTAATAGATATGTCAACACACCATAAACTGATACCGCCTTAAAATGGAGTAGAATTTAATTTACTTAACGACAATTGAAACTAAATATTGGTAGAGAGACAGATCGGTGTTTTTAATTTTTCTGATAAATTTTGTTTCTCTTCCTGTGACCTAGAACTTTGAACAAGAGGGTGATATGAAGTCATTTGGAAATCAATTCTAACTTCCCAGTTTGGCCACTTTTGCAGTCACGGAAAGCACTTTGAAGTAGTATAAAGTTACAATTCTTTTTTATTTCCATCTTGCAGTGTCTGGCTCTTTCAAATCAAGTCAGATAGGTTTAGAATATCTGGGTTATCAAACTTTTAAAAGGAGATGCATACGGACTTCCCAACACAGCAATAAAAGCCTTCCACATGGATGGTGAGCTTGTGTACCAAAAATAATTGCTGATGTGGTAATTGCTGTTGGTATTATGGTAAATTCCTAGAGGGCAGGGACTGGCTCTGTTTGTGCCTATCTCCTGATTCTATGTTGAACAACGTCAGTGAGCATTTTGTAAATGGAATGTAATATGTAAAACCCAAATTTTAATAACTCTCAAGTTAAGAGAATCTTCTTGTAATTGTATAATTTTGCTTGTCTCCTTTGGTTAAAAAGCAGAATTGTGTGAGGATCCTCCTTTCAAGGAAATTCTTCAGAAAGCCATGCTAAATCTGTTTTTCCCTACCTCTTTCCCCACCTAATATTTAACTTACCACAGCTTCATGCTCATGGAGACGTTGAATAAATATTTCTGGTCAATAGTCACAAACAAAGTATTTTAAAGTCAACTTGTTTCTCTTCCAGCACTGTTCACAGTCCTATTTCCTTTAATATGGAGTTAATTTTCAGGTTGGATTTTGTTTCAGGAAATCCTTATTGTGTGAATCTCAACTTATTTCCATGTAAGTACAAATAAAGAAATACTGTTAATGTTGGAAGAACTATTCCTAGAAAAAAACCCGAGAGGTAGGCAGTCTCCTTTTGTGTCCTACGTACACATCCTTCGGAGCACTTTCCTCTCCATCCCAAGGAAGCCACTATTTCCTCATTGCTGAGCCTCCTTCCTATAGCAGCAAGGAATGCAGGAAATGCATCTTGGAGTTTTCTAACTGATGTTTTGTATTTTAAACAAAATCATGGAGTTGTGATTTTAAGACAAGAATGCTCTTTAACCATGCATATGGATGACCTGCAAATGAAAACATGACTGTCTCTTAAAATAACAAAACTATTCCGACAAACAGACAAGCTGACCTTTGAAGAAGGCACAGTTAATATGATCATCTTTTATTTAAAACCTTTCACAATGACCATCTGTATCTGTAATAAGAAAGCAAAGGGTAGGCCAAGGCCATATTTTAAATTTTCATTTTTAACCTAAGGCTATTAAAGCAAAATGAAATTTAGAACATGATCCAATTTTGTTTCAATATTCATAGATGAGGACAATTTATCTTTTAAACTAATTCAATCCAGTTTTTCCCTGTTTGAGTGAAAGAGATGCTGTAAATGTTTGTGAATTAATAGCGTAAGGATACAGAAGAGAAGAGAAAGTTGGAGCTGCTGTTGCAGTAAAGGAGATTTTCCTACATCACCTGCCTGATCTTTCTCTTTGCAACGTCCGTAAAGAGAAGCAGTGGAAGCATGCGCTGGGCTCTCCTTATCTCATCTAGGGCATGGTCCCACTGTTTTTCTTGGGATCCCGAAGAATGGAGTGTAGTGTTGTGACAGCAGTGCAATGAAGAATATTGCTTCTAAGAAAACAATGGATTTTTTTTTAATGTGGAATGAAAATCATTCCAAAATTGAAAGGCATGAAGCCATTTTACTCCTAGAGAAGAACTCCAAGAAGTAGGACAGAAAGAAACAATAGTGAGTGGTAATCCTTTTCAAATCACTCTGCTCAAAATATTTCAAATAGTTAAATCCAAAGATAATGCCTAAAAAGGTAATTACAAATAAGGGGAGAAAAAAATATTCATGTCAGACAACACACCACCAAAATCACCAGAGGAAAATAATCAAGCCTTCTGTCCTTGATAGCAATAACATACTGACTTTAAACTGTCCTAAAGCTCAGTGAAGAATGTGTGAGGCTTATTTCTATAAGCAAAGAGAGGAGTCTCCTTTCTTCATTTGTCTGGCTTTTTGATATTTTTTTTGATGTGTCTCCTGTGAGCATCCTTTCTTTTAGGAGTTTTTATCCTAAAAACTAACTTCTTTTCTTTAAGTGAATTGGCTGTAATAAAATGTGCAGAATTGATTGCTAAGAAGATTGATATTTTTGAGACTGATGTCCCCTCTGTAGCCATATACTGTTATAACAAAACAACAAACAAAAAAGACAGAAAGAAAAGAAAAAGGAGCTCACATGCTTCTCTACTGGTACACTGGCCTTTACTAGAGGGTAGTTTCTAGGACAGTCTCAGGATTCTTTTAATAAGACTTGTAATATTTTCTCTTCTGAGTTAAGATTCCTTATTTCTCCACACTCTAAATAACATAGCACTGTTTTACTAGAGAAAGGATGCAAATTATTTGTGGCCACATTTCCTGTAAAAATCCAGAGGAAATATTCATTAAGTTTTTTTTATTAGTCAGAATAGATTAGGTTCCACTGAGATAGCAAAATACCTCCATATTTCAGTGGCTTAAACAAGGCAAAATATATTTCTTCACTCTACATTTTCCACAGGGGTCAGTTTGGGCAATAAGAAAGCTGAGCTATATAGAATATGTGTCTTTCTCTGTCTGTGCAGAAATATAAAGGGAACTGGAAAGGATTGCCCTGGCAATTCAGTGCTTGGCCTAGCAGTGTTATACATCACTTCTGCCTACAGACCATTGGCTACAACTTGTTGTGATGACCTGTCTATTTGCAAGAGTACAAAGAGGTTTATTAGTCTCAGATACCAAGAAAGAAAGAATTGGATGTGAATGTGGTCTAGAATTTTCTGTCAGGCATATTCTTCAGACATATACAACTGAATAGAGAGAGGAGTTTGTGCTATGTCATTATGGAAACACAAACTGGAAAAGACTGTGACTAGCTAGATTGTGGTGGACTTTGTTGGGCAAAGAGATTTTTACTTGATCATACAATCAAAGAAGCTTTTCTGTTATTGAGCTTCTGAAGCCGCTCTTAGTACCATTCATTGCAAAACCCTGCAAATAGAAGCAGTATTACTTGCAATGGTGGAGGGTTGAAGGTGTGTGACTACCACACTTGCCTTCCTCCTACACTCAAATTTGAGAAGTCTTTTGAAACATTTGTAGGGAAATTATCTGTTCAAAACTGCTGCAATAAAGTCAGTCTAGTTCAAATGTGCAATATGGATAGAGGTTGAAATTGGGATATCATTTCAATTATTTCTTTTTAAGGTAAGAGCCTGAAGGGTGTGACAGCAGTGGACTGGAAAATATCTGAAGAGTGCAAGATAATCTAGAGAATAAATAGTGACAGAGAATATTTTAGGTTAGCATTTGAAAAGGATGAATTAGTAGTTTATATGAACATATGTAAAGAAAATTGTAGAATACTGTCGTTAGTAATATATATATAATTTTTCACATGTCAAGGCCATTCTTCACGTTACTGCTAATTTTCTTTCTAAAACCCAACTGTACTCCTGTCCCTTCCTTGCTGAAATATTCAAAGAGACTCATTACATGGAATGACATTTCCCAAAATGAGCTAGTACTATTACTTCACAATAATGTTTGATGGACAAGTACATTGGGAAATATTAGTTACAGAAAGACAAGTAGTGTCTTTCCTAGAACTAATTGAAGGTAAACTCTAAAAAAGAAAATGCTATACAATGTTTTCCAAAGTTACTTGCCACAAAACTCTTGTTTTTTCTTTGTAGGTTCTCCTTGTAGATAAATGACACATTGCAAACAAATTAAAACCACTTAAATATAGTTTTGAATTGAAGCCTTCAGTCAGTATCATAGTGAAGTAGACACTAAAAAGATTTTCTTTCTTCCAAAAAAGATTCTGATAAGGAAAAGGGAAACGCTGACTTGGCAATAGTAAGGGAGAATAAAGTGACTTAGTGGTTGCTTATACTGCAGAAGGACTGAGAGAGAGAGACTGAGGTGGACACTTTTGAAAGCTCCTGGTGGTAGAACTGGCATGAAAGTAAGAGATTGGTACATTTCAAGCATGACTCTGATATTTATCTCTCATGTAACTAGCTGAAGGTTTTGAGAAGGTAAAATAGGAAATAATGACAGCTAATATTTAGTAAATGTTTACTATGCCATGTAATGCTCTCAACTCTACTTTAAGCCATTTCATTCTCAAAACGAATCTGAATGCTTTTCATCAAAGAGAATGAAGGCAGAACTTAAGTAAATTATCCAAAATTTTCACCTTTTAGTTAGTAGAACTAGCACTTGAACTGATATTTGACTGAAAGCCCATGTTCTTAAACACTATGCTTTAAAAAAATAAATATATAAATGCATAAATAAATAAAAATTATTTAAAAAATTAATGTGGTTGTGGAGTGGGCCAGGGGATCATTAATTTGGGCAGGTAGAGTTTATGTCATTTTTGGGGCATTTAAAGAGAGCATGTAATTTAATGTATAGTTACATAATTCAAATGAAAAATTTAGAAATATGTGGTAAAGAGATGGTCAAAGAAGCCAAATGAGGTAGATACAGAAGTGTAGAGCAGTGCATTCCAGCAACATAGTTTTGTGTAATAAGTGGAGTTCAGAAAATGTTTTAAGGACCTGGAGGTCACTAGTGATCTCAGCAAAAGCCATGATAGATGGAAGAAGAAAACTAAGGTTGAGTGGGATGAATAATGGGAGTTAAGGAAACAGATATTTTTAAAAAAGACTCTTCAAGAATTTAACTATGAATGGAAAGAGAAAGTAGAGGAAAGTAAGAATAAATAGGTGTGTAGGGTTTTTTTTAAGACAAATATTTTTAAAGCTAAAGGAAAATGTCTTTTTGAGACAGAAGTGAGAGAAAATTTCCAAGCTTCAATAACCATACCCTGATCAGTCAGCCACCATCAACCATGAGATAAGACCCTTCTCAAACAAAAGGATTATAAATCACTGAAAGCTCACATGATGGTTAGCATTTTTAGCAATGAAGCATTTTCAATTAAGGCATGTACATCATTTCTTAGACATAATGCTATTTCACACTTACTAGACTGCAGTACTGCAGTATAGTGTAAACATAAATTTTGTATGCACTGAGAAACCAAAAAATTAATTTGATTCACTATGTGATATTGTGGCATTACTGCATTTATTATGGTGGTCTGGAACTGAACCCATATCTCTGATGTATGTCTGTACTGTCTTGTGCAGAAGTTTTGAAGGCTGTCTTCTTGATTCACCCTATAGCTTAATTCTGGTATTGCTTATTCCATTCTTACAAGCCATTCTGTTCTTTCCCTTCCTCAACTTTTTAAAAGCCATATTTGTTTAAAAGGTAAAATTTCTTCATTCCACAGAGGAAGTATTTTAAATTTTTGTTAGTCTACTTGCCTCCATTGCTGGGATTTAAGCCTGAGTTGTAAGGATATATGTGGGCATGGCTATTACTCTGTTTGCATTAACATAAAGGCATTCTTTGATCAACACATCTCTTCTTCAGAGTGCCTTCTATATCTGGAGTACAGAGTACTGCTTATTTGTCATCATCAGTTTATTCTTGTAGCTACTTTCTCAAGGCCCTTGGGAGAGTATGCCATGAGGAGAGTAGTATGATATTAATGAAGAGTTACAAACTATCTTGAACTGTTATAAAAAAAAAACCAGTTTTGAATTCCTAGATTTTATGTTTTCAAATAATATCTCCTGTGGGTAAAAGTGTTATATTTTTAGATCTCTCACCTGGCCTTAGTTCATCTCCATATCAATGGGTCTTTCCAAGGGGTGGAGAGAAGTAGACCATCTCCATATCAGTAGGTAGTGACAAGGAGGGGAGAGGGCATAACCGGCCCTGAAAGGTTGGGTGGGGTCCCTTTTCCTGCACCCTGGTCACATGAGACTTGAGTGAGTGGAAGTGGATGATAAATGGGTTTCTCTCACTTTATTTCTCCGACTTATTTTGTTTCAAAGGTATTTTGCACTGTGCTTGGAAAATATTCCGCCCCCCACCGAGAGTTACACCTCCCCTCTTTATAAATTCTTACCATTAGATTAACCCATCACAAAAAAACAAGTTTGTACAGGAAACTAAGTGAACATTTTCTTTAAATAATTCTAAGGACCTATACAAAGAACTTTAATCTTGCTATCTTTAACATCATGATATTGAAATAGAAGAAACAGGAGTGTGAAACAGAAGGAAAAATAAAAGGTAACAGAAGTATAAATGACAAATTTAAACTTCCAGCAAATAAAATTGAAGCCAACATTTTATAAGACTTAGCAAACAACCTTTATCAGATTCTGCGTTCCAAATATAGAAAAGCATACAAGCACTGTCCCCAGTGGAACCTACTAGAATGCTAGGGCAAACCTTTCAGTTTGGTTTTAAAATCTTGGACACGTATTTTCTCTGTTTTCCCTTTCCCCCCATCCATATCCTGAAAAATAAGTAGTGATTACCATCTTTTTCTAATTCTTCCTTTGATGTGGCATCCATATTTCCTATGGATTCTGTTTCTTCATGGATATCCAAAAGCATGTAAATAAATACATATTTCAAAATAACCATGGTTTTTGTTGTTATTGTTGTTGTTGTCAAGAGGAATTGCTTTTCTTTAATATATTTCTGGAAAATCATCAACTCATATGATGTTTTAAACTGCCTATACTTAAAGTTATGAATATTTCTTCTACTTTAGTTATTTTACTAACTTCAAAAATAACTTAATTGGAGTAATAAATAAACTGTGGGAGTTAAGAAATGGAATAACATAAAATCCCATGACATGGGAACAGTCAGCTCTGAACTGAAAACAGGTCAAAACTGCAGATAGAACTGTATCTTCTACTAATAACCTCCTAAAAATCACTCAGTTTTTAAGTTAGGATACTTTCTGGAATATATTCATGTTTTCATGTTGCTATAGATACAAAGATAGAGATAGATAGATAGATAGAGATAAAGATATTCAAGTTAAGAGTGTATCCAGTTTCTGAACTCAGGAAATGACTTTTTATCCATGCTTCCCAATGAGAAAGTAAATTTCATAAAAAGCTTTTGGATTTTCCATTCTGAAAATTGACAATACACTATGTAGGAAAACTGTTTTAAGTATGAGGTCCTTCAGGGAATATAGTAGGATACTAACGATATTCTTCCCTTCTTGTAGGATTTCCTGCATATTCTGTGTTATCACACATATTCAGATGTTATCCTCAATTTTTATCCTTAAATGTAGATGTACTTATATTGCTTTATGTACATTTTCTGTGATCATTAAAAAACAGTGTAAAGATTAGTGTACATTGTGTGGTCATAGAAATATAAATTCATTTATATGTTCATTCTTTTCAAAAAGTTAAATACTTATGAACAATCTTGTGTGTTGGACGTGGTAAGCAAGGTCTTAAAAACTCAAAAATGAGTATGACTTTCTTTTAAGAAAGTCAGATCAATAAAATAAATAGGAATGTACACATATAAATTAAACTTAGTCTATACAACTACTCTAATATAGACTAAGTTCTTTCAGAAATTAGGGGATGGTAAAAATCACTCTTCCTAAAAGGTCCAGGCTTCCCAAAAGGTAAAATTTGAACTCATCCTAAAAGCGAATATAGACTTAACCATGTTCAAAAGGAATGGGAGGTATTTTAAGCAGAATATACCATGCTATTTCTTATCAGCAGAATATACCATGCTATTTCTTATCAGCAGAATATACCATGCTATTTCTTATCAGCAGAATATACCATGCTATTTCTTATCAGCAGAATATACCATGCTATTTCTTATCAGCAGAATATACCATGCTATTTCTTATCAGCAGAATATACCATGCTATTTCTTATCAGCAGAATATACCATGCTATTTCTTATCAGCAGAATATACCATGCTATTTCTTATCTCCAACTTTTCTAAGGACAGTGTTAGTGAGGCATTATGTTGGTGGTGTTTGGTGTCTGTCATGAAGTAAAGAAAATAACTAAAATGGGGATAAATTTGTTTTGTTAAATTTCCTCAATGATTCAAATCCTTTGGCTTTTGAGTATATATCCCTTAAAAAATGGGGATATTTTTATAAAGTTAAGGAATTTTTATTTTATTCTGTAGGTAACAAAGAGTCAGTAATAGGTTTTTGAGAAAGTAATATAATCAGATGTTTGTCTTAGGAAAATAGGTAGCAGTGTTGGGGTTGGACTTGAGAGAAAGACAATAAATAACAAGAAGGCCAGTTTTGGAGGCCAGTTTGGGAAAGGAATGTCTCAGTGAGATCTAATGAAGATCTCAGTTAAATCCTGGGTGGGAAGGAGGTTACAGAACAAGGAACTAAAAACTGGGCCATTAATTTGACAGCTAAGAAGGACATGTCCTGTTGAAGGACAGAGAGATTTTATTCTTTAATGTAGGTGTCATTTGAAAAAATATACCAAATAAGTACAAGTCTTTGAGTAAAACTGATGCTAAAGGAAAGAAGAAAATAGGAAGTAACTTAAAGCAAAAGGTGAAGAGGGTATTAGATATTTCAAGGGTATTGGATATTTCATTTGTGTGTGCATCTGTTTAATAAAAAATCTGGCTGGGTGTGGGTAAAACTGCAGGATTTCCAGACTCTCTTGCCTGGCTTTAGTGCATCTCCATATCAACAGGCGTTTCCAAGGGGTGGTGAGAAGTAGGTCATCTCCATATCAATGGGTAATTACCTGGGCGAGTGAGGGCTTATCTGGACCTGGAAGGTTAGGGGTGGATATTCACTCATTTCTGCCACAGCAGGAGAGAGAGACGCCAGAGAGAGATGCCGGACAGCTGTTTATAAGCAATAAATGGGTTTTAAACTTTGTTTTCCTCTGTGACTGATTTCAGTTTCAGTTAGGTACTTTGCCCCCGAATTTTCCCTCCCTGGATTTACCCTGGCCCAGGGAGGGGTTGAATGTGCATGTTATCTGTGATGTAACCAGGTGGCTGATGTGACATATAGGCAGGATGTGGATCTGGAACTATTTTGGATAGTCCTCCTGAGACTGTTTTAAGAAACCACCAAATAAAATGGATGTTTATATTTTTAAACCTTAGCAGAGGAGAATCTTCAGTAACATCAGAGGAGCATTTTCAGGAGTATAAAATCTTACTAATCCTTCACTGCTGAATTTCTCTACAGGATAAAAATCTACAGGTTTCACTCCCACCTTTCTTGAACCTATGGTTTGTGAATAAGATAAATTCATACAGGCAATGAATTTACATAGCATCAGATTTGTTTACTGACAATGAAGCTTGCTAACACATCCTTGAATGAGTTGAACCAAGGGAAAAATACCCATCGAATGAGCTTTACTGTTAATGTGCAGGAGAATATTAGCCACACTAATATATATCAGGTCTGATCATGACATGCTTAAATGTTGTTATTTTTGACATTGGCGATATTTGGATATTATTGTCAATACACGCAGATGCTCAGATAAACCCTAAAGAGAAATATGAAAAGCTTTTCAACTCAAGGTACTACTGGAATTCTTACATTATTTGTAAGAGGAAGATATAAAAATAAATTGGTTTTTAAATCCTTGGGGAAGTTATTTAAACATGTGGATCTCAAGCTACTATTTTTATGTGTTTTCTATTCCTATCCATCCATCTTGTTACAGCTCTTCATTTGTGTTGTGAGGTCTCGCTGGGCAAAATGCTATTCCTGTTACTGAGTACAGATGCACTAAATGCCTGTAACTACACATTTAACACTCATGATTGTCTAATTTTACTCTCCGTACACTGTAAGTTCCTCCAGTTTCGGGCTGTCTTTAAATCTCTAGAAACAGATGTATACATACACACATATATATATGTATACATACATATATACATACACACACACACACACACACACACACACACATAGTGAGAATCCAATACATGTTTAAAGGTAGTGGGCTCTTTAATATGTGCTCCCTTAAGGCTATTTTATTTGAAAGTGAACATACTAATTTTATGTACTTTATTTTTATTTTATTACAAAATCTCAGGAACTCCTTTTAGT
The DNA here is from genome assembly GCF_040802235.1 of Manis javanica. Classification (NCBI taxonomy): domain Eukaryota; kingdom Metazoa; phylum Chordata; class Mammalia; order Pholidota; family Manidae; genus Manis; species Manis javanica. The sequence continues at coordinate 58,589,849 of NC_133168.1, forward strand.
TGATCAAAACCTGTTTGCGTTTCTTATATTGAGAAATTGTACCTCATTGTGGTGCAGGCCTTCTTCACCTATAGTGAAATACCTGACGGCTTACAATTTTGCTTTATAAAATCCTACAGTCAAGGTTTCTCTCACCCACCTATAATTGGACCTGGCATACAGAGTTCTAAGTCTTAATGTGATTTCTTGGCACGTGCAACCTTTTAGTGTCTTCTATAATTGTGAAGTGGCATCCACATTCCCCCAGCTCTTCCCCTTCATGATGCCAGTCATGCTTTGTCAATACGGACAAGCAATTATTAGTCTTTGTTCCTTTACACTGTATATTGGCAAAATAATCATTGGAAGGAATTGTAGAGGTAGAAACCATTATCTTTGCACTACTGTGGTAACAGAGCTCTTAGGCTTGCTGAGAATACCCGTTAGTTTTGTCCTCTTATCTAAAAATGATTTCTTCTTTTCTTTGTATTGCTCTAGGAGTTGAATATTTCACCAACTTCTGCTACAGTAGAGATGGTTACTGTTATTTCTTCAATACCTGAGATGATACCTTCAATACCTTATTGTCCTTTTTGCCATGCTTAAAGGTCTTCCTGGTTCATTTCAATTGCAGTTGTATTAGCTGTAATTTGGGTACTTTTAAAAGCCCATTTGAGTCTAAAGAGCTTTTTCATCTTTTCCTTCTTTAGTATCGGCCTGACCTTAGTCTACTGAAGCAAATTCCACCCAAGGTACATTTATATATGTGCATGTATACAGATAAAACAAAAACTTAGCTAGGTGCTTTACTCAAATTACAGCTAAGAAAATTTGCTTTTGAAGTTGTGATTATACCAGGCCTTAGAACTAGGACAAGTTTTTCTTAGTAAAATTATTCTTTCAAATTTTATCATAGACTCTCAAGTTCAGTAATTTATTAAAGGTTTTACCTTATGGATGTAAATGAAGACCACCCAAATGGTAGCAAAGTCTTGTTAGTCAGAGTTTTGCTATCGTAAGTGAGTCGACCACCAGCACTTTCGTTTGGCAGAAACTCAGAGATGTCAGGGGAGAGAAAAGCTTAAAAAGAGAGAAAGCTTTGGATGAGCTCCGATTGGAGGTCACTGGCATGGGGAAGCTTCGGGCAGGCTCTCTAGAAGCAGGGCATTCTATATGATTGTTTAAGGAGCATATTTGGTTTTCTCTAGTTGGTGCTGAGCTGACAGCTAGGAAAAAATAGGGAACCTGACAGCCACTGAGCATGTCCTGACCATTCTGGGCCAATTGCTGCAGAGATTGTGATTTGGCTTCTCAAACTGCCTGCTGACGTGGCTGTAGGTCAGTGTTCCATCATCACAAATAGTCTGTTGTTATATATTCTCCCAACTTCTAGAATGTATCTTTTCTGGAATTAGATTTTTTTTTTAACTTCAAAACCTAGCCATAACAATGCTTTGCACCCTGCCAAAAGTGACTATCTAATGGTTGGGTTGTAATCTATTTACTTACTGTTTCTTTTTTTTCTTCACCATATGAATCTATGAAAAATTAAAGAAAAATATGATTGGGAAAGCATATTTTTAAATGGCTCCTGTGAAGGGGATTTTTCTCAGTTTAATCATAGCTCTGCAGTCTAGATGACCTGGAGAGCATCATTCAGTCTCTACAAAATGTGTTTGATAAGCCAGTCTGGGGAATACATGACTATGTTATTCATGTGCTCTCAGTCTTTAAAATTGTTAGGTCATTGTAATCTCATAGAAACAGAAGTGAGAAAAATATCTAGAAAAAATACACAACTGAAAATTAACAGGGTTCTCAAGATTGAGTAGAACTTTCAGAGAAAAGATGAATCTAAGTCTTTCCCAGATAGGTTATTTTATGTCATATATACCACAGGGACAGGATGTGGAGAAGAATCTCCAAGGACCATAAGATATTGGGTGCCTGTGCAGGAAGTGGGGAGGCTTTGCTTCTACCCATCACTTACATTCACTTACATATGCAGACAGAAATCCATTCACTTTGAGCCAAACAGGAGCCTAAGGTTTAGGCATCATCGTGAGAAAGCTGAGAGGTGATTACCAAGTATCTTGTATTTCTTTTTTGTCCTGCTTAATTTTGCTCCCTTCCAGTTTATATAAAGGTACATTCAAAATCACACATTTTAAAAATATATTTGAATAATCAGTTATTATATATAAAGCATTCTTCAGCCTCCTTAATCATAGCTTAGACATGGTTCTTGATTAATGTGTTTCTAAGCGTTGACTGAACTCCGTGGCTACTCTGAACTTCTCCCTATCCTCCTCTCTTAGATAAGCAATTATATCACACTGTTACAAAGTAATAGAATGTATCAAAAAAGGTTTTTTTTTAAGTGAAATGATAACCACCATAAAATCTATCATTTTTAGAGTTATTCTTTGAAGAGTGACACCTGAAGAAAAATGTCATAAGTGGTCAGTATTTTACAGGGGGTGAAAACTATTATAAAGAAATAGTTTTTCTCCTGGAGAATAATTATTCTCAACAGAGATTTAACCTTGGCATGGGACATGTATAGTTTATAAATATTTAACTGAAATTTGGGCACAGGCATAGATTTATTCTGCATTTTTGGATACTAAGGATACAATCATCCATGTTTATATGTGTGTATTTTCCATTGGAAAATGGACTTTATTGATTGGACAAGGACCAACATTAAGGAATGAATAGTTGTGCTATAAAAAGGATACGTTTCGTCTTCAGTAACTTATGCTATCCCAAATCTCAAATATAAAATATGAGTGAATCTTAGTCAGAGTGGCCATTGTCCTTCTTTCCATTGTGTTTGATTACAATGCAAGGTAGGAAAAAGGACATCCTTTTTTTTTGTTGACTGAAGTACCTGCAGGTTTAACATAAAGGTGCCAAACTTAAGGCCTTTTAGAGTAGAAAAAGTCCCAGAGTGAATCGTTCAAGATATAAAGTCCACTGTACTCAGCATAAGGATCTAACATTCGTGGTATTTTTGCTCTTGGATTGGATATTGATGAAAAAGAGGAAACCAAAAAAAGAAAAAAGAAAAAGAAAAGAAAAAGAAAGAGTAGAGAGGATCACAGTAGAGTAAGAAAGTGGCCATAAAATGAACAAAATAACAGAAAGGGACTTGATTCTGAAAACCCCACAACCACAGAACGAGTCAGATTCACACAGTGATACTTAATCTGGGCCCTTTCTTTTTGTTCTTGGTTCTTTTCTGGTTCAGTCATTTTGATAAAAATCTTTTTCACTTCTTGTACTTGCCATGGATTGGTACTAGTTGGCAGAGCTAGACATGAACAACGGGCACGATTATTGTAGCTTTCTATTTAAGTGGAAGTAATGCTCACCTTGAATGCAGAATATTCTCTTTTTATGACAACATCCAAAATATATCTAAAGAGTACTTGTACATGCCTAGGATTCTTAGTAATGAGAGATTTAGTCTCTATATTATATTGGACTTTCTCTTATTTTTCGTGAAGTGTGAAAACTGAGAGCTTGCAATCAGACCAGATTAAACTGGGCAGTTAGCCATGATTGTTTAGGCTAACACTTCAGGACTTCTTTATTACTCACTAGTTAGTCTTCTTGGCTAGACTCCCCCCTCTATTCACTATTAAACAAGTTCCAAGCAAGCCTGCCCCTGAGTTCCTTAAACGAATACAAAGACAGATAAGCACCATGGCCAATAATAACTGATACCCCTCTAAAACTGAAACACTCTTCTCTTCTCTTTACTGGCTTTCACATCTGTGATAAAATGCCATATCCTCAGAGGGGAAATTAGGTTCCTTCATACTGTCTGCTATCCCCCTGCCTTCACTCATTCACTTATTCATTCTTTAAATCAGTCGATTTTATTTATTGAGTGTTTTCTATGTGTGAAGCTCCATTCTAGACTCTTGAAGACATCAGTGAACAAAATAGGCAAAGATATTTGCATTCATGGAGCTTATACTCCATATGGGAGTGTGGGAGAAATACATAATAAATCATAATAAGCATAGAAAATGAAATATGCAATGGGGAAAGTGGAGCGGACAGTGAGTGAGTGAGGCCGTGTGGGGAGGTGGCGCATGCTACTGCATTCAATAGTTTGACTCGCACAGGCTGCAGTAAGCACGTGAAGGTGCAGTGAGGACCAGATAGAGGCAGGGACCTAGACTCAGTAAGAGAATATGTATAGAGAACAGAATAAACACTCTAAGTTGGGAGCATGATTGACATATCACTGGGAGAGCAAGGAAGTCAAACCCATGCTCAAGAGCTAAAAAGCAAGAAAACTCATGAGATGAACGGAATCAGCTCATGGACAAGCTTGGAGGTCATTGTCCTGAGTTCGGCTTTTGCTCTGAAAGAGATGGGGAACCATTAGAGGATTCGATCAGGGATGACACACTCTAGTTTAGAGGTTAAAAGGCTTGTGTAGGTTGCTTTTTCAGAACCTATTCTAGTGAGACAAGGGAGATGCAGGACAGCTATGATGAGGCCGCTGTGAGCTCCGAGGAGACATGAGACCTGGACCAGGGCATTAGTGAGTGGTCAAAAGTGGTGAGATACTGGAACTATTTAAAGTAGAGTCCAGAGCCTCTCCTGACACACAGGATATGAAGTGTGAAACAGAGAGTGGGATCAAAGGATACCAAATATGTCTACCTCTCAAAAACTCCCTACAACCATCCTAGGTCAATCTTTGTCAGCTATTACTAGGAATGTTGAAAAGCCTGCTACGTGGTCTCCCTGCTTCTACTCCTACTGTGATACATTTTATTCTTACTACAGCAGGAAAAGATGTATTTTCATAAAAAAGTTTACTGAAAGTCTGCTTTGTATTATTTTATACATAATAAGAATTATAACATCCTTGCCATGATATTCAAGGTGTAAGAGGGCAAATATGATCTATTTGCCAGTCCCTCTGAGCTTTTATCTAATCTCTCCTCCTTGCCCATTATGCTTCAGGCACTACATGCCTTCTTACTGTTTCTAGAATAGGCCACATTTGTTGATTCCGTATCATCAATGCTGTTCTCGTTGATGGAAAGTTCCTCTCTCAGTTATCCATTGCTTATTTCTTCACATGCTTGTTATTTCCTATTTTACTTCCTCCCCTGAACCTGCTGTAGCAATTCCCAAGAATTCATGTTTACCTCTTCTTTATAAACCCAAAACTTTCTTAATTAATGAGGTCATGTTTTCAAGCTAATGGATCATGTGTACTAAGCACCATTTCCTATTAAATACTCCCACAAAGGGTTCTTCACAGTCTTTTCACTTTCTGACCAACTGAATGCAGACAGCCCTGTGGTCAATTTACAACATACACTGATGACAAGAGAGCCTTATCCAGTCTTGATTTGTGAATAACATGGAGGAGTGCACCCTGCATAACCATTTCCCTGCATAGTACCATCATGTAAGAAACACATTTTATTATGTTGGAGAAATTATACTTGGTAGGTTCTCCATTATATGTTTGGAGTCAGTTTGCTACAATTAGCCTCCCGATGTAATGCACAATTCAAAATAGAACTTAGTTGTTACATTAGTAAATCAGTATCTACATTTGTGTTTATCTATTGTTTAAGAATTAATCTTTGTGTTCCCTTTAGAAATATAAACTTCATAAAGGCAGAGATTAAAACATTGGGACTAAAGCATTCTGAATATATAAAAATCTGTAAGTCTCTAATAATAATCAGTGCATGAAATAAAACCTGATTTGTCATATTGGAAATGCCTATTCTTCAACTTCATTTTAAGAAAATTGAAAACAAATATAAAGAATGAAGTATTTTTACTGATATTCCAGTAAAAAGTATATTTCAGGATTTAAAAAATAGCCTAAATTGATGCAGATAAGTTTTACAGAAGATAAATATATATGAAATGACCATATCAGAAAATCTCCATTATGTAATTTTAGGGAACAATTGATTCAGGCAATGACTGTATACATACATATGCCAAAACATGAAATGAAAGATTAACAGAAAACTTACCAAGATATATTTAATGATATCAGAGTATCAACTGACAGGTTACTTGCTGGTAAACAGGTAGTTGTGTGCAACTTTGCAATGCAAATATCAATCTATCAATAATTTAACCCCTATGACCAAAATTACTTTTATTTCTCCTTCAATGTAATGAATTGTGAGGAATATAGAATCACCTATGAAGTTTTCTTACACTTTTAGGAAGTAAGAACCCTAGAAGTAATAATAAACTACAAAGAGCCTGCCCTAAGAATAACTGCATTTCAGCTCAAAATCATCTCAAACCTTGACTAGATTAACATACTCTGAAGTTGCTCATAGTATTAATTTACCTGTATTTAAAAAGTAAAACTATAATAAGATTGAGACTTTCATCAGAGAAATTAAAACTATAAAAAAATGACTGGATTTTTTCACTATCATACTGAAACAACAATATCTAAGATTAATAGCTCAACAGATGAGTTCAATAATATATTTATCACGGCAGGAAAAGTGGTGCGTTGAATCCTAGGTCAGAAGAAAATTTGCAAAGCAACATATAAAAGGGCAAAATGAAAGAAATTTTAGAAGCAGCTACAACAAAATCTAAAAAAAATAGTATGGAGTCTCTGAAAGACAATAGACACTGGGGAAGGAATGATATTTGAAGACATGACTGATGGTTGTCCACCAACCATTTATTTAAGAATACCTACGAATCTCATAAAGAATAAATACAAAGCAAATCACACCAATGTGCATTACAGAAAGACTGCTGAATACCAAAGTCAAAGAAAAATAGTGATGATAGAGAATAAAAACATATTATCATCAGAGCAGCAATAAAATTAAAAGCTGAGCGCTTAATGTGAACAATGGAAACAAGAGACAATCAAATGTTTTCCAAGTGCTAGGATTCTATCTTCAAATATCTTTTAAAAGTAAAGGACTACTTAGAGCATTTTCTAAAAAATAAAACTGAGAAAATTCACTACAAGCAGAGCTCAGAGCTGCTCTGAATGAAATACTGAGATAAGTTTGTCAGACTGAAGGAAAATGATCCCAAAGGGAAATTTGAAGATACAATAAGTAAATAATAATGGAAGAAAGAATGCTTATGTGAATGAATGTGAATGAATATTGATTGTACAAAATAATAATAGTCTTGTGGTGTTTAAAATATACATATTAAAGAAAATTATGCAGCAAAGATAGCACTTAATTTAGGGGTAAAGGAATTAAAATGTTTTAAAATCTTTGTATATCTAAGAAGCGAATGTACAAAGTAATAATTTATATTATAATTTACTAACTCAAGAATGTATGTTGAATACTATTCTAAATTAATAATATAGGCAATGTATTAAAATGTAATGGTACTAAACTTTAATAGAAAGGAAAATTGAAAATATAATGAAACTGTAGGCAAACAGAATTTTTAAACCTAACACATCAGTGTTTTCACTAATGGTAAATTAACTAAATTCATTAAAAGAATCTATCATACTAAGTGCTTATTTATTAATATGCTACTAATAAGAGACAAAGTTTAAGTTTAAGACTAAATAAAAAGAAGGAAAAAAAAGAATAGAAATATATGTCCTATGCAAACACCAAGTGAAAGTTTCTGTGGCTTCATTAAGGTAAAGCATTAGTAGTGATAAAGAGGAACTTTGTTTTGCTAAAGTTCAGAAGATAAAATTGTTCTAAATTTTTATGCAAAATATATGTAAAGCAAAATCTACAGAAATAAAAAGAAACAAAGAAAATCCATAGTAATGTTTGACAATTTGAATACATATCCTCTAGTAACTGATAAAAATCAGTAAGGATATGGAGGACTTGAACAACACAATGAACAAACTAATTTATCTATTACTGCATCAGACATGGAGATTATATATTCCTTTCCAGGGTATATGGAAGATCTTCCAAAATTAACCACATGCTGAGCAATGTAGCAAGTTTCAATGTCATATTGTTGAAAAGTTACTTAATCTATTTCCTTAACACAATTTAAATGATTTAGAAACCCACAATAAAAAGAGAATGAGAAACTATACATATTTTGGAAAATTAAGCAATATATTTTTAAATAGCCTATACGTTAGTGAATGAAAATTTGGATGAATATAAAAAAATTAGAATTAGACATTAGAAAAATATTTTGCCTAAAAGATAATGAAATCACTATCAAATTTGTGGACTGAAGCTTTATCATGGTTAGAGGAAAATGTATAGTTTAATGTAAATGTTGAGGAAGACAGCAAAAATGCAGTTATTTAGGGAAGCATCTCAAAAGCTAGAAAAAGAATAATCAAACTCAAATTAGGAAGAAAGTAACAAGTATAAGATCTGAAATTGGTAAAGAAGCAGAACTACAGAGAAGACAATTAGAGCCAAATATTATTTTGCCATTAAGACATAAAATTGATAATATTTTGTTAGGCTCAACAAGGTAAAAGAAGCTGGAAAATATACCTTAATAATCAATTCTTAAAACGATAGAAAGGGAATACAACAATAGATTCTACAAATATAATGAGAATATAATGAACGAGTTCATGTGAATAGGTTTGAAAATTTAGATAAAGTGGGCTAATTCCTTACCAGAATTTTTGCAAATGAAATTTAAAAGTTAGTAGTTCCCTATCTGTTAATTAAACTTAATCTGCAATTACAAATCTTCCCACAAAAAAACCTCTGAATGCAGGTGGCTTCTCTAGGTCCAAATGTTATTGACTAGGAATAAACATTTTCAAGTCTCCCATGAGCACTTCCAGAGAATGGACAAAAGAGGGGACAATTCCCACCTTATTTTATGTGTCTGATGTAAACTTGATAATAAAATATGTCATGAAGTCCATAAAAAAATATAGTGAAAGCTCCTCCATAAGCATCAATACAAAAATACTAAATAGAATATTTTCAAACTGAACTCAGAAATATAGATGAAGGGTAACAGATTACAAGTAAACAGTCTATTCCATGACAGTAATTTTCATATTTGAAAATATCTAAAAAGTAATAACTCACTGTATTAATGGAATAAAGAAGGAAAAAAATGTGATCATTCCAATAGTTGCAGAAATAGTATTTGCTAAAACTCAGCATCTGTTAAATCTTAGCAAACCAAAAATAAAGCTTTACTATGATCATGGATAACTACAAAACACAGCTAATATTGCAATTACTGATAAATTTTGAAATGTTTCACCTGAGATCAGGAAAAAGACAGGATGACTAGATTCCTTCAACAGTGAACAGGAGGTCATAGCCTGTAAAAGAAAAAGAAATAAAAGAATAAAAGATCTAAAAATTGAAAAGGGAGACATAGAACAATCATTAGAAGTAAGTTATTTACGCAGAGTGAAACACTGAACACTATTCGGAACAATAAATTAATACAGGAGACTTTCTAAATTTCAGGTAATTATACAAAAATATTTTGCAATTTTACACACCAAACATGTTTAAAAAAATAATAAACTTTAAATAACATAAAATAAACAGCTAGGGCTAAATCTAACAAAAGATATCTATGATTTCTACACTATAAACTGTAAAATATTATTTAAATATGTTTTTAAAAAGACCTGAGTAAATGGAAGAATACAGTATGCTCTAAGTGTCCATTAGAATATAATATTTTCTGCAGGCTGCTTTTGTTTCCTGGCAGGATCCAGTATGTTCCTTCCATTGAATGGAAACATTTAAAAAATTTTTAAATATCAGTTTGTCCTGTGTTGATCTACATATGCAATATTATGCCAATAAATAGTCTACAGATTTTTATTTTTTTTATTTTTTAGGGTTTTTTGGTGTGAAAGACATAGAAAGGACTGTTTTCAAAATGTATATGGCTACTCAAAAGACCAGAGAAAGTCAAGATACTTTGAAAAAGAGTAAGGAGGAAACTCGGAACATGGTTTTACAGGCTAGAGCAGTTATATTTAGGAAAGAGGGTTGGGATATTGATTGAGAAAGGGCAGGTAGGGTTACGGTACTTCTGAGATACTAGTCAATTTCTTGACAAGATTGCAGTTAAATAGCTGAGTGCCATGAGTGCCGATTCACTGACTCTACACTTAGAATTTGTGTGCTATTCTTCAAGTATAGTATATTTCAATTAAAAAGAGTTTAAATCATTAAAAGACATTACACATGGAAGTTATGTATATTTCTTGACTTAGCCCTGGGTTGAAAAAACAGCTGCAGAAGCATTTTGATTACTATTGGAGGAATTTGAATACATATTTTTGCATTCAGTGATACTAAGAATTACTGTTAATTTTATGTGTAACAATATTATTGTGGTTGGATTGGAATTTCTTTAGTTGTTACAGTAATATATTTTAAAACATTTAGAGTTGGAAACACAATGTCTGCAATTTAGTTTAAATACTTCTGCAAAATAATTTTTGATACAGAAAATATGTCAAAATATTAACCACTGTTGAAGTTCATTTATGGTTATATGCTTTTTCATTATGCTATTCAGTGTACTTTTCAGAATGCATGAAGACTTTTATTATAATAACAATAAGTAAGAATGTAGGCTAGGTTAATTCTCAGTGGAAAATATGCCTCATTTGCGTGATTATTTATTGAATGTATGTATGGATGCGTGAATGAAAGAGAGACTGAATTAAAGCCAGATCAGCAACATAAAGGTAGTTATTTCTGAAATTCAAAACAAAGTTTTAGCAATAAATAGGATTAAGTATTATTACAGCAAAACTTACTAATTAACATGCCCATGAAAAGGAAATGATCCATTCAACTGAATTTTCTTCTTAACTAAAGGGGTTTTAGTAGAACATTTTATCTTTTAAATCTGATTTTTTAAATACATTTTTTCATAACTGAGGTTGTTTTCCTTGAAGTGAGTGGTTTTTTATCATCTGAACATTGGCCATCAGACATTACATGTACATATAGACCCTATATGATAGAGTCTTGCCTGAGCATTTCCTGGGTTGTAACGTAGAACTTAGTATAATTGTCTCTATAAAACCTGATAACTGATTGCTTTTGCTGGATTTGACCTTTGTTCTATACTGCAGCATAAAAGATGACAGTGTAGAGTGGGGAAGAGAAGTACATCGATTAATTATTGATTTCTGGTTACGTGGAGTAGTCATATCTATGGTAAGGGGGAGCTTTTAGAAGAGGGAGATTGAGTAGATAGAAACTCTAATTCCTCCAGTTCTGACTACCAAGATGCCATTTTACTAAACTGTAAATTCAATTTCAATACTTTCAAAATACTTTTTATTTTTTAATTTTTTGAAAGAAATTCAAACCGGGAGAGAAAAACTTTTTTTTTTTTTTGTGATAGTCTGGCCGGAGGCCAACTTGGATATAACTCTTACAAAAGATCAGTAAATAAGATCAAGACAGACACTCAGTTCTTACATAGCTTGTAGATGTTACTGTAGCAGATGCATTGAAATCTACAATTATAATTCATACTGGAGTTCAGGGATTGATTCAAATTAACATTAGCCTCTTTTTCCAATAAGGGTAAGTGTCCATTAGAATATGATGTTTTCGGCAAGCTGCTCTTGTTTCCAAGCCAAGAAGCTTTATACAGTATTTACATTCAGCCCTGTTCTTGTAATTACACCTTTCCTTGAAGCCATTAGGAGTATTGAGAAAATGATTCTTTCATTTGGAATTTGTCTCCCAGCTAAGTTCCAAATTGTTACCACAGAATAGCCTACATTCTCTCCCCCTACAGTAGCACATTTAGATCTAACAATTTAAAACCTAAGAAATCTTAAATGCTACACCAAGTAAACAGAATCCTCAGTTTAGAGACTCTTCATTGTCTGTACTAATGGAGGTTTGCACAGCCCAGATAAATTGAAGGCAGAGAAAATCTAAAGCTTCACTTAGCATCCATCTGATTTTAACTTTCATTTTCTCATCTTTCTCTCCTCCCTCAGGGGAGATCTCAACAGTTCAAAATGAGCAGCAGATTTCAGCTGAATTGGCCCTCTTAATCTTCTTGGCCTTCATTACCCTCTTGTTGAGTTGAGAGTCATCACACAAAGATATTGAGGCATATGTGAAGCAGGGCGCAGTTATTTCATAGAATGGAAAAGTCATACTGAACAATGAACATTTCCTTATTTAATGTATGTAAGCATAAAACAATTTTTTTACCTTTTATATTGTGCCACATAAACCACTGATCAATAACATTGATGTGTGCATGTGTGTGTGTGTGTGTGTGTGTGTGTCTGTGTGTGTGTGTGTGCACATTCATGTGCATGATTTGCTTTCAAGATTTTGTCTGGGCAGAGAAAACGAGGGTAGAACACAAAGTGGCTAGTGAACATTGTGTACTTAGCTTCAAGAACCTTAGCCAAATAATGCAATGACATTTCAGTGCCATAACAGATAGCAAGAATCATTATCAGTTATTACTCATCAGGATGATTAGTTGTTTAAATGTCTCATTCATAGCCTTCCAAACAAATATTTATACTGCACTATTTATATCATAAGGCAATAGGTGGTATATTGGATTGATTTTTCTGTCTTAATAGCAGAATATTTGCAGAGATGAGCCAGGAAAATTATCCTGCAATAGCTGATTTATAGTATGTCATTAAAAGCTACAAAAGCAGTTACTGTAAAGGCTCTGTGAATCAATTTATGTTTTTCAGGTCTTATCACACGCATCTGAAATCAATTTCAAGTTTGTGGACAAGGACAGTTACTCTTACAGTGATAAGTACACATGTATTAACTTTTGTCTTTGGATCATTTTATGATGCCATGCACAAGGCCATACACAGTCACTGGGGATACCTTAGTAAACAGTATAGACAAGATCCAAGCTCAGATGGAGTAGGCTACATTTATAGAACACTTAACATGATACTGATCTAAATGCCTTAAATGGGTTAACTCGTGCCATTCTCAGTGCAACCCTGTGAGGTAGGAATGATTGTTAGACTTATTTTACAGATGATGCAACAAAATAACAAATGGTTACATAATGTCCCCCAGGCCTTCAGGAGTGATGAAGCCTGGATTCAAACCCTGATAAAGTGAATAGTCTGTGTCCTTTACCATACCATGCTCTCTCTCAGTGTGAGCACAATGGAGCTTACATTTTAGTGTGGCAATGACAGTAATAAAATAAATGGAGAGGAAAAACAGATGTTTGAAATAAAAAAAATCCTAATTTGGATCTTTAACAAAGTTAGCAACTTTGCAAATCATTAGAGCTAGCAAAACAATGGCCATTTGGGAATAAAACTTTAATATTGTATGGTATAGTATAGGAAGACAAACCAAGTGATCTCAGGACACTTCTGTAATTTGATGAGGTGGTTCTCAGCTGCTCTTAAAAGGGGGAGTTCCAGCTCCCACAAGATGACTGCATTTTCTCTCTCCCTTTGCTGTACATCGTGTTACATTGGACAGTTTCTCAGGATATGTCAACTTTGTGAATAAAGGTAGTTTCCTTCCCCCTTTTCTTTAAAGGACACCTATGAGAAATTTACATTCCCCTTCATCTACCTAGGGCCAGGGAGAATATTAGGTTACAAACATCTTGGAAAAATTATTTCTTGGAAATAACTGAAAAACTGCTAGGCAGAATTCTAGATGCCATGAAAAACACGTTTTTTACCTCACTTGTGTTAGAATTAATGGACTAAGTAGTACTACAGTGATATAAAACTGCCAAATCTCAGTGTCTTAACAAAGTAAAACACTGTAACTTGTATAGGTCCCCAGGCTCCATCGTTGCATAATCATACCATATGACACAGAACTTACTGGGTCATCTCAGTGAAGGAGAAGACAAGCTCTTTTTTACTTTGGCTTGGAAGTAACATACGTCACTCCTACCTATGTGCCATTGGCTAAACCTAGGCATGTGGCTCTTTCAAAAAGGGTAAAGAAATTGAGTTATCAGATGACACATTTCTTGCGAACCCTCTCTCAGCCTCAGTAGACTCTTCTGGTCAGCAAATATCCCTTTTCTCTTTTTTCCTACACTTATAGCACACTCAGCTCTCTCTAATGGAATACAGTCAATCCAAAGTGAATCCAATCACCCTTATGAGGTCAAAGTCTAGGATATCTGGGTGTTGTGCGTTGTTTTCCAAATCGGGTATGTAAGTGGTGTCTCTAGGTCTAGAGACCTATGAATTCCAAAGGCAAGTTATGTTTACAAATATAGTACAAGATCCACAATTAACATTATTATGTGGGAAGCAGAAGAATGAGTGCCATAAAATAGTCACTGGTATTTGATTTTTCCAAAATCCCCTTGGACAGATGTTGTCAGGACTCCTTACTATGAGGGTGGGAAATGTTCCTCAAAAAGAATTTAATTTTGCTCACTTTTTCACTCTTCTTAATGGTCTCTGATTCTACTGCAAGGGCATTGTTTTGTTTCCTTGGCCCCATCTAAAATGAACAGTGGGGAAAATGAGCTATTTGGGTGCAGCTTTCTCAACTCACTGCATGTTACATAAAGGTTGAATTTTGAGCAGCCCCAGGGATTTTTAGTCCACACTTCTGTATACTAAAGTCAATATTTTCAAATATATAATAGTTTTCTTATTTGTATTATTCTAGTCCATTCCAAGTGCTGGGAACAACATTATAGAGCCTTCCTAGCCATAATTCTCAGATCAATTCTATTCTTCTGCCTTCCTACATCTGTATTTCTCTTTCCTGATAATAAAGAGATTTATTTTGAGAGTGTATTTATTTTGAGAGTGTAGCCAGTGTATACATATGGTTACACAGGTGTATTCATTTCATGAATGTTAATTGGGTTTCATATTTCTGGTGTACTTATATCTATATATGTTATATAGATATGTTTCAATTAATATTTTATTTAAAAAACACTAAAATGAGTTAATTTTCCTTTACTGATAGACTAATTCAGACCAATATTCCAATTTAGAACAACTAGAAAATGCTGTCCTAGTCATGCTGGGAAGGGATGGGGTCTTCCTTCCGAGTTCATGAGAGTGAAAGAGAGCAGCTAAGTAGCCAGTTATGGATATATTATTTTATTTCTCTTATGTAAATACTTAGGAGTGGAATGACTGGGACCCATTGTTGATATATGTTTGACATTTTAAGAAGCTTCCAAACTGTTTTCCAAAGTGACTATACCATATTCCCAAAAATAGTATATGAGAGTTCTAGGTGGTCCTAATTCATGCCAACATTTTGTGTTCTCAGTCTTTTAAATTTTAGCTATTCTAATAGGATAAAGCAATATCTCATTGTGGTTTTAATTTGCATTTCCTTAATGACACACAATATTGAGCTCTGTTTCACATTCTTATTTGACATCTATGTATTTTTTTTTGTGAAATGCCTTTCCAAATCTTTTGCCTATTCTTAATTGAATTTTTTGTTGTTGTTGAGTTTTGTGAGTTCTTTATATATTATGGATATAGGATCTTTATTAGATTTCATTTGCCAGTATTTATGCAGTCACAAAGCCTACTACCTGTATGATAAGTTTTAGATGCTTCAGAAGACTTCTTCTATTATTATGCTATACTAAGAGTGCAAACAAACACAGAAACAAACATATGGGCAACCTGGAGGCCACACATGGAATACTATTAAGAAATGCTTGCATCATCCTTAAAAGGTGTACTGGAAGGCTTTATAGACAAAATGATAATATGAGTTAGGCCTTATTGCATGGATAAATTGTTGGATAAAATTAGTGCTTTCTTGCATTTGTTTGTATCACTATTTTCTTAAGGCCCAAGGCTCTTTTCAAGGGACAAGGTAGGGTCCTGACCTCTTTGTTTTTGATGTTCAGTGCTATTACAATATGTCTGATGGTCTGAGGTAACACAGATGGAGGAACTTTTGGAGTAGATAGTAATGGCCTCCTAATGCAACCCCATCTTAAAGGAAAGGAAGGTGGGACTGGTGACCTAAGGGGAAACACTAGACTGAGACACCTTTAGAACAGACCTGGTTGTGGGCACAGTTTGTGATAGTAAATCCTCTCCTTATTGGTGCTCCTTTAGACCAAAGATAGGCAAACATTTTCTGTGAAAGGATCTATAATAATTATTGAGGGTTTGATGGGTGTATATGGTCTCTGCCACATATTTTTATTCATTTATTTTTAAATTTTTTTGACAACTCTTTAAAATGTAAAACCCATTTTTAGATAGTGAGCCATATAAAAACAGGCTGCAGACTGATCAGCATATAGGCTGCCATTTGCCAATTTCTGCTTTTGACTATCTCTGCTGAATCTTCACATGTAACCAAGAAGTCTGATGCTGGGGTCCATGACAACTTTGACAAGGGGCACAGGTGAATGTGCTTGCCCCTGAAGAGATGATTACCTTCTCTCACTTCTCAAGGGACCTCTACATCATGCGTAGCTGCAATGAAGAAGGGTTTGCACAGAGCTCTGGTTTTCTTAGGTTCCACAGAAATTCTTTCAGAAATCAGAGTACTATGGATGGTATCAGAATATCTTAGGGCAAAGCCAGAGTTTCTTTAAAGAGTAACCCAGCGTACTACTGAAAGAAACCAAAAGTAAAGCGTTGTCCAGCGGTCCACAGTGGCAGAGACACAAACCTGAGGTCCTGCCCTCAGCCAGCCAGTAGGCAGTCACAGAATCCTGGGAACACTTGATAGAAGAACTCTGGGGAAGGCTGGCTTTGCTGCCACTTTGGCCTTGGCATTATGGGGGTAGTTACATCAGTTACACATAGACATCTATTTGTATGAGAGGTTCAATGGCAAGATAATTTCTGTGGCATTTCAAATCTAAGACCCGTCACACAATAATCATATGTCCATGGGAAACTACCAAGAATTAAAAATTATCTGTGCCTTCATTCACCCATATGCAAAATAATAATAATAATAGTAGCTGTTTTATAGAGTTCTTGTGAGATCCAAGTAAGATAATACATATGAAGTGCATAGCACACATCAAACTCTTAGTAAATCTTAGATATTTCTATAATGTGAAAAAGAAAACACTATATATATATATATTTTGTGTGTATATGTATAGATACACACACAAATAGATATTGTATTATTTATATATATGTATATATACATATAGGCAACAGGATTTTAACACTGTTTCTTTGGTTGATAGCTACTGAAAATTCTTATTTTTATCTTGATCTATTCTGTGGATTACAAAGGTCTACCAATGGGCACGTAGAGGAGCAAGTGACAATGTTTTAGGAGAGTACATTATGTCATCGTGATAGTTTGACTCATCTAGTTAAATATTCTGTGTGAAGTGATGGCAGGTAACCTTTCAAATACTGGATTATGCCCTTTATTGTGTAGGTAAGGTTCTCAAAAAGTACCTCTCTCAGCATATCCTATTCCATCATGATGCAAGGAGGAGTCTCAGAAGCTCACACCTCCACAGTCAATGAAAATGTAGCTCTTGTTAATGCAAATTGGAAACACTTCTGGCAAGTGGCCAATACAGTCCATCAATCAAAGTGAGGTTGGGTGCTTATTTATTAAACAATTCAAGTGTCAGTTCCAAACCACAGTCCTCTCAGAAATCAGTAATCCACACTTTCCCCTTCGTGTTCAATATTTGGAGCTTCTGTTGTACCGCTATTGCCACTCTGCACCTCTCCAGCTGATTTGAAACAGAAGCAGCCGCCCTGTATGATGTAAGGCCACTTAATGATTAATTAGTGCCTCTCTCATGCAGCACATTAGGAGGATGCGCTTGCCAGAGTCATGATTAACTTAGCTGCAGATGTTGGAACAGTTACTCCGTAGCAATGCTGTGTTGTCAAACGGTATGTTTAGGTATCGTCATGTTTGGTGATTTAATTGCATTGCTAGAAAGTGTTTGCTTCCTATTATCCTTAAAACAACATCATTATGGAAATCCTATAGATGCTTATGAAAAAAATAGGTGTAAACACAGGCAACACAAATGTGCCAGTGTTCCAGTGTTATTTATATTCATGTATATGTATATATTCATGCAATTTTCTAGCTTTTGCTAGAAATCCATTTGTTAAATGTATCTGAAGAAATGCGAGACATATGCATATATATTGTATCTCAATTTTTTGTGACAACTATATTCCAAAAGTATAGATAAATTAAAAAATCAGAGACAAGGTTAAAATTTTACAACCAAAGTAGCTGAGAACAGCTAAAAAGGAGACTGATTGCAATATAAATGATAAAGACCTCTCTTTACTCTTAAATTACTTCCTTCAGTGTGCTTGCTCTCAAATGTTTGGGTTGTGGCTAACACAAATTCTAATAACCCATACGTTATTGAAAATCTGACATTGTGAAAATATATTACAATGCATACGGCTTCAGGGATTAGGTTAGTCAGAGGTTCGTTCATATGTATAGACATTAAGAAACATATTGTTCTCTATTTTCCACTTAGCTTTAGTCATGGCATTATTTCCCAAGTTTTAACACTTGCTTAGGACAGAATTACTAAATTTGGTGCTTTATGTGTGTAACTTTCTGTTTAAATCAAAGTGCAAAAGATAACTCTTGCTTTTTTAATGCATTGGTGTTTTTCCCTTAGTTGTTGTGCTGTCAGAGAATAAGACATTCATAACATTAATTAGTTCCATCCTTATTGCTGATATTAATATGTCATTGCTGATGACATGAGATTCTACGAGGTGAAAGATTGCAATGGAAATGAAGCAATGGAGGCAACTTGTTGACTTAGAGTGGAATTTTTTTAAAGCGTAGATGATTCAGATACACAAACAAATCCCCAGAGGTGAGAAGAGTAAATGGGATAATAAAAATAAAATGACTTCCATAATCATTAAACATTATACAATTCTAATGTGTGATTATTATTATCATTATTATTATTGTTTTCATTGTTATTATTTGATTTTACCTTTTAAAATCATGTCACCAGAACTACAGTTAATATACAGAAATTTCCATTTACCTTTTCCTGTATGTGACATAAAAGAAATCATAGGGGAAGGGGAGGGATGTATAGGCAAATCACAAAGGATTTTTAGGGCAATGAAAAAACTCTGATACCATAATGATGAATATAAGTAATTAAACGTTTTCAAAACCCATAGAATGTACAACACCAAGAATGAATCCTAATGTAAACTGTGGACTTTGGATGATTATGATGTGTCAATTAACTGTAGGTTTATTAACTGTTACAAATGTTCCACCTTAGTGGGGGATGTGATACTGCACAGGCTATCCATGTGTGAGGGCAGAGAGGTATACGAGAAATCTCTGCACCTGCCTCTCAATTTTATGTGAACACTAAACTATTCTAAAAAATAAATTCTTAATTTAAGAAAATACAGTGAAAGGGATCATAGAATATATATCTTTCTGAGTCTGGCTTCTTTCACTCAGAATGATGCATTTAAGATTCATCCATATTGTTGGTGTGTGAATCACTTGTTCATTTCTTTTTAACTGCTGAATAGTATTCCATTGAATACACCACAGTTTATTCATTTGCCAATTGAAGGACATTTGGATTGTTTTCAGCTCTAGTGACTACAAATAAAGCCACTAGATATATTTACATACAGGCTTTTTGAGTGTATGTAAGGTTTCATTTTACTTGGAAGATGCCTGAGTCAAATTGTTGAGTTGTATGTTAAATATATGTTTAATTTTACAAAAAAAGAAGGCAAAACATTTTCCTAAGTGATAACCATCTTTCATTCCCACTAAGAATGTCTGAGATTTCCAGTTACTCCTTATCCTACTCAGCATTTATTTTGGACAGTTTCTTTGATTTTACTTTCTTTGATTCTAATAGCTGTGTGGTAATATCTAATTATGACTTAATTTGTATTAGTCTAATGAAATAAAGATATTAAAGAATTTTCATGTATATATTTGCTATTTTATGTATCTATCTTTTATTTTATTTTATTTTTTATTATTTTTTTTTATATATCTATCTTTTTTGATGAAGCATATGTTTAGATTTTGCCTATTTATTAATTGGATTAATTTTTATCATTGAGTTTCCAGTGTTTTTATATATATTTTGGATATAGGACCTTTACCTGTCTCATTTACAAAAATTCTCCCAGTTTGTGGCTTGTATGTTAATTCTCTTACATATTAATGTCTTTCAAAGAACTAAAGTCCTAAATTTTATGAAGATCTACTAATCTATTTATTCTTGCATAGACCAGACTTTTGGGGTTATATCTCAAGATTACCTAAATCATGGTCATGAAGTTTCTTTTTGTTTTCTTCTACAATTTTATAAGCTAGATTTTACACTTACGTCCAATGTCAATTTTGAGTTAAATTTTGCATATGGTGTGACAAATGAAGATGCTCCATTTATTTGTACATGAGTTTTCAATTGTTCCATCATCACTGGATGAAGCATCTATGGTTTCTCCATTGAAATATCTTTGAAACTTTTCAAACATCAACTGGTTTTATTTATGTATCCACTTCTAGAATCTATGTCCTGTTTTATTGTCTATCTTTTCCCTGGTACCTGACTGTCTTGCTACTATAGATTATAATAACTTATATAATAACTATATAAATTATATAATTTTATAATATAATAACTACATAATCAGGATGTATATACTAAAACTTTTTCTCACAACTGTTTTAGCTATACCATCTTATCTTTCAATATTACTTTTAGAATGGGCTTATTAATTTCTACAAATAAAGCTGGATTTTTATTGGAATTATATTGAATATAATATACACATATTTCAAAATACAATATATAAATCATTTTTGAGAATTGACATCCTAACAATATTGAGTATTCTAATTCATGTTTATGATATAGTTTGCTATAGTTTTCTTTATTTTTTTTGTCCTCTGACTTTGATGTGCTTCCTGTATCCATGGAATTATGATGTTTAAAATCTGATTTGGGCTTTTTAAACATTATTTATTCAAATATTTAAAAATGCCCCCTTTTTCAGACTTATTCAATAACTCCAGTTACATACATGTTAGTTTGCTGGAACAGTTCACTACTTTTGGGTTCCTTTCTCCTTTTATCTATTTCCTTCTATGATTTCTTTTGGGTAATTTCTGCTGTATCTTCAAGTTCACTAATCTTTTCTTCTGCAGTGTCTATTCCACTATGAATCTCATACAATATTTTTTATTTTAAATATTGTATTTTCATATATAGAGATTTTATTTAACTTTTAAAATTATCTTCTATACCTTTTCTTGAATGTGATCATTTCTTTCTTCTTCCTTCTTGAATATATTGAATATAATCATAATAATTATCATTGTTATAATTTTATATGACTTCCTATTTGGTGGAACTAGTATCACATTTTTACCCTTTATTGTGATTTCACTGGTTATTCTTATTTGTTCTATTTTTTAATATGAAATTTAGTATCAGGTTTTCTATTTCTCAAAAACTTTGTCATTATTTTTATCAAAATCACATGAAGTTATACAAAGTTAGATATGGTCAACAATTTATGCTGTTGAATTTTCCTATCTAACTATTGTTATCTTTTTTCAGTTCTAGTTTTTTGTGTCTCCAATTGTTTGAAGGCTTTCTTTGTATAGGTCTTTAACATTTACTTACAAATTTATTTTTATTTTACTCTTTTTGCTACCACTTGGTTGAATTGTTTTCATTTTTGTATGTTTCCTGTTTCTTGGCAGTTCTGTTTCTGGGCTTACTGGAAAGTAGGAAAATCCACCTGAGGTAGGAATTTGAGGAGGTGTGAATCACCTGTGTTTACTAGCTAACCTTTATTCAATACCTGATGTGTACTAGTAACAATGCTAAATTTTTAGTTTGTAGTATCCTATTTAATCCTCCAAACAGTCCTTTGAGGGAAAAATTTAGTTTTAAACAGGTTTAGTATCTAGTTTATGGAACCCCACCTGAAAGAAGGTAGAGACAGGGCTTAAGCCCCAGTCACTTTCACTGAGTAGTAATCTACTGAGGGCCTTCTCTACTCCAGAAGTTGATCAATGGTATGGGACATAGTCCTATACCCCTTTGGATCTTACATTATAGTAGACCTTGGAGCCTGTTTTCTCAACTTATATACAATATTACCCCTACCTTTGAATATCTTTTGCATCACTAGGAGATAAATATAAATTCTTTCATGGTTCTTTTCTGAGTACTACTAGAAAATGTCTCCTTAGCACTAAAAAAATGTTTCTTCAGTTATTATTTCCTATTTCTGCTGCCATTGCTCCTTCTAGTGCAATTAAAATATGACTCTGTGAAATAAAATAAATCCTATCTCACCAGAATTTCAGTTTAGTTCTTTAACAGTCCCTGGGTATTACACCCATTTCGACACCAACTGGCACACTGCAGTTCAATCTGGCACTAACCACCCGTCGTTAGTGCAGACACCTCAAGTTAAAGGGCATGATCCCCAACACACTTCTCTCACTTTAGATGCCAGACACAACTGGTGTCCCCACCTACACTTTTGACCAACTGTTTACAAACCCTATGTGTTCTTAAGATCCGCCTCAGGCTCGATAGTTTTGCTAGGTTGATTCACAGAAATCTGGAAGGCACTATATTCATGATTGCATTTCTTTTATAGAGGATAATGATCAGGAAAAACTGATTGAAAGGACACACTGAGCAAGGTTGGGAGGGTCCTGAATCAGGACATGTCACTCTCCTGGGACATCAGTATGTTCACCAACTGAGAAGTCCCTTGAGATTTGCTTTCCGGAGTTGTAATTAGGATTTCATCATCTAGGTATGCTTGACTAAATCATTAACTATGTGATTGAACTAAAACTCCTTTCCTCTCCCTGTAAGTTGGGCTGGCTCAAAATCCCCAAACTCTAATCATGTAGTTGATCTTTCTGGTGATCAGCTACATGCTAAAGCCATCCAGAGACCCACCACAAGTCACCACATTAACATAAATTTAGGTGTGATCTGAGGGGCTCATGAATATCAAAAACTCCTCTCACTCTGAAAATGTCTAGAGGTTTAGAAGTCCCCAAGAAACAGAAACAAAAACCAAATTCTGTACTATATGGTAACAGCCTATAACCAGCATTTATAAAAGGGTTTCTCTGTGTAAATATTTACATAATTAGAGAGTTAACAGAATCAATTCCTGAAAGTTTTTCAGGGACATTTATATACACAATGAGATGTAAAGCATTAAAATATTTGTTGTCTCCTTGAACTTTGAAACCACCAGCAATCTCAAAGGAAGGAAGTTGCATAACTATGAAGGAAGTACAGACTTAATTTAGTAGTTTTATTAATTCCATCAAAGTATGATCCAAAGTTACTGGGAAGAATGCTGCAAAGAGATAAGAACAAGTCAAGTTCAGAAACTAGAAACACACTTAGCTTAATTTTTATCTTACAGAGGTGTCCTTATTTAAAATGATAATATGTGGAGGCCTTGAGTGTCTTAATTATTTTTTAATGTCTAAAACAAAGACTAATATTTGGTTTACTTCTTATCTAAGATGTTAACTCCTTATATTTCCAAAAATGTTACTGCAGTCCTTGATAGATTAAATGGCCTATAAGAGTATATGTTGATATATAGTAAGAATTTAACTTCTATGTGTATAAGATATTTACAGTTTTTCAGAACTTTATATAATTTGCTAGAGCAACAGTCCTACAAATGCCTTTTTGAAGTATCATATATTATAATCAAGAAGAGAGATAATCGAAGAGATATTTTCTAATATAGTTACATTGAAATCTAGTCTTTCAGAACTATCATTCCTTATTTAGAGATTCCATCTCTGCAAATTCTATTTTAGGGTTTTTACAAATAAATTATGATAGCTTAATATGTCTCTTTGCTGATACATGCTCATGGGAAATGTTGAAAACGAATGCATCTAACAGTACTGACTCTGAGACTCATCTTAGAGAGCATTTCTAAGGTGGTCTCTAAGTACCTAACATGCAAATGCTTATTGAGCATATGTTTTGTTTTCCAAATGCTATATTAATGGTTTTGCTGTTAGCCTTGCACCATATTATGATTTCCTCTAAATTCACAGGAAAAGCTGCAGTATTCTGAGCATCTATTCCTCCCAGAAAACAAAATCTTCCCAAGATATTCCTGCCTGAATGGTGTTTGATATAGTTACAATGATGTGATTTCCCAGGACTTACACTGTCAGAAACAAAAATGTGTGGCTCTAATTCCCAACAAGTCACAGTGAACATGCACTTGAGTGAATCAAATTAATTATGAAAATCAACACACATGGGAAACTGAACAGTGAAAAATGGTTAACTGATTTTTTTAATTAAATGGATTTGTCTGTGAATTACTTGATATCTACTACCATTATTCAGAAAAATCTTCTTTCCTGTTTTTAATGGACACATAATATCTAATGATCAAAAGTCCTACCAGAACTATATTTCATTATTTTTAAAGTGAATTAATCTTACTCTATTTCTACACATAAAATGGTTTCCATCAATCTATCTGAAAATAAGTTCATGCTAACTTGCCTAATTGTTAATGTACTGCAATGCTGCAAATGTTACAGTAAAACACCATGTTCAAAGATAGGAGTATTTTCAGATGCTTCATCATAGGGGCCATGGATATTTCAGTCATTTGCAAAGAGTTCTGCTGCAGTCAACTGGATAAAAAAGATGGTCTTTACTCTTTAATGTAATTTTACAGCTCTCATAAAAGAAAATATCTCTATTAAAACTACCAGTAACTATTCATCTTGGATAAGTACAAACTGAAGTAAAATCTACAATATAAAAACACACAAACTTGCGTGCATGTGTGTACACATACTCAAATAATTTGGTGAGGGGTATATATAAATATAAAAGTGCATAGATTTTTCCACCCTCAACACTATGCTCATAAACAAATGCTTTGGGAATAGTTTGTCTCTCTTGAACCAAATTTCTATTTTTAAAATCTTCCTTCACATAGATCATATGATGCTTGTGAACTCTAGAGTGTTCTGACTTATTGCCTCACTGATAATTTAATTGGAGGCACTTCTATTTTTAGGAAATATCTTAGTCACGTATTTGGGATTCTACTATTCTTCCAGAAAGTTTTTGTTTCACAGTAAAGTGATCTGAGCAAAGTAAATCATTTTGATTTTATGTGGGTTTGTTTTCTTTCATACAATCAATATTGACATAGTGAAATTACAGGATTTTCTAAGACTCTTTTTAATGTTGTTTAGAAGTATTTCTGTTTTACCTTAATAATTCCTTGTTATCTAACATATATTACAGTAAATATAGCAATAGGTTAAGGCTAAGTGTTAGATAATAAAATACACATTTTAGCAAATGAATAAGAAAAATTTTTCATTGTTGCAAAAGTTGCAGTGGCTATGACTTTTAAAATAGACCAGAGGATATCATTTATGTCATATGTTTACCCCTTTTAATGTTGGTTGTTCCTATGAAGGAAACTAAAACTATTTCTAACAAATCATCTATTTGGAAAATTTAGCTTTATCTATCTGATATGATCTTTTAAACCCCTGAAAATCAAGTACATTTTGTTTGTCATAGGTAAGAAGCTGATGACTATTGACACTGGTGTTTGGCTAGAGATGCAGGGAGTGCTCAAATTGAGAAACAAAATGATAGCATTCATTGCACCAAGTTACTTCTTGTTCTGAGTTTTCAGTCAATGACATGGGCATATACACTTCCAATTGCAGTGATAACTATCGCATGAAACTTTGTAGTAAGCTGATAATAGCACAAAAATTTTTATGGTAGAAGACAGAACCAGAGGTTCTGTCACCCATCTATCCCTATAAATGTGCACATGATGAGTTCAATTTGTTTTTAACATGTAACACCCAATGGCCCAATAAGAACACCAGGAAGCAGTGGACGTCAATATTACCATGCATCTCCTACCTATATCCTTTGCCCTATACATGCACTTGTTTGCAGAAACAGTTATTTTAATGTTTTATGAGAAAAACATCAGACATTTTAAGATTCATGGATCTTCAGTGTCTATCAGACATCACTATTCTAAAGGAAATGAAGTGATAGCTTTTAGCAGTTTGCCATGGTTTTCATAGATTGACTGTATAGCTTAAAACAAGACTGAAAGGGAAGAAACAAATAGAAAGCAATTATTATGATATACATTATTCTTTTCATTCTAAACACTAATTATTGACTTAAATGGTGTAATAAACCTTTTGGTTACTTTTTTTTTCCTGTATTAAGACTCCTACAAATATTTTAGTGTAGTAAACAAATTAACTGAGTGCTATTCAACTTGACTATATATCTGTGACTTCATGTATATCTAAAGACTTCAAAGTTCTTTTGTGTGGGGTCCTCTACTAATTTATTTTATGACTAGAGGTCTTTCAGTCTAATGCTTTCATTCCCTTTAATCAAAATAATATCTTTTAAAATCCATGACTATAATTTAATCAATATATTTGAGATGTTATAGGATACATTTTTTTGGAGTTTGAAAATCTCATGAAGAGAATTTTATTTCCATTGCTAGACCATTTGACTCCTTACAATATATCCACATTCTCCAGGTCAAATTTTTTTTCTACCTGGTGAAAACAGAGCAGAAAAGTCTTCCATTTATATTCTGTGCAGACTCTGCAGATTACATTTCTAAGGAGTCTGCTCTTGTAACTGAATTATAGAAGAAGTACATAAACGTGCAGATTGAATAGTAAGGAAGAAAATATGGCCTGATTCAGCACAGCATAGCCTTTGAGTTTCAGAAAGTAAAAGGGTGGGTCTTAGTCAGCTTGAGCAGCTATACCAAATTACCATAACGCTAGGTAGTTTATAAACAATGGAAATTTATTTATTTCTCACAGTTCTGCAGGTTAAGAAATCCATGATGAAGGCAGTAGTAGATTCAATGTCTGGTGAGAGCCTGCCTCTGATGCATAGACAGCTGTCAGCTCTCATGTCTACCTATGGCAGAAGGGGCTAGAGAGGTATCTTATGTAAGGGCACGGATCCCAATCATGAGGTCTCTACACCCATGAGCTAATCACCTCCAAAATACTTCACTTTCAAATTCCATCACATTGGAGATCAGGTTTCAGCATATAAATTTGGGGGGACACATCTATCATTTTAGTCTTTTTTATTTGTATAGTATTTATAGTTATAATTATGTAAAATGAAAGTATGGACAAAATTAAAACTCAACATTTTAATCATTGATAATCTGAGTTGCTAATACAGTGGACTGTGGGCTATGGTGAAATTTTTCTCTTCTATTAAGATTCTATCCCATTTTTTTTTACTCAGGGAAATATATAAAATATGAATAAGGGTGATATTATCTATTATTCTGGAGGTAAGTTCTAATTCATTTTGATTTATATATTTTAAAGTATATATTTGTTGTTCTTAATTATATATGCATTTCTTAATCATGACCCATTTCTTCAATAAGGGCTTTTTAAATCTACTCTTCCCAAGTTCTTATGGATCACTTTTAAGGCATAAAAGTAAAACTAAAAATATAAAAGTAATATTACTGTATCCTTTCAAGTTAGAATTTATGGCACAAACTCTAACCCCCCCCACATCCAAAAACAATAAAACCAAACATTTTCAAATTCCAAATTATTTTTTTAACTTTTAAAATTTAAGGACATATCATTGACATACAATCTTATATTTGTTTCAAACATATAGCAGTGGGTTCAAAAGTTACCCATATTAAATCATCACCCCTTCTAGTGTGGTTACTATCTGTCAGCACAGAAAGGTGTTATAAAATTATTGACTATATTCTCAGGCTGTACTACTATCCTTTTGGCCAACTTTTATGATTGAGAATTTTTTGTGCCCCTTTATCCCCCTTGCCCTCCCCACCTTCCCACCCCAACACATCCCACATGGTAACCACTAGTCACTTCTCAAAGTGTCTGTAAGTTTACTCCTCTTTTGTTCATTTGGTTTGCTTTGTTTTTCTATTCCACAAACAAGTGAAATCGTGTGGTATTTGTCTTTCTCCACCTTGCTTATTTCACTGAGCATGATACCCTCTAGATCCATCCATGTTGTTGAAAATAGCAGGGATTTTTTTCTTCTTATGGTTGAATAATATTCCATTGTGTATATGTACCACATCTTTATCCATTTCTCTATTGATGGACACTTAGGTTGCTTCCATATCTTGACTATTGTAAATAATGTGGTAATACACATAGGGGTTCATGTATTTTTTTGAATCAGGGATTTTGTTTTCTTTGGGTAAATTCCCAGGAGTGGAATTAATGAGTCAAGTGGTATTTCTGTTTTTAGCTTTTTTAAGGAGCCTCCATACTGCTTTCCACAGTGGTTGTACCGATTTTCATCCCCACCAGCAATGCACGAGTGTTCCCATTTCTCCACATTCTCTCCAACACCTGTCATTTCTTACGTTTTGGTTAGTGGCCATTCTAACTAGTGTGAGGTGATATCTCATTGTGGTTTTGATTTATATCTCCCTGATGATTAATGATGTGGAGCATCTTTTCATGTGCCTATTGACCATCTGTATTTCTTCTTTGAAAGAAACCAAACATTTTAATTTCCAAAATTCTTTAAGTCCCTTGAGAAAACATATCAGACTGCATGGGAAAAATAAAATAAAAAAGAAGACTGATGATTTCACCCATATGTGGAGTATAAGAACAAAGAAAACCTTAAGGAACAAAACAGCAGCACAATCACAGAACCCAAGAATGGACTAACAGTTACCAAAGGGAAAGGGACTGGGGAGGATGGTGGGAAGGGAGGGATAAGGGTGGGGAAAAAGAAAGGGGGCATTATGATTAGCATGTAGAATTAGCATGTAGGAGGGGGCATGGGGAGGGCTGTGCAGCATGGGGAGGGCTGTGCAGCACAGTGAAGGCAATATTGAATCTACAGCATCTTGCTGCGCTGATGGACAGTGACTGTGGTGGGGTGTTGGGGGTGGGCTTGGTGAGGGGGGGAGCCTAGTAAACATAATGTTCTTCATGTAATTGTAGATTAATGATACCAAAAGAAAAAAAAAGAAAAAAAAGAACACTGACACAGGTAAGTTACCTGATCTGAATATTTCAAGTAGGGAAATTTTATTGAAGATCAAAATCAAAAGATGGAAGATGTCTTCAGGAAAAGTATCTGGGAGTCAGGAGGAGAGATGAAAATTAGCACAATGGCTGAATAAAATAATTTTAAAACCTAGGGATCTGACCAAAAAGACCTTCCACAAAGAAATATAAAGGTGAAACTAAGTGTGTGCTCACAAGAAATATTCTCTATTTCCATGAGGCAAAGATAGAGACAAAATCCAGTTAAGTGAAGAAAATGTAAAAGGAGGTAAATCTTAATTTGTGATACATTTATAAACTAGGGTATCTTATTAAAAGAAATGTAAAGAGAGCAAAGTTGCATAAAAACAAGATAAAAGAAATAAGAAATGATTTGTAGAATATACTTAGGTACACAGGAAGTGGTGTTAATTTTGTAATAAGTAAAATACAATACCCTAATATTTGATTGAAATAATAAACTGACAAACTGATGACAAATGACAGAGGTATTATATAATTTTTAAACTGTATTTTCACATCTTTTTCATATTTTTCTGCTGTCCTTATTATGAAGTTCAACTAAACACTGATGTTAAAGCTTTAGTCTGAGCAAAATAGGACTTGCTCATCATATTACACAGTAAATATTAGATGCTAAATTATTGTTAAAAACAATAGCAATAGGAATGATTATCACAGTGTTAATTTTTGTTCATACTTTCATATATAAATACTCTTTTTATTTGAAGCAAACTGTTTTATATTTCCCTATCCACTTGGACACTTCCCTCTTCTCTTTCTATCCAAGTCACTCCCTCCATCCCCATGATCCACATCACTCACTATCCTCATCAGTATGTGTTCATATGTTCTTCTATTTTCATATAGAAATATACAGATATATGTAAATATACTTTAATATATATAAAAACATTTTGTTCTTTTCTAAAAATAAGATAATTGATGTACTTTTCATCTTGGTTTTCTTACTGAACAAAAATACGTGGAATCACTGAGTCATCTGATATATAAAGCTCTAAATATATTTTAATGGCCGCATAATATTCTATTTTACTCATGTTCCACTATTTATTCAGTTTTTGCAGCAAACCTCTAATTTTAAGAGAAAGTTGCATGATTCCCCACTGACTGGACATTCACTTTGCTCCTTTCCCCTCCCCCTATAAATAATATTAAGCCATCTTTGAATGCACATTTTTACATATTATGGTTTTATTATGATTGGATGAATCCAGAATTGTACAAATACTGGGTTGAAGGCATATGGATTAGTTATTTGTAATGAACTCTAAAGGCTTAAATATATCGCATCCCAATACATCATCATGTCCCAACCAGAAACAGGTATTACTGTTCTTGTTTTTAAATATTGCCACTTTAATGGGTACAATTCAAGTACGTGTTAAACTTTTCAGTTTATATTTATATTGCAAATATAAATCCTTGACCTGGTATCTGTATCATAAATCTGTTTTATGAATTCCAATTTTATCTATTGATATTAGTTAAGGTAACTTTTGGTATAAAATGTTTAAAAATTGTTTCCCATAATCTTCTAGATTTCCTGGGTTAATTAGAAATATGTAACCTTTATTTAGTTTGTACATTCTTCTCAAAATGTCTTGTAATCTTTTCTCTTACTTGAAAATTAGATTTTAAGGTTGTTTCCCAAATTTTTACTTATTGTACCAGCACATAAATCTGAGTAAGTAATTAACATGTTTAATCTTAGTTTTATCATTGGAAAACAGAAATGATTTTATCTCAGTGCTATTGTAAAAATCAGTTTTATTATTAAGGTCACATCTCACATGAAAGCAAACTACACCACTATATAAATGCCAGTTATTTTAATAAAGTAATAGGAAAATAATCAGGAATCATAAATAAGCAACTCTCAAGATGTTTTTTTCCATTTTTTATCAAAAGCTACTGCATTATAGTAAATTTCAGAAGATAATTTAGTATCTGATATATTTGTTGATCAACTTGGATATTGCAGCCTAAGGATTTATGTATTTTTGAGTATTGTTAAGAAGTTATAACTTTAAAACCTAGTTTACTTGATATGAATTTATAACCTCATTCAAAAATATTCTAAGCCACTTCAATGTTCTCGGGTAGTGGTGAATTTCATGAGTTAATGGTACATTGGCTTAAGAAGAATTTCCTGTTTTCTGTTTTGGGTGCTTTGCTGTTTTTGCAGCAAACCTCTAATTTTAAAAGAAAGTTGTAAGAAAAAAAAAAAGACAGTCTGAGGTTATGCACCAAATTACTTTTTGGGATAAACTATCTAGCTTGTAAATAATTAATTTTTCTTCAGGAAGCAAATATTTAAGAGGGGAGGCAAGCAAGGACTTGTTCAAATGAATAAATAAAGATTAATCAATGTTTTTAGTCATGAAAAGAGCAACACTCTTCTGCTTTGACTTCACTTTATTCACGTTTTCTTACTGACTGATCAACATAAGAAGAGGAAATCTATGACAATTATCCTTGTAGTGAAGTTTTAGTCTCATTAGAATGGTATTTATAATTTGGCCTCAACCTACTCAATCTTCAACTACTTGACTTCCTGCATGGAGTTCCCAGAGATCAAATTCCAACAAGGACTCTTAAAACCCCCGTATCCAGACACATACCATTCCATGGGCCTGGATTCCCTTTCCTGCCTTTCTTAGCTGGACAATTCCTTTTCTTTTTTCTTCTGACCCCTCATGCAATGTTGGACATCTTCAGAACTTTCCTACTCTTAACTGTGACTCATCCTCTCTTTTCCATGTTTCTTTACCTTTTATATTTAGCTGAGGTATAGCCTTTAGGTATGTCTGGTGAATAATAATATTTTTGTTTAATTATTTTAGAAGCAAAATTTGTGCAGGTTGTTTTTCTTCTCAGTGAGTGAACTTTATATGGATGCAGAAACTCATATAAAATGAAATAAAAATAGGAAAATCTTAATACTCTTTTGTTTTCCCTCTGCAAACCAGTGCGATAAAAATGGGAAACTTTTAAGACAGAGAGGTGAGTTAAGATTTCAAGTCCTGACCACTCTGTGCACAGGAGGAAAACAAGAACATCTGAGAAGGGGCAGAAAGTGCTCTTCTGACAGTGATGGTTTTGGAGAAAGAGGGAATCTATTCGTTAAGTGAAAGAAGTGAAGCAACTTCTATCTGTAGGACTCAGAATGCACAATAGCAGCAACATGGCCAAGGATGAGACCTGTTTTTCCAGGCTGCCCTGGAAAGAGGCCTTAACTAACCTCTCCTCTTCATAGAGTCTCTTATTGAAAGTGATCAGACTGGCAGAGGCCAGGCTGCCTGCTTGCTTCAAGGGTGGCCCAAGGGGTGCCGAGAAATTTACATGTTAAGACTGTCCAAGTAAAAATGCCAATTCTTTTTAAAGTCAAAACTAAAACCAAAGCATATTTAAGTTTTAAACCATCAGCGAAGAAATATACATCCATACTCTAATATTAGGAGGAAATTCCATGAGCTATTCAGACTTCATGAACATTAGAAGACATTCCTAGTGATTAAAGAAAATTATTCTATTAAGTGATATTTCTTAGATTTATAATGGTCTCAGGGAGGAGAATATTCTGAGGGACTTAATAGCAAAACACCTTGTGCTGTATTTTAAATTATTTATTTGGTTGTACATTTCCTCCATCCTTGAGGTCAGTGGAATGGAATGAAAAACACATGTACTCTGGAATGACTTGACCATGTGTTTAACTACTGGCTATGTGACCTTGGGCAAGTTACTTAACTTTTCAAGCTTGTTTTTGTTTAATCTGTAAAACTTCCTGGAAATTATTCTGCATAAGTTTGCCTCATATAAGACATATGGTACATATTTGTGGAGTGAATTAATAGAATAATTAATTTATTAATAGTTCTAACATATGAAAAGATTTTCAATGATATTTCTTAGTATTGGTGTGTTGGTGAGTACAAATAGGCTAAATTAAAATGTAAGATGTACTTTAGAATCCTATGATGATAGAGCTGAAGATTGTTTAGAAATAAGTCCAGACCAGTAAACCTCAGTGGTGAAGGAGAGAGGAAATTTCAGAACCACCTAGTTCTGTGCATACTAGGTTGTCTGTGGAGGAGCTCCTTTTAGGATGGAAATTTCTTTACAAGCCCTAGAAATACCCTAAGTAATGGTACTTACTGTCTGTTACTATACTGTGCTGAACTATTGTTAATTATTTATCTCAGAGTGTCTATATCCAAGTTAAGAAACAATTTTAAAGCGAAATAACCCCATCTGCAAGCAGAAAACACTAACTCATCATTCTGTGAATTTTTTAGGGTCTGCAGAATCTAACACCACACCTGCAATACACCAACTGTGCTTTACCATTTTATGCTGGAAAATGCCAAAGTTAAAAAGATAGGGCATGGTCACAGAAGGAATTAAAGTGGAATTGAGAAACAAAATGAAGAGAATTCATGACCTTTAGAAGTGAATTTTGTCTCATTTGAAATTAATGTCTGTGATTATTCAACGTTTAGTCAGTTAAGGAGTCACAAGACAGAGGAATCATGATACACAAGGGTAACTTCAGACCTTCAGTATTTTAGAGTTGCTGGTGTCTGTACAGTGGTTGATTTTTTTAAAAAAAGGAGGACTAACTTCAAGCCAGGAAGATATGTTTGCTGACAGAAGCTGTGGAAAGAGACTGTCTTAAAAAGAGCCACTTGTTTGGAGCAAGGAGAAGTAGCTCTGAAGACAAACATTGTCAGAGTTCAAGGGGCCTGTGGTTAAGTTCAGATGAATGAACACATCACTTTTGTAATCACAGGAAGAGTAAGCAGTGTTGTCTGAGAAGTAGAAAAAGGAATTTTTTGTGGAAGGTTTATGAAATAGAGTGAGCACTTTCAATGAACTTTTCATTGCAAAGATGGGTTTAACATTTAAATTTAAGATATACAAAATGTCTCCTTCTACCAGTTCCATTCTGCTCTATCAGCAGACCCAGTGAAGCATTTTTTAAAAATTTTGTTATCATTAACCTACAGTTACATGCAAAATATTATGTTTACTAGGCTGCCCCCCTCACCAAGTCCCACACACACACTGCACCACAGTCACTGTCCATCAGCGCAGTAAGATGCTGTAGAATCACTACTTGTCTTCACCGGGCTGCACAGCCATCCCCATGCCCACCCACATGCTAATTATACATGCTAATCGTAATACTCCCTTTCTTTTTCCCCACCCTTATCCCTCCCTTCCCACTCATCCTCCCCAGTCCCTTTCCCTTTGGTAACTGTTAGTCCCTTCTTGGGTTCTGTGATTCTGCTGCTGTTTAATTCCTTCAGTTTTTCTTTATTCCTATACTCCACATATGAGTGAAATCATTTGGTACTTGTCTTTCTCCGCATGGCTTATTTCACTGAGCATAATACCCTCTAGCTCCTCCATGCTATTGCAAATGGTAGGATTTGTTTTCTGTTTATGGCTGAATAACATTCCATTGTGTATATGTACCACATCTTCTTTATCCATTCATCTACTGATGGACATTTAGGTTGCTTCCATTTCTTGGCTATTGTAAATAGTGCTGTGATAAACATAGGGGTGCATCTGTCTTTTTCAAACGGGAGTGCTGCATTCTTAGGGTAAATTTCTAGAAGTGGAATTCCTGGGTCAAATGGTACATGTATTTTGAGCTTTTTGAGGAACCTCCATACTGCTTTCCACAATGGTTGAACTAATTTACATTCCCACCAGCAGTGTAGGAGGGATCACTTTCTCCACAACCTCGCCAACATGTGTTGTTGTTTGTCTTTTGAATGTTGGCCATCCTTACTGGTGTGAGGTGATATCTCATTGTGGTTTTAATTTGCATTTCTCTGATGACTAGCGATGTGGAGCATCTTTTCATGTGTCTGTTGGCCATCTGAATTTCTTCTTTGGAGAACTGTCTGTTCAGTTCCTCTGCCCATTTTTTAATTGGATTATTTGCTTTTTGTTTGTTGAGGAGTGTGAGCTCTTTATATATTTTGAATGTCAAGCCTTTATTGGATCTGTCATTTATGAATATATTCTCCCATACTGTAGGGTACCTTTTTGTTCTATTGATGATGTCCTTTGCTGTACAGAAGCTTTACAGCATGATATAGTCCCACTTGTTCATTTTTGCTTTTGTTTACCTTACCCAGGGAGATATGTTGCTCATGTTTATGTCCAAGAGATTTTTGCCTAGGTTTTCTTCTAGGAGTTTTATGTTTTCAGGACTTACATTCAGGTTTTTGATCCATTTCAAATTTATTTTTGTGTATAGGGTTAGACAGTGATCCAGTTTTATTCTCTTACATGAGCTATCCAGTTTTGCCAGCACTATCTGTTGAAGAGACTGTCATTTCCCCATTGAATGTCCATGGCTCCTTTATCATATATTAATTGACCATATATATTTGGGTTAATGTCTGGAGTCTCTAATCTGTTCCACTGGTCTGTGGCTCTGTTCTTGTGCCAGTACCAAATTGTCCTGATTACTATGGCTTTGTAGTAGAGCTTGAAGTTGGGGAGTGAGATCGCCCCTACTTTATTCTTCTTTCTCAGGATTGCTTTGGCTATTCGGGGTCTTTGGTGTTTCCATATGAATTTTTGAACTATTTGTTCCAGTTCGTTGAAGAATTTGATAGGGGTTGCATCAAATCTGTATATTGCTTTGGGCAGGATGGCCATTTTGATGATATTAATTCTTCCCAGCCAGGAGCATGGGATGAGTTTCCATTTGTTAGTGACCTTTAATTTCTCTTAAGAGTATCTTGTAGTTTTCAGGGTCGAGGTCTTTCACTTCCTTGGTTAGGTTTATTCCTAGGTATTTTATTCTTTTTGATGCAATTGTGAATGGAATTGTTTTACTGATTTCTCTTTCTATTAGTTCATTGTTAGTGTATAGGAAAGCCACAGATTTCTGTGTGTTAATTTTGTATCCTGCAACTTTGCTATATTCCAATATCAGTTCTAGTAGTTTTGGAGTGGAGTCTTTAGGGTTTTTTATGTACAGTATCATGTCATCTGCAAATAGTGACAGTTTAACTTCTTCTTTACCAATTTGGATTGGTTGTATTTCTTTGTTTTGTCTAATTGCCAAGGCTAGGACTTCCAGTACTATGCTGAATAACAGTGGGGATAGTGGGCATCCCTGTCTGGTTCCTGATCTCAGAGGAAATGCTTTCAGCTTCTCGCTGCTCAGTATGATGTTGGCTGTGGGATTTTCATATATGGCCTTTATTATGTTGAGGTAGTTGCCCTCTATACCCATTTTGCTGAGAGTTTTTATCATGAATGGATGTTGAATTTTGTCAAATGCTTTTTCAGCATCTATGGAGATGATCATGTGGTTTTTGTCTTGCTTTTTGTTGATGTGGTGGATGATGTTGATGGATTTTCGAATGTTGTACCATCCTTTCATCCCTGGGATGAATCCCACTTGGTCATGGTGTATGATCCTTTTGATGTATTTTTGATTTTGGTTTGCTAATATTTTGTTGAGTATTTTTGTATCTACAGTCATCAGGGATATTGGTCTGTAGTTTTCTTTTTTGGTGGGGTCTTTGCCTGGTTTTGTTATTAGGGTAATATTGGCTAAACGGAATGTGTTTGGGAGTGTTCCCTCCTCTTCTATTTTTTGGAGAACTTTAAGAGAATGGGTATTATGTCTTCTCTGTATGTCTCATAAAATTCCGAGGTAAATCCATCTGGCCCGGGGGTTTTGTTCCTGGGTAGTTTTTTGATTACCACTTCAATTTCGTTGCTGGTAATTGTTTTGTTTAGATTTTGTGTTTCTTCCTTGGTCAGTCTTGGAAAGTTGTAATTTTCTAAGAAGTTGTCCATTTCTTCTAGGTTTTCCAGCTTCTTAGCATATAGGGTTTCATAGTAGTCTCTAATAATTCTTTGTATTTCTGTGGGGTCTTTTGTAATTTTTCCTTTCTCATTTCTGAATCTATTGATGTGTGTTGATTCTCTTTTTCTCTTAATAAGTCTGGCTTGAGGCTTACCTATTTTGTTTATTTTCTCAAAGAACCAGCTCTTGGTTTCATTGATTTTTTCTATTGTTTTATTCTTCTCAATTTTATTTATTTCTTCTCTGATCTTTGTTATATCCCTTCTTCTGCTGACTTTAGGCCTCATTTATTCTTATTTTTCCAATTTCAATAATTGTGATGTTAGACTATTGATTTGGGATTGTTCTTCCTTCTTTAAATATGCCTGGATTGCTATATACTTTCCTCTTAAGACTGCTTTTGCTGCGTCCCACAGAAGCTGGGGCTTTATGTTGTTGTTGTCATTTCTTTCCATATATTGCTGGATCTCCATTTTAATTTGGTCATTGATCCATTGATTATGTAGGAGCATGTTGTTAAGCCTCCGTGTGTTTGTGAGCCTTTTTGCTTTCTTTGTACAATTTATTTGTACTTTTATATGTTTGTGATCTGAAAAGTTGGTTGGTAGGATTTCAGTCTTTTTTAATATACTGAGGCTCTTTTTGTGGCCTAGTATGTGGTCTATTCTGGAGAATGTTCCATGTGCACTTGAGAAGAATGTGTATCCTGTTGCTTTTGCATGTAGAGTTTATAGTTGTCTATTAGGTCCGTCTGTTCTAGTGTGTTGTTCAGTGCCTCTGTGTCCTTACTTATTTTCTGTCTGATGAATCTATCCTTTGGAGTGAGTCATGTGTTGAAGTCTCCTAAAATGAATGCATTGTATTCTATTTCCTCCTTTAGTTCTGTTAGTATTTGTTTTACATATGTTGGTGCTCCTGTGTTGGGTGCATATATATTTATAAAGGTTATATCCTCTTGTTGGACTGAGCTGTTTATCATTATGTAGTGTCCTTCTTCATCTCTTGTCACTTTCTTTGTTTTAAAGTCTAT
Organism: Manis javanica; assembly: GCF_040802235.1. NCBI lineage: Eukaryota > Metazoa > Chordata > Mammalia > Pholidota > Manidae > Manis > Manis javanica. The sequence goes on from NC_133168.1 coordinate 58,627,806, forward strand.
TTTGTCTGATACCAGTACTGAAATACCTGCTTTTTTCTCCTTGTTGTTTGCATGAAATATCTTTTTCTATCCCTTGACTTTTAGTCTGTGCATATCTTTGAGTTTGAAGTGAGTCTTTTGTAAGCAGCATATAGATGGGTCTTGCTTTTTTATCTATTCTATTACTCTGTGTCCTTTGTTTGGTGCATCCAGTACATTAACATTTAGGGTGATTATTGAAAGATATGTACTTATTGCCATTGCAGGCTTTAGATTTATGATTACCAAAGTTTCAAGGTTAGCTTCTTTACTATCTTACTGTCTAACTTAACTCACTTATTGAACTATTTTAAACACTGTCTGGTGACTCTTTATTTCTCTCCCTTCTTATTCCTCCTCCTCTATTCTTTATATGTTGGTTGTTTTATTCTGTGCTCTTTTGTGTTTCCTTTAACTGCTTTTGTGGGTAGTTGATTTTAGTTTTTGCCTTTAGTTAGTATTTGGTTGGTCTGCTTTCTTTGCTGTCATTTTATTTTCTCTGGTGACATCTGTTTCGCCTTAAGAGTGCTCCCATCTAGGGCAGTCCCTCTAAAATACCCCATAGAGGTGGTTTGTGGGAGGCAAATTCCCTCAACTTTTTCTTGTCTGGGAATTGTTTAAACCCTCCATCATATTTAAATAATAATCGTGCTGGATACAGTATTCTTTGTTCGAGGCCCTTCTGTTTCATTGCATTAAATATATCATGCCATTCTCTTCTGGCCTGTAGGGTTTCTGTCTAGAAGTCCGATGTTAGCCTGATGGGTTTTCCTTTATAGGTGACCTTTTTCTCTCTAGCTGCCTTTAAAACTCTTTCCTTGTCCTTGAACTTTGCCATTTTAATTATTATGTGTCTTGGTGTTGGCCTCCTTGGGCCCTTCTTTTGGGAGTTCTGTATACTTCTGTGGTCTGAATGATTATTTCCTCCCCCAGTTTGGGGAAATTTTCAGCAATTATTTCTTCAAATACACTTTCTATCCCTTTTCTCTCTTCTTCCTCTGTTACCCGTATAATGTGGATATTGTTCCTTTTGGATTGGTCACACAGTTCTCTTAATATTATTTAATTCCTGGAGACCCTTTTATCTCTCTCTGTGTCAGCTTCTATGCGTTCCTGTTCTCTGGTTTCTATTCCATCAATGGCTTCTTACATCTTATCCATTCTGCTTATAAATCCTTCCAGAGATTGTTTTATTTCTGTAATCCCTTTCCAGATGTCATCCCTTAGCTCTTGCATATTTCTCTGCAGCTCCATCACCATGGTTATGACCTTTATTTTGAATTCTTTTTCAGGGAGATTGGATAGGTCTATGTCTCCAGATTCCTTCTCAGGGGAGGATGTCTGGGTTAGGCTGGTCTGTATCAAATCCTTCTGCCTTTTCATGGCAATTGAGGTAGTTGTGGGGAGCTGGCGCATGTGTTGGCTGGGAGAATGTCCCTTCTTGCTAGTTGTGACCTTCCTCTCCTGGGAGAACAACGACCCCTGGTGGCTTGTGCTGGGCAGGTGTGCACAGACAGGGTTTCTAATTCTTTCCTGGCCGCTGTGAAAGAAGCTTTGCCCTGCTGCCTCAGGCTGCTGCTCCACTATGGCAGAGCGGTTTTGGAGGGGAAACCAGCGGGAGGCTGTTTATCTCTGTGAGGGGCCTCCGAGCTATGCTGCCACCCTGGGGGTTAAGGCACCCAGAGTTCCCCAGGATTCCCAGCTGTTGGGTTAAGTGTCCCGGGATGCTTCCATCCAGCTGTGGGGTCTCTGTTCCTTTAAGTCTTTGAAAAAGCACTCGCTTTTCTTTGTCCCAGGGGTGCCAGCTGCGGGGACTCACTCACAGGTTTTACTGTCCTGTTTCCCTAGTATCCAGGACCCCATGCACACAGTGTGTGTCTGCGCTCTGGTGTGGATGGCTAGGGCTGGGTGTTTAACAGTCCTGGGCTCCCTCCTCCTCCCCTCTCCAACTCCTCTCCTCCCACCAGGTGCTGGGATGTGGGGCGCTCGGGTTCTGCCGGGCCATGGCTTGTATCTTACCCCCTTTGTGAGGCACTGGGTTCTTGCAGGTGTAGGTGTAGCCTGGCTGTTGTCCTGTATCTTTTGGTCTTTCTTTTAGGGATAGTTGTATTTGTTGAATTTTCAAAAATATATATGGGTTTGGGAGATTTCTGGGGCTCTACTCACACCGCCAACTTGGCTCCACCCCCAGTGAAGCATTTTAACTGTCAGGAAGTTCTTGTTTATCCCCAAACTCCATGAAGTAGGATGGCTGCAGAGAGAAACCAATACTTAACACAGATTGTGTTATTTTAATGCAAAGTATCATAGTTTGTTACCAGTTCTAATACATACATAAATTTTCCTTTTTTGTTGAAGTATAGTTGAAACACAATAATATATTGGTGTTAGGTGTACAACACAGTGATTTAACAATTAAATTCAGTATGAAATGCTCACCGTGATAAATGTAGCTACCATCTATCACCATACAAAAATTCTGCAGTATTACTGACAATACTCTGTTTGTTGAATATTTCATCCTAATAATCTAGTAATTTTATAGTTGGAATTTACACCTCTTTATTCCCTTTACCTATTTTGTCCAACGCCCCTTATATTGGGGTATTTTACTAACAACCCCCCACCTTAATGGCCTCTACCAGTTAGTTGTTTACTATATTTATGAGATTTTTATTTTTTTAGATTCCACATGTAAATGAAATCATATGATACTTGTCCTTCTCTGTCTGACATAGCATAATACCCTCTAGGTCCATCCATATTGTTGGAAATGGCAAGATTTCATTATTTTTTATGGCTGAATAATTCAATTGTATTTCTGTACCACATCTTTATTCATTGATCTATTTGCTAGACACTTAGGTTGCTTCCCTATCTTCATATTGTCAACAATGCTGTGATAAACATTGGGAAGCATATATATTTTTTTTAATTAGTGATTTTTTTTTCATTTGGGTAGATACCCAGAAGTGAAATTACTGGGTTGTATGGTGTTTCTATTTTAAATGTTTTTGAGGAACCTCCATACTGTTTTCCACAATCACTATACCAATTTACATTCCCATCAACAATGTACAAGTGCTCCCTTTCTCCAGTTCCTGGCTGGTATTTGCTATTTCTTGTCTTGTTTATACTAGCCACTCTGACTGGTATGAGGTAATAGCTCACTGTAGTTTTGATTTGCATTTTCTTGGTGATATTGATACTGAGCATCTTTTCATATATCTGCTGGCCATCTGTATGTCTCCTTTAGAAAAGTGTCAATTCATTTTTAGGAAGGTCAGACATTTACAAATGTCTGCCCATTTTTTAATGGGATTATTTGGGGGCTTTTTTGGTGTTGCATTGTATGAGTTCTTTATATATTTTGGATATTAACCTCTTATTGGATATACCATTTGTAAATATATTCTCCTACTTGGTAGGTTGCCTTTTTGTTTCATTAATAGTTTCTTTTGTTGTGCAGAAGTTTCTTAGTTTAATGAAGTGCCACTTTCTTATTTTTGCTTTTGTTTCCCCTGCCTGGGGAGACATATCCCTAAAAAAACTTGTTAATGCTGATGTTCAGGAGTTTGTTGTCTATGTTTTCTTTTCGTAGTTTTCAGGTTTCAGATATTATAGCTAGGTCTTTAATCCATTTTGAGTTTATTTTTATGTGTGGTGTAAGGCAGTGGTCCAGTTTCATTCTTTTAAATGTAGCTCTCCAGTTTCCCAGCACCATTTATTGAAGAGACTGCTTTTTTCCTGATTTTATATAGCTTTGTGGTACAATTTCAAATCAGGGAGTGTTACACCTTTGGTTTTGTTCTTCTTTCTCAAGATAGTTTTGGCTATTTGGGGTGTTTTGTGGTTCCATACAAATCTTAGGATTATTTGTTATAGTTCTTTGAAAAATGACATTGGTATTTTGATAGGGATTCCATTGAATCTCTAGATTGCTTTGGGTAGTTTGGTCATTTTAACAGTGTTAATGCTTCTTGTCAATGAACATGAAATATCTTCCCATTTATTTGTGCTGTCTTCAGTTTCTTTCATTAACATCTTATAGTTTTAACTGTACAAGTCTTTCATCTCCTTGGTTAAATTTATTCCTAGGTCTTTTATTCTTTTAGATGCAACTGTAAATTGGATTGTTTCCCTAATTTCTATTTCTGGTAGTTCATTATTAGTATAGGAAACAGAATAGATTTCTGTATATTGATTTTGTATCCTGCAACTTGACTGAATTCATTATTTCTAATAATTTTTTGGAGGAATCTTTAGGGTTTTCTATATATAGTATAATGTCATCTGCAAATTTTCTTGTCTTTAGTTTTGTGGTCTGTAAAATTCTCTTGGGGCAGAAAAAAATCAAACACACATACAGTTGGATATATTTCTGGCTGTTCTCCAAAATTCCTACACTGAACCCTCTTCCTCTTTTAAAACTTGACCCATAGTCATTTTGGTATATGCAAAGTTATAAAGGCAATTAACTGAAACCAATTTGATTTTTATCTGACATTATACAAAAAGAGCTGCCTTATTATTAAACATAAAACTTCACTATTTCTTTACATCTTATGATAGAGGATATATCACTAAGGGAATGTGTCATATTTTTTACATTACAAAATTGAATAAAATTTGAAGTTTTATTCCTAAAAATAAAATGATTAGATTATTATAATTGTCTCATAAATTTTAGATAACATCCTCAAATGACAAATCTGTCACTGTCTGATACATAGACCCCAAATCCTTTTATGGAACAATTAGGAAGCTGGAAATCCATCTATTTTTTTCCTTTATGTCATCTTGTCTGGCATGAAAATTGAAAAATCACTAACTAACTGAATATAGTGTTCTATGTTGGAAAGAGTGATGAAATGAAAATTAGGAGAGTCATGTTCTAATCCTTCCAGGGCTAAACAAAGAGATGCAAGAACCTGGGCCAATCACCTAATATCTATGTATGTACTTTTATCACTTATAAAACAAAGATGCTTTCCTAAGTGATCCATTTTAGATCTAAAACCAAGTCATCCTTTATCACTTAGGCCACATCCTGAGGTATCAAACTCAAGAACCTGCAAGTCATTCCAGATGCCACATCTAATGTATCATTATGATCTACTGATGCTTTTCCCTTTAGTAATTTCCTACATGTAATCATCTCTCTGTTTCCAGTTAAAATTGATGCAGACCTTCATTTCTTGCCTGCACTACTGGAACAATCCTCCACCTGCTTTTCCTCTGCTTCCTTTGTGTTGCCGACCTCCAGTATCTCTTTGGCCTTGCAGCTGGGGAGAACTCCCTAAAACAGAAAGCGAATGATGACACAACTCTATTTAAAGTAAATTTAGCAGTTCCACTTAAATCTTTAGCATGCCATTCAAGAATCTTCATAATTAATCTTCCATCTGCCTCTCTTTGAAGCCTCAGTTCTCATTGCAGTATTAACCCACCACTCAATCATCTTGACCTCCTTTTCCCTGAATGCACATTTTACACTCTTCTCAAGGTACCAGGGAGGGCAAACGCTGGCATTGTTGTCCGTGTTGCTCTCACTCTGACTCCTCTGCTTCCTGTAGCAAACCCTAATAAACAATTACCCTTCAGAGTTCCACTTAAGGGATGTCCTTGTTCCTTCCCTCTGCATCTCCTCATCAAAGTGGAAGTGATTACTCTGTGGTGCCCCCTGCCTTGTCCCGATATCACAGTACTGATGTCATTGTATTACTGTGTGGTTATGTGTACCTATAAATGGATTTATCCCAGTTTTACTTGCATTCTCAATTCTGATTATTGCAACTTATATGTTTGACATTTACATCGAAATTCATGAGAACTTCCTTTGTAAAGGTAAACCACTGTTGAAAGTCATAGTCTCTGAAGGCACCATGAATTTATTGAAATTTTATTGACTGCACTAGTCATGTGATTTTAATATCAGATTATGAAAGTGTTGGTTAACATGTACATGGAGATATGTACCCAATGATTTGAAAATTACTGTACTTGATTTATCTCAATAATCTGGTATTGTAAAACTTGGAAAAAAGTTCGAGTTGTATTAGCACAGGTTAAGAAAAGGGCTGATTTTTCATGTGAAACTTTTTGAAATTCTTCTATTAGATTCTAATATAGTAAGATATCTAATGTCTCCTTGACTCTACAATGTGCTTGCAAGAACCAATTTTGTATGTACTAATTTACAATAAAATTAATTTCTCACATGTTCTTTTTATGATCATAGACTCAAACTATCTTCCTGCATTCTTTCTTTCATTTTTTTTCTTTAAGTATTTTGTAAGCAACATCTAAGCCACTTAGTATTTAGGAACCTGGTAATCAAGCATAAACATACACACACACACACACACACACACACATGACCATAACTTCTGAGTTTTGCAGGATTTTTAAGACTAATGTAATTCACCAACGATGGAAAGAAGGTGGCATTTCTGATAAAGGGTGGAGTAGATACAAAGACTCCCTTCAGCTTGTCGAAAGTGCAGAGCTTGTGTTGGGGAGTGGAACGACATGAAGTGTGAAACCTGGTTACAGGTGAGTTTATGAAGACATGGCTGCCATGCTACGAAGGATTAGAGCCTGATGCAGTTTATAGAAAAGGGAGTCATCGAAAGCACATTAACAGGGAAGGGACCTATCAACATGCCTTTTACAACAGTTACTTTGTCTATAGCATGGAATGGAGACTGAAGCATTGAAGGACAGTTAAAGGACTCTTGCAGTAATTCAAGTGAAGTTTGATGAAGATTTACATTAAAACAGTAGTGATGGGAGAATAAGGGGACCCCGGGGATATTTTTTAGAAGGAAAAAAAGATTTAATAAGTCATTAGATGTAAGAGATGGACAAGTATAAGACAATATATTCAGTTTGGGTTAGGGAGGCTCTGGGTATGTTGATGACTGCAAGGAAGCTATAGTGATAAAAAAAACAATTGAAGGGAGAAGTGTTTGGGTTTTTTCATGCCAAGTTTGGAAAGGCTTTAACACATGTAAGTTATAAAGAGAATCAGAAACAAGGATTTATATAAGTTATTATCCTATTTGTCTTACTTTTGCAGAAAACCCACAGTGTATGGTTTACTCAGACAGTGGTTTATTTTTCTTACACAACAGTGAATCCTAAGATGAGACGTGGCTGGTATTACTCTTTCTAATAGTGTTAGGACCTGTATTTCTTTCATTATCTTGTTTATTTTTGTTCATTCCGATCACCCAATGATTGCAAGATGGCTGCTCCACCTCTGTTCTGCACTCTCACATTCTAAGCAAGATGAAGAGGGAAAATCATAAAATCAGAAACAAAATTATTTTCAAAAGCTCCCTGGAAAGGGAACAATTTTTGTACTAGTAGCCTAGAGAGCTCTTCAAGGGCACTCTCCAGCAAAATGACCAAATCTGATGGTATTTTTTAGCTTCAACCATCTAAAGTCTTTGGAAATATCTTAAAGGTAGACTGCAAATGAATTTTCTTGAATTGTTTATTCAATAATATTAAATAAACCTGTAAGTAGAGCAAGAGTCTGTGGCACTTGAGCCACCGTCAGCTCCCTCTTCCTAAACACCCCCCCTACATGATATCCAGTGTTCATGATGGCTGTGTGTGACGTTGAGTGCATGTGACCAAAAACAGGGGGCTCCCTCTCCCTCAGCTCCAGTCAAGGGCTACAGTATCTCCCCTGGAGGGGCAGGTCATGAACATTTCTCATCCTTCCCAGTACTGTGTTGCAGGAGCTAAATTCTGGGCAAATATATTGGGCCCTTTCCTCCATTCAACCCTGAGACTACCCCAGGGTAAATAGACTGAGAATTGTGAGGCCCTAGTCACCTTTGCCTCTGTTTATATTAGGTTTTGTGTTGGGAAATGCAAGCTTAAGTTAATAGAAAAATCAGGTTTACATGAAATAGGAATCAATAACAGAAATAAATCTGGGAAATTCACCAAAATGTAAAACATGAAACACACTTCTAAATGACCAATGAGTCAAAGATGAGATCAAAAGAGAAATCAGAGAAATACATTGAGATGAATAAAAATGAAAGCAAGTTACACGTTATGGATGTAGCTAAAGCAATTGTTAGAGGGAAATATGAACTATACATGCCTAAATTGATAGAAATAATTTCCAATCAATAATCTAACCTCTACCTTAAGACATTAGAAAAAGAAATGGAAACTAAATCTAAAGGAAGCACATCATATAAATTACAGTGGAAATAATTGGATTGTAGAATAGATAATTAAAAGAGAATATCAGCAAAAAATAGTTGGTCCATGAAGAGGTCAACAAAACTGATAAATCTACCATCATACTTTCATATCCTGGTATTTGTTAACAGGGATATTATTCTATTGATTTAAAGCATACTGTTATTTTAGACAGTATGGACAATCCATGCACATACATTCATGAATAATATATAATATAGAACATATAATATATATACTACAATGCATATATATAATATGTACATATAAAAGTTTTCAGTTTCATTCATATAGGGGCAGTGTAGAAAATATATCTTTTGAAAAAGTCTAGAAACTTGTCATGACTATTACTAGTTTTTGTACGGAGTTGATAATGATTGACATGTTGCTTGTTTATCACCATCATGCAACTAGTTAACAATGTAATCTAACACTGGAAAAATTCTCATTGTTCTTTAGATTAAAGTGGTGTTTAAAACTCAGTTGTCTGACGAGAAAAACACTTGCTGACCTTTTATGTCAGATTATACTTCTTAAAGTCATATGGAATCATATTCATCCCCACCTTAAAATCTTCATTCAAACTTCATTGGTTACTTAAATAATTCTAAATAATAAGTAACTCTGTTGCCTGCCTTTCTTCTACCTTAGTGTTATTCTAACATTCCTTCCCAAATTTATCTCCTGCTGCTTGCTGTTATCTCACCCATGTTTCAAAATTATATTGCTTTTTCTGCCTCAGTGGTACTGATGATACTGACGACTCCTGTGCCTTTTGTTCTCTCTGCCTGGAATTCCCTCTCTGATTCCCAATTTGCCATATCAAAACCAGCTCACACTTCAAGGCACACTATTGATTATATTTCTGTCATACTGAGTTTTCTTAACTTGTCAACGTTCCTCCTTTGAATCTTGTTTTATTTGCATTTTTACATGGCATTTATGTTAATTTGCCTCAGTAATGAATATTTGAGTAACTTCTCTATGTAATTAAAGATTACAAGTCTTTTAATTGGAATAACGGTGTCCTTGTTTATATCTCCACAACCTAAAATGTACAAGGAAGGGGTTCAAGACATCAAATTAAGAGTCTCAGTGAGCAAGGCTTGAGAGAGAGTATACACAGTTCTCTTAGGCATTAATACCTTGAGCCATATCAAAATCCAGCAATAAAACATGTTTAAATACAAGAGAGAACAAAACATTTAGAAAGAGAAGGCTGGGAATATAAGGATACCAGGGGGGCCAGATAGGCACCAAGAAAATAAATGTCATTCAGTGAACTGGTACAATATGTAAAAGTGATCTCTTGAGAAAAAAGATTCAAAGTCTGATTACCCTATTTGAACTCATGAGGGTTTTTAAAGCTCTGTTCATTTTCAAAATGAAAGAGTTTCAAACATAGACTGCTGCCACCTTTAGGGATTAAAATATTCATCCTAGTGAGAGGATAGAGCGGCTTTGAACAAAATCAACCACTTGTGGTTAGCAGAGAGGATACTGAGGTCTCACCTTGTTTGCTTCGAGTACCATGTTCATTCAGCCTTCCAAATATGAAAAACAGGAAAATTGTCACCTACATGTACATTTCAAAAATTGATTGCTATTTGCCTCCTTAGACAAAATATTACTTCCAGTATTTTTCCAGTTATTCAGTGTTTGAAAAGTTATCTGCAATGGACTTTTTCTTAAGTTCTTTTAAGCCTAGGAGTTTTCCTTGCTCACAACAGTGCTAGAAATCACATCTGGAGAACTATAGGGTGATGAAAATCTTCAAAAATGAGTCGTTCTTAAAAAAATCAAACCATACAGCTGTGATACTTATAGCATTATATTGTTCTTTTGAGACATGGGAAAAAGAAACTGTTCAAAGTTATATGACAGGTTATTATTTGGTTAATGTGAAATGTTCATCTGACAAGCCTATTGAGCTTGATTTGTGTGCATAACCCCACAGCAAATCTACACTCTATCTGATCTACTTTCTCCCTCCCAAACTGACAACAGTGAATGTGCCATCTGAAAAACAAAAAACAAAACAAAAAAAACAAAAATAAGAAACACCTGGAGTATAAAATGTCTTAACCAGTATGATTTATGTTAATAGCACAGAAGAGAATATTTTTTGGTTCTCAAAAACGTAACAGGCAATTGATGTACCATATTGCAGTATGGTCGTAGCTATCAACATGTCAAGATTTAGTTTTGCTGCTAACATTTTACGATTTAGAAGGCTATAAGAATATGTGCAGTGTAGCAATAACATTCATTCCCTCAGCTATATTTATTGGGTTCTCCCTTTTATAGAAGAAATTGAAAAAGAAAGAGATCAGGAGAGACAGACAGGCATCCACTCAATATATTTCATTTTCTTTATTACGTCAAGTAGTGAGAAATAAAGAGACAGAAAACTGAGTTCTTAATAGCTTGTGCTCTGACCAAAGACGATTCCAGACAGAGGAATCACAGTATATTTTTATTGGTTTATTATCTCCAACAGATAACTTAACCATGTCAACGAATGTACCACTTGATCCCAGACCTTCATCAATTACAAGAGCCCTGAAGTTAAGGATGTATTGGGCTTGCTACTGGACTGGGAGTTTCCGGGGATCTTACCATATATACAAGTAACAGTGAATGAGAGGTGAATTCCTTCTGGGAACATTACCAGAAGCTTCTAAAATTGTTCTTTAAATTTAATTCTACCAGACAAAAGCTTCAAATGAAAGGACAAGGATGCAAGTCTGTAGCAATAAGGGCTAATTTTATGTATAAAGAATAAATTAGTGCAAAATATTAAATTATTATATTATCTGGACTTAATCAAAGACAAGGTGACCTTTGTTCATTATTTTCCAGCTCTACAATGATGATATATATCCAATAGTGGTGCTCCTGAGAGCACTGTCAATATCAGTATTTATGTACTCATCAAATTTCAAACTCAGTACCAGACAGAAAGACTTAAATTAATGAGATATGTAGTATATGTACACGCATTTGTTTCATGACCAAGGAAAAAACTTTAGACTCAGCATACATTTTTAAATGATAATCCTGATGGAGTTATTTTTTAAATAATTCTATTTTACAGCTTTTTGAAAGGAAGAATTTTCTTTTTAAAATGGAATCAGCTATTCAGGAACAAGACAGAACATTTTGTTCTTGGCTTAGTTTTCCCATAAAGAACATAAACAGAAGAAAAAAATTCTCAAATGTGTGTTCTATTTCCCATTTATACAATATTGGAGTCACATAGACTTCAGAAAGAATACTTCTAGAAAAATGAATGTGTGTGCATGCATGTGTCTGTACATGTATATATGCCATTACAGGCTATTAAGTCAATGCTCACATATAAAATTAATACATTTCTTATCAGCATAAAAAACATATATTTTTGGTTTTTTACATTTTACTCTTTCTCAGCAGATGCAAAAATAGATTATAGAGCATTTGCATTTTGGTAATTTAATGGTGGCTACATCAGTAATCATCATGTTCGTCTTAAAAATGACCTAACAATAAATAGGAAATGTGGGTTTGTGCTTTTCAGTTGGAGGGTAGGCAAATAATATGAAAAGAAGGAAGGGAGACGGTGAGGGGATGAGAGGAGAAGCAAGAAAAAAGTGAATATTTAGGATCAGGGACAAATATTTTTAAATATGTTAACAGCATAGATCTCATGTTAAATATTCTTAACAAAAACAAACCAAGAGGCGGAGCCAGAATGGCGGCCTGAGTAGAGCAGTGGAACTCTCCTCCCAAAACCAGATAGAATTATGAAAATATAATGAAGACAGCTCTTCCTAAAATAGAGACCAGAGGACACAAGACAACATCCAGAACACTTCCAAACCTGCGAGAACCCAGCGCCTCGTGAAGGGGGTAAGATACAAGCCCCGGCCCGGCGGGACCTGAGCGCCCCTCCCCCCGGCTCCCGGTGGGTGGAAAGAAACCAGAGCGGTTTTTTTTTGCTTTTTTGGTGAGTGCTTTTTGGAAGCCTTAAAGGTACAGGGAGCCCAATACTAGGGAAACAGGGCAGCAAGACCGGTGAGCGGGCACCTGAGACTGGCGCCTGAGGACAAAGAAAAACACGCGTTTTTCCCTTTTTTTTTGGCGAGTACTTTTTGGAAGCCTTAAAGGGACAGGGAGCCCAATACTAGGGAAACAGGGCAGCAATACCGGTGAGCAGGGGCCTGAAACTGGGGCCTGAGGACAAAGAAAATCACACGTTTTTCCCTTTTTTTTTTTTTCCTCTTTCGTTGTTGCTGTTGTTTTGGTTTGGAGAGTGCCTTTTGAAAGTCTTAAAGGGGCAGGACAGGACACTTAGCCCAGAAGCAGGGAATCTGGGGATCTCTGGGCACTCTACCCCATGGGCAGCAGGGAGCACAGAGGCCCATTATGGAGATAAATAACCTCCCAGCCACTCCCCCTCCAACGGGGCTCCACCATTTTGGAGAAGCAGCCCCAGCCAGGCCATGCCCACAGCAACAGCGGAGATAAACTCCATAGCAACCAGACAGGTAGCAGAAGCCCTGTCTGCACACAGCTGCCAAGCATAAGCCACTAGAGGTCACTATTCTCCCAGGAGAGGAAGGCCACAAACTAACAAGAAGGAAAACTCTTCCAGCTGTCACTCGTACCAGCTCTGCAAACTATCTCTATCACCATGAAAAGGCAAAACTACAGGCAGACAAAGATCACAGAGACAACACCTGAGAAGCAGACAGACCTACCCAGTCCTCCTGAAAAGAATTCAAAATAAAAATCTGCATGCTGACAGAGATGCAGAGAAAAATGCAACAGCAATGGGATGAGATGCAGAGAAAAATGCAAGAGCAATCGGATGAAGTCTGGAGGGAGATCACAGATGTCAGGAAGGAGATCACAGAAGTGAAACAATCCCTGGAAGGATTTATAAGCAGAATGGATAAGATGCAAGAGGCCATTGAAGGAATAGAAACCAGAGAACAGGAACTTATAGAAGCTGACATAGAGAGAGATAAAAGGATCTCCAGGAATGAAACGACACTAAGAGAATTCTGTGACCAAACCAAAAGGAATAATATTCATATTATAGGGGTACCAGAAGAAGAAGAAAGAGGAAAAGGGATAGAAAGTCTCTTTGAAGAAATAATTGCTGAAAACATCCCCAAACTGGGGGAGGAAATAATCAAACAGACCACGGAAATACACAGAACCCCCAACAGAAAGGACCCAAGGAGGACAACACCAAGACACATAATAATTAAAATGGCAAAGATCAAGGACAAGGAAAGAGTTTTAAAGGCAGCTAGAGAGAAAAAGTTCACCTGTAAAGAAAAACCCATCAGGCGATCATCAGACTTCTCAACAGAAACCCTACAGGCCAGAAGAGAATGGCATGATATATTTAATGCAATGAAACAGAAGGGCCTTGAACCAAGGATACTGTATCCAGCACGACTATCATTTAAATATGATGGAGGGATTAAACAATTCCCAGACATGCAAAAGCTGAGGGAATTTGCTTCCCACAAACCACCTCTACAGAGCATCTTACAGGGACAGCCCTACATGGGAGCACTCCTAAAAAGAGCACAGAAAAAAACATACAACATATGAAGAATGGAGGAGGAGGAATAAGAAGGGAGAGAAGAAAAGAATCTCCTGACAGTGTATATAAAAGCTCAATAAGTGAGCTAACTTAGGCAGTAAGATACTAAAGAAGCTAACCTTGAACCTTTGGTAACCACGAATCTAAAGCCTGCAATGGCAATAAGTACATATCTCACAATAGTCACCCTAAATGTAAATGGACTTAATGCACCAAAAGACACAGAGTAATAGAATGGATAAAAAAGCAAGACCCATCTATGTAATGCTTACAAGAAACTCACCTCAAACCCAAAGACAAGCACAGACTAAAAGTCAAAGGATGGAAAAACATATTTCAGGCAAACAACAGTGAGAAGAAAGCAGGGGTTGCAGTACAAATATCAGACAAAATAGACTTCAAAACAAAGAAAGTAACAAGAGATAAAGAAGGACACTACATAATGATAAAGGGCTCAGTCCAACAAGAGGATATAACCATTCTAAATATATATGCACCCAACACAGGAGCACCAGCATTTGTGAAACAAATACTAACAGAACTAAAGAGGGAAATAGACTGCAATGCATTCATTTTAGGAGACTTCAACATGCCACTCACCCCAAAGGATAGATCCACGGGGCAGAAAATAAGTAAGGACACAGAGGCACTGAACAACACAGTAGAACAGATGGACCTAATAGTCACCTATAGAACTCTACATCCAAAAGCAACAGGATATACATTCTTCTCTAGTGCACATGGAACATTCTCCAGAATAGACCACATACTAGCTCACAAAAAGAGCCTCAGTAAATTCCAAAATATTGAAATTCTACCAACCAAATTTTCAGACCACAAAGGTATAAAACTAGAAATAAATTCTACAAAGAAAACAAAAGGGCTCACAAACACATGGATGCTTAACAACATGCTACTAAATAATCAATGGATCAATGAACAAATCAAAATAGAGATCAAGGAATATATAGAAACAAATGACAACAACAACACAAAGCCCCAACTTCTGTGGGATGCAGCGAAAGCAGTCTTAAGAGGAAAGTATATAGTGATCCAGGCACACCTTAAGAAGGAAGAACATTCCCAAATGAATAGTCTAACATCACAACTATTGAAACTGGAAAAAGAAGAACAAATGAGTCCTAAAGTCAGCAGAAGGAGGGACATAATAAAGATCAGAGGAGAAATAAACAAAATTGAGAAGAATAAAACAATAGCAAAAATCAACGAAACCAAGAGCTGGTTCTTTCAGAAAATAAACAAAATAGATAAGCCTCTAGCCAGACTTATTAAGAGAAAAAGAGAACCAACACAAATCAACAGAATCAGAAATGAGAATGGAAAAATCACAACAGACCCCACAGAAATGCAAAGAATTATTAAAGACTACTATGAAAACCTATATGCCAACAAGCTGGAAAACCTAGAAGAAATGGACAACTTCCTAGAAAAATACAACCTCCCAAGACGGACCAAGGAAGAAACACAAAAGTTAAACAAACCAATTACGAGCAAAGAAATTGAACAGTAATAAAAAAACTACCCAAGAACAAAACCCTGGGGCCGGATAGATTTACCTCGGAATGTTATCAGAGACACAGAGAAGACATAATACCCATTTTCCTTAAAGTGTTCCAAAAAATAGAAGAGGAGGGAATACGCCCAAACTCATCACTCTAATACTAAAACCAGGCAAAGACCCCACCAAAAAAGAAAATTACAGACCAATATCCCTGATGAATGTAGATGCAAAAATACTCAATAAACTATTAGCAAACAGAATTCAACAATATATCAAAAGGATCATACACCATGACCAAGTGTGATTCATCCCAGGGATGCAAGGATGGTACAACATTCGAAAATCCATCAACATCATCCACCACATCAACAAAAAGAAGGACAAAAACCACATGATCATCTCCATAGATGCTGAAAAAGCATTTGACAAAATTCAACATCCATTCATGATAAAAACTCTCAGCAAAATGGGAATAGAGGGCAAGTACCGCAACATAATAAAGGCCATATATGATAAACCCACAGCCAGCATTATACTGAACAGTGAGAAGCTGAAAGCATTTCCTCTGAGATCGGAAACCAGACAGGGATGCCCACTCTCCCCACTGTTATTTAACATAGTGCTGGAGGTCCTAGCCACGGCAATCAGACAAAACAAAGAAATACAAGGAATCCAGATTGGTAAAGAAGAAACTAAACTGTCACTATTTGCAGATGATATGATACTGTACATAAAAAACCCTAAAGACTCCACTCCCAAACTACTAGAACTGATATCGGTGTACAGCAAAGTTGCAGGATACAAAATTAACACACAGAAATCTGTAGCTTTCCTATACACTAACAATGAACCAATAGAAAGAGAAATCAGGAAAACAATTCCATTCACAATTGCATCAAAAAGAATAAAATACCTAGGAATAAACCTAACCAAAGAAGTGAAAGAACTATACCCTGAAAACTACAAGCCACTCTTAAGAGAAATTAAAGGGGACACTAACAAATGGAAACTCATCCACGGCTCATGGCTTGGAAGAATTAATATCGTCAAAATGGCCATCCTGCCTAAAGCAATATACAGATTTGATGCAATCCCTATCAAATTACCAGCAACATTCTTCAATGAATTGGAACAAATAATTCAAAAATTCATATGGAAACACCAAAGACCCCGAATAGCCAAAGCAATCCTGAGAAAGAAGAATAAAGTAGGGGGGATCTCACTCCCCAACTTCAAGCTCTACTACAAAGCCATAGTAATCAAGACAATTTGGTACTGGCAGAAGAACAGAGGAACAGATTAGAGACTCCAGAAATTATCCCAAACATATATGGTCAATTAATATTTGATAAAGGAGCCATGGAGAATGGGGAGCCATACAATGGGGAAATGACAGTCTCTTCAACAGATGGTGCTGGCAAAACTGGACAGCTACATGTAGAAGAATGAAACTGGACCTTTGTCTAACCCCATATACAAAGGTAAACTCAAAATGGATCAAAGACCTGAATGTGAGTCATGAAACCATTAAACTCTTGGAAAAAAACATAGGCAAAAACCTCTTAGACATAAGCATGAGTGACCTCTTCTTGAACATATCTCCCCGGGCAAGGAAAACAACAGCAAAAATGAGCAAGTGGGACTACATTAAGCTGAAAAGCTTCTGTGCAGCAAAAGACACCATCAATAGAACAGAAAGGAACCCTACAGTATGGGAGAATATATTTGTAAATGACAGATCCGATAAAGGCTTGACGTCCAGAATATATAAAGAGCTCACATGCCTCAACAAACAAAAAACAAGGACCCAATTAAAAAATGGGCAGAGGAACTGAACAGACAGTTCTTGAAAAAAGAAATACAGATGGCCAACAGACACATGAAAAGATGGTCCACATCACTAATTATCAGAGAAATGCAAATTAAAACTACAATGAGGTGTCACCTCACACCAGTAAGGATAGCTGCCATCCATAAGACAAACAACAACAAATGTTGGCGAGGCTGTGGAGAAAGGGGAACCCTCCTACACTGCTGGTGGGAATGTAAATTAGTTCAGCCATTGTGGAAAGCAGTATGGAGGTACATCAAAATGCTCAAAGCAGACTTACCATTTGACCCAGGAATTCCACTCCTAGAAATTTACCCTAACAACGCAGCAATCAAGTTTGAGAAAGACAGATGCACCCCTATGTTTATCGCAGCACTATTTATAATAGCCAAGAATTGGAAGCAACCTAAATGTCCATTGGTTGATGAGTGGATAAAGAAGATGTGGTACATATACACAATGGAATACTACTCAACCATAAGATGAGGAAAAATCCTACCATTTGCAGCAACATGGATGGAGCTGGAGAGTATTATGCTCAGTGAAATAAGCCAAGTGGAGAAAGAGAAATACCAAATGATTTCACTAATCTGAGGAGTATAAGAACAAAGGAAAAACTGAAGGAACAAACCGCAGCGGAATTACAGAACCCAAAAATGGACTAACAGGTACCAAAGGGAAAGGAACGGGGGAGGATGGGTGGGGGGTGTAAGGGGAGGGAAGAAGAAGGGGGGTATTAAGAGTAGCATGCATGGGGGGGAGGGAGAAAGGGGAGGGTAGGCTCTACAACACAGTGAGGACAAGTAGTGATTCTACATTTTGCTATGCTGATGGACAGTGACCGTAAGGTGGTTTTTAGGGGGGACCTCATGTAGGAGAGAGTATAGTAAATATAGTATTCTTCATGTAAGTGTAGATTAAAGATTAAAAAAAAAAAGGAAGAAAGAAAAGAGGGATTACTCCTTGATAGGATAAAACAATTGGTAAATCAAAGATTTACGCATGCTTTAAATATCCTTAATGTTGATCACTTAAAGGGTGTCAGATGATCAGCTATGGAGGTACTCTTTTCTGATATTATTCCTTTCTCTTAATAAAAATAAAAAATAAAATAAAATAAAATAAAAAAAGCAGTTCCTGTATGCTGACATCCAATGAGTTCTACACAGTGGTATAGAGGGCATGTCAAAGTGTGGGCAAAGGGTATGTTTGTTTCTATGCAGTAGATCAAGGCCTAGCTTGGCTACCCAGAAAATGAACTAAGATACGATATGAGGAGGAGCTTCCGGCATCAGCACTCTCTGGAGGACTCGTGCCGGGGGATCATCATCAAAAAGCCTCCACAGGGATCCGGGCGATGCTGCGGTTGTGGCTGCGTCCACCCCACCGTTTCCTGGACTTGCCATTGGAATGAGGAGGGAGATGTCTAGGCTGGCATGTGCATACAGTGAGACAACGAATTGTACTGTTGGAACTCAGTCAGGAGTTGGGAGGGGTGCAAGTTGTAGCGCTCCAAAATCCTACGACTATAGACTATCTACAGTTAAAAGAACATATGGGATGTGAACAGATCCCAGAAATGGGTTGCTTTAATTAGTCTGATTTCTCTCAGACTGTTCAAGTACAGTTGAACAATATCCATCATATCATAGACTAATTTTCACAAATACTTAGGGTGCCTAAATGGTTTTCTTGGCTTCACTGGAGATGGATGGTAATTATAGATTTGCTTTGTTTATGTCACCGTATTCCTATTATGTTAATATGTGTGCGCAAGTTAGTTAGTAGTTTAAAACCTGTACATACTTAAAGTACTCTACAAGAAGATATGTCAAAGAAATAATCAATCCTCCCATGTTTTCTTCCATATGCTACCTCTATAGCTTTTCTTCTTCCTTCCTAATTACAACCCTTAAATAGAATTCGTGCCTCATATTGAATTTACCGAGTATCATAATTCCTCCAGGTGGTAAAGATGCCTCGAGACAAGTGCTGGGCATAGAAGCCACAGGGCATAAATCTGCAAAGAAGTAAAAAAGCTAACCTTTTCAAACAATATTGCTTCTCTCTCACTTACCAACTTTACATTTCCCTGTATGGCCCCAGAAGATTGCTGGTTAGCCAGAGACAGGTAAGATTCCTCAAGGGAGGAACAACCTAAGACAGGCACAGTCGCAGGGGGGCCATCAGGTGAGAAATTGGGGAACAACAGTGGTGAAGCTTAGAACCTCACACCCCCCTGTGTTGAGAGAAAGCTTCTGCATCCATGGATGTTTTATTGCCCTTGTCTAGCTCGGATTAGCACATAGTCTACAGGCACACACCTGATCATCTACAATTGCTCTCTTACAACACTAAACTATGTTTTCTACCTTTATCTTGCATCTACCTACCACTTCAGCAGTTTATTAAAAATATAAAAAATAATAATAATAAAGGGAGAAATGTGGGATGCACATATAAATCAAGTATAAAAATCAAACAAATATTCATATTTGACCTGATTGTTTATAGTTCATAATGCGTGATCAGAACCGAAAGTTTCTGTGATGACTGCCCTTGTACTGTTCACCATGTAAGAACTTATTCACTATGTAAGAATTCGTTCACTATGTAAGAACTTGTTCGTTATGCTTCAGAAGATTGGAGACTGATGAGAACTAGGCTTGAGATGGATTAATGATTGTGCCTTGAGCATTCACCCCCCTATACAGAATTTTATTGTTGTTAACAACCATTTGATCAATAAATATGAGAGATGCCCTCTCAAAAAAAAAAAAAAACAAACCAAAACAAAATTGCCCACGCCCCCCCCAAAACCACAAAAGAACACAAGGAAATGTTTGGAAGTGATGGATATGTTGTATCTTGGATATGATAATGGTATCACAGGTGTGTGCATATGTCTAAACTCATCAAGATGTTAACATTAAGTATGTGCAACATTTCGTATATCAATTATACTTCAGTAAAGCCAGAAAAAAAATGAATGAAATTTTTTCTCCCACACAGGGAGTAGAATAAACAGGAGAAAGGGTCAGCCTTCTCTTGGCAAGCCATTCAGCTGAGAATGCCATTGAATTGGGGCATATTTGCTCCAAAATAAATTTAAAATTTCCACAGTACAATAAGCAATTCCAAGCATTGGCATGTTAAATATTCTTCACTCAGTCATCTCCCTTATTGAGTGAAAAATTCAAAATAGTTTTTTAATAAAGCATCATCACTATGTTTTCAATTGTCGGTACCTGGCTGACAATGTCTGTCGTCCCAAATACAGTCCATTCAGTGGCCCTGTTATCACTTAAGTCAGAGATGTTCATATAGTCCCTAGGGCAGTGATGGTATTTTTCCCAAGATATTTGCAGTGTGTGTTTCCTTTGTGTTTCAGCAGAAAAATTAATTTTTTGTTTCAAATACCACAGATAGTACCATTATTTGCTATTCCAGTTAGTTTATGAGTTTCTGGAACATTGAGACTAGGAACTTTGGAACCATGTTTTCCATCTTTGTATGAATGAGATAATAAATTTGAAAATGCCTGGTATATACCAAGCAAATATTGTACTTCAAAACCTTAGTGTGAACAAGTGAGGTATAAATAATAAATAAAATAAGACACTGATACTTTATGTTGGGCTTAGTTCAAATTGAGACCAAATGATATAAAATTCCAAAGTAGTGACTCCTGGTTTTGAGACCATATACATGTATATATGCACAAGCTATCTTCAAGTATACAGAAATTAAATATATGAATGGATCTGGTATATTTTGCCAAGTGCCCCATACTACAGCACATAAAACAGGTCATTGTTAAATTATTTACAACTGATAAGCCATTAGAAAACCAATGTGGTGTAAGAAAATATTATTCTATTGTGAAACTAAATTCTTCAAAGTGGTTATAATGAAAAGCCTAGCAATAGCCATTAATAAAATGAATTCTATCTAACAGCATAGCAGCCCATAAAATGAAATTATGTTCTCTCTGTATATGTCAGCAGTGATGATATCTAATCAATAACTGAGCTGCTGTCAAGCTCAGGTTGAATTTGTAGGGAGGAAAAACATACAGTACACCTATACTATTTCATAAAGAAAAATTCATTTTTTTAACCAAAATATCCTTTCAGAGAAGGTAAAGAGAGACAGGCTTTTTGGTGGGTGATATTTTTAGTAACTTGAAATATTTTGAATGTCTGTTGAAATGGGTTGACGGGAGGATTACAATATTTGCACTTGTGTCTCAACAGTTTAACAGCCTTTTATTTACCTGGTTTGTAGCATTTACATAATATGAAAGAAAAAGTGGGGGGCATTTCCATGAAATGTATAGCCATTATAATAAATAAAAAATATCCATTCTAGTATTTCTTGAAATGAGAGAAAAACATTAAAAAAATGTATAGCTTTTTTTACTAGAACCAAATATTGTTAATGTGTTAATGTTGTTACTTGTTTAGAGCTTTACACTTTAGAGTGTATTTGTAATAATTAAGGTATTTATGCAGTCCTTAGTATGTACTATGTACAAGATATGCATTATTATGCACAAGAGATGCACTGTGAATGTATTAGGAAACTGAGATTTTGAGGCTTTAAGAATTTTTGTTCAAATTAAAAAACAAAGACTAGGAAGAGAGATTCCTAATTTTGACCAGTCTATCTTACTCCAAAGCCTTAAGCTCTGTAACCTTAATGGTATATCGACTCCATGAATATGATTCCATTAATTGTTATGAGAATAATCTGTTATTACCTTGACATATATCCTAGTGCTTGGTCTCCATGCACATTTGACTCTCTTCCATTGACCCTGAAATCTCACTTGACCTTTGAAGACCTAACAAAAATCATCTTTTTTTGTTAAGAAAATGATATTCAGTCCCCTCAAGTGGAAAATGCCTTCTAACTCTTTTTCTCTTTTGTCATAATATTTTAATTAATTAAGGAACTCTCTCTTAAAAAATCTATTGTGTCTTGAATTTGAGATACTTTGTGTTCACATCTGCCTAATAAGGAGCATAGGAAACATAATATATTTGACACATTAAATGCTATATTTTTTGTTATCATAGTTTCTTACACCACTCTTAATTGAAAGCCTTCCTCAACCACATAACACACATCCAAATAGTTCAAGATATGAGAACACTACTCTAGAATATCTCTTGGATATTCCTTCAGTTTTTCACTTCTCACTGCTTTAATTATATCAAATTTGTCAACCCCTTTTCTACTACTGAAATGCTGCAAGGAGATTGCCTCTAGGCTCATTTTACCCTCCAATATATTGTCCAAATTGATGTCAGACCTACCATTGCAAAATATCACCATCTAGCAACAAACCTTCAGTAGCTCTCTGCTATTCTCAGGAAAACTCAAGATCTCTATTTAATAGGAATACAAAGTCCTCCATAATTTGGCTCCTGCATCGTTGATAATACCCCTTGTCACCTCTCTATTTCTTTTCCTTTGCAGTCTCCTCAGAAAATAAGTCAAAATATTTGTGACTTTGAAAAATGAATAGTCATTTTTCCAGAAAAGCCAGGGAAGATTAAACATTCCAGGCAGAAGAAACAGCACAAGCAAAGATAATGATTTGAAGCGGCACAGTGTTGTGGGACTGTAAGATGTGACAGTTGCTGTTATACTAAGCCTTCCCTGATCATGGTTTAATAAAATTAATGATTCCTTCCTTTATATCATTAAATGTGTCATCTCGTGATGTATTTATTTCTGCAGTAAAAATGTACTTCCAGGAGGGTCTGTTTTATATTTGTCTTTGTAAAACTAGAACCAAGCACAGTGTGTGACTCATAGTAGGCACTTAACATGTTTTGTTAAACTACTGAACTCTTGAGAAGTGATTCAAGAATTTATTAATCAATTTCAGAATCTCAGATCACTGAAAATTTTAGGAAAAGCCTTCATAAGATTTGAAAAATCACGAAGTGGTACATGCTGGTATTTCAGAAATTGTGTTCTATCTATAAAATATTTACTCTGGACTTTATGACCACAGTGGCTACAGGGACAGGGTTTTCAATAAATACTAACTTTAAAATTAATCCCTGGCATCCACTGGCAAGTTGTGTGTAGTGGAGCTAGAGAAGGAATGAGACCCACTGGTAGTCAAAAAGGAGAGTGGCCCAAATCTTGGTCCAAGAACATTTGAAGCAGGGAACAATTGATTTTCTTATTGGAATGGATGGGGGAGAGTTTTTTTCATACCAAATGGGAAGGTTTTTTTTTCCTGAAATTCCTCTGCTTTTAGTTTTTTTCTGCATTTGCATGAAACTTGAAGTTTGATTAATGGTAAACTGATAAATAGGACATTAAAATTCAAAATTGTTATAAAACAAAAGCAAAACAAAAACCAAAAACATGTGCTAGGCATAAGAGGGCCTCCTGGAGAAATCCAGTTAGACAGTGGTGAAGCACAACTAGGCATCAATCATAATTAGGCAGATTGCCAAATTCAAGAAATAGGCAAGAGTCAGGAAATACACAGATAGTGGATACCAGATGAGCTGTATTTTTATAATTATGGTGTAATCAAAAAGTGTATCTTGAAACAGTTTGTCAATGTCAAAATTTATACTTACAAAGGATAAAAAAGGCAGAAGTTACAGAATTAGAACAGAAGAAGGTGGATTCACATGTACTTATAGGACATATATCAAATTTATTAAATGAAAACTGTCAATTTGTTGAACAGTATCTAATGATCATTTTTAGCTTTAATAATATCTTACTTTTCTTGGATCTCACCAAATTATGGCAACTATCTCAAATTATTCACCGTATCATATGATGTGCCTTTCCTTTCCACTAAGTATCAAATTATATTTCACCATCATGAAAATTTTAATTGGATTAACACATACTCTATGTGAGTAGGTGAAATGTCTATTGTTTCTCATTGTTTGATGTCAAGTGTCCAGTACAGTGTCTGGGGAAACAAAGCTCAATATTTCCTAAATGAATGAAGTATAGACATGGAAAAAAAGTTAAATAAAATAATATTGACAAAATTATATTAATATGTTGACTGTACTAGGAACTATTTTCTATAGTATGTACTTCATTATTGTAAAATTTTGACATGCATGTATTTATGTTTTGCAGTAAACTAATTTGTTAGACATGTTAATCCTGACCTACATACTGTTATTCCATGATGAAAAAATGTTGCATGTGACTGAAGTTTCATTTTGTTCAAACAGGGAATCCTTATGAAAAAATTGTAATAGCATGAAATAATCATGTCAGAGGAGAATGAAATCTGTTTAAGAATTTTAATCTAGTAAATTTTTAGAATGTTAGTCTTTGAATAGTTAAGTTAAATAAATCCAAGAGTTAAGCTTATGCTTTGTTCTTAGGTGATATTTAATGCCAAAGAGGATTTAAAGCTTTAAAATCAAGAAGTGAGCCTCTTAGGAAATTATAAACATTCTATGTTTCTGTCTACTTTCTTTTTTATGCTGTATTTTTATATATCTAATTACATAAAGGATAATACTTATAATTTTCAAATATTGTACTTTGCAATTCAATAATTTCAAAAAATTGTAAAATTTGTAAAGATCAGTTTAGCGATTTATTTGCTTACTTACATATCTATTCATTTATAAATAAGTAGACTTTTTGTGCACTTTTAATTTCACAGCAAAATCGAGCAGAAAGTACAGAGTTCCCATGTACCTCCTGTCCCCAAACATGCCTAGCCTTCCCCATTATCAATCATCCCCTACCAGAGTAGTATATTCGCTACAATTGATTAATTTATATTTACACATCATCACTGGGGTTTATATTACAGGTACATGTTAGAATTGTACATTCAATGGATTTGGGAAAATACTTAATAACATATATCCATCATAATATTATATACAGGGTATTTTCACTGCCCTAAAAATGATCTGTGCTCCTCCTATTCATGCTTCCCTTGTCCCTAACCTATGGCAGTTGCTCATCTTTTCATTGCCTCCATAGTTTTGCCTTTTCCAGAATATGATATAGATAGACTTGTACAGTTTGTAGCATTTTCAGATTGGCTTCTTTAACTCAGTATTTTGCATTTAAATTCCCTCCATGTATTTTCATTTCTTTTTAGCGTCTAATAATATTCCATTATATGTATCTACCACCATCATTTGGGTAAATACCAGGAAACACAATTGATGAATTGTATGGTAAGAGTATGTTTAGTTTTGTAAAAAGCAGCCAAACTGTCTTCCAAGATACGGGCACCCTTTTGAATTTCCACCAGCAATGAATGAAAGTTCTTTTCGTTCAATGTCTTTTGGTACAACAGCATTTGGTGAAGGAAGCATTTGTTGTCAGTGTTCCAAATTTTGGCTATTATAATAGATATATAGTGGTATCTCATTATTGGCATTTCTCTGATGACATATGATGTGGAGCATCTTGTCATATGCTTGTTTTCCATCTGTATATCTTCCTTGGTAAGATGTCTGTTAGCCTTTGGACCATTTTTCTAAATGGGTTGTTCATTTTCTTATTGTTGAGTTTTAAAAATTCTTTGTATATTTTGGTGAACAGTCCTCAATCAGAAGTCTTTTGCAAATATTTATAGCAGTCTGTGAATTATCTTTTAATTGTCTTATTATGCCTTTTGCAGAGCAAAAAGTTTTTATTTTAATGATGTCCAGCTTATCAACTCCTTCTTTCACAAACTGTGCCTTTGGTGTTATGTCTAAAAGATATCACCAAACTCAAAGCCATCTAGATTTTCTCCTGTTATCTGCTAGGAGTTTTATAGTTGTGTGTTTAACATTAAGGTCTGTGAACCATTCTGATCTATGTGTTGCTAAGGGTGTAAGGTCTATGTCTGCATGGATATCCAGCTGTTCTAGGACCAGTAGTGAGAGAAAATACCACCTTTTCACCATTATATTCAGTTTATTTTCAGATATTTTTGCTTTTAAGAAAATTACAATAATCTAATAGCTATATAATGTTAAATTAATTTCTGTTCCAAATCGTCACATTCCCAGTTTTATTCCTTAAAGGATTTTAACTGACCTCTTTCTTTTGCAAGTTACCTCTGTGTTTCTAAAGTAATGTGTTTATAACACAGTATTTCAATTTTTGAAATATTTCTTATTTTGATACATGATAATACAACATTCTCTACCCTCAACCCAATTACCAAATACAGATGCTTCTGTTTCTTTCTAGAGAGTTTGGTGCCAACACGGCTCTTCTAAGCACTGTATACTTACCAATTACACATAACAGCCTCATGAGGTGGGCACCCTTATTATCCCATTGAAGTGAGTAAGGTGCAGAGAGGTTAATGATCTGCCAGTTGTCGACAGCCAGCAGATTGAAGAATCAGGGATATTGATTACTAGTGTCCTCTCTTCTTATCATTATCTTTTAATCTATATCTCTTCATTTCTTGATAAAATGAGAATTTTTATTCATTCTGGAAATATTCATCTCCAAATTTAACATTTGCCTAGTATTGCTCTGAAATATAGTGGCCAAAACACTTACAATCAGGGAGTTTTTATTCCAGTAGAGGACTGAAGATAAATAAAGGATAGAGAGTATTAAGGGGAGTACAATAGAGAGTAACTGAGCAGCTGCTGCAAGAAGGCCTCTCTCAGAACTAGACAGAGATCTACACAAAGAGAAGAGAAAGTCTTTTAGGCTTATGCTTAAGCTGCAAAGCAGAAAACAGCTTAATTTTTTTATGAATAGAAAGAAGCCTGGGTGACAGGGAGAGAAGGGCCATGAAGGAAACGTTGAGGTCGAAGAGTGAGAGGCAGGTCATGCTGTTCTTTCTAAGTCACGTGTACTGAGCCTACCAAATGTCATGTCTCTTTTATACTCACAGTCCCCACATAGGTATGGAGTAACCTACAAAGAAGATTCTTCTTTGCTTAAGGGTTTTCCTCTGGAGAGCTGGGCAGTCTGGAAGCAGCTGAGCACAGCCTTGGCTAATGAGTGATGGGAATGTCTGAGTCAGTTGGGCTGCTGGAAGAAGCTATCACAGACTGGATGCTTCAACAACAGACATTTATTTCTCACAGTTCTGGAAGGTAGGAGGTCCAAAAACAAGAGGCTTGCAGATTCAGTGTCTCATGAGAGCCCTCTTCCTGGTGTGCAGAAGGCTGTCCTCTTGCTGTGTCCTCACATGTCAGAGAGCATGTCTCTTGTGTCTCTTCTTCTAAGGACATAAATCCCACATGAAGGCTCCACCCTCATGACCTAATTATCTCCTGAAGCCTTATCTCCAAATACCATTACGTCGGGACTAGTATTTCAACATTTAAATTTTCGTGGGATACAAGCATTCAGGCCACTACATTGTTTTGCTTTTTCCTCTCCTCCCTGAAAGCCTTTAGTATCTTTTATTTATTGCTATTCTTTTTTTATTTATATATATTTTTATAGAACAATTTTGGATTTACAGAAAAAATAACCATCTAGTACAGTTTCTATATACTCCTTCAGTACACAGTTTCCCACATATTTAATAACTTGCATTAGTGTGGGACATGTGTTACAATTTAATGAACCAATATTTATTCATTATTATTAACTAAAGTCCATGGTACATTGAGGTTTATTCTTTGTGTTCTACATTTTTATCGGTTATGAAAAATGTATTGTGTCATGTATCCACCATTACAGTATCATATAGAAGTGTTTCACTGTCCCCCCAAGTCCCCTGTGCTTGGTCTATTCATTCCTATGCCACCTCACTCACCCATGCCCCTGGCCCCAGAATGCCTGGAAGCCATTGGTTTTTACTATCACAACAGTTTTGCCTTTTCCAGAATGTCATGTAATCGAGGTCATATAGTATATACCCTTTTCAGGTTGGCTTTTTTACCTTAAAAGTGTGCATTTATGGTTTGTTCATGCCTTTTCACGGCTCAAAGGATTGATGATTCTTTTTATTGTTGAATAAATATTGTATGGTATACCACAGTTTATCCATTCATTTCTTGAAGGCTATCTTGGTTGCTTCCAGCTTTGGATGGCTAGAATAAAACTGCCATGAACATTCATGTACAGGCTTTGTATGGACACCAGCTTTTAACTCAGTTGACAAATACTTTTGATGTGATTGCTTATGGTATGGTAAGAAAATATTTAGCTTTGTAAGAAACTGCCAAACTGTCTTCAAAGTGACTGTCCCATTTTGCATTCCTGCCAGGAATGAATGAAGATTCCTGCTGCTCCACACTCCCTCCAGCAGTGGGTGTTTGTCAGTTTTAAGGATTTGGGGAATTCTAATAGATACGTAGAATCATCTCATTGTTTTCTTAAACTGAAATTCCTTAATGACATATGATATTGAACATCTTTTCATATGCTTCATATTTTTCTTGGAGAGCTGTCTACATAGTTTTTGCCCATTTTAATTGTCACGTTATAACCTAAACTGGAAATCTAAAGCATTATTTGATGACATTTTTAGAAGTCTTGTTAGTCTCTTAAAATTGACAATAGTGTGAAGAGGTTCCTTAAAATTCATTTTTCCATGCACTCAGTGGGGCCCGTAATTATACATACTCATGTCCTTGATGAGAAACTGTATTCTATTAGTTTTGTTTAGGAAATATTCCCCAACACTTCTTCATTTTCTCTGTTCTGCTACAAGTCATATTAGTTGAGTATTGGCAGTTCTGAATTAATCATTTATGTCTTTTATCTAACCTCTCATACTTCTTGTTCTACTCTGAGAAGGATTTATTTGAATTTATCTTCCTGTCATATTTTTCTGGCCATTCTTTTGTTTCCTTAGTATTACTTTTTCACACCACTTTTTTCTTGTTTGGTGAGTATAGTTGTTCTCGAATATCTCTTAGATGCTCTATTTAGATTGTGGCCTTGTAAATATGCATTATCGTTGTTTACTCCAGAACAATTTTTCTCCTTCTTTATCTTGGTTTCTTCTCTTCTTGTTACAGGATTTCCTGAAATGCTTGGTAACGATGCTTTTCTATCTGTATTGGAAAAAAATGAGACTGTAAAAAGCTGATGGAATCTCTTTGTGAGAGAACTGTTCTGCTGGCAGAATTAGGTTCAGATTAGTCAGAAAGTCAATCATTCCTCGTAATTATTGACTTTCTAATACCTGATTCTGAAGACTTTTCATTGGATGTTCTTTATTTTTAGTAGTAATAGTTGTGGAAGGGAGTTTCTGTGAATTTCTCCCAGGAATTCAGTTTCTTCCTGTTTTCAGCCCTCATCTCGCTGTTGTCCCCCAGGTGGAATTTGCAAATCTTGAGCATCTCCAAGAGCCAAAAGGCAAATTCTCCAGCCCGCATCTCCTTCCATCCTGCTCTTTGTCCCTCCATACTTCATTAAATGTATCAATCTATGTCTATATCTGTATCTATGCTTAGGTTTATGTTTATACCTATAGCTGTATCCATTTGTCTATCACCTATCAGGGAATGAAAATTAGTAATCTGAGAATTAAATGAATTTGAATAAATACAGTCTAATAAAATTCTTATTTGTGAAAACTTCTAAAATGAGTAAATAGAAAGAAAATCAAACTAGTTGCCAGGAAAAAAAAAAAGAAAGTTAGTATTAAACAAGGTTGATTGAATCTGAAGAAAACTACACCCTCTCATCATGAGTATTCAAGTCAAGTCTGCTCCATGAGTTACTAAGGAGACACAAAGCATCCTAGGAGTTTCTTACTGTGAGATACGAAGTAAAGAAAAATGGCATCCACTACTTGAGGGAGATTTGGTACATTCAGTTCTTTGTCACAAAGCTACATTGCTTCCTAAAGACTATAAAATGTTCTTAAGTCAGAAAGAAAACATCTAAATGTGGGAGACCAATCTAGCAGGAGACACAGTGAACTTACTGACAATTTTTTCATGACGTAATTTTGCTTTGCTGGCCTTGGTTATATAAATATTGCCATGAACTCACTCCTCCACACCCCAGACTCCCAACGCCACGAAGACTGTTCTTTCTCTTCAACTCTGCAGTAGCGTATTGGCATACTCCATTTGAGTAAAGTGAATAAAGTGAAGATACTATGTAGGTTTAGGAGGAACAATCTAGTTGAAGACAAAACTTCACCATACCTTACTTACCAAGGATGAACAGAAGTTTATCTGGAAAGTTTAATATCTATAAACCATAGAAATCTAAGCTGTTACCACCTCCAGTGGTCAACAGGATCCACTTTCTGGGCAGTGACCAATGTCCCACCTCAGTACATTTCTCCTCCCCTCCATTAACATTCTTGCCAGCTCTGCTATGATTCAGTTCTTCTCTGCCTGGCTTTCGGCTTTTCAAAGTAAAACTATTAATTTGTAAAATGAATTTCCACTGAGGAGGTAGCAGCTTCCAGTGTTCCTACTGCCAGCGTAGTTGGCACTTTGTCAAGGG
The DNA here is from genome assembly GCF_040802235.1 of Manis javanica. NCBI lineage: Eukaryota > Metazoa > Chordata > Mammalia > Pholidota > Manidae > Manis > Manis javanica. The sequence goes on from NC_133168.1 coordinate 58,658,418, forward strand.
TTTTCAGGAACCGCAGATCTTTAACAAAAAGGAGGCATTGCTAATGATAATGAGGAAAGACATTGTTACAGACTGGCAGGAGATATATTATAGCTCCTCTGAAAATATTTTCTAAGGACCTAGGAGGACTTTTTAGCTATAACTTGAAAAGTATATCACATAGTAATTAATATCACATATAAGGCTGGCCTTGACTAAAGTAGCAAAAATTGAACATTGCTGATTCATGTCTTACTTTGTTGGGACACCTGCCCTCCTCCTTCCATCTTTAAAAATAACAGCAAGGACAGTAAGACTAAAAAGGTATAGTAGACCTAGCAACCATTAATAGAGGTACTAGATGCTAATAAAAAAGTATTAATACTAGGGGTTATACTTCAGGTGACTTGTGGACAACCTGTGTGTACTTTGTGAGACAGTGTATACTCAATAGACAGTGAATTATAGTCAGTATGTTGGGTTTGAATTTCACCTCTGACTTACACTATTAATATTAAGAGACTAGGTCAAAATGAATGTCAATTCAAAGTAATTAGAAACAGCATATTTATCAGGGCCACAGAGCATTTCTGGCCTAGGAATTGAAGGAGGTAGAGAAAGAGATTCAGGTGAATTTCAGGAGCTCCCAGTCACCTACAAATAAGCCAGCAGACCAGTGCACTGCGTGTAAACTGCGGTGGCCAAGGCACTTGTCAGGACTTTCAGAGTATAATGACTGCTGGTTTACTTCTATTTCTACATCCCAAACCTTGCACAGATACTCCTTGTGGCTAATCCTAACCAAGAATCATGCAGGGAAGGCAATTCTGGGGAAGTGCAGTTGCAGCTTAGCTAAGCTGAAACAGCACAAAACCACCGCAACTGGTAATCATGAAAGTTCACAAAATTGCTCAAGACATGCATTCTCTCTGATTTATGCAGTTGCTATATTGAGCAGTAGCTGAGTAATTAAAAACTCACCATCAGAGATGTCATTATTAGAACCCTGTTGGTGCTTTCAGATGTGAAGTCAAGCATGGTACTTTATTGCATAGCACCCTATGAATTCCTGCACCTTATCAGCAGCTAGAGATTCTTTTCATGGCACAGCAATAAAAATATACATTTTATAATTATAAAATGAATATACGCCTATATTTATAAAAGCTAGTAAGTCCTCCTGTCTTCTCCACTGCAGTTGTGCATACAAATACACACACAGACTGAGGTAATACCAGAAATTACCACAACATTAAATAAAAAACTTGTTCTAGGTGAGTGTATTTAAGAAAAGTACTGTGAAGGTGCACAGAGATGACCCATGTGCAAATACAATGATAGGAATTTAGTTTTGATCTAATGGTTTCATCAATTTTTCCTAAGTACGATTGTAATTACCTGCACAGGAGCTTAAAATAATGCATGCAGTAAGTTTCAGGAGTTATCTTATTAAATGAATATGTTATTTGTATTCTATATGGAAATACGCTTGTGTGTTTTGACTATGCATGAGGTTTGGACCCCTGGGTATCCTATGGAGACCAGGCACAGCTGATTTCTTCATCTGCAAGGCAGAAGCCTGACAGCCACAGATGTGAGCTGCTCCAGCTTTAGGTGTGAGAGCTGTTTTGTGAAGCCAGAATTCAGGCAATTAAGCAAGTTCCCCTCCTGGTAAGCTGGTAGTTAGCCAGACCACTGTCAGTGCTGCCCACACCGCCGCTTCAGGCAGAGCGCTTGGTGAGACGGAACACCTGAAGCTGCTCACTGGAAAAGAACAAAGACCCAAAACCTGAAACGTTAAAGACCTCATTTATAAAATCACTTTAGCCTTTAGCTCTGCATTCTATAGACAGAGTCAAATAAAATATAAAGAACCCAAAACAGTATCATCAATAATCATGTATAACTCCTTAGAGTTACCAAGCACGCACATTATGCATTGCATATGATGGGTTGTATACTAATTATACATTATATTGTATCTAATTTAGCTTTTAAAACAACCCTGTAGAGTCTCTATCAATGTTACTATTTAGAGATTATGAAACTGGCTCAGCTTGGTTCAGTGCCTTATTGTAGGTTTTACAAACTATAAGTGGTCAAGCCAGGACTAAACACAGATTCCTCTACTGTCAACTCCAGGGTTCACTTTAAATCCTTTCTAAGCTGGCTGGACACACATGAGTTAGAAACAAAAATAACTATTTCTACTGGGCTCTCCAGTACAAGCTGTCCTGTATTATGCCATGTTTTTAATGCATGACTATAAAAGTAGTTCTACTTTGTCTTTATCCATTACTTTCAGAGTTACTAGTAAATTTGAATTGGCACATACCACTTTGCCAAGTTTTTAAAATTAAAGTTAAAGTGGTGAATAGTCGCTAGATACAAATACTAATTTGTGTTCTAAATGAGGAGAAAGCAAAGAGAAAATGAAATCTTAAGCAGCCACGTTATCAGGACTTTTGCCAAGAGCTTACACATTTTGTCACCCACAATGAGATTGTCTCTTATAATGAGAGTTAGGTAGTGCATTATTTTCTTTCGAAAGAGGAGACTGAAGTCAACGTTAAGGAATTTTTCCCAAGGTCAAGGAGAAACTAAAGGGTTCAGCTGGGATTTGAACACTGGCCTGTCTGGTTCTCAAGATGAAGGGAGAAAGTAAAAAAAAAAACAAAAAGTAGTGTTGAGTGGTTCTTCTATGGCAGGCACTCCAATCAGTACTTTTCAAGTACTTTTCAACAACCCTATAAAGTAGTAACTGTTCACCTTATTTTACAAATGAGGGAAAGGATGAAAATTAAGTTAAATTGCCTAAAATCCCAAGGCTAGTAATTGGCAGAGAAGAAAATCGAATGTCTCACTTTAATGCTTGTGCTCCTTCCACTAACAGATCCCCCAGATTGCTGGATATATATATGGAATTGTGAACAGCACATGGGAAATAGATAACTTTGTTAAGACAATAGAATAAAAACAATTCATAGAACAGTTAAAGATTGCTGAGCCCTCCAATACCTACTACTCAAGTAAAATACAGTTTAGTGTGTCCTTTTTCTAGTAAGCTTGTGAAGAAGACAGTATTTTGAGTTTTCATCTATTTTTTCAGTAGTCTCATAAACACAAGCTTTGTGAAATACTCGTCATAAAGAAAAAGTCTCGTAGGACACAAGAAATGTAGGTACAGTGCATTGTGAAATGCATGCTGGGTTACTCTTAAATGTAAGGAAAAAAGAAAAACTCAAGGAGAACCAAATAAAATATATACATTATTATTTTTAGAATTACATGGAATAGTAATAGGCTGATTTAAACATGATTTTCATTCAAAAAGTCTACACTGACAAAAATCAATTATTCTTACCTAGGGTTATGTAAATTAATATTTAACACTTTACTACTTCAATTGCTCCAAAGGACTAAAAGTTGAATAAATAATATTAATTTAATTCATTAATACTATTACTGATGATCAAAAAGTTTAATTAATAGAAATGAACTATTAGATCCCATCATGTGAGAACTGCATTGCTTTCATTTTAATTGTCTCTCGAAATGAATTATGCAGACATAGATACTCCCTCCTCTGGGAAGTAGAATCCCATTTCCTACACAGACAAGCCCCTTCCCCTAGCCCACCGTCACCAGACTTGAGGGTGGGCTATATTTATTGACCTCTCACGTCCAAAGAACAGAGTAGGGGAAGGAAAAAAATGTAACTGTGCAGTGGAAAAGCCTGTGGCAATTTCCCTATTCAAATGAAATGACTATGTGCATCAGTGATGTCAGTGAATATCACGTGACCCTGATACACTGTGAGGAGAAGTACACTGCCCCTCTAGGTATTTTTTACAAAAACTCACTGCAGGGCACTGCAGAGGCTACTTGGTGAGTAGTCCCCTAGACCGACAAGGGCATGAAATCTAAGGAAAACTGACAACTGAGGAAACCAAGGAGAGATGGCAAGAAAATAGTATGAAGCACCTGGGTGGGATCTTCGAACAGAATGAGACCATTTTGAAAAAACATGTGATATTAAAAATAAAGTCTTGAGTTTAGTAAAGAGTAATGTGCCAATGTCATATGGTTAGTTTTCAGAAATGTGCAGTGGCTTTGTGTATCACAGGTGAAGTGGAAGCACCAAATTGGGTTCTCCTCAATTGCATCTTTCTTCATTTCATAGCAGTAAATGTTCATATTAAGTTTCTTTAATGTTTCCATGCATTTATTTATACCTTCATTGAAAGTGCATGTGTGTTTTCAAATAGTTTTATGTTATGTATTTTTTAATTCATATAAACTGTAAACTATTTCTTCTTTATTTTGCACAATGTATAGTATTTGAATTAACTTATGTTTATGTATGAGACTTTAGTTCATTTATTTCACTGCTTGCAGTATTTCAGTATAATAATGCATTTTACTTTTCACTTACCTATTACCGGATATTTCAGGGGCCTCTAATTTTCCACTCTTTATAAACAGTAATGTCTATGTACAATCCTGTACACATTTCCTTGGTATGAGAATTTCTCTAGAACAGGGGTCAGCCAAATATTTCTCAAAGGGTTAAAATTTTTGTAGCCAGGATACAATGTGAAGGGTATTATATAGGTACTTGAATATGAATTAAAATATTGACATTTAAAATTGTTCTAAAAACCATTCTTAGATCACAAGCCATAAACAAATAGGCCACAGGTCACATTCTGGCTGTTTACATATTCTAGAATAGGAAACTTTATTCTAGAATATATATGGGCATGGAATTTCTGGATCATAAATTATGTACATATTCAACCGCACAAGATATTACTCCGAAATGGATGAACCAATTTACCATCCCAATAGCATTAGATACAATTGTTTTGAAATAAGGTCTTTGTAATGTAATCAAGTGAAGATGAGATCATACTGGATTAGGGTGGGCCCTAAATCCAATGACCATTAGTGTCCTTATGAGAAGGCCACACACAGGCCCAGGGGAGAAAAACATGTCAAGATGGAGGCAGAGACTGGAGTGATGCCTCACAAGCCAAAGAGCACCATGAAGGTCAGAAACACCAGAAGCTGGGAAGAGACAAGGACGGAATTTTTCCCTAGAACCTTCAGAGGAATATGGTTCTTTTGACTCCTTGACTTTGGACATGTAGTCTCTTAAAACATGAGAATAAATTTTGTTGTTTAAACCACCTAGTATGTGGCATTTAAATATTACCTCATCCCTGGAAAACTAATATACCCAGTTACCTGTAGTAATGTCTTGCATTGATATATTTGTCACAATTAATGAACTGATATTGATACATTGGTTTTACCAAACCTCCATGCTGTATTTCCTCCGTTTTTATCTAATGCTGTTTTTCTATTCCAGAATTCCATTCACAATAGCACAGTACATTTAACAGTCATGTCTCCTTAGGGAACTCTTGGTTGTGACAATTTCTCAGACTTTCCTTGTTTCTGAGGACCATATCAGTTTTGAGCATTGTTGGTCAAATATTTCATAAAATAAATCTCAACCATTTGTCTCTTTTAACTTAGCTGTGTCTTCACAAAGAGATGTTCTTAATTTTACTGAAGACCAAATTATCTTTTTTTTTTCCCTCTCATGGATCATGCTTTTGGTTTTATATTCACAAACTAATCACCAATCCCAAGGTAACATAGATTTTCTCCTGTTGGTTTCTAGAAGTTTTATAGTTCATGAATTTAGGCCTATGATCCATTTCAGTCAGCTTTTGTGAAAAGCATAAGGTCGGTGTCAAGATTCATTTTATTTTGCATATGAATGTTCAAGTTTTCAAACACCATTTGTTGAAAGGACTGTTGTTTATACATCGAATGGCCTTTGTTCCTTTGTGAAAGGTCAATTGACTATATATGTATTAATCTATTTCTGGGTTCCCTATTCCATTATCTATGTGTATATTCTTTTGCCAGTATTACATTCTCTTAATTAATATAGATTTACTTTAAGTCTTGAAATGAAGTATTGTGAGTCCTCCAACTTTGTTCTTCTTCAATATTGTGTTCTCTATTTCTATTTCCTTTGACTTTCCATATTAAATTTAGAATAAGTATGTCATATCCACAAAATAATTTGCTGGGATTTTTATAGGATTGCACTGAATGCATTGAATATGTAGGCCGAACTGGAAGATCTGACTTCTTGATAACACTGAATCTTCAATCAGTGAATGCAGTACATATCTTGATTTATGTAGATATTTAAGTTTTTTATTGTTTGTGTTTTATCAGTGTTTGTGGTTTTCTACATGCATGTCATAGAAAGACTTTGTTAGCTGTATACCTTCTATTTGATTTTGGGGGTGTGCTACAATAAATTATATATGTTATATATGTTGTTATATAATAAACAATAGTAAATAATATGTTTTCAAATTCCATTTGTTGCTTGTATAAGTAAAATCAATTGAATTTTATGTATTAACTTACGTTTTGTGAATCTGGTCTACTTAGGCCTACTTTGGAGGGATATTTGGGGATTTTCCATGTGAACATTCATGTCACTGCTAATTGAGATAGTTTTCTTTATTTCCAATCTGAATAGTTTTATTTCATCTTTTTGTCTTACTGCACTAATAAGAAATTATGGTACAATGTTGAATATGAGTAGCAAAAGAGGCAATTCTTGTCTTGTTCCTGATCTTTTGAGGAAAGAGATCAGTTTCTCAGTCATATGTATGAGGTAGGCATTGTTGCAGATGTTCTTTATAATACGGAAGCCGTTTTCCTCTCTTCCTAGTTTACTGAAAACTTTTATCACGAATGTTTGTCACATGTATTTTTTGCATCAGTGAAATGATCATTGGATTTTTCTTCTTTAGTCTATTGTTTTTTTCTTCAAATGTAAAACTGGCCTTTCATGGCTGGAATAAATCTTAGTTATAATGTAAAATTCTTTTATACATTTGGGGTGACTCTTAATATTCTGTTGAAAATTTTTGTCTTTGAAAATTGTGTGATCACAAATGACAACAATCTCTAGTTTTCCTTTCTTGTGATATTTTTATCTGGTTTGATACTAGGATAATGTTAGACTCAGAATGAGTTAGTAAGTATTCTTTTGCCTTTTAATTTCTGGTACATATTGTGAAGATTTTGTATCATTTCTAACCTTAAATTATTGGTAGAATTTACTGTATTTTTATGTGTATTTGATACTTTTTATTGGAAGGTATTTATAATTTAATTTCTGTAACAAGTATAAAGCTATTCAAATTCTCTTTTTCTCCTTGTTTGAATTTTGGTAGTTTATCTTTCAAGGAATGGTCATTTCATCTAAATTACTGAATTTGTTGATACAGAGTTGTTCATGGCATATGTTGATCTTCCTTTAAATGTCCATGGACTAAGTATCGACAACTTCTCTTTCATTTGTGATATTAATAATTTGTGTCTTCTTTTCCCTCTCTGTTTATCTTGGCTAGAGTTTTTATCAATGTTGACCTTTCTTTTCAGAGATCCATTTTAGGGTTTTGCTAATTTTGCTTTTCTGTTTCAATTTCATTGTTTTTATTAACATTTTTATTTTGTTATTTACTTTTTTCAGTTAACATTAGCCTCAAATTTCTCTTCATCAGTTTTTTAAGTTGGAGTTGAGGTTACTGATATTAGATCCTTCTAGTTTCCTAATACATGCATTTAATCCTATAAATTTCCCTCTAAAAAGTGCTTTGCTGCATCTCACAAATTTTGATGTTTTATTTCCATTTTCATTTAGTTAGAAATATTTTAGTTTCCCTTGAAATTTCTTTGACCCATGTGTGACTGAGAAGTATGTTGATTATTTTCTATGTAGTTGGGATTTTCTATGTATTTTTTATTTATTGACTTCCAATTAAATTTCACTGTGCTATGAGAATATGATTGTATGATTTTTATACATTTAATTTGTTAAGACATGTTTCATATCCAGAATACAGTCTATCTTGGTGAATGTTTCACATGAGTTTGAGAAGAATGTGCCTTTCACTGTTTTTGGTTGGAGTCTGCTATAAATATTAATTAGGTAACACTGATTGACAGTTTTGTTCAGTTCAACTATATCCTTATTGATTTCTGCCTGTTTGATCTATTAGTTATTGATGGTAGTGATTACTGATGGTAAATAAGATAAGGGATTTACGTATTTTTCCTTTCAGTTTTATCCATTTTTGTTTCATGTATTTAGATGGGTAGGGGAAATACTTTTAGTCTTATTATACCTAAGGGCTCCATTTACACTGAAGTGTGCTTTGTCTGAAATTAATATAGTTACTGCAACTTTCTTTTGATTTGTATTAGTATGGTATATCTTTTTCCATCTTATTCTCTTCTCTACTTCTAATCTATCAGATTCTATATTTAAACTCTGTTTTCTTTAATAGACAACATACAATCCAGGCTTGGTATTTTACTTACTCTAACCAATCTCTGTTTTTGAATTGGTGTTTTTAGACCATTCACATTTAAAATGATTATTGATATATTTGGATTAATATCAACAATATTTGTAACTATTATATTCATTGTTAGAGACTCCTTTCTCTATCTACTCTGGTTTTAATTGAGGAGTTTTTAGTATTCCATTTCATCTCCTCTCTTAGCATATTGATTTTTACCCCTTAAAATTAGTAGTTTTGCTAGAGTTTACAATATACATTTACTAATAAACATTTTGACTGTCAACCTTATAAATAAAATAGCCAATTATTTAACCAACAAAATGAGCTTATTTGGGAATAGCAAAGGAATTGCAATTTGGGACATGCAAATTATGGTGAACCATAGGCAATCTGAGGAGAAGAGAGTCCTTCCACAGAGGAAAGGAAAGGAGAAAGTTGGGAGGTTTTGTTATGTACAAAGTCCATTGGAGGAGAGCAAGAGTTCGGGGTTGTGGTGGCTTTTCATTGGCTGAGTTGTGACAGTTTCTCATTGTTGCTGGGAAGGCAGAAAATTTTCTTCCTGCTGGGGTATGTAAAGTAAGCTTTGATGAGTGGTTCATGAGAATCCCCCCTTCATTGCTTGCCAGCTCCATTTTGAATTAGTTTTCCTTTCTTCATTTTCTCATTACTAATAGAAGTCCATTTTTAAATATTTTTTTCTGCTTCATATGTAGTGCAGAGTACTCTTAATTTCTCTTTCCTATCCTTGCAATATTTCTATCATTCATTTCAAATGTCCATATGCTATAATCATCCAATAAATTATTACTGTTATTACTTTAAATGAACAGTTATATTTTAGCTCAATTAACAATAAGAAAAACAGAACATTTTATTTTAACTGTATTTTTCTGAAGCTCTTCTTTTTATGTAGATATGAGTTTATGACCAATTTTTCTTTCGCCTGAAGAATATCTTGTGACATTTCTTATAGGATAGGTCTGCTGGTGATGCATTGATTCAGTTTTTGTTTGAGAAAGTCTATTTCTCCTTCTATTTTGAAGGATAATTTTGTTGGATATAGACTTGGCTAGAGAAAAGAAAAGTCTCTAGAATGTGTTATATGTTTAAAATTTTTAGCTTTTCTTGGAACTTAATTTTTCCCCATAGAATGTGGAACATGCACAGTTTAAAAATACGCTATATAAAACACAGAAAAAAATATCAAGGAAGGCAGTAAAAATAAAGAATTGTAAAACAGTCTTAAAATAATCCCTTTCAATATTTCAAAGAAGCATTTCTAATGTAATAAATTGCATTTCTTAGTAGTATTTTTTGGCTTTTTATCTTTTGAAATAATATCACATACCTATATTCCTCAACTATTAACATTTTACTGTTTGTTTAATTATACTGCCTCTCTATATAAATATTATTTTTCAGAATGATTTGATAATATGGTGCAGACCTGACACCCTATTTCCCTAGATACTTCAGTATGTATTTACTAAAAGCAAGAATAATACCATATACCTCCACAATGCAAGTATCACTATAGGAAAATGGATATAATATTATTGTGTAATTAATAGGCCTTAGTCAAATGTCATCACCCAAAGAATAGCCCGTGACTGTGTTGCATTTTGTTTCCAGGTCTTTAATCTGCAACAGTCCCTCAGTCTTTGTCTTTTGTGATCTTGGAAGTTTAAAGGCTACAATCTACCTATTTTGCAGAATGCCTCTCAATTTGTGCCCTTTCCAGCATATCCTATCAATTGGCACATGGTATAAGTTTTTCTATTTTTACTGATGTTAACATTGATCTCTTGGTTAAGACTGTCTGCAGAGTTTCTCCAATGTAATTTTCCTTTGTGAAAATAATAAGCACCTGTGGCCAAGATACCCTGTAATGTTTAATTCTTCAGCACCTCCCCCCATTCCACTCTCCCCCCAATCCCTACTCCTACCCCAACAAAGTTTCAACATCTTTGCCTGGCTTTGGCTTCATCTTTCTTTAAAAGTATAAAAGTGACTTTTTTAACCCTTTGGCTAAGTTGTACTCCACTGTTAATAATAGCTTACAGCTTCATCTCAAGAGTTGAGTGTCAGCCTTGCTGATTTTGCAGGAGCAATAGAGAGATAAATCTCCACCTTCAAAGTATGTGGATGGGGAATCCATGAGAATGTTCTGACTTTTATACATATCCTTCCTATTTATACACTTCAGAGGTATCATTTATTAATGTCAAAAAACAAAAAAGTGCAGAGGAGCCATGGCCGTTTAAGTAGAGAAAAACAAAAGCTACCCTAAAAGTTGAAGAGCCTGAAAGTGAAGCTATAGATTTAGGAAGAACAACATGCTCTGTGGTATGAGACTCAATTTGCTATCATGTTTCAGCCATTTGATGAACAGCATATGGTACATGACCCCTAATAAGCCTTGACAGGGTCAGGGCTCCAGGGTTGAGTGCAGAGAGCTACACCCATACAAGGCATACATTGTCGAGATTCTGGAATTTCTTGGGGAGGTTGAAGATTGACAGTGTTAGTAAACACTGGGATATTATTTGTGCTTGGACCCCCTGAGTTCAACCAAAATTAGATAGAATCGGACTCTATCAGAACCAAATTCACCTTTTTCACGGAGTCATCTGGGAAATGTGCATTGTTAAGCTCTTATCTTCAGAAGCACATTCTATGCTAATGGATATATTCAGAGAGAAGATTGGAAATAAAGGGGGAATAAATTCTGGAAACAACATCTGACCTCTGATCCTCCACACCTACCAGGCAAAGAAAGGCTTAGTTAAGAAGAGAGGAGGTGGAGATTATTCTACCCGCTGAGGTTAAGTGATGTTCCTGTTTTCATGACACCAAAGTCAGAGTTTTCAATCTCAGAAAATACATCCTTACTAGAGTTCAGAGCCATAATGCAGTGACAAGGATATGGTGGGAGCTAAAGTAATATATAATAATCAAAGAGAGTGATACACTGGAACACAGGGAAAAGGTATAATGAAGCCTTCATATTCTAAGATATAAACATCATGTAAAACAAAATCATCGAAGAATGTGTCCCCCCCTATGAAAATTCAAAAATGTTTTTCTCAAACCTCGGTTTATCTTTCAAGAATTATGAATCCATCTACGTTTTCTTGATTTAGAATTTAGAACCCCATTTAAGGCTTACCCCATGTGAATACTAATACATAGGGCAGTAATTCTCTGTTAAAGTTTGCCCCTGGTTCCATTATTCCTCTCTTCATATTCTTCCATTTACATGGCTCTCAATTTGTCTAAATAAATATATATATGTGATATATATATAGTGTGTGTGTATGCATATATATGTATAAATATGTGTATATATATATGTGTGTATATATATAGAGACTTAAGAAATTTTAATTTTTGCAAAAGCTTGTCTCAGAAAAGAATAATTTAACCTTAATTTGAGTCCAAATAAAATTTCAAATCACTCAACTCTCCTATTTTGACTTTTAAAATAATTTAATGTTTGTGGAAACAGAAATTAATTCAAAGATAGTTGTGTATGCCTCTACCAATACTTGGGAGAGTCATAAAAAAGAAAGAAACATTAGAAACTTAGCAAAGATATCCAATTGTTAGTGTTTAATACAATAAAAATGGAAACGTTATTATAATGAGGAAATCATCAATGGAAAACCTATATAATAAATGTTATAAAATTTGTTTAATGCTCATAATCATGTACTTGTGGTTTAGGATAAAATTTCTAGAGGAACATCATACTTGAACTCAGAAAGCATTGTATCTTAAATAGCATGACAGTGAACATGGTATGTTCTCTATTCGATGAATCCATAGATGTTAGGGGTGATGGTAAATGTGCAAATTAAAAAACATGTTTGAAATGTGAAGGGTGGAATGTACATCTGAATTTACTAGGTTACAAATAGATGAAGGTACCTCAATTAATAAATTTAGCATCTATAAAATAGTTTATTATTCTATCTGTACCCTAAAAATTTACATATTGAAATTGGCCTAAAATTGTGTTGATCATCCCATTGGAAAAAGAATAAAAATCTTATAATCATATATTTAGGAATATATTTTTGATTTTTTGTACTACATATGTTTTTATATTCTACTTTAAATTGGTTGTGGAGTATAATAAATAGAGATATCAAAATAAATATTAACATTTAAGTATAGACTTACAGTATATAGTTTCATAATGGATGTTACAGTTCAATGGAATATCACAAGTTATTTAAATATTTAATGTGCTAATGTATTTTTCTTGAAAAACAAATTATGTTAAATTTCTGTAAATAATGCCATGTTCCACTATGACATGCTGAGAGATCTAGTTCCAAGGACCCATATTTCTCTTCAGTAAATAGAGTGGGGATTTTATTTTTGGTGTATGACAGTGAAATAAAGATGGGGCCAGCATGTAAAAGATTTGATTCCTATGCATTTGTAAGGAGGTTTGATCTTTAAATAATATGAAACACCTACATTTTGTATTTATTACACATTTGTTTCAATATATCGTATAAAACATTTTTACAATCACTTTTACAGACTGGGATCATGATTGTGTTTCTTCTTTCTCCCTTCCTTTCTCCTCCCATTCCCTGTTCTTTCCTTTTTCTTTTTTTTTTTTATGTCCGTGTGACTTTTGCCAATATTGTTACTAGAACCTCATTTCCAAAGACTCAATAGTTAAGTCTCTTTCTCCTCATTTCATCCTTCTTTGCAGCAGTAACATCAGGCCAGTGAAAATGAAATGTTACAGTTGACAGTGTTTTGTATTATTTGTTCCTCTCACTGTTAACACTTCTATTATTATCAAAACGTTTATATCAGCACTGTCAGTTCCAAAGGACCTGCTGACATACCAAGGGAAACTTGATGAACAGTTCTGCTGTATTTTCTCTATATTCTTAATAGTCCTTGTCTGAAAATCTTTTCTTATTCCTCAGGATATTTATATTGCAAAAATAAAAAACTAGAGGTTTTAAGACCTCATCAATTCCTTCTTCTTATTTCTCACTTGAAGTTTTAATCCTCTGTTTCTAACCTCACAATTGGTTGCTGTGGAGATGATTAAGATGTCACAAATATAGGATTATTGTAATTCTGGGCAGAGAATAAGCCATAGATAATTTTCTAAGGAACAAAGATGACATTTTCATGTAAATATATCAACTATTTCAAAGTGAGAAAAGGAAAGACATAAATATGAGATCTGATAGTACCGATTATAAAAGGAATAGCTAAAGATCAAAATTTCACATGAAACATTAATAGCTCTGAACAATTTATATATGTCCGTCATGTTTTCAAAATTCTTTTTCTTTGAATTAAATGTGTGTGGGTCTATAACTTTAAAGCATGTGTGTACTATATTCCATCCCAATTGAATGTTGTATGTGATCTTAAACAAAGAAAATAGATTTCTTGTTTAGACTGTAGAAACCAATGTCATTTTTTTATTGTACTTCCTATCCTCCATTGTATTTTAAAGAATGATAGTTCAAAACAGAAATTCTTGTGAAGTTGTATGTTCTACATTGATTTCATGTTAGATAGGAGATTATGTTCATTGTTTTTTCTAAATAGTTTAAATCTGGGAAATTATTGAGCAGCTTATTACTACCTTCTGAAAACCTTCTTCCTCCTCTTACAGTGAGTACTGGAAGGTGTTTCCCAGTATAGGGCACACAATAGGTTTCCACTTAATACTTGTCAAGTTATAATAGAGAAGAGGAGCTTTTACTTCTGAAGAAAAATGATGCCTTGACAAATTTTCGAATGGTCTTAGTTAAGAGAAACTTTCCTTTGCCACTCCATGCCACACCACTTTACAGCTCTACTGATGAGCACACAGCTCCATCTGGGGGCAAGGCCAGAAGGGCACATTGTCAGAGAGCCTCTTGGTATCTTTGCCACATAGTGTCATCTTTGTGCCTCAGCCAGCCATGTTCCTGCAACAGCACTGAGCTTCTGAGCAAAGAAACTTCAGAAGCTCACGACTAGAAGTGTCTCCAGCTCTAGTGCATTACAGGTGATTCCTTAAGGTCACTGGTGACATCATCATTGCCAGTTCTTCAGGAATCCTAGAACCTTCCACCTCACAATCAGCCCATCTTTTCCTACTACTGTCCTGTTTATGGGTGACTCTCCTTTGGCTTTCTTTCTAATTCTTGTTTTTCCTTGCAAGTTTGATTCATGCCTCATTTTATCAGCTTTCACCCAAATGATCTGTATTGAGCTCTTTCTCTTTTCATTATTTACTCTTGTTTATAAAATTATGACCACACTCCTATCTTCAGATAGCTGTTCTACACTGATGACTACAGACTCTCCATACAAAGCCCTGTCCGCTCTCTTGTGATTCCTCTTGCAAGTAAAATTGTGACCTACTCAGTTTTGTTTGGGATCTTACAGGCTTCATTCAGGTAACACTGCCTAAATTCTTCATTTGCTCCTACTAAACCATATCAAGCTATCTTTTTCCTACTTTGAAACCTAAATATCACCCTTTCTTTCCTTTGTGCCGAAACCCTAGTAACTCCAATCCATCAACAAGTTCTGTCAGTTCTAGTCCCTCCAACAGTTTCAAATCTGTCTTTTATCCTCACTGCCATAGCCAGAGTTGTGTTCTTATATTTGGCTGCCTGGAACACTGCAACAGCTTTCTAATAACCAGTTCCTGATATTTAATCCATCTTTTTAATGGCAGAGATACTGTTCCAAATAGGCAAGTCAATTTAATTATTTTCCTGCTTAAAATCCATAGTCTTCCCCATCTCTGTCAAGCGCAGTCTGATTGCGTGGCTGTTACAGAGGTAGACCACATGGCTACAAATGCTGGCTTTTTCACTTATTGGCTGGTGAATTTGGTCAATTTGTTTAACTTTTCTGGGCCTGTTTTCCTAATCTATAAAATGGTCTTAATAACAGACATTTAGGCCAACTGGAAAAAAGAAGTGGATTAATTTCTATGAATCTGTAGCACAACTGTGCACATGGTAAGTACAAGATAAATATTAATTGTAGTCATATCAATTGTCATCACCATCAATATCATCCTTATAATTATCATGGGAAAAGAAAATGGTATGCCATCCATGACTTTCCCTCCTTACCCTTTCAGCTTCATACTCTGATATTCCCCCATAATTATACCCTCCAAAAGCTTGCTAACTCTCTCTTACCTTTGAAGGTATTTTTCTGTTCAAATGAGATATCTGCTGTTCTGTTACTCTTCTTCTCATACTTTCCTTTTATCTGCCTATAAAACTTCCTACAGTTTATCCTCTGAGCTGTCCTTCAAATTCATCTTCGTGGAACCTTTCCTCATGCATGTGAGCAGTGAAGCAATTCCTTTTCACTCTCACATTACCATGTACATAGTTCTAATATTCCTTCGTTTGTTCTTATTTATTTCTTGCCTTTCCTATGAGGCTATGAAGATGTTGCGCAGCAGAAATGGACCTTTAGTTGTATTTCTAGTGCTTTGTAGAGTACCTGGAATATTGTGGACATTTAAAGTGATCTCTAAATTTTACCTTATAAATTGACTGTTTAAAATAAGCATATGTTTATTTGAGCAGAGAATCCAGGTGGGCTTTACAGAGAGTTTTGATTTAATATATACCTTCCCAAATGTTCTCTTTCTTCTGTTATAGTTATGCTTTACTGATCCTTTTCTTTACATCTCATGTTTGTTCAGTTATCAAATGTAGATTCTACTTCAAAAATGCCTTGGATTTTTTGTTCTCCATCCCAAACTTACCAGTTTTTGTTCTCCATCCCAACTTACC
This sequence comes from Manis javanica, assembly GCF_040802235.1. Classification (NCBI taxonomy): domain Eukaryota; kingdom Metazoa; phylum Chordata; class Mammalia; order Pholidota; family Manidae; genus Manis; species Manis javanica. Next base: position 58,674,610 of record NC_133168.1, read on the forward strand.
AGTTTTTGCCTGGATACTAGCACTAGGTTCCTTAAAAGAGATCTGACACAGTCCCTCCTCTGCTTAAAGATTCTTTAAAAAAGGTGAATCTAGTTCTGAATGCAAAGCAATCTACCTCTAGAAACCCTAATACTTATCTCTAGAAACTTTTTTCAGTCTTATTTTTCTTCATTACCCAAACTATACTCAACTCTTTGCACCTCACACCACAGAATAGAAATAGGGAAAGTCTATTGCTCATCTTTATCTTTGCATACACCCTTATATTTGCCTAAATTGTCCTTCATTCACTTGCAGGATACTAGTTATCCCCAAATCTCCAGTTCAATATATCACCTCATGCCTACTTTCATTCATTCACTCATCAAATTCATTAATTGAACAAGAACTGTCTTTAGTTTCCTGTGTTGGTATACCTTTCCATTTCTCCACATTTTTACCAAGTCCATCTCATTGAAATACCCTCCCCACCACTATACAGGACCAGCTCACTCAGTATACCCTATCTCCATCACTATTTTTCATCCTTAATTATTCCCCACAATCACTCATTTTAAAGTTCATTTTCTCCTGCTTCATCTTAGACTTCACTCTATAAGCTATACTTTTTCTTTCCCATATTTCCAGTCATACTTTTTCCTAATGGATCTTTCTAGGTAGCATAAAGATTTACTTATCTCCCAATTTATAAGCAAACAAAGACCCTAAACTAAAAATCTTTCTACCCCACACCTTCAAACCATCACCATCCATGTCTTCCTTTTTACTGCTATATTTTTTGAACTATTGTTCTATGCTTGAAGTCTCCATCCATTCCTGTCATTGAAACTGTGGCTCTCAATCTAGTGAAAAAAAAAATCTCTTCACTACAATTCCTTCCATCAAGACTGCTGAAAGTTTCTTTATTGAAAATAGAATGATTACTTGTTTATCTTTTTAAAAAATACTACTGCATTTAATAGTATTGATTATTCACTCCTTGAACCATTCTTTCTTCCCCTTGACACATCTAAGAATCAAGGTTCTTTTGGCCCTGTGACTATATGGTTTTATTCTCCTTCTTGGAATCAAGTTTCTTAACTTCTCACATTTTATATTACATACTTGCTCCGTTTTAACTCATCTTTATGAATAGTTATTTCCAGCCTGATGGGTAAAGGATTTCAAAACCTCATTTGATAACAACTATTTTTAAGTTACCTATTGGGTCTCTACTTGCATAAGCCAAAGCATTTAAAATTCAACGTGATTGAAGCAGAGCTCAGTATCTTTTTCACCCAAGCCTACTTCTTTTCTTATACTTCTCATTTTGGTGATTGAGCTTATTATTCACTCTTCTTTTCAAGAGACAGCCTGAAATTCAGCTTGTATTCCTATCCTTCTCAATTCCCATATCCTGCTAATTTTCTGTGACATTGGCCATTTCTCACTTTTCTTCCCTTTCTTTCAATTTGAGTTTTAACTCTCTTCCTTCTTTCCTAGATGATATCAACAGCACCTTAACTCATTTACCTGTCTTCAATTTTCTTTCACTTCATTCATTCTTTAGTGAAAGGACAATGCTCATTCAAAAATAACTTGGTCACTGTCATGCCAAAATTCTTCTGCACCATATGGTGCTTTTCCTAACATTTACAGAGAAAAACAGTTATCTCTTGCACCCTCCTAGAGTTGTCCATCTATCTACACCTTTTCTATGCCAAGTACTGCTTTTGTGTTCCTCTCACCTATATTCTGGACCACTCCATCTCTTGGTTTTACTGTCCTTCATTTGACCTTCAGTAGCAAGTTCCATGTGGTAGCTAGTAGTCTATAATATAATGGATTCAAATCCAGTTTCTTCTTGGTAACATCTGTGCAAACCTTGAGGATCACTCTATATGAATTAATTTTCTTCCTTTGTTCATCCCTGAACCAATTAGTATATGGGCCACTGGGATTACAGGCCTGGATAATATGCTTGCTGTTGAAGAGTCACTGTAGCAAGGAAAATACCATGCAGTGACTGGCCTGGCCAAATGCATTACATCTACCTGTGGAGCTTAGGGTGGAACATTTCTTGGACCATGGATTGGTATGGCTGAAGAGGTGGTCTCCAATGGAAGTTGAGATGTTATGATGGGAAGTAGAAACCTCTATATTTAATCCTATCTTGACTGTTCAAACACAAATGACACATGATTGTGAAGACTTTTCTGACCTCTGACTCCTAGTTTGAGTTAGATGATCCAATCCTATGTCAACAGTAGTCCATGTTCAAATATACATCTTGTTGTTAATTATAACCCAGAAACTTCTAATGGAAAAAGTAATTTTTTGTATCCTGAGCACATGGCTCAGTGCTTGTCATAAATTTGGCACTCAACAGTTGCTTGCTTTACCCATGGAATTTAATAAATGAATATCAATTTCCAGATCTTGGGTTAAACTCCAAAGTAGAAACTTTCTATAATTGCTTCAGAGTTGGTTGTTTGATTCTGTGCACTGCTTTATAGTGGGAATTATTTATTTGCATAGATGTCACTGAAAAGTATCTTGTTTATCTTTGAGAGAATATGCTTTGTTCAATAATGTTTGGTGAACAAGTGAATATGTGAGCAAGTGAATAAATGAATGATGGATGGGGAGTAATTTACTTCCATAGCTCTCTTGTGCTTCATTAAACTCTATAGATTCAGACAAGAAAGATTAAGTAAGAATTCCATCATTGTACAATTGAGAAACTAGATGCTCTGGAAAATTACATTTGCCATGGAATTTTCTTTGTGACCTTGAAAATGGCAAAATAGAATTTAGATCTCTGACTTTTATGTTCAGAGTTCCTTTTACTTAGTTGCATTGTCTGAACTAATATTCAATCATCTCAGTTTTTACTCAAGCACTGAAAAATTTCGGCTGTTTTAAATAAGATAATCAGGATACATAGTTGATTTCATCAAAGAACATAACAGTTAATGTCTAATACAAATCCTTTTAACTTCCTGATATGTACTTTCACTTACAGGTAGAAAGAGAATTTCAGTTGCTAGAATCCAAATGGGGTACACTTAATTTTTAATTAGTTAGGTTTTAAGTTATCTAAAACCTATTCTCTATATGTTGCACTCTAATTTATAAAAGAGAGATAAAGCCATTGGCAGAATTTTTCTTTTTCTCTGCAGAAATAGGAGATATATAAGAAATACACAAGCATTTGTTTTCATTTAAATGTCGACTCCAAAATCACCCCTTTTCCACAAGTTTTACATAGTGAGAAATCATGACTGTTTTTGGTTCTGGTATGGTTCTTGCTGGGTAATATTCTAAGATTCCTAAATTCAAAAGAACCAAGCAGCACACACATTGACTTGCACATAATATACATTCAATAAAGATTTGCTAGATGGAGCTAAACATAAAAATATCTTCCCCCTTTTGCTTTTTTTCTTCTTCTTAGTCTCTTTTTTTTTAAATTTGGTATCATTAATCTACAATTACATGAGGAACATTATGGTTATAGACTCCCCCCATCATCAAGTCCCCCCACATACCGCATTACAGTCACTGTCCATCAGCATAGTAAGATGCTACAGAATCACTCCATGTCTTCTCTGTGTTGTACAGCCCTCCCCGTGCCACCCCTTACATTATATGTGCTAATAGTAATGCCCCTTTTTCCCCTTTCCCTCCCTTCCCACCCATTTTCCCCAGTCCCTTTCCCTTTGGTAACTGTTAGTCCATTCTTGGGTTCTGTGAGTCTGCTGCTGTTTTATTCCCTCAGTTTTTTTCATTGTTCTTATACTCCACATATGAGCGAAATCATTTGATACTTGTCTTTTACCACCTGGCTTACATCACTGAGCATAATACCCTCTAGCTCCATCCATGTTGTTGCAAATGGTAAGATTTATTTTCTTGTTATACCTGAATAATATTCCATTGTGTGTATGTGCCACATTTTCTTTATCCATTCATCTACCTAAGTGTCCTACCTAAGGATGGACACTTTGGTTGCTTCCATTTCTTGCTTAGCCTCTTGTTTATATCTTCACTTTTTAGTTTCTTCTACTATTTACTACTTGGTATCTTTTGGTAAGACCTTTAATTAATGAGTTTCACACATACTAAGCATATATGCTATACAATTCAGTGTGCTAGGTATAGTATAGCAGTTAATGACACAGATAAATATATATATATATATATATATATATATATATATATATATTGCTCAATGTATAGATCAACCAATATGTAGAGATCTATTTGGGGTATACCTCAGAGATAATGCAGGTTCAGTTTCAGACCACCACAATAGAGTGAATATCTACAACAAAGTGAATCAAATGAATTTATTGGTTTCCCAGTGCATATAAAAATGTTTATAATATACTTTAGTTTATTATGTACAATGGCATTGTCTAAAAACATGTACATTAATCACAAAATATTTTGTTGCTAAAACATGCTAACCACCATCTAAGCTTTCAGCAAATCCTGATCACTGATCACAGGTCACTATGATATAATGATAATGAAAAAGTTTGAACTATTACCAGAACTACCAAAATGTGACACAGAGACACAAAGGGAGCAAATGTTGTTGGAAAAATGGTAATCACAGACTTACTAGTCAAAGGGTTTGCACAAACCTTCAGTTTGTAAAAAAAATGCAAATCTGTGAAGCATAAGAGAGTGAAGCACAATAAAAATGAGGTGTGCCTGTATTTGTCCCTCCCCTAAGAAACTTACAGCCCATTGAGAAAGATAGCCATGTTACTTTATAAGTTTAATGAGTTTAAGAGACATGTGAATGCAGATATCTAAGGCATGAACACTCTAGACTGTAAGTAAGGGAAACTTCCCTAAATGTTGGTGAAAATGATTAGTTTTTCATTTTTTCTGGACAAGATACCTTAGTATAACACTGTTACATTTTCTACTAAGGCTGAAAATTTGGAGACTAGTTCTCTAAATGTGTCTGGATTTGACCAAGAACTTTTTTTAGCTTTATTTGAATCTCAAAGTGTCTTCTGCTTTTCTTCAGTGTACATCTACTCCAGCAAAACATATTTACACTTTAATTTAGTTACTTATAGTGCTGATCTAAGGCAGATAGTTAAATGATACTTCACATTACATGACTTAAATTTATATTACCTAATTTCTGCTAATTTACAATTCAGTTTCCTGGGAAAATATAATTGTGATGCTGTGGAGTGTACAAAGGAACATCTGTGCCTTCCATCTTTCTTGTGGAGACGTTCTACATTTAAAATCTACATATCTTATGTATATCTTACATCCTAGAGGTCTCTGAGATAACCTACCTTCACCACATTGTTGATATTATTCTTAAGATTTTAAAAATATTAACGTCACAAATTTTTGTGATTTTTTTTCAAGCTCTCGAACTTTTCCTGAGTTTGTGATATGTAGCCTTTAAAAAAACTTTTTTATTTTTAATGTAGATTCACAAGAATTTGTAAAATATACTTATAGTGGGGTTGGTGTACCCTTCATCCAGTTTTCCCCAATGATTGTATCTTACATAACTATGATAAAATAGCAAAACCAGGTAACTGGTATTAGCAAAATAGGTATGTATATTTGTACGCTATGTTATTTTATCTCATGTGTATGTTTATGTAACCACCACCCCAAAGTACAGCAATATTCTATCACCACAAAGATCTTTGTCATGCTGCCCCTTTCTAGGCATAGCTTCTATCCTTCCCTCTGCCACCCCCAGATTCTGGAAGCCACAAATCTGTTTTCCATATCTTTAATTTTGTCAACTCAAAAATGTTATATAAATGGAATCACATTGTCTGATCCTTTGAGATTCACTTTTTTCATTCCATAAAATGTCCCTGAAATCCATCTAAATTGTTGCCATGTATCAATAATTTGTTTTCCTTTTTAATGCTGATCAGTGGCCCATGGTGTATTTGCCACAGTTTGTCTAACTATTCATCAACTGAAGGACATATTGGTTGTTTCTGATTTTTGGCTATTAAAAATAAAACTGCTATGAACAACCATACACAGATGTTTTTGTGGCCATAATTTTCATTTTACTGGGACAAATGCAAAGGGAAGCAATTGCTGGCTCATATGGTAACTAAAGTTTATTTTTAAAAAATGCAATTGCTAAATGATTTTCAGGAATGACTGAAATATATCATGACTGATTGTATCATTTTACATTTCAACCAGCAAGGTATGAGAGAACCAATTCCTCTGCATCCTCATCAGCATTTGTTATTGTCAGTATTATTTTTCTTTTAGCTGTTCCAATAGGTATGTAGTGATAAATCAATGTGGTTTTAATATACATTTCTCAAATGGCCAATGATGTTGAACGTCTTTTTATGGGGTCATTTGCTAACTGTATATCCTCTTTGGTGAAATGTCTTTTACCCAAGTTGTGTTATCTTTGTTCACTTTTTACAGCTGAGATTTTGAGTTCTTTATGTGTTCTAGATGCTTTCCCTTTGTCAAATAAGTGTTTGCAAATACTTTCTCCCACTCTGTAGTTTTTTTTTTCATGCTCTAACCAGTCTCTTTCACAGAACAAATGTTTTTACTTTTAGAAAGTCTAATTTATTATTTTTTTCTCTTATGTATCAAGCTTTTGGTGTCATGTCTAAGAACTCTTCACCGAGTCATAGGTTCCCAAAATTTGCTCCTATTATTTTCTTCTAAAAATTCTATAGTTTTATGTTTACATTTATATCTGTCTCATCTATTTGGAATTAATTTTTACAAAAGATGTGATGCTTAGGTTGATGTTCATTAGTTTCTGGGTTTCTAGTTGTTCCAGTACCATTTCTTGAAAATATCATCCTTCCTCCATTAAGTTTCTTTGGCACTTTGGTCAAAAATCAGTTGACTGAACTTGTGTGGAGCTATTTCTGGGTTCTCTATTCTGTTCCATTGATATATGTGTCTATCCTGCTAATACCACACACTATTGATTAATTTAACTATGTAAGACTGGAATTGGGGTAGAATGATTCCTCCCACTTTATTATTTTTGAAATATTTTTAGCATTCTTATTCCTTTATCTTTCTGTTACATTTTAGAATAATTTTATCTGTCTGTACAAAAATATTGCTAAAATTTATATAGAAACTGCCTTAAGCAATGCATCAGTGTGGAAAAAATTGACATCTCATTATGTTCAATTCAAATCCATGAACTCAGTCTATCTTTCTATTTATTTAGAGCTTTGATTTATATCATCAGTGTTTTGTAGCTTCCAGCATTAAAGTTCTATATATATTTTGTTCTTTTATATTACTGTTTCTTTTTTTTTTTTGAGTGATTGTAAATGGTATTGCATTCTAATTTTTGGTATTGAAATACATTGCCAGCATACAGACATATAATTGATTTTATTTATTTATTTATTTAGGTATCATTAATCTACAATTACATGAAGAAAATTATGTTTACTAGGCTCCCCCCTTCACCAAGTCCCCCCCACATACCCCTTCACAGTCACTGTCCATCAGCATAGTAAGATGCTGTAAAATCCCTACTTGTCTTCTCTGTGTTGCACAGCCCTCCCTGTGCCCCCCACACACTATACATGCTAATCGTAATGCCCCCTTTCTTTTTCCCCACCGTTATCCCTCCCTTGATGTTGCTTTTATGTCCTGTGACATACTGAACTAACTTATTAGATCTAGGGGTTTTTTGCAGATTTTGTCAGATATGTAGCCAATCATGTCACATGCAAATAAGGATAGTTTCTTCCCTTCTAACCTGTATGCTTTGATTTCTGATCTTGCTTTACTGCACTGGCTAGAATTTCCATTATTATATTGAATAACATATTTGCCTTGTTTAAATTTTAGAGGAAACATGTTCAATAATCATTAAATATGATGCTGTCAGAACGTTTTTTGTAAAGTTTTTATCAAGTGAAGGAAGTTGCTCCCATATTCCCAGTTTACTGAGAGTATTTGTCATGAATGAATGTTGAACTTTTTAAATGCTTTTCCTCTGACAGTTAATATGATCATTTGATTTTTCTTGTTTAGCTTGTCACTATGATAAATTACATAGATTTAATGTTGAATATTGAACCAATTTCACTTCCTCAGGAAAATAAACACTTCATCTAGCTGTGTTATTATTTTCACATACTGCTGAATATATTGGCTAATATTTTATCAAGGATATTTGTATCTAAGTTCATACAGAATATTGGTCTATAGCTTTCTTCTTTTATTTTCTATTATCTGTCTCTGGTTTTGGCATCAGCATAATATTGGCTTTATAAATTAGTTCGGAAGTATTCCTCTTCTATTTTCTGAAGGAGAGTGAGAAGACTTGGTATTAATTCTTCCCTAAATATTAATAGGGTTTTCCAGTGAAAGCATTTGGAGAGGAGTTTTTAAAATTATGAATTAAATTTCCTTAATTCTTATAGATATACTTAAATTACCTGTTATGTTGGGTGAATTGTGGTAGCATGTACTTTTGGAAGTACTGGTCTATTTCATTTAAGTTGTCAAATTTATGTGTGTAGCATTGTTTGTAGTATTATCTTACTTTCCTTTTGATGTCTACAGTGTCTATCGCTATATTCCCCTATTTCCCTCCTGATATTTATAATGTGCATCTTCTTTCTCTATCAGTCTTGCTAGAGGTTGATTGATTTTATTTATCCTTTAAAGCAACTTTATTTCATTAATATTCTCTACTGTTTTTCTCTTTTCAATTTTATCTACACTCTGATCTTTATTATTTTTTTCCTTCTGCTGGATTTGGATTTATATTATTCTTATTATCCTAGATTTTTGTGGTAAGAACTTATGCTATTGATTTGAGACACTTCTCCTTTGTTATATAAATATTTAGTGCTATAAATTACTCTCTCTGCCTACTTTAGCTGCATCTGATACATTTTGATATATTGTATTTTCATTTTCATTCTTTCATACACATATTTTTTTATTTCATTTGAGACTTCCTTTTGACTTGTGGATTACTTAGAGGTGAATTATTTAGTCACAAATGTTTGGGGATTTTCATTTTAACGTTCTGTTATTCATTTCTAGTTTGATTCCACCGTAATCATGGAATATACTCCTAATGATTCATTTATTTTGAATGTGTTGAGGTTTTCCTTTTGGCCCAGAATATAGTTTTTCTCTGTATATATTCCATGGGTCCTTGAAAAAACGTTTACTACAGTCAGGTGGACCATTATGATATTATCATACCTATAAATGTCTATTAGATACAGTTACTTTATTGCACCATTTTGTTATTCTATATCTTGCTGATTTTTTTGCATAAAATTTCTTTGCATATCAGCTGTTAAGAGAGAGATGTTGATATCTCTAATTAAAGTGTATACTTAATTTTCCTTTCAACTTTATCAGTTTTTCCTTCACTTATGTTTCATTTTTGTTGTTCAGCACAAGTGCATTTATGATTTATATTTCTTTTTTCAGAGTTTATTGTCTCGCTCTGCTCCTGGTAATTGTTTGTTCTGAATCCTACTTTATCTAATATTAATGAAGCCAATCATGTTTTCTTTTGATGAGTGTTAGGAAGGCCTATTTTTTTCCTTTCTTTTACTTTCAACTACTTATATTTTAACTGAGTTCCTTTTTGACAGCATTTAGTTTGATCATTTTGTTTCTCACTCTGTTAAGCTCTGTCTTTTAGTGATATATTTAGGTCATGTTTAATTAATGTAAATAAATATAAAATATACATAATGATATTAAAAGTAGTTTTGTTAGGTCTGCCATTTTAGTTTTTGTCTTTTATTTTTATATTTTTCATTTCTCTGTTTTTAATTTGTGGCCTCTCTTTGAATTACCTGAGATTCATTAGAATCCTATTTTCATTTATCTATAGTGTCCTTTTCACTGCATCTCTTCATATGTATGGTGTCTACTGTTGTTGACCAGTTCAGATGAAATATATGAAACTTAATTTATTTTATGCTACTTAGCCCTCCTTACAATAATGTAATTCTCCTATTTGCTCTACATACATGAGCAACACAGATAGTGCTGTAATTTTTATTTTTGCTTCAACCATTGAGCCTAATTTAAAAACTTTAACTAAGAATGACAATATGTTATATTTTCCCATAATTTTATACAATTCAATGTTCTTTCTTTTTTTTTTTTTTTGAGAGGGCATCTCTCATATTTGTTGATCATACGGTTGTTAACAACAATAAAATTCTGTATAGGGGACTCAATGCACAATCATTAATCAACCCCAAGCCTAATTCTCAACAGTCTCCAATATTCTGAAGCATAATGAACAAGTTCTTACATGAAACTTTCGGTTTTGATCACGCATTATGAACTATAAACAATCAGGTCAAATATGAATATTTGTTTGATTTTTGTACTTGATTTACATGTGAATCCCACATTTCTCCCTTATTATTATTATTATTTTTTTATTTTTATTTTTAATAAAATGCTGAAGTGGCAGGTAGATGCAAGATAAAGGTAGAAAACATAGTTTAGTGCTGTAAGAGGGCAAATGTAGATGATCAGGTGTGTGCCTATAGACTAAGTATTAATCCAAGCTAGACAAGGGCAACAAAACATCCACGGATGCAGAAGATTTCCCTCAAAACAGGGTGGGGTGAGGTTCTAAGCCTCACCCCTGTTGATCCCCAATTTCTCACCTGATGGCCCCCCTGCGACTGTGCCTGTCTTAGGTTGTTCCTTCCTTGAAGAATCTTACCCATCTCTGGCTAACCAGTCCTCTTCTGGGGCCATACAGGGAAATGTAAAGTTGGTAAGTGAGAGAGAAGCCATATTGTTTGAAAAGGTTAGCTTTTTACTTCTTTGAAGATTTATGCCCTGTGGCTTCTATGCCCAGAATTTGTCTTGAGGTATCTTTACCACTTGGAAGAATTATGATACTCGGTAATTTCAATATGATGAGGCATGAATTCTACTTAAGGGTTGTAATTATGAAGGAAGAAGAGAAGATATAGAAGTAGCAGATGGAAGAAAACATGGGAAGATTGATTATTTCTTTGACATATCTTCTTGTAGAGTAACATAAGCATGTATAGGTTTTAAACTACTAATTAAATTGCGTACACACATTAACTTAATAGGAATACAGCTACATAACCAAAGCAGACCTACAATTACCAGCCATTTTCAGTGAAACCAAGAAAACCAGTTAGGCACCCTAGGCATTTGTGAAAACTTATCAATGATATGATGGATATTGTCTAACTGAATTTGAATAGTTTGAGAAAAATCAGACAAATTAAAACAACACATTCCTAGGAACTGTTCACATCCCATATGTTCTTTTAACAGTAGATAGTCTATAGTTGCACGATTTTGGATCACTGCAACTTGCACTTCTCCTTATTCTTGGTTGAGTTCTGACAGTATAGATCCAGTCAAATTTGTTGTCTTACTATATGCACAGGCCAGCTTAGATATCTCCTTTTTCATTCCAATGGCAAGCCCAGGAACTGGTGGGATGAATGCAGCTACAACTGCAACAGCGCCAGGATCTTTGTTGAAGATTTTTGATGATCATCTTCTGGAATGACTCTTTCAGAGAATGTTGATGTTGGAAGTTCTTCTTCATATCGTATCTTAATTCGTTTTCTGGGTAGCCAAATTAGGCTTTGATCCTCTGTATAAACACAAACAAACCGTTTCCCGACACTTTGATATGCCCTTTATACCATTGTGAAGAACTTATTGGAGATCACCACACAGGAACTGCTTTTTTTTTTAAGAGAAAGGAATATTATCAGAAAAATGTATTTCCATAGCTGATCATCTGACACCCTTTAAATGATCAAAATTAAGGATATTTAAAGCATGCATTAATTGTTGATTTGCGGTTAGTTTTATCCTATCAGGTAATAATTCCCCTTTCCTCTCTCTTTTTTTTTTGTATCATTAATCTACAATTACATGAAGAATATTATGTTTACTAGGCTCTCCCCTATACCAGGTCCCCCCCACAAACCCCTTTACCGTCACTGTCCATCAGCATAGCAAAATGTTGTAGAATCACTACTTGTCTTCTCTGTATTGCACAGCCCTTCCTTTCTCCCACCCCCCACATTATGCATGTAATCATAATACCACCTTTCTTATTCCACCCCCTTATACCTCCCTACCCACCCATCCTCCCCACCCACCCATCCTCCCCAGTCCCTTTCCCTTTGGTACCTGTTAGTCCATTCTTAGGTTCTGTGATTCTGCTGCTGTTTTGTTCCTTCAGTTTTTCCTTTGTTCTTATACTCCACAGATGAGTGAAATCATTTGGCATTTCTCTTTCTCCGCTTGGCTTATTTCACTGAGCGTAATACCCTCTAGCTCCATCCATGTTGTTGCAAATGGTAGGATTTGTTTTCTTCTTATGGCTGAGTAATATTCCATTGTGTATATGTACCACATCTTCTTTATCCATTCATCTACTGATGGACACTTAGGTTGCTTCCAATTCTTGGCTATTGTAAATAGTGCTGCAATAAACATAGGGGTACATCTGTCTTTTTCAAACTGGAGTGCTGCATTCTTAGGGTAAATTCCTAGGAGTGGAATTCCTGGGTCTAATGGTAAGTCTATTTTGAGCATTTTGAGGAACCTCCATACTGCTTTCCACAATGGTTGAACTAATTTACATTCCCACCAGCAGTGTAGAAGGGTTCCCCTTTCTCCACAACCTCACAAACGTTTGTTGTTGTTTGTCTTTTGGATGGTAGCCATCCTTATTGCTGTGAGGTGATACCTCATTGTGGTTTTAATTTGCATTTCTCTGATAACTAGCGATGTGGAGCATCTTTTCATGTGTCTGTTGGCCATCTGTATTTCTTTTTTGGAGAACTGTCTGTTCAGTTCCTCTGCTCATCTTTTAATTGGATTATTTGCTTCTGTTTGTTGAGGTGTGTGAGCTCTTTATATATTTTGAACGTCAAGCCTTTATCGGATCTGTCATTTAAAAATATATTCTCCCATACTGTAGGGTACCTTTTGTTCTATTGATGGTGTCTTTTGCTGTACAGAAGCTTTTCAGCTTAATATACTCCCACTTGTTCACTTTTGCTGTTGTTTTCCTTGCCCGGGGAGATATGTTCAAGAAGAGGTCACTCATGTTTATGTCTAAGAGGTTTTTGCCTATTTTTTTCTCTAAGAGTTTTATGGTCTCATGACTTACATTCAGGTCTTTGATCCATTTTGAATTTACTTTTGTGAATGGGGTTAGACAATGGTCCAGTTTCATTCTCCTACATGTAGCTGTCCAGTTTTGCCAGCATCATCTGTTGAAGAGACTGTCATTTCTCCATTGTATGTCCATGACTCCTTTATCAAATATTAATTGACCATATATGTTTGGGTTAATGTCTGGAGTCTCTAATCTGTTCCACTGGTCTGTGGCTCTGTTCTTGTGCCAGTACCAAATTGTCTAGATTACTATGACTTTGTAGTAGAGCTTGAGGTTGGGGAGTGAGATACCCCCTACTTTATTCTTCTTTCTCAGGATTGCTTTGGCTATTTAGGGTCTTTGGTGTTTCCATATGAATTTTTGAACTATTTGTTCCAGTTCGTTGAAGAATGTTTCTGGTAATTTGATAGGGATTGCATCAAATCTGTATATTGCTTTGGGCAGGATGGCCATTTTGACGATATTAATTCTTCCTAGCCATGACCATGGGATGAGTTTCCATTTGTTAGTGTCCCCTTTAATTTCTCTTAAGAGTGACTTGTAGTTTTCAGGGTATAGGTCTTTCACTTCTTTGGTTAGGTTTATTCCTAGGTATTTTATTCTTTTTAGTGCAATTGTGAATGGAGTTGTTTTCCTGATTTCTCTTTCTATTGGTTCATTGTTAGTGTATAGGAAAGCCACAGATTTCTGTGTGTTAATTTTGTGTCCTGCAACTTTGCTGTATTCCGATATCAGTTCTAGTAGTTTCGGAGTGGAGTCTTTAGGGATTTTTATGTACAATATCATGTCATCTGAAAATAGTGACAGATTAACTTCTTCTTTACCAATCTGGATTCTTTGTATTTCTTTGTTTTGTCTGATTGCCGTGGCTAGGACCTCCAGTACTATGTTAAATAACAGTGGGGAGAGTGGGCATCCCTGTCTAGTTCCCAATCTCAGAGGAAAAGCTTTCAGCTTCTCGCTGTTCAATGTAATGTTGGCTGTGGGTTTATCATATATGGCTTTTATTATGTTGAGGTACTTGCCCTCTATACCCATTTTGCTGAGAGTTTCTATCATGAATGGATGTTGAATTTTGTCAAATGCTTTTTCAGCATCTATGGAGATGATCATGTGGTTTTTGTCTTGCTTTTTGTTGACGTGGTGGATGATGTTGATTGATTTTCGAATGTTGTACCATCCTTGCATCCCTGGGATAAATCCCTCTTGGTCATAGTGTATGATCCTTTTGATATACTGTTGAATTGTGTTTGCTAATATTTTATTGAGTATTTTTGCATCTACATTCATCAGGGATATTGGTCTGTAATTGTCTTTTTTGGTGGGGTCTTTGCCTGGTTTTGGTATTAGGGTGATGTTGGCTTCATAGAATGAGTTTGGGAGTATTCCCTCTTCTCCTATTTTTTGGAACACATTAAGGAGAATGGGTATTATGTCTTCTCTGTGTGTCTGATAAAATTCTGAAGTAAATCCATCTGGCCCTGGGGTTTTGTTCTTGGGTAGTTTTTTGATTACCATTTCAATTTCTTTGCTCGTAATTGGTTTGTTTAACTTTTGTGTTTCTTCCTTGGTCAGTCTTGGGAGGGTGTTTTTCTAGGAAGTTGTCCATTTCTTCTAGGTTTTCCAGCTTGTTGGCATATAGGTTCTCATAGTAGTCTTTAATAATTCTTTGTATTCCTGTGGAGTCGGTCATGATTTTTCCATTCTTATTTCTGATTCTGTTGATTTGTGTTGGTTCTCTTTTTCTCCTAATAAGTCTGGCTAGAGGCTTATCTATTTTGTTTATTTTCTCAAAGAACCAGCTCTTGGTTTCATTGATTTTTTCTATTGTTTTATTCTTCTCAATTTTGTTTATTTCTTCTCTGATCTTTATTATGTCCCTCCTTCTGCTGACTTTAGGCCTCATTTGTTCTTCTTTTTCCAGTTTTGATAATTGTGATGTTAGACTATTCATTTGGGATTGTTCTTCCTTCTTTAAGTGTGCCTGGATCGCTATATACTTTCCTCTTAAGACTGCTTTCGCTGCATCCCACAGAAGTTGGGGGTTTGTGTTGTTGTTGTCATTTCTTTCCATATATTCCTTGATCTCTCTTTTAATTTGTTCATTGATCCATTGATTATTTAGGAGCATGTTGTTAAGCGTCCATGTGTTTGTGAGCCTTTTTTTTTTCTTTGTATAATTTATTTCTAGTTTTATACCTTTGTGGTCTGAAAAGTTGGTTGGTAGAATTTCAATCTTTTGGAATTTACTGAGGCTCTTTTTGTGGCCTAGTATGTGGTCTATTCTGGAGAAAGTTCCATGTGCACTTGAGAAGAATGTATATCCTGATGCTTTTGAATGTAGAGTTCTATGGATGTCTATTACGTCCATCTGTTCTAGGGTGTTGTTCAGTGCCTCCATGTCCTTACTTATTTTCTGCCCAGTGGATCTATCCTTTAGGGTGAGTGGCATGTTGAAGTCTCCTAAAATGAATGCATTGCAGTCTATTTCCCCCTTTACTTCTGTTAGTGTTGGTTTCACATATGCTGGTGCTCCTGTGTTGGGTCCATATATATTTAGAATGGTTATCCTCTTGTTGGACTGAGCCCTTTATCATTATGTAATCTCCTTATTTATCTCTTGTTAGTTTCTTTGTTTTGAAGTCTATTGTGTATGATATTGGTACTGTACCCCCTGCTGTCTTCTCTCTGTTGTTTGCCTGAAATATGTTTTTCCATCCCTTGACTTTTACTCTGTGCTTGTCTTTGGGTTTGAGGTGAGTTTCTTGTAAGCAGCATATAGATGGGTCTTGCTTCTTTATCCATTCTATTACTGTGTCTTTTGATTGGTGCATTAATTACATTTACATTTAGGGTGACTATTGAAAGATATGTACTTATTGCCATTGCAGGCTTTAAATTTGTGGTTACCAAAGGTTCAAGGTTAGCTTCTTTAGTATCTTACTGCCTAACTTAGCTCGCTTATTGAGTTGTTATATACACTGTCTGGAGATTCTTTTCTTCTCTCCCTTCTTATTCCTCCTCCTCCCTTCTTCATATGTTGGGTGTTTTGTTTTGTGCACTTTTTAGGAGTGCTCCCATCTAGAGCAGTTCCTGTAAGATGCCCTGTAGAGGTGGTTTGTGGGAGGCACATTTCCTCAGCTTTTGCTTGTCTGGGAATTGTTTAATCCTGCCATCATATTTAAATGATAATCGTGCTGGATACAGTATCCTTGGTTCAAGGCCCTTCTGTTTCATTGCATTAAATATATCATGCCATTCTCTTCTGGCCTGTAAGGTTTCTGTTGAGAAGTCTGATGATAGCCTGATGGGTTTTCCTTTAAAGGTGACCTTTTTCTCTCTAGCTGCCTTTAAAACTCTTTCCGTGTCGTTGATCTTTGCCATTTTAATTATTATGTGTCTTGGTGTTGTCCTCCTTGGGTCCTTTCTGTTGGGAGTTCTGTGTATTTCTGTGGTCTATTCGATTATTTCCTCCCCCAGTTTGGGGAAGTTTTCAGCAATTATTTCTTCAAAGACACTTTTTATTCCTTTTTCTCTCTCTTCTTCTTCTGGTACCCCTATAATACGGATATTGTTCCTTTTGGATTGGTCACTCAGTTCTCTTAATATTTCATTCCTGGAGATCCTTTTATCTCTCTCTATGTCAGCTTCTACGTGTTCCTGTTGTCTGGTTTCTATTCCATCAATGGCCTCTTGCATCTTATCCATTCTGCTCATAAATCCTTCCAGAGTTTTTTCACTTCTGTAATCTCTTTCCGGGCATCTGTGATCTCCCTCCGGACTTCATCCCTTAGCTCTTGTATATTTCTCTGCATCTCCGTCAGCATGTTTATGATTTTTATTTTGAATTCTTTTTCAGGAAGACTGGTTAGGTCTGTCTCCTTCTGAGGTGTTGACTCTGTGATCTTGGTCTGCCTGTAATTTTTCCTTTTCATGGTGATAGAGATAGTTTGCAGAGCTGGCACGAGTGATGACTGGAAGAACTTTCCTTCTTGTTGGTTTATGGCCTTCCTCTCCTGGGAGAACAGTGACCTCTAGTGGCTTGTGCTGGGCAGCTGCGCGCAGACAGGGCTTGTGATTCCTGCCTGGCTGCTATGGAGTTTATCTCCTCTGTTGCTGTGGGCATCGCTTGCCTGGGGCTGCTGCTCCGAGATGGTGGAGCCACATTGGAGGGGGAGCGGCCGGGAGGCTATTTATCTCCATGAGGGGCCTCTGTGCTCCCTGCTGCCCAGGGGGTTAGAGTACCCAGAATTCCCCCAATTCCCTGCTGCTAGACTAAGTGTCCCAGGATGCTTCCTTCTGGTTTTTGGGTCCCTGTCCCTTTAAGACTTCCAAAAAGCACTCGCCAAAATAATAATAATAATAATAATTTAAAAAATAATTTTTTTAAAAAATGCTCGCTTTTCTTTGTCCCCAGGTGCCGGCCTCAGGGACCCACTCACAGGTCTTGCTGTCCTGTTTCCCTAGTATCCAGGACCCCACAGATGCACTGTGTCTGTGCTCTGGTGCGGATGGCTAGGGCTGGGTGTTTAGCAGTCCTGGGCTCCCTCTTCTCCCTCCCCGCTCCGACTCCTCTCCTCCCGCCAGGAGCTGGGGTGAGGGGCGCGCGGGTCCCACCAGCTGGGCCTTGTATTTTACCCCCTTCACGAGGCACTGGTTTCTCGCAGGTGTGGATGTGGTCTGGATGTTGTCCTATGTCCTCTGGTCTCTATTCTAGGAAGAGTTGTCTTTGTTATATTTTCATAAATATATGTGGTTTTGGGAGGAGATTTCCACTGCTCTACTCACGCCGCCATCTTGGCTCCTTTTTTCAATGTTCTTTCTTTATGATGTTCCAAGATTCCCTATGTAAGCTTTTTTATAAAAATGAAGATAACAAGTTGCAATGTGTTAAAATAATGTAAAGTATGGTTAATGGGATATTATAAAAAAATTTATACTTTATAATGTATTTTATCTGATAATTATGATTACATACTAAGTTATCACAAATATGAAGAAAAATTCCATAGATTATTAATATTTAGGTGTTATAAGGGAGGTTTAGCATGAAGAATACTTAACTAAACTCTCCTGCCATAACTGGGCTATGCTTAAGTTACAGCACTTGACTCTAATCATAAGTTGTCAGAGCTCATATTTAAATGCTTGGTATGCCTTTCTCAAGTAGGTGTTTCATTATTATTTCTTCTGTTCCTTCCCTGACCATACACTGCAACAATGATCTGACTTTATATTCTTCTATTGATGAAGCTGATAAAATCTCAAACATTCCACTTGGGATAAATCAAGATGACATCAACACCTGCAATGACACCAATAATTTAAAAAAGAAAGAGAAGGAAAGGAGCCAGTATTTTTTGGGCTAAGCAATGCATATGTATTTTACTAAATATTATAATATAAAATAGTATTAGTTAAATGGTTATGATAGAGCATTTTGCTGTGGCTTATATCTGTATTTCTTTAGCAGTTAATGGTCCTAACCTGGGACCAACTGTTTGCTACACATCTTCTGTTTGCTTCTCCAGATTCTTTCTTCATCTCTTTTTCTATTTCTCCTTTTTTATCCCTCTTCACTTCTTTCCACTCATCCCTCCCTGAGAAAGGGAGGTGATCCTTATGAGTCCAGAATCAGTGTACTCTCTTGACAGTGAGAGGCCTTGGCAGGATATTACAAGTTAGGAGAATGCTGGTGGGGTACTTATTCCTACGATCCCTCCTTGGGTTGCTTCAAAGTGTTTGCATCTCTGTACCTATTATCACAGCTCTTGTTGGTTGGGTTTTAGGGACCTTTCCATACAGGTACTTATACTGGATTCCAGGAACTGTTTCCCTTTTCCCTTTACAGCAAGAGTATCAAGTGCTTCCTATTGTTGCTAGACCATTTCTTACTGTTTTCCCTTACACTTATCCATAAAATAACCCCTTTAGAGCCTTCCTAGATGTTTGGGGGAAATGTAAACTGGTGCAACCACTATGGAAGGCAGTATGGAGGTTTCTCAAATAACTAAAACACCATAGAAATGCCATACAACCCAGTAATGCCACTTTGGAAATTTGCCTGAAGGAAATGAAGTCACTAATTCAAAAAGATAGATACACTCCTACATTTATTGAAACATTATTTGCAATAGCCATGATATGGAAGCAACATAACATGTTAAACATAACAAAGGCTGATATCTAAACAAACACAAATAAAACAAAAAAATTGGGGTATTTTATTTTCTCTGTAATACTATTAGTTTTACAGTTCCATTTCTAATAGTTGTCTTCTACCAGGAACAATTTGAAGGACTCTGATAAATTCACTCACCTGTGTGATGAGTTTTCATTGATTTGATTGGTTTGCTATGGATGGTATGACTTTGCTCAGTTTTCATAATGCCTTATGTTTGCTATTTAGCTGTGTGTTACTTGGCTTACACAAACTTCTTTGTGATTACTATTCCAAAAATTAATTTATTTTGCTCTGTCTGTTCTCCAGAAATCCAGAATGAGGCTGCAGGCAGATCTTCTGTTTTTTGACCTGTCTCATTTCAGTTTTCTACAAAGCCATCTGCTCAAGTGTACTGCCATCATCCATCAACTTCTCATGTTGAAACTAAGGAAAGTGAACTGCTTTTAGCATTGCTTCCAAACTGGTAGCTGCATGACACCCAGCTGCTCTTTGATGGTGATTTTGTTTGCTAATATCCCATAGGTAAATGCCATTGAAACTGATTAAGAAAAATCCTTTTAGTTTTTTCTCTCCCTGTCTTATGGCTTAAGGGAAGATTGGAAAATTTATACCTCCAATATGATCAGTGCAGAGACAAATTCAAACACTGTTTGTTGCTAGAGAGAAACAAGTCTTTAGAAAGAGCATAGTTTCACAACTTCTGGAAGTGGATGAAAAATGGAATTAATTACTGCCGTGTTCCCTTTTTTCATTATCATTTATGTCTATATGATAAGGGCATCACCTCCAGCCTTCTGCAGTCTCATAAATAACACTTTGGCGCTGGAGAAGACTCAGAAAAAAACGGTATTCATCTTTTCTGTAATTGTTGAAGTAAAGAGCAAAAATGATGATATGTAAGTGGTGGACAGTGATAAGGAATACAAAACCCTAAGATAATGCAACAATAATGTCAAGTATTTTTTTTATGACTACATATTTCAGCTAAGCATTTGAAATGTGTCCTATGATTTTCTATTCTCTTTTATTAAAGTTATGATTCGAATACCCTGTGTATACCTATTTCAAGCATTTATCATTGCATAATTATCATTTTGACAAGACCAGCAACTATTTCTTATTCATCTTTGAATGAACCCATCCATTTTGCCCTAATTGTAGTGAATTTATTTATAACTAGGTTTAGTCATGGTTCTCAATCCAAAGAGATTTACACAGGTAACAGAGAAAGTATAAAGAGTAAGAGTGTGTTATTATACAAGAGCCTTTTGTTGATGACATGACATCTCCATCTTCATGCCCACTTTCTTTTTTAATCTTTTGTCATACTGATAATCACTACAGTTATGAAAGCAGATCCTAGAATTTCTCTGCCTTTCAAGATTAACTGCATTGTCTCTGATTGCTGGTGATTTGAGCAGCAATTGTAGCTCTCTTTGGAAATGACAAGTGACTACAACATAGTTCTTGTAGCAGAATTCCAAGTTCAATAAAATTATAAAACTAAATTAAAGGAGCATAATGACGGAGGCTCTGAAATTGGAACCATATACGGTCAGAGCATCCCTCTCCCAGAAACCTATCTTGGTTGACCTGATGCCAGAACCACAGCCTACTGGGGAGCAAGCAGTGAGTGAAAGGGTGGGCATCAGTTCTGAGTGAAGCTGAACTCCCAACTTTCAAAGACTATTTTTCTTACTTACACAGTATCCTATTAAGACACATGCCATTTTAGTAAAAACAGATGTGTTTATTTTGATTTAGTGACCAATGTCTATCATTGTTGCTTTTATATTGACAAACCCAGGGAAATTTGACTTAAATATCTGGGAGACGTAGAAAGACCAAGAATTAATTCCTTTATAGGTTTATAGGGATTGGGAGAGAAAAATCTGTCTGGGAGTCACTGATGGATACACAGGTGATGGATTCCCCAATGGTTTTGAAGCATGAAAGCAGAAGCAACTTCATCAATCATTTTGTAGTACTTCAGTGCATTGGCTTGAGTAGTTATGTAGGCAAATATTAAGTGTGCATTCACTGAAAGGGACAGAGGAGTACTTTAATCACGTTCATATAGATATCTCATGGGTTTCTATGAGGTATTTTTTTTTTTCCCATAGACCTGCAAGTATTTAGGGATGCATCTAAATGTTGTTCAGTGTACTGCGGGAAAATGTCTCTTTTGTCATGGAGTTTACATTCTAGTGAGTGAGTCAGAAAGAAACCCACAATCAGAGAGATAGATATGCTGTCAGCTCATGTTGAGTTCCA
The DNA here is from genome assembly GCF_040802235.1 of Manis javanica. Classification (NCBI taxonomy): domain Eukaryota; kingdom Metazoa; phylum Chordata; class Mammalia; order Pholidota; family Manidae; genus Manis; species Manis javanica. Next base: position 58,696,251 of record NC_133168.1, read on the forward strand.
GGAAGAAAACTAAACAAAGCCAAGGTAGAGAGGGAAATAAATTTTTTTTTTTTTTTTAGGTAGTGAAAGGAGGAAAAGTCTCTGAGGAGCTGACATGAAGCAGAGATCTGAATGGGAAAGTGAGCTATGTGGGTATCTGGAGGGAAAGCAGTCCATGCAAATGGAGCATAACATTCAAAGTGTGGGAGGCAGGAGTGTGGCTGATGACTGGGAAGAGCAAGTGGAATTGGGGAGTTTAATGGGAACTCAGTCAGCAGGTGCTGAAGTGCTGGAAAAGCACTTTGTAAGTGGGATCTAGATCAGCAGTAGGATATCATAGACCAGGGGTGAGCTTTAGTCAAAAAGGAATGAGAAACCAGTTGATTATTAATGGGAGGGTTTAAACAGGGGGTGGCTTTCTCTGCTGGGTGGACAATATACTGTAGAGACGGAAGGCCCATGGTGTGGAAATTGTACTAGTCTGTGAAAGAGATTGTCATGCCCTTGGGATACACAATCTCCCTCGATTATTGGCCATATGAAAGCAGGTTTTGACAATCCTTGGAAAGAGAGGCAAGCAAATTACAGAAAGTTTGCTCATGACGTTTTAGAGAATTTGGGGATCTAGAGTAGTTCTGCTTCCAAATATTCATGTCCTCTTGGGCAGAAAATTTAAACTTCCTTCAGTGCAACTTCCCATTTCAACTTGCAGGGTTAGAACTAAATGATCACAATAGCCACCATCTCTGACTATTTCTCTGCAAACTAATATAAAGAACACAGACCATGGAAAATGTGTTAGCCTCAGGACTCTAACAACATTGGAGTGTTTTATGTCAACGTACTAATTCCCATGGTAACATTAAGGAGCTACTATTACACTGTAGAGTAAGAAGTTTAGGAGCCTTGTTTGTTAGTTTTTTGTGCAAGTTATAATAAATATGCCAAATAACATTTTGAAAAATCTATTCCTAAGAGCTTTGCTTGATTTTTGCTTGATTGTCTGTAGTTATACAATCCAAAGTCTCCAACTGAATTAAACATCCTATAACCATTTAAATGTTTCAAGATAGAAAGGAAAAATTGCAGAGTTTACATTCTGTTTCAAAATGATGACTCCTGAGAATTTTATTCACCTTGGTGGACCTTTTGGAATTTGAGTTCATTTTTAATCAAACTAGAAAAAAAATGTTTTGAAATGCTTTTTAGAAGCTTAAAAGAATTACTGGACCCTGAATAACTTGCATTACATGACATTTTGATAAGGTCATTGTAAATGAGTCAGAAACACGGATTACTTTCCTTTAAAAATACACATCGCTTCACGACAGATTTGGCCCAAATTCATTTTGGCTTTGCTGAATCCCAAGTGTTTTTCCTTCATTTTTTCCCCCCCTCTTTAAACTCTCCAATGGACTTGCTAAACCCATAATCTAGGTGAGCTCACCTGTCTTGCTTCCCCATTGAGTTTTGCCCCAGGCTTTTCTGTAATAGCATATATACTTAGAGCAGAGAGTCTTACCCTGAGAATGAGGAGAAACACAAAGTCTAAGAAAAGCATGGGAATATTTTTCCCCCTTTTAAACAGGAGAGCTCAAAGGGAATGATATTGTTCCAGAGTACTGACTCAAATCTGTTCTCAAATTTGAACTCTGTGATTATGAAATTTCAATTAAAGCTATAAAAAGCAAAGCTGAACAGACACCAGTGCATGCCAAAGAAAAACAGGATGTTCTTTTTTGATTGGGAAATAATTATCTAAGTTCAATGGCTGGGTCCAGGTAGCTGCATTTACATTTGTTTCCCCTCATTTATAGAAACACTTGAATTACAGTAAGTTTTCCCCAAGCAGCAAAGCTGTCATTCAAAAGGGCAATTTTATTGGGGTGCAAATCCCTTTAGTTATTGCTTCAGTCCATTTTTAAAATGGATTTGAAGCCTGAGGGAGAGTATAAATTAGATGGATTTTTCTCTGTGTGCATTGAACGTAGCCTGTCTTGTGTGCTACAGCCCAGTGCAGCACCTTCAGGGTGCCCACCCATCTGGACAGGCCTCTGTTATCTTATTCTTTGCAGAAGTGAGATGTAAACACCGCTAGCTCTCTTCTTTTCAAAAATCATTACACTGATTGGATTACATCTTCAACAACAGAATGAATTTCCCCACATGTTCATTACTTAGTGATTCAAACACGTAAAGTTCAATTGTGAGGCAAAGTTGAAAGGCACTAAAAAATTTTAGGATTTGTAGAAATGTAGTAACATTAGTGCCTTTCCATACCTGCCCATATGGGTGGAGAGGAGGGGAAGCATAACTTTCTTAAAATTTGAGAAACTGTTTTTTAATTTTCAGAATTTGAGAACTTTTTGTGACTCAGTTTATTGTGAATCATTCTCTTCATATAATATGCATAAACATTCTGTTTTAAATAAATTAAGGAAATGTACTGTAACCATTTATGATTTAAAGTGATTCATAAGAATTTCAACAGAATAAACTATTTATATGACAAGCACCACTTGAACAAGATAATATATTATAAAGTAAAAACAAAATCAGATATGATTAGTCGCTTCTGAGAAGACACTGACAATTGACATAATCTCTCAGTGGAAATGAAGACATTTTTTCTTTCTTTCTGCCATTAGGGAAATAACAACAAATGTATTTAGGAATAGATCTCCTATTGTCAAGAATTATATTTAATTTTTAATTAAAACACCCATTACATTAAAACTTTAGAATAATAATTCTAGGTTAAGTGGATTTGAGTAAGTACAGTACTTGTGTACAATATATAACTGATGTGTTTGTGAACACACACATGCACCCATGCATATCATATGTAATTTGCAGAATTTAACTAACCTCAGAAGATCAATAATTCTATCCCTTTGCTTCATGGCAAGTATCAATACGACCAATTTAATTTAAATATCATGATATACATTATTTTGATGTAACTTAGAGAAATATATGAGTAGCCTTCATCCCACATCTAACTAAAATTCTTCCTATTTTACCCCTAGACTTTTGTCCCTTGTTCTTGATCAGAGAACAATTTGAACAATAATATCCCTATGTGGCCTAGTTAAAGTCTGCTATTATCATCCTCTGAAATCTCATTTCAGGTCAAACCATTCCTGTAACCTTTCTTAGATAAACCTTTTGATCTAGGCTTCCATCAGTCTCACTGCTCTCCTGTGTTCTCTACTTATGTTGTACATATCTAAGTTAGGTCACACAGAAGGACAGTATTAAGTAATTGTCTGAATAAATGTGTATATAATGGGAGGATTACACTGACTTCCTTCTGTGTACATTTTTGTGTTCCTGAACATCGCTTTGCTGTTGAGCAATGGTGAAATGTTGCGGAATCACCTTCAAGTAATGTCCTGTTCTGAACTCAGAGACTGCTTTTTATTAAATTCCACATAGAAAAGTTAACTTGATGTCTAACAGGTTTTTTTCTCTAAATGTTCACTACACTTGATCTCTTCCTCTCATACCAATCAATTCCCTGATTTTAGGAAGGAAATATTTTTAATAATCATAATGGTTACCAATTATGAAACACTAGCTCTGAAATGCTGTTAAAAAATGGTTCTATGTGTTAAATATTTGGAATAAAGTGTGCATACTGTTTCTTCCTCTTGCATAGTTAGAATGTATATTAAATTATTAAAGCTTAAAAAGTCTTAAAGTAAACAAGTATATTTAATTTTGACTCTGATTTTTATTTATTTATTTATTAAGGTATCATCGATAGACACTCTTATGCAGGTTTCACAAGAAAAACAATGTGGTTATTACATTCACCCTTATAATCGAGACCCCCCGTACCCAGTTGCACTCACTGTGCATCAGTGTAGTAAGATGCCACAGTTGACTCAGATTTTTAAACAACTTTTCTATAAAAGCTCAAGCTAGTTGAATCAAATTCTTGCTTGTAGGTTTTGAACTCAGACTATGAGAATTGTAAAATTGATACGTATAGAAGCAGAATGTATATCTTATTAACCATGGAATGTTGGAATACAAATCAACAAATGCATGCTGCTTTGGAACCAAAAAAATATTTTCATCTATTTTTCTTCCATGAAATCCAGCTATCTAAAATTCCAGGATAGCAGGAGTTAGATTTATTCCTTGTTTTTCACTTTGACATTTTTTCCATAGATCTCCAATCTGAGATCAAATATATTTCATCCTAGTTATTCTATTACTTTTTCTTTGTAGAAAACCTATATAATGATCTCATCAAAAACAGTTACTTAAGACATAGAATTCTAATTAGCTTTGACCATCTACTTACTGTATTCCCACTTGCTTCTCATCAAGCCCAAATAGGTGATATCTTTAAAATTGTCTTCTCATCTGAAAACATTTCCCTCAATTTTTTCAGAACTCCTTTTATGTCTTTCAGTTAAGTTTTAGCACTAGCAGAATGTAGGTCTTGCATAAGAGGATCTGATTTCTTCTTCATATGTTAACACTTTTACTGGTTTGTGAATTAGACTCTTCCTACTAGATTTTCTAGTCAGTTATTCTTGACTCACTGGCAAGACTGACTTTTGTATGCTATTCTGTTTTCTGGTCACATTTCTTAATTCTCATATTCTAATAATTAGGTTTTATGATTATTTTGGAATTTTAAAAACATTGGAGTATTTTATCATTGGCAAATAATTATGAGTTGTCTCTTTTTCTTCCAATGATTTATACTTATTTATCTTATTAATTTTTTGCTTTGGCTGCAACCTACACAACATTACTGATGATAAGTATCATTATTTAGTTCACACCACTATTGGAATGTTTCCAAAGAAATATTTAATATTTCAGTTAGTGGTCCAAGTCCACAACTCACATTTGGGTTGCTATGTTCTAGGGCTTGTATGTCTACACATTGGACTGGCAGTGGTGGTGGGACTATTGGTTTGTGTGGACAGATACGTTTTTCATTAAGTTGTCATAGTGACAGAATAATCAACTGAAATAAATATCTCTCCTCTATACTCTTTTGCATGGGTGCTTAATCACTCGCTTTCATTCGGAAGATATGAAAAAATGCATACATGTTATGTGAAGGAAAGTAACTGAACCACTTCAAGGTAATATGACAGATACTTTCCCTTTCAACCTGTGTATCTATGAGCCTTGACTCTGTCCTATGGATTAATGAGTCAAGTTATTTATAGAGCTTGAGTCATTGCCTGATAAGAACTTTAAAAACAAAGAGTAGACCTTTTGCTCTTTTAGGCCACTGCAGTTTTTATAAAATAGAAGCAAATCTGCCTGAAAAAATTACATCTTAAATAATTATCTAATTATTATTGTATTTTACTTGAAACCATTACTGTTCATGAAAAGATGGCAATTTCACTCAGTATGGATATTCTTTTATTAAAATTTGGGAATTTTTCTGATTCACACTATTGAAAAAAATAAGCATTTAAACCACACACTACATCTTATTGGGTTCTTTATGTCCAAAGTGATAGAGAATGTATTAAAGTAACATAGTTTACTGTTTTAGCTTTAAAAAGCTAAATACAAAGCTTAATTTAAAAAGCCCATATTAAAGGAAGGGATCATAACAGAATATGCTGTGGTATTGCATATCATTAGGATCTTTGTAGAATTTTGAAATAAAATACAGGATGCCATTAAAATCTGAATTTCGGAAAAATGCCAAATACATTTTTAGTATAGATGTGTCCCATGTGGTATGTGTATTTGCTAAAGCTGAGAACTATATTTTTCTGCCTTATTCATTTTTAAAGACTTGTTGACTGCCAAGAATTTCTATAAGAATTATGTCACTGAGGAAAGAGAACATTTAATGTCTACTATAAGAATCTCCAGTGTTTTTGCTCCATCACACCAGATACAGAAGCTGTATCTTAAAGATAGTGCAAATACAAAATGTGGGTGACTTTTGTCAGTAAGGTGCTGAACATACAATTTCCCTGTTGAACAGAGTGGATACACAGTAGTCTTTCATTCTGTAAGCAAGAAATAAACCTTTTCGTGTTAAGTTCCTAAGATTTGGGTGGTGACTATTATCACAGAATGAACTACCCTACACTGACTAATACCAAAATTATTATTGTCACTTTGAGGTACTTTTGTACTTTTTGATCATTCAAGATAAATAGTATTACCTCTAGATTAAATTACATGAAGTAAAAGCTCACAAAATTATTTCATACTTTGGTAACAATTTAAATGCAGTTTTTTCCCTTTTATTGATGTCTACATAATCCCAGACAATGCCTGTTCTCATGAGGATTAGAAACAAAAATGAATAAGCCAATATCTATTTAAAATCTTTTGATGCAATTCTCTGAATAGCACCCGATATTAAATTGAATTTGTACATTCTATTGCTATAAATCACAAGAAAAATTTCTGATTCTTTTCCAAGTAGGAAGTCATATAATATGTCAGATTTTTCCATGAATGTGACTGGTTATCTAAGTATATTGAAGATAGGTTGGACATCAAGGGCTTTCCCATTAAAGTAAAGTCACTCCCAATTTTTTCCTTTAAAAATGTCTATGATTATTGATGTTATGCTATTAAATCTAAAGTTAGGAAATTTTGGCTTTTAGGATAAAGAAATAATCTTAATGTGTCTGATTTTCCCAAAAAGGAGTAGATTTACTACTCAAGTGGCAAATAATTATGTTAGTGACAGATTAGCAGAAATTAGAGTGGTGGGATGGAGAAAATGTAGCGGCAAATGAAAGGACTAATGGCAAGACTGGTTCATTGTTGAGCCGCTGAAATAAAACTTTCAATAGTTCCTCTAGATTTTAAATCCACAAAGGAAGCAATATTAGCCTAGTCAATCAAGGGAGACCTTCTTAATTCTGACTGTATATGATAATCTTCTTCAAAGAGCTTTTTTTTTTTTCAATAAAAGTGTGCAGGCTCCTAACAAAGAAATTCCAGTTCAGTAGACTTGTAAAATATCTGAATTTTTAATGGTTTTTCAATGGTGATTTTCATAAGCATATCATTCCTGCTAGAAATTCTTCATGGTTTGCTTTATATATCATATTATGCATTCTTACTTTGTCAAATTAGAATATGCCAAGCACATGCCTTAATAAAAGACTCTTAGGAGCATGAAAGTAAGATAGGCTTTCTCTTCTATGCCTGGATATGTTTATAAAACATACTCAGAAAGCAAACAGAAAAATGAAGAGGAAATAAAAGAGAACCTAGGAAGAAATTTTAAAATGCTAAAATAAATACAAAAACCAAACAAAATTGCAGATTTATAAATGGGATATCCTTAGAGAACTGTCTATTCAGCTCCTCTGCCCATTTTTTAATTGGATTATTTGCTTTTTGTTTGTTGAGGTGTGTGAGCTCTTTATGTATTTTGGATGTCAGCCCTTCATCGAATCTGTTACTTATGAATATATTCTCCCATACTGTAGGATACCTTTTTGTTCTATTGATGGTGTCCTTTGCTGTACAGAAGCTTTTTAGCTTGATATAGTCCCACTTGTTCATTTTTGCTTTCGTTTCCCTTGCCTGGGGAGATACGTTCATGAAGAAGTCACTCATGGAGGTTCCTCAAAATGCCCAAAATAGAAATACCATTTGACCCAGGAATTCCACTTCTAGGAATTTACCCTAAGAAAGCAGCACTCCAGTTTGAAAAAGACAGATGTACCCCTATGTTTATAGCTGCACTATTTACAATAGCCAAGATATGGAAGCAACCTAAGTGTCCATCAGTAGACGAATGGATAAAGAAGATGTGATACATATACACAATGGAATATTACTCAGTCATAAGAAAAATAAATGGGATATCTTACTTGATTTTATAGATGCTTCATAGAATAAGTGGAATTTATAAAACAGCAAGCAAAGCTAAACTTTAAAATCTCTTTCACAATAGAGAATTAGGACACTATTTGTCATCAGTTGGATAAAGTTTTATATGCTATCCATTGTAATTACCAGAAATGTCCACTTAGGACAAAAATAATATTTTTGACCCTAATAAGTACTGAAAATCATATATTACTTATCCAGGAGTTTATCATCTTTGTTTCACCATACACATTTAAATTTTCCCATACAACCTTTATAATCTAAATCTTAAATTAAACTAATCGGATTCAATTGAAAGACATTCATACAACCATTAAAAGTCATAAAAATATTAAATATTATCTTAATCTCTTCTTCACTACTATTCAAGATTCATGAGAAAAACTTGTTTGGCTATCAGTGGTAATCTACATAACAAAAATCTGACTATGATATTTAACCAAGAGTCCCCTTCATTTCTAATTGTGGACCCTTCCAATACTAGTATCCATCTATACAAAACTTACTTTTCATTTCCTTCAAATAAATTAACAACACTGCTTGGTATTTCCAGAAGTCTTTATTTTTTTTAACAGTTTCTACATTTCCCTTTTTCTGGTTGTCCTCATTTCAAGACTATATTTAATACACAAAGACTCCTATTTCCTATTATGAACCACATAAAAATTTCAACACAGTTTTTACTTAAGAAGACCACATAGGTAATATTTAAGATAAACTGATTTTATGGAATGTAAATCAATTATGGTTTAGCAAATAGTTTCTTATGAATTATTATATGTCCTTCTCATTTAAAAAAAAAGTGTTTTCCTGGAAGTCTCAATAGTAAGACCATAAATGATTTAAATTGAATAGACATATTTGTAATAAATCATTTTAATTTCCAGGTGTTAGGAGGAAGAAATAATTGCAAAGTCAGTTACTAAAATGCATGCTTTTATACTACCAGTGTCTTTCTCAAATTGAAGTATTTTATCCCATCAGCATGAGAGAAAACTTATACTAATTATTCTCATTTAGCAAGATTGTAGGTGGTTGAAGGTGAACCGAAACTTGTCGTTGCCTCCATTGACTGTGGGTAGATAAAGGTGAGAAGAAAATTATTTCACGATGGTACTCAGATTTCACTTCAAGTCTCTGAATCGATCAGAAAATTTTTTAAAAATGTGGGCTCTGTTCAATATTGTTTTGATTTTAAGACTATTCTTAGTGATTCTTTAAAATGTTAATTCATGTTATGCAAATGTTCATAGAGATATCTCCACACTTATATGTGCTATTCAGAAAAATATGCCTCTGCTAGAATAGAAACCATTCAGAATTTATTTTTACTTGTTGGTTATCATACTTGGGTAACTCTTCCAAAGTCAGTATCAGCGTTTAGAAGTAATATAAGTGTACAGTAATTCTTTAAGTCACATTTAGCTAACAGATTGTACTTTTTACAAGCCATGTTTATTCTATGATACTATACGTTACTTACAAATGTAATTGTCCACTGGTTGATTTTCCTGCTATGAAATATGTGTGTATATTTTAAATTGAATGTAATAAATGGATTTTATAGGTATATGAAAACAAAATAAAATAAGTTATGATCGGCAAGAGAGCCTTTATCTAGTATATATTTCAACCATTCAAGTTCCAATTTGTTAAATTTTTTATATGCACATTCCAATATTACATGTAATATTTGAAACTATGATTAGAAACAAGCCTGGGGGACTAGATGAATCATGTGGTTGCTAATAGGATATTAAGTCTTTTACATCTACACAGTCATTTGGTTGAAATCTACCCAACATTAATATGGTACCATATTATAATTTGCAAAATGAAATTTTGTTTCTCCTATGTTAGAAGAGCCAGTTCTATCGAATAGAGTTATCGAGTACTTTATACTGACCAATACAATCACTGTAATTAATATTAAAGGTAGTTCATTTTAAATCTGCTGATGACCATTTTAAAAGATCATTAAAGGTCTTTAATTAGTATCTCATGTGAGATAGTTTTGTCATGTAAATATAAGATTATAAGGAATTACACATTTAAATATGCTGTATCATAAGGATATTTTCAGACACACATACTTTCTTTGAATTGTAACATACTAGCATGGAGTTAAAGCTCAAAATATAGGAAATAAAATGGCACATGGAGATTAAATTACTGGTCAAATTACATAGCTCCTTAACAGATTTCATAATCTTAAATATAAAAATTGACAAAATAATATTCGCTAGATTTGAAGCTAGTCTGAAGACACAAAGGAAGTAATTTATAGTAGGATAACAACTGTAAGTTTTTGTAGAAATTTATGGCTAAAATTTAGAAACTTGGCTTACTCTTCATGGCATAAAAACATAATTTAAAAATGACTATTTTGATTTTATTTCAGATTTTAAAATTTCCATCTATCCAGTCTTATATTTTATAATGTAAGAGAGTTGTTTTAACTTGCTCCTGGCATAAAGTATAATACTCATTGAAAGACAAGCAGTTCTTAATGTACGTCTGGGCATTAAGAACATGAGCAGTTCTCTAATTCATTAATTTGCTAGTAACTCTTCTGATAAAGAAATTTGCCAGTGGCTGTGATCTAAGATAATAACCAAAGTAATGTGATGGATTTTCATAAGCCATACATGAAAATTAGCTTTATTACTTCATAGTGGCTGTTTTCAAACTTGTTCAACACCCTAAAATACCTAGAAAAATATGAATCTCCCTGTGGCAACAGTTGCTCAATAGGCAATAATTTCCAAATGGGGTGGGGAGTATGGCACACATCAAAATCTCTTGGAAGTGGAGGTAGGATTTCCTTGTATGTCATTTTACTTAGAACATCACTATTTCTTAGAACTATTGCTGATGTTCTTAATTGGGAGTGTTCTTGTGGAATTTGTACTTGTGTGGTTCTGATTTTTATTTACTTATTCATTCATGTATTCATTTATTATTTTTTATTTAAGTATCATTGGTATGTAATCTTATATTGCTTTCAAGTATACAACACAGTGCTTCAACAGTTACCCATATTATTGAATCCTCATTCCCACTAGAGTGGTTACTTTCTGTCAACATAGGAAGATGTTACAGAATCACTGGCTATATTCTCCATTCTGTATCACTATCTCTGCCACCAATTTACATTATGATTGAGAAATTTTGTGCCTTTTTATCCCCCTCACCCACCCCACCCACACATCCCAACTGCTCCACATAGTAACCAAATAATCATTTCTCAGTGTCTCTTAAGTTTACTTTTGTTCATTTTGTTTTGTTTTATCTTTAGATTCCACAAATAAGTGAAATTATGTGGTATTTGTCTTTCTTTGCCTGGTTTATTTCACTTAGCATAAGGCCCTCTAGGTCCATTTTATTTATTTATTCATTCAGGAAAATGTTAGTCTCCCATGCTTCAAGTACCATACTATCAATTTGGGACACAAAGATTAATTTAACACAAGCTTTACCTTTATAGACTAGGAAAATGGCTATAAATGAATAATTAATGCTATGCTGTGGAGCTGTAACGAGACAATCTAGGGATTGAGAAAGGCTTTTTAGGGGAACTTTTAAGTGGAACTTTGAACAGTGAGTGACTTAACCAGACAAAAACAGCATAATAGAGAACCATAAAAATGGGGAGAAAAAGCAAGAGTACAAGTAATGAAAGCACATGACAGTTTTGCAAACTATAGCTAATTCTGTCCATCTATAATTCCTGGTAAATGTTATTGATTATTAGAATGTGAGACTAGAAAGATAAGTTGGGGCAAGAGCATCCCTGCCCAACCAAATCTGAACACAGTAGGTCCAGAATGATGTTCAGACTTTGTGTGATTCTGATGCAGCTGGAAGTATAAGGACCACTAGAAACTTAGAACTTAGGGACCACTCTTATAGGTTATGAGCACACAATAAGTTACATTATCTTAGAGAATGTGATGAAAGAAGAACAAAGCATAATTTTTGCATTTAAGAACCTCATATGGAAACCCATTAAAATAAGATGTAAGAAAGCATACAATTACTGTGGGAAGAGGAAGGGAAGGAACTTAATTCCTTCTGTAATGGAGGGCACAGTAGTCTTTTGAGGGGTGATGAATGATGCAAGTTCAGTTAAGTAGAAGTCAGCAAAGCTGATGCGAGTGTCAGGATATGGAGTCATTGCAAGTGGAAGAACCAATCTGAAAATGCTACAGGTACAACTTTTGTAGACAAGGTAGCATACATTAGTTTTCTGTTACTGTATAAAAAAATACCACACTATAATGACTTAAAACAATATACAGTTATCATCTTACAGTTCTAATGAGTCTGGAGGCCAAGTCATAGTTTTGCTGGGACCTCTGTTCAGGTTCTGACAAGGCTTCAATGTAAGTTCTGACTAGGCTGCATTTATTTCTGAAGCTCCAAAATGTTCTTCCAAATACACGTGGCTGTTGACAGAATTCTTCCCTTTAGTTGTAGGACTGAGGTCCATGCTTTCTTACTGACATCAGCTAGGACTGTTCCTTGCTATGTGGCCCTCTCACAGGCCCTCTCTGACAGTGTGGCAACTTACTTCTTTGAAACCTGCAGGAGAATCTCCTGCTCCAGATGGTCAATCATGAGAATGGTTATCCCATCACCTTTGTAATATGATGTAACCAAATTAAAAGAATGGCATCCAATAGCTTTTGCCATATTTTATTGCCTAGAAGCAAATAACAGGTTTTGTCCACACTGAAGGCAAGGGAATTATACAAGGGTGTGACTCATTGGGGTTCATCTTATATTCCTACCTACCACAGAGCATCAAGGGATAATAATAATAATAGTCATAGGTTTAAGAGTAGAAGCTTGAACTGAAAGGAAAAGCACTTTAAATGGAGGTAACTGTAAAATCAAAGCGAGCAGGACATATTCTTCAATATTTTGATACATAAAGAAAGGAGTTTATGCTATATTATAATAATTAGTCACAGCATAAAACCTACAGAACTTATTGGCTTTCTGATGAAAGTTTGCTTTCTTTCCTCTATTCCCATGCAAGAATAATCACTGGTCATTTGGATGATTTTTGTAACTACAGTCTATACATATATTATAAATATTCTGTTTCTGTTGAGTACTCAAATCATTAAAGATAGATAATATACTCATTAATTAAATATGGGTGTTTTCCTACCATGCTTAGAACTGTACTTAATCTAAGCTTATTATATTGACATTTTCCATATAGATGCACTATTAACATTTACATTTGACACAGGAATATGGAAAACATATTCATGTTGTTTGCAGCAAAATCATTAGTGCAATGCAATGTAGATCAAAGGGAACAGCTCAACAAATTAGATGCAAATAATTCAAACTGAAGTTAATAAGGAAGAACAACGTTTTTCTTACAATAGTTGTTCATCAATGTCCTAATAATGCTATTAAGAGCAAAATCTTCAAAGGATATGATTTTACTAAATAAGAGCTACCATTTGGACAGTGGACAAAACTCGAGATGAAAACCTAGTATTTACTAAGTGAAAATGAGGGAGCTAATAACTAATCCCCATCCTGTTCCAAAGTTTTCCTACTATTTATCTGTATATGTCAATTATAGAATAAACAAAATAAAACAATAGACTTTGATTCCTATTTTCTAAGCTAATATTTTGTTCTCAAAGATAACAGGTAATTAGTTATCTTTCCACTGGGGTTTGCTTTTGAAGAAGCTGCCTTGAATAATTTAAAAATAGAAAAATGTGGACTCTGATCTTATATTATCAAACCCTAACAAATGTTCTCATTCTTCACATTCTATATAGTAAGTGTTTTATGTTTTCCTACAGAAACCACACTCATTAATGGCTTTCTTAGACCTGCTAGTCTAAACATAGATCACTAAGGTCAAGTCATGTTAAGTTCCCCACCCCACTTCCTTAAAGAGAAATCTCCTAATTCTCCTTTTATAAAATATCAATGATTGGGAGTGGGTATAAGTATCAAATCATAAAATACCCTTCCAATATTTTGTGATATAAAACACATGCTTTTCATTCAATCCTTACAACTCTTCTGTGTTTTTATCACTCCTCTCTACTGATCAAGAGCCTGAAGTGCATTTTGTATATTGTCTGGGTCCATTTGACTTAACAATCTATGCTAAGTGCTTTCCCAAACCCATTCTTTGGCTAAATGATAGTTATGAATCGATTATAAGAATGCCAAAGTATTGAAAATGTAAGCTCAAATATTGTTAAGCATTAAGAAAACACAACAAAGTAACACCTACAGATTTTGTGACTATTCCCAGGTTTACTTTATAAAGACTGGTTAATGAAGGCTTCTTTGAGAAGGCAATGTTGGAACTGATTGTAGAGCAGCATGAAAGAGATAGTCACTTCAACATCTGGGACAAAAATGTGCTCACCCTAGAAAATAGCCAGAGCAACGACCATCATGGAACTTTGTTGTTTGAAATCCAGGCAATCTGTTTTATAAAGTGAAGTAAGATAATATAGACTAAAATGCTCTTAAAATTGAAGCTCGGTGTTTAACCTATGAAAATCAAATGGGCCCGTATTATTTTTTATTAGGTAATGAATAATTATGATGATTATTCCTGTTCACTTTGAGATATTCTAGAGTTCTGTCCTTCAGTACAGATTTGAATGCTCAGTTTGTCTTTATCATATATTTCATAATGGCTGAAGGTGATCAGTGCCTCCTGGATACATATGAAATTGCATTTAAATCAGTTGATTCGCAGCTGTGGATGATCTTGATATCAATGTAACTTTTGGTGATCAGAATTTACTGTTTTAGCCAATTTTATTATTTACTTAGTTCTCCCTAGGTTTGGTACCAAGGCAGTGGCATTTCTGCAGGGTTCCTTATGGCTTTGTTGATTTTTCTGCTTCTGTGCACTTGAAGTCTTAGAGCCAGAAATTATTTAGCTGAAGATTATCTATTGGTACTAGGCAAAATATGGAAGTTAGGTTAAATATGAATTTCAAATAAGTAAGAAATCATTGCTTAATATAAGCATTTCTCAAATACCGCAAGTGACATACTTATGCTAAAAAATTTGCCAAATACTAATTAATTGTGTCTTTTGTGATACAAGTAGAAATAAAATTACCATAAATGGAAACTTTATCTTATGGTAAATGGAGAACTGCATAGTAAATGGAAACTGTGTGGATTCATGGTCTGTTGTAATTACATTTTCAGAACATGTGATAGGAAAACTATAACTGCTGCAGAAGATATAATCAATTATGATTTTTCCTTCAGTAAATTTAAGTTTGGTCTATCTGGATATGAGTTAAAATTCAAATAAAATTGCTCTTCTATAATACCTATATTATTCCTGCCTGTGGGATTAGATTAAAATAGTTACAATATGTGTGAAAGTTTAGTGAAGTAGAAAGAGGAAATATACAACATATTAATTTTGGTCATTATAATTTTCTACCAGAAAGTATAGCAAGACATACTAGAGTTGTTGTAACAAAATACCACAAACTGAGTGGCTTGAAGAACAATCATGTATTGTCTCATAGTTCTGGAGGCTGAAGATCCAAAATCAAGGTATGGGCAGAGTCCTTCTGAGGGCTGTGAGGGAGGCTCTGTTCCACGTCTCTCCTCTGACCTCGATGGCTTGCTGGCGATCACTGACGTTATCGTCTTGAAGAAGCATCTCCCAATCTCTACCTTCATTTTTCTAATGGAAGTCTCCCTGTAGGTGTGTCTGTGTCCAAAGATCCCTTCTATAAGGACCTAAGTCACAGTGGTTGCCTACTCTACTCCAGTAAAACCTCTTCTTAATCAATTACTTCTGCAAGCACCCTATTTCCAAGTAAGACCATACTTTGAGGTACTGGGGTTTAAGTCTTCAACACATGGATTTGAGGGTGGGAGGGACAATACCACTTGTAACAACAGCATGGCAGAGAGAAAGAGACATAGGTATTCCAAAAACCTAGGACCCTGGCTTTAAATTTAGTTCTTCATTGTAGGTACTGCCTTTGGCAAATCTCTTCAGTTTCCTGTCTCAATTATATAATAAGCAAAATGGAGCTTATGATTTCAGCCTTTATGTCACAGAGACATTAGAAGAATCACAGGAAATTGTGATACTTTCACAAGAAATAACAAGTAAAACATAAATCAATCTTTTAGAGTACATTTAGAGCTAAAGAGTCTGTAAAGCAAAATATAACTAGTTGAAAGTACACCATTTGTTTTTAGTATCCAAAAACAGAACATAGAAAATAACTGAATCATTCTCAACTGCTTCTCTGCATTGTATTAATCCAATGGGCAGAGGAAACTAAACAGCACCAGAGTTCATTCCTTTTCTCTGCCAATATAACCATTTGCTTTTACTATTAAAACTACCTCTGAACAGGCCTTCCAATTTGCACTCCCCATCCTATGTACCTATCCTCATTCTTATTTTTCAATATAATTTTATTAAAAAACAAATGTGAACTTGGCATTTATAGGAAAAAGTAATAATATAAAAAGAGCCGTTGTTGTTCATGTGCTATGATCTATTGGTGGGCACAGGCAACAAATAGAAAAGAAATTCTGGAAAGCTTTTTAATAACTTCTGTCAAGTTTTCATATTCAAAGTTTGAACAGTGAATAAATATATGAAGAGAAAATAAGAGAATTAGAAGCCAATCTCATTCATGAAAAAGGTGCAAAAGAAAAAACACGATACTGCAAATCAACTCACCAAGAATATGTCCAAGAATAATTTACTCTAAGAATGCAATGATGTTTTATGATTAGAAAATTTATTTATGTGTTTCATTACCTGCTTAAAAGAAATTTGCTTAATATCTTGAGGATACCAAAATATTATTAAATTCAGCCTCCATTTATTATTGAAAAAAAAAGAATACACAGTGAGCCCGATGTATAATGGAAATATTTTTACATAAAATGCGTGTAATTGAAGCCATCAGCAAACATTGTTCCTACTCACTAACTTTTAAAATTCAGAGACACAGAAGAGTATTATAATGTAAGAGTCTTTCAGTGGGCATTCATATATACTTCTAGATTTACCATCTTTGAAATTTTACCACATTAGGTTTTCCTTTCTCTTTCTTTCAGAAATCTGAGAGGTGTTTTATAGACAGGATATTAATTCACTCCTAAATACTTTATTTCATGTTGCCTAAGATAAGAGCATTCTCCTACATGACCACAGTACAACGGTCAGGCTCAGAAAACTTACAGCTGTATGAACATAGTCTCCATTTTCTCGGTAACTGTTGGCAGGGGAATCACTCACAGCACCTGGAGGCTGCCAGCAGTACCTGCTGCTTTCTTACCCAGACACCAGGAGCACATTTCTCTGTCTCCTCCAACCAGCCAGAGAAAACTCTTTAGAAACACTCACTTGATTAGGTCAGGCCCACCCAGGATAATCTCCCTTCTGCCATATAACATAATATGATCATGGGAGTGAAATATCCATACTTCTGCTTAGACCAAGAGAAGGGGATTTTATATGGCATTTAAGCCAGAAAGTGGAAACTTTGGGGCCATCTTAGCATTCTGCCTTACCACAACCAGATTTTTTGCATTGTTAAAAAATTTGACATTAAAATTACTTAATCTACGAATGGTTAAAAAATGGATGTATAAAATTGTTTGAACCTTGCCTTCTTTTGTGGGTAGTTCTTTGATATATTTCCATCTTCTGCAAAAATTAACCTGTTTAAACTTTTTACCTTTCCTGGAATCAATTTTGATAAATTTTTCTTAGAAAAACATACATTTTATCTAGGATTTAAAATTTATTTTTAAGAAATCTTGCAAAATACCCTTTAGAGCTTTTATTATTTTTTTAACATACTTCCTTAGAGAGTTTATTTCTTATTTTCCCTTTTTTTTTTTTGAGAGGGCATCTTTCATATTTATTGATCAAATGGCTGTTAACAACAATAAAACTCTGTATAGGGGACTCAATGCTCAATGCACAATCATTAATCAACCCCAAGCCTAATTCTCGTCAGTCTCCAATCTTCTGAAGCACAACAAACAAGTTCTTACATGGTGAACAAATTCTTACATAGTGAGTAAGTTCTTACATGGTGAACAGTACAAGGGCATTCATCACAGAAACTTTCGGCTTTGATCATGCATCATGAACTATAAACAATCAGGTCAAATATGAATATTCGTTTGATTTTTATACTTGATTTATATGTGAATCCCACATTTCTTCCCCATTATTATTATTATTATTTTTAATAAAATGCTGAAGTGGTAGGTAGATGCAAGATAAAGGTGGAAAACATAGTTTAGTGTTGTAAGAGAGCAAATGTGGATGATCAGGTGTGTGCCTGTAGACTAAGTGTTAAACTAAGCTAGACAAGGGCAATAAAACATCCATGGATGCAACAGATTTCTCTCAAAACAGGGGGGGTGAGGTTGTAAGCCTCACCTCTGTGGATCCCCAATTTCTCACCTGATGGCCCCCCTGCAACTGTGCCAGTCTTAGGTTGTTCCTCCCTTGAGGAATCTTACCCATCTCTGGCTAACCAGTCATCTTCCAGGGTCATACAGGGAAATGTAAAGTTGTTAAGTGAGACAGAAGCAATATTGTTTGAAAAGGTTAGCTTTTTACTTCTTTGCAGATTTATGCCCTGTGGCTTCTATGCCCAGCCTTTGTCTTGAGGTATCTTTACCACTTGGAAGAATTATGATACTCGGTAAATTTGATGAGGCACTAATTCTATTTAAGGGTTGTAATTAGGAAGGAAGAAGAAAAGCTATAGAAGTAGCAGACAGAAGAAAACATGGGAAGATTGATTATTTCTTTGACATATCTTCTTGTAGAGTAACTTAAGCATGTATAGGTTTTAAACTACTAATTAAATTGTGCACACACATTAACATAATAGGAACACAGTTACATAACCAAAGCAGACCTATAATTACCAGCCATCTCCAGTGAAACCAAGAAAACCAGTTAGGCATCCTAGGCATTTGTGAAAATTTATATATGATATGATGGATATTGTCTAACTGAACTTGAACAGTCTGAGAGAAATCAGACAAGTTAAAACAACCCATTCCTGGGAACTGTTCACTTCCAATATGTTCTTTTAACAGTAGATAGTCTGTAGTTGTAAGATTTTGGAGCACTACAACTTGCACTTCTCCTAATTCTTGGTTGAGTTCCGACAGTATAGATCCAGTCAAATTTGCTGTTTCACTGTATGCACAGGCCAGCTTAGATATCTCCTTCTTCATTCCTATGGCAAGTCCAGGAACCAGTGGGATGAATGCAGCTACAACTGTAGCAGTGCCTGGATCTTTGTTGAGGTTTATTGATGATCATCTTCTGGTATGACTCTTCCAGAGAGTGCTGATGTTGGAAGTTCTTCTTCATATCATATCTTAGTTCATTTTCTGGGTAGCCAAATTAAGCTTTGATCCTCTGTATAAAGACAAACAGACGCTTTGCCCACACTTTTATATGGCCTTTATACCATTGTGTAGAACTCATTGGAGGTCACCACACAGGAACTGCATTTTTTTTTAAGAGAAAGGAATATTATCAGAAAAATGTACTTTCATAGCTGAACATCTGACACCCTTCAAGTGATCAAAATTATGGATATTTAGAGCATGCATTAATCTTTGATTTACAGTTAGTTTTATCCTTTCAGGGAGTAATCCCCCTTTTATTTCTTTCTTTCTTTTTTTTTCTTTTGTTATCATTATTCTACACTTACATAAAGAATATTATGTTTACTAGGCTCTTCATTATACCAGGTCCCCCCTATAAACCCCTTTACAGTCACTGTCCATCAGCATAGCAAAATGTTGTAGAATCACTACTTGTCTTCTCTGTGTTGTACAGCCCTCCCCTTTCTCCCCCCACCATTGTGCATGCTAATTTTAATACACCCCTTCTCTTCCCCCCCCTTATCCCTCCCTACCCACCCATCCTTCCCAGTCCCTTTCCCTTTGGTACCTGTTAGTCCATTCTTGGGTTCTGTAATTCCACTGCTGTTTTGTTCCTTCAGTTTTTCCTTTGTTCTTATACTCCACAACTGAGTGAAATCATGTGTATTTCTCTTTCTCTGCTTGGCTTATTACACTGAGCATAATACCCTCCAGCTCCATTCATGTTGCTGCAAATGGTAGGATTTGCCCTCTTCTTATGGCTGTGTAATACTCCGTTGTGTATATGTACCACATCTTCTTTATCCATGCATCTACCGATGGACATTTAGATTGCTTCCAATTCTTGGCTATTGTAAATAGTGCTGCAGTAAACATAGGGGTGCATCTGTCTTTTTCAAACTTGATTGCTCTGTTCTTAGGGTAAATTCCTAGGAGTGGAATTCCTGGGTCAAATGTTAGGTCTGTTTTGAGCATTTTGAGGAACCTCCATACTGCTTTCCACAATGATTGAACTACTTTACATTCCCACCAGCAGTGTAGAAGGGTTCCCCTTTCTCCACAGCCTCGCCAACATTTGTTGTTTGTCTTTTGGATGGTAGCCATCCTTACTTTTGTGAGGTGATACCTCATTGTAGTTTTAATTTGCATTTCTCTGATAATTTGCGATGTGGAGCATCTTTTCATGTGTCTGTTGGCCATCTGTATTTCTTTTTTGGAGAACTGTCTGTTCAGTTCCTCTGCCCATTTTTTACTTGGATTATTTGTTTTTGTTTGTTGAGGCATGTGAGCTCTTTATATATTTTGGATATCAGGCCTTTATCCGATCTGGCATTTACAAATATATTCTCCCATACTGTAGGGTTCCTTTCTGTTCTATTGATGTACAGAAGTTTTTCAGCTTAATGTAGTCCCACTTGCTCATTTTTGCTGTTGTTTTCCTTGCCTGGGGAGATATGTTCAAGAAGAGGTCACACATGTTTATGTCTAAGAGGTTTTTGCCTATGTTTTTTTCCAAGAGTTTAATGGTTTCATGACTTACATTCAGGTCTTTGATCTATTTTGAGTTTACCTTTGTATATGGGGTTAGACAATGGTCCAGTTTCATTCTCCTACATGTAGCTGTCCAGTTTTGCCAGCACCATGTGTTGAAAAGACTGTCATTTTTCCATTGTATGTCCATGGCTCCTTTATCAAATATTAATTGACCATATGTTTGGGTTAATTTCTGGGGTCTCTAATCTGTTCCACTGGTCTGTGGCTCTGTTCTTGTGCCAGTACCAAATTGTCTTGATTACTATGGCTTTGTAGTAGAGCTTGAAGTTGGGGAGTGAGATTCCCCCAACTTTATTCTTCTTTCTCAGGATTGCTTTGGCTATTTGGGGTCTTTGGTGTTTCCATATGAATTTTTGAATTATTTGTTCCAATTCATTGAAGAATGTTGCTGATAATTTGATAGGGATTGCATCAAATCTGTATATTGCTTTAGGCAGGATGGCCAATTTGACGATATTAATTCTTCCTAGCCATGAGCATGGGATGAGCTTCCATTTGTTAGTGTCCCCTTTAATTTCTCTTAAGAGTGACTTGTAGTTTTCTGAGTATAGGTCTTTCACTTCTTTGGTTAGATTTATTACTAGGTATTTTATTCTTTTTGATGCTATTGTGAATGGAATTGTTTTCC
Organism: Manis javanica; assembly: GCF_040802235.1. Lineage (NCBI taxonomy): Eukaryota > Metazoa > Chordata > Mammalia > Pholidota > Manidae > Manis > Manis javanica. Next base: position 58,717,699 of record NC_133168.1, read on the forward strand.
TGATTTCTCTTTCTATTGGTTCATTGTTAGTGTATAGGAAAGTTACAGATTTCTGTGTGTTAATTTTGTATCCTGCAACTTTGCTGTATTCTGATATCAATTCTAGTAGTTTTGGAGTGGAGTCTTTAGGGTTTTTTATGTAAAATATCATGTCATCTGCAAATAGTGACAGTTTAACTTCTTCTTTATCCATCGGGATTACTTGTATTTCTTTGTTCTGTCTAATTGCCGTGGCTAGGACTTCCAGTACTATGTTAAATAACAGTGGGGAGAGTGGGCATCCCTGTCTTTTTCCTGATGTCAGAGGAAAAGCTTTTAGCTTCTCACTGTTCAGTATGATATTGGCTGTGGGTTTATCATATATGGCCTTTATTATGTTGAGTTACTTGCCCTCTATACCCATTTTGCTGAGAGTTTTTATCATGAATGGATGTTGAATTTTTTCAAATGCTTTTCCAGCATCTATGGAGATGATTGTGTGGTTTTAGTCTTTCTTTTTGTTCATGTGGTGGATGATGTTGATGGATTTTCGAATGTTGTACCATCCGTGCATCCCTGGGATGAATCCCACTTGGTCATGGTGTATGATCCTTTTGATATATTTTTGAATTCGGTTTGCTAGTATTTTATTGAGTATTTTAGCATCCACATTCATCGGGGATATTGGTGTGTAATTTTCTTTTTTGTTGGGGTCTTTTCCTGGTTTTGGTATTAGGGTGATGTTGGCTTCATAGAATGAGTTTGGGAGTATTACCTCCTCTTCTATTTTTTGGAAAGCTTTAAGGAGAATAGATACTATGTCTTCTCTGTACGTCTGAAAAAATTCTGAGGTAAATCCGTCTGGGCCGGGGGTTTTGTTCTTTGGTAGTTTTTTGATTACCACTTCAATTTTGTTGCTGGTAATTGGTCTGTTTAGATTTTCTCTTTCTTTCTGTGTCTGTCTTGGAAGGTTGTATTTTTCTAGGAAGTTGTCCATTTCTCCTAGGTTTCCCAGCTTGTTAGTATATAGGTTTTTATAGTACTCTCTAATAATTCTTTGTATTTCTGTGGGGTCTGTCATGATTTCTCCTTTCACATTTCTGATTCTGTTGATGTGTGTTGACTGTCTTTTCCTCTTAATAAGTCTGGCTAGAGGCTTATCTATTTTGTTTTTCTCGAAGAACCAGTTCTTGGTTTCATTGATTTTTTCTATTGTTTTATTCTTCTCAATTTTATTTATTTCTTCTCTGATCTTTATTATCTCCCTCCTTCTGCTGACCTTAGGCCTCATTTGTTCTTCTTTTTCCAATTTCAATAATTGTGACATTAGACAAATCATTTGGGATTGTTCTTCCTTCTTTAAATATGCCTGGATTGCTATATACTTTCCTCTTAAGACTGCTTTTGCTGTATCCCACAGTAGTTGGGGCTTTGTGTTGTTGTTGTCGTTTGTTTCCATAAATTGCTGGATCTCCATTTTGATTTGGTCATTGATCCATTGATTATTTAAGAGCATGTTGTTAAGCCTCCATGTGTTTGTGAGCCTTTTTGTTTTCTTTGTACAGTTTATTTCTGGTTTTATGCATTTGTAGTCTGAAAAGTTGGTTGGTAGGATTTCAATCTTTTGGAATTTACTGAGGTTCTTTTTGTGGCCTAGTATGTGGTCTATTCTGGAGAATGTTCCATGTGCACTTGAGAAGAATGTGTATCCTTTTGCTTTTGAATGTAGAGTTCTGTAGATGTCTATTAGGTCCATCTGTTCTAGTGTGTTGTTCAGTGCCTCTGTGTCCTTACTTATTTTCTGTCTGGTGAAGCTGTCCTTCGGAGTGAGTGGTATGTTGAAGTCTCCTAGAATGAATGCATTGCATTCTATTTCCTCCTTTAGTTCTGTTAGTATTTGTTTCAGATATGTTGGTGCTCCTGTATTGGGTGCATATATATTTATAATGGTTATATCCTCTTGTTGGACTGAACCCTTTATCATTATGTAATGTCCTTCTTTATCTTTTGTTACTCTCTTTATTTTGAAGTCTGTTTTTTCTGATACTAGTATTGCAACACCTGCTTTTTTCTCTCTGTTGTTTGCATGAAATATCTTTTTCCATCCCTTGACCTTAAGTCTGTGCATGTCTTTGGGTTTGAGGTGAGTCTCTTGTAAGCAGCATATGGATGGATCTTGCTTTTTTATCCATTCTATTACTCTGTGTCTTTTGATTGGTGCATTCAGTCCATTTACATTTAGGGTGATTATTGAAAGGTATGTACTTATTGCCATTGCAGGCTTTAAGTTTGTGGTTACCAAAGGTTCAGGGTTAGCTTCTTTACTACCTTACTGTCTAACTTAACTCACTTGTTGAGCTATTATAAACATGGTCTGATGATTCTTTATTTCTCTCCCTTCTTATTCCCCCTTCTCCCTTCTTTATATGTTGGGTGTTTTGTTCTGTGCTCTTTTTATTAGTGCTCCCATCTAGAGCAGTCCCTGTAAGATGTCCTGTAGAGGTGGTTTGTGGGAGGCAAATTCCCTCAACTTTTGCTTTTCTGGGAATTGTTTAATCCCTCCTTCATATTTAAATGATAATCGTGCTGGATACAGTAGTCTTGGTTTGAGGCCCTTCTGTTTCATTGCATTAAGTATATCATGCCATTCTCTCTGGCCTGTAGAGTTTCTGTTGAGAAGTCTGATGATAGCCTGATGGGTTTTCCTTTGTAGGTGACCTTTTTTTTTACTCTGGCTGACTTTAATACTTTGTCCTTGTCTTTGATCTTTGCCATTTTAATTATTATGTTTCTTGGTGTTACCCTCCTTGGATCCCTTATCATGGGAGTTCTGTGTACCTCTCTGGTCTGAGAGGCCATGTCCTCCCCTAGTTTGGGGAAGTTTTCAGCAATTATTTCTTCAAAGACACTTTCTATCCGTTTTTCTCTCTCTTCTTCATCTGGTACCCCTATAATGCGGATATTGTTCCGTTTCGATTGGTCACTCAGCTCTCTTAGAATTCTTTCATTTCTGGAGATCCTTTTATCTCTCTCTGCATCAGCTTCTCTGCATTCCCGTTCTCTGTTTTCTAGTCCATTTATGGTCTCTTGCATCTCGTCCATTCTGTTTTGAAGTCCTTCCAGAGCTTGTTTTATTTCTGTATTCTCCTTCCTTAGTTCTTGCATATTTCTCTGCAAGTCCATCACCATGGTTATGACTTTTGTTTTGAATTCTTTTTCAGGAAGACTGGTTAAATCTATCTTCCCAGGTTCCTTCTCAGGGGAAGATGTAGCAGATGCCAAAGCTGTCTGGGTTAGTCTTGTCTGGATCAAATTTTTTTTGCCTTTTCATTTTGATAGGTGCTATTGACTGTCAGCTGGGAGAGCCAAACTTTCCACCTGCTCCTGGCCTTTCTTTACTGGGACAACTGCGACCCCTAGTGGCTTGTGATGGGCAATTGTATGTAGACTGGGTCTTTTTGTGTCTTGCCCGGCTGGTATGGAGGAAGCTCCCTTGTTGAGGGCATGGCCAGCCACAGGCTGCTTCTCTGCTATGGCCGCGCCCCAGAGGGGTAATGGACGGCGGGCTGTTTGGCTGTTTACCTCTGTGAGGGGTCTCAGAGCTGTTGCCCAGGGGGTTATTGCACCCAGGTTTCCCTGGAATTTCCAGCTTCTGGACTGTGACCTGGGTTGTTTCTGTCCAGCTGTTGCATCCCTGTCCCTTTAAGACTTTCAAAAGCACTCGCTTTTCTTTGTCACAGGGGCATCAGCTTCGGGACCTGCTCAGAGGTCTTGCTGCCCTGTTTCCCTAGTTTCCAGCCCTCCACGCATGCACTGTGTCTGCGCTCTGGTATGGATGGCTGGGGCTGGGTGTTTAGCAGTCCTGGGCTCCCTCTCCCTCCCCGCTCCGACTCCTCTCCTCCTGCCGAGAGCTGGGAGGAGGGGCGCTTGGGTCCCACCTGGCTGCGGCTTGTATCTTACCCCTTTCACCAGGCGCTGGGTTCTCATAGGTGTGGATGTTGTCTGGCTGTTGTCCTGTGTCTTCTGGTCTCTCTTTTAGTATTAGTTGTATCTGTTGTATTTTCAAAAATATATATGTTTTTGGGAGGAGATTCCCACGGTCCTACTCACACTGCCATCTTGGCTCTGCCCACCTGATTTTCCCTTTTTATGTTAATTTTTTAAAAAACATTGTTACCTAGTTGTTTTATTTATTTTTTAAAGAACAGCATTCTAATTTACTAATTAACTCTAATTTTTTTTTTCTGTTTTTAATCTCTTGAATTTTTTATTTTATTTTTATTTTTTCCTTTCTGGTATTTGCCTTGGACTGATTTTATGTTTGTTTTCTCATTTAGTTGGGAATTTAATTCACTTAATATTTTTACTTGACAATCATTGATATAAGTATTTAAGGCTATGAATTCTCCTCTGATCACTGTTTTAAATGCATTTCATGTAGTTCACAGATACCAGTGTGTAGTATCTTATTATCATAAGTTTTTTAGAAATGTTGTGATTTTTCTGGGCAGACTTGTATTTCTCTGTCCCCCAAGACTTGTTTAATAAACATGTTTCTGTTAATTAATATTCTTACTATACAAAAGCTGTTCAAAAGTAAGATCTTTTCTTCCCTCCCTCCTTTTTTCTTTCCCTCCTTTTCTTCCTTTTCCTTCTTTCCTTCCTTCCTTCTCTCTTTCTCCTCTTCCTTTCTCTGAATAATTCAGTCCAAAAGCATTATGCAATGACAAGTAAAGTAGCATACACACCTGGGACAGGGAGGGGAGGCATAACTGAGGCTTGGTGCAGGGAGGCTGGGCCTGAATGAGGGGAAAGGGGTGTCCATGCAAGACAGTGCCAGTAGGATGTTGGTGTGAGTGTTCCAGGGGGTGAAGAGTATATCCATCTACATGGAGGGGTGGTGACAGCAGCAAAAGAGCAATTACACTTAGGGTGGTTGATCCAATAAGTAAACGTAGTGAGGATTAGGGTGACCAAGTTTCTTATTGTCAGAGAAGGAAGCTGCAATTACATAAAGGGAGAAAACTAGCATGAAATCTACGATATCAGATTGGAATTGGAAGCATCAGTATAAAATCAAGGTTTTCAACCTGTGGTGTTAAATGAAGAATTAAATGCTACTACCTTGCTATGTCTTCACTATCCAGGGTTCTGACCGGTTTCTTTCAAACTTAGTTTCAAGGAGCTTACATTTCAGACTACATATTAGACATCCACATTCAGATCAAAGAATGGGATATCAATTAAAAACTGTCAATAAAGGTAAAGACAAAAAATTAGAATATCAGAGGATGGTGATAGTATTTTGGAGAATGTGTTTTCTGACCTGGGAATGTAAAACCAATAAAAGACAATATAAAACATATTGGAATGCATGACTATGGAGCCAGACTCATAAATTTAAATTCTGATTCCACATCAACTAGATGTAGGATTTTAGGCAAGGGGCTTAACTTCTCAGACTCAGGTCCACATCTATATAATGTAGATAATAAATATAGGGTTGCCTAGAGGATTAGGTGACTTAACACATTCAAAGTTCCCAGAACAGTTCCTGATATATAATAAAATATATAATATTACCACTTAAAGGCAATTGGTTTTAGAAATATTGAACTGGGGAGAAATGAACTGATACCCAAGAGAGGCATAAACCACATTCAGAGGAGGCAGAAAAGAAACAGGATCCAGGAAAAAGTCTCCCTCTTCTGAAATGCATGGTCTGGGGGAGAGGTGTATTAGAAACAGATTGCACAAATCCTCAAATGGTCAGAAAAGAAGGCCATGGCCTCATGAATGAAGTGGTACATGTCCTGTTTAGTTTACTTTTTAACCAGTTTTATGAAAAATTTTTCCTCGGTATTCATTAAACATAAAGTTCCTCCTGATCATATTATATAAGCACCCCTCTACCTCTTTGTGTTGTCTTTGTCTTTTTCACTTTTAAAATGCTTTTCAAATTATATTTAGGCAATCATTCAATTTTATGATTATACCTGTATGGTCTTAGATATTTATATATTGTCTTGGTGAGCACAATTAAATTATTTGTGTATTTCTTGCCTTTTAAAATGGGAATGAACCTCTACTATTCCAAAAATATCTTTTATTTTTGTGGTTTTACACATTTTTTCAGTCTTAATCTGTATTCATAAACAAGTGACAATGACTTACCTTTTTCTTCTTCTTATCTTTACCATGTTGTAAAATCAAGACTACATTTACCTTATGGAATGAATTGAAGGCCATGTCACTTTTCTTCTACAAATAAAGATGTTCTCTACAAACCACTGATTTTTTTGTTTTTTTACATATGTTAAAGAAATTACCTGCAACTCACTCCTGAGATGCTCTTTAGTTTCTTGTTGATAACATTTTTACGTAATTCATTCACAATTGTTATGCTATTTAAATTGTCTCATTGGTATGCAATTTTGGTAATTGTCATTTTAATAATAGTATCTATTCCATGTATGATTTCAGAAGTCTTCACGTGTAGACATGTTATGTTTATTTACACTGATAATCTTCCTTTTTAAAAAAATTTTCTGGTAGAATAAATGAAATTTGCAGACATTTTTCAATTAGTATTAAAAGTAAGAAAAGTGTCAATTTTTTACCAATTAAATTTTGTATTAATTTTTGCTTCAATTTTTTACTGTTTTTTACTTTATTTTCTTCCTATCTTTGTCAAATGTTTTCTCTTGCTGAAAATAAAATTTGTTTGGTTTGTTTTCTCCTTTTTTATTTAAAAAAGCATTTAAATAAATTAAATACTTTATCCATAGTCCAAAGTTTTGATATGTAGTATATTTTGGGCATTTAAAAATATGTTAATGATGTTTGCATTTTCTTTCTCTAGAACCATTTTTTTTGTGTGTGAGACTTTGTTTTTCAATTTGCTAAGTTTGGTTACTAAAAATTATTTCTATCATATTACGCTATGGTCTAAACAGGCATATATTATTAAAATCTCAAATAGCAAAGATTTGTGTTCCTATATACTTAAAACATGCATATTTTTTCTTATTGTTAGAAATCTAATACATTTAAAAATACTCATCCCATTAATGCTTTATTAATTCTTTGCTTCTTTACTTAGTAAAATGTGAAAGTGATGTACTGAGGTTTTCTTCCGAAACCTTTTTTATTCCCTTTCCTGGATTCTTAATTTTTCCTTACGAGACTTTATTACTGTATTCTTAGTGATGGTCTAAAAAAGACAAGATTTCTGATAAGTGGTAGAAGGGCTTAGAAGAACAATGAACAAAAGCAGTAATAATATCATAGTAATAATGACAGTAGCAGTGGGAATTCTGGGGAGTGTGTGATGTCAAAAACAAGGAAAAGGCATGAGAAATGTAAGGAACTATGGGCAGCCAGAGGATTTTACTTCTGACAATAAAAGTAAGTCTTGACATGCATATGTTACTGAATATTTTTCATTGGAGTTCAGTGTGGGACCAGAAAGTTGTAAATAGTGTGTTGTTTATTATCTACATAGGTATATAGGTATTTGTATGCATGTATGTATGTGTGTGTATGTATATATATGCATGTATATATACCTTTTATGATCTTTTTATATTGCATATATCATGCATGTTGATTATAGAAAATAAAATTTAAACCATTGCTAATAATAATTTCAAGGAAATAAAATTCTACATCATTTAGAATATATTCCAGCTATTTTTTTCTGTGCATGTTCACACACAGTGATTTGATAGAGAATGATATGATTCTAAATTTTAACTTTAAATTTTAAAGTTAAATTTTAACTTTCCTTTTTAACAACCTGTAATATATTGTGTGAAAAAATATATTGTGTGAGAAAAACATTTACTGTGTCTTTAAATGGTCCTACATTGTATAAATGGCTTCATAGTGATCTCCTAGGATAGCCCTATCTATGTGTTCACAATCCCAGTTCCCCTTCCTGGACACATAGGAAACTAAATTTCCCAGACAAAAAAAAAAAAATGTTTCTGTTGAATTTCAAAATACTACAAATACCATTAGGATCATTTTGGATGGTCAAAACTAACAATGATTCAGCAAATGTCAAGGCCAATAATGTAAACAGATTGAATAAAATCCTTATCTGTGTACTATTAGATAATTGAAATATACTGATTTGTTACTATTGTTAATAAAATATGGAAATGGAAAATCAATGTGACCTGCAAAAAGCTCTTCTTTTAAGACAGGAACCTCTGGGAGACAGAAGATTGAGAAAGATTTAATTGGCACTGTCATCATTGTCCTGGACCAGGAGATTATTTTTGTTTTTGTTGTCTGTTATTTCCAAACTTCCCATTCACGTGCCTCACTATTTTAACAATTGGTAGGTACCTACAAACAATGTAAAAAATCTTAGATGGAGATACCAATATAGGAAAGATCTTGTGACAAATGAGCCACTTTGCAAGCACAGTCCAGTGGATTCCTTGAAAAAACAAGGAAAAAGCCCCTAAATACCCACTCAATTCTTACGAACCACATGAATCCATGCATGTGATACATTTTTCCTAAAATATCTTTCAACCGAAAAGTCAGGCAACTGACAAGTTAGCATTTTTGCATGCTTAGAGAAATGACCTGAATAAACTTTCATTTTCCTTCTTCCTGTTTCTCTCTTACTCTGTGTTCCAGTTATGATTCTTTTAAGCTAACATTCCATGCAACTCAGTGTTGGTAGCTTTGGTCATGACTTTATATTTTAACCTTATTTTCTCCCTGACATTTCCCTTTCCATCCATGCTCTGTTTTCCCCTAGCAGCGGGGCCTTCCTCTCCTGTGTGACATAATAATAACATCAAAAGGGTAAATTTGGGATCTTCAGGGCCTGGTGTGCTCTACTGCAGTTTTCAGTCTCCCAGGTCAGATCTACTAGTATTTTACATTTACCTTCTTTCAACTTGTGCCTGTGGAGAAAGTAATCAGTATGTTCTGAACTCTCATATTTTCCTTCTATCTTTTACTTTTTTTTTATAGCATTAATGGCCAGAAAAACAAATATTGTTTTGACAGCAGGTTCCTAGTAATATATACAGACTTGACTTTGCACACAGCAATTATTCTTGGATTAGCCAGTTTTAAAGAACAGTTAATAGAGAAAAACCATGTACATTTTTAAATGATACAGTTAAACCCTTTTTGTTTTTCAGCTCTCTACTTCTCTTGCTATGAGCAATTACTTGTTATAAATGTCAGAGAAAGAACATGTCCTGAGAGATTCTTGTCCTTCCGGTTTGAATGTTAAGGTTGTACTTCTGAGAAAGACTGTTGCAGTAGTTTATATTTACAGTAAAATATGAATATTAGTTCACCTGAAATTCTCCTGAGATCTCAGGGTTCCGCTTTGGACAAATACTTATATGTAGTTAATACAGCAATTATTTAGTCACTTTAAGAAATATAATTTGCTCCCCCTAAGAATTACCAGTTTAAAGTACATCTGGCCAAGAAATATTCAAAGTTATAACTTCCTGTTACACTACTTAGAACACTGTGTGGGCAGCTGTGTTAGTCAGCAGAATTACCAATCCATGGGGATGAGTAATACCTCTTAACATTTTCCAAAAGCTATGTATACACAAATCTCGTTAAAATTATCTTAGTCATTTTTTTCAGAGAAATCGGCAAAATGTGAAAACATTAAGAATATTTAGAACAAGTGTTAATTCCAAACAGTTAAAAATAATACAGTGGACTACATGGGGATTTCAATCTGGAAAGGATATAATGGTCGGGGAATTTATGCATCTCAATGTCTCTACAGTTTTGTATTTCAACAATAATATCTGAAGGCTAATTTAAGACGATGGTAAAGCTAATTGGTGTGGTTGAGGGGGTATGTTTTCTATTTTTGTTCATAGAATCAAGGACTTTGTTGTTCTAAAATAATATGCTAAATAATTATTTTGTTACATTTATTTGACACATGTATCTATCGATTTAGTCTTGAATCCTCATGATTAGGATTGATATACAAAGTTTTAGGAGATGAAAGCTTACAATATAATAGAAAATTATTAAAGTAAGAGCCATTTGATTTTCTGTTCCTTTGAAATACATTTCAGTATTTATTGGTTCTTTTGAACAAAATACTGCATCTTCTGCATATCTGACATTACCTTACCTCAATTCTTCAAGCATCCCTGCAACCATGCCCTTACTATGGCCTCATAATAGGTGAAGTACATTTCCTATGCTTGACTTTGATTATGTGATTTGCTTTAACAGATGGAGAGAGTCAGGAATGTCGTATGCCTGTAGCTCCAGGAGGAGGGTGTTCCCCAGCCCCGGCAAGGTCTCTATAAAGTCGCTGATATTGAAGAAAGGCAGGGGCAAAAAGGTGGGGGTAAAAGGGGCTCCCACGTTTACTCTCACGGTGGTCACAGGCAGCGAGGTACAGGCAGCGTGGTCCACGCGGCTGGCTCGAATGCATGCCCCAGTCCGGCTACAGGGTCTGCTCCTGCTCCTGCCCTCCAAGCTCTCGCTCCCACGGTCGGGCTTAATTCTGCAGTAGCGCCAGGGCTCTCGGCTCTCCGGTAGCTGCCACCCCCTCCCCACACCCCCAAGTTCCAGGAGCAACTCCGTGGGTGGGTCCCTGGGGACTGCTGGACACCTTAATGATTAGGTGCCAGGAACACAGACGAGAGAGAATGGGTGATTCCTCTTTACCCCTTCTCTGGGTAGGTACTCCTCTGACTGACCAGTGGTTCTGTCTCAGGTAAACATCCCGTAAATGTGAAAACATGCAATATACACAATGGGCACTATTAAGGCCAGGTGGGAATCCTGGTCAGAAAGTTCCATTTTCCCCATAACGTCATTTCCAAATCAAGGATTTAAAGATGCCCTGCTTGAAATGAAACATTAACTCTTCCGGGGTCTTCGCCTGATAAGAAAAGTATACTATCAGCTTTCCTGGTTATCAGGCCTTTGGAGTCAGACTAGGGCTAAATCATCAGCTCTCCTGGGTCCCCAGCATGCTGACTCAAATCTTGAAGGCGCTCACAACAGTGTACTTCCGTTTCTACCCTCTTAGTCTTTTTGCTATTGTTATCACACACACACACACACATACACACACATATACACACCTATATATACACACCTATATATATGTACATATATATGTTAATATATACTGATTCTATAATGTTATTGTTTGCTTTAAACAATTCTCTCTAAATCCTTTAAAATGTAAAGAATATTTTCTATTTACCTACATATTCATATTTTTTCTGTTTTCCTGGTTAATACAGACTTCCATATGAAATCACTATCCTGCTTGGAGGATGTTTTTGAATATTTATTGTAGAGGAGATCTGTTACTAATTAATTCTTTTACTTTTTGTTTATTGTAGATGTCTTTATATTGCCTTCTCTTTTTTAAAAAATCTGTATATAGATTTTTGGGTTGTGAGGTTGTCCTTTTAATACTTTAAAGATGTTCCTTCATTATCTTTTAACTTACATTGATTTTAGTGAGAAATCTACTCTTTTTTTCATTATTTTTGTTCCCCTGTATGGGATGCCATGTTTTTCTCTGGCTGGTTTTAAGGTGTTCTCTTTATTTCTGGTTTTAAAAGTAAGATTATTTGTGACTCGTACATGGAGTTCATGGAACATGTTGTTTATGCAGGCTTATAGTTTTCACCAAATTTGGAAAACCTAGCCAATGTTCCATCAAGTATATTTTTTAACCTCCTTACCCCTCAGAGACTCTAATTACACAAGCATCAAGTCTCTCTAAGTTGTTTTACTGCTCACTGATGCCTTTTTCATTTTTTAAATTCTCTTTAACTCCTTGTGCTTCATTTTGGACAGTTACTCCGTTTTCTACTTCACAAATACTTTCTACTTTAAGTGTCTAATATGCTGCTAATCACATGCAGAATAACTTTTTTACATTCTAGAAGTTGTGTTTTTCATTCCTAGAAGTTCCACTTGAGATTTTTTTCAAATGCTCCAAGCCTCCACATTAAATACTCACATTTCCATTACCTTTTTGAACACATTTAATATCATTAAAATTACTATTTTAATGGGGTTGTCTCCTACTTTTACCACTTGAGTTATTCCTGAGTATGTTTCTATTGATTTATGTTTCTCCTCATTCTGGATCATATTTTCCTGCTTCCTTGCATAGTGATAATTTTGATAGGATGCCATATATTTGAAATTTATATTAGAGTGCTGGATATTTTTGAATTACTATAAATACTCGAGAATTATATACTGGAACAGTTTACACCCATGAAAATAAGTTTATATTTTCTAATCTTGGTTTTAAGTTTGTATAAGGGATTGAGAAGCCTTTGTTGGAGGGGTAATTCGGCTTCTCAATTGAGACAATACTCTTCTAAGTACTTTATCCAGTGTCCCAGAGTTCACTAGATTTTCCAATTCGGTTGCTTGGGGCACAAAAGGATTCCTGGCCCTGTGTAACTTCAGAGATGTTTCCCTTCTGTTCTGAGTGCTTCCTTCCCTGGCCTCTGTGGTTTCCTTACATGCATGCACTCACTAATCATAATGCACCTGAGGGCTCTGGGGATGCCAGTCACTGATCTCTGGGGATCTTTTAGCTGAATAGCCTGGAGACACCTCCAGTACTCTTTCCTACAAATTTTAGCTGCCTTCAGTGGTTTACCAGAGCTATTTTCTCAACACATGTCCTATCCACTTCATCTCAATTCCAATAATGTTCTGGAAGCTTTCTACAGATAGTAAACTGAAGCAATCCTAGGGCTTACTTCATTTTTCTCTTCTTGCAGAGATCAGTGTGCTTCCTAGTGTCAGATATGAATAAGCCATTACTTCACGTATTTGTGTGTGTGCTTTGCTCTCATTGTTTCAAGAATAAGCATCAGGGAGGGCGGAGCCAGAATGGCGGCATGAGTAGAGCAGTGGAAATCTCCTCCCAAAAACACATAGAGCTATGAAAATATAACAAAGAAAAATCTTCCTAAAATAGAGACCACAGGACACAGGACAACATCCAGACCACATCCACACCTGCAAGAACCCAGTGCCTTGCGAAGGGGGTAAGATACAAGCCCCCGCCCGGCGGGACCTGAGCGCCCCTCCCCCTGGCTCCCGGCGGGTGGCAAGAAACCAGAGCGGTTTTTTTTTGGCGAGTGCTTTTTGGAAGCCTTAAAGGGACGGGCCCCCACTGCAGGGTGGGTGGGACCAGTGAGCAGGTGCCTGGGACCGGCGCCTGAGGACAAAGAATATCCCGTGTTACTCTCTGCGGGACTGGCAGGCGGGTGCCTGAGACCGGCGCCTGAGGACGGAGGAAATCGCGCGTTTTTCCCCTTTTTGGCGAGCACTTTTTGGAAGCCTTAAAGGGACAGGGACCCCGGTGCTAGAGAGGCAGGGCGGTGGGACTGGTGAGCGGGTGCCTGGGACCGTCACCTGAGGACAAAGAATATACTGCGTTTTTCCCTGTGGGACCGGTGGGCGGGTGCCTGAGACCGGCACCTGAGGACGGAGGAAATCGCGCATTTTTCCCCTTTTTTTCTCTCTTTTTCGCGAGTGCTTTTTGGAAGCCTTAAAGGGACAGGGAACCCGGTGCTAGGGAGGCAGGGCGGCGGGACTGGTGATTGGGTGCCCGGGACCAGCGCCTGAGGACAAAGAATATCGAGAGTTCCTTCACTGCAGGAGCGGTGGGTGGGTGCTTTTTGGAAGCCTTGAAAGGAAGGGACCCTAGTGCTAGGGAGACAGGGCAGCAGGACCAGTGAGTGGGTGCCTGGGACCGGCACCTGAGGACAAAAAAAAAATCGCGTGTTTTTTCCTTTTTTTTTCTTTATGTCTCTCTCATTGTTGCTGTTGTTGTTTTGGTTTGGAGAGTGCTTTTTGGAAGTCTTAAAGGGCAGGACAGGTCACTTAGACCACAGGCAGGGAATCTGGGGATCTCTGGGCACTCTAACCCCCTGGGCAGCAGAGACAACAGAGGCCCCTTACGGAGATAAATAGCCTCCCGGCCGCTCCCCCTCCAATGGGGCTCCACCATTTTGGAGGAACAGCCCCAGCCAGGCCAAGCCCACAGCAACAGCGGAGATAAACCCCATAGCAACTGGGCAGGAAGCAGAAGCCCTGTCTGCGCACAGCTGCCCAGCACAAGTCACTAGAAGTCGCTATTCTCCCAGGAGAAGGCCACAAACCAACAAGAAGGGAAGCTCTTCCAGCGGTCACTTGTACCAGCTCTGCAAACTATCCTCTATCACCATGAAAAGGCAAAACTACAGGCAGACAAAGATCACAGAGACAACACCTGAGAGGGAGACAGACCTAACTAGTACTCCTGAAAAAGAATTCAAAATAAAAATCATGAACATGCTGACAGAGATGCAGAGAAAAATGCAAGAGCAGTGGGATGAAGTCCGGAAGGAGATCACAGATGTCAGGAAGGAGATCACAAAAGTGAAACAATCCCTGGAAGGATTTATAAGCAGAATGGATAAGATGCAAGAGGCCATTGAAGGAATAGAAGCCAGAGAACAGGAACGTATAGAAGCTGACATAGAGAGAGATAAAAGGATCTCCAGGAATGAAACAACACTAAGAGAAATATGTGACCAATCCAAAAGGAATAATATTCGTATTATAGGGATACCAGAAGAAGAAGAAAGAGGAAAAGGGATAGAAAGTCTCTTTGAAGAAATAATTGCTGAAAACTTCCCCAAACTGGGGGAGGAAATAATCGAACAGACCATGGAATTACACAGAACTCCCAACAGAAAGGATCCAAGGAGGACAACACCAAGACACATAGTAATTAAAATGGCAAGGATCAAGGACAAGGAAAGAGTTTTAAAGGCAGCTAGAGAGAAAAAGGTCACCTATAAAGGAAAAACCATCAGGCTAACATCAGACTTCTCGACAGAAACCCTACAGGCCAGAAGAGAATGGCATGATATACTTAATGCAATGAAACAGAAGGGCCATGAACCAAGGATACTGTATCCAGCACGACTATCATTTAAATATGATGGCGGGATTAAACAATTCCCAGACAAGCAAAAGCTGAGGGAATTTGCTTCCCACAAACCACCTCTACAGGGCATCCTACAGGGACTGCTCTAGATGGGAGCACCCCTAAAAAGAGCACAGAACAAAACACACAACATATGAAGAATGGAGGAGGAGGAATAAGAAGGGAGAGAAGAAAAGAATCTCCAGACAGTGTATATAACAGCTCAATAAACGAGCTAAATTAGGCAGTAAGATACTAAAGAAGCTAACCTTGAACCTTTGGTAACCACGAATCTAAAGCCTGCAATGGCAATAAGTACATATCTCTCAATAGTCACCCTAAATGTAAATGGACTTAATGCACCAATCAAAAGACACAGAGTTATAGAATGGATAAAAAAGCAAGACCCATCTATATGCTGCTTACAAGAAACTCACCTTAAACCCAAAGATAAGCATAGACTAAAAGTCAAGGGATGGAAAAACATATTTCAGGCAAACAACAGTGAGAAGAAAGCAGGGGTTGCAGTACTAATATCAGACAAAATAGACTTCAAAACAAAGAAAGTAACAAGAGATAAAGAAGGATACTACATAATGATAAAGAGCTCAGTCCAACAAGAGGATATAACCATTCTAAATATATATGCACCCAATACAGGAGCACCAGCATATGTGAAGCAAATACTAACAGAACTAAAGAGGGAAATAGACTGCAATGCATTCATTGTAGAAGACGTCAACACACCACTCACCCCAAAGGGTAGATCCACCGGGCAGAAAATAAGTAAAGACACACAGGCACTGAACAACACACTAGAACAGATGGACCTAATAGACATCTATAGAACTCTACATCCAAAAGCAACAGGATATACATTCTTCTCAAGTGCACATGGAACATTCTCCAGAATAGACCACATACTAGCTCACAAAAAGAGCCTCAGTAAATTCCAAAATATTGAAATTCTACCAACCAATTTTTCAGACCACAAAGGTATGAAAGTAGAAATAAATTCTACAAAGAAAACAAAAAGGCTCACAAACACATGGAGGCTTAACAACATGCTACTAAATAATCAATGGATCAATGAACAAATCAAAATAGAGATCAAGGAATATATAGAAACAAAGGACAACAACAACACAAACCCCCAACTTCTGTGGGATGCAGCGAAAGCAGTCTTAAGAGGAAAGTATATAGCGATCCAGGCACACTTGAAGAAGGAAGAACAATCCCAAATGAATAGTCTAACATCACAATTATCAAAACTGGTAAAAGAAGAACAAATGAGGCCTAAAGTCAGCAGAAGGAGGGACATAATAAAGATCAGAGAAGAAATAAACAAAATTGAGAAGAATAAAACAATAGCAAAAATCAATGAAACCAAGAGCTGGTTCTTCGAGAAAATAAACAAAATAGATAAGCCTCTACCCCAACTTATTAAGAGAAAAAGAGAGTCAACACAAATCAACATAATCAGAAATGAGAATGGAAAAATCACGACAGACTCCACAGAAATACAAAGAATTATTAAAGACTACTATGAAAACCTATATGCCAACAAGCTGGAAAACCTAGAAGAAATGGACAACTTCCTAGAAAAACACCCTCCCAAGACTGACCAAGGAAGAAACACAAAAGTTAAACAAACCAATTACGAGCAAAGAAATTGAAACAGTAATCAAAAAACTACCCAAGAACAAAACCCCGGGGCCGGACGGATTTACCTTGGAATTCTATCAGACACACAGAGAAGACATAATACCCATTCTCCTTAAAGTGTTCCAAAAAATAGAAGAAGAGGGAATACTCCCAAACTCATTCTATGAAGCCAACATCACCCTAATACCAAAACCAGGCAAAGACCCCACCAAAAAAGAAAATTACAGACCAATATCCCTGATGAATGTAGATGCAAAAATACTCAATAAAATATTAGCAAACAGAATTGAACAGTATATCAAAAGGATCATACACCATGACCAAGTGGGGTTCATCCCAGGGATGCAAGGATGGTACAACATTTGAAAATGCATTAACATCATCCACCACATCAACAAAAAGAAAGACAAAAACCACATGATCATCTCCATAGATGCTGAAAAAGCATTTGACAAAATTCAACATCCATTCATGATAAAAACTCTCAGCAAAATGGGAATAGAGGGCAAGTACCTCAACATAATAAAGGCCATATATGATAAACCCACAGCCAGCATTATACTGAACAGCGAGAAGCTGAAAGCATTTTCTCTGAGATCGGGAACCAGACAGGGATGCCCACTCTCCCCACTGTTATTTAACATAGTACTGGGTGTCCTAGCCATGGCAATCAGACAAAACAAAGAAATACAAGGAATCCAGATGGATAAAGAAGAAGTTAAACTGTCACTATTTGCAGATGACATGATATTTTACATAAAAAACCCTAAAGACTCCACTCCAAAACGACTAGAACTGATATCAGAATACAGCAAAGTTGCAGGATACAAAATTAACACACAGAAATCTGTAGCTTTCCTATACACTAACAACGAATCAATAGAAAGAGAAATCAGGAAAACAATTCCATTCACCATTGCATCAAAAAGAATAAAATACCTAGGAATAAACCTAACCAAAGAAGTGAAAGACTTATATTCTGAAAACTACAAGTCACTCTTAAGAGAAATTAAAGTGGACACTAATAAATGGAAACTCATCCCATGCTCATGGCTAGGAAGAATTAAAATCGTCAAAATGGCCATCCTGCCCAAAGTAATGTACAGATTTGATGCAATCCCTCTCAAATTACCAGCAACATTCTTCAATGAATTGGAACAAATAATTCAAAAATTCATATGGAAACACCAAAGACCCTGAATAGCCAAAGCAATCCTGAAAAAGAAGAATAAAGTAGGGGGGATCTCACTCCCCAACTTCAAGCTCTACTACAAAGCCATAGTAATCAAGACAATTTGGTACTGGCACAAGAACAGAGCCACAGACCAGTGGAACAGATTAGAGACCCCAGAAATTAACCCAAACATATATGGTCAATTAATATTTGATAAAGGAGCCATGGACATACAATGGAAAAATGACAGTCTTTTCAACACATGGTGCTGGCAAAACGGGACAGCTACATGTAGTAGAATGAAACTGGACCATTGTCTAACCCCATATACAAAGGTAAACTCAAAATGGATCAAAGACCTGAATGTAAGTCATGAAACCATTAAACTCTTGGAAAAAAACATAGGCCAAAACCTCTTAGACATAAACATGAGTGACCTCTTCTTGAACATATCTCCCCGGGCAAGGAAAACAACAGCAAAAATGAGCAAGTAGGACTACATTAAGCTGAAAAGCTTCTGTACAGCGAAAGACACCATCAACAGAACAAAAAGGAACCCTGCAGTATGGGAGAATATATTTGAAAATGACATATCCAATAAAGGCTTGACGTCCAGAATATATAAAGAGCTCACATGCCTCAACAAAAAACAAATAACCCAATTAAAAAATGGGCAGAGGAACTGAACAGACAGTTCTCCAAAAAAGAAATACAGATGGCCAACAGACACATGAAAAGATGCTCCACATCGCTAATTATCAGAGAAATGCAAATTAAAACTACAATGAGGTATCACCTCACACCAGTAAGGATAGCTGCCATCCAAAAGACAAACAACAACAAATGTTGGCGAGGCTGTGGAGAAAGGGGAACCCTCCTACACTGCTGGTGGGAATGTAAATTAGTTCAACCATTGTGGAAAGCAGTATGGAAGTTCATCAAAATGCTCAAAACAGACCTACCATTTGACCCAGGAATTCTACTCCTAGGAATTTACCCTAAGAACACAGCAATCAAGTTTGAGAAAGACAGATGCACCCCTATGTTTATCGCAGCACTATTTACAATAGCCAAGACTTGGAAGCAACCTAAATGTCCATCGGTAGATGAATGGATAAAGAAGATGTGGTATATATACACAATGGAATACTACTCAGCCATAAGAAGTGGAAAAATCCAACCATTCGCAGCAACATGGATGGAGCTGGAGAGTATTATGCTCAGTGAAATAAGCCAAGCGGAGAAAGAGAAATACCAAATGATTTCACTCATCTGAGGAGTATAGGAACAAAGGAAAAACTGAAGGAACAAAACAGCAGTGGAATTACAGAACCCAAAAATGGACTAACAGGTACCAAAGGGAAAGGAACTGGGGAGGATGGGTGGGCAGGGAGGGATAGAGGGGGAAAGAAGAAGGGGGGTATTAAGATTAGCATGCATGGGGGGGAAGGGAGAAAGGGGAGGGTGGGCTGCACAACACAGAGAGGACAAGTAGTGACTCTACCACATTTTGCTAAGCTGATGGACAGTAACTGTAATGTGGTTGTTAGGGGGGACCTGATATAGGGGAGAGAATAGTAAACATAGTATTCTTCATGTAAGTGTAGATTAAAAATTAAAAAAAAAAAAAAAGAAAGGGGGATTACTCCTTGACAGGATAAATCTATTGGTAAATCAAAGATCAACGCATGCTTTAAATATCCTTAATGTTGATCACTTAAAGGGTGTCAGATGATCAGCTATGGAGGTACTCTTTTCTGATAATAATCCTTTCTCTTAATTAAAAAAAAAAAAAAAAGGAGTTACTGTGTGCTGACCTCCAATGAGTTCTGCACAGTGGTATAGAGGGCATGTCACAGTGTGGGCAAAGGGTCTGTTTGTTTCTATGCAGAAGATCAAGGCCTAGCTTGGATACCCAGAAAATGAACTAAGATACGATATGAGGAGGAGCTTCCGGCATCAGCACTCTCTGGAGGACTTGTGCCGGGGGATGATCATCAAAAAGCCTCCACAGGTATCTGGACGATGCTGCGGTTGTGGCTGCATCCAGCCCACCATCTCCTGGACTTGCCATAGGAATGAGGAGGAAGATGTCTAGGCTGGCATGTGCATACAGTGAGACAACGAATTTGACCAGATCTGTACTGTTGGAACTCAACCAGGAGTTGGGAGAGGTGCAAGTTGTAGCACTCCAAAATCTCATGACTATAGACTATCTATGGTTAAAAGAACATATGAGATGTGAACAGATCCCAGAAATGGGCTGCTTTAATTTGTCTGATGGTTCAAGTACAGTTGGACAATATCCATCATATCATAGATAAATTTTCACAAATGCCTAGGGTGCCTAAATGGTTTTCTTGGCTTCACTGGAGATGGATGGTAATTATAGATTTGCTTTGTTTATGTCGCCGTATTCCTATTATGTTAATATGTGTGTGCAAATTAGTTAGTAGTTTAAAACCTATACATACTTAAGGTACTATACAAAAAGATATGTCAAAGAAATAATCAATCCTCCCATGTTTCCTTCATATGCTACATCTATAGCTTTTCTTCTTCCTTCCTAATTACAACCCTTAAATAGAATTCGTGCCTCATATCGAATTTACCGAGTATCATAATTCCTCCAGGTGGTAAAGATACCTCGAGACAAGTGCTGGGCATAGAAGCCACAGGGCATAAATCTGCAAAGAAGTAAAAAGCTAACCTTTGCAAACAATATGGCTTCTCTCTCACTTACCAACTTTACATTTCCCTGTATGGCCCCGGAAGATGACTGGTTAGCCAGAGACGGGTAAGATTCCTCAAGGGAGGAACAACCTAAGACAGGCACAGTTGCAGGGGGGCCATCAGGTGAGAATTTGGGGATCAACAGAGGTGAGGCTCAGAACCTCACCCCCCCTTCTTTGAGAGAAATCTTCTGCATCCGTGGATGTCTTGCTGCCCTTGTCTAGCCTGGATTAATACTTAGGCCATAGGCACACACCTGATCATCTGATCATCTACATTTGCCCTCTTACAGCACTAAACTATGTTTTCTACCTCTATCTTGCATCTACCTACCACTTCAGCATTTTATTAAAAATAAAAATAATAATAATAATAGGAGAAATGTGGGATCAACATATAAATCAAGTACAAAAATCAAACGAATATTCATATTTAACCTGATTGTTTATAGGTCATAATGCATGATCAAAACCGAAAGTTTCTGTGATGAATGCCCTTGTACTGCTCACCATGTAAGAATTTATTCACTAGGTAAGAATTCGTTCACCATGTAAGAACTTGTTCGTTATGCTTCAGAAGATTGGAGACTGACGAGAATTAGACTTGAGATGGATTAATGATTGTACATTGAGCATTGACCCCCCTATACTGAATTTTATTGTTGTTAACAACCATTTGATCAATAAATATGAGAGATGCCCTCAAAAAAAAGAAAAAAAAAGAATAAGCATCAATCCAGGTCCTGCAGGTCCTGTTACTGGATCTTGGATAGATGTGAGATCCCAGAATATTAATTCTTGACGTAGGTATAAAGCAACTCAAAGGTGCAAGGAGACTCTTTTCCACAAATAGTGCTGGTACAACCTTATAAACATATGGGAATAACAAATTTTGACACCCATCTCACAACATATTCAGAGTTTATTTGAAAAGTGTAACAGGCCTAAATAAAACTTAGAGAAAAGTACCCAGTAGAAAATTTTATGTAATTGTGTGTTCCCTTAGAAATGACACAAATATCTAATACGATTTAACGAAAATTAACTTCTCATCACAAAATACCATTAAGGGTGTGAAAATGCAAGCCAAGTTTGGGAGAATACTTGACAAGTGATTTACTTTCAGAATATACAAAGAAATGGCACAAATCCATAACATAAAAAAAGAAGAAATTTAATTTCATAAAAAAAAGAATTTGAACAGGGTCTTCTCAAAAAAATTGTGAATAGCCACGAAGATCATAAAAAGTTAGCATCATTAGCCATAAAGGAAATGTAAACTATAATCAATTGCAGTAGACTTTTGAGCCACTGTGATGCCTAGAATTAGAAACTAGGACAACCCCAAATGTTGAGGATGAGGCCAACCAAAACGCTCATACATCACCATTGGGAGTGTAATATAGTACAATTTGGGGAAGCTTATATCTATCTTACCAAGAAATTTAATTTTTATGTTTTTCTTAAGAGAAGTGTCCACAAAAAGAATCATGTAAGAAAGTTTATAATGGTTTTCTTCATATAGCTAAAGTCTGTAAACAAAGCAAATGCACATCGATGAAAGAACAAATTAAACACATATGATATATTCTTAACATAAAATAATGCTTTTCAATAAAAAGACAATAAATTACAGATACACAGAACAACATGGGTGGAAATCAAACCATATGTCAAATAGAAGAAGCAAGTCACACAACTATATATTGCATACTTTATTAAATATAATGAATAAAAACAGAAAAAAAAGTTTTCAGTGATGGAAATAAGAATGATGTGTAATGGGGGCGATTAGCAGAGCATAAGGATACTTTCTATTGTGTTGGAAGAGTTCTATAGTCGGATTCGGGTGGTGGCACCGATGATTTAAACTCACTGAAATGTATAAAGTGTGTGCATTACATACTATATAAGTTGCACTTGAATACAAATTTTTAAAAATCAATGCAGATAAAAGAATAAAGCTTCTAACACTATGATACCTAAGATTGTAGGGAAGGGCATTCCAAGCAGAGGAAATACCAAATGCTGGAGTTCTGAAGTAAAGAGATCTTAAAATACATCAGGAATGGAAAGTCAGTGTAGCTGGACCATAACAGGCAAGGAATTGCATGATGCAAATGATGTCATGAAGGGTAGAATCTTAAAATGAGGTTTGTAGACCTGTCAAGGAGTTTTACTTTTAATCTAAGAAAAATGGACACACATTAGGGTATTGAGCATTTGTAGGAAGGATCTGAATGACAGTTTTAAAAGATCACTTTATTTGTGTTAAGGATGGATTGTAGAAGGGTAAGATAGAATTTATCACAGTGATTTGGGTAGTCATTGATGTTATTCTCAGATAGAAGAACACATAGAAGGAAACATCATTTGCTAAAAAATACTTTTCCAGTTTTCAAAGAAGAAAACTAAGTAAGTGAATATTCTAGGGCTAGTTTTGAGCCAATCTCTAATTGTTTTAGCTTCTTACTATGTCAACATTGAATGTATATCAAATTATTATTAGGCATATTATATTCTGTATGTCTTTCTGTTTTCTTCTTTTCTGTCCTACATTATTTTCAAGTGAGAGTACATAACATTTTTCCATCTTGTTACACATAAGAAAGTGAAGGATTAAAAGATTAGGCAAAACTTACTTATAAAAAGATTATAAATTAGTGCTTGAAAGGTTTCTTATTGAAAGTGAAAACAAAGTACTATGCAACAGAAATAAAATTATCACCATAACAAGTCATGTTTTTAATGTGCTATCTTAATTCCTAATATTTTGTGTTAGCAGGGTATTTTGCTTATGATGAATGTTGACTATAAATAGAATATGTGTTCATATATATATATACGCTAAGTTATTATTTTATGATGTGTTTACTTTATCCTCACAGATCCATCCAGTAAATGACCATGACTAACATTTCTTTAGATTCCTATTGCACCAAGAAATTAAAGAAATTCAGCAATACATATTTAATGAATTGCAGATTCTACACATGTAGATATGTCTGGACACTTTGTGCTATTTATCTAAGCCATTCACATGAGTACAAGTTAAACTTTATTTCTTGCTTATTTCATTCAGATTTTTGTTATTTCTTTTTATATCACTCAATGGTTCATATTATTGGCTGTGAATACATTCTATGGTAACCTCTGATAAACTGTTTGATAAACTGATATTCTGTTTGTACAATTCAGTATGAATAGCAGACCCTTTTTTTCTAGTCATTATTATTCTCAATGATATTGTTCATCAGTATACCTTTCACAGTCATGAATATGTTAAAGTCAATGGGTAAGCATCATTCCTATTACCTGAATGATAATGTTACTTCATCAGAAATCTGCTGTCATAAGACACACTTACTATCATTAAGCTATATTGGCAATATTTTCATATTATTGGACTGTAATAAAGAGATAATATATGGAATGCACTGAAGTATACTTACATACATTGGTGAAGCAAAGAATTTCAATATTTTGTTATTTGATTAGGATGGAATGTGAGAGGCTTTTATTATGGTGTCTAATTGCTACATCCACACTGTGGGATGTTGGTGGCATACTTACATTGTCAATCTATGTGATACTTAGTTTGTTATTCTCCATGATCTTCAGGTATTTTTTGTTATTCTGTGTCCAAAACCAGTCACTAAATTCTATTTCTATCTGTATATATGATGGAACTGCACTAAATAAACTTTAAGTAAAGCAAAAATGAGAAAATTGATTTATTTTATCAGATAGGTACCATTATTCCTCTAGGAAAAAAAATGATGCCCATCTTTCTAAACAGAAAGTATGATTTCAAAACAAAACACTGACAAGGTGTCCAAATTCTAAATGCAGCCTTCAGAATTTTCTGAGCTGGAAAATGTTTGATATTGAATTAATTTTACTTATAGAAACAAATAGGACAGTATTGTTTTATCTAGCTCTCTTGGTAATATCTTTATTCTGTGTTCTTCCCAGCATAACAATACCCTGTAAGACAAGAAAGAATATCTTCGTGTTCAATCTTTTGATTTCACCTGGAATGAAGTTGCACTGCCTTTAAATCAATATCTCAGTGTTGAGTTGATTACACGTTTGACATTCATAAAGGGATGGAAGACGTCTGAGATATTGCTCCTGCGATAAGTGGGAATGTGCTGGAATAACCCAAGTTATAACTAGACAGAGTTGCTATTTTTTTTAATCAGACTATTCTGTACACAGAACTGGTTTGGGAATCTGACTCCTATTGTAACTGTAATTAAAGAAAAATATTGAACTGAGAGGGGCTGGTTAGGTCAGAAAGAAGTAACAGCCAAGACTGTCTTCTCAAGGCTGTAAATAATGCACAAAATTAACTACTTTCTTAATTCACTTACAATCCTGGTTTAGCTACCTGGAGGATTGTCAGTATGTTCTCCGTGAAAGATGAACTTATTTATTCTTGTTGATGTTTAGAATGAAGGACTGTGTTGGTAAGAACAAGGGGCAAGATGTGCTAACAAGTTAGTACTCATTGGCTATGGAGTCATAGAAAATGCTCTGGTCTTCTTTGGGCTGGGAGGGTAGAAAATAACAGATCTTGTCTGTTTGAATTGAACGAAAGGAAATCCTGCTTTCTTCTTCTGGTACAGTAGAATGTGACACTGCAGTGTCTGGGGAACATATAACTTAATAGGAGAATGGGTAGGTCATCTAAAGCACCTCATCTTTTTTTAATTCAGCAAGAATACAGCCATATATGAAAGGTTGGTTAAACAGGCAATTGCCAAAGAGTCATTTAGAAGGATGCCTTCCAAGTTTCTCCCACTGGTCTGCCTCTTTCAGATAGCAATGTATAATTGTCAATAAACATGAGTTTGACTTCTCTAGAAGGTCACTATTAATTGCCCTTTTGTGGCTCTATAACAGAACTTTTAAAATTTACTTCTGATTGTGCATTATTTTTGAGATGTAATCCCTGAGTGATTCTCAATCATGTTCAACAGAGCATTCAAGGTAGCATGGGGACAACTATTGTTCGTGAAGGAAAGATCATTTGCTGGCTTTAAACCTCTTACATGTTTTAACAACAGCTTTCCACACAATATCAGGTTTTTTTTCCCATATCATTTTGATTGAAGACTAGTTGCTGCTAACAATATGATATAGGTCAGGTATGGGAGGAGTGTAGAGAAGTAGATGTAATTGTGCTTTTATTCCTTTCGTACTTAACAAATCCTTATCGAGCACCTATGTAACCTAAGAAAGCAGCAAGCCACAGAGAAAGGGAGGGATTATCCAGTGTTTAGTAGAAACAGGGTAAAAAGAAAGAGGAAGGGTGGCTGCTGTGGTGAGCTTGGTAGGACAGTAAAAAATGCAGAAGGGGAAACTGAGCCATAAATGCAAAGGTACACAAAATTATAGCATCAGACCTGACTACAGAAAAATTATTGATTTTCAGTACAGGAAATTGCAACATGGAACTATTTGTTTGGGTTTGGAGTTCTGTATTAGTACAGTTTATGTCTTTAATATAATTAAACAAAAGCATTTTTGTGAGACCTCAGTAACTTCTATCATTCAATACTAAGTCATATAAAATGGTATTAATCAGTGTTAAAACATCAAGTAGTGTTAAAGCATCAAGAAATTTTTTTTTTTTTGCAGCTGTTCATCTTTTTATTTTCTGTGTTGACCTCCACAGACAACATTTATGTAACCTTCTTAAAGGCACTTTCCTTGATGAGTAGGGCTTTCCAGAGGATGTTAGGGTGGTATATCTGCATTTCCAGTGTCTCTCCCTTCGGACTTTCGGAGAGGGACCTGGGTAAGCCCAGCAACAGGGTTTTTTGTTGTTGTTGTTGTTGTATTTTTTTTGAGAGGGCATCTCTCATATTTATTGATCAAATGGTTGTTAACAACAATAAAATTCTGTGTAGGGGAGTCAATGCTCAATGCACAATCATTAATCCACTCCAAGCCTAATTTTCATCAGTCTCCAATCTTCTGAAGCATAACGAACAAGTTGCATCAAGAAATATTTTACTTAATAGCTTTGACATCTGGTGACTACTGACAAAAGAAAGTCTGGGTACAATATTCATAATTAAACACTTACATTAATAATTCATTTGCCTGTACTTCCCAAGTTGTAGGCATTAACTTCTTTTTCAGGCATATTAATGGTTTATAAGTATAAAGTCATATTTCATATTACATAATAATTTTCTGTTAGTGGAGATTGCTTGTAATTTCAATAGGGCTTCCCATTTTCTCAAAAAAAGCCCAAAAAGCTAAGTAAGATATTGAAAAGTACTAAGTTGAATATTTTGATATTAAGATACAACTTACATGCTTTTGGTTTATTTTTCAAGGGGCCTTTATATATTAAACATTCAAAGTTATGCAGAAATTAAATTAAATTAAACCTGTTCATACAATACTGATGAAATTAATCATTCTGATTGCTGTTTTAGTAACCCTTCTTCAAAGACTGTCAAATTAAGCATAAGTCTGTAGTTGAAAAATAAGATTCTAGATATTAAACTGTATAATTGAAGACAGCAGATACCAGATAGTTTGATATTTTTGACTCAACATTTAACACTAATTTAGACCAAATATTGTGTAGTGAAAATGTCCCTGAATAGGGGTGTACATCCTGGTTTCTAGCTCCCAAATTGAATTCATGACTTTGAAAAGATGACCTTTCTAAGCCTCAAGTTTAACAAATTTATAATGAGGAGGCCTATTTTGATCCTTTTCAATTCTATGAATGTAAATGCTTTTTTTCTGGATAACTGCTGAATGTTTTCCCTTTATTTTCATGAAATAAACTCTAATGGTTATAGACAATGTGCTTACCTAGAGTTATTTTCTCTTAGAGACATGTCTCAAGCATGTGTCCTGCTGAGAATGCTTTCACCATTATTCTTTGCTTGCTGTGATGTCAAATAATGGTTCAAGGACTTTGAGAAGTTCTGCCTCAGTTCACGAAGGAGGACAGGGCTATAGAAAGCCTCCTGTCACTCTTTGTCAACCACAGCTCTGTCTAGTCTAGTGAGTGTGAGCAACACAACTTTATCCATATAAAGTTTAGGTAAAAGATCTATATACCTAAATAGATCTTTTATCTTAAAATAGACTCTCATTATTTAGACAATAGATGATAGGTAGATATAGGTATGTGATAGATAGATAATAGATGGATATAGAAGGATGACTATCATGTATGATTTCACATATATAGTAATGCTTGCTTGAAGTTGAGAAGAAGCTCAAAATGCCTGTACCAGTCAACCTTCCACATAATATATCCATGAAAAACTTCTATAATTGCAATGTGAACAGCTAGTCACTGCTGTAAATGGCAGATCTTGGGTTCCATAAACCAGGGAAATCCTCCGGAATGACAGGCCACAACCCATGCTCAGAGCAATGAGGATCAGGAGAACTAAAAGAGGCAGATTTACTGACCTACCTGGTAATGCTGAAAGAAAGGTACATCAGCCAAAAAATCTGATTTAAACTTTATAGAACTGAGCCATATTACATTCTGTCTCAGCATTTCACATTTAAATGAAGTCTAACATTAAAAAAAAGGAAATCAATTAAAATATTTATTGAAGTTTCTGAGAAAATGTGATGAGATTACACGTCATGGCACATATAACCTCTATGTGAAAGCTCCCAGTCTTAGCAGGGCATGGCTTCTGTCTTTGCAATTCAGTCTTTTTTTTCCTCTCTTTTTAAATTAATTTACCCATATTGTCTCTTTCCCTCATCCTGTGTTTATTTTTATAACTTTCCCTTTGCCCTTTGATATAAATTAGTCTAGACTTTCTAATATGCTTTTCATTCTCCTCTTCACTCATAACTCAAATTACAATAACAAAAAGGGGTGTAAATTTTCACATATCAGTAGTAGTTTTTTGTCATCGTTACACTAACAAGTACAGGGTGTGAGATAAAAATCAGAAGCTTAATATAAGCAGGTGTCGATATCCTAGAGGCCCAATGGGAAGAAAAGTTGGAAACCGCAAGAATTTTGTTTGACTTCAGATATTCCAATAGATACATATTCTGTCTGTACCAACCAGAAGATCCAAAGCAGATACACAGTTATCTGAAGTGAGCTCCAACTTAAGAAAGTGTAGAGGCTGAAAATTGTCTAAGGGTAGAACTGCAGGTAAATGTATGTAATTGTTGATATTCAGTCATTTTTTATGTACTAAAAGAGAAAATTCCTATAATTTAAAGTAGATAATTAATATTCACCAAAATTCCTCTATGGTCTCTGAATTTCGCTCATGTATTTTGGAACATAGTAGAGGGAGGTAGATGAGCTTCCGTGGGCATTCCTCTGAGAGCCTCCCACCTTGACTCTGTGTGGCAGCTGTGACCAACAATGGCAAATTCCTGGAAAGTTCTGACCTGGCTAGCAGCAGGCCATTTCCTAACTGTATGAGAAATATCTTCAGTAGTAAATTTGAAACATAAAGAAGCCTTCCTCCAACATCAGCTCCTCAGCAAATCCCACTGGATTTATAAAGATCAATTTACCTCATTAAGTTGGCTTGTCCTTTAAATATCTGGAGCTGCTTAGCTGCTTCTGTTTTTATGACAGAACACTGTCTGATACACAGAGCAATTACAATCACCTTTCACTGAGAGTTTTGTATTGCCTAGGCAATCACTGTTGATAATGGAAAGATGAGTTGTTATTTCTTTCCAGAAATTATTAGAGGTAATTAAGCATATTTACAAACTGACATAATAGATCAAACTATTAAGCATTTACTAAACACAATTCTGTTTTATATGGATGTTATCTTATATAATGTTTACAATAATCCACAATATACTCTTATGCCCATTTTAAAGATGAGGAAACTGAACCATGGAGAGTTTAAGGAACTTGTATAAGGTCCACGACTCAAAGTCAGGGCATCTGACTCTGGAGCCAGAACTCTTACTCAGTTTCTCACAGTGTCACCTCAAAGACAATAGAATGTAAAGTGCCATAGAAATGCACATATAAATGTGATCAGTCTGTTGGGTAGGTTGGAAAGAAATGGGTCAGAGATAGTAGCTCTAGAGTGAAGATAATATTTGTACTGACTTTGTTTAAAGATGCATTTATCTGGTAGAGAATTGAGGGTAAGGAAGGACATTTTAGACAACAAAATATATACATTTAAAGATGACAAAATATAAAAATATAAGGAAATGTTGAGATGCCAAATGTGCCTAGAATTCTGGCTCCATAGGATGGGAGAAGGAGGAGGCTGGGATGGTAGAATGGAGCCCAGTCATGAAATACTTTGAATGTCTCGTGCAAAATAAATTATTTTTTTAAGTTTGACTTACCTTTAAATGAAATCACTATAAACAATTGAATCATTCTTGTGTGCTTGACTGTAAATGAGGGAAAATGAGGGCATCTGTAGATGAGGCATCTAGTGGGATGACCCCAGAATCAGACAATGAATGGTATGAAAGCTAGTTCATGATTGCAAGGCTAGCAGATTTGCCCACAGACCTTCTAGGTGTGTGAACTAAGTAAGACCTCTGACAATTATTTCTTCACTGAATCCTTAGGGACTTTTTGAACAAACATGGGTTGTGTGTAGGACAGGAAGACATGTCAGTAATGAGTTGTAAGAGAGTTGGCAGATTGTAAATTCTGTACAGGATATCCTGTTACAGGATGACAATTTCCAGCATAGGGCTGTTGGCACTGAAGGGAAGTCACTGAGAACATTTACGTAGTATGTTCACACTCAGAATGTGCCTTTGATAATCCACTGTGGGGTAGAAAAATATTAGATCCTGCATTTATATGTTTAATCTAAAGCTCTAACACGCACTTTTTTTAGGTTTATTATGCAAATGTGTATTCCTAGATTTGGTAGTTTCGCTATTCCCTCTACTTTTTTTAACTTGAACTGTTCTTAAATATGTTTAAATCTACAGGTTTTCCTGTCTACTTTTTTCTTACAACCTGTATAATGATTGTTATTATAGTTCCTGGAGGAATTGATATATTTTTTAAAATGTCTTTAATCCTACATCACCAAAGCATACTAATCTGCAACAAATGGGCAACATATATATTGCTAATGAAGATATTAGATTTGGTAAGTAGGATTGGTTATTTGTAGATAAGGATAACATTATTAATACAAATTATTTAGGAGCATTAGTCACACAAATTGATGAAGTGTTATTAGAGATAGGAATTTTATGCACTTTCCAGCCTTTAGAAAAGAACTTCAGTTTCTCTTCTATTTCTAAGCCTTAAAATTAGCATGCATCTTTCATATGTTTAGTTTAGTTTAAATAAAGACTCATTTAATTAGTATAAATAAAGACTCTCTAAATTGTTACAAAAACACTGAGGTCACAGCAAGATAATGATCTGAAGGGTAATGAAAAGAATTAGACATTTCTGTTAATCATTTTTTTTCTGTCTTCTGTGACTTGCTAATTACTTAACACAAGAAGATACACTAACTGAATAAATTAGCCAAAAAAGCAAAAAATTGTAACAAAGGTTAGATATGATTTGTCAGTTATTTTTCTGTCCTTTTTAGTTTTAATTAATTTATAATATATCTTTAGGTTTATCATTTTAGTGAGTTAAAGTCTTTAGGATATCAGTATTTTGATTCTCAATTGAATTTAAGTTTATATTCACATTTTTCTGTTAGAGTATATTTTAATTTTAAAATATATATTAACTCTGTTAAATTAATAATTACATTATTAAATCTTCTAGGCCACATAAGATATAAAATAATGTTATTTTAAAATATATTTATCAATATAAAATTGAACAATGAATAAAAATATATTATTGCAAATACAGGGATTTAAAAAAGTAGCTAAATATATTGTAGTACATCCAGACAATGCAATGTTATTCAGTGCTAAAAAGAAATAGGCTAGCAAATGATGAAAATACATGGAGAAAACAAGAAGAGATTTTAAATTATATGAAGTATGTGTAATTTTATAATTTAAAATTAGTATTACATATATAGAAATATTTTATAAATAATACTATATAAAATTATATAATTTAAAATGGTATCAAGTACATCAAATATATATAATGAATCTCCAAAAGATGTTCAAGACCTCTACAAACCTACAAAATATTATAATCTTTTTAGTAAAACAGTGCTACATTAATTGGATATACCTATTAAAAAAACATCATGACTCCAAACTAACCCTCCATGTTAACATGGAGATTTCTAGTATAAAAAGATTCATTAAGAAAAATGTGAAGGGATTTTCTATGTTTATGAATTTGAGGACCCAATATTATAAGTATTTCTCAAAGTGTTCTCTATTTTAATCAGATTTCAGCAAAATTTTAGGTGGTGTGTGTGTGTGTGTGTGTGTAACAGAAAGGACCAGTGTGATCTTGTAAAAGAACAGAGTGGAAAGACTTGTGTTTATGGACATCAAAGTTATTTACTCTTCTGCCTGTGGTCTTATCTCTAAATGGCAACTCACTGAAGTATTCACATAGAAAATGTGTTGTTCTGTATAATTTAAATTTGCATTAGTAGATATACACAATAGAATATTATTCAGCCATAAAAAAGAAAGAATCCTGACATTTGCAACAACATGAATGAATCTAGAAGGTATGCTCAGTGAAATAAGCCAGGTGGAGAAAGACAAATCATATGTTTCACTTATTTGTGGACTCTAAAGACAAAACAAAATACAATGAACAAAATAGCAGTAGACTCATAGACACTGAGAAGTGACTGGTGGTTATCACAGGAGAGGGGTTGGGGTAGGTGGGTGGGTGGGTGGGTGGGTAAGAGTAGGGAGATAAGGAGCACAAAAATTCTCAATCATAATATAAATTGGTCACAGAAATAGTAGTACATCATGAAGAATATAATCAATGTTTCTGTAACATCTTCCTATGTTGACAGATAGTAACTGTACTAGTAGGGGTGAGGATTTGATAGTATGAATAACTGTCGAACCACTGTGTTGTATACTTGAAACTAAAATAAGATCATATATCAACTAAACTTCAATAAAAAAGAATTTGCATTAATAATGGAACTTTGATGCTCTCGCCTATTAGAGGGTTAAACAATTTTTTGTAGTTTAACCTAGAAGATTATTCCCATTTAAAAAAATCCTTTAAAATGTAACTTTTTAGCTGTCCCTAAGAAATCAAATAAATTTGTACCTAATTTTTTCATCAATTTTGAAATTATCTTCACTTTAATTTTTATCAACTATAAATAAATACAAATTTAATATACTTGACATTTAGTTATTAATACAGAGATTAAACTGTAGTTGGCATAGAGAGGGAAAAATAGACTAATAAGCATAGAAAAACAGACTAATGCATACATTGATGGTTGATTTTCAAAATTATACTGCACAGAAAGGAAATAATCTTTTTAGTAAAACAGTGCTACATTAATTGGATATACCTATTAAAAAAACATCATGACTCAAAACTAACCCTCTGTTAACATGGAGATTCCTAGTATAAAAAGATTCATTAAGAAAATATCAATCTAAGTCATATAATGGGCAATAATATTTGTAATTTGATAGAGTACAAGTATTCAGAATATTAAAAGGACCATACAATTCAAAAAGAATGGCAAACAAATAAAAAAAATCAAACTACCAACCAAATAAATCACCAACCCAATAACAAAATGAACAAGAGATATGAAGAGCTATTATCCAAAGAAAATATTCAAGTAACCAAGTTGTATGAAATCGTGCTCAATCTCCTTATTAGTGAGGAGAAGCATAAATACTTTGAGACACCACAAAACACCACAAAAATGGTTTAAATTGAAAAGACTGACAGGATCATTTGTTGGCAGAGATGTGCAACAATATCAACTCAACAGGTTCCTGATGGAAATATAAACTGGAAAACTACTTAGGACAATAACCCGGTAGTGTCCACTAATGCTGGACATTTCATATCATTTGGTGCAGCAGACTGACTCTAAATTTTATGCCCAACAGAATTGTATACATCTGTGTAGCAAAACATATTTGCAAAAATATTAACAGTAGAATTATTTATGATGGCCTAAACTGACAGCAAGAGTTAAGATAAGTTGAATGTATAAGTTGTGGCACTTTCATACAGTGAATGCTCTAGAGTAATGAAAATGAATTAACTATTTCTATCCACAAGAGCATGAATGAAATGACAAATATTTTTGTGTCAAAGGAAGCTAACCACAAATAAATTGATCATAAAATTTTATTTATATAAAGTTTTAAAATAGGAAAATTAACATGACATTTGAAATCAGGATAGGAGTTATTGGGGAGTAGGATAAATTAATCATCAGGACAGAAGGGCTACTGCTAGGGTCTCTCTCTTTCTCTGTCACTGTTATTGGGTAACAATTCATTAGGGTACACATTTTTAATTTGTGGTATTTTGCAATAAAATTTTATTTTAGCATTTTTCATGGTCAAATACATTCTGGAATTACTATTGGAAATGCGTTAAAATTTAATATGCATCAGAATTTTTGTTAGCCACTAGTAATCTAATTTGTATTTTCTCTCTAAAATTGAATTGTATTTGCATCATTTTTCAAGTTTGCTTCTAGAAAATACATAGTGAGAAATATTCTATGGTATATAATTCCAATTCAATTATAATACAAATATAGATATTCATGGAAATATAATTGGCAAAATTATTTGGTGTGGCATATTAAACTCCTTGTGATACCATTCTTGCTAACTTTCTCATCTGTTTTCTCTGTTTCTGGGTTATTCCCTGTATGTAAATCACACTTGATTATATGTGTTCTTCAAGTAAATCCAGCTGCCTCTTTCTTCCATACCTTACAATATAAATGATCTCTCTGTCTGAAGTACTTTTTCTGTCTATAACAGTTAAGCCCTAAGTAATTTCCAGACCCCAATTGTTGTCATCTCTTTAAGAGAGACTATAAAAATTCACCTAGTCTGTGTTAAATGTTCTCCTTTAGTTTCTCATAGTAATCTGACGTCACTCTATCATAGCGCTGGATGTTGAGTTGAGAATTAGAATATGAGCACCACGAAAATATCTCATTCATTTTTGTATCTGAAGCATCTATCACTGTTTGTACTCAATAAATGTCAAATAAGTTAACTTACTACATTTTTAGAAATTAAAGACATTTTCACCTTTCAATCCCATTTTTAAAGGGGAAAAATAGAGGTCTATCCTGAGTGTGGTGACTTTTCCATTAAGCATCAATAGAATGAGAGTCTATAAAATTCACATATGCAGACATGCAACACGTTGCACTTTATCTTCACAATTTTTGTAGAAAGCACACTGCATTTGATCATACTGAGACATTCATTTCATTTCTCATTGATGCAGCATTTCTTTGACAATGGTAGAAAATATGTCCTGTTGCAGATTTCCTTACAGATAAGGAACTATGTATTTTCTATGTGTCTGTGTTTTTGTCTGAATTGATATGAAATATACTTAGATAAAGAAATGATGTAGGGCAGGCACCTGGGACTAGCATCATAGTTAACTTTTCCTGCCTATGACGGAAAATGCTGAAATATAAACAATACAGTAAGAACAAGAAAGATTCCATCTTAAGGCTAAGATCTCATTTTAAGAGCCAGGAAGTTGGGAGGTAAGAGAGCTTCCTCCCTGTTCAACTTAATTGCATTTTGTCTCCTTGTGCTTTTCCAGTGGTAAGTGTCTTTGTTTCTTTGCTATTTCATTCTATTTCTAAGTCTTCTCTTAATCTCTGCTTTACTCCTGCTAAGTAAGGAGGGGCTACTGAGAGCTCAGATCTGGGCCTGCAAGTTCCGGTGGCCTGGGTGGTGATGTGGAGGGAGCTGCCGCTGCAGGAGCCTGCCTGAGACTTTCCTTTCTTTGGGAAGTTCTCAGAATATAATCTCACTCCATCCTGTGCTCCATGGCTCCCCAAATCCCAGGGTGGTAGGGGCTAGTCCCTATGCAGTGCAGATCCAAGCAGACACAGGATGCCAAGTGACCCTGGCTTTAAGAGATGGCAAGGGAATCTGCGCTACACCAAGAAAATGTTTAGCAAACTTTCCCTCTGCACCTCTTCATTTTCCTGCTCTCAGCTGCTTGCAAGGCTGATGCCATTCATTTCTACTCTCACTCTAATGAATTCCTTCCTTACCTACGCTCTTCTGGCTTTCTGGACAATTACTTCTCCTTCAGAGTCAAGAACCCTCCCCCGTCCATGTTAAGGTTTCACCTGGAGTGCAGGCAGAGACCTCCCAGACACAGCTGTCTGGCAATAGAAGCACCAGTGAGATACCAGAGACCAAATGGACTAGCTTTCTGCTCTATAGCCGGTGTGTTGTCAAAATTATTGTGAGTATTCATTTATGCAGTACATGGGAGGAATTTAGAACAGTGTCTGGCACAGAATAAAAGTTAGGTAAAGGTTAACTGTTATCATAATTTTCTTCAGTGTGCAGTTAAGAGATTTGTCTTTTTCTATTATGGAAAAAACTTTGAGGAAGCGTGAAACACATGGTGAATGTTCATGTGCGCAAGTGGATGATACATTGAAAGGAAAAATAAGTAATAAATTGAACTTCAGCACTACAATGATCTCAATAGAGAATGCACCATGGACCTTGAATTAACACCAATCTCTTCTTAGTGTCATTTCACTCATGTGTGCAACAGATTTTGTATGCCTGCCAAACTGGAATGGATAGGACTTAGCCCACAATGCCTTCCCCACCTCCTCTTATGGCCCCTGCTGTGGTTGTAATGAAACTTTGTTACAATGCTCAGGTGCCATTGATTGCTTGTAAATATGAGTGAGAATAATAAATCATAGGGTTCTAAAGTTGAAATAGCACAATTTTCAAATGAAATAATAAAAAATGCCGATATCTCTGAAAACTTTGAAATATGTAACTTTCATCATAGCCTCAGGGTCATCCTAAAGATTGCAAATTAGTTGAAGAGTATTATATGCATGAAGATAATTTTTTACAAAAGACGTAGGGAGTATGATATTATCACATCAAAGAACACTTAAAAGGGGCCCTTCTATTCTTTTGTAAATGATCTATAGAACATTTAACATAGCATACATTAAGAATCTTCAATTCAAAATATTTGGTTATGAATTGTATAAACTATAGCAACACAAATCTTATTTAAGCATGATATTCTGGCTTTATCTCCAAAGAAGACTGGTTAATTTTCATTCAGCTCTCAATTTGCAATAAAATAATATTTGCTCTATCAAATAAAATGGATAGGTTTAATGACACATGAATATGTACTATGGAGTAAAGTATGTTTTTACTTAAAATGCTCTCAGATAACCTACATTCATTAGTACTCTCCTATTACAAAATGTTTTAGATAATCTATTTGTTTTATACCAAACACTGCAATTAATTTTCCATGCATTTTTTTTTCTAGTGATTATGTTTGTTATTGATAGAATTAATTTTATGATTATATGATTCCATTTTAGAGCTGGAATATATACTATAACTTTATTTATTGCTAAAAGTTATTTTATAATATAGGTGCATTAGTGTCTACAGCTGATGAAACAAAAGCACGAACTAGGTGGCTTAAAACACAGAAATTTACTGTCTCACAGTTCTGGGAGCTACAGAAGTCTAAAAATGTGTAAGACAGAGCTGTGCTCCCTCTGAGACTCTGGGTAGAATTTTTCTTGCCTCTTCGTAGCTTCTAGTGATCATGGGCAATCTTAATATTCCTTGGTTTACAGCTGCATCAGTTTAATCTGTTCTTCCATGTTCACAAGGCATTCTCCCTGGGTGTCTTCACATGGCTGCTCCCTGTATATGTCTTTCTCTGTGTCCAAACTTCCGCTCTTTTTAAAGACATCAATTCCATTGGATTAGAGCCCACCCTCATTACCTGATTTTAACTTGCTTTGCTCTATGAAGAAGGTCACATTTTGAGGCACTGAGGATTAGGACTTCAACATATCTTTTTTGTGGGACACAATTCAACCCATAACATTTGTTAATGTCATTTGAAGATGTGGACATTGATCTAGTTCTTTCCATTTAAAAGAAATTGGTGCCGAAGCGTTCACATAGTATGTCAAATAGAGTGCAAGTTCTTAATTCAGTTTAGACAGTAACGAATTCCAAAGTTTAAGAAACTTTTCATGTTCTTCTTTCATGTATTTTTCCTTCATTGTTAGAAAGAAAAGCAAAACCTCATCTAACTTATTTGTATATAATTTCTATCAATAACCAGAGGCATGAATAAACTTGTTAGGCTCTCTTGAGGAGACATCGAAAAGCTGCATATATCATAAAAAATATGTAACTGAATTTCTGGAAGATTAACCATATTTTGATTGAACTTTAATTTTTTTATTACTATCATAACATAGTAATGTGCTTTGTTCTTTGAGATTTGCATTTTTATCTAGTTGTTTTATTGTAAACGCTATTGGTCAGTTTATAATAAAATTTTTCTTAATCTGTTGACTCAAATTTACACACATTTCTTTCAAAAGTTATTTAGTACACAGGCAAATATTCCGAAGATTTAGCATAGAAAATTAGCTTTAGAAGATATTGAATAAAGTTTTCAGGACAATAGCTGTGTTGAAGTTTTTTAATAACATTAAGTAAAAAGCGTTTTTATTGCTTTATTAGCATTGTCTACAAAACATGTTAACTTCACATTACTCCTTGGACACAAAGGGAACCACTACCTCTAGGGAGCTGTCTTGTAAAAATCATGCTGTTACTGAAGTAAGACTGAGTTGGAAAGGATCAGAGTGAGTACAAATTTATTATTCTTAAAAGAAAACACCTAACATAAAATTCTGTAGATATTTCTTAGAGGTTATATTTATGTGAAACATATTGATTTCTCTGATTAGTGAGTTTTTGAGGTTTTTCACTGACAAATTTCAGTTTCTAGTTGACAATGAATTCAATGAAAAGAGAAACTATGATTTTGCCACTCAAAAATTTCCAAATAAACCAGATTAATGGTAATTTAGTTTCTAGAATTTGCACTTATTAGTGTTCATCTGCAATATTTCTTTTTGATCTAGTGAATTACTATGTAAGAAAAAAATTGATAAACCAGACCATCTTTAAGAGTGGTAATCTATTTTACAAAAGATGGGATGTCCTATAATGTGAGCTATATTGGAGGAAGAATTGCATATGACATAACTAATAATAGGTTCCTGGGCTATATTATACAGATTATTGA
This sequence comes from Manis javanica, assembly GCF_040802235.1. Classification (NCBI taxonomy): domain Eukaryota; kingdom Metazoa; phylum Chordata; class Mammalia; order Pholidota; family Manidae; genus Manis; species Manis javanica. Next base: position 58,756,482 of record NC_133168.1, read on the forward strand.
GGGAAATATTAAATATTTGTCATAGTCATTCCTGGAGACATGAAAACTGTCTTACTTTTTTTAATGATACAGATGGAGATTTTGGTTTCATGGAAGAGAAATTTTATTGAAAGACAATTATGTGAAGGCTTTGTCTTTAATAAGTATTTTAGCTACACCATCTTACCTAATCTTTATAAGTAACCATTGGGTTAGTTATTAATGATTTGATATTATATTTGCCCAATTCTAATGTCCAGGCTTCTCCATTATACTACATTGCCTTACCCGCTAAAATCTCTGTCTTTGTGAATTTGTTTGGATTTGTATTCATATGAGATGGTCTGTTTGAGGAAACAGTTTTCTATCTAAATGAATAGAAAAGCTGAATGAGTTCCTAATAGGAATGTTGTAGTAGTGATTCAACTACTAAAAAAAACATGGGAAAGAATATTTCCAAAAGGAACAATACAGATTCCTACCCAGGATGTGGAGTTTTCACTCCAGATATTTGGAACTGAAACCTTCAATTTCTAAAGCTTTCCAGAAAATGCATTCTAGGTGCAAAGTTTGATTACCACAGACATTAAGGCATAAGATCAGATTATTTTAATTATTTTCATATTTGGGTCCACCATCAGATCTAAGATGAAGCATCACTGGAAATATTTACAAAAATTTTCAACTTGAAGGTGACATCAAATAATGAATAATAAAATTAGAACCTAAGCAAAGTGGTGAGATGATTTCAATGTTAAAAATATACAAAACTCAAATTCTAGGAACAAAAGGAAGAAATAAAGAGAAAAAATAATAAATTCCAACACTTTATTTATATTGCAATACCTAATTACCATGAAAACTTATAATGTAGGCATAATTGCCTTTTTTATTTTATAGATATATAAAACTGAAATCTAAAAGTTAGGCTATCATGTATTTCTTAAGTGACAGAAAATTGGTTCAAATTTGGCTCCATTTTCATTCAAAAACATTAAGGAACTCAATTATTTATGTCTCTCAACTTAATGAAAACTGCAAAAATTTCTGAGAATCTGTGGATAAAAGGCATAGTTTTATTCCAAGATAGATGAACTATAGTCATCAGTTCTCAAATGGGTCTGCAAACCAAAAACAGCTTTTCTGCAATGAATCTCTTAGGTGTCAATGAGGAGTCTCAACTGAAATAAATAAATGGTTCTACACTTATAGTAGATTGGGAGTTTTCAAATTCCTGTAAATTTCTATGGTTTTTCTGAGATGCTGATGCTGTCTTGGTGATTACCTTTTGATTTCACTTTGGATATTTATTTTTAACTCTCTTAAAAGCTGAAATAACACATAATTGACACACAGATGTGTTGCATGCCAAATTTTAATACTTTGCATCAATCAAAATGTTAACTTGCTCTTCTCATTAATAAAATGTCTTAAGTCATCAGTCATTGAAAATTATCCTAAGATAATGCAACATATAGTCAAAACTCACCTGCTGGACTCAGTTTTTATGGCTATTACACCACCTCCCACTCAAAAAAAAAAGAAAGTATCTTTAAATAAGTTACCTGTTGAGATAAAAGCTTATAAAACTAAAACTGCTGCACACCACCCCAAAATATAGCTGATCAGAACAGTTTATTAAGTTGATGAATTGTTATATTATCCAGAATATAAGATGTCTCTCTTTTGATGAAGTGAGAGAATATCCAAGCTGCCTGGGGGAGAGGAGAAAACATGGAATCCACAATGCAATGGGTTGAATTTTGGAGACAGGATCTCCAACTAGATAATCAAGTTAAAGTCACACCATGAGGGTGGACTCCTAATTGATTATTATTGGTGTCCTTCTAAAAAGGGGAAATCTGAAAAAAGACAAGCACTTAGCAAGGCATCATGTTGTTACTATCAAGGACCAGGTCAGGGTGACACAGCTATAAGCCAAGAAAAACTTAAGATTATGAGCAAATCACCAGAAGCTAAAATAGAGGAATACAACAGATACCCGCTCACAAACAATAGAACAGACATGCCCTGCCTACACCTTGATCTCAGATGTGTACCCTCCAAAACTATGGGACAATAAACTTCCATTGTTTAAGCCACTCAGGTTTTTTGGTATTTTGTTATGATGGTTCTAGCAAACCGATACACTAAACTCTTTACACCGTGTTCCAATCACATTACTTTTCAGCCTCAAATGTATCCTTATGTTCCATGGTAGCTGGTAATTTCAATTTCTTAGCATTTTGAAGAAGTCACCCTTAATCTCTCCAGTGCTGAGCGTGCTTTCATACGTCTGATAAATCAGTTATGATTTGTCTTTTTACTTGACATTCTCTGCTTTCAAATTTTATACTTAACATCTCCTCCCTAATTGTTGAAGCCTTTAGAAAATTTTTATTCTGACCATTTTAACAGGTCTGTGGAAGAGTAAGACCTGAGTTCCCTGTCTTATCTTTAACTGAAAGTTCCAATGATTGACAAAAAAATGAAACCAATTTAATTTGATTATGTAAAATAAACATATCCAATAAAATATTTATTTTACATTTATGTTGTATTTCCATTGAAAAAGATTCCTCTGCCAAAAAATTTTTTAAAACTACTAAGCTGTAGATTCTGTGCAAAAACTTTTTTAAATTGAATAATGTAGAAAATTTTCCTACTGTTCAGTTCCATTCTCAGTTATAGCACACATTTACTTTTCTTTTATAGCATTTTTATATACACATTCATGATGCAAGGGAATTGTGTATGTAGATTTCTTAAACACTATGGTGTCTTCAGTCTCAGTCCACTATTTTTAGTTGTGAACATTAGCCTCTACCATTCATGACAAAAATGGTCAGAATTAAATCAGAAATGGAAACAGAGTAAACTTGAAAATAACAAGTATAATACAGATAAAACATGTATATGTATTTCCTTTTACAAGTTGACAATGGTTTCACATTAATAGAAATTAATATTACTGGATGACAGGTTAGGTCCTTGTATATAAGGATCTTATCTGTAAAATAAAATGATGAAAACATCATTCAGTAATCTTTAGTGATGGGCAGAATCACTAAACTTACGATTTTTCATAAGATGTCACACTAATATTCAACTGCATACAATACACTTGTGAAATGGCTGTCTTGGATTAAAATTCTATATACTGTAGTTGTTGAATAGATTTGCCCTTCATTCAGCTTATTTACTTAATATGTTGACCTAGTCATGCTATCAAATAACTAACCAAGATAGTAGAATAGATGACCATTATCAAATCATATGTACTTATTTTTCAAATGTGTTGCAAACTCTCAAAATAGGATTGTTTCGCTGCTGAGAAGTCAAATAGTCCTTTTGACCCGTGTGTGGTAAGTTATCTGCCCCTTGGAGACCTTTTTATCTCCAAAGGAATATTTGATGGGGCTAAGGATCCAATAAAATTGTGACTCTCCCTTGAATGACTCCCTGTATTGTATTAACTCAGATAATTTCTGGGCATTCTGCCCTGGTCAAAGGGATAGTAGTACAGCATGGAGAATACAGTCAATGATTCTGTAACATCTTTCTATGTTGACAGTTAGTAACTGCACTAGAGGGGATGAGGATTTAATAATATGGGTAACTGATGAACCACTGTGTTCTATATTTGAAACCAATATCAATGATACTTCAATAAAAAAAGAAGGAAAAAAATTGCAAGCTAATAAATGGTGGGTGTTTTAAAAGATTAAAAAAGAAGTAAACTTTTTCTTTAAATATCTGAAAAAAATGCAGTATTTGTGCCAATCTTGGTTCAGTCTAGGGTAAACCAAAATATGTTTTCAAAAGATACTTTCATTCTGATGTTTTTTGTGGTTATCAAATTAGATGCAGACTCCGTGTTCCTTCTTAGCCACATGCATGTCTTTGGTGAATATCTTTAAATGGTTGCTGAGTTTATAGTAAGCAGAGCTGTAATGATCCTATTGTAAAGGAATAATGCGTACTTGAGTCAGAACAAGCTCTGAGTATATGGCACAGGAAATGTACTCAGTGGCAGAAGAAACATCCACCAAAACCAAACCCTTTATTAGTTCTCTTTGTTTATAAAATGTGGTCACCATGGCTTTTATACAAACCCTGTAAAGGCTGCTTAAAACTTGAGAACTGGGAGCTGTCATGTGAGGTAATCTATGTTTCATGTATGTATGCATTTATTTATTCATCAATCTATCATCGATCCACTTATTTTCCTGTAATATCATAGGCTTCAGAAGTGAACTATAGCTATTAACATTTGGTCATGTTTAACAAGTCTTACGAAGACACCTACAATCTGGGATTTATTTTAAAGATATTTGTGGTATGTTTAGAAGTTAGAATTGCATCTTGTCACTTAGGCATTACGAAGTTGATGATTGATGTTTATAGGTTTGCACTCAGGAAAAATGGAATAAAACAATTACCTGTTTTTCATTCCTACTTACCCTAAATTACCAGTCTTAACATCTCTGTACAGCCTTTTCTTAAGTGTTTAGAGTTTAATTTTCTCAGGAATGTCCTTTACAGGTTCTTTTCTGTTTCTGAAGCATAAAGTTGATCTTCTTATCTTCTTTACAACCATTGTGTCCAGTGAAACTCTATTGTTCACTTATTCATTTGAATGATGATTATCGACTTGCTTTTAAAAATCTCCAACACTGTCATGAGCTACTGGAAGACAATGACAGAGTTTTAATGATTTATTATCTCTAGTACTACCTGGAATAATAGTGCGGCCAATGAAATAGACATTAGATGAATATTTGTTGAATACTGTTTCTGTGTGTATGTCTGTATGGTTTTAACTGCAAGAGAATAGTAATGAAAACCATCCAAATTTTGTCTCCTTGTTTTAAAACAAAACATTGGCTGGTTGGTCCTCAAATTTCCATGAAATGACACAAAAGAGAGATTGTGTAATTTCTTAAAACTTCTTAATGCATAGATACATTTTGGAGGTAGAAAAATTCATCATAATATTAAAACAATGCCATCTAGATCTCAAAATATTCCCCAAAATATAACATTTTGTACAATGTCTTCTCAATAATTTATATCTATTCATAAAGGTATTTATGTTATATTTTCCTCTTCTTCTATGATTATTTGCAATTCATTAACATCTATCCTAACTCGTGCATTCTAAGTTGGTTTATTAAGTTTTAAACTTTTCTTTATGAAACATTTATTAGTTTTCTATTATTATTCAAAACTTGTCAAATTTTCTAAAATTTAGTTTACCATATGAAAATAAAGAATACAAAGTAACTAATTTATTAAAGATAAAAGCATGTAGAAATGTTTTCCTCACTCTGAGTCTCCATAGAATTAAATATCTGTTCAATTTTTATTAATTTTCAAGTCATCTTTCCATGGTTTTTGCATACTAAAAACATCTTGTATATTTCATAATACCTTATTAATGAAATATAATAACATATATTTTAATGTATCAAGAGGGTGTGTGTATGGTTATTTTGGATTTATTTGCTCCTTTGATTTGACACATTTTGAGTTTCTATGCATTAATATAAATGAACAAAAACATACATAGCTATTATTCTAGTTATTCTATTAAACCATTTCAAACATTGCTAATATTGACTCTTTAAAAAAATACATGAACTTAAAGAAATTATTTTCTAAGAATTCATGATTTATTTTCATGTAGATTATTAACATGGGTCAGATATATAACTTTTTAAAGTTAAAATGGTACCCATTTGAAACATTGTAATTAATAAATTATATCATAAATATTTGTGAAAAATATGCAGATCAGCTCTAAAATGACCATATTGTCTCTGGAAAATCTCATACCTTCAGTAACAGAGGCTATTTTTGGAGTTAAAAACCATTCCAGTAACGACATGGGTGGAATGACTGAAGGCTTGGGTAATGGGCTATAAAATCTTTCCCATCCAGGTCACTGATTGATTTGAGATTGTCACCAAGGTAGGTAGAAAAACAGTGATTGCTGCCATATAAGAACTGTCAAATCACGGTGAAATAAGAATATGGTCTCAATTCTAGTAGACATATATCCTACTTACATATCTAACATATGCCCTCATGTGTACAGGAATGGACACACAGTGTGTGTATGCACACACAGGCATACCAACTCTTGCTGACTTCTAGGGTTGCTTTAGGGCAGAATAAAATTATGAAATTATTCTAGGATGATTCTTCTGCTCTTAAATTGTAAGGCAGGATAGAAATGTTATGCTTAATTTGTCCAAGCAGTGTCATCAATCAATTTCTGTTCTAGAATTAAAGTGGTGCACTTTACCAGGGGAAATATAAACTCCGATTTTTATCCCTTTGTAGATTATAATGAAGTGAAGTAGGTTTCTTTGTTCTTTTACTGTCTGGCCCTTCAATGTTATTTAATATTGGAGGAAGCAACATTTTGTCTGAATGATTCTACCAAATAAAAATGGAAAAAGAATTTAGTTTGATCGGCAAAGAATGTAAAAATTTACTCAAGTAGTAAAGAATGTGGCTGTCTGACTTTGGTATTATGTTACACCTCATGGTTCAGGCATCTTGTTTGCCTTAAATGGTTTCACAAGCAGGAGGGTTGACCCGGAGCAGATTCGCAGTGGCAGAACAGAGCACAGCTAAACAGCAGATTTAATGAGGTTGGAATTTCACACAATGCCTTATTCAAAGAATTCAGAGAGCAGAGAGAGCAGTTGTGGTGAATTGCAGTTGCTCATGGCTTTGCATCAAGAAGCAAAACCTTTCTCCACCAATAGTTTATAAAAGATCAAAAATAGGTGCCAGCTTCATTTAGCTTAAAGTGTCAAACTTTGGGGGGTGAGGAATAGAGTGTCATATTTTCCCTTTGTTAGAATTAAGGAAGTCAGTTCATGAACTAGAAATGCAGAGATCTGTGTACGCCTTTAAATTCAGAAAGCATCAAAAAGTTTTACTACTATATTTTGACATGCTGTAAGTTTTCTCTCCCTCCCCACCCACTTTATGTCTTTGCAGTACCTCCCTCCTTATACTGCAGTTCTTTGTTTTTCTCCCCTACTTAGTTCTGGAAAACAGGCATTGGAGCACTTGTAAACACTTCATAAATGATTGTAAAATGAATGTTGAATGAAAATAAATGAAATTCATTCATATACTCTAAGTTAAACTGGGACATAAAAGCTCAGACATGTTAACTCTTATCCCCCTAAGAAGCATCAATGTCAGAATTCGATACACACCTCATCTTTCTATGAAGCTAATCACCAGTTTTAATTTTCCATCCAGTTCTATGAAATTTCCCCATCATTTTTTCCCATTGAAAAATAGTCTTAGGTTGGTCATTTTTAGAACTCATTATTTTAGAACTCGGGATACAACTAGAGTTACAAAAGCAGATCATCTCAGCTGTTGCTGGGTTACTGGTATTAGGGGTGAGAACATCCTCCCCTTAACATTAAAACTGTGTGGCTCTGGGCATTTCTATGTGCCTATTGCTCGTCCTTGAACCACCCTTTGTCAAAAAGTCTTAGGAACTGAAGAGGGTTGAAGTAGGAGTAGAGTGATCGTATTATTTATGTCTAAATTTGGGCAGTTTTGTCTGTAAAAAAAAGAGCGAGAGAGGAAGAAGAAAGAAAGGAAAAGAAGAGAAGGAGAAGGAGAAGGAAGAGAAAGAAGGAAAAAGAAAGAAAAAATACTAGGCTGGATTCCAGGATAGCAGTTGTAGACTTTCACCAGAAAATCATACCAGAGCTTCAGGCCACCCTGGGTTAAAGAAATGAGCTAGTGAACAACACTGCTGCCATTCCAGTTGATTTCTAGTTTGGTTTACGACTTTCGCCTTTTCAGTGTTTATATATAGCCTTGCTTCTGGCTTGACTGAAAGTATTGAATGCCTGTTTTACTTTTAATAAAAAGAAGTAATATGATTTTTTTTCACCCAGTACTATCATTGAATGAGGTCATCAAATTGGGATTATTTTTAAGGACAAGAGTGCAGATAGTTTTAAAGCTCATTTATAGCTCCTCACCGACTGTAATTACTTTTGTCTAGAATGCATAGCGCTTTTTTTCTTAAATTATTTTCTTAGTTTACTAACTATGTAAAAAAAAAGAGAACAGTTTTCCACTCCTTCATCCCATGAGACTTTGCAAATTACTGTTGTTGTTACTGGTGCCTTCATTACGGCACGCTAATCCCACTATGGAAGATTTTGTTTTTCCCTGTCTTATACATTTTTCTGTTTAGAAAGAAGTGGGGAATAAAAAGTGGTACATTTCTGTCCTTGTAGAATGTTCTTATATCAGTGGCAGTAGATTATTGATGGTAGAATTGATGACAATTTTCATTTAATGGCCTCATCTCTGCCAAACTCCTACTATTTTCAAAGAATGCACTGCTCTTGAGAAAATACATGGCTAGAGTAGAGCGGTGAGCTTCAGTAGAAAATAATAAATTCTGTAAAATGGCTTTCACTCATATATTTAATGTAAGCAATTTTTAAAAGTTATTTTCAATCCCTATCTCTAAGGTGCATCATTAGGAGGAAAGAATCTACAAATATCCAACATAATACAGATTATTTTAGCATTTTTAAGTGTAACTAGAGTACCATTTGGGACACCATATTTTTCAAATTATAGTGGATAAAAGTTGCAGAAAAAGAATTATTTTGGATATTACATGCCTTATTCAATAATGCAGTTAAAAGTTATCAAATGCAATCTTGAAATATTTATTAATTATGAGAAATAATTCTATTTCACTTTAATTATTATGTGTTAAAATATTTTCTACTTCCTATTAACAAAATCTTAATGTTAATGTTGGACTGATTATATTTCAGTAGTATATTGTTTCCTCCTTAAATACACAGAAAGATTTTAATCATGTCTAATTAAAATTATGTAGTTATTCTCATGCAATTTTTCCCAGAAACTGAATGTCAGACTGAACACATGCATGAACATATTTTTTGAAAGAATATATTTATTTTCTAAATTTGTATTATGTTATTTGTTTCTTATATAACCTACAATTCTTGCTTTGTATTACATTAAACTCTTACAACTCAATTTAAATTATTATAATTCACATCATTTTAATTTTATTTAACTATTTTAAATCATTTACTTTACAAAATGCATTCTGCATGCTGGAATTTATTGCTCTCTCTTTTTTTATATTCCTCAAATGCATACTGCATTTGAATTGAAAAGTTAAAGTGAAACTTTTTCTCACAAAATACCTAGTATGATTAATTGGTATGCCAGTGAGAATAAGCATTACTTCTAAAGTTATGATGTCAAAAACAAGTCCCTGAAATGAGCTAAATCAGAAAACAAGTTTAGTGAAAACAAAGAAAAATTTAAAGTACATAGAATAATAAAATTGTTTCATCAGAAAATTGCATTGTCAAAGTTGTTACAGTATTTCAGTGTTCCCAATAGACCAATTCTGTGAACCTTACATTAATAAAAGTGTTGATAAGGGAAATGGTTAATAGGTTTAATTAATGATGATTTGATAGTTCTTGGAAAGTAGGAGGTTAACTTGGTGAAAACACCTAAAAAGAAAGTTGGCATTAACTATGTCCTTTTAAAATTGATCATGCATATGTCCTATGTTTCAGAATTTCACTCCTAGGTATGTACCCAAGAGAGTCCCTTGCACATGGATGACAAGAGACCTGTGTGAGAATATCATGGCCAAAAAAATGATCTGAACACTCATCACTGCAGACTGGATGAATAACCATGTGTTATTCACACACTGGCACATGCTACAGTAATCAAAATAATTGAACTATAATAATGTGCCATAACATGGATGAATCTTCACAATAAACACACTCAGTAAAACTCAGTAAAACTTTTTTGCACTACTTTATAGAAATTGGGAAAATAAATGACATAAAAGATTAGATATCCCAAAGACAAAAGCCTGAAAATCACATTTGTGTTAAAAGTCATGGGTTTCAATTTCCTGGCTTCCGATATAAGTGAAATAATTGTTCATTGAATTATTATTATTTATTTAGCATAGGTGGTATTAAAGAACTTATTTACTGATCTTTGCTACAAATCACTCTAGACTGGAATCTTCCCAGTTTTCCAATGTTGAGTCTATTAGATCATTGCAGCTGATTCAGATCAACATGGGAAATATGATTACATTAGGAATCATGTTACCAGCTACATGTATAATATTTTAGATTGGGGTCAGTTTCAATGCATTCATTTTGCTCAGAACAGAATGTTTTATTTTAACGTATTTGCAAGCATTCTAGAAACAGTTCGCACATGTTGCAGTTCACAATACAGAGAATGAGTCTACAAATATTTCTTAATGATAAAAATTGAAATTTACATACAAACCAACACACCTTTTCCCAAACACAAGTGTTGAAATCTTTTTTCATTCAAGTGAACATGTTTATTAAGCCCTAGAGTAATCTATTATTAAAAGCAAAAATAATTTAGGATATTTAAGAGCCATTGGAACTCCAGCTATAGGGTCTAAAACCACATTTATTTTTCAATATATGAGACTTAGCTATAAAATTCAAAATAGATTTCAGTTAATGTGCATTTATTTACACTTATTGAACACAGAACACTATGCATTTTAGAAAAACAGACACACAATTTAGTTCCTCCCTTACTTTTTTTCCCCCTAATTTCTTTACTTCTACCAAGGTGTAATATAAAATGCTACAGCACCACAAATATGCCACATTGATGTCATCATTTCTCTAGTCTTGGAAAAATTAGCCCCAGGCAAGATAGTGAATAAAAATATTGGCACTGACATCACCAGACCTACTTTAGGAAGTTTTTTCCTTCTCTTCAGGGTACTTGTCTTTGCATCCTTAAGGAACTCCCTATCTTTGCAAAATTCCCTGACCCCTTCCAATTAAATCTGCTTTCAGCAAAGGCCCAGTCTCACTTGTTCATCTCTCTCTGTCAATTCAAGGGAAGATATTACTTTGCCAGTATTCCTGACATTTTAAGCCATCTTTCTAATTGTGCAATCAGTGGCTTTGTCCCCTGGAAAGCCAGATTAGCTACTTAAGTAGACTTGCCTTCTACTGTAAAAGTTAAAAAGTTAAAACTGCCCAGTCTTTGTGGAAAATAGAAAGAAAGAAAGAAGTGAAACTTACAAAAGAATAATTTCTATAAGCAAACATGGCTGATTGAAAGATTAATGCTCAATTTGTGATTCTGAGGTCACTAATTAAGCACCCTGACCACTCAGTCAATGATGATGGCAGTTATATATCCAGGATTTCTCATTTGCAGATCTATCTCTTAGCTTTATGACCAGTGAAACACATTGTTCAAACTGAGTCCTGTCAACCTTAATTGTTTCACACTAGACTAGCTCATCTACTGCTGTCATTTCCCAGGTATTAATATTGATTCAAGCTCACTTCATTGTCTCCTAGAAGCCTTTCTTCTTCCCACATTTGATAAAATTATTTGCCCTATTTCATTTTGTCCTATAGCAACTTTCTTAGCATCCAACACTTTTCTGTGTCCATCTGTAATATAAGAAATATATATTTGCTCATTCAGATAACCAAAATACATTTCTCAGACATATTTGATCTTCATCCATAGTTCCTGAAAATGTTTCAGAGCCATAACGGTAAAACGGGTGTCTTGTTATATTAATGAGACTTTTGGAATCCACTCAAAGGCAGGGGCTGGTTCTAAAATTCCTTGATGTTGTGAGTGGGGGAACACCTCCCCCTCAACACACACATTGAAAGTGGGTCTGGGAACTCTTAACAGACCATTATATGATTAAAACTATACCTGAGAGCCTATCTGGATTGTTGGCATTAGCTACACCAATTCTTTAACTTAAATCTATTCCTAATTTTGTTAGATGATAAACTCCATAAAGGTAAGGTTTATCTAAGCACAGGATGGACATATGGTGAGTACCCATTTTATAAGTAGTCAAGAGGAATTTAGCAGTAGATGTTCCTAAAGGTAAAATAAAGGAGATTATATACCTTTTGATTGATCTTGGTTTTAATAAAAAATATGGCTGAAGAATAAAACCCTCTGGTCACCCCTGTAACTCATTCTACCCAAAGTAGGGGTGGAATCTGAGGTTTGCAAAGGGTTTCAGGGAAGTACATTTGGTGTGTATTATAAAGATCCGCCAGGAAGTATGTTAAATAAGCTTAGGAGGGATATACAGAAAAAAAGTCACTTTTTTTCCTGACTTTCATATCTGTGTGATCCAAAAGGGAAAATGTGTACAAGTTTGCTTATATCTTGGTACTCTTATATAGAAATGGATAGTAATTATATTTAAATGCTTTTTTTCTTTCTCTCTCTCTCTCTCTCTCTCTCTCTCTCTCTCTCTCTCTCTCTCTCTCTCTCTCCTCTCTCTCTTTCTCTCTCTTTCCCCTCTTTCACCAGTGATTGCAAACTACAGTAATACTTTCAGGAAAATTTTCTGAGACAGGAAGCTTTGTACTTCTTCCTATCTTGTTAAATTCTTTTTGTAGTCACATGCCAGCAGATCTATTGACTCACAACATGAAATTTAATTCCTACAGCTATTTATTTCTTTTCCTTGATATACATTATAAAGTTGGTTTTGAACTGGTGACCTAAAACCAGAAAACTCTATAGTGTATTATCATTCTGCTAAGCCATCCTAATTTCTGTATATAATTCTTTATGAAATTACATCAGAATATATGAAAATCAGTCTCATTTAAATTATTTATTTAACATACTTCAAAAAATGAAATTAAAATAATGTATCCTAACATATAACCTCCAGATGTGTGCTCAATATATAATTGATTAAGGGGGAACATAATTAAATATCTGTTCATTAAAGAGATTAGAGTGGGCAGCAGTAATGTCAAGGATTGTATTGAATAATATTATATTAGTAAAATGAAAAAATAAGACCTCTAGTGCAATTATCATTATAAGCACTGGACACCCAACAAACTTCTTTACCATGTCTGCAGAAATTCATTTAAAGGCTGATATGTTGATGGGTAATTATACTCTCCTATTCACTGACCTCTTCCCTTGGGCTAGACACCAAGATGACCAAGATGCAGATTCATGACTGATATGTGTTTGAATTTGCCAAGTTTGAGAGAAGAAACTTTTCTTTTCCCTAGGTCCATCCTAACTTTGGTATATAGTTATATCAAGACCAGGTCATAATTTAGTATTTTTTCATTACAATGAGCTTTGATTTCCATATTTAGGCAATGTTTATTTCACTATATCAAGTAATCAACATTCTTTTTGAGAGTTACCAACATGTACAATGGCTAAGTGCTAAGTTAAGAATGGGTGTGCCATCTTCTCATTTAAATCTATATGCACTGCAGGTTTAAGGGGACACTTCTTTTCTCTACTAAAGAGCCCACCTTGCAGTTATGCACATGGATTGGAACCATGACCCTTGCTTCATAATCTTCTTCCTATATGTGGTAAAATTGCATTATCTCCAGAATCTCTCACCTGGCCTTAGTGCATCTCCATATCCATAGGTGTTCCCAATGGGTGGAGAGAAGTAGTCCATCTCCATATCAATAGGTAATTACAAGGGGAAGCAAGAGCATATCTAGACTGGAGAGCTTGGATGGGGTCCCTTTTTGCAGCTGGGTGGTGAGAGACATGGGGGAGCAGAAGTGGATGACTGCTTATATGCAATAAACAGGTTTCTTCCACTTTCTCTCACCCTTTGACTGACTTCAGTTTCAAAGGTATTTTGCTCTGGGCTGGGAAAATACTTCTCTCTTGGAGTTACACTGTATATTTCCAACATCTTTCTTTAAAGAAGGTTTAGAAATATTTGTGGAAAACTGTAAGCATGTGGTATAGCAGATCTCTTCTTAGAGAATATTTAAGATAAGACACATATGGAAACTTGTTTAATAGATTCAGAGCACTGTTTTGATAGCTAAATATTCCAGGAACATTATTGAAAAGATTGTATTTTCCAACTAAATTACCTTGGCAACTAAGCTGAAAATCAATTAATCATATATATTTGTGGGTCTCTTTCTAGAAACCATTCAATTGCTGTATAGGCTTATTGTAGTACAAATACCACACTGTTTTAATTAGAATGATGTTTCTAAAATAAAAATATGATTATGTCATCTTCTTCTAATCTTAAGTAGTTCCTCATTGTTCTTGGAACAAAGGCATGATCATGATTTTTAAGGCTCGTGAGCAGACCCAGGACCTTCCTGGATGTCTCTTGTGTCACCTCTTTCCATTCTTCCCATGATCCTTCATGCTCCTGTCATACTGACCTTATTCTGCTCCTTCTTCCCCTTGGACTTTCACAAATGCACTAGTCTCTCCCTAAATTAACCCACTTTTCTCCAGCCATCATACCACCTTAACTGGCTAATTTCTTTTCTACCATTATGACTCAGTGTAGAAGTTACATTGTGATATAGAAGGTCCTCTTCCATATGGTTCTACATTACCCTGCAATTCACCAAGACATATAGTATGTATTTGCTGAGTGTGAATGAGTGAAGTTCTTCTGATTTGCTGGTATGACTGGTTTTTTTAAAAAAAAGCCATGAAATTTTGAACAATTTCACCTAATACGCTTATTTTCCAGATGAAGTCCTTTTCTTCCAAAATCCATCATTAGTTTCTCTCTCAAAATTTACTCATTTTTTTCACTTCTCTAAGGTTTGATGAGTAATGTTAGTGGGCAGAATGTGCATAAAGGAAAACTAGGACTTAAATAAAGGGTGACATCAAAATTGTTGAGTCTTTTTAAAACTTTCATCATAGTTCAGTGAATAGAATGATTCATTTCCATCAATTTGTGCTATAGAAATAAAAATGAACAAGTTGGACTTTATATCTGAACACATTTGAACAAAGGGAGGGCTTTGTTTCAAAAGACTCACTCACCATTTCACATTTGCTTGGCTGTGTGTGTTTAATCCACAGCAACTTCCAATGAAGTTGAGTAATTCTATCCAAATTTGTTCTTTAACCATGGAGTACACCAGTTGAGAAGAATGTCTAATTGTTGTTCTGTTCATCATGTTTAAATGAAATATTGGCCTATTCATTTTTTAAATAAAAAGATCAGATTTCAGTGTAAACCATGTATACCTCAGAAGAAAACAATTGGTCTGCAAATACTCACCATAAACAAGTGAAAAATTATGTTCTTGAAGTGTTTATAGATTTTTGACATGTTTAAATAAGATCCAAGTTTCCTGGAATCACATATCAAAAAAATTTAAAAGCTATGCTTTAAGATTATGTAGTTTAGAGAAAAGAACAATATACTGCAAGCTGACTCAAGAAAATTTGATGTACAATGTTTATTGGTTTGTTTGTTTTTTAATAGGTTACAATGCCCACCATGGAGGAGCAAGGATTTGCTTATACTCTCAAAAATTCATCCCATTACCAGTAAAAGCAAATCTCAAACTTATTTTTATCATACATAGTCATTTACTAATCATATGTGAACAAAACCCTGCAAAAAAATCAACCTGTTCTTTAATCTTGATTCAATCCAGCTATTTGCAATTGCACATGTTCCGACATCTTGCATGCGAGATTCAGTTGATTCAGATATGGCAAGATCCTAGAAACAGGCTTAGATTATCCTTCTGGTCAGCATAAGGCAACCAGAAATCCTCCAACTTAATATTTGTACATAGAACTATTAACAGCAACTTTGGCTACCATCCCTAAGGTTCTAGCCTGGATAGATTTTTGATTTACACTCTATATAAATTTTAGTAGTGTCTTGAAAATATAGTACCTAATCCATATACCTCAAGTATCTTTAATCTTACATAAGACCCTGTTTCTATCATTCAATATGCTAGTTAATGGACCAGTTTACCAATAAACCTGTCTCTGCTGTAAAGTTATCTGAGGGTTCTCTGTTTGGGAGACAGGCTACTGTTCACACTTTCTAGGTTGGTGAAGAACCTAGCATAATAGCTTGATAAAAAAACCTTTGATTTGTTAATTTGCACAAGTCTTTGAGATAAGTTCTTAAGGGAATAGAGAGAATTTACCTCTTTACATTTTGTTTAACGTGTGTTTTGTAAAATACTATTCTCTTTGATATTTTACATTCACTTTTATAATTACTTTAATCTTTGATGAAGTAAGTCTCTACTTAATTGTAGGCATTTTCATTGTCAGGAGATCATATGTAATCCTTTAGGGACTACCTAAGATTTATAGTCCTCTGTTCTGAGTGTGTGGAACAATTAAGTCTATTTTTGTTTTATAGCCAAATGAGAAAAAAACTGCTTCATTTTAGAGAATTTGATACTAAGTTTGTTAATTACATATGTCACAGGAGTTATTGTGTTTATGATATCAAATTTTTTGTGGGAATACATATGTTCCTATTTGAATGTGGGCTTATTTAATTTCCTTTAAAATGACTAATTCATTAACTAAGTACATATTTACTGTATTCTCACTATGAACCAGGCAAATTCAGATTCCTGGGCATGAAATAATGAATTTTCAAGGAGCTCCTGGAAAGAGAAAAGAAAGAGAATTGGGGGAAAGAGGGAGAAGAAATAAGTGAGTAAGGGAGAAAAGAAGGGTATTTGTAAAAATGCCAAACAAACCTTGTTTAAGCTAATTCAAAAGGCAGCTGAAGGGGGCGTGATAGTTCCGGTAACACTTGAAAACCAAAGAGATGTAGTCAAAGTCACCCACTTGTTCATAGAGGAATCTCAAATGTTTTCTTGATTACAGGACTGTAAACAGCACATGCAATAATCCAATTTAGTTATAAATATTCATCTTCAAAAATAAGTTTGTTCTGTGTCATATTATATCAATAAAAAGTTCTGGATGGTTTTTCTCCATATTTTACAGATGTTTAGCTAAATGTAACCAAGTGGATAAATTCCTGCCCATGAGATGTATTTGAAAACGTGAGTCCTTGGGAAGACAGCTTGAAATAGGTAACTTAAGTGGTAACTCTTTTTGACTTTTCTACTTTTCTTCCTGTTTTATGCTTGGACCTGCAGTGCAATGGCTGATGCTGCCGTCATTACGGTTCAGGTGATAATAAGAAGATTATACCATGAATTAGAATGATACAAGGGAAGGACAGAGGTAGTTGGCTCTCTGATGACTGCCAATTCCGCATATCTCTTTAGCTGCTTGCCTTCAGGCTTTTACTCCATGAGGAAAGAATAAGGTTTCATTTATTTTTAGGGTACTGCAAGTCTCAACTCATTAATCAGACTAGAAAAATAAAGGGGTTTCCTGAAACTTCACTAAACTCTGTATTCTTTTGTCTTTCTTACACTAGTAGAAAATTCTCAACTTTATGGGTAGAAATTCCAAAATCCCCTTAAGGCCCACCTGACTTGAGTATGACCGCAACTTAACTTGAATACATCTTCAAAGATTGGTTCCAAATAAGGCTACATTCAGAGGTACCAGAGGTTAGATTTCAACATACCATTTTGTGGGAAATAATTCAACCCATAAGACTGATACTATTCCAGAAAGGATGTCAGCGCTAGGTCTGCCATTGGTTTAGTCTTAAAGTAGCAATATTCATTTCTAATTGTCATCAGGGATATACAGAAGTTAATGATTATGGAGATGTTACCATGTGACAGGCAACATATGAAGATCTTCAGAAGAATTATTCTTTATCTGCGCAACAGCTGTAAAACCGATAAAGCTTTAAGTGAAATATTTTAAGTAAATAAAATAGAAAGTATAGAAATAGATCGAATGACCTTTTTTTTTTTTTACCAGCAGTAACACAAACACAAATATTTAAATAAAGAAACAGAGATGAAGTGAGAATATAAAGATCAGATGAGCCTAAGAAACATGTCCACCAGTTGTTGGAACTTATATAGATCCTGATCAAGCAAGCTGTTAAGAAAATTGTGATACAATTGAGGAAATGTAAACATTAATCTATATTTGGTGACATTAAAGTTATTGCTAATTTGACTTAGATGTGATGATGCTTATTGTTTTTAAAAATTTTCCTATATCTTAGAAATATCTACTGAAATATCTACAGATATCACGTTCTGATGGATGGGGTTTGCTTCATAATAATCTTGCCTGGAAAGTTATAGATACAGAAAATTGACTATGAATCAACCACTGTAGACACTGAAATGTGAAATACACTGAGTTTCATTAAACTGTTTTTAAACATTTAAATATATTTGACATTTTCATAAAGAATAGAGAAAGTGGTTAGAAAATAATCTTTGATGTATATAGATATAAATTACATGTCTTTATAACAGTTTTCTTGACCTGAAAAAGACAAATAAAAGATGTCACAATTGTATGAAGTTTCACAATTTAATAACATTTAACAAACTTTTACTGATACTGCATTTAAAACTGCCTAACAATACAGGGAATTAGATGGTGTGTTCATCCTGGTTTTTTCAAAAGAAGTAAAAGCTACATTGATCTCCAACTGCAAAATCAAGTTTCAAACTGGTTCCTTCAGAATCTTTAAATGTACCAGCAAGTCTTGGAACTGTATTTCTAGCATCCTGGCTTAAATTTTTTCATGTTATTTCAAATTGATTGATATTTTCAATATGTGTGAGTGTGTGTGTGTGTGTGTGTGTCGGTGGGGGGGGGGGGGATTGGAGGTCCCCAGAAATAGGTTCAGGTTTATGTCATGCCTCAGACAAGGTATGAGGTGGTCATATTCGCCAAGGACATTGGCTTTCCGGCTTCTACCACTGCCCAGAGTAAAAAAAAGTCCACTGAGATAAAAGGTAAAACTGTTTTTGGCTTTGTTAGGCTATCAAAAAGCATTATTTTATTTTCTTAGGAGCCAACAAGAAGAAATACATATTTTAAAAACTATGTAGGTGATATCTTGTTATCTGGAGAACTCCTACAGAGATTTATATACCATTTTTGTGTTTCTCAAATCTTACCTATTTTCTCATAAAAACTGTTGATCTTTCAAGTCTCAGAAAGGTAATATAAATGAGGCTTTTTTTGTGTACTAAACTCACTACAAATCAATTTATAAAGCCAGTGGCCTTTGGAGGAACATGTACCTCTCTTTAAATAAAGAAAAAGAAAAAAGTTTTCAAGCATAAAAATAAAAGAATAATTCTCCTTTGGCCTCGACAGGGAATATAAACTCAAAAACATTTAAATAGTAAATCTTAAAGGAAATTTTCAAATGAATGTTTGTAACATTAGAGATGGAAACAAGAAGGGGTCTGAGGCCTGATACTCTTCACATAAGGAAGTTATAGACATCAAAGAAGAGAAATGGCCATGAGTCCAGTGAATGAAAGATTTATAAGAACTGTGTCAATTACTCCCTTGTCTTGGAAGAAATTCTGGAAAGGCCACACATTTTGTGACTCTAAACAGTTCTTTTGTACAGAGGGGCCAAGATGCTGTGAAAAGCCACTGAAGAGTTCCCATTCTATCCTGTAAAAAAAAAAAAAGTGAAGGAAAAAAGAAAGAATGAAAAAAGCTTAACGTATGTAAGTGGACAAACTATGTTATGGTATAAGAAAACAGCGAGGAAGCAGTGTTGTATAATTAATGGTTTAGAGTTCAGGATTTAGAATAAGATTACCCGGCTTCAAAACCCATCTTAGTTATTATTCACATATGCCTCTAAGATGTGACCTTACCTCTGAAATGAAGTTGAAATGGGCTGAAATGGGATTTAGATGTGATAATGCATATAGCATTCTCAGCATGGTGCTTGCTTTATATTAATTGTTCAATAAATTTTATTATTTATCATCGTCTTACTGTTCTTATTGTCATTATCAGCTGATTTAAAATCATGGCATGACTAAACAATTGGATGAGAAACCTATGACAATAAAAGTTTATTTTGAGCAATTTGAAATACCTTTTGGATTTCAATAGGACTCCCAACATTAGCTGAGGTGGTTATCAAAATGATTTCTGGCTTATATCTCTAATTATTTTGTGCTGTTCAAGCATTGCCATGTAATGTTACCTCTTGTGAGATCAAGAACTCACTGCCCAGTCTCTCAGAGTTATAGTTAAGGTGCATATAAATACATAGTTTTAGAGGCTTACTACATTTCCAAAGCATAACTTGGAATATTCAGGAATGGATCTGGAACAGGGATTCCTAATTTTCAATGATGGATGAAAAACAGAAATGTATAGTGACATTCTCTGACTATGCCTTCTTTCTTAATGATCAGAAATCCCAGTGGTCTGCAGAGATCTTACTGTGTATAGCCAGGAAAAGACCAGAGCAAAGGTTGATGAAAGGAACTTCTGTTTTTTAAATACTGAAAGCCTCTGCATGTCCTTACCAAAAAGAATCCCATGCTAGTACTTTTCATTTTTATTCCCATCCCCACCCTTCCACAGTTATATTTCCCCTTGAAGATATGAATATTGTTAAGAAATGCAGTGCCTCCTTCAACTAAACAATTAGGTGCCACTGCTATAGAACAACCCATGAAGAGATAAATGATAAACTGAGAGAAATTCAGATGAGTTTTTTCCATTGATTCTTCTGTTAATTCAACATTTGTGCTAATTGCAGAATGTAGTGTGAAGCCTCATAGGAGCCATAAAAGGTACACTATTTTTCTATGCAACAACCTCATCAGCTCTTAAATGGCTAAACTAAGTAATTCTTACAGGATCCAGGATTCAGAAGAAACCTCAGGAGGCCCACAAGAAATTTACTGGTGTTCCTATGGATGTCCAACGAGTTTGATAGTTTACCTGGGATATTTTCAAAAAGTTGTCAGAGGTCTCTTAGGATCCATAAAACTCAGATTTGCATAGACCATTCCTTTGTAAATTAAAGAATTGAAGTTGGCCTCTGCAAGTTTTTTCAGTGTCCACAGCTCCAGCTTGATGGGCAGTATGGAGGAGAGGGGATTTCATTTGTCCTAGGAACTAATGGATTTTTCTCTGATTATATATATTGCCCTTTTCAAAGAAGTCACTGAAAGATTACATACAAGACAATGCTGAAACTTGGAAAAATCTTTGGTTTCACTGAGGGAAATACAAGAGCCATTACTGAACTTGAAATAAAGTTAACATGTAATGTAATTTTTCAAGGATGCAACATTTTCAATCTCATTGAAAAATAATCTTTCAGTTCATCCCAGACACAAATTAATGTATTTATTTTTTTCATATAAAATGTCTAATGCCTTTTACAACTATTTTTATTAAGTTAGTTGAGCACTTTAATTTTGCTTTTAAAGTCAATACTATTTATTATATTTGAAATGCATCCATAAATTGAATCTTAAATATTAAAATTTCAGAAAACTTCATTTATATGACACATGTAAATATATTCATAAATTATGAAGGGACAAACATGGAATAATAATAGACATAATTTTCTACTCCAAATTTACAGGGAACTTTTAATCTGAACCACAGCTTAATCAATACAGTACCTAATGGAAACTGTAAAACCTCTACAAGTTATGTACATGCAACATTTTCTATTTAGGCTATAACCCTTCATATGCAGGTATCATGTGTGATGTATCTACCATACTATTTATGAGCATCAAATATAGAACTGTTTTCAAACTAGAGGTATTATGGACAATGCTTGATCTTGCATGAAAATCCCATTATATTAAATCCCATGAAAGACATAAAAATCTTACAATTTTCCATATTAGTAATACCTCATATCACATTATAGCTTTCTTGTAATTAATATTGTTTATGCCTTTAGCTAGAGTTAAAAGGCAATTTATTAAAAACCTATAACAATTGTCACATCATTCTACATGGTCTCTTTAGATATTAACAAGTTTGCCTTAAATGTGGAGAAAAAACAAACTCACGTAATATGTCATATTGTAGGACATAATATGCATGACTAACTCATCTGAATGTCCAAATGAGAGCTGTAAAATCAAAATGAAAAACAAAATTAGAGACGCTTATGATTTCTTAGCTAATAGCAGAGTGTAACAATGGAATAAGCAATCTTTTATTTTTGCTTTCTGGAATAGATTTTTTATCATCAGAAATATGATATTTACAATATCCTTCCTTTTGACCACCTTTTTCTAGGTTCTCTTTTCTGTTAATTCCCTGCTCCAACCTTTGTTTTTCAACATCCTGTCCCATTGGTTCTTAGTTGTAGTTTAATACTGACCTTTTCCATACAACATTGCACATATGGTATTGATTTTGCATGTTTTTCAATTATACTTCTTAATCCTATCATCTAACTAATTCCACCCATCTTAGTGGTTGTGACTTGCTTCAGTGATAATGCAGTAAGGGTTCTCTGACTCCAGCTTATGACAATTTTAAGGACTTCTGGGGAGGTACTAGGGGGCACGCTGGTATTCTATTCTCAGTAGATGAGTCCATATGAATCCATAATAAATAATCTTACTATGTTTTAGCTAATAATTAAGCACTCTTGTTGAGTTTTTAATTAGGAAAATATTAGATGTCAATATAATAAAAAGTTATTCTAGTACTCAAGAAATTTATAAAAATGAAATACATGTATTAATCTCCCCCTTTTAATAATTCTTCTTTTCTATGTTATTTCTTCTCATTTTCATTTATTTCAAAACAAAGTGGAATTTGTTATAGGACTGCTAAAAATATTTAGCAAATTAAAAACTACCCATGTCAAGGAAAATAAATTTATAATTTATTTAATTTGTTTAGTCAATTTATTGTACTAATTTTTTCATATAGCTATACAGATACTTTTTTTAAAAAGCATAATTTTGTTGAGGATAAAAATACAATAAGTTTATAAACTCTCTTTACATAGTAGAGAGATTGGGAGAGCAGGCTCCATAGTGACTATAGTTATCCCAGTCTCCATGCCTTCTGGAGGAGTAGACCTCTCTCTTATTTAATTTGTATAAAAAGAACAGTACCAGTATCTATTAGATAGAATTTTTGTAAAGATTCAATTAGTTAATGTACTCTAGTCTTATAGAACAATGCCTGGTATATAGTACATGCTCAATTAATATTTGCTATTTTAAATTACATTTATGCATTATATTATGTATAAATGCAAAATGTAGATTACATTACATGTATATTTTATTACATATATTATGTATTTTATTCTATATAAATCAGTTATTTATATATAAAATGTATCTATCAATATATATTACATATAGTAATGTTTATATAATATATAAAATATATAAAAATCTGTATATTATATTACATGTAAAAAGTACATTATATCATGTATAAATACAAAATGTATTATAATATTTGTATTTTATAATATACTTTATACATAACATACATTTATTGATGTTGATGTTCATGAAAACTTATTTGTACCCTGACCACTTTAAAAAAAATTGAGTTGACATAGAGTTTAAAATGCCCTGTAAGGAAAGAAATTACAGAGAAACAGAAGAGAGCACAGAGTTCTCTGAGTGAGGTTAACAGGGTCAGTTAAGTGTGAGTCTACAGTGAGCTGATTGTAATTTGAAACCGCGTTTGGGTATGCTTCCTGCTAGCAAATGCAAAAGTGAAACTTAATGCCTTATATTGTTTTCTTCCCTCCTGCAATTTAATACAGGCTCTTCTCTTCTGTGGCTTTGACAAAATGGTACCGAGTGGTATTTTCAGCTTTATTTTATTCTTGACCCTCACAGAAACATTTGCCTAGGATCTTAGTTTTATTTATGTCATTGTATCTTCTATCCTGTTAATGTTGGGAATGAGAAGAGAACAGGCTGTCTACTCCATGCAGCAGATCCATCATGAATGAGAGCGAAATGCTATGAACAGGCCGCCGTCACATCAGCCCTTTAAAATCTAACGATGTAATAGGAAACAATCACTCAATAACATATGCACTTTATTGGGTTTTTCATAATTGTTGACGCTTGATTTGTAACCCTACTATCAAATAATAGGATTCAAACTTGAAGTTCATTAGGACTGAGCTTGATGATAATTAATATCTTATTCATTTCAGTTTTCTGTGGAGCTTGAAAATAACTAATCACCTCATCATATAAGGAACCATTTAATGACACTAAATATTTTGAAATGGTATTTTATAGCATAAAGGACAGTGAATAGGTTCACTTTAGAGTAGTTGCTAAGCAGACAGTCCATGTGGGTGGGAGTGAAAGGAGCATGTAATTCAGAGTATAGAGAAGCAGGTGGGAGTAAAGTGTATCATGTTACTTCATGAGCAAAACAGAACTTGCCCTTCAGTCACTCTGTTTCTCTTCTTCTGGAAGCTAATATTGCTGAATTTTGTGACCTCCCTCATATTTCCCTCAGCCTTAATGCAGCCGCATAAGCAAACAGATATTCATGTACTCAGCCTTATGACATCTGGACGTTCTGTTAATATTAACACAATAAGCAAATAAAAATGCTATCCTTGTTATTTTATCACTAGCTGCTCTGTGTGTGTGTGTGTGTGTGTGTGTGTGTGTGTGTGTATGGAGAGGACATCATTCATTATAGTGTTGTTTGCTAATATATTTATGAAAAGTATTAGAATGAGTCATTATTCTCTGGAAACCAGATTCTCCCTAGTGGCTATCTCACTGTTGGGTAAGTTAGTTGCTTGCATATAAACCATTTCAGGGCACTGATGAGTCATGCCTATAAATAACACTCACCACTGTACACAAGTCATGTTTTCAAACATACAGGAACACTAAGGAAGAAAAAATAAAGGTACTGCAATTTACATATTTTGGAATGCTTCTGTTGAAAAACAACTCTCTCAATCTAGCCTTAGGACTCAACTTTAATGTTCAAGAGTCACAGGGTCTCTGAAGATGAGGCTGTTTGTCTCTCAAGTCACAAAACACTTGATCAATTCATGCTTTTCATGCATGACAACAAACTTTGTACTTCTTATCCCTGCACAGCCAGAGTTGATAAGTCTAAATCTTAGCTCGCTGGGACAGGGAATTGACTGGTCTGCGTAGTGACATCACAATAGCTTAGTGACGCATGGCATTGAAACTCCTATGTGTTATATTCTAAAATAATACACATGACCTAGAAAAAGAAAAGCCTCTTAATTTCTCCCCCTATAGTTATTTTAGGCTGAAGCTTAGATATACAGAAAATTTCTATGCCTTGCTGTAGAGCAGAGTCTTTCTATGTGAACTTCTAGAACACATAAACCCTCCACCTCACTCATTTCTGATCCTTCTTTCTGCCCATAACAAAATGAAGCTGATGAGTGTGTTTGGAAAGTTATCATGTATAGAAGGCATGTTTTCCTTTTCCAAAATACCCAGCCCACAGTCTATCTTTGTGGGTGACTAGCAACAAAATTGTCTCATGATCAGATACTACTATAAATCATGTCAGGTCAAAGATGTAGTGTCTGTCGTGTAGTTTCTAGGACACCATCCCCACCCAATGGAAGCACTTGTCAAGGATTTCCATCTTGATTATGTCCTTGTTCCTTCCTTCCTGTTTGCTGGAAATGTGGATGGAGCCAGCTGTCTTTATGACATGGGCTTCATAACGATCAAATAGTTGGAAAACTTCATCTAAAATAACATCAATATCATTATAACAGTATTTGCTACCTGGTATTTATGTGTATAATAGATAAATGACTTGGATTGGATTCATGCCAGAGCCATTAAGTTCGTTCAGGAAATATAATAGCAGCATCATACACAAGAAGCCTGTTCTGAGTGCATAGATGGAGAATCTGAATTTTAATAGAAACCCATTGGTCAGGAGGCAGGTGCTGAGATGGAAATATGTTCAACCAGATCAATACCTTCTGAATCTTTCTGAGAGCATTTCAGTTACCATTTTTGAAAGTAATAAAATTACTGATTTTCTGTGTGCGAATGCCAATATAGATGGACATACATACACAAGACCAAATAAATACCTATGTATCATATTACAAATAATTGTTGCAATAGCCACTTGAGTTTTAAACCAATAATAGTAATACAGATAAATTGAAAATGTCTCTAAGTTTGTGTTATTCATTTATTTTTCACCATTATGTCATATTAGTTAAAAGTACAGGCTTTCGAACTTTTTGGACTCAAGTATTACTTCAGGAATTAATGCCTCAATTGTTCCTAGAGACCAAAAACTAGCAAAACTGAGGTAAATTAACCAAGTGTAAAATTACATTCAGGGGCAGAGGGAAGTGCTACACTAAATACTTGATACTTGATCAAAATGAGGACGCTTTCTGTAAATCATCTGTGCTTCAATTAATTTGCCATATTAGGAGGTATGGGCTATAGCCTGATATTCCAATTTTTCAATAAAAGTCAGATATCTGAGTAGTACCTGCAGTACACTGAATTAAAAATTAACTATTTATTCAACAATAGAATTACAGATTTAGTTCATAGCCCTAATTAAGGTTTCTGGGCCTCAATATTTATGTATGTAGAATGAAGACACTAATGTTTAACTCATGGAATTTTTCTGAGGATTCTGTAATCAGTTGAAATAGTGTTTGGAATCTGGTAAGTGCATGGTAAAAGTTAACAATTATTCTAACTGAAGTATCTATTGTTCTTAAATTGTATCATCATTTCTTCATCAAGCACTTTGTGCCTATTATTTTTCAAGTATGCAAATTTCTGGATGAGAGAAGTGGGTGGATCCACTTTCTTTTCTTTGGTATTGAGTTGTTGCACATCAACTAGCAAGCTGGTTTGTGTTTATCTTAACTTTCTCATTGAGTAACCTCCTTTAAGATTTATAAATTGCAATTTCAGAGATGTGTTGGTAAATGATTAACAACTGGCTCTCCAAAAAAGAGAATTAGAGCAACAGAGAGGGTGTGCATGAGGGAGAGAGTGGATGAAAGAGCCCTGATTTATAGAAACTGATTTTTATACTAGTTTCCATGGTATAAATACCTCTACTATGGCTGATTTCAAGTTACTGGTATGAGGTCACTGAACAGAGTTTGGAAGAAATGCTAAAAATCAACTCTTATAAGTTAGTTTGAGGTCGTTACAGTACACCCCTGAATATAAAGCTTGTGAATGATGCTGTGTGACAATTTGAAAGAGAGCAATTTTTATGCTCATGGTAAGTTTGAATTCCAAACAGAAGTATCTTTGTGTCAAAAGTCAAACCATAACTGTAATAGGACATGCAATAACATCAACTGAGAGTT
The DNA here is from genome assembly GCF_040802235.1 of Manis javanica. Lineage (NCBI taxonomy): Eukaryota > Metazoa > Chordata > Mammalia > Pholidota > Manidae > Manis > Manis javanica. Next base: position 58,783,627 of record NC_133168.1, read on the forward strand.
AAAACTGTCTCATATGGAAACTAAATATAGATGAAAACAGAATTTGTTTTGGACAGGAAAGGAAAAATGAACACATAAGTACAAAGATGACACAGTGTTGTTTTTTTAAAAGGTATTTATATAGCCTTCCTATGTGCCAGGCATGATTCTAAGGACTTTATAAATACTAAACAATTTGAATAATAACTCATTTGATAAACTAACTCATTAAAATGATTAGTTTTAGAATATAATTATATGTTGATAAAAATAGCTATATTCTATAAAACATTTCAAGCTAGAGACCAGAAGATCTGAAAGTTGGAAGTTGTAATCTTCCCCAAGAAGAATAAGAGCCTGAATCAGGAAAATGATGAATAAGAAGGAAGTGAAATTCTGAAACTGTAAATAAAATAATAATAGCATACATAATATATTATAAAATAAATAATAACAAAATGATAACATAATGAAAATAGCTGTGATTTATAAAGCACACATGTCCAGCTGTTTGGTAAGTATTTTTTCCATTGTTTATACTTTCATTCATATTTTGTGAATCCTACTATAAGCGGGCATGGCATTAATTCACATGATCATGAACACAAGGAATGAGAGAGATCATGGCTTTCCTGAAGCTCTCAGTTTACTTGATAATAAGTTAGGGTTCATAATGCTAACCACAGTGCCCAAAAGTTCCCCAAAGCTTGTTGGCTTTCAAATAAAAGTTTCTATCTGCTTCATACAAATACTAATGTGGCTGTTCCTCTTCAGCAAACGGTCTATGCCCTAAGGTCATTCAAAAATCCAGGCAAATTCTATCTCATGCTTCCCATCCTCTAGTCCTAAAAGTCCTTTCCATTCAACAGACGGAGAAAGAGAGACATGCTGGGTCATGCAAGATTTCAAGGGCCAGTTCTGTGAAAAGCACATATCACCTTCAGTCACATCTACCGGTCTCATCCAATTACAAAAGTGACTGGGGAAAACAGCCCACCTGAGCACCCCCAGGAAAGGAAAATGAGTTTGAGGAACCCATAGTCTCTGTAATATATTCAACTTTTCAATTATTGCCTACATGTAGATCATATTTTTGCATCTATTTTACAGATGAGGAAATGGAAGCTTAAGAAAAGATTCAATAACGTAACTAAGTTAACATAGTTTATGTCAGAGCTAGGATATGAAACCAGGTCATGGTCTTTTTATATGACAAGCAATATGAAGAGTTTTTTCTGTTTTGTTGTTTTTGAGGGGTTTTGTCTTGTTTTTAGACTTTTGGGTAAAAATAATTTAGGTGGTTTGAATCAAAAAGCTTTCCAAGGAAGCAATCCCTCAACATTTAGAATTAATCCCACTATTAGGAACCCTACAATGAATTGTTGCCTACCCTTTATTTCCAATATGGGGATTTTTTGTACATAGAAAAATTCTGATAAAGTCTCAGAGATATACTTTATATAAAATATATTCTTCTAAATGGACTATTGCTTGCAATTAATATCAATAAGACATAAAATGCTGTTAAGGCTGAAGCCATAAACCTTAATACAGAGCACAGAATGATTGTTTTATTGTGGTTCAGAGAGGTATTTGAAACACTCTTCTGCTATCTTTGGAAGCTAATAAAATATAGATTGAAAAGAATGGTAAATAATTACAGAATTTTTAAGCTCATATTTCAAATTCCACCCAGCTCATGCCAATCTGAAAGTCACTAATTTGATTTAAGCCTATGTAGTGAAACTCCATTTGTCTTTAAGTTCTCATTCAGTTCTCTATGACAAATTCCTAAAATACTTTCCTGGAGCGTGTAAAACTTGATGAAATATCCTTAAAACATTCTGAGCAGTTAACAGAAACAGTCAAGAATATTGTGAAAAGATCAATTTTATTTATATACTTGGTTTTATCAGCAAGTATGAATTTATAAGCAGGTATATTCACATAAACCAGGTGGTAATACATTGTGAAGTAATTTTACACTATAATAATCAGATACTTTAAGCTCTTAGACTTGCTAGAAATGCATTTTCCTGGTACTTTGGTAGAACGACAATAGGCACTTTAGATTTCAGATCAATAGATAGAACACTTGTTTTACATAGAGAGAAGCAAAGAGATTTTCTATTGTCTAAAAATTCATTTTGCTCTGTCATATGAACTTCATTTTGAAGTCTCTTTCTTGGCAGCAATAACATTTTGTTACAAACTAAGACAGAATGTATTTCTCTTTTGAGAAAACATCTTAAAGAGAGCAAAGTCCCAACACAGTCACTTAGATTTATTTTCGCCACTAAAATCTTTAACTTTTGAAAAAAAGGTACAAAAACAAGAAGGCATAAACTTCCATGCTAAGAAATTCCCTTGCTGAAACTTCCTACAAAAACAGCTGGCTGAAGCTGACCAAAGGTGGTACCATTGTCTGGAAATTAGCACTGGGAAGAGAATAAGCAAGACTCAAGCATTTATAGTTTATACATCTGCCTGTTTAAAGGACTTGCAACCCTGTAGCCCTTTGCTGTTGTCAGGAAAGGAATGGAAAATCCGGTTACAATTGTCTAGTAGGTCTATCATTATTCAGGATGAAAACAGTTTAGTCACTCACTAACTCAGAATTCTCTTTTTAGCAACTTAATACAGTATCATGAAACAACTGCCCCAGACAGTTTATGACAAGACACTGTGCCAAAAATACAACACTTGTAAGGAAAACAGGAAACAGCAAAGAGAAAGTCAACTCTGACCAGGTTTCTGAGTCACCTCTTCCTGTGGATTCATCTTGTCACAAAACTCCACATACTTAGGAGAGTTTAAAGTGTGAATTAAAAGGAACAGGTTGGAGTCTGAGAGTGCTGTTAATTGGTCTCAGAAACCAGCTTTTCTAAGGGTTAATTCTGAGCTAAATCATTAAGTGGCAAACACCTCTTTGACACCATCTCCTCTCCCCTTTCTGTGCTCAAATCCCTCCTTCTAGGTAACCAGGGCCCGCACGTTTTACCTGGCTTCCAGGGCCTAGTCCTTTACACACTTCAACCAGTGCAATTAGTTACCACGATGATTTTAGTCAGTTAACATGATTAATGTGTGTCAAGCACAGATAAAAATTGAGGGTTAGTGAAAGATCGTTTGGGGTTACACAAAGTATCTTGGAACTTTTTCAAGGAGAAAGATGGACATTTGGTAATTAAAGGACTTGGTTATTTATTTATTTATTTACTTAGGTACTTGAAGGATCAGAATTGTTCAGCATTTATATGTTTGGTCATTGCACTAACTGCCTCAGATCATTTCATTAAAACATTACAACAATAACAAAAACAAACTCTTAATTATATATTCTTATATATTCTTAATATATATATCTAACATATTAAATATATATGTATATTTTACAATACAGACAGAAACAGAAGCTTAGATGCAAGTGACATTCCAGAAGATCCTTAGCTGATACCTGGTGGAGCAGGGAGTCAACTACAGGCCTGTCTGAATTCAGTCTGTCATTATGCTGATCTGCTTGGTTATTCTTCTTGAGGAAGTGCTTAGAGATAAAAACAGGAACATTACAACTCCCAGAGAATACAACTCTCAAAATTCACATACGTGAATGTGAATCTCCTGGCTTATGTTGTCACTGTAGCAGTCATGTATGTCACAGAAATTTCCCAAATGATTCAAAAACACGCTCTGATTGAGAACTCATGTTAATGGGATCATTGGTACCTGCAGACATGGGCAAACACCAGTGTCACTGATGCATACTTTTTTTTTTTTTTGCACAAGCATAAGAGTAAGTGGAGTACATGTCCTCTAATTCAAGTACTAGTCATGCCTCCCCTCAGTAGGTTCAAGTCCACTGCAGGCAGGGCTGGATATGTTCATTAATCTTTCTGGATTAGTTTCAGTTGTAGCAGGGGAGAGGCCCTTCAGGAGCCTCTTGGGACAGACTGTTAAATGGGGATGAATGGCTGTGCTCTGGAGCAACTTGAACCTGTCTTTCCTTTCCAGACTTCATGCTCCCATCATAGTTCTTTCCCACAATACCTGTCACCAACATTGCTCTTCAAATGGGTTCTCAACTGGGAAATTTGGTTCTCAGCCATGCCCCACCCTTGTTACTCTTTTACATTTTTGTTTTTTGTCTGCTTTTTCCATTTGAAGGGAAATCTGGGGCTCTACAGTTCAATTTCTGCAGGCTATGTCCAAGTGGCTATGACTACAGCAGCAGGACACACTTCATTTGCAAATAGAGTCTTCTAGAATTCTCTCTTGCTCAGGATTCCACCTCCACTTCCCTGGGTATCCAATTAAAAAATTCCTCTCTATTTGATTATTTTCTATATGAATTTAATTGTAGTTTTAACTTCCTTTCTGACATCAAGTGAGCCCAGTTTGTGGCCCCTTAGATGCTTGGCTACTTTGCTTTTGTTCATTAGTTTCCTTGATAAGGAGCCATGCTATAAGTAGTGTGATGTGCAATGAATTCTTCCATTCGGGGCTAATTACGGAGCAGCAAAAAAGCCTTAGTTCCAATTAATTTAGGCTCCAGAGAAGGCCTCTCTGTTCCTTCACCTACTTAGGCCTCTCAGTCTCATGGGGTGGAAAAGACTTAGCCCATGTTCATATCCCCTTAAATGCTTCATGAGCATAGACATGCTACTTCAGACTCTATAGCCCTTCTTCCAATGAGCCAAGTGAAGGTAGAAAACAGACCATTTGAAAGGTTACAGAATATTCAATTATGAGGTCATAGCTCGTACTGTAAATGTTGAATTCAACCACAACAATAATGGGTTTACTTTCTAGGAATAATACCAGTTTAAAACTTTCAGCCTACATTTACACTCCTCTTTTCTGCTAATTGATTCCCTTTCGTTTGCTTATTCAGGCAGGAGGGGACAGGAGGGTGAGGATGTGACAGATGTTGAAGCACTTACTTCCTTCTGGACTGCCTGAATCAAAGTCCAGGTTGAAAGGTCTAAACTGGGTTTGCCATTGCTCAGCACTTTGGGGGAGCAGAAAATGTTTCCAAACACCTGAAGGCACTAGAGGTTTAGACACCATGGAAAGGATTTGGGGCTAAAAAATAAGAATACTTCATAAACTGACCACCCAGCATCAGATGAGAAAATATGTACTACAGATGTAGTACATATGTGGGTAGAAGGGCTCCTCAGACCATATGTGTATCCCTAGGACCATATGCTCCTCTGCCCTTTGCTGGCACTATGTATTGCCATTGGAAATTATCAGTAAAGACAGGGAAACCCTTAACTGGTTTATGAAAATCTACCAAGACCCAGTGGCATAAAAGAAATTCAGTTAAGTTATACAATATCAAAGAAAGTTACATTTGATACACACTTGTTTTTTGCACTGAGACTGTTAGGAGACTGCTGTTGATGATATTGATAACACCCAAAGATGTACTAAAAGCCACATACTGTAAAGTGCATAGATGAGAATGATGAGCTTAAAAGTTGCATGTAAGTTAACATTGAGTAATAAGCTCTTTGGGGTCTGGGAATAACTTCAATTTTATCTAGGAATCCTTGCCAACGTACTTGTTTTGCTGCCGAAAAATTTTTCTTTAAGACAATTTGATCCTGGATTGTGATGCATTGAAAAAATTTCAATGTAATGTATTATCATCATTCAAAATTCAAATTTTAAAATATTTCATGTATATCATATTTGTATAAAGGAATAATTCATTTTTGAGCATTCATGAATAAGGTATGAACAAAATTATGGACATGTTGAAAACTATAATTTATGAAAGTTAACACATTATTTATGTTGAAATGCAAAAATAGACTGTAGAGAAGAAATATGAATGAGAATTTGAGTCACTTGGAAGGCGGTCACTTAAATTACAAAATGATTTCTTTGTTATAGGAAATTTAATTATTTAAGAAATGGGTCACTGTTCTATTTCTCATTGTGATATTACTTCTCATAATGGGCTGAATGATTTTCTTCTTTTTTCATATTATGTGTGACTCACTTTTATTGACTATTCATAAAGTGCACTTAATAACTTCAGATATATTACAGATTCCTAGTTAATTAAATATGTATAATATAAATTGACTGAAATATAAATGCATCATTGCAATTTTCTTTAGGTTATTATCACCTTCATGGTATTATAAATATATTTTTCCTAATGAATTAACGAAGCAGAATAATACAGCGATGAGAAGACACATTAGGAACTTTTCCCTTATCTTGATTTGAGATGAAATATGTAGTCACAAAAAAGAAGTTACCTACACGTTTCTGATTGGTTGTCATAAAAGTCAATGATGTTATCATTTTGTAATCTTTCCATCATATTGAATTAGCTAGTGAACTCTTCTAGAATATGGACCACCTCTTAATTACATAGGAATTGCCAGCATCTATTACAGTGGCTGGACATAGCAGATATGTTATAATTAGAACTCTGTTTATTTCTGAGCCTCTATGTCTTGCTTTTGTACTGGAAGTAACAATTATATTACACTGCCATGACAGGAGGAATAAGCAAAATATTACATATTACACAAATTTAAAATGTTCTAACTTTAATGTAAATCTTATTAGACTGTATTATGTCAGTTCTATTTACCATTTAAGATTCAGTTTAAGTCGTTTAATCTTTCTGAGGATGTTCCAAGAATCTCATTTTACAATTGTTCCTTCCTTTCCCACACTCCACTTTTTCTGTTTAGATAATAAATAAATTAAAAACAGGCTAATGCAATTTTCAAGAGAAACCTTAGTCCAATGTATGCATTGTGCAAAGGAAGAGGCTGAGGCCCAGAGAAACACAGTGGGAAGAACTGGAATTTTCTGACTCTCGGACGACTGCTCTTCCTGTGATTGTACACAATGAGGAACTGTTTGACAGGCCATGTTGAAAACATCTCAATCTATTTATCTGTAAAATCAACGGACATAAGATAAAAGAGGCCATCTAGAGAATTTTGTGTTTCAGGACTGATCACAGTATGTGTGCCATACTGATTCTGCAACATAATTGTTCATTCCTGAAGATGCTGCAAATAAATTATACACCAGGGGAAACTGCCTTCAGAAAAATGCCTCTATATTAGCAGATGGCATTCTTCCCATTTCATAAGGAAAAATGAAGCCATCAGGCGTGACCAGCCTTAACCCTACTCCCTCAGAACGTCTTTATCAGCACTCTTCCCTATGATAACACCAAAGTGAGGGGGGGAATCCTGATGCTTGTTAAAGACAGATTTTTCGCTACGAGTTTCTAACCAAATCCTTTTCTGTCTTCTCTGATACTTTGCTCCATAAATTATTCCCACTTTCCATTGAATTTTCACTTTCTCCTCCCAATTACAATTCCCATAAACATGTTTACTTCAGTCTTTTAAGACCCCTTAACTCCATGGCCCCCTATGGCTACCATCATCTCTTCCTCTCTTTGCCTTTTGAAAAGGTATCTTATTTACAATTCTTTTTCCTAACTTGACACCTACTGCTTAACTCGCTGCATCTAGGCATGTATCTAGCTAGGTTTTACGGGATGCAATTGTTAATTTTATGTGTCAAGTTGCCTAGATCATGAGGTGTCCAAATATTTGGCTACACATTATTTCTGGGTGTGTCTGGGAAGGTGTTTTTAGATGAAATTAACATTTGCTTTGGTGAACTCAGTGAAGCAGTTCACCCTCCCCAAGGTGGGCGGGCATCATGGAACCTGTCCAGGGCCAGAATGGAACAAAAAGATAGAGAAGAAAAGAATTCAGCCTTTCTTAGCTGATTGCTTGAAGTGGGACATTTTCTTCCCCTTTCCTTAGAGTTCCTGCTTCTGGACTGAAATTCACACCATCGGGTTCCCTGGTTCTTAGGCCTTTGGACTCAAACTTCATTACATCATGAGCTTTCCTGCATCCTTAGATTGCAGCAGACAGTGATACCTCTCAATCTCCACAACCATGTAAGCCAGTTTCTTATAATAAGTATATATATGTATGTGATGTGTATATGTAATATAACATACATATATATAAGCATATATATATAATGTATGGTATTTTATAAAATATTAAGTATAAATATAATGCATTTCTATTTATAATTTATAAGTGTTAGGCAGAAAGACAGAAGTGAATAGGATGGAAAGGAGAAAGGGCCCCCCAAAGATGACTCAGGGAGTTGATCAAATAGAACCAGAAAGCCAGAAATGACTCAAAGAGTTAATCAGATGAAGCCACAGGGTCCAAGAGTGATTTAGAAAATGTCCAGGATCCCCCAGATAAGAAATATCAGAGGTACAGGCAGAGCACAGCCCCTGTCCCCATTTCACCAATCAGAACAAGCCTAGAGAGCTGACAGCTGTCAATCAAGGACCTCTCTGCCCTGCCAGAACCGCATAAAAGAAGCCTCAGAATGAGCATCCACGCCTGCCTGCCTTATCTTAGGAAGGCCCGCTCTGCTACTCTCTGCAGAGTGTATTAACACTTTGCTCTCTTGACTTTGGTCTGTCGTCTAACTGTATCTGACTTCCCTGTGACACTGAGCCAAGTCCTTTTTCTTCCTAACGTAAATATATACAAACTATATATGTATATCTCCTATTGTTTCTATTTATCTAGAGAACCCTGACTTATAGGCAGGGACTGAAACTTACAGGCAAGCTTGATATTCAGGCTTCAGTGGCTTCATAATAAATTTGTCTTTGCCTGCAAATTTATTTCTCCTTTCACCAGCTAACAATTTTGCTTTCATTAGGGTCATCAAATACTTGTTGGTGCGAAGAGAGACAGAACCCCTGAAACTCGTTTGGATGAATTTGTAATTATGTTCAAAACACCTGTCCCACAGGGCTTCAAAGGTGCACTTCTTTGTGCAGCACCTTTGGATCATAAAGGCAGCTTGAGAGCCGTGGGTTCTCACTCCTTCTGCTAACTCGAAAACTTTTTCCAAGGTTGCCCCTTTGTGTGTGTTTATTGTTTTGAAATTCATGGAGGATGATCTCAGTGTAGGTCTGTTTATATACATTCTGCCTGACAGCTTGTGGCTTCTTACCATACAAAAATTCAGAAGTATCTCCAGGTCTTAGAAATTTCCTTCTATTTCCCATTGATTATTTTCTCCTAAAGCTGGGAAATAATTTTAGATACTGAATAATTTATGTCAACTATGATGTATGTTTATATACAAAATATTTATAAATTTTCTATTTTAAATATATATTTATTTATATATTGCAATTCAATTCAATGCAGTGAAACCCCAGTTCAAATGCTAACAAATGTAAATACATTTTATTTTTTCTAAGTTATATTTTGTATAAATTATATTTTTTAAAATTTGTATACAAAAATATATGTATACAGAATTACATATGCAAAGTCATTAAAAATATGAAAGAATGACAAAAGCAATTAATTGTGGTTATCTTTGAGAAGATTTGTATGAATGAAGAAAAGAGTAAAGGAGAATATTTTCAGTCTCTTTTAAAACAGCTTGCCATATAGTTACAATAGTTTATTGAACATATTAAGCTGTACACATAGGAAAGTTTTGACATACGTTTATAATCATGAGTCCATCACTCATCACTACAAACATAATAGTGAACATATCCATTACTTCTTAAAGTTTCCTTCTGCTGGTAAGGATGTGGAGCAATAGGAACTCTCATTTCTTGCCACTGGGTAGGCAAATAATAACCACTTTGGAAGACAGTTTGTAATTCTTTTAAAGCTGAATTTAAATTAACTTGTGAGTACTCACCCAGTAGTCATATTCTTAGGTGCTTACACAACTGATTTAAAAGCAATCTTAAAAAAAACAAAGCTGGGGGTATCATGCTCCTTGATTTAAAACTACACTATAAATGTATAGTAATCAAAACAGTATGGTGCTAACACAAAAACAGATACATGGATCAATGGAATGGAGTATAGAGCTCAGAAATAATCTCACACTTACTATGATCAATTAATCTACACAAAAAGAGACAAGAATATACAATAGAGAAAAGAGAGTCTTTTCAAAGAATGGTGCTGGGAAACTGGACAACAATATGCAAAAGAATGAAACTGGATCACGAACACTATATACAAAAGTAAACTCTAAATGTATTAAAGATCTAAATGTAAGACCTGAAACCATAAAACTCCCAGAAAAAAAGCATAGGTAGTAAACTCTGTAACTTCAGCATTAGTAATTTTTTTCTGGATATGTCTCCTCAGATAGGAGAAACACAGGCAAAAATAAACAAATGGGACTACATCAAACTAAAATTTTCTGCATAGCAAAGGAAACCATCAACAAAATGAAAAGATAACTTACTGAATGGAAGAATATATTTGCAAATGATAAATGTGGTAACAGGCTAAATAAAAAATTTATAAAAGTTCATACAATGCAATTCCAAAAAGCAAATAATTCAATTAAAAAATGAGCAGAAGACCTGCATAGACATTTTTCAAGGAAGACATACAGATGGCCAACATTAAATATGCTCAACATAGCTAATCACCAAATAAATACAAATTGAAAACACAATGAGATATCACCTCACATCAATACGAATGGCTAATATATTAAAAAACAAACAGCAACAACAAAAATGATTAACAAATGCTGGCAAGAATGTGGGGAAAAGGGAACCTTTGTACAATGAGTTGTAATATAAATTGGTGCAGCCACTATGGAAAGCAGAAGGAGAAAACTAAAGTAGAAATAACATATGACCCCACGATTCCACTTCTGAGAATCTACCTGAAAAAAATAAAATCACTAATTTGAAGATATATATATATATACACTGCTATGTTCATGCAGCATTATTTACAAGAACCAATGTACAGAAGTAACCAAAGGGTCCATCAATAGATGAATAGATAAAAAATATGTAAATATATACAATGGTAAATATATACAATGGAATATTACTCAGATATAAAAGAGAATGAAATCTTGCCGTTTGTGATAACATGGATGGACCTAGAGAGTATTATGCTAAGTGAAATAAGACAGACTGAGAAAGATATATACTATACAGTTTTACTAGTATGTGTAATATGAAAAATAAATGAATGAATGAAACAGAAATAGACATATAAACACAGAGCATTACTGTTGGTTACCATATGGGAGGAAGTGAAATAGGTGAAAGGGAGAAAGGGGTACAAACTTCAAGTGATAAATAAATTCGTCACAGGAATTGAAGTACAGCATCGATAAAATAGCTAATAATATTGCAATATCTTTGTATGGTGACAGATGGTAACTACACTATTATAGTAAGCACTTAGTAATGCGTATAATGGTTGAACCACTATTTGCTCCTCTGAAACCAATATTGTATATCAACCATATGTCAAAAACCTTTTAAAAATAAGTAAAAACATATTTCCATCCCAAAACTTGCATGTAAATGTTTATATCATCTATATTCATATTCACCAAAACTGGAATCCACCAAGATGTTCCTCAATTGATAAATGAATGAATTAAACATTGGACATTGGTATGATGGAAGGAACAATCTGTGATTCCACACAGTAGCATGGATGAATCTGAAAGGCATATTTTTAAGTATAGAATCCAGTTTGAGAGAGCTGTATCTTGTATGATATCTTGTATATGACATTTAGAAGAAGTAGAACTATGAGGTGGAAAACAGATCAATGGTTGCCAAGGATTGGGAAAGGGAAAGTGGTGCTTTGGTGAAGTACTGGGATTTTTAGGATGGTGAAATTTTTCTGTATGATACTGTAATGGTAAATACAATGACCCTATTTGTTTATCAAAGCCCATATCACTTTATAGCAAGAATGAACCTTAAAGTTTGTAAATTATAAAAATAAAATACAATAAAACTCATGAGGAGAGTGTGGAATTTCTGGATGGATTTCAGGCTGCGGCAAAAATATCTACCTATCTTACAAATACATGACACAGCATTGAAGGTGGTAGGAAGAGGGGTGCTGATCTAAATAACTTTAAAAATGACTGGAAACTGTAAGTCTAAGGATAAAAGGGTCTGTACATAAGCACCGTGGTCTCATTAGTAAGGTCATTTCTCATGGGGATATGAGTTAACAATTTTGAAACTGATGTACATACATACTGGAATGATGAAATAAAAAAATGGATGGTAGATATTGGGAACCATACATGTATATGCATGGATGTGCATATGTGTATGCACTGAATATGTGTGTGTGTGTATGCATATGGACTGAAAATGTAGAGTTTTGTAGATACATAAAGCAGGGAATTCATATTAACCAAGTTTTAAGATATGTTTACATAATAACTCTTCTGAGTTTTACAGTAAAGATGGATCATTAGTCTATAGTATTTATTTCTTTGCTGAGATTGATGCTCATATTTTTGTTTAATGGTCTTAGTGATAGACTTTTTGCTGTTATATGCTGAGCTCATTTTGACATATTTGGCAATGAAGTTATTTTCTACAGACTGCTAATTAGGTTTAGTGACAGGCAATACAACAAAATGGATCTTTAACCAAATAATGCAGTGCACAGTGTGTTAATTCCAAGCGATTTCTTTTGAATGTTAATTTGCTTCTGACTATATTGTTGTTACAGGTTTGGGGGCTTGCTTTTTGAGATTTTATTTTTTTAGAGTGGTTTTAGGATCACAGCAAAATTGGGAGATAGATGTGCAGGGATTTCCCATATACCTCTGCTCCCACCATGCATAGGCTTCTGAATTATCAACCTTTTCCACCAAAGTGGTACATTTCTTACAATTAATGGACCAATATTTTTGCATCATAATCATCCAAAGTCAGTAGTTACCTTAGGGTTCACTCTGGGTGTTGTGCATTCTATGGGTTTGAACAAAATGCATAATGTATCTATTGTCATAGTTTCATATGGAGTATTTTCAGTGCTCTAAAACTCTCCTGTGCTCCACCTACTAATTCATGTTGGGTTTGATTTTGTTCTGTTTTGCTGACTGTGCAGAAACTAACCTAAACCTTAATATAATGATCTCGTAGGAGATCTTTCCCCAAATTGAAACCATGTTTACTTGTAACATTTTTAACTCCTTCTGGATATGGTCAGTGTCTGAGTAGTCACACCAGAAGGATATTTAAAGCAAGGAAGAGAACAAACAGCCTTGAGCATAATCAGATTTCACCACTAAATCTATAATTTGGCTCTTTGGGCTCCCTGATTTCTTCTGTTTGCCAATATCTATGTCTTCTTGAAATGCACATATCTCAGCTTCTCTCTTTGTGTTTCATAATGGCCCTACGTCATTCCCAATTTGAATATCTTGAAGTATACAAAAACTATCTGTGGATTGATGTGAAAGTTTAGGTCTCAGTCTTATAGAATATGAGACTTTTAGGAGCTCCAGTTCTCTGACTTTGTGCTATACTTTCTCTGAACTCATTGATATACATAGATAATAGTCTAAATGGTAACACCTCCCTGCAATTCTGCAAACCAACCTGAAGTCACGATATAGAAATTAGTCTAGAATTTAAAAATCGGTTTTTAAGCAGCAAATAGGGAGCTGAATACAGAGCTTTACTTGCCCCGTTTCATTTGTTGTTTTATTATCTGATCTTACTCTGTTTGTAAATATAACTGCAATGTATGTTTATCCTTGGGATGTTTACTCTGAGTTGTCCTAAAAAAAATCTATCTTAAACTGTGTCTCCTAAGACTAGCACCATGCCTCTTTACATGGTTATATTTACTGAATCAAGAAATTTTATTTTTAAAGAACTATTCTAGATGTTAGGAGTAGAACAATAAGCAAGGAAGACATCATTCTTGCCTCACAGATCCTATCGACTGGAGAGACTGACTATTATACAAATAGGTATGTTAACTGCTATGACAAAATTTCAAGGTGTGAAAACCCATTCTTGCAAAGTACTTTGAAAAATCATTACTAAAAACAGGGGTTAAATGAAACTGAGATGGCGCATTTATAACAGGTCACAGGCTAGCATGCCTTTAAAAATCGGTTTGTAAAAGTCAAGCCAATTTGAATTTATTAGATAGGATTGAAAATTCTAGGTAAAAATGAACATATGTCATTTTGTAATTAAAATTTATTTTTTAAAGATTAAAAAACTTACGTTAAATCAAATCCCAAGTGTTGCAGAGTCTAGTTTTCCTTGGTAATCTATATCTTGCCATCCATATATAGCTGATCTATTGCATCTATCTATATTTTTAGCCTTTACAATCTTTTGGCTGTAATGCATTTCATTGTATTATTGTCTTTTGTATGTAATAGTAATTGAATTTACTTTCCCTAAATTTATGTGTGTGAAACAGTAATTGTATTTATCTGGTATAAACCTATCCAGGGAATGACTCCATTTGCACTGCTAACTTTTTAAGTTCATGACCATCTTATCAGAAATGCACCTAAAATATTTACAAATTTATAAACATCTTAAGTACCAATTAGGTACTATTCTAGATAATGTGGATCAGCAGTAACAATAATAGACTAAGTTCTCATTTCACAGAACTTTGAGCTTCATTTTGATGGGGATGGGAGTCTGTCAGTCCTCATACAAATAATTAAACAAGTAGCTATAGAATTGTGACAAACAGTATCAAAGACAAGTAAAAATTGCAATCAAAGTGGTAATGGAGATGTGTAAATGAAGTAGGAGTGTCAGAAATTATCTGTAAGTGAAGGAAATTGAATCTAAGACAGGAAAAGGTAAGCAGGTGTTGAGATGCAGGGATTAGTGTGGGAGTAACGGGAGGGGCATGGACAGGATGGGACAACAAATAGAGATAATAACATGGCCTTGAACCTGAAAGGATTTGGTGCTGTCCAGAAATGGAAAGAACCCAATATTCTTGCCATGAAAGAGTAAATGAAAAGAAAAATTTCTGCAACAATAGTTCAGATCAAGCTAGACTTTGCAGGTTATGCTTAGTATATTAATTTATTTTAAGAACTCCCTCATTTTTAAGAAAGGGAGGTACATTCACTGATTGTGTTTTTTAAAAATATTAATTTTATCGCTGTCTGAGCAGAGGAGTGGAGGAAGACAGAAACAGGATCAGACATATCAATTAGAAAGCTTTTAAAATAGTTCAAGTAACATAATAAAAGAGAAGGGGGCATTTTAATAGTAATTTATTCAAGTGGTAATGGAGTAAATGTGTGTGATGAGAGTGGTTTCAGAAGGCTTCCCAGGTTTTTGCCATGAGCCCTGGGTGTGTAGTAAAGTCAATCACTCTTATGAGGAAGATTGGAAAGAAATATGTTTGGGGGATTGCATTAAAGGTTTGGCTTCACAGATGGTATATTTGTGATATTTGTGAGACATCCAAATGATGATATCAGACAGACAGATGTATGTGCCACGGCTTAGAAGAGAAGCCTGGAATTAAAATGTGTAAGTCATCTGCATTCTCATGGTATGCAAAATCATGGTAGTAAACAGTAACCTAAGGAGAGGGTAGAAAGTAAGAAGAAAAATGGAGTCCCAGGTAATGGAAACTTTAGCAATTTTCCAAAGCATCCAAGATGAGGGAAAGATGACAATAAAGAAGAGACAGTCCAGAGAACTGGATGAAAATCCAGGAGTGTTCTATCTCTGAAATCAAATGAAGAGCATTTCCAAGATTGAACTATAAACTCTGCCAAATGCTACTAAGAAATCAGATATTTTAAACTAAATTAAATAGCCCCATTCACATTCATATCTTTATTCCCCACCTTGTTTTTCCCCAACCAAACCCAATTTCTAAAACAAAAAACAATTGGAAAATAATTCTTGATCTTTTCCATCATTAGTTATTTTGGGAAGGTATCTTCATATTTCTAAATAATTTGCTTATACCTCTGGCGTTTGATCACTTAAAACAGATTTGCCTTCCTTATTAAGAAAAAAGATGTATCTTTTCACCATATTAGAAAGATATATAGAGATATAGATACAGATTAATACTTTTATTTATTTATAGTTAATTTTTGACAGTCCACTTTCTAGGCCTGACTTACTGGAATCATCCTCTAATTTTGTTTGCTTTCAGAAAATATTTTGACATCTCCCCCTCACATTTGATTGATCATTTGTGTCAAATTACATTAATAACTTGTTATTATCGTTTATACTTCATTAGGGCATGTATGGGTTTGCTCTTCATTTGCCCTATTAATTTTTGCCATTTCTCTTCCACTTGACTTTGTTATTCAGAAATTTGTCAGCATGTTTAATCTGCTTCTATCCACACTTACCCTCTGCAAGGAGACACAGAAAATGACTTGCTTTGTCTGCTTTTTGTACCTAGTTTTCCAAAACTTCAATGAGATACCAGATGCAAATTTATATGCTGAATCTTCCTTCTTGAACTAGGAGGTTATCCATAGGATTTGCAGTATGGACTAGCAGAGTGGGTTTAAATACTCACGCTGATGGAAAGATTGAGCCCTGAGCAAAGGAGCTACTGCAGATGCAAGAGATGAGGAAACACGGAGTGGGTATCGATCAAGAAGGAAGCTATGTGATTCAGAGCCTAGCCAGAGAGATTGAGCATTTTCCTTTGAAGGATGCAGCGTCCTCATTTCTTAGGAAATTTTAGTTGCCTGGAGGTTTCCATACTACATAGGCTTTGGGAATAGTGTAAATACAGGGGAGTATTGCTAGTAATTTTCTAGAGCTTGCTGAGTGATGATGGGTATTTGTTATACTTATATACAATCCCTCTTTCCTACTGACCTAAAGGATATGATTTGTAATAATTCCATGGTCCCTACCTTATGTAAAAACTGATATTTCCAAGTTGAACATCCTCTCTTTATAAATTAGATTTTGTTCGAAGTAAACTGCCCCCAGTTAAAATTAATTTGCCATTTATAAACCGAATTCCAAACTATTCCTGAGATCACTTAGCTCTAGCAAAGCTACATTATACAGAAAAGTCTTCCACAAATGTTAAAATTCCCTTACGCACTTTTGCCCTGAATCATTTATAAAAATGTTAAATAAGGCATAGGCAGGCACGACTCTCTAAGGAGCATGGATGTTTACAATTCTTTATTTAGAAAAGTGCTTATTTATTCCTAACTTTTCCTCTTGTCTCTAAGCTACTTTTGTATATATGACAAAACAGTTGCCCCAGAAACCGTGGTTTTTAAATTCTTAATAAGTTCTGGTATATAATTTTATCGATAATATTTTTTAAAGTCTCAGAAGTTATATTCACTGATTGCTTTTATTGACATGCTTTTGTGGGCTTATTCCTTCCCTTAAGGCTTTTGTGATTTACCTTTTATGGCTCACTTCTATACCCCTTTTTAAGGGACCCATTAACTATTATATTAATATATTACACTTGTGAATAGTCATCAAGATCTTCCTTTACTAGACATTCTATTACTTTTCTTAGAATGTTATTGGATTCTACTGTTTTATTTAATTCTCATGCTAAAGCTTCCTTTGAACAAGAGAGCAATTACCTTACTCATCCTTAGTAACTTTTACATTTTAGGAAAACACCTTATTCCAAGTGCATACCAACCCAGTGTTCGTTTTCAGGACTAATGTATATTAGTTCTCAGGTATTAACCTACAACTCATAGCTAAACATATTCATTATTTCACTGAATATTCAGTATTTTTCATAAGGTCTATGCAAGGTATTTTCCTTTTTTACCTATCCTGAAAGCAAGAAACCCCATAAAAAATAGGTGGAGACAAAAACCTTGGATATTTGGCATATCTTTAGCCCCCCCCCCCATTCACTGTTCAACCCACATCAGAAGGGTTGCTAGATAATTCTAGCAAAAATGTAGCAAGTCTCACAATACCAAGCACAAGCATACATTTTATATTATAATGCATATTGCAAACCTACAGAGTAAACAAAAAATAGTTGCCCACAATTCATTGCACAACAATGTCCTTGATTCTCAAAAACAAAGCTACACTATTTATATCATGCACTTAAAAGAAACAGAACTAGAGACACCTGCACTTGGGCATGTGATCGGCTCTTTTTCACAGATCTACAACAGTAAGAGGCACATTAATATACATCGTTCCTGGCCTGATTACTATTGTTTTCACAAATACCCATTCACTGTTTTTATGCTGGGTGGTGGCTATTTCTTATTCCCTGTTGCCTCTCTGTCTGATATTCCGACCAAGGGAGGACACAGATGGCTCATGCACAGACAGTATATTCCAGATACTAGTTTCTCTATCCTTTTCTCAAGCTGCAGCACCTTCACTGCCACTTACCCCCTCTACTTTTTGACACTCAAATTTTCTGACAATGATACTACTCCATTACCAAAGTGAAATGCAATGAAAATACCTGGCCATTTAAGAAGTAATAGATTTGTCTGTTTAGTAACTACTAGAGTGCAGTAGAGAGACACTAGGGTTATGGGTATTAACACTAAAGGGTGGTCCAAGGGGTTGGGACAAAGTCACTTCCCACTGGCTCTGCAGCGTGACATTATTCAAATGACTACAAGCAAGAGCACTAGATGTCAAGAAAGAATGGTGTGTCAGGTCTATATATCTTGTAAATAATGAAATACTTCCCAGATGCTGACTGCAGTGAGGCTTCTAGTATAGAGAGTCACTGTTAAAGGTTACATACAGTTTCGACTCTTAAGTATTTTAAGGATATTTTGGGATGCTGAGAAATGATATTGAGACAAAAAATCAAATGTGTGATCCTTGACACGAACTTGAAGGACACCTAAAATTTTAACCAAGCGGAGATGGAAGAATAAAAACATTTCAGGCAAAGAAAGCATGACGTACAAAGGAAGAAAGAAAAAAAGTAATGTTAGAAGAAAATAGGTAGTTTTCTTCATCTGCAACAAAGACAGTCTATAGGGTTTAATGGAAAATAAGGGTAAAAATGTTACTGCAATGTTAGAATGTGCCTTGGGAAGATGGGGTGTGTTTGTGTGTGTGTGTGTGCATGTGTGGCAATAAGGAGTCATTAAAGGTTTTGTGAGTAAGAGTCATGATCAGAGGTGGGCATTAGAAATCCAAATTTGATTATGGTATGTATTATGGTTAATCTAGGGAATCCAAATCTAATTTTTGTACATGTGATGGCTGGATTAGGGAGATAATGGAGGCAACTAGTTCCAAAGGCAAGATATTGTTAGAAAAAAATATTTGATTGGTGTTTTACCTCCTATAGATCTTTTGACCCTGTAGGTTTCCACCCACTAAATAAATGCCATGTACTGCCTCAGAGGGCAGACTGGTACTATCTAGTTAGAATGAAGAAGTCATTGCTCAAGTTTGGATTTCAAATCACAAATATGTTTTGATACAGTTTAGAGATACTGAGACTTCTATTCATTTTCTCTGATAATTGATTGGGTAATTAGTAGTCATAAATAGTTGGGCCTACATGATCCTCAGATTATCTAAGACTGTGTCTATAAGACATATTTCAGCAGTTGCAGCCCTATGTATCTTTTAAAGAAGGCTGTGATATTTCTGTTGTTTTTCTATTCCAAAGCTGACATTTTCTTTCAAAGGAAGTTTGTATTGGCTCACTTTCACCTTGTTATTTCAGAAACAGAGCTTCTGAGAACGCTACTCCCCAGAGAGTGATGGATCAATGCGGGAGCTCACATTTGTTTGAATGTATGTCAGGTAATCATAGTATAGCCCCTGACTATTGACTGAGCAAAGAGAAAGTGAAAAATTCTGATATTTTCCATTAGAATCACAAATTTTAAGGATATTGCTGCAGTAAAATGAAAATGTGAAGGCTTTTTTTGTGTGTTCATTGTCAAAAATCAACCTGTTAATCCAGAGCCCATAAAAACAAATGGTGGTTTGGTTGGTTATTATTCTTGAAAGGCTTCATTTAGAACTGTACCACTTTATTTCTATATTGTAATTTTCCTTTGGGATGACTAAAATAAATGTTGCTCATTTCTATGCTATGCTTCCAACTTCTCTAAATGTGCATTACTTAAATATTTTGATATATACAATGCTCCTGCTTTCATGTTTACATATGTCCCAAAATGGAAATGTAAAAGATGACTAATAATAGCCCATAAAAAAACAAAGTTAATAAAACATGAGATTTTGTACTCTTTCTGATTCCCAAGGCCATGTTTATAGCCTCAGTTATTAGCCAGTTGGTTTCCCTTTGATATAATTGTCAATAATATTTAATTAATACTGAATAATGCTTTGTAACCTTTAAAACACTTTCATATGCACTCTAATGTCCTCATGATGGCCCTCGGCAGTATTCTTTGTTCAGTTTCTCCTTCAGTCACTGAGCACCAGTGATACTGTTACTTTTCCCAGTTTACAACTGGGAAAGTGGAGCTGGAACACGTTCCCTTCTCCTTCTAGCTGTGTCTGGGCTCTTTCCCTAATACGTCCCCATTCTTGAACATAGGTTCTCCCTTGTTCCCACCCCTTTCTCCAATCAGCTATGTCAAAATCACACCACCTAGTCACAAATGGGCTGGTCAGGTAGGTATCAGTAAAAAGGAAAACTCCCAACACACTTTATACATATATATATATATATATGTATAGTGAGTCAGTAACATCATCTTTGTGCACGATGTACTGCCTGCTTATTTGTTTCATGAGTGAAAGCGTCTCTTTAGCTTTTATGCAAAATGAAAGGATCATTATGAACACCAGTTTAAATAAGAGTAGGCGGAGTAAATCTGTAAAAGACCAAAAAAAAAAAAAAAGGAAAATTAATCACCTGTGACAACTGTCGTGTGAAGTTACCCTTCCCTCATTCCACTCCAGCTCATCCCCATAAACACAAAGAGAGATCATATTGTTTACTGGTATCAAACTGTAGAATTTGGCTAGCCTTAGGCATTGCTCTAGCCCAGTATCCAAGTCGCCACAAATATCAATTTGGAATGCAGTTTCAGCGCTAGTAGAGAAGCTGTCACAGACAAGTCTGAAATACTGAGAGTGCTGAGCTACTGACATTGCTAAAGATGATCATGAAGACATTTATTCAGCCTCTCCTGCCTCCCCTTCGCCCAACCCTTCAGCAGCTTATGTCAAGTGTGACAGGCTAGGTGAAGAATGGGTAGGAAGTTGACAGGTGTCGACAGGTGGCTGAGTAAGTGAAATCCTCCATCGTTAATTCTTGTGTTTTTTACCTTTCTGACACCATGAGCTGATATTAGAATGTGTAACTAAATAAACTGCATTGAGAAAAGCCAGTGACTAAAATATTGAGTCCAGAACAGAAAGGCATGCTCTCATTTCTGTCAAGTTTTGCTATTGCTAGACTTTTGGAGTACACTACATAATCGAGTGTGCATTACTTATAGTGAAGTGGGATGATTAGCTGGGTTGTTTTTCTCTGGAATATATATCCAGAGTTCTTAGCTTAAAGTCACAAGTCAGAAAAATCCTATTTCTCATAAATCTCTTCTAGACTAGAGTAAAAAAAGAAATCAACTCATTGGAATTTTGATTAATGAGAAAAGGAGAAAGGTTTCAGGGTGATTGCTTTGTTCTATTGATGTCCATGAAATGTTGGTGACTGCCTGACACATCCCAGTCCAAAGCAATTGAAAATCATTTTAACTTTGCTTTGTTTTGAGAGGCTTAAGGGTTATTGAATTGAGAGAAATTGGACTGAAACAAGTAATTTTTTTGACACAGGCCACTAAACAGCTTGGAGACATGAGCCTTAAGGCCCCAAGGAGGTCATTTAGTATAGAGTGGTGACTTTTTCAAGGGGTGCTTTCTTCTTTCATAAATATACTGAGAAACTGAAGTCTTACTGATCTTCTGAATTTCCTTACATCTTTATATTTCCAACTAGCAACTAATGGCAATGAGGTTTTTGCCTAAATTCTACATCACAGTTAGGATCAGTATGGACACAAGAGATGATGAATTTGTAGCCCCTCTTTAAAGTAAGGAGGAGAATTTCATGACTTAAGCTCAAGAACATGAAATCTTAATCTAGACAATAGTTTTTTTTTGAGAACCTAAGAAAATTATATCTGATGGGATTTTTTAAATTTAGTTATACTGGAGCAGGGACTAGAAACCATTCCTACATTTTTTTCTACTTTTTAAACACAGGTTTATAGCCAACAGCATTTTTTTTAGTTTGAATATTCTCATGCTATTTAAAAAACCTGATTTCCATCACCAAAATTTATAAAACAAATTTTCAAGTCTTTTCCTCTTTTCCCTGATGTTATGATACTATGACTTAATCACTTGCTGATTCTTCTCAGGAGTATATTTTATTTTTCTTTAATCCCTTACAGGTTTTACAGTAATATTTATAAGCTATCTGCATTGTGTTTTCTATTTGCAGGCTTTTGGAATGCTCCTTCTTGGAAAATATATTTTGCAATATCTTGATCCTTATGAGTTTACATCCCTTTGAAGTTCTTTTATTTTTTTAAATCAGATATCTGTCATTCTTCTTTCTGTGCTATCTTCTTGGGCAAACTATATATTCTATTACACATGGTCCAATAATTATTAAAGTATATGTTATGAATCTGATACATTTTATATATAGCCTTATAAGTCATTTCATTTGTGCTAAGTGGGCTTTTGTTTCTACTTATTTTTTATTTTTTAGTCATCTTATTTCTTACTTTGTCTTTTTTAATGCTGTTATTTCCAAATTCTTATTTTCCTACTATTGAGGAGAAGTAGAATTTAAATCATTATTCTTATAAAGTTTATGTTCTTTTGAAGTTTATGATTCTCCTTATTCTGAGTTTAAATCCTTATCCATGACATCATAAACAATTTCTAGAACTTGAAGTGGAGCCAAGAAAATTAATGACTCAGAACCTCAAGTTTCATTTCTGAAAAATGAGCTTAATAATTGTCTCTAGAGTTTCTCTGCGTCTTAAATGAGATAAAACATATCCAGTGCTTGCAAAATGTCATAATGAGTCCTCAATAAAGAGAGCTTACTTTTATTCTAAACTCTAGGGATGATTTATAGACTACAGAAGAAAATGTATTTTCTCAGTTTAGTCTAAAATCTGCATCTAATTTGCTGTGAACCAAATTTTGTTTCAGGAATTCTGCACGGCCCTGGTGATAGTAAGGAAAATCAGGATTTGTTTCTGCTTTCAAGGGCATTTCAGACTATTGGCTGGATAGAGAGAACTCACATTCTTACAAAAAATAACTCAGGGTGATGTGTACTTGGTAAAAGTATGTAGCATAAAGCAGTCATAAAGGAAAAGGAGTTATTCACCACTACTGGGGGAAGGAGAAGCTGGGAATAACATAAGCCATTCATCTTGAGCAAACTTGTCATGAGCAAGTTTGAGAAGAACGAATGCATGTTTAACAGCAATTAAGGAGCAAAGAGGGAAGAAAATTTCATGTGAAGGAGCATCATGTTGAAAGCATGTGTACAAAGTAACATTATACAAAGATTTCAATATAATATAGAGCATGATAGTATTAGAATAAAACTTCAGAAGAACATATAGAGACATATGTAGTCAGATATTGCTGGGGTGGGAGTATCAAGACAAGAACATCTTCTGTTTTAGTAAAAAATGTTATGTATGTATATTTTAAATTTTAACAAAGAAATTTCATTGGTGGATCATTCATTCTTATTTATGTAAGCCATTTATATATATGCTGACAGCAAAAAAGTATAAAACTCCAAAGAGGAATATAAAGTGTAAAATTCAGGTCACCTATCACAGTCTAAGCTCCACTCCAAAATATTAGTCTTTGTTAAAACTTTTCATGCAGCCTTCTAGAGGTATTCAGTGACTGAATGTCTGTATCAGAATTCACCTACTAACAGTTTGAGGCAAACCACTACTGGTTTTGTTTGGTACTTTAAATTTTAAAAAACTAAATTTGAGTGCATTTAAGTCTGAAATTCATCCTACATCCTACCACTACTTCTTTTTCTTTTCCTTTGTTACAACAGATACTGAGAATATCTGGACAGATGAGGGAAACATGCAAGATTAGAGTATGAGTGTGTGTGTGTGTTTTATGTAAAGAATTATGTTATACTTCCTATATTCCACCTTGTTTTTTTAATAATACATAATGAACATATTTCATATTAATACATATAAATTTACTGTGTGCATATTAATTATATCTATCTATCTATATATATAATTTTAAGAATATGCCATACTTTATTTAACCATTCCCCAAATAGTAAACACTATTTTAACTTTTCTGATTATTATAACAATCTTGGAAACAAGATTCTGTACATATAAATTCAGGCGCTTATATGAGTGTATGTACAGATAAATGTAAAGATACAGGTTTTATTGTAAGTTTGGGGTATTAGTCATTTGTCTCTTCAGTGTGTTTTAACTGATGGTAAAGAGAAACAGGGAGACAAATGGAAATCAAAAGAAAGAGGCTATTAATGATGAGAAATGCCCCAAACTCCACAAATTCAGGGTGTTTTGGCAAAGCCAGATTGAAGTGCACGGCTGGGATCTGAAGCCAAATAGGCATCTCCTTCTATTCATTGTTATCTAGACCTCAGTACCACGCAATGATAGAGTTTGGTTGTGCCAGCTTGCACATGCATCCAGCTAAAGGCATGGTGGATGGCAAGCCCATTGCACACACCCCATCTACGTTTGCCTCTGGCCTTAGGTGGTGACTACATGAACAGGAGAGCTGGGCAAGCCCCGGCCTAGGCCTGCTGTCAAACCAGGGAGCAGCAGGCTGTGCGGCCCAGTGCCATGGACTTCTAAGGAAAAATTTCTCTACCTACTCATAAAGAGGTGGTATGTGTCTTTTTAATTTTGACAGTATCAATTAATTGCTTTCAAAAAGCTTGCAGCAACTTAAGACTTAACTGAAAACCCTCAGGAACCTTTGGTATTATTATTTAACATTGATCTTTTTTTTTTTTTTTTTTACAGAAACTCCCTTCGCACTATGAATAATTTACTGTTCTTACTTCTTTGAACTCAATTGTAGAATTCAACATTTTGCACTTCTATCCTTTTTCCAGGTGAAATTAAACAAAAAATATCAAAACTGATCACTAAACCGACAACTTTGGATGAGTATAATTTTATGTGAATTCTAAAAGATTTGGTAATTAAGGATGAGTTTGATTTCAACTTCATTCTTCTTTTGCTCTTAATTGTTACAACAATTTCATTCCAAACATGATAAAATGGCATCTTTTCCTGATACACCTGGAAGCTCTTTAAAGTTTGTTCAGAGTTTAGGTAGTTTAAAAAAAAGGGAAAACACAAGATTTAAAAACATGTTCTGTTAGAAAATTCCATTCTTGCTCTGGAATACTAAGTTTGTTTATTCATGAAAAAGTTATATCAATATCAAATTGATCTATTTAAATGTCTGATCTTGTATTTAAGAAGAAAACTGCCCTGAAAGCAGAAAAAATGTGAAGAATCATCTTATTTTGCATTTATAACTTGTTCCAATTGCCAGTAGCAGAAGCTTACCATCTTAATAAGTAATACTTTCTATTTATACTGAGTATATAGTTTTAATGTTTTTTTTTAAATCTCCTTTGGTTCTTAAATCATATATCAGTGTAAGGAAAGTTTATTATCTCCCTGGGAGAACTGAGGCAAAAACACCAAGAAGTATAATCAAGGAAACATAATAATGTATATTGATATTACAACCCACTTATTCTACTGCCTCTTCCAGTCTACTCTGCATGATGTTGGAATGATAATTACACTTTAAAATCTTCCAGGTACATAAACAAATAAATATATGTTGAACATTAGGTACATATAATATAAAATTTATTTTAAAAGTAATAGATTTCATAAAAACTTAGTTTTAATTATTTAATATTTAAACAATATCAGACCATAAATAAAGAATTGCAAAGGATGTTAGACAAGAATAAAAAATAATAAATGTGTTAACTAGGACTATTACATAAACAACATTTAAAAGCTATTACAGAAGATGAACTTTTAACTATGAAAAGTAATGGCAAAAACCTTGGGATTAAAGGCAAATGTATAAAAAAATAAATGTATACTTAAGGATTGGATAAAACCAAAATTTTACCTACGAGAACTAGAAAACCAAGATTAAACATCTTTCTCAATAATTTTATTTTAGGAAAATGAAACATTCTCCTAAAAGATAAAAAGCTAAAAACCAAAACTAAGCATCATTTTATGGTAAAAATGCAGTGTAACTCACGGAGTAATATTTATCTAGGTTAGAAAATATTTGCTTTTTTCTTCATTCTTAAATGAGATTTTATTTTTTTCAAAGCAAAAGATTTTTCATTGTATAACATTTTATTCCCTCATGGAGTTATATTTCAATGGATCTTAGTGAAAGTCAATGGAGAATTTAAGAACATAAATTGTTACAATTTTGATGTGCATCAACTCTATAACCTAATTATAATTATATTTCTTTGGATATGTGAATAAATCTATCCCATTGAGACAGAATAACATGCTGGGTATTTCTCCAGAGAATCAAAATTATTGCATAGGAAAAGATCCCAGCATAAAGTTCCAATATTTGGCATATTTTGATACTGATTTAATGGCATATATTCATGATAGAACAGGATAGACACAAAATCCCATACTGACAACATCCTTCTACTTCATCTATAAGTATCAGTAACAAAAAGTAGAATTTCCCACTGTAACAATTTAAACAGATTAAAAGAAAAAGTCCAGTCTTTAAATTTCAAATCAAACTTGTTTACAACCATAAAAAGGAAAACAAACTGATAAATAAATAGATAAATATGTAAATTCAAAATTAAACCATCTTCAAAGAACTTGGTTTTACGTTTGTTCATATCACTCTAAAGTTTGCTTTCCATACATAGATTTTTAATAATACAGTTATACTATAGTGCTATTTAATAAACTACATAATTTAATTTTACTTTACCGACAAAAAATCTGAAGTGAATCTCAGAGGATCAAAAATTCATATTAATGTTTTCCACCTCAAAAACTAATTTGTAAAAGATCTTTCCTTATTAAGATGATTGATAGAGTCCCTTAATGATTTTCTTAATAGGGTTTTAACTGTTTTTACAGAATTTATTGATTATTGCTATAAAAAATAACATGATTGCCAAGGTTATTTTTTTCCTTTCTTCCACTTATTTTCCCATTCTGTCACTTAGATTATATAATATTTTGTCTAGTATATAATATTGACCATGTGTTCAATGTGCAACCATTATTCCTTGTTGGTAACAATTATCTCAATATTCAATGTTTACTGCATGCTCTTTTTGTCACTGTGTCCTGTATATTACATCCTTATTTTTAATGATTTTTTAAGATAATGGTAGATTAGCATACAATTGTAAGAAATCTCATCCTTTTCGCAGTTTCCCCAGTGGTAGCATATTGAAACCCTACACTATAATAATACAACCAGGATATTGACACTGATAAAGCCAAGACACAGACCTTTTCTATCGCCTGAATTGTCCCTCATGTTGCTCTTTTATAGCCCAACCAATTCCCTCCCACTTCCATTCCCTCTTTGGTATCTCAGTACCAAAAGGAAAGAGGGCAGGGAGTCAAAATGGGTGAAGGGGGTCAAAAGGTACAAATGTCCAGTTGTAAAATATGTGAGTCATAAGGATGTAATGCACAGCATGGCAACTACAGCTAATACTACTATATTGCACAGTGAAAAGTTACTGAGAGTAGCGCTTAAAGTTCTCATCACAAGAAGAAAAGAGGAATTTGATTTACTTATTTGTTTTAATAACTATGTATAGTGACAGAAAATGAATTGACAGGAGCTTTGACTGACAGATTAAAATATGCTCATCAACAGCTGAGAACTAATGATTTGAACAGCACTTAAAAAAAGTAAAGATGTTAACACAAGTGAGAAGTCTTTGTTATTGTTACTTTATAATGTTTTTAATATTTATTGTTAAAATTTGTAATAGTCAAGCTCCTGACAGAGTCACACACACAAAAAAATCATTCAGGTGAGATGTGGAAAATTCTGTGATAGCAGCATATTACAAAGAATATAAAGAATACTTTTCATTCACTCATGCTAAGATTTCTAAGACCAATGTACTATTTTAGAAAGAAAAAAGATAAATTCTATGTATCGATCAACATAGTACCTTAAAGCAAATGTTTCTTGAGTTTCTCCCTCCAATTATTTTTACATAATTATCTCACAAATAAACTCGTAATTGGAGCCATTTTTTTCCCCAAAATTTATACCTATTTTATAATCTTTTTTTCAGTTTCACACCTTATAAATAAATGGAAATGAAATCACATTTCCCCAGGCCCTATTCAACTTGCTAATAACATTTAGGCTTTTCCCTTCCCTATGTTCTTTCATATTCTGGATAAATTGAGACTCCTTCTTGGTCAAAATTTATTTTTCCTTGAAAAAAAATACACTCAATTGCCTTACATGAATAGTTGTATTTTTCTATCTCTCTTGCTCCTTGGTTAGCCTCAGTCATATTACTTATAAATTTTAACAAAGTAAATTTTGACTTTTGTTTCAGGGAGAAAACTGGAGGATATGATGTAAACCCTTTGTCTTACCTAAGCATTTTCAGGCTAGAGAATATAATAGACATAAGCTTTTGTCAGTCACATCTATCCTTTCTATAAATTGTTAAAGTGACAAAAAAATATGTCGGTTAATAACACCTCCCAA
Organism: Manis javanica; assembly: GCF_040802235.1. Lineage (NCBI taxonomy): Eukaryota > Metazoa > Chordata > Mammalia > Pholidota > Manidae > Manis > Manis javanica. The sequence goes on from NC_133168.1 coordinate 58,812,260, forward strand.
AGGTAGAGCTTTTGATAGCATGTAAAAAAAAGCAAATATTTATCAACTTTATGTCTTCTTGTAAATAGTTGTATTGAACATAGCCACACTCATTCATTTTTACACTGATTGTGTTGGCTTTTGCATCACTACTCATATTTAAGTAATTGCAATGGAGACCGTATTGTCTGCAAAGCCATATGTATTTGTTATCTGGCCCTACATACAGGAAGTTGGCCAACTCTTCATTTAGGTATCCTAAGATTTTACATTTGTTAATTCAATTATCCCAAGGTTTTACATTATTAGTTATGAATCTTAGAAAAATGTGTTCAAGAAGGTATGCATTTGGTTCTGCTCTAACATTTGTTCTGAAAACATGAATTTGTTCCAATACATTTGATGTATTATGGAACAATGTCAGTATACTATAAGCTTGCTTTTTTTATGCCCAGTTTCTTCTGCAAGAAATACTACCTGAAATCAGAAAAAAAAAAATTGCATCCAGGTGAACTGACTTGCAAAGGAATATACAGAATACATGTACACATACATCAAACATCTACTAGCCACCTCTGTTCACTGTGTGTGCTGTGAACCACACTTCTACAGTAAGTGTTACAACTTTCCACTGGAATTCATATAACCCTCCTTCTATCAGTTCATAGTAACCCCGAACGGCAAAATCTCTCACACCTACTTCCCCAAGCTAACTTCTGGTCTTTCCAAAGAAAAAGTGCCAAATTTATTGGAATACTTATGCATTTCTTAATCAATCTGTAGGTGGAAAACAGTGCTATCATTTTAGTAGGTTCATGTGTGTGTGTGTGTGTGTGTGTGTGTGTTTTACTAACAAAGCTTTTGATTATTATTTCCCTAACTCCATTTTTTTCTCATAAGCCTCATTGTTTCTGTTGTATGACTTTTGCATAATACAGTGATTTTTTAGGAACACGTATGTTCTGTTATAGCAAAATGTCTATATCTATACTCTGTCTCTGTATGTCCATCTATCTATCCAACCATCCACTATCCACCCACCCATCATTCTTTCTATATGATTTCTGACAGAGAATTCAAAGTTGAAAAGCATTTTATCAAAGAATGTGTCTAAAAGGTGTAGGACAGTCAGTATCATTAGTAATCAGAAATGTACAAATTAAAATTACAGGGAAATGTGACTATACAAGTATTTTATTATAAAGCCTACCAATGCTAAGTGGTGGCCAGATGTGCAACCACCAGGATGTTCATATATTGCAGGAGGCAATATAAAAGGATTAAACTACTATGGAAAAACCATACACACACACACACACACACACACACACACACACATACTGTATGACTCAGCAATTCCTCTCCTAACAATATACTCAAGAGAAATGACTACTTATGTCTTCATACCTAGACTTGTATAGGTATGCTAATGCAAGATTCTTTCAAAAACATCCCAGAACAGAAAAAGCCCAAATGCCCTCCCATTAGAGAATATAATAAAACACTACTCTGCAATCAGAAAGAATTTCTTACACACAGTAATTCAGAAGAATGGCAGTAGATTACATCAAATGCAAGCAGCAAGATGAAAACGTATACACACTGTGTGGTGTAATTGTATTCATGCTAAATCCAAGAGAAGGCAAAACTGATCAATAATAAAAGTCAAATAATGATTATCGCGGAAAGGATCATGAGGGTAATGGCAGTTCTATACTTTGATCTAGCTGGTTGAACACATAGAGGTGTATACATGTGGAAAAAGTCATTCAGTTGTACACTTAGTATTTGTGCATTTACTGTATGCAAAATATATAAACTGTACCTCAATAAAATGTGTTAAAAATCAAACAAGGATCAGATCAAATACCATTTTTTAAATGAAATTTTACAGATTTTTTTTCTCAAATTATTTTAGCATTTTTGTCGAGACATGTTTAGGCATTTTCTCTTTTTCCACTATATTACAATTACCTGGGGGGCTTGTTAGTTGTCCTCTTATATAAAGTAGTAAGCTCATTGAGTGAGAGTCATTCTATATTTTCTAATAAGTGTAAAGCAGAGCTTTTCATAAAGTGAAATTGAAAGGGATTGAATGGAGGAAGCAGGCATGTACCTCACTTCCAAGGAATATCATTTCTAGATAATTCTCAATAAAGAGAATACCTTTTCATATGCATGATTGTGTTTCTCTAAAATCCACATAAAAAATATTAATGTAAGTGTAATCATAACATAAAATGATTTGCCTAATATTCCACTTAAAATTGTTGAGTGAATATGTAAATTCTATAAAATTGTTAGTTATTTTCTAATGGCAAACACAAAAACTGGGACACGCAAATGTGAATATTATAAAACATGCATTCATATAATGTTCAAATTAATGAATCTTCAATTCACTAAGGACATTTAAAAAGTAATAGTAAAAAATATGTTATATTAAAATTTCAAATTAACAAGTAGTTAGAAGAACCTGATATTTGAGAAATTCCTGAAAACTCTCCAAATGTTCTAAGATGAATGGAGATGAATATGAATTCTTATTAAATTCTAAATTTTATACATCCTTCTTCCTCTCCAAAGGTAATCAAAATTCCAAGGAGACCAAAAACCACTCCATGGTCTGAGGTTTCCAAAAGAATTCTAATAATATGTTAGTGAACTAACGTCTGGGACATCTTGGATACATACTGAGACTGTGGTAATGCTAGTATTGAAAGTTAATATTTTAAAAAGTACCTATTAGATTGACTTGAACATTTAGGATTTAAAGGGTTTTTAAAGGAAATTTCCATATATTGGATATTCCAATTTTTTTAAGCACCAGTTTTTAGGCCAATGTATTTTTAAACTTAGTCATCTTTCTAGACATATCATTGTGAAGATGTAAAGTCAGTTTTCCTAAGAACTGTATCATGAAAGACTACTGTGGGTATTGCTCAGTATCCTGAGATGGGTCTACAAAAAATGCGAACACTGACATTTTACACTATTTTGTCAAACTCAGAAGACAATAACAAAGAATGTTTTTGTTAAAATATTTTTCATCTGAGCTAACTTTGTATTGAATGATTTCAATGAAGAAATGTGATTCCCTTCTTGCACAGAATATTTAAGCTGATTATTTAATCGGTCCTCAGTTGTTTTTTTTTTTCTGGGACGAAACAGCCAGATTTCTTAACAGTATTCATTTTATTTTGTGTTCAGTGGATGCCTTTAAAGAATTAAGAGTCATAAATATGTTTATATTCTCAATCACTTTAGTAGTTACTACAAATAAATTGTTATTGGAACTATAGGCATTAGCTGACCTGACAAGCATAAACATATGTTGAGTTGATTTTAAGATTCTATAGAAAGAAACCTTTGAGATAGGTAACTTTCAACTGATTAAAAAATATGGTAACAAACTTCAAATTAAATGTGTAAGTGTTGTTTACTGACAGTGGAATCCTCGGTAACTTCTCTTCAGAGGTTACTGATTTACATGTACATGAATTCATGCACTCAGTTTAAAACAACAAAAATAATTCTTCATCCATTTTGGTATGTATTTCTTGGGGTTGCAAATACCACAGATTCAAATGGACAGTGTGAAAAATGAGAATGTGTCTTTATTCAAAGTATATCCCATGATTTAAGACAGTGAATAGACAATTATACCAAATTTCAGAATTTTAATATTTGCTGTGCCTAGAAACTTATATGATTGTTTCCTTTTAGTATTGTACACTCGTGAAAAACACAAACAAAAGAATGAATAATACTGAATTGTAGCTTTTAATCAAGTTATTCACATAATGGAGTCAATGAGAGCTCAGTTTTGATTAGAAAACAGTGATTTCATTCTACTGTAACCCAACAAATTGTGCTACTAGTAGTTATATTTCCCATCTAGGAGTTAAATATTATTAAGTATGATATTTGATATAATAAATATGTATTTTACACAGGAACTATAGAGTAAAAAATATACTGAAACATTGCTAAGAATGTAATTAGTCAGTTTCTGAAGTATACTGCTTAATTATCACACGTGTTATGTATAGATTGCCTTTAAAATAAAAATTAGAATATCTGAATTTTTTGGACACAGAATATACTGGGAAAATTTGTACTTTCTTTGATAAGTTAGAATTGATGAGTGTTTTGGGGTACTTTTTATACTTTACAGGCACCTTTAGGAAAATGAAATATCGAGAATAAACACATTTGTTAAAAATGCCAGACAAATCACCTTGCGTTAAAGAACATTTCTTAGACACCACTGTTGGTAGAGGGTGGGACAGGGAGTTGCACTATGTATTATATATAGTTCAGTATTTTAGAGAGACCCCAGAGTCATAGAAAGAGTAAAAGAACAACTCACCAGCAATAAATGATATAAACTAGAATGTTTAATGTCCTTTCCTCACTGGATCAATTCACATATATATATCTTAGATTAGGTAAATGATTCTTTTAGACTTAACTTCTGAACAAATTCAATAAATTCAAAGACAGCAGACAGATGGCCAAGAGGCACATGAAAAGATGTTCAACACCACCGTTCATCAGGGAAATGCAGATCTAAACCAAAATAAGATGTCCCCTCATGTCTGATATCAAAAAGACCGGAAGTAACAAGTGTTGGTAAGCATGTACAGGAAAGGGAACCTTTGTGCACTGCTCCTGAGAATGTAAACTGGTGCAGCCACTATGGAAAGCAATATGGAGATTTCTCAAAAATATAAAATACCATATGACCCAGTAATTCAGATTTTGGGAATTTGCCCAAAGTAAACAGAATCACTGATTCAAAAAGATATATACACCCTTATGTGTATTGCAGCACTATTTACAATAGCCAATATATGGAAGCAACCTAAGTGTCCACTGACAGAAGAATGGATAAAAAATGCCATTATTACATGCATACCTTATATATATACATATTTATATACATATTACTTAGCCATAGAGAAGGGAAAAATCCTGCTATTTGTGACAACATAGATGGACCTAGAGAGCACTATGCTAACTGAAGTAAGTCAGACAGATAAAGGCAAATACCATGTGATTTCACTCATATGTGGAATCTAAAAAGCAATACAAATGAGCAAAACAAAAAAGAACCCAGAAATAGACTCATAAACACAAAGAACAGACTGGTGGTTGCCATGGAGGAGGAAAAAAGAGGGATGGGTGAAACAGGTGAAGGAGAAAAGTGAGAATGTTTGATATCTTCATCTGGGTGACAGTTACATGAGTATACACACATGTCAAAATTCATCAAGCTGTACACTAAGATTTATGCATTTTGTTGTATGTAACACATTAAAATAATTTTAAATATAGTACAGTCTGTTTCATTAGCTTCATATTCCACATCTTCCTTCAACTGTATTTTCAACTTAATTCTTATAAAAGGCTGAAATAGAAAAACATGCCCAAAGTTTTTAAATGTTTGTGTTCCTATTAGCTCCAAGAAACACTTAGAAAAATAAAACTCTTAAGATATCATGATATACAAGGTATCTACTTTGCTCTCATAATGTTAATGAAAACAAAGATGAAAGGATATTTTGTCAAATGATGTAGATAGTAATTACATTCCATTTTCAAAATAGAAACTTTGAAGCTGAGAGTCAAGCTCACATTTAGTGTTCTTAGATAACTAAATGATTCATAGCTAAATTTATAAAACAAAATACAATTTTTTAATAGAAGAGACATGTGAATTAATATAATTTGTTTCATGCAACAGATGGATAATATTTGAGACCAGGAATCAAATCTAATTTACTGCATGATCAAAGGATAATTCAGAAAATAATCCACCAAATACTAAGGAATAAATCCAAAGAAACAAAACATAATTTATCAGCTGATAAACATTAAGTGTAAGAACTAACCCTGGGAAAACCATTATCATAACTTTCTTGACCTTTCAGGGGTCTGTGGACACAGTACTATATATATCACCCCTAAACGTTTTTTAAGTGTTGCTGGATGCCTGTCACTGAGGAAAAGAGTCTAAATAGAAAGACAATGTCCTCAGAAAATTGGAATAAGAATGAGATTTTTTCTTTCTTTAATTGTAAAGAAGTTGTATTTGCTTTATATTGATATGCAAAGATAGTTACAATTTAAAAAAATCCATCTATGACTATTATCCAAAAAAGGATCTTGAGTAAAATATCTGTCAAGTCCATGTTTCTTCCATTTCAACCAATAAGCCATTTATTTGTCCTACAAAGTAGACAGTAGAAGAAAATAGATGTGCTTGCATCAATCTGTTCATTTTCAACATTGGACAATGTAGAGAAGAAATGTTGACAACTTTATTAAGCAATGATCATAGAAATCCTAGGAAGGAAAAAAAAATTGAGGAACAGTAGGTTTTAGTAGAGATGAAGTGTGTGTGTGTGCATTCATTTATTTATTGACATAATGTCAGGCTGCTTTAATCATCTGTTTTATATATTTCAAAATGACTCTGATGTCAAATCAAAGTAAAATACATTTCAGTACTGAAAATCCCACCAAGCTCTAAATGTCTAAAAAGTATCTTTTTTCATGAATTGCCTTTTATACATGAATTGGCTGCTGCTAAATCCACTCACACATTTTTACAGGGGTTTCAGGATCTCTGATTGTCCTTTTTCCTCTTCTCTCTCCTTTGGCCATTTCTACTGAATTACATTCCTGCCAACCTCTGTCTGCAATGAATGCCTCCATTATTTAGTAACTGAATGTTTATGATGGTTGTAATCCCATACTGTAACAAAGTGAAGTAGCTTTTGTTCTGATGAAGGCCCCGTTTTCATGCCAGAGACCCCTGAGGCAAATAGCAGCACCAACTATTTATCACTTTGGGTCCCTTATGCATTCTTTTTTAGTTTTTGATCTAATTACATATTCCATGGACTGTTTTCATTTGGTATATCATCTTCTGCTTGTGCCTATTTCTGCAATCTTTTTCTTTTTTTTTTTTTTATTGCCTATCCTACTTTGCTCCCACTTTAATCTCCCAACTGAATCTTTCTTTTCCATTGACTGGTCAGTGATGATTGAGATGGAATGTGGAATGCGGAGAGGTGATACCAGAGAGAGAGAATCATAAAGTGTTACTTTTAAAAGAGAGTTCTGTTTGGACAAAGGCTTTGCTACGTTTCTCAAGATTCAGATTGCTATTAATAAGCCTCCTTTCCCTATGATGCAGCCATAAGTAGGAAGTTTTTTCCTTTTCTATTCCTCTCTGGACTTAGCCTTAAATTATCTTTCCTGATAATGCAAGGGAAGACTTGTGGGTCTTACAGAAACCATTGAGATGCAATCAGTAATAGATGGAATCTTAGTCATTATTTCTATAATAGTTAATACACTCTTAAATATTGATACACTCTTAAGATTTTTCTCCCACCAAATCCTGGCTTATCTATCCCAAATTCGTAAGAGTGATTATCTCTATCTATCTATCATCTATTTCTGTATATTTACATCTGCATTAGTTTATCTGATATCTGAAATCCATTTTGATTGTCTTATAAATGCTATGTGACTTTTAGATTGTAAACTTTTGTAGCAGCCACTAAATTAGTACTAATCTCTGCATGTTATTCAAAATATATTTTAGTACTTAGCAGATACTTTAAGCATCTTAATTTTTAGTAGAGAACGATGCTTGTTCACAGTACATATGTTGGGATAGATACTGAACTGTGGTTAGTTTTGTCTAGTCAAATTATCTTGATGATACAGATGCTTATATGATGTGTAGCTATTATTTTTCACTCTAATTTTACAGTTTAAAGAAGATAAATTGTCAAGGTCTAAAATAGAGTAAATTATCACTAAACAACTTTCCAGCCAATTGTTAAAACTTAAACATTATTACCATGAAAAACACTTCATAATAGTCAAACTTCAGGTTATTTAAGACATAGGCAGTTCAAAGAGAAAGTGGATTGCAACACAATATTTTTAAACTAAGCATTAGTGGTCATTACAGACTCAAACTAGGTTCATAATATGTGATTGAGTAGTGAAAAGCTCTTTATCCCATTACCAAGCCCTTGAGGCAAATTAAAGCAATCGAAAAGAAACCCTGAAGCACTGCAAATAATGTGTGTATGTGTATTCAGAAGTAAGGAGTGACCTACAGTGATTTTGTGCTGGTATATGTTAGGGATTTGCATGGCATATAAAGCAAGTTTTAATCTGATGGTACTCACAGATTGTGAACCTTCATAAAATCAGTGGTGCAGGCAGTAGGCACCTCAAACGTTTCAAGGGAATTGGTATACTTACCATAAAGCAGTCACAGATGATAATCTGAAAACTCTAATTACAGGCTTATTGCAGTGTGAAATCTTTCATATTGAGAATACTGCCATCAAATATACTTAATTGGTATGTGCAAATGTATCAATAAAAATATCAATAGATGGAACTTGCTTAATATTTTATATTCATTAGATACTCAAAACCATAATTAACCTTTTTCCACAAACCATGGATATTTCTTTGTTCTCATTAGAAGCCATAGGAAAATAGCTTATTTTAATAACAAACTCTCATACATTTCTTTACGGCAGAAGCCGATCACACAAGCACCTCAACGTGATAAAATTTTTTATCCTATGGCTTTTTTCTCCCTGAGTTGGAACTCCTTGGCTACCATATGGGAGCTGGACATCAGCTGCATTCAGAGGGGCTGCACCTGTGTGCCTCTCCAGGCTGCCCTTGCATGTTGCTTGTGTTCGTTTCCCAGGGATAAAAATGGTGTGGAGTGCAGGGAGCAGCACCCCTGGGTATTTATTGCTCTGGGTGATCACCTGGGAGTGGCCATGTGAAACCACATTGGCAGTGAGAAATCACAGAGATTTGAAGGAGAAGGCTCTGGGGCTTCATTTTGGTGGATATCATGTAACAAGGACAAACTGTTAAGTGCCTAAAATTGGGGCGCCTATCATAGAGAAACACTGAGCTTGTACAGCCACCCTGAATGTTCAGTATGAAATTGTTCAGCGTACAAAAGGCAGAAGGGCAGCAAGCAAGGCAGAAAGTGACAAACCATTAAGCTGATACTATAAAGATCTGGCCTGTCAGGCAGCACATTTCCTGAATACTTAGAAAGCATGAGCGAGGCTTATTAATGGTTCATCACAGTTGCTACACTGCTTACATGGCTACTATGCAAACACTGCCCTTTTTCAGCTGGGATTTTCAGCACCTCGGGACGTCACTTCCATGGCTACTATATCTTTTTTCCTCCTGGGTAATTGAAGCATCACCATAGAAGACAATGATGGATGATGTCTTTAAAGGTCTAAAAAAGCACAGGCTATTTTTGAAACTGTGCCATGTCTATATAAGGCAAGAAGAAGGAACAATCTGAATTCTACATATGCTTGAGCAACAGCAACAAGGCGGAGGCTTATGCAGAGATCAGAGCTACTTTCATTTCTTTGCTCTCACTCTGCACCCCCTTTCCTTTCCCTCTGAATTACTGACTACCGCCAGGGAGTGCAGGGAGGGTCTGGAGTTTGTCAGAGGCGCCCCGTAATTAGACCATTGTGCTAGGAGAGTTTGATGCCACATCTCAGCCCTGAGAGCTGCAAAGCTCTTCTGCCTTTCAGAGCTGCTTGACTGAGCTGAAAACAGGAAAGAGTGGTGGCAATGGTGGATTAGCAGCATTTCTCATTTAGCGCCACAGCTTTCTCGGTGGTATTTGAAAACTATTATCTTTTGCATACATGTATCTCCCCTGACCTGTATTTGTGTTTTTCTCTTCAGCAGCTTCTTTCAGCTTTCTGTCAGTGTTGATTCAATCCAATAAACATTTAGGGAGAATCTACCAACACATTGCTAGGCACTAGGAATGTAAATCTATCTATTTATTTACATATTTATTAAATCCTGGCAAAACTCAGTCTTGTAAGATATGCACACATGATAACAAATTTCGTTCTAAAGTTACTGTGTTTCCATTTTTTCTTTTTTTTCATCCTTGTGCAAATAATGTATAAAGACAGAGAAACAGAGGACTTATTGTTGAGGGATAAGAGAATTAACGGTGCAAGCTATGCTTTCATTTATTCAATTTGTCTCCATTCAGTCATTTTAAAACATTGAAGAGGTAGGGTCTAGTTCTTTAAGTCATTTGAACTGGCCCCCAATATTTGATTTAGGACATATTTAGGTTTTGCCAAATAAGTAAGGTAGTACAATCCAGCCAAAGCAATGGGAAGCAGGATAGCAGACCTGCTTGTTTGTTTTCCTGCTGGAGTAATTCTGGCCATGTGAACTTGGGCAAGTTGTCTAATTTTCTAGAATTCTGTCTCTGATTTATAAAATTCAAATAACAATACTTAGCTTGTATGAGTATACTGCATATTAAAGAAGAAAATATAGAGCATAGTGTATAACATACAGTAAGATGTCAAGAAATTAATAAATGAAAGATACAAAGAAAACCAACCCATAAACATCAAAAACGTTCCATTTGAAATTGGGCAGAAACTGTTTCTGCTCAACATTGTTGGAAGACCTTTAAGTAATGTATAGATCTGTATTTTTTCCCTCTTTTTGACTATGAACAATATATTTTCTATCTGAAGTATTTTTTTGTTTTTTTTTTTTCTGAATTCTGCATGCATACTAGAACATGATGTACCTAATGACACTATACAGGGAAATTAGGATGCAGAGGGAACAGTTGGAGCGGTTTCTGGCAGAGAAATTCAAGCAAAGGAGGATTAAGTGCCTAACGTCACATTGAAAAATAATGAAGAAGAGAGAAAAATAAGAGAAGAAAAACAGACAATAACACAGGACCCAAATATAGATTCCAGTGCCTTGTCAGCTAGGCAACATTTCTTTTTAGGTTTGGCCAATATTTTCACCAAAAGAGGAAGGAAAATTATTCTTCTCTGACTCATAAAACCCTGAGGGTGGCTTTAAAACAAATTAACATCATTTTAACATGTAATGTGTCTAAAAATACTACTTCATGTTTCCAGTTTCCTTCCTCAGAACCACTGTGCGCTGATGCCCCTCCTTTTCATACTCTGCCCACTTGCTGGCCAGGCCTTCTCTATGTGCATGCTGATTACTCATTTCAAAAACTGATGTATGAATCTGTTTGGAATCCAGGACATGAAGTCAGCCCAAATTGCTGACCTTCAAAAGTCAGAGCTAGTTAGGAAACAAATCTTAGGCTCAAAACTCTGAATTCAAATACATCCTTAAGTGATTATTTTATATTTTTTAAGTCTCTGACAGTAGTGACAATGAAAATGTTACCATCAGATTCACTCTAGTTAATTTCTAATTACATTTTTCCCATCCACGTGTTGAATCTAAAATTGAATTTCTGTATAATCCTAACCAAGCTGATATAATACATACCTTCTATTAACAGTTTTATTCTATTGTTAGTATACCATGCTTTACGTGGCAATGGGAAGTTCATCTCAGTTGTGATGGGGTTTTAGGCCCTGAACTTAGAATGTAATGAGGTAATGTTTCTCCTCTTCAGAGGAATCCTCTGGATACTTCAGGGCACCTGTTCAGGATGTTTTATCTGTATGCCTCACTCCACTCACATGCACACTGAATGTGTCATTTGAACTTTGGAAAAAAAAAGTTTTTGGTACAGGAATAGAGACTCCAGGCAGCCTTGGAAAAAAAAGCAGTAAGGATGACAATTATGACATACATTCTTCGAACACCATGATATTTTGGCCATTTTGTAAGATATGTTGGTGTGGGTAAAATTGCAATATGTCCAGAATCTCTTTCCTGGCCTTAGTGCGTCTCCATATCAATAGGCGGAGCGAGAGCATATTCAGATGAGAGGGATTGGGTGGGGCTCCTGTTTGCAGCTGGGTGGTGAGAGACACAGGCGAGCACAAGTGGAAGACTGCTTGTAAGAAATAAATGGGTTTCTCCCACTTTATTTCTCCCTTTGACTGATTATAGCTTCCAAGGTGATTTGCCCTGGGCTGGGAAAGTATTTTCACCCCCAAGTTACATCTGGCAGTAGTCAGCAGAACCTCTGAACCTGAAATCTGTCTTCATGGGTGCAACACTTGGGCGGGATGCCCCTAGAGATGGTAGGGAGATGCCCATAATGCCCCCTGAGATGGGAGGCCCCAGTGGCTGCAACAGTAGGGGGTGCAGCTTCACCTGGGAGATCCCTATGTGTGGGGCTTCCAATTGGGGAGCCCCTAGTGAGGAACTGGTCTAGGGTAAAGCACCTCCTAGAGGGGTGGGCCCCCAGAATTGGGGAAGGGTGGTGACACCAGAAGCTGTGGAATTACCCCTCTGTGAGACAGAAGACTGCTTAGAGGCCCTGATTGGCTGGGTAGCAGCCGGGACTGTGGGATGTTTGTTCCTTAAGATAGTTGAAAGGGTTATCAAGGATGGAGACACACTTTGGCATCACTTGGAGGAGCTGGGCGATGACCTATGTGATGCCCTGAAGAAGGAGAGACAGTTATTGAGAAGACAGATCACACTCCTGGAAGTTATGTTAGCAGCGAGGGAGGAGGCAACCAGAGGATCCGCATTGCAGGAGGCCCTGGGGAGGGGGAGGAAAGGGCAGTGCCTCATCCCTAGAGATGGTAGAGGAGATGTCAGGAGAGGATGAGGGGGTGAGGCCAAGGGCCTAACTGCTGCTGAGGCCTCTGTCCAAGGCACCAGCCTCTCCCACATTAAAGACCCACTGGGTTGTAATTAAGAAAATAAAAGACAACAACCTCAGGCTCCTCAGCGGGGGGAGCTGCTGCCTCCCCAGGTTGTGGAGCATGACATGCTCTGCCCCATACCCAGGATGAGCTGGTGGACATGAGCATCCAGTTTTTGCAGGACCTGTTGGAAGCTCTGCCTATATGGCTTCTGCGTCTTTTGTATATGGGGGTGGAAAACATTGTTATGTCTGGTTCTGAAATGGGTAGACTGGCTTCCCTGATGACTCACCCTTCCCTCCGGCAGTGATTGCAAAGTACCTGTCACACTTCAGGGAATCAGGTGCTTCTGGATGGGGCCTTTGGCAGTGTCTTGAACAGCCACGCCAACCTATTGGATTCTGGTCACAACTATGGAAAAGAGCAGAGGTCCAGTACACCATGATAGAGAAGGAACTGGCTGCTGTGTACCACACCTTGCTGGCTGTAGCACCCATCACCAGAACAGCTCCAACCAAGGTAATAACCACCCATTCCCATTGCGGGGTGGGTGTGAGACTGGACCCAAAGGCCATGGAGTGGAATGGCACAGATACCTACACTGGCCAAATGAGACGCATATTTCCAGCAGCGTAGTGCCCCCTCTACTAGCCCCTTAAGTGGAGAATTCCAATGCTTTGGGGGCCAGTGAGGTATACCAGTGGAAAGCAGGAAGAGCTTGCTTTTGAGCCATTGGGAGCCAAGAGTCCTTATCAGGAGGGTAAAGCCCCTATACCCAAAGATTCATGGTACACAGATGGCTGCAGTCATGGGCAGCCCCCAAAGTGAAGGGCTGTGGCTTTCCATCCTAAGACTGATACAATATGGATGGAGGATGGAGAGGGGAAGAGCAGCCAATGGGCTGAGTTGTGGACAGTATGGCTCGTGATCACCCAGGAGCCCTCCCCTATAGTTGTCTGCACTGACAGCTGGGCCATCTTTCAGGGCTTGACCCTGGCTCTACCGACATGGTACCATGCCAACTGGATAGTTGGTCACTGGCCCCTTTGGGGGCAAGAGTTGTGGCAAGACCTATGGGCCTCTGGTCAGACTAAGACAGTTACCGTATATCATGTGACTGGCTCTTTGCCTTTGGGATCCCCAGGGAATGATGAAGCATTGGCCCAGGTGCACTGGCTAGAAGGAAAGTCTGCTTCTGATGTAGCCCAATGGTTACATCAGCATTTGCTGCATGTGGAGCAAAAGACAGTGTGGGCTGTAGCCCGTCAGTGAGGCTTGCTGTTGACCTTTGAAGAAGTCAGCAGTGCCCAGAAAGAGTATCTTGCATGTGCTTTGGCTCTAAGAGGTACTTACACTGAGTCTCACAGCAACATGGGACAATAGTAAAGGGTCTGATACCCCTTGTCAGGTGGCAGATAGACTATATTGGGCCTCTGCCCATATCAGTAGAATATTGGTGTGCCATGACTTGTGTGGACACAGCTAATGGACTATTTTGGTTGCTTTCCCTGTACATCGTACAGATCAGCAAACCACCAAGAGGGGCCAGAGTGTCTCTTTGCAGCCTATAGCTTGAGAGCAATCAAGGCATCCACTTTACTGGACATGCATTACAAGAATAGGTGCAGCAATTAGGAATAAAGTGGAAGTTTCATGTACCATATAACCCTACTGGGGTAGGCATGATGGAGAGGTGCAATGGCTTGTTGAAATCTGGCTTGAAGTCAGACACCAATAGTCTATGGGGTTGGTTAGTTCACTTATAAACAGAGGTACAGTGTTTGAATGGAAAGTACCAAAAAGGATCCTTGAGCTCTGTGGACATGCTAACACACATTGCTGTCTCTCCTGTACAACTGTATGTGCAAACCAAAGAGGAATTATTGAAACCATGATATGGCCAGCAGAGCAACATACTGCTGCTAGCCCCAACTGCATTAAACACTGGAGACTGTTGAGTGGATGTGGCCCTGGGCATTTTGACACATGGACCAGCAATGGCTGGCCCATCTGGCACCTTGGGGAAAAGGCTTGGAAGCTGGCCTCCTGTGTGTTCTTGGAGTAATAGCAGAGTGGCCCCCATAGATCATGGTAGTGTGCTCAAAACATCAGGGAGGTAAGAGCATCTTATAGGGAAGTTTTGTTTTATATTTGTGGCCAGTGCACATACCTCCTGAGTGCTATATATATTGACCCACTGTAACTCCCACAGGAAGGTGAGAAATGTCTGGTATAATAGACCAGGATGAGATCCCTTTCCTGCCATTGTCCTATCACAGGAACACTCTCTTGTATGCATCTACCTCATGGACAAGACTTGCCTATGCTGGTGTCATTAAAACATGTGTTTTATTACCCTAAGTTTATTTTCTTCTATAGTCCCTGTGGCCTGGATGCACCCTCTGGCTGCAGCTGCCACATGATGATTGCTCTGAACTCCTGCCTGTTTACTGACCTACGGTGGAATGTGCAAGCTATGGACTTAATCTTCATAGGACTTTGAACCTAGCTATATACCTAGCTGAATCCTCTGGACCATCATGATTGTATTGCACTTTTTATCTTATTGCAGTTTTTATCATATGTTATTAGTCTAGTTACAGTGCTCCAGTTCTCTCACACAGGGGCCATGGTAGAAGATGGGAAGTGAGCAGATTGTGAGACAAGATTTCTAGAGCAGTGTGCTGTGGGTAAAATTGCAATATTTCCAGAGTCTCTCACCTGGCCTTAGTGCATTTTCATATCAATAGGTGTTTGCAAGGCATGGAGAGAAGTAGTCTATCTCCATATTTATATGGGGAGCAAGGGCATCTTTGGACCACTGAGGTTGAGGGGGGGCCCTTTTTGCAGTTGGGTCATGAGAGACATGGGTGAGCAGAAGTGGATGACTGCTTGAAAGTAATAAACGTGTTTCTCCTACTTTATTTCTCCCTTTGATTGATGTCTGTTTCAAAGGTTATTTGCCCCAGGCTGGGAAAATATTTTTCCCCCAGTTACAGTTGGACATAGGGTACTTTCTTACAAAATCACTCCTGAGGCCCTTATTCCATATTAATCAAATTTTTACAGTGAGAGGAATTGGAGCCCAATAGTAGAAAGTATATTCAATTGATAAAAATGATTAATGAGTAACTAGCTGTCTATAAATTCTCTGGAAAATCTTGGCATATCTGAAATGTGATCATTATAGGAAGAACTGTGTCCTCCAAAAATTCATATGGACCTCAGAACTGCATTTGGATATAAGGCCTTTAAGGAAGTAATTAAGTTAAAATGAGGCCACTGGAGGAGCCCGAATCAATCCAGCTGTGTCCATATAAGGAAAGTAGTAAAGGACACACAGAGAGACACCAGTGGTATGTGTGCACAAAGGGATACCATGTGAACAGATGGTAATAAGGTGACCATCTATAAACCAAAGAGAGAGGTGTCAGAAGAAACTAAACCTGCATACACCTCGACCTTGGACTTCTAGACTTCAGAATTGTGAAAAAGACACTTCTATTGTTCAAACCCACCAGTTTGTTACGGCAGCCATAGAAAACCATATATAATTTTACACATAAACTATTATATAATTATAAACATGGAATTCTTTAGCAACATCCATATGAGTTCATATTATTTACCACATTCCTTAAATTGTAACACAGCCATACACCAAACAGCATACTTATTAATTCAAAAATCCTATGGTCATTTCTAAATTTTGATTCCTCAGATTCATTTTGCATTTTTGAGAACACTCACATTTCTATTCCCTTTATTTCTAGATCTCATTAGCTCCATATTTTCCAGTTTTCTCACTGACTTCTTCACTTATTAATTCGTCTCTTCAGCTATTACAGGTTGGTCTAGGACATTGTGTTCATCTTCCTTATCTCTTTCTATATTCTCTCTATAGGATATTTCATATACTCCCATGTGTAAAACTGTTAATTATATGATAAAAACTTCTCCAAATCTGTGTTTCCATTCTCACTTCCTTTTGAATCCAATGAAATATTCTTCAGTAAGTGATGTCATTATGTGATATAAAACATGGCAGAATAACAAATCATCATAATAAAACAAATACCCATAAAACCATATCTCTTCCTAAGACATATAATATTGTCCTTTCAGTTGAAGCCATGCTTTCCTCCAATTCTACCTTCCATTACCCTAGATTTTGTTTATTATTACCATTTAACTTAAAGAAGAATTTTAAGCCTATTTAGACAATTCTAAATAATATATAAATTTGTTTTTAATTTTAAACTATGGTATCATCCTGGATGTAGTTTTATGTGTCTTCTTTTTTCACTCCAAATTGAGTTGTTTCTAAGATGCATTGATGTTGCCTGTAACTGCTGTTTGCTATTTTCATTGTATTATGTTTTAAGCCATTCACCCAATGTATGGAACTACATGTCTTGCAGAAACACAAACCAAATATTGTAATCACATACGCTGCCCTTTAACCTAAAACATAAACAGTACCTAAAAAATCTAAAATGCACTTGTCCTCTTTTCAATGTCTATTCAAACAGATACAATGCCTGCTGATTCAGTCTGTATGAAGTTATCCTCTTTTCACTCCTTCCACTATCATGGTGTGAG
Organism: Manis javanica; assembly: GCF_040802235.1. Classification (NCBI taxonomy): domain Eukaryota; kingdom Metazoa; phylum Chordata; class Mammalia; order Pholidota; family Manidae; genus Manis; species Manis javanica. The sequence continues at coordinate 58,829,518 of NC_133168.1, forward strand.
CAAGCCATGAGCAGTTTGTGTTTGACCATTGCTTAGCCTTTTAACTGGTTTCCATGCTACCACCTTATCCCCAGTAATCCAGGTTACTCACAATCTTTCTTACCTTCAATGATTTGCTTTTGCCAACAGGACAAAATTCAAACTACCTACTATAATATTCAAGATTCTTCATGATGAAATATCAATATTTTACTAATCATTGTGAGAACTGCTATCTCCACTTGGTGCTTCTTGGTTTTCAGGAATATATTCAGTCCATGGGAGACAGAGCACCATGCATTGGTTCTGGGACCAGAGCACGTGCCACAATGTGAATAACACCACCGTAAATTCTTAGTATGTTTTCTTCTAGCTGCATATATGTCTGAAGTCCATTTTACCTTATAAGGCTGGTTACTTCTGGGAACTAAAGTGTCCAGTAAGACTATTTGATCTCATGAGCATCAGGGTTTATTGGTTACATTTTTTTGTGTTAAAATTAGTAGTTTTGAGTGAGGAAGCCCATGATAGGATTTCATAATAGGGAATAAGATACTCAAGGAAGCTGTTGTTGGTGTTTCTGTTATTAGCTGTGTGGTCAAAAAGCATTATTTTTAATCTAGCATAAGCATTTATTTCCATGAAGACAAGTAGCTGTTCCCTCCACAGTGAAGAGTCTAATGTAATCAAACTTCAATGGGGGTAAGGGTGGTTTCTCCTGGAGTATGGTGTTCTATTAAAAGATCAGGGTTGGTTCTGCTCTGGCCAATCAGTGTCCATATTTAGGTTAGCCTTAGATAAGGGAGGTTCATAACATTGAACCAAATATAATCTCTTATCCAGCCACCATGGCCACTTTGTTCATGTAAACCCATTTATTAGCCTAATGTAGCTTTCTGCCAAAACCCTATCAACATTGCTGAGATTCTCTTATTGCTACATCAACAGGCACCATCCAACATTCAGCACAGCCTCAGGCCCTTCCAGCAGAATTGGATCTGCTGAGGTTTAAGAGCAAGAGGTAAAATCATTCACATCACTACCTGGACAAGCTGGACAACTATCAAATTCTCTGGATTTCACTGAAACTTGAAAGAATATGGACTAGTTCAACAAGGATGAGGTTCATTACTTAGTGGTAAGAGCTACCAGGTGCAGTACCTTGAACTCGTAACATGGAATATCCTATTATGACTCAGACACTGGACCCTAAAGATGTCAGATCCAAAATAGTACTTTCCGTACTTTCTATGTGCATAAAGTTCAAAAACTGACAAAACAAATGGTGATTGAAATTAGGACATTGTTTTACTTTGGGGAAGATGGGCAACAGTGAATGAGAATGTACATAAGGGGGCATTTTATCATTTCTGGTTTTTATTTCATTGGGTTGGTACATGGGTATGTTCAGTTTTTGAAAGCTGAATCAAGTGGTTTATGATTTTTGCTTTTCTTTAAGTACATCATACTTTGATAAAAAAAAAAATCCCTAAAAATACTAGGTAAGTCTCATGGAAGGACTGGAAAAGCACAACTTCCGGACTAAGCATATATAATAAACACTGCAAGACTCCCTCCCAAACTGACTCAAAGGGAACTAACACTGCTGCCATCTGGCAAATCCCAGAATCATCCTGAAAAAATGGCTTCTTGGAGAAATTTCCACCAAGATTCTGTTGCCTTTCCTCAGAAGACTAGGGTCCTGAATAGAACTTCACATAAAAATCCAAGTCATATGTAAGGTATATGATTGGCAAAACCTGAGTCACATGCCTTTTCCCTAGCTGGAAATGAGGCTGTGAAATATAGTCCTACGTTTTGTTTTGTCCTTTAAATTTTCCTTGAAATGTGACAGTCTTTTAGAAAATATGGAGGGAGTATAAGAGACGTTGGTTATAATAAATGACAGATGATACTGCATCTCATTTTGTGTTATTCATTTCAACAAACTCTTCAATCTCTAAACTGGCCTTAGAATTTCATTCTCTAGTTCTGATACTCCTATCCCTTCTGATTGTATTGAGCTATCTTAACATTTTAGTTGAGATAATTCCTAAATATTTTCAATGGCCAGCCCTATATCTCCTATTTTATGAATTCTACTGTAGCTCTACAAGATAGAATGGGTTTGTCTTCCTTTTGTAATGTCATGGCATAATACCCACACAGTCCGTGCTTTTCTTATCATGTGGAATAATATTTTGTTTCAGCCATGTTTATCTCTTCTGCTACATTAGGAAGGCCTTTTAGCAAGAAACTATGTGCTATTGCTATCTTCTATTTCCATAGTTATTACAGTATCTGGCTTTCAACACTCATTTGATAAGCATTTATTAAGTGCATTCTGTTTGCCAGTTACTGAGGTAGATATGAAAATAAAATCATGAAAGAAAAGAAATCTTAGCATAGGGGTCTTATATTCTTGATCAGGAAACATAAATGCAAACAAGTAATCAAAATAATGTGAAAAATACAAAAACAAAAGTATAAACAAATGTCTGTGGGAGCCATAAACAGGAAGCATTGTTTATCGTGATAGCTTGAGGTCAAGGAAGGTTTTACAAAGGTATTTGACAAATATTTGTAGTAAGTAATTGAAGTTGGTCAAAACATTTAACCTCTTTAGTTTGCAGAGAGCTCTACTACTCATTTTAAGTCAAATGGAAAAATCAAAATGAAAAATATGTATACATTTAACAGGTATAAAGAAATACAAAAACCTCCTAGATTTTTTGCTTGGTAGGTTAGAATTTAATTGAATCACTTCCTCATTTCTTAAAACATATAGATAACTAGAATATAACTAGACCTAAAATAAAAGGGTTTATTTATTTTTATATTCTACTTATGTATATGTTTACTATGTGTTTATGTGTAGATAACTGCATCTACCTGTCAATTTATCTATGACATATTTCAGAATACATGTATAAATATATTGATATCAAGTGGCCTTTCTGTAAAACAGATTCTGCATCTTGTAGTGATGGGCCAGGTGATTAAGACAAACCTTCCTGTTAGGACAACTGAGCTGGATGAAATCATTTTAAAAACCAGTTTAAGAGCACTGAAGAGTTAAGATACTGAGGAATCTCCAGGCCAAAGTCTTGGGAAAGACAACAATAAACAAAATTTTTTGTACTTGAAAAGCATTTCCCAATTAGTAAGAAAAAGTTCTAAGTGAAGCTAAGTGAAGCAGAGCACATGTACAATTACATGTACATGTGGAATCTAAAAAACAAACAAAAATAGAATCATAAACACAGTGGTTACCATAGGGGAAGGGGAAGGGGAGAACAGGTGAAATGAGTAAAAGGAAAAAAAAGCTGTGAAGTTGAAACGCAATTTTAGTGGCCTCATTGATTAGAAAGTGAAAATCAAAGCCCAATCTTAAAAAAGTCAAGAACTTTATTTAAAAGATAAATAAATTTAGAAAATAACTTATTTATAAAATATTATAATTTCATTTAGTAAATTAAGGCAGGACATTCGACTGTGGCCACAAAAGGATCATCCTTTTGAGTAAAAAAAGACCTGAAGTAAATCAGTGTTCACTGCTTACCTTTGCATCTCTTAGGGGTGAAAGAAATCCCAAGCCTTGAATATGGATTAGAGTGAGACAATATCTCCAGTCCCCTCCCAGAAACAAAAGACTATCTTTCCTGAAGGAGGAGTTAATGATATTAACCTTTTTACTCTGAGAATATATTTCACATATTTTACTCTTGAAAAAAATTTCCATGAAACATGTAAAATAGACTTCAAAGAGATCAAATAGAAATTCAGTAATGAAAAATAAAGTGACAGCAGTTTTAGACACAGTGGATAGATGTCAGCCCAGAGTAGAAATAGCTAAGAAGAAGAATAAGAAAATGGGTAATAGGTCAGTAAGAACTGTCCAGATTACAGTCTGAAGTTAGCAATGTACATCAAGAGAATGAGAAGACAGCCATAAAAAAAAATTGCAAAAGACATATGTGAGAAAGTACTATTATCTGAAACATAAAGAATTTGTATGTTTCAGATAATAAACTTAAGAAAACAATGCAATTAAGAATGGACCAAAGACTTTAACAAACATCTTACCAAGAAGATATGCAGATGGTAAACAGGCATATATAAACATGCACCACATCATATGTCACAGGGAAATGCAAATTAAAACATGATACCACCAAATACCTATTAGAATTCCTCAAATCTGGAACAATGACAACACTAAATGCTGATGAAAATGTGGAGTAATAGGAACTTTCATTCATTGCTGGTGGAAATGGAAAATGTTACACCCATTTTGGAAGACACTTTGGTGGTTTCTTACAAAACTAAACATTTCCTTGACATACAATACAACAGTCATGCTCCTTGGTATATGCCTAAAGGAGTTGAAAATTTATATCCATACAAAAACCTGCATGATGTTTATAGAAGTGTTATTCATAATTGCCAGAACTTGGAAGCAACCAAAGATACCCTTCAATAAGTGAATGGATAAACAAACTGTGGTACATTCTGACAATGGGATATTATTTTATGCTAAAAAGAAATGAGCTATGAAGCTTTGAAAACCATGAAGAAACCTCAAATGAATTTTACTAAATGAAGGAAGTCAATATGAAAAGCATGATTTTAACTATATAGCATTCTGGAAAAGGCAAAACTATGGACACAGTGAAAAGATGAGGGCTTGTCAGGGGTTGAGAGGTAAGGGATGAATAAGCAGAGCACAGGGGATTTTTAGGGCAGTGAAAATACTCTGTATGACGCTATAATGATGAATACGTAATCATGCATCTGTCCAAACCCACAGAATGCACAACGGCAAGAGCGAACCATAAGATAACCTATGATTTTGGTTGATAATGACGTGTCAGTGTAATTTCATCAACTGTAACAACTGTGCAATTGTGGTGGGGGATGCTGATAATGGAAAGCCTGTGTGGGACGGGGAGCAGAATGTATAGGGGAACTCTCTGTACTTTCTCAATTTTGCTGTGGACCTAAAACTACACTAAAAAACAAATTTAAATATGAAAAAGCAAGGAACATAAAAACTCAGTTAAAAGAAACAGGCTATCCAGTGAGAAATTCTAACATATATTTAATTGATTTTTAAAAATGACAGAGAGAATGGAGCAGAAAACACTATTTTCAGACTTCACTGAAAATTTTACAGCTTTTTGGGAGAGATCAGTTTACATATTCAAGATGCCTAAGAATTCCAAGAAAGAAAGAAAAATACAAGTGGAAATGTCATTGTCAAACTACAAAAACAATATAGAGAGAAATAACCTGAAAACATCTAGAAAAGAAATACATAACTCAAGAACCAGTTGACTTTATATCAACAATGGAAGCTACAAACCTGTGAAAGAGCAGTGCCATTATGCTATAAACAAATAAATAAACAACTGCCATGTAGAATTCTACACCTATCAAGGTATCCTAAGGAAGAGGGCTGAATAAAGACATGTTTTAGACAAAACAAAACAAAAATATCAGTAGCAAAAGAAAAATTATTTTGTTAACTCGGTTTTTAGACTTACGGTTCATTTTACCAAGAATACTTTGATCAAAAACCAAAATCAGGGTAAATCCAAATGAACTATTGTATTTCATTAAGAGACTACAGATAACATACAATGCAGACAAATAAGTCAAACAGGGTATGTTAGTTGGTGAACAGAAAAAAAAATACATGCAACAAGGGGGAATGTGGGTATCAGAGACTATTTAACTTGATAGAGGCAGGACAAATCTTCTCTGAGAACTAGACAAATGCATCAAGACCCGAGGGAAGTGAAAGTGTACCATGGTATGATCTAGAGAAAGATCTCTCCTGAAAGAGGAAACAGTGTTTTACCCAGTAATGTTTGCTGTGCAAAGGATTTGTTATCACATCAGATCTAAGAAAACTAGAAAACTATCCATTTAATTAAGAGAAGTTTGTGACATAATGTGTTAACATGTTAAAAAAAGAGTAAAGTTTTAGAATGCCATTTAATCAGCATAATTCTAAGAAAGTTATTTGAGAATGGCATGCAATGATGTTTTCCCACAGCAGTAGCACCATCATTATGAAAATAAAAAAAGATTCGTTCAAAAAAATGTTCAATATGTTGTAATGTGCTACGTCAATCAAAGTGTCATGGTTTCTGCCTTACATAATAATTGATAGATGATTATCCAAGTACACAAGTAGATCAATATTTTATCATATTTATTTTTGCAGAATCCATTACAGTTTTGAAAATGATCTTACATACTAGCCTACTTGATCTTTGTAATAATTCAAAAGTAGATCAAGTGGTTGTCTGTGTTTTATAGATCTCAAGCAGAAATTCCAAAAGACTGAGGCTGTTCAGTTTGTGTGTAGAGTATCAAAATTAGAGCTAGAAATGCAGGCTGTCACATGCCTCACATAGCATTCCTTCTACAGGTCCTTGCTGCTGACACTTTTAGAACATCCAACAACAAAAATTCACAGGGAGCATAAATGAATCCAAATAAATGCATTCTTGTCAGTTGCAAAAATGATGAGGTTTTCATTTCCTTTTCTAAGAAAACCTCTGTCTTCATTAGAAAACATCCTAATTACTAGAAGTAGAAAAATAAGCAGCTTTCATTTTGATGGCAAATGGGAGGATTTTAATAGATTACATAAAATGTGCTAAATGTTACATAAAACAATGCATAAAATGTATAAAATAAATATTTATGACTTAAATTTATATTTTCATAAAATAAGCATCTTAAAATATATGATATGGAATTGAAAAATGCCCTCATTTTTAAATGCAAAAGGAGTATGTTCACTTATCTATGTTTAAGTGTTATTATTTTAAATTACTTTGGGAAATTGAACGTGCTTTTTTCCCCAGTAATGCAAGGTGAGTGATTTGGCACTTGTCTTGCTGAGCTGGTGTATAATTTAAGACCTGAAGACTTTAGTGGCCTTAGAACAAGAACTACTAATCTCAATATTTCATTCAAAGGTGAATGTGAGAAACTGTATCAAAAGAATGAATGGACTATCTTCTGAATTCAAATTTTAATACAATAAATGGTAGATGAACTTAAAGTTATCCAAAGGTTTATGAGTGACAATAACTAGTGGATTAATTCCTCATGGTACTCTAACAAATACCATTAATTTGCTGGCTTAAAACAACCAAAAAATTATTCTCTGACAGTTTCTAGAAGTTAGAAATCTTAAGTCATTTTCACAAAGCCAAAATCAAGATGTTGATAAGCTATGTTCCCACTGGAGGCTTAGAAGAAAATCCGTTCATTTCTTCTTCCAGGTTCTGGTGGCTGCCAGCATTATTTGACTTGTGGTTGCCTCATGACAATCTCTGCCTCCCTGCTCATATTATCTTCTCTTCTGCATGTGTCCAATCTCCCTCAGCCTCTGTTACATAAGGATGCTGTGACTGGATTTCGAGCTGATGTAATCTGCCCATGTCAACATCTTCAATTTAACTTCATTGTATCTGCAAAGACCCTGTTTTCTTATAAGGTAACATTTATGGGGTCTAGGTATTAAGACTAGATATATTTGTGGGGGGAGGGGTTTAAGTATTCAACCTACTACAAGTAGCCTAAGAAACAAATATATATAAGAGAATGGAAACAAATGATTACAGTGCAATCCCAGCATTATTTTTCTACCAGTTTGCAGAATGATATAAAGGCTGCTCTCTACCACCTTACCAGTGGAAACTTAGTCTAAGAAGAATGAACGTATTCAATTAAAAAATAGAAGATAGTATTTTCTATATAATCATCAACTGATGATACATTTTAACTAGATCATGTTTATAGTTTAAAAACTTTGAAAAGCAAAAGAGGATTCCAATTTTCATCTATTAATTTAACATTTAATGAGAAACATGTTATTCTATGTTGCCTAGACTATGGGACAGCTGATATTTTTATACTTTGCTTATGGCATTTGCAATGTTTTCAATATCTTTTGAAAATATTTTGCCTATATGCATCAAGAGAAAAATGTTTTTAACCCTTGACATGATAATTCACTTCTTGGAACATGTCCTAAATAAGTATCCTTACATTGAGAAAATTTATAAGAACATATATACTTTTCATTTAAAAACTTAGGAAACAATCAATACCTTGCAAACAGATTATCAGTTACATTATGGTGTAACAAGTTAACAGAGTAAAATTCATCCATTGAAATTATGGTTTCAAAAATAATGAAATAACAAGGAATAAAATAAGCAACTATTGATTATAATAAATTGGTATTAGCACTGACTTAATCTATCTTCATATTTGTTTTATTTTTATGACTAAAAACGCATGTTTTGAATTTATTTGTTTTTCTTCTTATCTTACCTTTAACTCATAATAAAAGGCTCTTCAATTATTATGTTCCTGAATTCATTACTATACATGCCTACTGCTTTGGAAAAGTGGTTTTTACATAGATTACTTTCTTGAATCCCTTGCTGGCAACTTTCCATGAAATAAGTGAGCTCATTTTTTAGCTCGTATCTTGTTATTAAAAGCAGAGAACACTGTCTTTGCATTCCAACACCCATGTTTGGACAGGTAGACCCTTCTCAAACCAAAGACAGACACAGACTCCCAAAGAAAGTCTAAGCCCACATTAAATAACTGCATACGTACTTATTGGGTTTATAAATTATGATTATATCAAATATCTCTTTTTTCAAAAAGTTTCTTTTTATAGAATCTCTTATGCACATTCCTATATAAAAATATTGTAGTTTTCTTATTTTATTTGTCCTGTAAATAAAATCCATAATACCAGTGTGATTTTCTGCCATTTTAATTTACTGTTTAACCATTTGGAGAGCCCTGAAATTGCTGGTTTATTCATAGCTGAATCATTCTATTGATTTTTTATTTGTTTGAAGTAATCAATCTCCCAGAATATTCATAGAATGCTCATCATAGAGGAATTTAAAAGTGGTTAATGCCAAGCCAGATTATAGCATTAACAGATAGAACTCCTTCCCACATGTGGACAGGCCTAGTCCCAAGTTAACCAAATAACCCTGAATGATATATGAATAAGGGTAGAGGGAATGCATACCACAGGGTTGCCCAAGCATTCACTCACCAGTTTGCTCAGAGTTCTGAAAGCCCTTTAAGCCTTCATATAATCAAAGGAATCCAGACTATCACTGCTGACTGCTGTCTAGAGAAGTTTCAACTGTTGCTGCACAGTTACAGCCTTCACATGCTCAAAAAGTCTCTGTTTCTATACATTGGTTCACTTTTCGTTGGCTTGATATTCACTATCATTCATGGAATTCTTATATAAGTAAGTTTAATTATTATAACCCCAGGCAGCCTGGAATTGTTTGACAGTTGTGTTTCTTATGAAAAAGAAGTCACATGTCTTAGGTGAAAAGATCACATGGTCAACACCCTTTCTGGATTCTCACAAAATTAACGTTAGTTCTATGTTCTTTAGAATTCATATTCACTTTGTCTTCATCCTTTATCTGCAGTATTAGTTTAAAAATGATAATATTTAGTAGCATGAATTTGATCATTCTGACCAAGTTGCTTTTCCTAGCCTATTCTGACAATGTAAATGTGCTACTTCATCATAACTTTACTTCCTTTTAGAGAAAATATGTTCACAATTTTTAGAGAAAATTTCCAAAGTTGCTCGAAATGTAGAAATTTTTTTATGACTAAAAAAGATCTCCTTTCTGATACTGTTTTCTGTCTTTCATATCTGTCAGAGCACTTGGTTTACTAAAAGTGATAACCCAGTCTCTTTGTATGAGATTGTGTAGTAAATCAGCAGAAATCTTAAAAAAAAATAAAATTAAAAGGTGTATTTGGCAATATTTTAGTGATTTCTAATATCAATCAATTTCAAATATGGAAAAAACATACAAAAAAAGGCATGGAAAATAATTGTTCAATCAGCAGAAATTTTTAAAAAATTAAATAAAAAGGGGCATTTGGCAATATTTTAGTGATTTCTTATATCAATGTGGAAAACACATGTACAAAAGACGGCGTGGAAAATAATCATGTTCAGAGAATGAAGGGGAATATTCAGATAACTTTGTGGTGCTCTGATGATATTCAATCAATGTTTGATGAATTATCTTACAAGACACCTATTTCCATTGCCCTCTATTTCACAGTTTTTGTGTCCTTTTTTCTGTGCTATGACAATGACTATTGTGAATGATTTAGTAATATAGTTTCCTTTAGTTAAGGATTCTGGACTAAGATCATTATTCTTGAACTTCTCACACCTTGATTTTGAGAATTTGGAACTCTAAGTGACTAATTCTAACTTTATAATGCATCTCAGACTCTGTAAAATTCATTTACACTAAAGATTAAAGACACAAATATGAATTATTTCTGAGTATATTAAAAGCTTTAGATTTTTAAATATTACATTGGAAGTTCAAAAAGTTTAATATTTTTTGGTGGGAAATAAGACTTACTTAATAAAAATATGGCAAAGGTGTGTAAATGAGTAGGTAGATAGATAGGCAGATAAGCATAGAGATAGACTGACTATTCAAGTATACTTTGCTTTCAAAGACCTGTGAGGAAATTTAACCCTTATTAATTTGTTTTCCCTTTATTCATATTTTAGTTAAAAAATTTGCATTACTAGAAAGGTAGATGGTTATTCCTAATTAAGACACAAATACAGTAATTACAGTTTATATGCTATTATCCTGAATCTACACTGGATGAGTTTAAACAGCCAAACAGCCATTAATTTTACTGTTCAAAGAAAGGCTCATAATCTTTTTAAAATGTCATATAAAATATTCATTTCTAAATGCCCTACGGTGATTTCTGAATTTATTTAAAGTGGGCTGTTGATAGCTCTTTTTATAAATAAGCAATTACACTGAATATATCATGGCCCATCACATTATACATTCTATAATTTCATGGATGAAAGGCCTACAGCTGATCTGCATAAACACAGTGCATATCTCAGCAGGTGAAGGGTTTGATTACACAGGATAATCAGTGTTATTATTTATAGTAACTATTTATGTCTGTTATTTATTAAATCTGTACAAATCAGGTATCTATTTCTCTAAGAGATACATCCAAGAAATATTTGTAATAGGATATAGACCTTTCGAATATTTTACAGAATGGCCTGAATATGGCCTTTTATATCTGAATTCCTAGTTTCAGTTGATGGCAAGCTAGTCAAAATTAGATTTTAAATAGCATTGGCTTCCAAGGCATTTTGGAACTTAAATGTGCTTCATACATTCAATATGTATTCAATATTTTCAAATTCAATATGTTTATCTAATTTTTGATAAGATCTCAATTGATACTGATAGAAACCCTACCCTTATTTGTTGTGATAAATTACATTTTTTTGTTTACTTCCTTTAAGTTATTCACTTAATATTTACAGAGACAAGTACTAGGCTGCTTGCTCACTGAGGATATGATGATGTCAAAGAAACAAAAATACTCCTGGTTTTATATCACTGATCTAATAGTAGTTTTGAAACTATGAAGGAAAAGTTGCAAAGAGAAAATACAATGCTAGTAGCTAATCCAGTCTAGGTAGTGAGAGAGATTTTAAGATGTGGGTCAGGAATTCAATGTCATGTCCAGAGAAGTGAGGTGTGTATGTGTGCACCTGGTGGGATCAGGAGAAAAGAGGAAGGGTGGAAGCTCAGGTCAGAAAAGAACAAAGGACACAGATCTCATGAGGCCACAATGTAGTCTCCTTCTCTCCTTCTCTCTCTCTCTCTCTCTCTCTCTCTCTCTCTCTCTCTCTCTCTCTCTCTCTCTCTCCCCCTCTTTGTGGGTGTATGTGAATGTATCTTTTTGGCCTGGATGTATGGCAGACTAATGACCCAGAGTATCGTTGGTTTACAAACGCATAAAGCACATCTTAAATGCATTCCTGGATCTGTAAGGAGTAAGGGCCACACTTCCCTCAAACAAATAAACAGTAATAAATTGACACCAGCTGAGAACCTTAAGAAAAAGCTGTATGTTGGTTGCTGCGGAAGGAAATGCCAATATTGCCATCAACCTGATGACCAATATTGATTCGCAGTTTTTACACTAAACTTGAGACTGAAATAGATTGTTAGCACAGTCTACTCCTATTCCCCAATCCCAGCCCAGCCATCCTCTGTAGAGAAACAGCTTCAGTTTATACCTCCAGGTTTCCCAAATTCAAAAACAATTAATAGTTAATAGTTAATGTAGGACTCTCTATTTAATAAAAGCAAAGTATGTTTCAAGAAGAAAAGCAAATTAAGGACATTTTAAGATGAATGTAAACTGAAAGAACAGATATTCACTGACAGAATACCAGAAGAATAGTCCTCAGATAGAAATATAAATTATCCTGCAAGTGAACACTAAAACATAAGAAAAAATATTCAGAAAATAAATTGATAAACACTTAAGCAGATCTAAGCAAATAATACAAAATAAAAATCTAACTAATATCTAATATTATGGAGTTAAAGAAACTACAATACAGGACATAAAACTGTAAAAATATGTCCTCAGTTTCTTGTGTTACTAAGACAGATATGTAAGGTAAAAATGTTATTTTTAAAATATTCATTATAATTTTTAAAAGTATGACTAATATTAGACAATTAGACTGTAACATTTATAAATGAGAAAAGGAAAAAATATGGGAATAAAGTGCCCCTAAATCAATTCTAAAGAGCCAATAGGAAAAGAAAGAGAAAAAGGACAAAGAAAGAGGTCCACAAAGGAAAGCAAAAAATAAGACAAAGTAGAAATTGACCAACACAATTAATATAAATGTAAAATGTAGTGTAAATGGTTTAAACTCACCAGAGATTGTCATATTTTAAAAATCTATATACTATTTATTAGATGCCTAAAGTATAAAAACACAGGATTATGGAAAATAAAATGAAGAAAAAGGTTTACCAAGAAAATTCTAATCAAAGGAAAGTAGAAAACACAGAGCATGTCACTACATAATGATAATGCTTTTTGATTTATGAGTAACTATAATATCTCTAAATTAGTAATCACACAACAAAAATAGTCTCAAATTATACTGAGCAATATTTCATAGTATTATGTGGAATAACTTTAAAATCCATTATGATATTATAAGATTTAAATTTAGCTCTCTTATGATTGGTCTAAGGCAAACAACATCAAAGATATATAAGACATAAGCAACATAGTAACTTAGCTTCATTCAGTAGAAATATTTAGAACCCAGCCACCAACAATTAGTAAATAAACATTATTTTTAGGCCTACATGGTCATAGGGGCCATATTTAATGAAATCACATAAACCAGCTAATGAAATAAATTTTTTAAATTAGGATACCAATAAAAAAGGGCATATATAAATCTTCCCCTGTGTATGGAAATTAGCAACACACAAATAACTATGAAATAAAGAAGAAATCATACTGGAATGCAAATTTTACATTGAATTTTAGTTAAAACACACTGTTTAAAACGTTGAACTGAATTAAAATAGTTTTTCAAGGGAATTTTTCTAGTTTTAAATATTATGTCTGAGAAAAAAACAAAATCTTCTACACTTTAATTTAAAATTTTTTAGTTTTTCTAAAAATTAATGACCTAAGTTTTCAACTTAAAATAGAAAAAGAACTAAACAAAATCGAAATGCAAAATGAAGAGGGATATAATACAAACAAAAAATAATGAAAATTTAGAAAGAGGACAACAAAGCAAATGGTTAGTTTTAGCAAAGAATACTAAAATAGAAGTTTTGGCAAGACCAATAAGAGAAAAAGAAAGAGAAGAGAGAATAGGATAGAGTGAGACTAATAAATTCTATTAAAATTAAACTGAAGATATAAAATCCAGCACCTATTAAAAACTGAACAAGGTGATTTATATCAATAAATTTGAAAACATTATGATGGAAAGAATCTAGGAAATATAACTGACTAAAAACTAAAGAAAAGTAGATTAAATTGAATTTACCATTTTTTCCCCCCAGAAAAAGTCAAAACTCTTACGAGCAAGTTCCAACAATTTTGAAGGGGTACTTCATAGCCAGGTATTACAGACTTTTCTAGAGACTTCTCTCCAAACCATTCTAGGAAGACTCCAAAACCAGTCAAGGAGAGTTGAAGAATAGAAAATTACAATTCAAAATTACTCATGAACATTTATTCTAAGTCATAAACAAAATACTGCAATCTAAATCTAACAATGTAAAAGAAAAAAAAAGAGAGAGAGTGTAAGGTTGTATATCAGTATGCTTAGGTTTGTATAAATATTGTTTAATTTTAGAAAATTCACAAATATTAACAACATTTATGGATTCAAGGAGGAAAAACAAAATGATATAAAAAATGCAATAAATGCAGTTGATAAAATTTCATACCTACATATGGAAACAAACTGTTAGATTAACAGACTCCCTTACCCTCATAAAGGTTGTCTCCAAAATCTATATATCATTGTATTGTTGAAAATTAGGTATATTCCCTTTAAAATAATAAACCAAACAAGGGTGTGTCCTATTACCACTTGACTCAACATTTTAGTAAAGGTTCTAACTGTTGGATAAGATAATAAAAACAGATAATTAAAGGATTGAAATGAGGAAGAAAAATTTAATTTACAAAAAATATGCATGATTACACACAGAAGAGAAAGAACTAATTTAAGCCACTTCGTACAAGTGACTCGGAAGATAGATTTCAATGAGCACTGAATAAAGTGAAAAAGTAGTATGATACAGTGTTACTTATTCCTTTGCAAAACTAAAATATGAATGGAATGAGGAGAGATTAGGAAGTGGTTAGAGAGAGCTCAACTGTTAAGCAGGGATTTTGTGTCCTCTTTGTTCATGCTGTTTTGTTTTGCTTTGAGAATTTATATGCTGAAGGAAAAGGCTTGACTAAGATCATGAGCTAGGTTATAGCCAAGTACACTAGGCTAGAAGCTCAGGACCAGTGATTTCTGGCCCAGTTCTCTTTCTACTACACTGTCCTGCACTCACATATTAGTCATGGTAAAACTTGCCTGTTAACATAACTGCTCACATTTCTTTGACATTAAATCTTATCCAATCCCTTCATCTTTGACTGTAAACCAGATAAATTTGGGTCACTGTAGCTAATTTATTAAAATACAACAACAATTTCCAGTTTTTCACATACCTTTTCATTGACTATGTGGAAATATGAGAGTAATTTTCCCATTTTATGGAATGTAAACTCTAAGTGTAGATGTTGGGCTAGTTTACAACCTTAAGTGTATACTCAGTTGCCATGATCACTGCAATGATTCACAATTGTTACTCTACTGTTGCTAAATCATTTTCTACAGATCAAGAAGTAAAAAGCACTTGGGACTGACAGAACTAAACCTACCTGTTGAAATCTTTCATCATAATGTTTAAAAACATTCTGCCTTGTTCAAGAGAGGTTTCCAGTCCAGCAGTAAATCATTGGCTTTTGAGAGGGTAAAAGTGGTTTGTGGGTCTGGCGGTCCTCGTGTTTCCGAGCTCCTCCTGACTGGCTCAGGACTTTCCCTGTATTCAGTGTTTCACAACTGCTATCTTCGACCACATTATCAGGCCAGCTAAAATTTCTGACGACAAAGATTCCTCAGATGAAATATATAAAAGTTTAAAAGTAAGTGCACTTTGCCTCTTTTCTTTCAGAGCAGACCACTGTCCTCATAGAGCAATATCCAAACACACATTTAAAGATGGGCTGATTAAAGAAAGAAAAAATGCCAAAATTAAAAGATGATATTAAAAGTGGTTGTCAACCCAACTTTTTATCCAGTGAAAATATTCTTCAGGAATGAAGGAGAAATCAAGACATTTTCATCTGAAGGAAAACTAAGAGAATTTATTGCCATCAAAGGTACCCTAAAAAGATGGCTGAAGGAGGTTCTCAAAACAGAAAGGAATTGGTAAAAAAAAAGGAATCCTGGAACATTAGCAGTGTAATACAAGGAACATAAATTATAAAGATCTGCATTAAATATAGTAAGCTACTCTCCTTTTGACTTCTTCAAAATATGTTTGACAGTTAAAAGCAAAAAACTATAATATTATTTTATGGAGCTTTCAATGTATATAGACATAATGTATAAGACAACTACAGCACAAAGTGGGAAAGGAAAGGAACCTATGCTGGTAAGGTATCTATATTCCAATATAAGTAGTAAAATTTTTATTCTAAATAGAATGCAAGCATGAATTTATAATCTCTGGAACAACCACTAAAATATTATATATAGATAAATAATCAGAATAACAGGTGAGAAGTAAAAATGGAATATTTGAAGATGTCAAATATCCTATGAGAAGGCAATAAATGGGATACAAAGAAACAAACAAACAAAATGAAGGAAATGAAAAAGAAAATGGTAACAAATTCAAGCATATCAATAATTGCACTAACTGTAAATTATCTACACATACCAATTAAAAGAGATTAATAGATTGACTTTTTAGAATTATACAACTTTATACTGTCTACCAGAAACTCACTTCAAATATAGTGATATAGGTATCTTAAAAGTACAAGGATGAAAGTAAAGATATACTATGAAAACAATAATCAAAAGACAACTGGAATGATCACATTAATATCAGAAAAAGTGTATTTTAGAGGGTGCAAAGAAATTACCAGGGAAGCATTCCTCAATTATAAAATTAATTATAACTTTTGAGAAAAAGGTCAAGTCACCAATAATACACAACAGTCCTATATGTATACTCACCAAAGACTTCAAAATGCATGAGGTAAAAACTGGCAGAAATGAAAGGAGAAAAACAAAAATATGTCAGTTCTTACTGAAGACATCAACACCTCTCTCTGTCTAATTGACACAACTATTAGGCAGAAAACCAGCCAGAATATAAAACAGCACCATTAAACAATGGGATCTAATCGGCCTGTATAGAATATTTCTCCAAAACAGCAGAATACACATTCTTCTCAAGTTCACATGGAACATTCACCAATATAGACCATAACTAGATTTATTAGACAATAGATTTAAAATAATGAAATCACACAAAGTTTACTCTATGGCCATAATGGAATTAAATTCAACTAGAAGTCAAAATGAAAGAAAATCTTGATTTACTTGGAAATTAAACAATACATCGAAGTAATCTGTGTCATGGACTGAATTGTGTCTTCCCAGATTTTTCATGTGTTGATGCTCCATTACCTCAAAAAGTGATTGTATATAGAGATAGAGCTTTTAAAGAGCATTAAGTTAAAATGAGGTCCATTAGGGTGTGCCCTAATCCAATATGACTGAGGCCCTTATAAAAAGAGATTAGGATGCACAGAGAAACACCAGGGGTACCCACAGAGGGACAACCATATGCAGAGTCAGCAAGAGGGCAGCCATCTGTGAGCCAAGGAGAGAGGCCTCAGAGGAAAGCAACCCAGCCTGGTACCGATCTTGACCTTTCAGTCTCCACAACTGTGAAAGAATTCATTTTTGTGGTTTAAATCACCCAGTCTATAGGATTTTATTTTGGTAGCACTAGCACACTAATATAATCTTAGTAAAAGAGCAAGTCTCAAGGAAAATTTTAAAATAAGCTGAACTGAATAAAAATGAAAATGCAACATTTTTTTTGGTAGCATTTAGGTAAATCTGTACTTAAAGGAACATTTCTAGCATTAAATGCTTATATTATAAAAGAACCAAGATCTCAAAACAACAATCTAAATTTCTATTTTAAGTTAGAAAAATAAGATCAAGATACACCCAAAGGAAGCAGAAGGAAGAAAACAAAATAGAAATCAATGCAATTTCAAAATCACACACACACACACATACACTTTGAAATAATCAATGAAATTGGTAAACTCCTAGCAACTCTGACAAAGAAAAACCGTGAAGAAACAAATGACCAATGTATTGAGAACTGAATAAAGAAATACCACCCCAGATCCCAAGAGAAATTAAAGGTACAATTGGGGAATGCCATGAAACATCTTTACATATTAATTCAACAACAAGATTTTCAAACTACTTTTGTTGTGTATTAAAACACTGAATTTTAAAGCAATGATCTTTTTTTTATAGATTTCACTGGACTGTTATGGAACATGAAGTCTAGAGCCCAAATAATTTTTCTCTATAAAACTGTGTCTTCCCCTCAAGAGAAACCCTAAAGCAATAATTTCTGAAAATGCAGTGGGGTGGACTGGGGAGTTTGGATGGAGGATTATAGGGAAAAGAAAGATGAAACTTAGTCAATCGTTCAAAGTTTCATTCTATAACTTTAATACCCTTCCTCTTGCATTTCAGAACCAATAAGCCTATCACTTCTTAACTTGGCTAATTTAATTGTAGATGTAGAATCATACCATCCCTTCTTTCACCCCTGAAGCATGAGTTAAACAGATATGTGGAATTCTCACAGAATTTTTATAC
The DNA here is from genome assembly GCF_040802235.1 of Manis javanica. Taxonomy (NCBI): domain Eukaryota; kingdom Metazoa; phylum Chordata; class Mammalia; order Pholidota; family Manidae; genus Manis; species Manis javanica. Next base: position 58,847,927 of record NC_133168.1, read on the forward strand.
CAGTTGGCCAGGTGACCTCCTTTGTAATAGAGGTGGTCCAAGGAAAGTGGCTGTAGTGACTTTTAAAATTCCATTCATGAACCATTCACTCTGTATTTTATACTTCTCAAACCATCTTACTTGGGTTAAATGCTTTTTTCTCCTGGTTTCTAAGAGAAGCTTAAGAGGGGTTTATACTAAAAATGTATATTTCTTATTCTCCTCTGCATCTCAGAATATGCAAAGACCATAAAGTTGATGTTTTATATAGATTATCTTTTAAATCGGGCTACAGGTTTGGGAGATCAATCAGAAAAGAATCTTCTGCAGCTCCTGGTAGATTTTTTCATTCTTATTGTCCAAATTTGTACAGTGTTTAATAACCTATTTGTCTTTAACAAAATGGGTAATTATGAGTTAAACAAGGATGGGAATTTCCATGTTGCACATTTCAAATAGTACTGAAAATAAGACCACTTAAAACATATTCAACTAGATAGATACCAGCTGTTACAGCATCTAGGGTAGGATACACATGTATAGCATTTTTGTATATGTGAGATTTAGGTATTTAAATGACAATTTTAGCTCTAAACACTTTTGACAATACACAGATTAAGCAAATGTTAAACAATGCCCTTAGGATCTCTTCCCATGTTCTCAAAAATCCTCCTGCAAATATTATCCAAATAACCAGAATGCTTTCATAAGTGTGCTGTCATGTACAAATATTTAAAATACTTCAGTGCTTGCAAATCTGAAAATAATGATTATAAGAAAAATCATTCATCGATTCAGTGTTTGCTTCCATAACTATTAGTACTATCAGTGTTTTAATATGATATTCATGCAGCCTGATAGAAAACAGAGACTTGTGACTATAATCCTCTATTGAGAATATCTTCATTTACAAAGCTATCATTTGATTAGTATAAATATATAAACCATAAATCAAAAGAATATTTGGTTTACTTTTTAGAATATAGCAGCTCCTGGGGTTAAGTGATTCCAATAAAGGCATAGTCACATGTCTTTGTTCCTCTTCTGTGTTCCTCTTTACTATAATGCTATGTCTATCAAAACTGACATGAAAAGCAGTCTCAGAAGTAGAAAGGATGCCATGAGATAAGCTGCCTGAGATTTTCTCTGGTTCACCTTTGATTATTCCAATCATTGGTATTCTTAGAATTTGCCCTTGGCTTCCATAACACATTTTCAGGTGCATAACAGAAAGATTTTCTAACACGCAACACAACAGAAGAAAAAGCAAAGAAAATGGTTCATATAATTTTAGGTACCAATAATCACAAAGTCAACTTGAAGCTGTAAGTATCTTTTACAAACTGTATTTTTCTTATATTGTTGCTTTGCTAACTCCTAAGCAAATATTTTTCAAAGGAAAGGGAAGATTACATCATTCATTTGCAGGGAAATCATTCAGTAATCAAATCTTGGGACCTATCGTCATCAGAATGAAAACAAATAACATAAGCAAAATAATGAACATGAGTAGAACTCAAAATATTTTTTCATGCTGTTTTATATGTATGTGTATAAATACATAGTAGTGTGTGACCTTGTCGATCCTAATGCTCTTTCTAACTCTTGGGACCATTATTACATATCAGCTAAATGGAGGATATCTACCTTGGACTTATTTTCTACTTGTTATCTGGCATGCAGATCATTTATCACCAATATGTTCAAAAGCTGGATGCTGTTGAAAGTCAGAATATATGTAGGTCTGTGTAAATTGCCTTGTTTTATTTAAGCAGATTAATTTTTAATTTTTTTAAAGTTTTTAATTTATGTAAGATTAAATTTTAAATTAATTTTTCTAAGGTTGCATATACTCTAAAACTTTGTTTTTTATATATAAAAATCAATTAAAGATGTATTGCTATTTCAGATTCTATTCTAGTTGCTGAGTAATTTAAATATATATATGAATGAGACTGTGGCTTTCCCACCAGAAAGCTCATATTTCATAGGTGGGCAGAACCTAAAAGGACAACTTTAAATGAAATGGGATAGGTGCAATGATAAAGGCAAGATCCTAAGCTAAAGAAGTAGATAAATAGGAATGCTTATTCCTACCCAGGGCTTCTGCTAAAGGCTTTTTTGAGGAAAGAAAGTGGGGAGACTGAGCAAACCTGGGAAAACCAGGCAAAGGACTGAGTATTGTTTCCAGGAATAAAGCATCATATTAGTAAAAGCATAGTGTATTAGTTTCCTATTGCTGTTGTAACCAAATAGTGCTAATTCACTGTCTTAAAACAACACAAATTTATTCTCTTAAAGTTCTGCTGGTCAGAGATCTAAAATTCATTTATCTGAGCTAAAGTCAGGGTGTCACTAGTCTTCTTCTGGAGGTTCTGAGGGAAGAATCCAGTCCTTGCCATTTTCAGCTTTTACCAACCATGTATATATTCCTTGGCTTGTGGCCACTTACTCTGTTTTCAAAATGCATCACTCCAGTGCTGCTTCCACCACATTAAATTTGTCATCACATTGAATTTTCCCTTCTCTCTGAATCTCCCTGAATCATTGTGATTACATCAGGGCCACACATTAATCCAGGACAGTCTCCCCTTCTCAAGATCCCTAGCTTAATGAAATCTGCAAAATCCTTTTTCCCATAGAGGGTGACATTTACAATTTCCTGGGATTTAAACGAGACATATGTGGGGGTCATTTTTTAACCTACCACCTGTAGTTTGGCAGGTGTAGACACGTAGAGAATTCTACATGACAAGAAAAGATGACAGTTGCAATGTAGTTTGATGAATCTGAAGTGCTTAAAGATTAGATGAGTTTTTCTCAAAATGAGAGTCAGTAACCATTACAAGTACAAAGATATAACTCATTGAGTGAGGAAAAGGGGACAGCATAAGGAGACATGAGAATCTTATAGAATATGTTTTCTCTTTAAAATATCTTCACCTTCATAATGGACCAAAGCAAAATATATGCACATTTTGGATCTTTTGAAACTTTGTTGATAAGTGAAGTTTACCATTATCCATTCATATATTGAATTTCAGTAATCCTTTTGTTTATCTCTTTGGTTTTATGATAGACTTTAACTGAGAAAATTCAATTGGACTTAAAACACAAATGATGTTCCTGCCAGATAAAAGCTAACTTATATCATGGGTAGCCGAACAAAGGAACTCACACAGTGGAATGTGTTTTGAGGGCTGAGTCATCCCGTGGCATACGGGCTCTGTAATACAGGCATACGGAGCTCAACAAAGGCACACCGCAGTTACTCAGCTTATTTAGCTCCCTATGCTTACTGTGAGCAGCTATTTCACTTAAGAAACACATCCTCATTTGTCACATCAAATTAATACATTTACATTGCTTTAGTTTAGTCCATTTATTTCAGATAAAGTTGTATAAAAGATATAAGAATAAGAATAGTATGTATTGAGTCAACAATGCTTTAGTCAAATAGTTGCTATTTGGCTTCTGTGATTTGTTTTCTTTCAAAAGTGCTGTGTTATGTAGCTTGAGAAATTTAGAGCATTAGAAGCTTATATAGGGGAAAAAAACTCTCAAAATAATAAACTAAGTTTCCATTTTAAGAAACTAGGGAAAAAAAGAGCAAAATATATCCAAAGCAAGCAGAAGGAAGAAAATGTAGAAGAAAATAGTAATTAAGAGACTAAATCCAAAATGTGACTGTGTGGTCTTGATTCCCAGCTCCATCACTTATAATCTTTAAGACCTTCAGCATTGTTTTTGACTCTCCATGCTTCCATATGCCCACCTGCAAGACAGAGTAAATGATCGTGTCTACCTCACAGAGCTGTTATGCTAATTAAAAGTACTTAGAAACATAAGAAATTTAGAAATGAAATGAAAAGTGCTTAGAAGTGTGCTTGGCACATAATAAACTAGATCAAAGTAAGGTGATTATATGTTCCATTATGTCCCAGGCAGTCCCAGTTTAGAATTTATTATGAGTTTTTCATTTTTCAATGAAATCATACTATCAGTAATTTCATCAAAATAAGCCACTTCTGCCGTGCCCTCACCTAGGAGTCTGAAAGAATTGTGTAGTGAATAGAACTTTACCTATACATATGGGAGAACACCAAGGATCTACCTCTGTTTTGTTTCAGTGAAAGGTAACTAACCCATTCCCCCTCAATGACATATGGTGTGATCTCTCATAAAACAAAGTATTAGACAACATTGCATTTGCAAGCTGCTCAGTGTAACAGTTAGGTGTTTTGTGGACCATAACAAACCTTATGAGATATAGAAAACTACTAGACTACAAAGTGGAGGGATCAATAAGAATCATTAAAATTATAGGCTATATATAATAAGATATGTATGGGAAATAAAGGCTGGAACATCCAATGTTAAAACATATAAAGTGTAGAATAAACCCTTCTGCTATCACAGTATTATTGAGGTAGAGCGGGACATGGGGCAAGCACCATGATTAATTTTTCCTGCCTATGGTGAAAAAATGCCAAGATAAAAATAGTATAGTAAAAATACAAGGAATTCCATCTTAAGGTGAAGATTCCATTTTAAATATCAGGGAGTTAGGAGGTAAGATTCCTAACATATTCTTTGGTAATCAGCCAATAACCTACCCTATCTTAAGGCAGGCAAGTAGTACTAAATGATATGTCCCCACTGCTTGATGATAACCACTTTCTTGGAGAAGAACAGTATCAAGGAGTTCCTGTGTTAAGCTCATCTTACAGAATGTCTAAAGGCCTGGCCAAGGATGACGGCACAATGTCTCTCACCAGATAGACATCTTGAGACCACATGTCAAGAGTATGCCCCTGGCCCTTTGCCCCATCCTTGAAATCCTTAAATGACAGAATTCTAAGCCTGTAAGTGTGCTTCTACTCTGAGGTTTCCCTCACTCCCTTTTCTTCGAGTGTGTACTTTGCTTTAAATAAAGCTTTCTCACTGCTCAATTTGCTGCATTTTGTCTCTGCTCTTCCAGTGGTAAGCATCTTTGTTATTTCACTATTTCATTCAATTTTCTAGAATTAAGCACTAGTTGTCTCTCTGTGCTACTCCAGACAAGTGGGAAGGGCTACAAAGACCTCTGATTTGAGCTTGCAAGTTCCCATCATTCCCATCACCTGGGTGACCCAGACAGGAATACAGCTGTGATCATGCTCTTTAGTACCCTGCCTGAAAACCTCCTTTCTTAGATTTTGGGAAGTTCTCAGAACATAATCTCACTCCATGCAGAGCTCTGCAGGTCCCCTAACTCCTGGGATGATAGGGACTTAGTTCCCATGTTGTGCATATTCAAGCAAACACTGGATGCCAGGTGACCCTTACTTCAGGAGTTGGCAAGGGATTTCCCCTGTGCCAAGCAGGAGTTCAATGAACTTCTCTTTCTGCCTATGTTCTCTCTTGCTCTTTACTGCCTGCTTGGCTACTGCCCATTCACTACTACTCTTGCTTAATAAATTCCTTCCTTACCTACAGTCATCTGACCTGTTCAATAATTCTTTCTCCATCTGATTCAAGAACCCTCCCTGTCCAGGATGAGGTTTCACTTGCTGTGCTGAGAGAGACCTCCCCAGATGCAGCAGCCCAACAACATTATCATGAACAAAGATTGAAAAATTCTTAACAGAATATTTGTAAACCAAATGTAACCATTGTATAAAAGATAAAACAGTATGTTCAAGGCTTACAAGTTTAACATTTTAAAAATAAATTTTGTATTATCATCGAATGATTATATTAAGAGATGCAGAAACATATTTGTTGAAATTCAACATTCAATCATAATGAAATCAGTTATCAACTAGGAATAGAAGGAAATTCCTTACTGTTGCAAAGTTACTTACAAAGATGTATGTAGCACACATCATTTGCAATGTAAAACCATTGAAAGCATTCAGGGACTAGACAAGCTGTTGGATCTCACCATTTTAATCAGCATTGTATTAGATGTTGAGAACTAGTATATTAATGAAAAGATACCAATAGAAGGAAAAAACAAATGAAACTAAATAGAATAAAGTCATTATATGAATATATGATTACCTATGTAATATTGTTGATAAATTATTACGAGGATGTTTTACAAAATTTTCAAAGCCATGGGATATGAAATCAAAGAACAAAATCAACTGCATTTATACACTCTTGTCTCAATCAGGTGGAAAACAAAATTGTGAAAATAATATATAATAGGATAGAAAGTACAGCTCATTTCTACTCTAAGTTACTTATAGATCTAAGTCAATTCTATTTAATGTCCCCACAGAATTGCTTTTCTTTTTTCTTTTCCTCTGTTCTTCTTGTGTGTAAAACTTAAGTTGATGATGGTCATGAGGAAGACAGTGTAGCACAGAGAAGACAAGTAGTGACTCTATAGCATCTTACCACACTGATGGACAGTGACTGCAATGGGGTGTGTGGGGGCTTGATAATATAGGTGAATGTAGTAACGACAATGTTTTTCATGTGAAACCTTCATAAGAGTGTATATCAATGTTACCTTAAAACAAACAAACAAACAAATGAATAGATTTAAGAAAAAGCATGTGATATCAGCATTTTAAAAAAACTCTTTAAGCAAAAACTTGCAAAACCTTGATGCTTGACATCATAAAAAAATAAACTTAAGGTGATGAGTCTAAATTGATGTGGAAGAACAGCCAAACACTCCTGAAAAGAATAACATGAAGATGGGTGGGGTATAATTTACACTATCCAGTTATCAAGAATTATTATAAAGCTATAATTAATAGCACAATATGGTATTGATACATTTTTTCTTTAACATTTACCTCAAGATTATGTACATAGGTGTTCATTCCATAATTTTTTATACTTTACAGCACATAGTTTGAAGTATTACTTTGAATCTATTCACTATTTAATAAATGCTTAAAATATTTATTCTTTAAGATTTTAAGATTTTAAGTAATATACCTTTCAATAGGCTGCCATAGAGAGATACAAGCTCTTGTAATTTCTTGTCTGTTCAGGTATCTTCAATATGAGAATCTCATTTGACTTTGCATACCCCTGATGGAGCTCAGAGCATATCCAAAGCATTGTGTTTCTTTTAACAATGTCAAACAATTAAAAAAAAAACTTCACAAAGTTGTTCATTTAGTAATTTATTCAACTGTCAAGTATACTATTTTTAAGTCTCTTCTGTATGTTAAGCATGAGGAAGGTTATTGCCCTTTCACTATTTACAATTTTAGTAGCACAGATACTATTCCAAAGACAGCTCTTTTGCAAGGCAGCAGGAAAGCCATACTGCTGGAGGAGCAAAATGCACATGCTAGATCTGAAAGGTGGAAGAATGTCTGCGAGGGTAATCATGCAGTTATTTTAATACTACAGCTGTCCCAGGAACTTTATATGCAAATTTCTAGGGTTGGGATCAAGAAACTGGAAGGAAATCTCAGGAAGGAAATTGGGATGTCATTATAAGGAAATGAGTGGAAGTGAGGCTTCTTTGAAACAACAGCTGTCAGATTCTCTGGTGAAGCAAAATACTCCTTGAGACAGATGGGGTGTTCTCCACTACCTCATCTGTGAGTTTAATTTAAATTGACACTCTGACCCCATCTGACTCTGCAGGCTTCAGTAATGGAAGGTCAGGCACACAATGTGATGCACATTGTACCAACAGAGATAAGGTGGTGAAGTTGTGTGTGCATGCACATGTGTGCATGTGCATGCATACATGTATGTGTCTGTGTGTCTGTATGAGGAGAGGGATGTATGGGAGCATATAGAATTATGGAATGGCAGTGGGGTGAGCAAATAAAAAAATACAACAGTGAGCATTCAGTATTCTGGGCTAAACAACATTCAGTTGGTCTAGTCTTTCCCTTGGGGAAGTCAAGCACAATCCCATCATCAAGAATCATATCTAAGTAATTAATTCCTTGATATAGTGATTGAATGCTAAACATTTGCATGAATATAGATCTTCATTTCAAATTTCCTGCTGGACATCACCATATGGTTTACTAATAAACATTTCACACTCAACATATTCAAATAGAAATTCCTCATCTGTCCTTTTATTTGGCTGCCCTCCAACCTTTTTAAAATTAATGCTTATGTCATTTTTCTCAGTTGTTTATCTTTAAATCCTGCAGAGACATCTGTGACAACTACTTCTCATTCAACCATGTAGGGCCAGTTGCTAAATTATGTGGTTTGCCTCCATAAAGTCTTCATTCATCTCATCCTTGGTCTTTTAATTGACATTGTAGGGGTTTATGTTCTCCCAACTTTTCTCAATTTATGTACAGTGTCTCATTTTCTGTAATTTTTTTCTTCCCTCCAATCTCTTTTACATCTCCCCAAGATATTTTGATTAAAAACTAAATCCAGAGTCTCTTGATTCAAGATGGCGCTGTGAGAGCTGAGATGGAGAACTCCTCCCAAAATCAAAAATAGTACAAAAATATAGTTAACTAATACAACTAACCCTAAAACAGCAACAAGAAACAAGGCTGAAACAGACTGCATACAGACCTCATGAAAAGAGCAGACCTCACGAAACAGAGTAACATACCAAAGCCTTGATTTGGCAGGACCCAAGCAGTTCCCCCACCCCAGCTCACTGGCAGGAGGAAGAGAAACAGAGCAGGGGAGGGGATGGAAGCCTGGGACTGGTGAACACCCAGCCCTGGAGGTCTGCTTTGTGAGCAGAAACCTATATTGTGTGGTGCTGTGGATGTTGGGGTGCTCGGACAGGCGGAGTGCTTAAGAGACTGAGATTCAGGCCATTTGTGGAGGAGGGGATGCACATCCAGCCTCAGTGTCAGAGGAAAGACAGGCAGTCTGAGAGGCTTCCTAATAATGGGCAGGCTGCTGAAGGGGCAGGGTTTGCACAGAGCTTGCTGCACAGGAGAAGGGAGAGCTCGACAAGGTTGTCTGGGTGTACTCTGCCCAGCTGGTTGGGAACTTTGAGGAGCTTCAAGCGCTCCATTCCCCTGGCTGGCTACTCAGTTCTGAGGCCCCCCACTGGGACACACAGCCTGCTGCACCTTCCTCCTAGCCTGCTGGCACCGGTTCTTAAACCCACAGTCACTGTGGTGGTATCCGGCCAGTCAGATGGAGGCCCCGCCTACAACAGCTAAAGACTCCAAGCACAGAGGTTTACACCTGTGTGCTTGGCACACAGGCTCTGAAACTGGAGACAGGCACTGCAGCCGGGAATCATGAAACAGATCTTTCCTGCCCCCAGGCACCAGATCCCCTCCCCAGTGACCCCCAATCTCACTCTAGGGACTGAGAAGCTCCAGAGACTGGAGCTTGTAGGCACTAGTGGGCATCACTCAGAAATATAAAACATCAAAAGAACATGGTTCAGACCAAAATCTCACAAACCCCAGAAAAAGGGTCACATGAAACTGAATTCACCAATCTTCCTGAAACAGAGTTCAAAATAAAACTTATGAACATGATTATGGAGGAATAGAAAAATATTCATGAAATCAGGAATGAATTTAAGTTGCAGATTCAATCATTAAGAAATACCATATCTGAAATGAAACATACAATGGAGGGATTTAAAAGCAGATTAGATGTAGTAGAAGAGATGGTAAATGGAATAGAAATTAGAGAAGAGGAATACAAAGAAGCTGAAGCACAGAGAGAAAAAAGAATCTCTAAGAATGAAAGAATATTGAGAGAACTGTGTGACCAATCCAAATGGAACAATATTCACATTATAGAAGTCCCAGAAGAAGAAGAGAGAAAAAATGGATAGAAAGTCTCATTGAGGAGGTAATTGCTGAAAATTAGCCCAATCTGGGGAAGGAGATAGTTTCTCAAGCCATGGAGGTGCACAGATCTCCCAACACAACAGACCCAAGGAAGACAACATCAAGACATATAATAATTAAAATGGCAAAGATCAAGGATAAAGACAGACTTTTAAAAGCAGCTAGAGAGAGAAAAAAGATCACATACAAAGGAAAACCCATCAGGCTATCTACAGATTCTCAACAGAAACCATACAGGCCAAAAGGGAGTGGCAAGATATATTTAATGCAATGAAGCAGAAGGGCCTTGAAACAAGAATACAATACCTGGCAAGGTTATCATTTAAATTTGAGGAGTGATTAAACAATTTTCAGATTAGCAAAAGCTGAGAGAATTTACCTCCCACAAACCACCTCTACAGTGCATTTTGGAGGGACTGCTATAGATGGAAGTATTCCTAAGGCGACTTAGATGTCAATTAAGGGATAGACAAAGAGTACAAAATATGATTAATAACATACAAAGAATGGAGGAGGAAGTAAAAGGAGGAAAAAAAAGAACCTTCAGGTTGTGTTTGCAATAGCATATGAAGCGAGTTAAATTAGACTGTTAGATGGAAGGGAATTACCCTTGAACCTTTGGTAACCATGAAATTAAAGCCTGCAATGGCAATAAGTACATACCTATCGATAATCTCCCTGAATGTAAATGGACTGAATGCTCCAATCAAAAGATATAGAGTTACTGAATGGATAAAAAACAAGACCCATCTATATGTTACCTACAGGAGACTCACTTCAAACTCAAAGACATACACAGACTGAAAGTAAAGGGATGGAAAAAGATGTATCATGCAACTAATAGAGAGAAAAAGCAGGAGTTGCAGGACTTGTATCAGAGAAAATAGACTTCTAAACAAAGAAAGTAACAAGAGAAAAAGAAGGACATTACATAATGATAAGGGGTCAGTCCAACAAGAGGATATAACTATCATAAATATGTATGTACCCAACGTAGGATCACCTACATATGTGAATCAAATACTAACAGAATTAGAGGGGGAAATAGAATGCAATGCATTCATTTTAGGAGACTTCAACACACCCCTCACTCCAAAGGACAAATCAACCAGACAGAAAATAAGTAAAGAGACAGAGGCACTGAACAACATATTAAAACAGATGGACCTAATGGACATCTACAAAGCAATTCATCCAAAAGCAATAGGATACACATTCTTCTCAAGTGCACATGGAACATTTTCAAGAATAGATCATACACCAGGCCACAAAAAGAACCTCAGTAAATTCAAAAAGATTGAAATTGTACCAACCAGCTTCTCAGATCACAAAGGTATGAAACTAGAAATAAATTACACAAAGAAAATGAAAAAGCCTACAAACACATGGAGGCTTAATAATATGCTCCTAAATAATCAATGAATCAATGACCAAATAAAAACAGAGATCAAGCAATATATGGAGACAAATGAAAACAATAATTCAACACAAAATCTGTGGGACACAGCAAAGGTGTTGGGAGCAAATCTGTGGGCCTTTAGGCAGATTCGGTCACAAAAGCCTTAAGACAACAGCAACGTTTGAGTAAAGTCTTTCCTGTAAAGTCAGCAACAATGAATCCATCCACGCGTTAGAAACAAGTTTTCCCCTATTACCAAGAAGCGCATTTAGTGAACTCCTAGGTTAGAGCTAGGGGTTAGGTTACCTAGCAACATATGCATTTCTAAGTTAGAGCTAGTGGTTAGGCTACCTCGCAGCATGTGCCTTTTCTGTCCTTTGTTAATCAAGAAATACCCTCTGCCCCAGGGGAAAGCCCCTCCCTTAAAACCTCCCTCCCAAGGGCCCCCACCCCCAAAATGGTGAACTCCCCACTTCTCTTCTGGGTCCTCCGTTCCCACCGGCGCCAACCAAGACCCAATCACCCCTCTACACCTCCCCACTGGCGCCACCTAAGGTCCAATTATCTCCTGACCCACCCCTTACTTGCTAACCTGTATAAATTGAGCCTGCAAACAATAAACTGTGCCGACTTGATCAGACACCCTGTCTTGCTGGTCGTTCTTTGTGTCCCTTGCCCCATTCTTTTTTTTTTTCAATTCTCTCCTCCAGGTCGTTGACCCCCGTTGATAGTCCTGCAGGTCGGGACACAAAGGCAATGATAAGATGGAAATATATTGCAATACAGGCCTACCTCAGGAAAGAACAATCCCAAATGTACAGTCTAAACTCACAATTAATGAAACTAGAAAAAGAAGAACAAATGAGGCCCAAAGTCAGTAGAAGGAAGGACATAATAAAGATTAGAGCAGAAATAAATAAAATTGAGAAGAATAAAACAATAGAAAGAATCAATGAAAGCAGGAGCTGGTTCTTCAAGAAAATAAACAAAATAGATAAACCTCTAGCCAGACTTATCAAGAAAAAAAGAGAGTCTACACACATAAATCGGTTCAGAAATGAGAAAGGGAAAATCACTATGGACACTACAGAAATACAAAGAATTATGAGAGATGAAAAATTATATGGTAACAACCTGGATAACCTAGAAGAAATGGAAAACTTTCTAGAAAAATACAACATTCCAACACTGACCCAGGAAGAAACAGAAAATCTGAATAGACCAGTTACCAGCAAAGAAATCAAATTGGTAATCAAAAAACTATCTAAGATCAAAACTCCTGGACCAGATTGTTTCACTGCTGAGTTTTATCAAACATTTAGTGAAGACCTAATACCTATCCTCCTTAAAGTTTTCCAAAAAGTAAAAGAGGAGGGAATACTCCCAAACACATTCTACTGGGCCAACATCACTCTAATAACAAAACCAGGTAAAGACCCCACCAGAAAAAGAAAATTATAGACCAATATCCCTGATGAACACAGACGCAAAAATACTCAACAAAATATTAGCAAATGGAATTCAAAAATGCATCAAGAGCATCAAACACCATGACCAAGTGGGATTCATCCCAGGGATGCAAGGAGGATACAACATTCAAAAATCCATAGGCATCATCCACTACATCAACAAAAAAGACAAAAAACACACGATAATCTCCATAGATGCTGAAAAAAGCATTTGACAAAATTCAGCATCCATTCATGATAAAAACTCAACAAAATGGGTATAGAGGGCAAGTACCTCAACATAATAAAGGCCATATTTGACAAACCCACAGCCAACATTATACTTAACTGCGAGAAGCTGAAACCTTTTCCTTTAAGATCGGGAAAAAGACAAGGATGCCCACTCTCCCCACTGTTATTCAACATAGTTCTAGAGGTCCTAGCCACGGCAATCAGACAACACAAATAAAAGGCATCCACATTGGCAAGGAAGAAGTCAAACTGTCCCTGTTTGTACATGATATGATATTTTACACAAAAAAGCCCTAAAGAATCCATTCCAAAACTACTAGATCTAATATCTGAATTCAGCAATGTTGGGGGATACAAAATTAACACACAGAAATCTGTTGCATTCCTATACACTAATGAAAAACTAGCAGAAAGAGAAATCAGGAAACAATTCTATTCACAATTACATCAAAAAGAATAAAATACCTAGGAATAAACCTAACCAAGGAAGTGAAAGAACTTCACCCTGAAAACTACAAGAAACTCTTAAGAGAAATTAAAGAGGACACTAATGAATGGAAATTCATCCCATGCTCTTGGCTAGGAAAAATCGGTATTGTCAAAATGGACATCCTGCCTAAAGCAATCTACAGATTCAATGCAATCCCTATCAAAATACCTACATCATTCTTCAATGAAATAGAGCAAATAGTTCTAAAATTCATATGGAACCACAAAAGACCCTGAAGAGCCAAAGCAACCAATTTTACTTATCTATGAACACTTTAAGATTAAAAAAATATAAACAGAACCAAATACTTTGAATTCAAAGTGTTATTAACTTTTATAATATTACTCAAATATGTATAACCAAAATTTATTTTACCTGTAGCTCTGAAACTCTATTAAACTGCATTTTCAAATAAAATACCAAAATTTCCAACCAAACCTAAAAAATTCAAATTAACAACATTAATTTACTATGGTATACATTCTAGGACATTTTTAAATATATTATCAATGAATTTATAAAGTGTAAAATTTCAATTTTTTCCTTCATATTTTGGTCATACTGAACCATTATTTGAGTTATAATTGCATCATTGCTTTGTTTTTTGCCTTGATAAAACAAATAATTTTTCTATTGTTGTTGGGCAGCTGCATCTGGGGAGGTCTCTCCCTGTCCACTAGGTGGAACCTCAACTGGGACGGGGGGGAGGATTCTTGACTCTGAAGAAGAATTCTTGAACAGGACGGATGACTGTAGGTAGGGAAGGAATTCATTAAAGCGAGAGTATCAGGGAATGGCAGCTGCCTTGCAGGCAGCAGAGAGCAAGCAAGAACAGAGGAGGAAGGGGAAGCTCATTGAACTCCTTTTTGGCATGGGGGAAATCCCTTGCCAACTCCTGAAGCCATGGTCACCTGGCATCCAGAGTCTGCTTGAATGTGCATGGTGTGGGAACTAAGCTGCTACCACCCCAGGATTGGGGGGAGCCACAGAGCACTGGATGAAGTGAGATTATGTTCTGCGAACTTCGCAAAGTGAAGAAAGGAGATTTTTAGGCAGGCTGCTAAAGAACATGACCCTACAGCTGAAGTCTTGTCCAGGTCACCAGGGGGCGGGAAATTGCAAACCCAAATCAGAGATCTCAGTAGCCCTTCTCTACTTGTCTGGAATAGGACAGAGAGAGGGAAGACTAGTATTTAAGTCTAGAAAAATTGAATGAAATAGCAAGTAACAAAGACGCTTACCACTGGAAGAGCACAGAGACAAAATGCAATAAATTGAGCAGTACACAAAAAGTACAAACTCGAAGAAAGGGGAGTGTGGGCAATCTCAAAGAGGAGACAACACTCAAAGGTTTAGGATTCTTTTAAGGCTTTCAAGAATGGGGAAAAGGGTTGCAAGGGGTAGTACGTAGGCTTGACATGTGCTCTCCTGATGTCTCTCTCCAGTGAGAAACATTATGTCATCATCCACAGTTAGTCTCTAGATAATTCTGTAAGAGAAACTTAACACAGGGAATTTATGGATCCTGTTTTTCTCCAAGATATGGTTACATTCAAGAACTGGAACATATCATTTAGGACTGTTTGCCATGCTTTAAGATAGGTGTTGGCTGATTGCCAAAGAATGTTAGGAATCTTACCTCCTAACTCTTTGGTTTTTAAAATGGAATCTTAGCCTCAAGATGGAGTCCCTCCTGTTCTTACTATACTGTTTATATCTTGGCATTTTTCATTATATTCAGGAAAAGTTAATCATGATGCTTATCCCATTTCCCTGCCCTATCTCACTATCAGGGAATTATTTTGAAGATCCAATCAATTCAATCATGCTCATAAAACAATGAAAATAATTTGTAGTATGAAGTCCTTTATTAAATATTTAGTATCATAATTACTTGTATAAAATTTAAATCTAACAGCACATCTGCTAGCGAAATGATTATGCTACAGTCCAGGTTCTGTTGAGTTCTACAGAGTTCAAAGACCATGTGCTATTTGATGACTTAATTTCCCCTCTACCCCTCTTGAAATAAATGACTATAAAAGGTTTATTTATACAGCTTGCCATGAGGTAACTTGTCCTTTACTTGGGGCCAATGAAAATGCAAACTCCATAAATTCAATAAAGAAGCAGAACATGGTCATAAGTTGATCATACACACATTTGTGATATGCTTATAAATATTTTAAGATTACCAAAATAAATGCAGAACATTCAATAATCATGAAATTAGTAAATCAACTTTTAGAAATAATAAAGGTAGTATTTCCTACTTTTATACCCACTCCCTGGCATTTCCTCATTTTCTTAGTCCTATTAAGTTAAAAAATACATATAAAATGTTAAATCTTAAAAGATTTCTTCAGATTTGAATGTTATTTATAGCTCAAGGTAGATCCAAATTAAAGAGAGCTTTATTGTTTTACACAGGAAATATCTACTTGGGTCATTTCCTAACAGTTATACAATCCAAAATAAATATATCTTAAATATTAGAAGGAAATATTGATTTGGGGAAGAAAAATGAAGCAAAGAACTTGTAGAAGAGCTGGACTTACCTGTTAATTAATTAGCAAACAATTCATTCATCCAATAAAGCTTGTTAGAGTATCTATCAGATGATATACATTGGCACTATTTTGTCACTATATGGCTTTATCTCCTTTGATCCACTAGAAATGTTACCACAAAATGAAGGAGGTGGGGCTCTACATTGTATAATTCTATTTATGCTACACTTGCATTTCCCCCCTTTTGCAATAAACTGCAAATTCTTAAATATATATATAATCATATGTAAAATATATTTCATTTCTGCTCAACTTATATGATGGTATATGTCTACAATTCTAAAATTGTTGCCAAAAAATAAAGTTTGGCATTGTAGTATATTCTAATATTTTCCAGATAAAAATAAGATGTAATGTGTTATCAAGCATGATAAAAATTCTGAAGCTACAAATTAAGATGTGTATGAAGGCACAGAGAAGCAATCCCAGAATTCACAGCAAGGTAAAAGAACAGAAATTTGATAAAGTAAAAGGGAATGCAAGTTCTTATTATTATTTCTATCAGGTAATTCCTGCAAGTAAAATATATTTAAATTAGCATTGGAAAAAGATGGCCACAATTCATATCATTCTCTCCCAAACATGTTTAATTCAGGCTCTTGTAGTTCTTTTGTTTTAAGGAAATGAGCTTCAGATTTAATAACTTGGGGGAAGAGAACCCAGTATTCACTGTATTTTCAGTTTAACTTCACACTTATAAAGCAAAAGGCACTAAAAATAGTATTTTAGTAGGATTTGCTAATACTTAACAAAAATATAAAAGCAAGCTATTTATTCAGTTTTGAAATATAATTGATATTTAAATGGTAAGAAAAATTCAATCTTGAGTCCAGAAAATTTAGTTTAGATATGTATTTCAGTTTAGCTGAGTTGTGTGTGTGTGTGTCCTAATATATAATAATATGAAAAAGTAGCAGCATAGTTGGTATTTATAAACTTGTTGACGAATGGCTGACCTTAAGGTGTAGATTAAGTTGTTTAGCAAATGGCTTCTAAAAGCAACCTCTTATTTTAAAATTATGTTGTAAGTCTATTATTGGCAAGGGAGGTGAGAGAAAGGATAGATCTGAGTAATAAGAAATCAATCTGTTTCACTAAAGTTTTCATTCTTCACATGAGTTGAATTGTTGATGCTTTCTTCATGATCTCCACTTTACACTTTGCTGCTGTCTACACAATCTTTTAAAGTTTAGGGCATTATCTTAAAATTTGCTTGCCTTCCTTCCTCACTTATATGTCTTTCTTGACTTCCTTGACTTGCTGAAAGCACCTCTCAAATTAAAATATGGCCTGTAAATTTTATGGCATATGCAAAATGCCATAAGCTAAAATCACAAGCATATGTAAGGTCAGATGTGAAAGTCATTTTCACAGATTATATGAAACTTTAAAAATTATGAATGAGCATGGGGAAAATGGAAGTTTTCAACTAGTATTCCCACCTGGTCTTGATAAAGTTCATTAAATATACATATAAAAGCCTATTTGCACATCAATGTGGTGTTTACCAGAGGAAGAGCTGCTGGTCAGTCATGGGATTACCAACCAGTCTGGGGTAAGGGGTGGAGAGGAAGCAGCCATTCTTTCCCCCACTCTGTTCCTAGTACATAATTGATCATGTACTCACCAGTCACCAGGGTCCCCTACACAGAGTTGCTCCCAGGGAAGGGGTGGGGAAAGGAGAGCGTGGAGTGGCCAGAGAGAGAGAGAGGGTGGGAGAACCCAGGCAGCACCAGAATGAGAACTAGGCAACCAAGAATCTGGAGTGCAGCCAGAGCCAGGAAAGATTATGCCATGAGAATAAACCCTTTCCTTTCCAACCCCTCACTTTTGTGTTTCTTCAGTCTCACCAGATTCATAAAGAACTTTCCCCTGGTGGGAAACCACTCCTTCGGAAGCTACAGCGAGTAGTCAATTGAATCCACTGTAGTGAAAATACAATCTGTTCTTTCCCCTTGCTACAAAGCAGTATTACTTCAAGTAAACAACTTGATTTAAAGGCATTTGTCAAATTTGCACACTGTTTGACAATAATATTTCTCTCCCCTTAAGCGGTGTCTCTAAGAAATTATGTAGAGAGGTAAACCTATATTGATTATTATAAAAAGAAAAGGAGATTTGGCAATTTCCAAATTGCTCTGATCAAGTAGTGAAATCAAACTTTGTAACTCATGCCAATATCTTTTTTATCTTAGACTGAGTGATATATCTTATCTTTCTCTGTGTCTTGGTAAAACAAAACAGATAATAATAGTAATCTCTTTTACTTACTGACTTTCTCATCCTGCAAAAACTATAGTCCAAATATAATGAATTAATATAATGAACTTTGAAATAAAGTTTGTTGTTGTGTAGTCAATCAGAATTCAGGGCATAAATATATTATTGACAAATTTAATTGTATTATATGAATTTGTATCTGCCTAACAAGTTCAAGAGTCACAAGCTCTATCCTTAGGAGTCAATCACACTATTAATAATTAAACAGTCTTATATAAGCTATTAAAACAGCAAATATTAAAGTTGATAATGTTCTCTTTCACCCAAAACAAGTTCACTTTGCTGTAACCAGAATGTTGAAGTAAGTTAATTGTCTTTCCTTTATTCTTTGCAGTGACGAATTTTGCATATCTAATACCCAAATCACCTTATTTTTGTACAGATCATTTCTTTCCAGAGATCAAAGGATTTTTGTAAAGGTGATTTCAGCAGTGTTTACAACACTTACTAAATTTGGTAGTAATTAATCATATTCTAGTTGCAGGATAGAAATGCCAGTTGTAGAGTTACACTGTCTTCCAGTATTTTCTCTAACAAACATAACTACCTCCTGTTTAATTGAGTTAACTTTTAGTTAGAGTTACCACTCTGTATTGCCCTGCCCTGGGATATTTTTGAAAAAATTAAATAATATAAGTACAATATAATTTGTTTTAGTGCTTATTGATTTCCAACTACCTTTGTGAGTCCAGAAGGCAGATAAGCTACAGCTGTGGCTGCCTCCAGCACCAGACCTTGGGGCATTGGCATCCCCAGTGCTAAGAGACACTGAAAGGAAAGAGCAATTGAAGGATCAAACCATTTTAGTTCTCTGTTTAAAAGCAAACAAATTTAGAGTTTCCGTTTTAAAATACTTCCTTTGTCCTTTTTAGAATGATGAATATTTTTACTCCTATTATTGAAATTAATTTCCAAAATGCCATCTACTGGAAATACTTGCATGAAAGTCATTAGGAACACAAATTTATATTATCAGAAGGAAAATGAAGATCATGTTACTTCTCAAATTTGAGATCAAGAGAGACTATTTCATTAATTTGACAATTTTAACTACAATATCTTATACTCTGAAAAGGTAAGTCAATATTCAAATTTGTTTTGCATTTCTAATAAATTATTGAATCAGATGTAGCTTTGTTGGTTACCAGCTGGATAACTATGGTTAAGTTATATGTCCTGAGTCTCAGTGTTACGATCTGTAAAATGGGGCTCAAAATACCTCTTACCTTACAAAGATGTTGTTGAAATAAGATGTAACAACACAAGAAAATGTTAACAGAGTGGCTAGCACCTGGTCAGTGCTAGGTAAATTGTAGGATATAATTACAAATGGAACATATACATGTACTGGATTATTTCAGAGTTTAGAAACTGAGCCATTTCAAATGTCATTTATCAGACAGAATTTTTTAAATGAATTTTATCTTTGTGAAAGGTATTGAGAACTACTGGCAAAGTCAAGTTCTGTTGAACCTACATTCAAAATCATAGATGGAACTATCTTAAATGTAAGATCTATTCCCCATTTAATTAAATAAAAAAAGTAAATGCCACTACCCAGCTGGGATGAGACCAAGGGTAAGAGAGAGAGAGAGAGAGAGAGAGAGAGAGAGAGAGAGCGCCAAGCAATTGTGAAGGATTCTGTCAATATGCTTGTGACTATCTTAGAAGCTTGAGCTCCAACACCTATTCTACAAAGTTTTTAAAATGTGTACAAGCAATATATTTTCCAAGCACGTCAATTTGCAGCTAAATCCACTTAACAAAAGTTTGGAAAGAAAAAGAGTTAGAAGTAGTCTTTTATTAAAACTAAAAATAGAACTAATAAAATATTAACAAGAACAGATCTATACTAAATGCAAACAGCAATCTTTCAGTAGCAGAAGGTTTCCCATGAAAGGAGAAGTCAAGCAGAACAGGAAAATTAATGAAAATCGACAATAAGTACTCCTGAGATCCTCTATACCAGCATTTTGTAAATGGACAGAAATGTTCCTTTTCCAAATTGTAAATTCATGGCATGTTGAGTTTATGTATATAGTTTAACAATAAACTAAAAGTCAAATATGAAGAAATTATTGTCCTTCCTTTAAAAGAAAGTGTGATTTGAGTATTTTTTAGTTTCTTTTCCTTAAGATAGATGATGTATAAGATAACGTATAAAGTAAAAACTGGTCTCTTTTTTTATGCCTATATGAACTAGGCCTTTCATCTAAATTATCTTTTACCCCTAACTCCATAAATCAGTTCTTTTAACCACATTTCACAGCTGAGTAACCTGAGGCTCAGAAAGATCAAGAAATTTGCCTCAGAATACTTAACTAAAATTCATAGAATTAGAATATAATATTTATAAAATAAAGTACATATTGATTTCAATATGCATATTACTGTTTTTACTCAGGAAATATTAGTTTATTTGTCAATCAACATAAAAACAGATTATAAATATTTATAAATCTCTAATGATGATATTGAATAATTTTTCAGTCATTGCAAAAGAAACATGAAATTAGGTTCATGATATTTTCTGGAAAATGTTTATTACTTTATAACAATTTTACTACATCTTATTCATATAATAATAATATTCATCATAGATTACATAGTGCCCCAAAAGGGGAAAACAGAATTGACTCCAGATTCAACAGCCAGTCATGGTGTCTATTTTCTATATCAAAAACACATTCCATAATGTTTTGTAATCTGACCTTTAAATTTAACAGTATGTTATGTGCATTTTCTAGGACAGTATGTACTCTAAATGTGTAGCTTTTACATTTTAGTGGTAGAATTCTTTGTTCAAACAAGTCTGAGGGGCACTCTAACAGATACAAGAGTAGATGTAGGTCTATTCTTGGTTGAAGTGAAGAAAAGGGGAAGCTTGCCTGACTGAACTGCTGCTCCCCCGCCCCATCCCCAAGGCTACCTGAGGATCCTTGGTAGAGTTGGGCTTCCATGGAGAATTTTTTGAAAATTCTTCTTCTGTTATCATTTTGTTCAATCATAGATTATGATCCTATCTGATTGGATATCCTTAAATTATTTTAAACCAAAACTAATAGGGGACTCAGAATAATAAAAGTAATAATGAAAATTATTATTATTAAAGAGAAATAATAACTAATGTTTATTAACCACTTAATATATAATTAATTAGGGTTGAAAGTATCTCTATACAATAAATATTATAAACACACCTTTTTTTTTCTGAAAATGAAGAGATGGTGGTATCAAAGCTTTGTAGTTCCAGAGAGGAAGAAAGAGCCTAACATTCTGCCTGGAAGAACTTTCTGGATCTTAAGGCATGAAGCAGAAATTCACACAATGTACAGTTGTTTCACTGAGTTGAGGAGACAAAGATTGGAGTTTAAAAATGCTGTGACAACTGGAATTCATGAGCCAAAGTAGAAACCTATGCAGAGAAAAAACTCTAGAAATCTGTACATGGGTCTCCTTAAATCTTTTGTTAAATGCCATAAACTCCATGCAAACAGTAAGGCTAGAACTGGTTGAGCAGAAAACCCTTACTAGAGATCTGTAGTTTCCAAGT
Source organism: Manis javanica (assembly GCF_040802235.1). Classification (NCBI taxonomy): domain Eukaryota; kingdom Metazoa; phylum Chordata; class Mammalia; order Pholidota; family Manidae; genus Manis; species Manis javanica. The sequence goes on from NC_133168.1 coordinate 58,869,665, forward strand.
TGAGTGGTTCTTGGAAACAATATCTGGCTGAGAGATATTTGAGATACTACCAGCTGAAATGGAGAGAAATTATTGAACACCCAGGGCTTCCGGTAAAAAATCCAAAAGGAAAAACATTGCAAGGTTAAGCAAGTCCCATAATAATGGCTACTCTAGACTTACCATAACAAAACTTTAAAACAAGTGTCAGAAGGACCAAGCTGATTAAGTAATTTAGCTGACTGCCTAAATAAACTTCAACACTTGTTAAAGATAAAGAATAGAACTAAGATACTAAGCAATGCAAAAATTGGTATTTTTTGGCTCAGCTTCTAATTTAAAAAAATAACTAAACATCCATATAAGCAGGAAAATGTGACCAATATCCAGGAGAAAATAATCTTAGAAATGTAAAAGACAAAGGGATTTTCAGACAAGGACTTAAAAATGATACTGTTTTGAAGAAGATGTACAATGTTAGTGAAATTTCAACACATGATTTCAAGATTTACTATAAAGTTACAGTAGTCAGTACAGTGGCATTGGCATAAGGGTAAATAAATCAATGCAACAGAATAGAGAATTCAGAAATATTCTCACACATAATGGTTAATTGATTTTCAAAAGCAAGTGCTGAAAACAGTCATTGGAGAAGGTGTAGTCTTTTCAACAAAAGGTGATAGAAATGGATTTCTATTTGGTGAAAGAATGAACCTTTATCCCAAATGAATAACATACTGCCAATTAGCTCAAAAGGGATATAAAAGCTAAAACTTCTAGAAAAAACATGACCTCTTTGAGATATCTTATAAAGAACACTAACAGCACAAATAAAAAATAAATTGATAAATTGGGTTTCATTAAATTAAAAATTTCTGTTCTTTGAAACATACCATTAATTAAATAAAATAGCAAGTTAGAAACTGTAGTTAAATATAAATTTGTAAATATATTTACCAAATATCGTATATTGAAATATACATAAAAATATATAGAACTCAATATTAAGAGCAGATAAGTCATTTAATGTTTAAAAAGTCAAATAATGAACAGACAGCTTAGGAAGTAAGATAAATGAAATAAATAAGATAAATGAATGGCCAATATGCATATGTGATGGGCCATATAAAGTAAAAGCAAAATGAGGTATACCACACACTTATTAGACCAAATAAAATTAAAAGACTTAGCAAGGATGTGGAGCAACTGTAATTCTAGGAAGTTCCTAGAAAGGGTAAAATGCTGAGACCACTTGGGAAATCTCTTGTCTTGTCTTACAAGATATATACACATATACTATACCATTCAACAATTCCACTTGTAAACATTTACCCAAGGTATCTATTTCTAAATAGGCCTACAAGAACACTTGCACCCAAATATTAAATAGCAACTCTTCTCAATAGCTCCGAACTAAAAACCACCCAAATATTCATGAATGAATGAATGGATAAACAAATTATATACCTAATAAATACAATATCCCTTAGCATTAAAAAGAAACAAATCACTGACACATACAACAGAGATAAATATCACAAACTAATACTGAGTGAAAGACACCAGATGAAATTATACATACTGCATAATTTCATCTATGTAAGATTGGAAAAAGGGGAAACTAACCTATAGTGACAAAAAGCTTATTAGTCATTCTTTGGACAAGGAATGGAGAAGAACTGAGTGGGAAGAGGCAGAAGAGAATATTATAGGTGATGCAAATACTGCATATATTAATGGCGCAGATTACATCAGGTTCAATTATTTTTCAGTATTCACTGAAATGCACAGTTATGGTAAGTACACTTTATTTTATGTAAATTATACTTGAATAATTTGTTTAAAATACTTATATTAGGAAAATCTCTTTCTTATGTTAAGAAAAAAAAATTACATAACAAATAAATTAAGTGTTTCTTGAAAGCCTGGAAGAATCTCTAGAAAAACAGTATGGGCTTAGGCAAACTTTTTAATACATAATACAATTATTCTATAATAATAATAATAGTACAATTATTTATATTATTCAACTTTAACAGATTTCCTCCTTTACAAACATTTTGTAAATTTGTATTTTCTAGGTGATCATTTGACTTCCAAAAGAAGTTACCTTATTCATTAAAAATTTTTTTTCTCACCTACGAATATATTGCCCATATTCCTAATATGTCATCAAACTGTTTTTTAAACTATTTTTATGGAATAGACTATAAGAGAAGAGGTTCATGACTCAGTTAAGAGCACTCATTTCATTCAGAGAACTTGCAGCTTGCTGCCTGGATCTCCCACTTGCTAATATTACCACCTCACCACTGCTTGGTTTTTACTAATAAATGAAATTAACTAATTGAATATCTTTTGCTCACCTGAGTATGCAGGTGCAAATTCATGCCATCTCCGTAGTTCTTTACTTTTCTCTCCTCTTTATTTTTGCTTTCTCAGTATGCCAGGCACACAAGCAGATGTTTCTTATATGGTAACTACCATTGTACTCTCCAATCTCCTTTTTACACTATATTTACAAGCACAAAAATCTCTCTAAAGCTTTTCCTTAATCACTGCAACCCCATCAAAGGCTCTATCTGTTCATAAGGACACAGGCAGGCCTGTGATCTCTACATGGCTATTTCTATCCCTATTTTACTAATTTTATCATACATCTGAAGAATCTTCATAAGTAGACTAGCATAAGCTCCTCCTCAAATTGATTATGAGTTGAGAATGATGCCATGTACCAATGAAAAGTTATTTTATATATTTTTTCTTTTAAGCTACAACTTTGATTTGTTACTTAAATGATATTTAGTATTAATAGTCCCCCAAACATAGAGTACTAGCTAAAACTTTTTGTTTTTTAGTTTATAAATGCCTCTCTGATTCTATCTCAATACAATACAGCCTCCCTCTTCTTTTTTAAAGGAAAATCATTCAAGATTAAAAAAAAAAAAGAAAATGGAGCTTTAGAGAGGAGGTGTGAATATCCTTAATCTTTTATTTGAATGTGATAAAAGCTTGAGTTTTTTTTAATGAATAGATAATTCAGTAAAGATGGTTACAATGTGGTAGGCAACGCTGTCCTGTGAAAAGACCTCTTCTGGAGCTGGCAGCAGATAGACAGTGTACCATTAGAAAGGTTTTATAAACAAAGACTGGGAGAAGGAAGGCAGCTAGCTTGAGTGTCCATTTGATTTCATGTATATATTTGATCTAAATACAACTGCTTTTATGCAGTTGTTTCAGTCAAGCATTTAGGAAAAGAAGGCAGGTGATAAATAAGATATATCAGAGTCAGAATGAGAGCAAAAACAGCGAAGAACAGATTTAAAGGGAATAGAGAAGAGAGCTCAAATATTCCTCTCTTAGGGGTGACCTCATATTGATTCCCTCTTGAGACATAAGTTTCTTTATAGTCCCATAAGTCACATATCTTAAAGATGGCTTTTAGGTGAAGGCAGAAGAGAAGTTAGGAACAATGAAATCTTCTGGTTGAACCAGAGTTGAATAGTGGCATTTCAACATAAAGCTGGTACAGGAACTTCTCCCTGTGAAAATCTCAGTACACATGGATTTCAACCCAACCACAGTTATTCATCCTTTGCTTTACTTCATTGCTTTCAAAATGTGTAAATGTGATATCTACTTCATCATCAGTATATATCAAGCACCTACAAAATATATAATCCTTCATATTTGACATCTAGTTCAACTTCTAACTACAACTCTGCTGACTTAGGAAAACACTTTCAAAGAGTAGAGTCTTTCTCAAGGTTCTGTTCCAACTTCTATTTCTTTTTCTGCTTTCAAGTTCAGAGAGTACAAAAACATTTCAGTAATTATAATATCTACACTTAAATCAGCACCTCGAGATTCTGACCTTTCATTCTTAAACATTTAAAAAAATTCTTGGCGAAATTGCTTTGAAAGTTACATTACATATCAAGGTACTTTTCTACACAAGTTAAAAATACATCAATGACAGACTTATTTAGGTCATATGAAACTTATTTCTAAGGTTGATAATGGTTACATATTTGGCAGTGTTTTCCAGGGACTCTCCTTACGTAGTTGTAGTTTAAAATATTACACATTTCCACATTTGAAAGATGATTTAGTAACTCTGCTTAAGAGCAAAAGAGAGCTCCATGACTCTATGATAATACCTGAACTTTCTCACTCGTCTCAATTACAATGTCAACTTTGCATATGTGAAAGATGAATTCTTGGCACTATTCATTAATTGTTAAGATCAATAAATACCAATTATGGCATATAGTTGAAAGGTATTGCTTAGGCTTCTAACCAGAGTTTATCTGCTAATATCTAGAGGGTTTGCAGAGGTGAACTCAACACACGCTAATCTTAGTTTATATTATATATTTTGTAAGTCAAAATAACTTGTTTCAGTTCATGGATCTGCACAAATGCAATTTAATTTTTTTAAACTTAATGATTATTCTAATGTAACATTTTTAGTAAACTGATATTTAAAATAATAAATACTATCTTGAAGTTTCATAAATTTGGGCTAATTTCATCCACATTGTTATCAAAGCAGTATATATATATATATATTATATATATATATGCAATGAAATGTTGCAAATGAAACAACCAACTAAGCAGTTTTATTGTACATTTAATGAATATGCATATTCAGCAACAAATTTAGGAAGAACAGCATTGTTCTTTTTCTATATGTAGCTTTTGTTATACTAACCTTCTTATTTATCATTTCTGTTTCTTTTTATGTTCTGTGAATTCAAGTTACTATCTGAATTCATTTCCTTAGTTCAATACTTGCTTCCAACCACCGTCTCCATGCTGTTATTGGCAAATACGTTGCTATGTAATACAGACTCAACAAACATTATATACAGTTTTATTCAATTGCTTTTTAAATTAATTAAGAGAAAAAGGATAAAAATATGCACTTACAAAATCTTTTGTAATTACATAATTACCTTTATTGGTGCTATTTGTTTTTACATGTGGATTTGAAATACCATCTGGGGGCCACTTACTTTCAGCCTGAAGAATTTACTTTCGTATTTATTTTAAGGTGGGTAGGTCACCTTGTAAAAAATCTTGCTTTTATTTTTGTTGTTCTTTGAACACTTTGAATATGTTAACCCATTGCCTTCTAGCCTTCATTTTTTTCTGAAGGGTCTGTTAGTTTTATTGGAGTTCCCTTAGAAGTTATGGGTCATTTTCTCTTACTGTTTTCAAAATTATCTCCTTGTCTTTGACTTTAAGTATTTTTATCATGATGTGTCTGTTTGTGGATCTCTTCATATTTATCTTTCTTGGAGTTCATCAAGCTTACTGGATGTATAGATTATCCTTTTGTAATAAATCTTGCAAGTTTTCAGCCATCATTACCTTGAAATTTTTTTTCAGTTCTGTTCTCTTTCATGTACTTCTGGTATCCCCATTATGCATATGTTGGTGTGCTTAGTGATATCCATACTTCTCTGAAGGTTTGTTTATTTTTTATTTCTTTTTTACTCTTTTATCTTTTCTTTGGTTAGCATGATTTCTATGACCTATTTTCAACTTCACTAATTCTTTCTTCTAACTGCTCAAATTTACACTTGAGTACGTCTACCTTTTTCATTTCAGTTTTTGTATTTCTTGACTGCAGAATTTCCAATTGATTGGTTCCTTTAATAAAATTTCTCTCCTTTATTGTCATCATACTTTTCTCTCATCTTTTATTTCTTTGAATATATTTATAACATCTATGTTGAACTCTATTTTTCTGTTAAATGCTACCTTTGGTCACATTCACTGTTTCTATTGCATATTGGCTTTTTCTGATGTATGAGTCATTCTTTCTTATTTTTTTGATGTCTCAGAAATGTTGCTGAATATTTTACATAATATATTTACATAATGTTTACATAATATATTGTGGATACTGTCCACCCTCCTCTGACTTCAGGCTTGTTATTATTTTTATTTGCTTTTTTATTAGTTGGTGGACTGGATGGATTATTTTAACAAAGTCCATTTCATGCCCTCAGTATTAAGCCTTTGATGTTGCACCTAAGGGGCAGTGTAAATCACCTTGAGAATTAAAATTGTTTTTGAGGGCCTTCTTTGACTATCTCTTTCTGTGAACAATGTTGAGATCCACTAATTGCTAGCTGATTGCTTTATCATTTCCAATAGTTATCTGGACCATACTCTTTTACAGACTAATCCAATCAAATTCAGATTCCTTTGAAAGAATTGTTACAGAGATCAGTAGTTGAGATTTGTTCTGACCTCAGGAAAACTCCTCCTAGCTGTCTCTTCCCCAGATTCTCTCTGGGAAATGAGCCAGCCAAGTTTAGCCTATGTTTTTAATGAATTTATAACTCTCCTCCCAATTTCCTTTCACTGCATCCTCTGCTATTTTTGAGAGGCTATCTACCTTTAGCACCATTTCCAGAAACTTTAGATGGTTGTGGATTTTGTTTTGTGTATGTACATATGTATATATACATATATATGTATGTGTATACACACAAATACACACACACAAAGACATAACAGAATTCATCATGCTATCATCTTCAAGAAAGATCTATTTTCTTTTCTCTATTTTACTTTTACTGAATAGCTTTAATTTTGGGGGTAATTGCCTCAAATGTCTCTTTAATTTAGTCTTTTTAAAAATATAGCATGAAAGTTAGTTGTCATCATCCATACAGTTTACATCATTAATTTCATCTTTATTTGGAATAATATGTTGAATCATTATATTAATCAAGAAAATTAAATGGCTTTATAAGCACTAACAAATTAATGTTAACATCATCACTAAGAAATAAATGGTTAAAATGCAGTAATGTTCTTGTTTTAGAGGTTCATACAGGCAAATATGTTTCTAATAAATGTTTAATGGTCTTCATTAAGCTCTCTTAGAACATTAAAATCATCTAAAATTGCTACAATAATTAGTCTTCTAACAGCAGAGTGAGCACAAGTAGGATTGATAACTTGCCCAGATTAAACAATGAAGTCCCAAACATTTTTATGCTTCTCAGTAAAAACAGAAACCATCATCATGTACCTTTTTTACATAACAATAGCATCAAGAGAATATCAATTTTTGGACACTCTTATTCTTTCAGACAATATCATATCAAACATTAGATCGAATATTTCAACCCAAATACACATAGAGAATCAACACACTTCCAGAAAAAAAAAGGTATTTTTCAGTAGTTAACATAGCATGAAAAGACAGAAATAAAATAATCTGAGCTGGCATTGTTAGTACCGGAGTCACTTGGACGATTGTGGGCTTTTGAAAGATGGACATATTTTGACCATTTCAATCATAAAAGATACGGTCAATTGACTTGTAGAAGGGCTACAAATGGAGTTTCAGATTTCTCTATTGTATTTTTACCAAACTATAGGAGGACAAAGCCATTTATGGCTTGTTTTCAGAGTTTTGAGGTTATTTTATGGGCATTTGAGTTGCAAATTGTCTATTATCATGCAACTTAACTGAGGTTATCATTGCAGAAAAGGTTTTGGATTTCATATAGGAAAATAAATAGTTGCAATCAAAACAACTTTCCCTGATATTGTCTGTTTCCTGAGGCAAAATGAATTAAAAAATCTTTTTCCTTAAACTAAAGTAATGTCAATCAACTCCAGTAGTAATAATATAAGTTCATATCAGTTTCAAGGCTTAGGTAATTTAGAAGAAAACCTCAAAAGTCCAGTGGATGTTGATAATATTCCTTCACTAGTGACTTAGATGTGTACTGATGATTCTCAGGGAAATGATGCAGAGCTACTTTCTGAATCTATAATATATCATACAGAATACTCTTCAATATATCACCCAACCTTATTTTCTACTGGGGTGTTTCTGAGTCCTTGCACTTTTTTGTATATTAAAATTTTAATCTGAAAAAAACTCAGCTCCCTTTCTAAGAGATATTTGAGTCTCCTTTGGAAGCATTTTGTTCTTTATAGCATCTTACTTATGACCTTTAAAAATGGGAATGATTGTCTTGAGAAATCCTCTCCAGTGGCTAAAAGGACTAGATTTTGACCCCCTATTATGCACTATATCTTTGAAGACCAGGTAATAATTTTTTAAATGTGCAATTTAAAATTTCAAACCATATTACCATTTTCTTCCCAGAAGCTTCACTGTCAGTGACTTAGTAAAACTATCATTAATCACAAGATAAGCTACAGTCATGTGGTGATTATAATTTGGTCCCATGAAACCAAAGACAAATGATATGGAATACTATTAGCAATGATAGCTTTAATGCAGACATTCATCAAGCACTCAGGTTCACTTGATGTGACTTTGGGATAAAAACAGGGGGAAATTGCCTAGCTGTTGCAAATTCAATTGCTATTAAATCATGATTTTGACAAAATTGTCCAAAATAAGAGTGGTGGATTCTGTGTTTCCCATTTTTCACTCCTAAAAGACAAAATTGCAGGGGGCTTTGAAGAACCCAGATGCAGTGCAATTAGCATAGTAAATCCTGGTTAGTTGTTATCTAATTGCTTATAATAGAATCTGAGGTTTTGGCAAGCTGTCTATTTATCAGAATTGCAAGGCTGTTCCAACTCGTGAGAACAGGTAGGATGCTAACAGAAGCTAAGAAGGGCAAACACACATACACACACACATAAACACCTGCACTACATATGCACACCCATATATACATACAAAGATGTTTTCATCAGTGAAATGTTTGTGGTTATAGACTGTTTGAATATATGTTATATAATCTCCTAGAGGAACAGAATACAATTTTTAGGGAGAGATCCTTGTTACCTAATTTAACTCAAGTACTATTCAGTGGTCAGATTTAATAAATTATTTTCATTTGTGAAACCTATGAAATCATTATTAAATATATTTCCTGTAGGAAATCCCTGATGTGATCTGCATGCAGTATTAAAATTCTGACTGCAATTCACAAGTGGTAATAAATATTGACTATGGCCTGAAGCCTCATCCCAAAGAATATATGAGTTGAGCTTTCATTCTTCTTCACTGCGAAAAAAAAAAAAATTGAATCTGCTACTTTAGAATAAACTCAGGCAATACCATTTTGCACTTTATTTCAGTATTTTATTTCATTTATTTGTATTGTTTCTGCCACCCAGACCTACTTGTGTAGCTTGTCAACTATCCCTGTCTCTGCCCCTAAAATTTTAGTTATTTTCTTCCTTGTGTTCTTTAGTTGAGTTATCAACCCCCAGTCTATGCTACCAGAGATTAAAAGTAATGATGTGGCCCAGATGGAGCAGATCTGAGGTTACAACACATGATTTTTAGAGAGTCAGATCTGAGATCTGGCCCACCAAATCTCCTGGTATTTGAGAGTTAAAATCAGTGAGAAGAATAAGAATGATACTCTGACAATTTATTTCCTTCACGACTAAAAAATGTGTATATTCTAGTGGCTGAGAAACTGTGTCAACATTTTTGTTGTGTTGTTGCCATAGATAAATACATGTATATGTATATAATTTATCTTTAATTTTTTTATGGATCTACCTATATTACAATTAGTTTAATTTTATCTGTATTTAACCCACAGATTTCTTTGGTTGAAGGGAATATTCTTTGGTTCTTGAGAACCTTGAAGAATAAATGCTACATTTGCTTGAATATATGTCTTCCAATTGGTACCACAATCAAGTTATCAGCATCATGAAAAGGTGGTTTCAAACATCTAGACTACAAAAAATATGAGCCTTTATGAACTGTTGAAAATCTCTGTGGCAAAAGAAAGTTGAAATTGAAGGTGCCTGATTTAAAATTCCTTTAAAGAATCTGGCTGTTGTAATAATATAAAAGATAAGCTCCTACAAGCCAGAAAGTCCTACTGGTAAGAATAACAGTTTGAAGTCTAACAGCAGACCAATTATAGATGTGCTAGATTTTCTGAACTTGGACACATTATTTCATTTATACAACAGATATTTGTGAGCACTGTATTAATTTGCTAGGGCTTCCATAATAAAGTCTCACATAGGGGTGACACAAACAACAGATATTTATTCCTCACAGTTCTGGAAACTAGAAATCCCAGACCGAGATATTAGCAGAGTTGGTTTCTTCTGAGGACTCTCTCCTTGGCTTGCAGATGACCACCTTCTTGCTATGTCCTCAGATGGTCTTTCCTCCACGTGCATGCATTCTGCCGTCCTCTGTGCAGGAGTGCCACTGGTGTCTTTCTGTGTGTCCAAATTTCCTCTTCTTAAGGAATACCAATCAAACTGGATTAGAGCCCATCCTAGTGACCTCATTTTTAACCTATAACCTTTAAAAAAATCCCATCTCCAAATATATATTGAAAGATTTTAGGGGTTAGGGCTTCAATATAAATGGGGGTGGGGGTCACAATTCAGCTTATTCCAGGCACCTTGATGTAGCATGGGAAATATGGCACTGAATTGAACAGACAAAATATCTGTCAGGATATCATTCTATTTAATTTCTCTAAATCCTCAATTTCCTCATCTGTACAACACCCTGACAGATTGTTACTGGCATTATGTTAGGTAATGGTAGAGAGCAATTAAAATAGTTCTTAGGCCATTCGCAAGCCTCAACAAATCATCATGAGAACTGTGATAATAAAACCTATTAATACAGGCAGTTTAGATTTAGAAAATCTTACACACCCTCTCCTGCAATTTCAAATGACTTGGTTGCCTGCGGGCAATAACAAGGTTGCTGCCCAACTGCTTTATTCGTAGGACATCTGCATTATTTCACAAAACCTTACTAAATTATTTGCTTTCACTACTACTACAATTTTAAGAGCCACTGAATTTCTGTAAATGATATGGAGGTATTTCATCTGATTAGATACTTAAATTCCTCTCTGTTTCTTCTTCAAGGGAGTATAAATGTCTAGTTGTTCTAGTTAATTATGTTTGGGTCCAAGGTAGAATGGTACTGACCCCTTCTGGTTAAGTCTATTACTAATTCTTGGGAAACGTATTATTAATTTGTGATATCTCGGTTCAAACGATTCCTTCCACATAGGTATCTCAGGTGACAAACAAAAATCTTCCTTGAGAGGTTTTCCCCTCACTCTTTGTGTGTATCCATTTATTCAACAAAATTATATTTTGCACCTATTATGCACAGGCAATGTTTTTGATGTTACAGATAGAGAGAAATAAACAAAACAGACAAAAATCTCCAACCTCATATTGTTTATATTTTGATGTTGGCTGGTAGAAGATCTGTGTGAGATACAGAGTTTATACACATCACTTCACTTCTAAGCAATATCAATAATTCTTGTAATCTAGAAGATATGATGGTCTCAACTCCATTGTTGAACATGAAGTATAAAAGCATGTTTACACTTTTTGTATAAACTTTAATCCTTGAACCATAATCTAAAAATGACCACTAGAACAAATATAGTTTTGTTCAGAATCACCTTCTTTAGACATTTTAACATGACAAAATTCCTTAAATTTACTCTTAGGTAATTCTCAAATTGCTTTATGCTAAATCTTAGCAAGTGTATCTTTTAAATATTATTTAATTCCTACTGCTATTTAGTGTCATCCTTGCCATTATCTCAGTTTAGTCAGCTGTCACTTCTTATATTAGTGCAAGTTTTTGGTGTTGATCTATTATAACAGACTATACATGCTGCAGAAATGATGTCTTTCTGTTTCAAAATCATTAACTGACTTTCACTTCTCACTAACCCCTACATCATATTATGGTTTTCAGCATTATAAATAAGAGGAACTTTCGGTTCCTCAAACATGACAATCTGCAACCCCAATACTTAATTTTATTTCAAACAGAAAATTCTACTGGAATCCATTTGTAGATATTTTTTTTTCCTGTTCTGTTTTTGCTGATGGTGGGGATTGGTTTCAGGCTGTCTGTCTTATGAGACTCACTTAACTGTGAGCAAATAAAGGTAGGGATCATGCCTTAGTCATCTCTATAGGCTTAGTTTCTAACATATTTCCTTCCACTCCTCCTTTGCTTTACTTAAATAACTTTTTTGAGTCATATTTTGCATATCATATAATTCACTTTTCAAATATACAATTAATTTATTTCTAGCAAATCCATTAAGATATTTATGATGAAACATCACAATAAATCCATCTCAGAACAATTTTATCACCCCAAAATGAACATGTATTGTTCCCTGACCCCACTCTCATCCTTAGTAGCCAATAATCTACTTGCTGTCTTTATAACTTAGTCTTTTGTAGATTTTTTTTTTCTATGAAGTGAATAACAAAATATGTGGTCCCTGGTGTTTGGATTCTTTCACTGAACATGTTTATATTCTTTCACTAAAATGTTTTTTAGTTTCCTTTATGGCATGGGGTATATCTGTAATTTGTTCCTTTTTTTTCTGAATAGTATTCCAGTATTCATATTACCGTAATATATGTTAGAACTATTATCCTATATATAATGGAATATACATATAATCACTTCTGTGAGTCTCACTTAGCTTGGGGATGTCTTAACTTCTTTATTTATAAAGGACAGTTTTGTAAGATATAGAATTTTTGGTTGACAGTCTTTTTCTGTCAGAACTTGAATATATACTCCTCCTGCCTTTTAGCGTCCATGGTTTCGGCTAAGTCAACTACTGATCGAATAGAGGATCCTAGTACCTAATGAGCAATTTTTCTCTTGATGCCTTCAAAAAATTTTTTTTCATCTTTGAGTTTCATTAGGGTGAATAAGAAATGTCTAGGTAGGGCTATATTTGAGGTTATTTTACTTGGAGTTTGTTGAGTTTTTTGTATGTTTAAACTAAATGTTTTTATTAAATTTGGGAACATTGCATTCATTGAGTCTTTGTATTTTTCTGCTGATTTACCACTATACTCTTCTGGTTCTTCCTTTATTCATATGTTGGCATGCTTGATATTGTCCCTCATGTTTAAAAAACTCTGTTAATTTTTCTTAATTGTTTTTTCTTTCTGTTCTTCAATCAGGATTATCTACACTGACCATGTTCAAGTTCAGCAGTAATGTTTTTCTGTCAGTTCAAATCTGTTGTCAAATCCCTCTAGTAATTTTTAATTTCAGATATTGTACTATTCAGCTCTAAAATTTCTATTTTACCCTTTATTATTATTAATAAAATCCGTTATTATTATTTAATAATAAATAAAATAATTAATGAAATTATTTTATTCATAAGAACTATTATTATTATTTATATCTATCTCTTTTATGAAATTCTTTATTTGGTGAGATGTATTTTCCATACTTTGTTTGAATTCTATAAATTTGGTTTCATTTAATTGGGCATCTTGAGAACAAGACACAGCTTTATGTTGTCTGTGTGAAATCCACTTCAAATATAAAGGTATAGATATGTTAAAATTAGAGAGAAAGATAAAGATAACACTAATCCAAAGAAAGCTGGAGTGACTATATTAATTTCATAAAAATCAGATTTAACAACAAGGAAAATTCTCACAGATAAAAGGACATTACATAATGATAAAGAAGTGCATTCCTCAAAAATACATAACAAATCTTAATGTATAATATGCACCTAACAAGAGAATATCAAAATGTACAGAAAAAACTGACATAGTGCAAGGAAAAATAAACACATATGCTATAATAATTGGAGACTTCAACAGTCCTCTGTCAGTAACTGATAGACCAAACAGGCAGAAAATCAATAATGATATAGATTATCTGAACTTTACAAATCAATCAACTTTAATCAATTGTGATTTATGGAATACTTCATCCAATAATAGCAGAATAAATATTCTTCTAAAGCTCAGTTGAAATATTCATCAATATAGACCACATTTTGGGCTATAAAACACCCCTTAATATTTAAAAAATTAAAATCTTATAAAGTATATTGTCAGATCACAGTGGAATTAAAGTAGTATCAATAACATATTGAAATCCCTATTGAAAATCCCTAAATATTTCAAAATAAAAAACTACACCTCTACGTAGCACATGCACCAAAAAAAAGTCTCAAGTGAAATAAAAAAAAATTATTTAAGTAAAATGAAAATACATGTTACCAAAAATTGTGGGATGCAGCACAAGCAATGCCTAGAGGTAAATGTAAAACATTAAATGCATATATTAGTGAAAAAAATCTAAAATCAATAACCTAAATGTCTACCTTAGGAATGTAGAGAACAAAATGCAGATTAAACCTGCAACAAGCAGAATAAAGGAAATAATACAACTTAGAGCTGAAATCAACAAACTGGAAACAAGAAAACAGTAGAGAAAATCAATAAAGCTTAAAGCTATTCATTAGCTATTGTTTTTTTAGAAAAAACAATAAAATTGTTAAACATCTAAACAGGTTAACCTAGAAAGAAAGAGAAAACACAAACTACCAATACCAGAAATGAAAGAGGAGTCACCTGACAGATTCATACTTGTGGGATTTATTCTATAATTTGCTACATGACCAAGTATTTATTCCAGGTATTCAAGGAGGACTCAATATTTTAAAACTCAATAAATATAACAAACTACATCTATATGCCCAAAAAGGAATATCACATAATATATGTCAAATGACTCACAATAAGCATTTCACAAATTCCAACATCTATTCAGAATAACATTTCTCAGCAAACCAGTAATACAGAAGAACTTCCCTTACTTGGTAATGAACATTTATAAGACCTACATCTGTTCTTAATTGTAAGAGAACAGAAACTTTTCTTCCAAAGGTCAGAAACAAGCAAGGATGTCTTCTCTCACCAATTCAAATTATATTAGAAGTCTTAGCTTCTGTAATAAGAAAAAGAAATAAAGTATATGCAAAATGGAAAGGAAAGAAACTCTCTTTGTGCACAGATGACATGACTGTATAGACAACACCAAAGACTTTACATAACACTTCCTAGAACTAATAAGCAAGTATCTCAAACTTGTAGTATACAAGTCAGTATTAAAAGGTCAATAGCCTTCTTGTACAATAGCAACAAACTACTGAATTTCTTAATTAACAGTATTATTTTTAATAAAATCCCACTAAATGAAATATTTAGGCATAAATTTAACAAAATATCATCTGGGGTCTGTGTGCATTAAATCAAAGACTTAAATAGGTAGAAAAAATTCTGTGATCATAATTAATATTGTTAAGATGCTGTGATCATAATTAATATTGTTAAGATGCCAATTCTCAACTTGAAATACAAATTCAACACAATCCCTATCAGAATCTCAGAAAGCTACTTTTTTGGATACTGACAAATTAATTCCAAAATTATATAGATTGATTGACAAAGAACATTGCATAAACAACACAATACTAAAGAAAAATTAAGTTGGAGGACTTACATTGCCTTATCTCAAGATTCACTATAAAGGTATAATGATCAAGACAGTATCATGTTGGTGAAAGATAGACACATAGATCAATGGAACAGAATAGAGAGACCAGAAATAGACTCACAGAAATATAGTAAACTGATTTTTGGTGAAAGCACAAAAGAGAATTCAAAGGAGAGAGGAAAGTCTTGTCACCTAATGATGCTGTAACAGTTGGATGCAAAAATATGAACTTAGACCTAAACCTTACATGTTACACAAATATTATGTCAAAAAGGATTATAGAGATAAATTAAATGTAAAAATATAAAAGATGTAGAAGAAAATAATATGGAAAAAGCTATGTGATTTGGTTTGGTAATGAGTTTTTAGATACAATACCAAAATAGCAGTATCTATGAAAAAACAAGGGTTGTACTTAAAATCCACTGTGAAGAGAATATAATAAGAAAAGCACAGAACAGGAAAAATATTTACAAAAGCCATACCTAATGAAGATAGAAATAAATCATAACTGAATGATTAGAAAATTAATATGTGTTAGTGTCCTGCTTCGGTTGTAACAAATGAGCATAGATTTAGTGGCTTTAAACAACACCAATTTATTATATTACAGTTCTGGAAATTAGAAGTCCAAAAATAATCAGCAGGTATACATTTGTTTGGCAGTTCTAGGGGAGAATGCGTTTCCTTCCCTTGTCACCTTCTAGAAGTTGATTCTGTTCCTTAGTCACTCCAACCTTTGCTTCCATTATCACATCTCTTTCTCTGATTCTAATATCCTGCCTCACTTTTTAAAAGTCCCTTGAGGTTATATTATGCCCACCCAGGTAATCCAGGTTAACCTTCTCATCTCAAGATCCTTACCTTGATCACATCTACAACGTGGCTTTTGCCATTTAGTGTAACATAATTCCAGGGATTTGGATGTCAACATATTTTGGAGAGGGAAGGAAAGCTTAATTCTGTTTACCACACAATCCAGTTTAAAAAGGGCAAAAGATCTGAATAGATTAATTTACTAAAAAAAGATATGCAGAAAACATATAAACATTGGAAAAGCTAGTCAATATCATCTTCCCTTCGGGAAGTACAAATAAAAACAATAGTAAGAGACCACTATACAACTGTAAGAGTGGCTGAAATCCAAGAAAACCGATAATACCAACTGCTGGTGAGGATGTATTACAACAAGAACATTCATTCATTGCTGGTGGGCTACAAAATGGCATAGCTATTTTGAAGACAGTGTGGCAGTTTCTCAAAAAATTAAAAATAGTCTTTCTATTAGCAATTACACTCCTAGATATTTACCCAACTGATCTGAAAATGTATGTGCACAACAAAACCTACATTTGAGTGTTTATAGCAGCTTTATTCATAATTGCAAACCTAGAAGTACCCAAGATGTCCTTCAATTAAAACAAACAGTGGCATAATATACAATGAAACATTAGCCAGTGATAAAAAGTAATGAGTTACCATGATAAGCAAAGGCACTGATGAATCTTAAATGCACATTTATAAAAGAAAGAAGTCAGCCTGAAAAGGCTTCATAGTACATGATTTCATTAATATGACATTCTAGAAAAGGCAAAACTCTAGAGATGATAAGCAATTTAGTTATTTCTTTTAAATTTTTGGCCAGGCTATTGTCTACCCCAACTGCACTCACAGTCTTAGGTGATGTTACCAGCAAAATGCTATTGTTTTCAGTATTTCTTGGAAATAAGGTTTTTTGTTTTTGTTTTTTATTTTGTTTGTTTTGAAAGCTGAGTCCCAAGTTAAATAAAATAGCTACAAAGCCCTGGGAATGAAGATTTTTCAGAAAGCTTTTTGTTTTGTCAAAGTATAGACTGTGTTCTGGGATGGGGTTTTCAACTGAGCTCCAAAAGAGATCAGTCATCTCTGCTGACTGCCGGTCTGGGGGCTTTTATGTCTCCCGTGCCAGTGAGCAGGGAAGGAAGGATGGGTAGAGCTCCAAATTAAAATGTCATAGTCCATGGTATTCTCACTAAGGTCCATTCGGGTTTCTTGAGTAAATGCTTTCCACCTATTCTGTGAATTTGGTTAATTTCCAGAGTTCTGAATATTTAAAAAATTCTTTTGTTTTTATTTTCATTGCTGTTTTTGGAAAAGGAAGTCAACTGAGGTCCGCATCCTCTCATTCCGGAAGACAATCTGTCAGAAGCACAAATCTTGATGCTTAGCATCCAGCTGGGGTGGAATAATGGATGCAGCTGGGGAGGACTGACACAGTAAATTAGTCAGATTTGGGGGCATGGGGTAGTTCACTGCCAGTACTAAAGGTTTAGAAATCTGTCCCGTAAGTAAAGGGAAATCCCTAAATATTTTGAATAGGGAAATAATCTGGAAAAATAAGATTTGTGAAAAGGTATTCTAGTAACTGTAGATAAATTATTGAAAAAGAGGTAGATTGGGAGGTTTAAAAAAATATCAGGCAATAAAATGAAAAGTCATGAGTTAGTGGTTAATAGAAATGTAAACAATCACAAGAAACATTTTTTAAAGAATAGTTGATAGGGTTTTGATTGATGAACATGAAAGAAAAATTAAAAGCTAAAATCAGAGATATGCTTAAGTTTTAAAACTTGAATATAGAGGAATTATCCATTGATGGAAATCAGAGATTAATATTAAAAGAAAAATTTATTGAATAGTTTGAGTTTAAATATTCATGAAATTTACAAGATGGAATTTCTAGAAAAATGTTGGAAATGTAATTAGAATTCAGTTTACAGGTTAAAGTTTGCTAGAATAGACTTGCAAAAGAAAAGAATTGAAGCTATAAGCAAAGAACATTTCTAAAAAAAAGATTTATGTAGAAGAACCTTGTAACATACAGAAAATATAGCTTTGAAGGTGGAGATACCATCTGTGGATACAGATTGTGGGCACTTTGTTAAGCTCTATCAAAGGTGTAGCAATTTATTGGGAGGATTCCAGTTTAGAACATGTTTGATATCATTGGACTCAGAAAAAACAATTGGATAAGCAAAGTGGGAGAAAAGTGTGGAAGAGATAGGACACAGATTTTAGGATTTATGTAGTTCTAAAAAACTCCTAATGTTACCTTGGATTGGATCATGGAATAGAGAAGATATTTATGACCAAACAGTGAAGACCAAATAATGTCTGGAGTTTAGTTAATAATAAATAATAATAATGATAGCAATACTACTACTAATAATAATGTAACATTACTGCTTTGTCTATCTAATAGACAATCACATAGCTAATAATAATAAAATAATATTACTGCCTTGTCTTTCTAGTAGATGATCACCTGTCTCCTATGGAAAATGAGATCATAAATAGAACCAAGATAGTACTGATATGCTAATGCATTACTTGGTGTTAACAAATTTTAGACACTGCTTTTCATTTGACTTCCATTATTTTATTTTCCTATAGGTAAAGATGTGACATATAGTTAAGGAAGAATTGAAAATCCTGCAGTTCTGAAGAATGAGAACTAACTATTTATTCCATAGAGTATGGTTATAATTTTCAATAGGTCTCTGTAAAGTGGTCATTTTATAAATATTTTATATTTTATTATAGTAGTAACACTGAATACACATTTCTAACTAGTAATTATCCAGCAAAAATTACTTATTATAGTAGGGAAGTATTGTTTTCAATATTGCCATTAGATATTTTACAACTAGAATCAAACATATAATCAAATATATACATGGTTTGATTATATTTTTAATAAGGATAATAAACTACCAAATAATTTTTTATTCACATTCAATTTGCAGTTGAATCTGCTTGTAATTCTTTCATTAAAACATGTTTTTTGCAGTTTATTACCTTATTGTACATAAGACATTGTTACATGCAGTGTAACATATTAATATTACAGACTCAAGAAGCTATTCTCAAGTTCTGACCAATATAATTCAATACCAACTCTCTGTTCCATTACATCATCAAAAAGGTATCTTCTGTGTTTAGTAAACAACCTAATAATTGTGATATCAACTTTAAAAATACGTATCAAATATTCTTTTCTATTTACTATATTATCTCAGGACCTGATACAAGACATAATCTCCTTTAATTATTTTCCCTAAATAAGCAAATAGTGAAAAATGTTGGTCTCATTTCATTGATTATGTTTGTTGTTTGTTATCTTTTCAACCTACCTTTAAATCATAAATTATTGACTATTGAAAGGAATTACAATAATGTTATCCCTGAAACTTCTACTATTTAATAGTAATAAAAATAACTAAATTCTTATCCTTGCATATATGCTCTTTTTGTTTTTTAACTTAAAATTTTTGAGATATAATTTCTGGAATTTGTATTTTTGCAATTTGCTAAGTGTACAGTACAAAAATATCCTGCTTCTGTGGAGAAAATCTCTGCCAAGGACTTTTTGTTTTATCCTTATGATGAATGTAGATTTTCCATTAAAAAACAAATTTTTCATTTCAAATGTTGAATGAGATGATACTTAAAATAATCCAGTTGGTTAAAATTAGATACTGAGGAAGGAAAAACACACATGTGAATATTTTCTGGTTGTATAGCAGTTTCACTTGATTACAAAATAAAAGTTAATCACTTAACATATAAAAAGCCAAATGAGTCTTGATATTCATGTTGATCTGAGTAATGCTACTTCACAAATGCAAAGTATCAAATACACTTTTTTGATAACATTATTGCATATTAAATTAAGCCAGCCTTAATTTTAGACAATGGAAAAAATTACTTAGCAATATGACTTCATTTTCTTCCCACTAAATTTTATCCATTTACTTATTTTAGCCCATAATACTGTTTGTCTTAAAAAAACGTGGTTTGTAAACTCAGGGGCAAATTTTATGAAAGAGAAAAGTGTAAATTCTCCAGATATTAGTGTTAGATTTAACTGTGTAGCTTCAGCCTCCAGTTAAGATAGAGCTAAATATCTCAGGCTTGACATTTAATCTTTTAATGAAAATAGAGTAAATATTTATAAAAGCAGGATACTAATGCAATACAGACAAATAAAGTGGTATTTAGCACACAATTTCCTGCTTTTCACTTCTTTTGCCATTATAAACACATTTTTAAAATTCCAATGTTTCTAAATACACAGTTTTCTCATACGTTGCACATGGAGACACTTAAATAACTATGTAGTATGGGTAAAATAGAATAACCTTTAAGATCTCTGCCAGCTGGCACTGAAATGAACCTTCAAAATCGTTGTTTTCCCTTTTCTGAAGGACTCCCTGAGGATTACATTGAAAACAATTCTGTGTTGCTGTCTAACACAGTTCATGCATCAACTGCAACCTACAGTGACACAGAAGAATTCCTGCAGTGTATTACCCTGAATGATACACAATGTACTTTTATAAGACAACTTCAGCATTCATTGCTACGTACACAACATGTATGTTGAGATCTACATCTTACTGACATTTACCAATGCAAACTATAATGGAGAAAAGCTTTGGAAAATAAATGATTGCAGGTAATAGAATTACAACTCGGTAGTTCAAACAGTTGCATCAAAAACTATGCCATACTGAGTCACGTTTTAGAAAGAAAATGGACAACATATTGTGATATGTAAAGTACTCTACTCAAAACACTTTCCTCTTTTGCTTTATGTTCCCAACGATATATTATTTTTCATTATGTCTTTACTGCTCTATTTTAGTCTGCTGTTATCTCATAAATTATCCCTCATGTCTTAGATAAGTAACATTAAAATATTTTATTTGTGTTACTGATAAAATAAGTTTTAAAATTCTGTACTCTTCCAGACTTTTTTTGGTTCCTTCTAAAAATTATCCTTATAAGTTCAAACAGACACAAAAAAATGTAATTTCCAGCATATTGAAAATATTGCCATCTTCAAACAAAACTGTTAATATTACTTTTTTAAATGGAGCCAATTAAATATAAATCCATTACTGTTTTGTTCACTGCTATCATTCATTTTTACATACTTGAATGACCTATTTACCAAATAGTATATTTGCATTCTTCCTATTTTTCCATTTAAATCCCCCCACCTGACTTTCTGCAAATATAATACAGGATATGATTTAAAATGTATAATTGATTACCCAAGGTTGCTGAAGTTTAAGTATAGTCCTTCAAGTTATTAATTTTTTATGACTGTAAGCCTCTAAGGTTAAAAAATTTTGCTCTTGATTGATTATGATTATAATTAGAGTTAGTACACAATTATCAAAACATCATTAGCATATTACAATTTTTGATAATAATAGATAGGACTGTTATTGATTTGTGTTTTGTGATAATCTACTCATGCCTTCCTTAATGAGGTTTACTTGTTGTTTTAAATAAGGAATGGTTCAACATTATTTATAATACTATTTTTTTTTATTTTATGAGCATAAGCACACACAGTAATAGAAATTGTCATAGCAATGTCACTGCTGTAACCTCCTTTTGGATTATGTTAGAAGAGTCAGCAAAAATTATTTTTAATGATATATCAACTAGCAACCTGAACAGGTCCTCCAATTTTCAAGGTAACACATCACATGGTTACAAAAAGATCCTCATTGTTCAGTGTCACTTTAAATGTCACATCTGACTGGAAACTTTCTCTGACTTCCCAGGCTTAGTAATTTTTCTATTCTTCTACACCATTGCCTTACTCTGTCAGCACATGTATGTTGTCTAATAAATAATCAGGACTCCTCTTTATTGAATTTCTTAAATACAAGGACCATATATGGTTCTTATATGGTCTTGTCTACATATGTTGAGTAAATAATGAATATAAGCCTATTATATGCTACATTTAGAAGAGTGTATATATGACACATAAAGCATTTTAATTCCATGATAAACTCTCTAAATTGCTTCTTGCTTTCTAAAATAAGGCTATTTATTCATCAATAAAATCTACCATATGTATTGTTGATTATATGCTGCTGAACCAAGATATATAACTCTGAATGTGGGAGGTCATTTATTAGAAATGCTTCTCATTGTCATTGAAAGTCAACCTTACAGAAATTTATGGGACAGCAGCATGTTATGATTAATATAATAGTGTGAGGTCAGACAGATTT
Source organism: Manis javanica (assembly GCF_040802235.1). Lineage (NCBI taxonomy): Eukaryota > Metazoa > Chordata > Mammalia > Pholidota > Manidae > Manis > Manis javanica. Next base: position 58,892,048 of record NC_133168.1, read on the forward strand.
TCTGCCACTATCTGTGTAATCTTGGGCAAATTAGTTAATTTCCTGTGTTTCAATTTCCTCATCTGTAAAACGGCAATAACAGCAGCACGACAATAACAACAGCACCCACCATATCAGTTTGTTAAAAACTATAAAGGAGATAATTAAAAATTAAGTCATTAGCTTATGTCTACTTAGCACATAATAAATCTCCAGTAAATGTCTCAGTCAGTTCAGGCCACCATAACAAAATGCACAGGCTGGATGACCTAAACAACAGATACTTATTCCTCATGGTTCCAGAGGCTGAGAAGTCCAAAATCAATGTGTGCACAGATTCTGTTCCTGGTGATAGCCCTCTTCCTGGCTTACAGATGGCCACATTCTCCTTGCAGCCTCACATGAAAGAGAGAGAGAGAGGCAGAGCTTGCTTGCTTGCTTCCTCTGGTCTCTTTCTTCTTCCTACAGGTCACTAATCCCATCACGGGAGCCCACCCTCATTACTTCATCTAAACCTCATTATCTCCCAAAGTCTCCACTGCTAAATACCATCACCTTGAGGGGTAGAATCTCAACATATGAATTTGGGGGGTATACACACGTTCACTTCGTAACAGTAGATCCTTACTCTACTTCTATTATTTTTACTTTCTCCACCATCACCACCAAACTAATACAGTGGCGCTCCATCATTTTACGTAATATGTATGCCCATATTTTAAACACAAAACAGACATGGTGCAATAGAATGTATTTGTGACCAGAGAACACATATGCAAAAAGTAATGTAACCATAATATTCAACATGTGGTGCATATGATGAATACCAAATAGTGGCATAAAACGTTAAGAGCACCTGCAGTCAAAGATGGGTTCAGGGACTGAAAACTTGAGTGAAGAGATGAGGTGGAGCTTGAGAAAAATGTTGAAATATTGCCTTGCATTTAATACCCAGGACTGTTCATACAATCACAGACTTTGAAATCTTAATGTAAATTGGCGTGAATGGTGTAATAACAATATCTCCTTTGCGCGGCTGATGGCCTCTGGGGAAAGGGCAATGGGCAAACTTTTTTACATTTGTCTTTATTCCTTCTTTAGTAGGTGTGACTTTTAAAGGCAGGTTTGTGGAGCTGGACCCAGGACATGTGTCAGGCAAATGTATGTGTGTGTGTGTGTGTGCATGTGTGTGTGGCTAGCAGAGTGTTACAACATGAGCACCCAAGGCTCAGTCCCTTGTCTCTCTCTTTGTTTGAGATTCATCACTTCTTTACTGCAGAAGGAGCTCAAGAATGTTGAAAGATGTATAAGTTCTATGAAATCTCCATTAGAGCAGGGAATTTGTTTTGTTCCCTGCTGTATCCTCAGACACTTGAAGAATGTCTGGCATATGTGAAGCATTCAATAAATATCTATTGAGTTAATTAATAATTATGTAATATTTTATGTGTGTGCTTTACATGTCACTTGCCAAGCCTTTAAACTATTCAAATTATGGGATAAAAAGCTGCATCCAAAACTTAATGAGGGAATGCCTCTAAATAATTTATTCTTTCATTGATTTACTCATTTTCATCCATTTATTATTAAGTACCTACAATGATAATGTTATAGGTTTTCTGAATAATTATCATATTTTTCAGTTATTCACAAAAACTAATTTAGATTATATGAATAAATGGTATATAACACAAACTAAATTGTGTTAGATGAATTGCAACAGGTAAAGAAAAAGCATTTAATTTCTGATATTCAATTCAATCTTTCTCCATTATTCTTAACAAGAATTCACCAGTCTGAATTAAATTGGTTAGCAATGATATCATTTTCACTTCATATGCATCAAATTTTCAAAGAGCACCCTTGAGGTTCATTTGAGTCATGGAAAGAATCTAAGAAATCTATTTTCTTGATTTAAGAAAGCCCTAGGTCTACCCTGGAGAGGAAAAATTCCAGTATAAGTAGTAAAATCTCCCTTTGCCTGTGGTTCTAGGTCAGTTCTTTACAGGATCATTTATATGGTTTAGACATAAACTAATACCTTAGCTGTGCATTGTTTAAGATCACATGTAATAATAAAGAAATCCATCCCTCAGAAGAATAAGCATCACCTTGTTTAAAATTTTTATAAGGAATAACATAAAAACAGTAAAGTACACACATTTGATTGGCACCTAGACTTACTTTAACAATGTAAAGTATAACTTCCAAAACTCTGGAAGGCTCCCCACGCAGTCCCCAAAATGAACCAAATGAACCACTATTCTGATATCTATCACCATATGTTGTTTTTGCCGGCCTTTAAATTCTTATGAGCAGTATCATACAGTTTGTATTACTTCAAGTCTAGCTTTTTTCATTCAAAGTTGTATCTCTTAGATTAATCCATGTTGCTGTATATAGAATTACTTTTTAATTTTGTATTGCTGTATAATACAGTTTTCCCCTGCTATCCAAAACAGAGCATTCCTATGAAACTTTTTGCAAATGATTACCATTAGTTTACATGGAAAAATTTTTTTAGCATTCCCAGACCCAGATTCAAAAAAGAAAAATAACCTCTCTTAGGGTTTTCTAATACCTGTATACACCTTGCTAATGGATGCACAAGATAAATCAAGATAAGGCACCAGTGTGCACAGACACAGCTCAGAGCTCTGGGCTGGACTCTGAGATGCCGAGTGTTCCTAGGGAAGGAGCTTGGTGGGGCCACTCGGGCTGCTTGGGATATGCACTGTCCCTGTAAGGGCTCCCTGTGAAACGGATGCTGAATGCTATTTTTGCTTTTTGCCTTTTCTCATAAAAGCAAAAATTCTATTTGGATTTCTTTTGGTTTAAGGAAACAGGTACTAATGTAGGTCTTTTGGAAAAGCGAAGTGGTATAATGTAAACTTTTGAAAAGTGGGGGATACCTATATTTCATTTTACCTTAACTTATACCATATATTTATAAACATTTTTTATATAGCATATATGTGTCTTATATTAATAGATAATTATGATTTGGGCTATTATAAATACAGTTATTAGGAACACTTCGTACATAGTCATATTTTTGTTTTGTTTTTGTAGACATTTTAAAATTTCTATTTATATCCAGGCTTCTAATTCCAGGATCATAAGGTAGGCATTTGTTTAACTTTAGAAATAACTGCCAAACAATTTTCTAAAGTGGTGTGCCAGTGTACACTCCCACCATCAGTGTACAAGAGTTCCAGGTCACTCCACATCTTTAAAAGCACTTGAAAAATAAATATTCAAGTTTAGCCAGTGTTGTAATTACATATTGATATCACACTGCAGTTTTAATTTGCATTTCTCAGATGAGTAATAATGGTAAAACCTTTATATATGTTTATCAGTCATAAATATATCTTACACTGATAAATGCCTGTTCTATTCCTTTGCTAATTTTAAAATATGATTGCCATTTGTTATTATTTTATAACCGATTTGTGGATAAAAGAATTTTTTTTGATATAACATTGCCAGTATTTGCTGCTAGTCTATGGTTTCTCTTTTCATTCTTTTAAGGATTGATTTTGGTGAACAAAATTACTAAGTTCAATTATGGAATCCAATTTATTCATCACCAGTTGATTTATTCATTGATTTGCATATCAGTACTTTTGTGTTCCATTTACTAATCTTTGACTACTCTAAGATTATGGGGATATTTTTCTATGTGTCTTCTAAAAAATTCATTGTTTCACTTTCATGATGGGCTATGACCTCTGCCTTGAATTGACTTTTATGAATGGTGTAAAGTAAATGTCAAGATTTTATTTTTTCTCATCTAAGTGACCCAGTGCCATCCATTGCAAAGTCCATCCTTACCCTACTCTGAATTCCACTAGCACCACTTGAATAAATTACATGATCATATATGAATGGATCTGTGCCTGTATTATCTATTGTTTTCCATTTGTCAATTGATTTATCTGTATGACACTAGCACAGTGTTTTAATTACTAAAATTTTATAATAATTATTAGTACCTGGGTAATTGATCAGCTTGATTCTCAGTCGAGATCATCTTGCATCCCCATATGAATTTTAGAGTGAGCTTGTGAATTTACGCACATACATGCAACACATGTTTATTATATATTATATATATTTTACTATATATTCCTAATATATAGAATATATATTACTACATATTCCTAATACTATATATTCCTAATATATATTAGGAATATATAGTAATGGATGTAAAATGAAACTCATAAAGATGATGCAAAGAACTTAATAATACCCTCTTTTAGAAATAATTTATCAGCATTGAGATGTATATCCCTTTTTATGAGGATTTTTGATCAGCAAAGAATTAGGTAAAATTTTCCTGCTTTTTCTTTTCTTTATATAAATTCTTTATCAATTTCTGCATTATTCTTCAAAATGTATTTTAAAATAATGATTTTTCTGTTTACATTTCATTACTGTGCTGTATTTTATATATACCATGTTATGTAGTATATACATTGCAAATATCAAGTATAAAATGTGTGGTGGAATTGTTTTAAATTCAAATATATTTATAGTTTTTTTAGTAGCCCTGGCAACTTTCAACACAGTAGAGGAAGGGAATTAATTTACTGACTTTCATAAATGTGTTTGATTTATTACATTAAAGTATGTGTTAAAAAGTTTAAACAATACTAGTTTAGATATATTATGACTCATCTATACAATGAAAAATGAAGGAAATTGTGGAGAGGTGTGTATAATTTAACTCCAAACTCTTAAGAAAAAGGATACCTATAGGGAGACATTACCCAATGTTACCTTTAGGAAGTCCACGGGGAAGACTTAGGGATTGGGTCATTTTATTCTTTGCTTTATATAATTCTCTGTTGTTTGAGATTTGATGTGTGATTTGCTTTTATTAATAGTAATCACAATACAGCATATCTTAAATGATGTCTTTATAAATATGTAATTATATATCTTTCATTATAAAAGAATATGAAAGTACTGAAATGATCTCTCATGAGGGTAACTGAAATCCTTGAGGAAAAAGATGTATTTTGTCTTTGTTTCCCAAGGTCTGGCCCTGTATCTGCACAACAGTAGGTACTATAAAAATAATTGTTGATCTCATCCAGAGAGGATGTATTTTACATTTTTTGGACAGTCTATTATATCAATGCACAGTAACAATTCCTGTGAATTTATATGCAACATTAAATACTACCTTCTTATGTTTTTTTAAAGACAGAATAAAAATTAAAATGAAACTATGGTTTCCTAAAAGATTATTCTTAGGGAACATCTGATGCCCAAAGTTGTTGAAATATTAGTTATAGTATATTCTTCCAACTACCCATTCTTTTCATTTACATTACTAACTCATCCATTTACTGACTACCTGATATCCTATGTCCTAAAATTACCTAAGTGACTTTGGTTTCAAAAGAAGCAGATGAAAGTGCAATTTGTGGGACTGTGGAGACTGAGATGAGACAAATTAGTAAAGGTAGAGCAAGAAGATGAAGACTGTAAACAGCATCTCGAGTAAATTCAGGTCACTGGGAGACTGGTCCACGTTGACAAACTCTTGAAGTTATTTTTCCATTATCATGCTATAGCCTTTGGGTGACACTTGCAGAGGGTCACTTAAGTAATCTAGGGATTCTCATCAAGACATATGGCATAGAAAGTGTTCATTACTCCAGTGGCATATTTTGAGTAATGACACTTTAACCCAATCTCCAGATATGCTATTTCCTTGTGAAAATTCCTTGCTGAAGCACTGAACTAGTTGTTTACCAAAAATTGATGCTTTGACACCAATGGGAAATAAGGAAGAAAATTCATACTTTGGTAATTTCTACATGATAAAGGGCTCAGTAATTCTTAAAAATGCTATGGGTGTACATTTTGTACATTTTTTCTCTTGTGACATAGACATGGCTCATAGCCTACAAGGTAAGGCTTTCATTTGTGGTGATCAATATTGATTTTAATACATTTTCTTAAGATTTATGTTTCTGTCTCACATAGGACTAAAGCATCAATGCAGTTGACACAAAAATTCTGTTTTCTTATTTCTGGGAATCTTATTGAGGGAGTTCTATAGTCTCATGGACAGATTATTTTCCTTATACTGAAAATAATTAACATTTTTTTCATTTGCTTTAGTGTAGCTGGGTTGTTAATTTGTAGCACAATGATGGGAAAAGCCCCGGCAGGAAGCTTTTGGCTCCTACTGAGATATGTACATTACAGTAATAATCTTTGCATTAAAAGTGATAAAATAAACTTAATGGGTCCAACCGTACAGTTGTTATTTTAAGCCAAAAAAAAGAAAAGAGAAGAACCTTATGAATAAAACTGGAAATGTTCAACTAAACTGAGTAGGATTGTTTCCACAGATTATAATCTTCAGTTATTCTTAGAAACCTCCCATGAAAACACAATGGAAAAACCCAAAATAAGCTGGCCTATTCCTGACCTGTGCTTTTGTGCCACCATTAATAGGAGTTATAGTTGAATAAGTATCATAAGCATACCAATGTGTAATAAACTAGAAGTCTGTTTCCTCTTTCAAAAAAAAAGGCATAAGTGGGCCTTCTCTATAAGTTTCCCAGTATGTCTCTACAATATAATCTTTGTGAAAATAAAAGCATGCTGGAAGAAAGGGACACAGTAATATCATAAATCATCATTGTCCAATAAAAGAATTTCAAACGATTTTCTTCTGGTGTGCAGAGCCTTGTTAAAGGGATGAGCATGTATTATTAGTGCATGGAGAAGAGAAAGAAGGGTGGCATCAAGAGTGTGATCGCTTACCTAGATGTAGGCTGTATTGGTGGTGGAGGGTTGGGGACAGTGTAGAAGTACTCTGGCCAGGGAAGGGGGAACGGGGTATCATGAGATATCATCCCTTACTGCACAGTTTCATTTTGAATTTGCCCTGTTTGTGACACTTTGGTGTCACTAACAAAAATGCAAACAACAATAATAATAGCAGTAATGGAATTTTTAGAGTACTTACTACTACCTTTGAAACTCTGAAATTTTCATATGTATTACTTCAATTTACAGGAACAGGTGGGGGGTATAAGAGGAAAATTATAGAACTAGTAAGAAGAAGCTGAAGTTTCCCAAAGAAGGCATTGTTTTTCTCTAACTGAAGCTTCCTAGCCAAATGACCACATTATGTTGAAGGCTAATACCACTGAACAATTTCACACATACTATTTTTACATGCCCTATGAAAATTTCATATGCTCAAAAAAGTAGCATGCTTAACTACTTCAGTCTCAGTTCAGTTTCTGTCTTACATTATTCACAATTTAGACTAGTTCTCCACAGATTATTGCACTCAAAGTAAAAAAGAAAACAAGAGAAGAAAGTCTAGGGTGAATTTTCTTTCCTTTATGTCTAGAAAGGTCTGTTTTGAAGACTTGGCCTGGTGCTAAAGGTAAGTGGTTTCTCCCTTTAATGAGAACTCAATAGCCAGGGCTGATTGAATCCACACTGCTGCACTGGTTCTTTATCGCTGATGTCTGTTCTGAATGGGTAGGTACACGCTCTGATTGGCACTTATTGTACCAGTTGTTACATACAGTATTTGGAATAACACCTTAGAGAATAACTGACAGAAAACTTGGAAGTAATTGTCACCTCATCCAAAAATCCAATTATGTAGGAGCTTGTATCATTGTTGGGGGAAAGCTGCTATGTGTATCCTGTGTAACTAGCTGCTGCCCATTTTACTATTGCTCTCTAGGGAAATAATAACTCAGAGATGAGCAAACTCTTAAGAGAACAAATCGAAATACTTATCAAGCTTTCCACACTTGCTTATAGTAGTCATGTTCTGACACACTGGGATACATGTGGATATCTTTTCTGTTGTTTGTTGCTTTCACTTCTTACCAAGTGCTGATTACTATCCGTTTGAATCAATGAGAATCTCAGTCTTAAAGTTTTGTTTATATCAGTCCAGAAAAAAAGTATAAAGGGATTCTCTACCCACCCTCGCTATCCAAAAATTGATTGAACATCTATTAGTATGCAAATTTCTATAATAGATGCTATGAATGATTTTTTTAAAACCAGAGAGAAAGTTCTTGCTCTGCAACAACTTTCAGTATATGAAGGATGTGCACAATGTCTCTTGATTTAATTTTGCATTTCCTTAAGGGTCAGGTTGCAGGAAGACTTCTGAATTTCCAAAAGAAAGATTTAGACAAATCATTAGGAAATAGCTTCTGACTATGAGAATAACAAGAAAACTGAAATGCATGTATTGAATAAATGTTTACTGAATGTAATCTAATAAGGATACAAACTGTCTACTTTGAAAGAGAAATAAATCCGACATAACCTGGGACATAATCAGATCCATTCAGCTCAGTGTTACAGGGTTCCCAGAAAGAAAACCTCCTAGAATGGGGGTGGGAAAGGTGTGAGATCTGAAGATGGAGATGATGTCAAGGCTGGGATGAAAAGAACTTGTATGGATACTATGAAGCTTGAGCTTTATCCTTATGTGAGAATAACAGGTTTTTGAGTATGGAGGTGGCATGGATAGACTTTGTTTTTTTAGATAATAGCTGGAATCTCTGGTGACTGTGGATCAGAGCATAGCAACCTCAGAGGTCAGCTTACCAATTAGGAGGTCATGCCTGTAGCCCCATCATAGGTGGGCAAGGTTAATGCAAATCAGGCTTAGTTAGGAATATTTTACCAATGCACCTTATATTTGCTGGGACTAATAAATGTGGGTGTGCAAATAGAGTGAGATTCACTTTAGTAGACCTAACTGCAGTGGCTCCTTTCAGTGGAGACCCATATAACACAAGATCTCTCAAAGGCTCATCAATTAATAACCATGAGGCTCCTGGGCACGTGACATTAATTGACAGCTAATTCTCTTCTCAACACCTCTTTGGGCCACTCTTGAGTGGCATTTTTTGAAGATCTTGCCCCACCACTGCCATGACAAGGGTATCAATAGCAACTCAACATCAACACTGCTGAGACAAGTGGGGATTAAAGGAATGTAATACTATTTGGTGCTTTTAAACAACAATTTGTAAGTGGACAGCTTTTTCTACTTTTTCTTAAGTAATCTATAAAAGGAACTACCCAAATATTTTTGTGGTTTCCCATTGTTTGAATAAATATACAACTTCCAAGTTTGCTACTATAATAGCTAACATTTGCTGAACACTACCCACATGCCAGACAACGGTCCTTTCCCCTTATGCCTGTATTGTCGTATGTAATCCCCCAAAACTCCTCGGGGTAGGTGATATTGGTATGTCCATTTTATAGAAAATAGAACGGAGGTTTAGAGCACTGCCTAAGGTCACACAAATGTCCTCCCCTCCCCGCCCAGGCATCCTTCTTTTCTGGAGTATTTGTTTGAAAATGTCACTCTTTACTTAGGGAACTTAGGGTCCAGAATCAGATTTACTCCCTTGAAATCATTCATGAATTGCAAGATTGGACCAGAAGTAAAAGCTAAACAAACGTAGAGTGTTTAAAAAATTCCGTGCAATAGTAAACTAAAAAAGAGTAAGAATTAATTAATTAATCACAGGAAAGCAGTGACAGCTGTTTTGGATCATGCTGGTTATATTTACCAGAACTAGCACAATTATTTAGAACAGAGGCAGAAACAGAGACATTGATTGAAACTGCAGGGGGAATTTCGAAGGCAGAATATAATTGCTCATTATTTTTATTTGTGTCTTACCATTTCCTTGTTTCCCTTTCCCTTTGTTCTTTAATAATACTCAAGACTTCGCATGAAAACACATTCTTTTCATTGCTTATATATTTTGCCTGGTCCTGCAGCTTGTCTCATTTGGAAGTCATAATCAGTTTCTAATAACATTATAATTTCCACAGTAACCAGTTGGGGTATCATAATCACACAAATATAACTTCAGTAGGAGCAGATGAACTAGGAAATAAAACACTTATTTTTATGCAAATATTCTAAGCAATAAACTAAAAGGACAATAAATACAAAAAGATAACCCTGTTGCTAGTTTGGGCTCCTAAGCTAAAATCTTCCAGGGGCATTCAACTGCTCTATAAAGATTTTATGGAAACTTGGCTTCATTAGTGCACCCAACAGTATTCTTTTTATAACAATATTTGTCCCCATTCATCTTACTTATAATGTAAAGAAATTAAAAAAGTTTAGAAGGTTCTTAAGCAATGACATATTTTCTTTTTTTGTATTTGGAAGATTACTTGAACATTAAAGAAACATCTTTCCAAACAATTTTAAAATGAAATGAGATGACTATGAAAAGTTACCTTGTCAACTAATACATGTCTGAAATACATTAACAAATGGCAACAGGCAATGGATGCAGTTTCTTGATGCTATATGTTTAATGACAACTCTGTTTTTTACCAAAAACAGTAGAAACATAAGACTGTTTTACCAAATATCCTTTGACAGGCATATGGAGTGTTCATCTGCTCTATTGTATTGCATTTTAAATAAATCTGTGAATGCAATTACATTGCTTTTTCTAAAATCTTTGAATTCAATGTCAGACATATTTAGATCAAGACACAGCATACTTTATTTTTTTTGCAAAGGGCCTGACAGTAAATATTTTTGGCTTTCATAGCCATGTTGTCTCTGTAGCAGCTACGTAAGACTTCTGTTGCGATCATGAAAGGTGATATAGACAATATACATAACCGAATTTGGGAGGCTGCGTTCCAATAAAACTTTATTTATAAAAACAAGCGGTGGAGTAGATTTGGCCCAAGTACTAATTTGCCACCCTGGTTTAAAGAATGTTCTAAATAGGAAAATCTCTACAAAACAAGCCTTTGTTAAATTTACTTCAAATTATTTTCTATAAGGTATATTTTTTCATGTATTAAATGAGTTTCAGTTATGATGTAATATTACTGAAAACAGGAAGATTTTATTAGTTTAAGCTTACGAGTTTTTTGTACTGCTTCATCAGAGATGTGACTACAATGTGAGTATGATTTCCAGTACAGATTCAGAGTCGTTGCCTGCTCATCTAAGATATGAAAAGGAGAAGCTGTTTACTCCCCTAATTCTTACTAATGCAGAAACCCTGGATCTCTTCCGGTCAGAACGCTGGGCTGCTCATACTGCTTTTAGTGAATTCTGCTTTTTTGAGGTAGCAAAGAATTTTTCTCAGCCTTTTCTCATAAAAATCTTTGGACAACTCATGTTCCCGTGATCCATCAAAATGATCTATAAGATGACCTCAGGGCAGTGCCAACCAGCATCTGCAATAGAACATGATGTGACCTGGAGTGGAGATAGGAAGAGGGTTGGTGTCAGCAGGGAGTGTCCTGTAGAAGTCACATTCTTACTATATTCTAATGTTTAAGAAAATTTTGACAAAATGGTAAAAATTTACTAAATAAAAGAACTGACCTACAGAAATGACTCTGAGCTCGAAGAGGCTAGGGACGTATCTTCCAAATGAGTTTCTGAGAGGGAGTGTCATAGTCTTATGGTTTACAAACCATAGTGTCTTAGTCTACTTAGGCTGCTATAGCAAAATAGCAAAGAATGGGTGACTTAAACAACAGAAATTTATTTCTCACAGTTCTGGAGGCTGGGAAGTACAAGATCAAGGAGCTGGTGGATTTAGGTCCAGTGAGGGCCCCCATCCTGACTTGCACACAGCCACATTCTCACTGTGGGCTCACATGGCCTTTCCTTGAGGTTTATTCACAGAGGGAGAGAGAGAACTGTCCTTTCTCTTCTTATAAGGGCACTACTACTATATTGAGGGCCCCACCCTCACGACTTCATCAAAACTTAATTACCTCCCAAAGGCCCCTCTCCAAATGCCATCACAGTGAAGGTTAGAGGTTCAACATATGAATTTTGCAGGGGTGTGGGAGGGGGGTGGAATACAAACATTCAATCCATAACATATAGCCTGCAAAATTTCTAGTTTTTAATCTGAAGGCTTAATATTTGAACAAAATATTTCATTATTTTCTAACCCAAAACAGGGAGTCATCATGTAGGAGGGTGTCTTGAATTATATCCCTCAATACAGTAAGAATTCAAATGACACTTATATTTTAATATTCTATAATAACTATCTTATTATTCTTTGATATCTCTGTTTCTTCTTTCAAGAATAATGATTAAATGTTAAGAAATGTGTTATCGAGTAGCAAGAGAGTCTCCATAGGCTAATTATTAAGATTAAATTAATCTATGAATTCAACAGATAAATTGAATCTTACAATATTATAACTTTTACAAAGAACCATGATGTAGTTTTCTACTTGATTTTTTCTTCTGTATTTAAAATTTATGTATATTCTTTTGCCTATAGATAACAAATATTTTTTGTTTTCTTTGTTGTTGTTGTTAATTTGTAAATATTAACAACCTATTTTCTCCCTCAGCGAATCTATTGATTTTTGTATAGATGCTTTACTGTAAGATACTGTACTGAATTTTTTTATGAAAAGTTTTCAACTTATTTCCTGGGATTTTTTTGTATACACATATTGTATAAAATCATGACCTTTTAATCATCCTCCACTCCAGATCTCTTATTTTTGTTTCATTCTAAATGTGTGAAATGTAAGTTTCAAATATAATCTTAAAAATAATGATAAACATCCTGTTAGTGTTACTAATTTTAATAGATATTTTACTGAAATTTCATCATTTACTGTAATTTACTTTGGTGTAAGTAAATTATATTTAAAAGGTAATGTCTTTTGTTAATTTTCCTAAATATTTTTAAATAGGAATTCGTTTTGATTTTACCAAATAAACTTGGTCAAACTGCTTCAGGGTAATATTTTTGCATTTAACTTACTGATATAGTAAATTATGTTAGTAGTTCCTTTATGAATGCCTTTATATTTCTTTTTGAAAATTACTAATAATTGTCACACATCTGCTTCTGTGCTAATTATTCTGGGTTGATTATCTGTTTTTTCATATTATGATTTATATAGCTTCTTATCTCTTATAACCTGGAACAATTTATAAAAATCAATTAATTTGTTCTATGAGAAATTAAATAATTCATAAGTCATAATTTATAAACATTTTTTAAGTTCTTCAATGTTATTCTTAGTTATTGATTCATTGATGTTTGGGTTCCGTGCAGTACATAAAATCACATATTTATTTAGAAAATTGTCCATTTCATTGATGTTTTTAACTTTAGCACAAAGTAGTTGTGGATATAATTTTGCACAATTTATTATATTTATGAACATTTTTCTTTATGACAGTTTTCTCTGGTTTGTCTATTTTGCTGATTTTTTTTAAAGCAGCTGATCTTGGATGCATGAATGCCATTATTTTTATGATGGTGTCATAACAAAAATCAAGCGGTTGAATGATGAATACCATACCTTAAAGTAGGTACAACTTAGAATATCTACTTATGAATCACTGTCACCCATTTCTGTGTATTAGTTTTCTATTGCTACTGTAATAAATTACTATAAACTTAATGACTTAAACAATACAAATCTTTTATATTAAAATTCTCTAGGTCAGAAGATTAACATGGGTTTTACTAGATTAAAATCAAGGTGTCAGCATTGCTCTGTTCCTTTCTGGAGCTTCTAGGAAAGACTGTTTCTTTGACTTCTCCAGCTTCTAGAGGCCACTGACATCCCTTGGCTTGTGGCCTCCTCCTCTGTCTGCAAATCCAGGTATCTAGATCAAATTCTTCTTATATTGCATCAGCTTCCCTTCTTCAATGTCCTTTTCCACCCATAAGCTCCCCAGTATTAGATTGACTCCATCCATATATCCCAGGTTAATCAAGATCCTTCATCTAATCACATCTGCAAAGCCTCTTTTGCCACTTAGGGTAACATATTCACAGGTTGAGGTTTAGGGCTTAGGATGTGGATATCGTGGTTGGGTCATTATTCTGTTACCATATCTATTTCCTTTGTCATTTATCTTTACAGATTCTGGTCAAGTTGCACATCTTTTGTAAAAGAAATTAATGTACATGAATCTGATGCTTATCCATGATTAATTTTCTTTAATTTTTGTAAAATTTATCTTTTAATTGGCTTCTAAGCATGTTCTGAAAAGTTGTTTACTACTCCATGGTTGGCTAGAGATTTATCTACATAAATTATTTTAGTTGGACACATTTGTGCTAAATTATAAATATCCCGTGTTAATACACAGATTGTGTTGACAGAATTTGTTTGCTGAGTTGACCATCAGTTTAATCAGACTAATTACTTTATTAGCTCAGTAAACAGTCTTATATTTGGAAAACATTTTATAATGCCACTTAAAGAAAAAATGAGCAGACACCAGATTATGAGTAATAAAGAATGAAATTTCATTATCAATTTGTCTATACTCTAAATGCTTATCAACGTTTCTGACAAGAATTGCTTATATCAGTAGTTTACTAAAAACTAATTTTAAAGAAACTGAACTGTGGGTACAATGTTTTGAGGAAAATCTATCTTAACCAAACAATGACATTTACACAGATGCAACATAGATCCAAATTTCTGACAATCCTTAGAAAAATTCTATGGAGTGTTTCAATAGAACCTGGGTTGTTCAAGAATCAGTTCTTTGTTCAGAGTTAAAACACATTTTTTACCAACTTGCCTTAGAAGATTTGACAGAAAAAAAGTATCATCAGTTAATATGCCTTTCAGGCAAGTTCTCAGAATTTTTTCAGTATTACTATGTTATGACAGATTTTCAGTAATGTAGATTTTATTTTATGTACATTGAAGCAAATTTCTCATTATTAGATCTTTAAAAATAATGTGTGTGGGCAGAGAGATAAATGGATGCTGGATGATAAATAGATTGATAGATACAATCTGGATGTGTTTTAAATTGTGTAAGTGAAGTTTATATTCTATGAGTCATATTTGAGATAATGATCATCAACTTCATTTATTATTAGATTTCCATACCCTTTCATATTTGGCAAACACAAATCTTTCAATAACTGTTTTAAGATCCTTCAGCTGTTTTAAAAAAATAAAGATCTGGTGGAAATACATACTGGTTGAGCTGCTGTGGAAAAGAGTTTGGTATTTCTTCAAAAAGTTAGAGTTGCCACATGACCATGGTATTTTACTTCTAGGTATATACATAGAAGAATTGAAAACAGGTACTCAATCAATCACATGTCCTTAGAAGCACTATTTATTCACATCAGTCAAAAGGGAAAAATAGCCCAAATATCTATCAATGGATGAATGAATAAACCTTGTTGTAATGTATGCATACAATGAGGTATTAGTCAGCCATAAAAGGGAATAAAGTACTGATATACAATGCAACATGGATGAACCTCCGAAATAGCTAAGTGAAAAACACAAAAGGCCATATATTTTATGATTTCACCTATATGAAATACTCAGAGTGGACAAGTCCCCAGAGACAGAGCACAGACTGGTGGTTGCCAGGGGTGGGAGGTCAGAGGAAAGGGAATGAATGAGAAACTGATTAATGGATATGAGATTTTTACTGGGCAATAATGGAAGTGTTTCGAAATACATATAAATGATGGTTGCACACTGTGTATCTTCTAAATACCACTGAATTGTTCATGTTAAAATGGTGAATTTTATAGCAGTTGGATTTCACCTTGATAATTTGTATTTTATCTAAAAATGTCTGTGGTATAGGCAGCATCATTTCTCATTTAAAAGCAAGACATTTTTGCCCCTAACTTCACAATTCTGATGGGGACTTTCCTCCTTTGTTTTCACCTGCCCGAGCTGCATCCACAAATAGCCTTTCTCTCTGGTACATGAACTTCAGTGACTACAAGTAGATGTTTCATTGCTGCTCAAAAACAACCACGCAGATTCTCTCCATCCTTTTATCTTATTCAACTATTCCTATGCCCCATTTGAGTGTAATCCTCATTGGAAGCATACTGAAACTCAGAAGAGGTGTTCTTGGCCAATTTGCCTATGCAGTGAGCATGAAAATGTACTCTGCTACCCACACACAGGTCAGAGAGGTACTCTCCCCCTTTACCTGTAACCCAGACCTGACCTGAAGGTATTTTGACACACATGTCCTCTGTTTTCAGATTCCAAGCATGAGTGAAGGTTGGACTGAAACATTCCAGAACTTGGAGATCTAGTTCTAATCCAAGGTGAAGGAAGAATCTGCTCTGGCTCATCACATTTTCTGTATCCTGAGTGCAAACCGCAAGAAATATTTTTAAACTAAAAAATCAAGATGTAACTTTTTCTTTCATTCCAGAATTTGAATCTCCTTTGACACAACATGTGACACTATGAAAGGAATAGGGAATAAAAAGAAAAAATGTGGTGATCTCAGCCACACATAGAAGACTTAAGAAATCGAATCCTTAAATGTAGAACTTTGTATATACACGTTGGTTTCCTAGGGTTAGATTTTTAACAACTTCACCTTATTGCAACCAATGGTTTTAAAACCATGTGTCATCCCATCCACTTTCTGTAGGTATTATCCTGGTATGGGGAAGTGAGAGTTCAGAGGTTGGGAACAGAGATGGTGTCTATTTGAAAAACCATCAGCAAACATCTCCAAACAACAGCACATCATTCTGTCCATCCCAAATAACTAGCAAACAGCATTAATGTAAGATTTATGATCTCAGCAGAGCACAGACTGATCAGGCATCCTGATTAATGATTGCTGGCATTATATGAATAGCTCAATGACTATTGGTCAGGGGCTTTGTAATACATCATTAATAATAACAACAAATTTTCCTCTTCCTATCTTCACCTATTTGCATTGGAACCTTTCAGAAAGATCCTCCCATCACATGGAGCCTATCTTTCCATCCCTTGATTCTGGGTGTTTCATGAGAACTATTTTGACCAATAGGAATTAACAAACGTGACACAAGGGGAGACTTTTTGAAAATCACTTGCACAGTGGGCTTTTTTTCTTGCTATTCTTGGAAACTTTTGACAGCCATCTGGGTACTCCGGGGCTCATCTGCTGAGAGACTACATGGAGACCACATAGAGAGAGACACCACTCATTCCAGCCATCCCAGACAATGCCATTATAAGCCTCCCTGCTCCAGAAATCCACTAGGTCACTGAAAATTCATGAGTAAGTCTAGCTGAGATGAACTAAGCCTGCATGAGATCTGATGAACCTCCAGGTTGAGTCCAGCTCCAATAACCAGCCCATAAAATAACACAGTATAAATAAATAGTTGTTTTAAGCCACTGTTCTGGATTATTTTCTTATGCACCAAAAGTTAACAAAAGTTAACTAATAAACCTACTGATCTTTCCATTCTGCAATTTACCACTGCATCCTAGTTCACATAAGATAAAATGTAAATTATATCAGTTGCCACTTTTTCAGTATTTATATATACCGGGGATATTACTAAAAATTGCATACATTTGAAAAATATCTTTCAAGGTTTGTGCTACAGACTAAATTGTGTCTCCCAAATCCCTATGCTGCAGCCCCAACCTGCAATGTAACTTTATTTAGAGATAGAGTCTTTAAGGAGTTAATGAAGGTTACATGAGTTTATGAGTCCAGTCGAACAGGACTGGTGTTATTATGAGAAGAGAAGGACAGACCAGAACTGTGCACACACAGTGAAAAAGCCATATGAGGACGCAGCCAGAAGGTAACCATCAGCAAGGCAAGGAGAGAAGCCTCAGGGGAAACCCAATCTGCCGACACCTTGATATTGAACTTCCCAGGCTCCAGAACTGTGAGAAAACAAATTTCTGTTGTTTAGGCTCCCCACTCTGTGGTATTTTGTTATGGCAGCCCTGGAAGACTAATAGTTTACATTATTGACTTCTTTCTGCAGACGAGGCAACCTAGTCTGAGAGGTATTTATGTAACTAGTCCACATTAACCAGCTAGTATTACTCAGAGATGAGGTCCTAGACTAGGTCATTTTGATGGTCAAATCCAGGTTCTTTGGCATTATAGAGGACACAAAGTGTGATTTTATCTTACTGTCCTGATGACACTAATATTAGTTCATATGATCAAAACCAAAGCACAGCAAATATTAAAGAAAACACTAGTTTGTCAAATGAAATAAAATATGAAACACAAAACATGCACACACACGCACACACACACACACACACACACAATGACTGACTGAAGAGCAGTAAGAAAGGAAAGAACAAGTAGAAGGATCATCCATGATCCATGGAAAACAGAGACTTTGATGACTTGTTTGGTTTCTGCTCTTCACCTAAAGCTTTATAATTATAGTTCTTGTGTATCATGCTAACTTTCTACCACATTGTTTTTTTTTGTTATTAATCCATTATGTGATCTTTCCTTTTAAATATTTCTCCTTCTTTTCCATAAATGGTACGATAGGAGGTGGCTTCACTTCACTGCCCAGCCTCTGTTGCAACGGTTCCATATTCTACTTTTCAGCCAAATAGGGTGTGCTGTTTTCTTAATTTGCTAAATCTATTCTATTTACCTGTATTTTGTTAATTAAATTTCTGGGACGGGGGAATCAAACAGGGCTCTCTGCCTCTCTGTGCCTAGCTACTCCTGGAAAAATAATATAGACAAAATGTAAAATAGTCCAGTGGTAACAAAATTCAAGTGAGAGAACTATCCTATTCCCCAAATCAAACATTTCTCAAAAGCAACTGGTGATTAATTAAAACTAGCAAAAATACATTCAATAGTTTTTACTAGTAAGTTTGGACAAATAATTTGCTTAATTAAAAACTAAGTAAATAGTTGAGCATGCCTAAAACTCTTGCATCCATCAACGACTCAATTGCTTTTTAAAGTTAAATACCAAATAGTTATTTTAATATCCCACTAAATGCCTTACAGTATCACAATTTTTGTATTCTCTACTTTCTTTTAGGGGACAAAAATGATTTGTTTGCCACATTTTTGCCATACACAGGTTAATATTTTTTAAGTACTTTATATTTGGTACTTTACTAATATAGAAGATTATGATTCAGCAACTGTTTTAAACCATGATTTGAATATTTTTTTAGGATCAATATTCTCACCAATTTGTGATAATTGCTCTTTGATAATGATTGTGTTCATCACAATCTGATTAGTATCCAGTACATGCAAAATATGCATTCTCTTATTATTTTAGGGACTCAATAGAATTAAAAAAATAAAAGAGCTTAAGTAACTTGTCAAAGAAAACAACACTGGTGGTGGCAAAACAAAGATTCAAACCCATTAGTCTGGATCAAAAATGGTGTTCCTAATTAATATTCTACTCCCCTAGGTTTGCAATATATTTTTTTCACTTCTCTTAAATCCACAAAATTTTAATTTGCTCTAAAATTCATGTTAAATATGTATTATAAGAAGAAAAATGTGTGAATTGCCTTTAGAGTAAAATGTAAACTCTAAAACAAGGTTTGAAAATTTGAATCAATGTTTCAAAAAGCACAATTTTTCAAGCTTACAGCTCTTAGATTGCTTCATCTCCATTTTTCTGAAAATAATATAGGCAGAATTATTAACAGCATTGAAATCTTTTTAAAGGTTTTGAGCAATGGGAAGCTTTTTTTTTTTTAAGGCATAGGCTTTTACAGTTTACATAGAACCTAACGTTGATGAGATTATTCCTATCCAAACATTTCAGAGAACATCTCTGATTACATTGCGGGTGTGTCTTGAAATTGTTCTCAGGAGACCAGGACGCATTTTCAGATCTAGAGTTGGTAGCACATCTGTGTGAACTCAGACCTGACTGTGACTTTACAGATCTTCTGGACAATAACTTACAAGTGACTAGGTCCATTTCTTGAGTCCCCTCCCCAGTCTCAGAAAGAGCTCTGGCCATGTGCCATCTGAGTTCTCCTGGAAGACAGGCAAGGAAAGCATCAGAAGCTGGAGAGGTTTAAAGTCAGAAATTAAGTTTCGAGATACTTGGAAATATTTAGATACAAAAAGAGACAACAAATGGAATGGAAAGACCAAAATTCTTTGATTCGGGGGAAGAAATACATTTCAGGTTTGGGTGGTAGGCCCAGTTTAAATGTGCGATGTTGGGAAAATATAATTGGTGAGTTTAGGATCTTCAGTCATAAAATGTAGATAAAACTGTCCTTTAAGAGGTGTAAAATACCTAATGTAATGCCTTCAACTTAATAGGCAATTGCAAACTTTCATGTCATCTTGGCTATATAGAGATTAAATGGGTAGTGTACTTTAAAAAAATTTAAGAACCACAATAGCAGAAATAATAGAGTCCCCTAGAAGCTATACTATATTTTTCACACTATTAACATTTTACTTAACCATAGTACATTTTATTCAGGAAATTGACATTGATACATAACTATTAACTTTTCAGAATTCAGCAGTTCTTACAGCACTCAGGGGTGTGTGTGTGTGTGTGTGTGTGTGTGTGTGTGTGTGTGTGTGTGTGTTCTTATGTATAGTACTATAAAATTTTATTATTTGTGTAGATTAATGTAAACATCACCACAATCAGGATATAGACTATTCTATTACTACAAAAAGAATTACTTTTACTAATCCTTTTAAGCCACATACCCTGATCCTAATGCTTTACAAAATGTGTCTATTCATAATCAATTATCCATCACTATACTTTAATTATTTCAAGAATGTGATATAAATGGAATCATGCATACACTATGCTATTTTTTGAGATTGGCTTTTCTCACTAAGCAGAATGCCCTTGAGTTGATCCAACATGTTTTATGTATCAATAATTTGTTCTTTTCATTGCTGAGTGGTTCTCCATTGTATGACTATATCCTGGCTTTTTTTTAAATCCATCCACATCTACCCACTGAAGAACATTTGGGTAGTTTCCAACTTGGTATATTGCAAATAAAGCAGCTATGAACATGTATAAAGATTTTCATATCCATAAGACTTAATTTTTCTAGGGTAAATGCAGTAGTGTGATTATTGGGTTATAGGGTAAGAGTATACTGAACTTTTTAACAAAACTGCCAAAAGTCCAGGGGGGCTGTACCATGTTACATCCCCAGAAGAAATGTATGAGAGATGCAGCTGCAGATAGGTGGTATTTTAAGAAATGTAAAATGATTTCTTCTCTGACTTGTTAAACTAAGGGGAATTGGTCACAAAATACATTTGGTAAAAAAAATCGCTCAACTGAATGTTAATAGTGAGAAAGAAGGAAACACATGATTCACTCTTATGCAAAACTTTGTTTCCTCAAATGACTGAGTGGCTAAATTGACATGTGTTGGAAACTCTTACATTACTTTCTGTATTAATCAAACCATATACTTGTTTCTGCTCAAAATACACTAAAGACCTTATGTGTGAATTTACCCTAAATAAACCAAAGGTGTCTTTAGAGATTCTTGCAAATATGGTCATTCATTAGCAAAATGGGGGCAGAGGGACTCCATGTGCTGGAGGAAGCATGAGCAAGAGTTGAAAAGCAACACAGTCCTTGTAGACAATTAAGAGTTGCTTCAAAAAAAACTCCTATTTAAAGAACCCAAGTGTAACACATTTTATATTATCCTCACAGTGAATAAAGACAATCCCTGGGAACATCAGCAGCAGTAGGTGCTGCATTTATTCTTCAAGGGAGCCATTTTAAAGCATGAAACTAATTTACTCCTCAATCAATGGCAAAAAAAAATGTGTTTAATTACAAAACCGTACACAAAAAGACTCAAAGAAGAATGAGATATCCAACCAAATAATGTTAAACCAGTCAGTGTTCTTCTTTGCAGTTTAGCATCATTTGTCATAGCAATGGAATCGAAGATGATAATTATTTACTTTTTTGGTGTACTTAAAATACTTCAAGCAAGGGAAATCATCTTTTTACAGAAACCATTTATTTTAAAACATTCTCTTTATAGCTCTATGTATTTTCCTAAATTTACATTGTTTTGTTAGCTAAAAACAAAAGAACAGAAAATGAAAATACTTTTCATCAAAATAAACAACTATACCTAACTGTGGATTTTCTCTTGTGAAATAATAGAGTCTTTGAGAGTCACAGTAAAATATAGTAAGCTCAAAATAGCCAGGAAGGAGAAGAAGAAAAAAAGAAAATTATACATGATCTCATTGGTCACAAAGGTAAAACACAGATTGAGATGGGCCAGCCAGCACCACTGAGGAGCAGGCAGACGTTGATTTGCGTTTTCACCAGATGAGAATGAAGGTGGTTGTTTACCTTTCATTCCTCTGCCTATGTGTCCTAATTTATTTTATTTTTTCATATTGCACTTAAATTTTTTTTCTGTTTGCAGTTAGGTTGTGCCTATAATTTATTTGTTCTTTCCCTTTAAATTTTGCTTGTCTGTTGGGACAATTGGAAGCAGAAAGTTTCAACAGAAAGTAATAAGCTTCTGCGATACACTTTTAATAGCAATAATCAGCACAACTAACTCAAACAAGGACGCAGAAGGTTTTTCTCTAATGCCAAAAACACCAACAGTATGTTTCCATTTGTGTCGTATGCCTTCAAGGTAATCAACAGAAATAAAGTAAACTCATTCCTTTCACTGATCATATTTCTCAAGGCAAGTTGTTTATTATATCTCAACAGCTATAAATTATCAGTTTAGAACCTAATATAGATAATATTATGCACTAGGGTATCTTTCTATGAGGATTAGAGATGATTTAATAATAGAAATTTACACCTAAGTATTTCAGAAGCAACCATAGTGAAAACATTCATTTCGTTATTACGATACTTAACAGAAATTAGTTAAAGGAACATTGTAAAACATGCATTCTAGTGAAAGCTGTTTATCAAACCCAGTTTTTGGACACTGAAAGTCCAAGTTAAGCACATTTGACTGCATACTGTAAAACACTTAAGATCAAACTCAGGATTGGGTGAGCTAGACACAATTGCCGGTGTCAGCAGTTTAAATATAGTTCTTGCTGAGAACACCTTCAAGATAACTGTTCAGATCCATTCAGTTTGCCAAGTAGAGGCAATTATTGGTAACTGTCGATGCTCCCTACAAACACCAGGCTCCTCCAAGAATAACCCAGAATGATTAGCTCTCAGCAATTGGCTGCACTTTTGCTGACTTTTGTGAGTGGTTTTTCACACAGTCACAGATAAACCCACTGAAACCGAACACAGCTGATGACTCATTTCATGGCTTCTGCTTGTCCCTTTCAAAGCTGTATGTTGTTTCTGTTTTAGAAAGAACATGCATCTATTTTTAACAAAAGGGAGAGTTTACTACATTATTATTCAGAAAAGAACCAAGCATGTTCCTTATAACCTTATGCTGTGACATGCAGAACATTCCTGGGTTTTGTTCCATAAACAGAGCAGTTTTACTCAAAGGAGCAATGTCAAAGTGACCTTCAAACCTATCTATAGACTTTTGTGTGTTGTTAAAATAAATGCAAAATTCAAAGTGAGTTTCTCACAAAATGCATTTTGGTAGGAGACATTTCTAGAGATTATAGATGGTTTAAAAGCAATTTAATGCTGGGTACACTTGGGGTACTGTCTGATTCATGAATAATGAGGACACTTAGATGTTCACTTGATATATGGTATTCAAACATACTTCAATGAATATTTCTTATGGAGAAGATGTCAGCTGGAGTGGTTATGTATGGGGGACTTGACCTAAAAAGGTTCAGAGTTTAAAATAATGCAAAATGAGGCTAATTTCCTTTTCTCTTAACAAAACATATTATTTCACCTTAGAATTTGTTAAGAAGTGAACATTTGCCAATGTTAAATTTTAAATATTCATAACAATTTTAAATAAACTATTAGCTTACTGTAATCTGTTGATATAAACTTTTCCTGACCCATATTTAGCAAACACAGATTTTGTATTTTGTTAATTCAATGGTGACATATACAATTCTCCACAAAGGATTAAAAAATCTGAACAAGGCAGTGTTAAATTGACCTTGAAGACGAGTTAATGACCAAACCATTACCATACTTTGCTCTCAGCCTATAATTAAAATCAGAGTTTGTATTAACTGCATGTTAAAATAGTAAGATCAGTGGTAGTCTTAGTCCAAGTGTGTGTGTGTGTGTGTGTGTGTGTGTGTGTGTGTGTGTGTGTGTGTGTGTGTGTGTAAGTCTGAATGCATTCATTTTGTTCTTTGTTCTTGTGGCCTGTTTGATCCATATCTAAGATACTTTCTTTTGTTTTACTTTTTTCTTTGTTTTAATATCTGCCTTTCATTTGATTGTTTCTTTAATACTTGTATAAAGTAATTGGTTATTTGAAAATAGTAAAACAGATTATAAACATTTTTGTATGTCTCCTGCTGCTGTTATTAATTAAGTACTTATTTCTCAATGTGAAAGCTTCAAAGGAAGTCTGGATCACTGATGTTAGAGCCATGGGTTCAGTTTTCATTCAAATGGAATAACTCCAGCACATGTTCCACCAGTATGATTTCTTGGCAATTAAAAGTTTATTGTGTAAATAAACTCTTCCTCAGAAAATATTATTTTTTCAGTAATGACAAGCCATTTTAGTTAAAATTCAATTCCCCTGTCATTTTTCCTTTCTCTTATTTGCCCTATTATTCCCAGCACTTATTTCTTCATAAATATAAAGTTTCTTTATCATTATGCTTATGGCCTATTTCCCCTAATTAGAATATAAGCTTCATACAGGCAGGAATTTTTGTCCATTTTATTTATCAAATTATATAAAACACCTGGAACAGTTTCTGGAATAAAGAAGGTGTTTGAAATATTTCCTGAATGAGTAAAAGGATATTGTGGGGCTCTGAGATGAAAATTTTTACCTATATTGGTATATGCATTCACATGCCGTCTGTCTTTTGCCTTTTTATTATAAAACAAGATTGAATTACACAATTTTAAAAACATTGAATCTATTTGGAATGCCATGAAGTACTCTTACAGATTTATGATACTCCAGCATTTCTGACTAGATAATAATGAGAGTTTTGTCAGATACTAATCTTAAAGTATACATAATATAAATGCATTCTATTTTTAAAATAACAGATTTCCTTTCAGATCTTTTGAGGTCCTTAAAGAACTCACAGATCTCATATCAACTTTCTAGGTACTATGAATCTGTGTAAATAATTGTGAGATGAGTTGTAGGATTTCCGAGTAGGTGTGAATATTAAATAAGATAATAAAATAGTTGAAAGTATTAGAGAAATGTTTAAAGATTATATTATATATTAATATATAGTCTAAGATAACTTTTCATTTAAAAACTAAATTTAATACTAAAATGTGTTTGTTTATTGGATCCATTATGTAAGAGGCAAAAGAAAGCTTGAGAGCCACACCATAAAAATTACAACTGTAATTTATGTAATATGCAAATTAACCTTGAGACACAAAGTTGAACAATTTTCTTTGGCTCAAGGACATAGGAAGGGACTGTGAAGCATGAGCAATCTTTTGGAGATGATGAGAAAGTTCTGTACCTTACTTTGGTGGTATTTTTCATGGGTTTCTCTACATCTGTGAAAACCCAAAAAGTGATATGCTTTAAATGGATACAACTTATTTATACATATACTATTCCTTGGCAAATTGATGAGGGAAACTCAAAGTCGGTAAAGATGTTTTAGATGAATCAAAGTTATGAGAAATTGTTACCAATAGATCTATATTAAAGCATATGCTAAAAAATATTATTCAAGCATAAAGAAAATAAACCCTGCTAGAAACTCAGAGGAATGTAAACAGTAAATCTAAATAAGTATTGACTACATAAACAATAATGTCTTGTTTCATTTAAAATATATACTACAGAATCCCTATTTGTCTTCTCTGAGCTACACTGTCTTCCCCATGACCCCATACACACCATGTGCACCAATCATGATACCCATAATTCCCTTCTCCCTCCCTCCCCACTGCCTTCCCCCACCCCTCCCCTTTGGTAACCACTAGTCCTTTCTTGGAGTCTGTGAGTCTGCGGCTATTTTGTTCCTTCAGTTTTGCTTCGTTGTTATGCTCCACAAATAAGGGGAATCATTTGGTATTTGTCTTTCTCTGTCTGACTTATTTGACTGCGCATAATACCCTCTAGTTCCATCCATGTTGTTGCAAATGATAGGATTTGTTTCTTTCTTATGGCTGAATAATATTCCATTGTGTATATGTACCACATCTTTAGCCATTCATCTACTGATGGGCACTTAGGTTGCTTCCATACCTTGGCTATTGTAAATAGTGCTGTGATAAACAAAGGGGTGCATATGTTTTTTTGAATCTGAGAAGTTACTTTCTTTGGGTAAATTCCTAGGAGTGGAATTCCCAGGTCAAATGGTATTTCTATTTCAGGTTTTTGAGGAACCTCCATATTGAGTCCTGAGAGTGGCATACCCCTAGCTCTAAATCCCTCTAGCCAGGTATACAGCTCTTTTATAGGTCTGTGAACTACTACAGGATCCTTCCAGCAAATCCCCTTTTGAGTTTAAGACAATTTGTATGGGTTTTCTGTCATCTGCCAACCAAAAGGTCTTCCCTTGCTTGCATTGAAGACTTCAGTTTCCTTCAGTAAAGTTTTAATTTTCTTTTGTCCTAGAAATTTATAGCAAGGTCTTTCTTATGGCCATGTTTATATGTTTGCTCACTCTTGTGAACAGAATATATATTTGGATTATATTTCCCAAATTGTTGCTGCTGGAATGTAAGATAGCTATTAATGCAATGTATTTATTTAACAGTCCATCTTCTTAATAAATTCTTAATCTTTTTAAAGAAAAAATATGTATATATACATATATACCAAATTGGATATGACTGTAATAGTAATATAACCTTGGAGAAAGTAACTTGATGTAAATTCTTCCAAGTTGCTTACATTGCCCAGGAATAAGCCAAAAGTCCACATGAATATTAAATATAACTCACTGAAGAATGTATATTGTAATCTCTTGGCTAAGCATTAAATAATGAGGGAGTAAAATATCCTAAACTAACTGAGAGGGAATCATAATTCAATACACACACACACACACACACACACACACACACATTCAATCATCCAAAGAAGGGAAGAAAGAAAAAGTGGGAAAGAGAGAGGTGGGACAAATAAAAAATAAACTTAAGATGGTGAGTTTAAGTTCGAACATATGAGAAATTATTTAACTTTAACTGAGCTTATTTACCAATTAAAAGACCATAGCCATTAGAGTATACATACAAATATATACTTAAAAAACACAAATACATAGATATATATAATAAAAATAAACCCACCATAATGATAAAATCTTAATGTCACCAAAAAAACAAAAATTTCTAATTTTTATGAACCTACTAACATTCCTCAGATAGATATAAAACAAATATTTACAAAACTGAAAGTCAAATCTACAGCTATAGTGAGAGATTTTAATATACTTCTCCCAGTGACTGATAAAGTGGACAAAAAAAATTCCATAAGACTAAAGCAAATTTCAAAATGTGATTAGCAATTTAACTTATTTTATATATATATATGAAACATACACACACACTCAATAGTTAAGTTGTACATGAAACTTGAAAGTTGGAATAATAATAGTTTAGATTAATCATAATGAATTAGTGTACATCAAAACTTGTGAGATACAGATAAGCTGCACTTAGAGGAAAATTTATGGTTTTAATTCATATTCAGAAAAGAAGAAAAGCTGAAACTCAATGACTAACCATGAGTCTTCAAGAACTTAGAAAAAGATCAGAAAATCAAGCCCCCAAAAACAAAAGAAGAGAAAAATAAGAGTACAAATTAATGAACAGAAAACAAATGTACAACAGATAGAATCAAGAACTGAAATATAGTTCTTTGAAATTTGATCTGATGAGAGTTATCATGAGAGAAAGCACAAAACAACATCAGGAAAAATGAAGAGACATTACTGCACAGCTTATACATTTTCAATATTGAAAAGGTATAATACGAACTGAGTGAATTGGAAGATTCAGAATTGTAAAGATGTCAAATCTCCCCCAAATTAAGCATAAATTAAATGTAGTTTCAATAAGAAATCAACTTTCTTCATTGTTTTTTGGAAATTGCCAAGGTGATTAAGAAGATATAATCAAGAATAGTTAATTCATTCTTGAAGAAGACTGTGGTGGAAGATCTTGCTTTCCGGGATATAAAAGTTTACTGTAAATCTGTATTAAATAAAATAGCATGGCATTGACTCAGGAATATATAAAGAGATCAGTGGAACAGGATAGATTAGAAATAGACTCGAGCATATAAAATGACAATATAATGGTACGGGGGAAAGAGTATTTTTCAATAAATGGTATTGTGTCAATTAGTTAACCATACAGTAAAAAAAAGAAATGTACTCTCTTTACCACATAAATAAAAATCCATTCTGAGGGTATTGCTGGTCTAAGTATAAAAGAGAAGACTATAAATCTTTTAGAAAATAATATAAGAAAATATCATTATGGCCTTGAGGTAAAGATTTCTTTTTTGAAGTAAATATGTTTTTAACACAGTGCAACTGTGGGAGTCAATGTTCTATCTCGAATATAATTTGAGAGTGAAAGGGAGATGCAATGAGCAATTATGCTGAAGCATCAGCCCAGAATGTTTCAAGCAAACCAAGCCATGTGATCTGCACATAAATAAGACATAAAAA
This sequence comes from Manis javanica, assembly GCF_040802235.1. Classification (NCBI taxonomy): domain Eukaryota; kingdom Metazoa; phylum Chordata; class Mammalia; order Pholidota; family Manidae; genus Manis; species Manis javanica. The sequence continues at coordinate 58,920,603 of NC_133168.1, forward strand.
GCATTAATCATAAAGAAAAAGATTTATAAGTTGATGGCATTAAAAGTACATAAAATTATGAATACATAAAATTTAGAGCATGAAAGTGAAAAAGCAAGTTACACAACGGAAAAGATATTTGTATCCAGTTTCATAGTTAATTCCTATAAACAGAATAAGTATATAGGCCAATAGAAAAATGTCAAGAAAGTTGGTTAAGAACACACCAGAGAGGGGACCCAATCATCAATAAACATGCTAAAAGCTCTGTTTTATTAATAGTTAGGGAAATGCAAATTTTAAAAGGTTGACAGTATCAACTATTGACAAGGATGTTGAACAACTAACTGTGAGGTAGGGCAGAAGATAAGAGACAAGCATCATAGTTAATTTTTCCTGCCTGTGATGAAAAACGCTGAGATATAAACAGTATAGAAGGAACAGGAAGGATTCCATCTTAAGCTTAAAATTCCATTTTAAAAACCTGGAAGTTAGGAAGTAAGATTCCTAACATATTATTTAGCAAGCAGACTCAATCCACTTTGGGGGCAGGGTGGGCAGTCTTGATTGGTACGTTCCCAGAGGGAAGCTGCTATCCTGAAGAGAAACCGACCATTTTCTTGTGTTAAGTTAATTTTGCAAAATTACCTAGAGGACTGGTAATAGAAGAGACTTAATGTCTCTCACTGGAGATAAGCATTTTGAGACCACTTTACAAGATTATACCCCCCGGCCCTTTGAAAAATGCTTAAAAAAGAGAAACCCCAGCCTTTTAGCATGCCGCCTCTCTGAGGACACCCATATTTCTCTCTTTAAGTGCATAACTTTAAATAAAGCTTTCTCACTGCTCAGTTTAATTGTGTTTTGTCTCTCTGAGCTTTTCCAGTGGTAAGCATCTTTGTTTCTTTGCTATTTCATTTCATATCTAAGTCTTCATTAAGACTCTGCTTTACTCCTGATAAGTAGGGAGGGACCTCTGAGAGTTCAGGTTTGGGTCTGCAAGTTCCCATTGCCTGGGTGACCCGGACAGAACTTCAGCTTCAGGAAAATCTAAATGAAAATTTGCCTGAAAATCTCCTTTCTTTGGGAAGTTCTCAGAACATAATCTCATTCCATCCCATGCTCTGTGGCTCCCCCAAATCCTGGGGCGGCAGGGGCTAGTCCCCACACAGTGCAGATCCAAGTGGACACAGGATGCCAAGCGACTCTGACTTCAAGAGATGGCAATGGAATCTGCCCTATACCAAGAAAATGTCAGCAAACTTTCCCTCTGCGCTTTCCTGTTGTCAGCCACCTGCAGAGCAGCTACCACTCACTCCCTGCTACTCTTACTTTAATAAATTCCTCCCTTACCTACACTCTTCCAACCTGCTCAAGAATTCTTTCTCATTCAGTCAAGAACCTTCCCCCATCCAGGTTGAAGTTTCACCTGGTGCACAGGGAGGGAGAGACCTCCCAGATGTAACTGCCTGGCAACAACTGCAAACATATACTAGTGGTGTACAACTGCTGTGGAAAACAGTCTGGCATCTTGAAAACCTGCAATACTCTACAACTCAGGAATTCCATTGTATTTCCAACAGATACTTCAAGAATGTTCATATCTGGTTTAATTATTATTGTTGACAACCAAAACAACTCATGCACAAATATGTTAGAATCAACACACATTGATTGAGTCATACAAGGAATGTGTATCCATGAAAATAAATATTACACAAGCACACAAGCATGGGCAACCTCACCAGTACAATGTTGAAAGGAGGTCAGTAAAACATGTCATATGACTTCGATAATCTAAAGTACAAAGCAAGCAAATATAAACTACATATTAGAAGCTAAGATGGTGGTTTTAATGGATGGGAGAAATGGGATCCTATTCGGGAGTTGCTCTAAGGAGTTTTCTGAAATGCTAGCAATGTTCTGTCTGTCTTAACCTAGAAGTTGTCACATAATTGTTACTTCTGAGATGATTCACTTTGAAACTGCCTTATATCCTACTCAGGTTTCTCTGTTTGTAACAAGAAAAGATTTGGCAATGACACAAAATGTTTGAAAAAAAGAAAAAGAGATGGATAGAGATAGATAATAGATGTATAGATAGGTTGATAAATGATGGATGGATGATAAATAGATAAAGATGTAGATATCGATACTATTTATCAGGTTAAGAAAGGTTAAAATGACAAAACAGGATAGCTCTAAAAATTTCAGGTAAAGTGCCTTTCAAACTAAAACGTATTATTAAATGTAAAAAAGGTTGTTGACAGTATAAGCATAAACTCATTAAGAAAATATATTAATACTGAATGCAGACAAAATGATAGTGGTGCCATAAATAAAATAAAAATTTTCAGAATTACAAGGAAAAATTAACACCTCAATTATAATAGTAGATTTACACAACTCTTAGAAATTTGAAACACTCAATTAACAAACATTATCAAAGGAACACAGACTGCTGGCACCAAATATATAGAGCACATATTTTTATTTTTCTTCAAACCCACACCTATAGGCAACTAATATATTTTATCAAAAATTCAGCAACATGGCTAGATAAAGCTTAAATAAATAAAAATGAAGACAGTGGGAGGGTGGGTGGGGAGGGAGGGAGGAGATTGAGGGGTATTATGTTTAGTACACATGGTGTGGGGGATCACAAGGAGAACAGTGTAGCACAGAGAAGGCACATAGTGGATCTGTGTCATCTTGCTGCACTGTTTGACAGTGACTGCATTGGGGGATGGGTGGGGACTTGATAATACGGGTAAATGTAATGACCACATTGTTTTTTCATGTGAAACCTTCGTAAGAGCGTATATCAATCATACCTTAATAATAAATAAATAAATAAAAATCAAGAATGTTGTACACCAGCTTTGACTACTTTTAAAATATGCTTTTAAAATAATTATTTTATATACAATAATTCCAAAATATATAGTGCTAAGGAGAAGTCAATGAAAGCAACTCAGGATCTTAAGGAAGAACATTCCAAAATTTTAATAAAGGAAACAAATAAATGGACAGCTATTGAAAAATTTGAAGCAGTTTTCATTATAATCTCAACAGAGACTTTTGTGCAAATAAACAATCTTTTAAACAAAATTTGTGGAGACAAAAGAAAGAAAAAAAAGAAAATAGGGAAGAGAAAAGAAGAGGAAGATGACTTGTTATACTCAGTTGATTTTGAACTGCCAATTAGCTAAGTTGCCAATACAATTCCTACAATCTCCTTCCTATGTAGCTGTGGATTGTGGTTGAGAGATAGAGAAATTCATCTAGACCTGCAAGGTAGAAGTGAAGCAGTAGCCATTGTTCTCTGAAGACTACAGTAAGGCACTACATAAGGCACACACATCTTGGACGTGATGCCTCTACTCTTTCAGCTCCTGCCAGCTGAAGTATAGTGAAATACGTACACATGAATGGGGAGACACACACTAAATCTTAAGTAGTAAGGTGTGGAGGCGAAAGAAATGTACCGGCTACAAAGTGGACTTCACAAAAATTTCTCAACACATTTATAAAGCAATAATGGTAAAATACATTTCATATATCTCAGTGGTAAGATAATTGTATTTTTATACTACTGTCTAAATTTCTATTTCAAATAGCTCTTATTTCAACAAATCACTGAAATAGGAAGATATGGAGGAATATATAGCATTATGATGAAATTCAAAAGTTACAAAAGAAAATAGTCACCAATTTCATTTTATAAAAAAATATGAGATAAATCATCATGTTAAGAGATACCACTTTCACACATATCTCTTGTAATTAAAAGCTTTTAAATATATGTCAATCTATATATTTCTTATTCTTTAGCTATGTGATTGGAAGTTGTCTTAATTTGTAGACTGTACATTTTTACCTTGTCCATATTCCATTATAATTTTCTACCAACATTTCAAATATATAAGAGTTTGGGATCTGTGTATAAATACATGTGTGTTTATAGAGTATTGATTTTTAATCACTAATCAAACACATTTACTAAAACATATTTGAATACAAGATGAGGCACTATAATTTTTAATATGGAGTCACAGTACTCTTTTAAGTAAATATTAGTATTAATAGCAAAATCATTAAATAAATAAGGTACTTAAATATTGTATAAAATTATCTTTTCCAGTTCTTATTTTTAAAATGTCTTGAGTCCTCAGATTATTAGAGGTATTTGATAATTGGACAAAATAATCCTACAATAAATAATGAAAATAACATTCATTAGTTCAAGTAGTTCATAAAAAATACACGCAGTGCCTATTTACAACTCATATGATACTATATTTTAAACAACACAATCAGTCTCACATTTGTTTGGTTATAAGCATTGAAACTAATATAAAATGTAACTGGCATAGAATAAGCCACAAAAATTTATATCCTTTGTGTAGATTTTTGGTTTCCAAATATAAATCCTAGGTAAGTCAAGCCAGCAAAAATGTCACTCCAGTTTTAGAAACATGGAGAACTTTCTGAAAGAACTGCGTTTTTAGTATATGGTATTTGGCATCCATTGAATAAGTCATCCTTATCATTAAATTTTATCCCATGCAATCATCATGTAAGACCTAGTATAGTGACCATCAACCTAATTGAAATCCATGACATGGGTCCCGTAAATGCAAGTTTGTGGTTTTAAAGAGCCTGACAGGTATCTACAGAAATATGAGCTAAAAGACAGGCTTCACATGGGAAAGGTTAAAATAAAGATAAAAGCTAGAAAGTCACTAATCTAGAGGCAGCTTCAGGACATGTAATGTGGGAAGGAAATGAAAGAGTAGTTGGGAAATTGTCAATAGCCTTCATACTGAATTGGTTATATCCAATCACCAGGTCTCAGTGGCTTTGTTATCCTTAACTTACCCTGTTCTCATTAGCTGCCTGAGTTTGGGGCTTTGTACTCTAAACCCAACAAGTTCTGAAAATCCACGAAGAGTTCCATGTACTTCAGTACAACTTTAGTTTCTATCAAAGAAGTGTTTAAAGCTTATTTAAATAAAATACAAAGGGAGATTATAAAAACACAACTTGACTAGCTATGCAAGACAATTCTTCATAGGGTGGAAATTGCATGGTGTAACATAGTGAATTGAACTTCGCATAGAAGTTTGAGGCAATAAACCATCATTGAAACTATAATAACTTTACTTATGCCAGCACTTAGTCAAATCAATATCATTCTTTAAAAATGGCATTATAAAGACATTGAAAAACAAAACAAATGAACAAAATAGACTCATAGACAGGAGGAGAGACTGGTAGTTGCCATGAAGGAGGGGAGTGGAGGAGGGTGGGAAAACAGGTGAAGGGGTTAAAGAGGCACAAAACTCCATTTATAAATAATCACCAATATAATGGTCTCTCTAATATAAATTAGTCACTGAGATGAAAGTACAGCATAGGGAATATAGTCAATATTGTGATATCTTGTATGTTGACTATGGTAACTGCACTTATTGCGGTGAGCATTTTATACCAGATAATTTTCATATCACTATAGACATAATACACAGCAGATCATTAGAATTTATTCATTTTGCATTAATGAAATTTTATACTGTTTCAGTAAAGCAACTTCCCATTTCCCTCTCCCTCTCTTCTGCTCTCTACTTCCATAGTTTGACTTTTTAGATACTGTAAATAAGTGCAATCATTTTAGATATGAATGTGAAAGAGTGATCCTGTACTTACCCAGTAAGTGGAGATAGCTCTCTTGACTTTGATGTGCATGGAGTGAGAAAATCAGTTCCCATTAGAATTCCTTCAAATTTGCATGTTTCCAAAATAACAAAGTCTATCTTTGTTTCAATGGCCAACCTTCTTCTGATTGCCTGCTTTGTATTTTCATTTTGCCGTATTCTTATGGCAAAGGAATTAAAAAATGAGAGTGCTTTGCTCTCCAGTGAAGAGACTTAGTTACTGAAAAACTGGGTCTTATAATTATCAGCCCTCAAGAAAATTCTGATTGAGTCTTTCCATCCTTGTGGCCTTGTACAAAACTGAAAGTAGGAAGAATTGGTCCTTGACCTCCTTGGCCTCTTCACAGTGCTTTCCTTTCTTGGGTACCCAGTGATTTTATAATCTTTTCCTTTCCCTCTTTATCTAGTAACCTCTGTTCTCAGGGGGAAAAAAAAAAGAATTTATACTACATTCTGAAAGCCTTATTTAAACTTTCTGTGCTACCCTTCTTAGGGAGATATAACTCCAGGAGAAAATCCCAGGACAAAATACCTCTAAAAGTGAAATCAGTCAAAGGGAGAAATAAAGTTAAGTGACCCATTTATTTCTTACAAGCAGTCGGGTCCCATCTCATTTTTGACCAGGCTGCAGCAGAAAAGAAAGAGAGCTCCACCCAGCCTCTCTGTACCAGATAAACCCTTGCAACCCCTTTTAATTACCTATAGATATGTAGATGGACTTATTCTCTCCACCCCTTGGAAATACCTATTGATATGCAGATGTACTAAAGCCAGGTAAGAGATTCTGGAAATATTACAATTTTACCCACAGGAGATTTGTATTTTATGCTCATGTAACATTGCTTTAATAGTGACATAAATGGTGTGATGAATGAGGCATTATTTTGAAATAATAATGGTTTTCCTAGTGCCTCTGAAATAGCAGTATGACCAGACATGGCCATGAGGTGAGTGTTCCTTAGTTCACACCAAACTGTTGCACAGGGAGAGACATGTGGGAGGGAAGAGGAAAGTCAAACAGTACATGCTGATTATGGTAGAAGCACATATATTAGGTGACTTGCAACACAAGGGGAAACAAGTTCTATTTAGTCTTAAAATGCTTCTACATAAATATTAATAATAAATGATATATCTAAAGGCAAAATTTACAATTGTTAATTTAAAACTCAACCATTTCTCTCTCTTCCACAATCTCTCTCATATCAAAGAATTAATTTTTGTTTTTAAGTTTCTTAAAATAGTGTTTAGATAAAATTTCCTCAAAGGATTGTTAGTCAAAACCTGAATTTCCTTTACAGAAGGTTCATGAATTTTCATAATTTTTGAACAAGTCTAACAAATCTATTCCTTCCCTGCTTTTGCACGATTTTCAGAGCTCTGCAGAAATTGCGCATCTGGCTCTTTGCCTGTGCACCTGATGTTATCTCAAGAGAAATTATATAAATTAAAAACAGACACAAAAAGTGTCTTTTTTGAATTCAAAGCAACAGAACATATCTAAGACAACAAAAAGTTAGAAAAAAAGAGAAGTAAGGGGCATTAATGGTATTAATCTAGGAAATTAACCAAACAATGACTATATGAAATAAATGATGTGAAAAGAACAATAAAACTCAATGTAAATTAGGTTGGGAAATACAATGTGTTGGCCAAGCAGAACATTAAAATCATTTTCTTTCATCCATATATGGAGCTTTGGTCATTACCTCTTTTTTTACTTTTTTACCTTTTAGAACATTGAGACTTCAGCACATTTGCCAAAATTGTTCTCTTTTGTATTGCTGCTGTCTCTGTATTCCACAGAATCATGCCTTATTCTGCAGATTCAGGCTTACTCCTTAGTTTCTGAGCTGACTGTCAGAGTTAGGGATATATATATTTTACATAAAGTGAGACAGGGACCATGGTCTTAGACAGGATAGGGTGAGGGCCTCCGGAAAAAGCAAGGCAGGATATTTGCAGTCAGAGCAATGTAACCACATGCAAGGAAACCCCCTACCAAAACTCTGTGTTAAACATTAAGCTCTAGAGTCATTCTTCAGTGAAATCAGTTAATATTCCCCAGATAAAGAAGAGTAGCACATTTTTTATTATGCTAATCATTTGTAATCATGTCTAAGATTCACTTTAGCATACTAAAAGGCCCAGGCCTATGTGCTGTCTTTCCTCCTTCAGACCTGATGAGGTGATTTGCAAACTGGGCAACTAATTTAGCATGCAGGCCCAGCCATAAACAACATAGTAAAAGGCAGGAAGGATTCCACCTTAAAGAGAAGATTGCATTTTAACACCCAGAAAGTTTAAGAAGTAAGATTCTTAACTTACTCTTTAGCAAACAATATCTCAGCCCACCTTGGGGGCTGGGCAGGTGGCCTTGTTTGATATGCTTCCAGACTAGGAAGCTGGTATCTCAGGGAGAAATCATCAGAGCAGAAAGTTGCTTGTGTTAATTCTAAATATTCAGGGACCACTTAAGAAGTCCACACCCCTAGCCTTTATTCAGTTCCCAAAAATCCTCAACTGCCTATAAAACCTCTAGACAACACATCACTATGAGCTCTCTTGTCCCCTCCTGGCGAAGCCGGGAGCTCTGTCCTCTCACGGTGTCTCTTAATAAAAGCCTCTCCCTGGCTCTCCTACTTTGGGTGTCTGCCAAATTCATTCTTCAACTCTGCGAACAAGAACCCTGGCATCATAAGTACATATATAAGATACTCCTCCCATGTCAGTCCCCATTTTCCTACCACGTGATCTACTCTTTACAGGTCTTTCAGAGCTAAAAAGGTAATTATTACCTCACTGCAAAAACCATGCTTTCTCATCTACCATGTTGCATGCTGCTTAAAAATAAGAGTTAATTTGTTCAAGACAGATCTTTATAAACTAGCTTTCCAGAGATCTCCAGGGAGCTCTAAAGATGTGGCAGATCAGGACGCAAGGTTAAGGGTTCACCACATCAGAAAACTAGTATTATGAATCTTGGACATCATATCTTGATCTGATCAAGGTATATGGGTATCTCTTTATCATGAATGATGAAGTAAAAAAATCAGGCTGCAGGCTAGGATTCTGCCATCCTATATTGCTTGTTGCCCCCAGCACCCTTGATAGCTGGGGAGGGTAGTATTCCTTAATCATGTAGTCTAGAAGCCTCACAACTGAAAGGTCAGAGTCCCTCTCCTGTGGTAGGATACCCAACCTTGCTAGTTCATTGTGTGCCACTTTAGAATGCAGTGGCGACTGAAGGACTCCTGCCTATAAATAATCCTTAAGCCTGCCATGTATGTTGTCTGGTTATTTGTCACTGTTTACTTCACTCCTTTCAATGAAGTAGCCTCTTTTGTCAATTAGACTAAAGATTTTTTATGCCTTGTCAGTCAGATATCACTTAGGTGACATACTTTCCATTGTCTCAATTCCCCACCAACTCATTTCATGGTATAAAAAAGAGACCATTTAGGTTCTTTTAAAAGGTTCATTGTCATAAGAAGCTAAAGAAAGTGAAAGCTGAGAGATTTGGATTTTGTAAATGTCTTGCAGTGTGAGACATGTGAAATCTCTTAGCTCCCAGTATGTTCATACAATCAGTAAAACATCCAAAACAGGAAAGGCCCGAAATGTGTCCTATCATTCCTGTGTGTGCATCTAGCAGAGAAAAAATTGGTTGAATTAACAACCAATGTGACTATTTATATTTACCTGAAAGATGAATTTACTAATGGAGACCATTACAATGTATAATGCTTAGTTGTTCTTGGATGCTTACTTGGTATAAAATCAATTTTTTTCTAATTATCTTATGTTAGCACTTTTTTCTCTTTAAAACATGATAGATGCTAAATAAATGTTTGATTTTAACTAAATTATATTTGCCCACCCTTCAGTTTGTTTTCTGACTTATCACTCAGTCTCAGTATCCTCACCCACATGCCTAGTGCCCATAATAAGTACTGCAGAATCAACAGTTTAAATCAACAGTCAATAAAATAATTAGTAAGTATTATTTTTTTGTCCTTTTTCTTATTGTGTACATCCAATCTGTTACAAAATTCTGTCCACTTTATATCCAAGGTATGACATGAATTCATTTACTTCTCTAACTCTGTATCATAGTTTTCATTATGAGCAACTAATTTTACCATTATAACAATCAATTAACTTATGTCCCTGATGAGACTCTTGACCTAACTCCCACAATACAATCCATTATTCTATTTTCTTTTATTTTTATGGCAATCTATTTAAATTTAACTGTAACACACATATTGTAAATAAAGTATACATATTAAAAGTGTCCACTTCCATTAATTTTAACCAAGTGAATTCTTCATATTACCATCAAAATAATGAAATAAGTCATTTGGACTTCCAGGTAGTTTAGCTAATGGCCTATAAACAAATTTCCTCACATAGTATCCAAAAATTATAGTCAACCGAAAGAACAAAAGAAACAACACACATTTTAAACCTTCAGCATAGCTAAAAGGAAATACTAGGAATTTAAAATTAACTTGAGTAGAAAAAAGTGATAATAAAACCTGATAAAGATAACACAAAAATAAAATCACAAATCAGTGTCATTTATGAAAATCTATATAAAAATATACTATAAAATTTAAGCAAAAATAATTTAACAAACATTTTTAAAAGAAATAAATTTTAAAAATGAATGTATTCCCAAAATGCAGGCTGGTTGAATGTAACCATTCATTCTAGCAACATGATACACCACGTTAATAGAGCTAAAGGTGAAAAAGAAAATGATTATCTACATACTGAAAAAACCTTTAGCAAAGTTCAATATCTGTTAGTGATTTTAAAAAGAACAAGAATTAATTGGTACTTTCTTTTTCTGAATATACATCTGAATATACATTATCTGACTTTAAGGGAATTTTAGAGACATGTCCACCAAAATCAGGAAAAAAGCAACGATACCCATTATCTCCACTGCTTTTCAGCGTTGTACTATAGACTTCAGGCAGTGAGGCAAAAAGATATCAATTAGAAACATAAGAACAGAAAAAGAAGATTCCAAAATAACCCTCTATGAAAGTTGCCCTAGATTGGCTCCCCAGGAATAAAAGAGATGAGGTGATTGGCATTTAGGATGTTTGTTGTGGGGCGTGGCTTTGGGAGTAACACCATTAGGGAGCAGAAGAAGTAGGCTTGTGTACAGGGAAGTGTGAACTGTGAAGCAGAGAAGCCCTAAGCTGATTCTACTTCTATACTGTCTGGAACTGGAATGGCAGCTTCAGAAATTCCTGTCTTCAGGCAAGAGGGTCTGGGGCTTCATACACCAAGTAGCAGTCTTTGGATATGGGTTATTACCAAAGAGAGTATGTGACTTTGGACAAGGTTTCTCTCCTAGCTGAAAGAATCCTGGGCTAGGACTCAGGTGGGAGCGACCACTATGCAGTTGATGTGATAGTATACCTGGAAGATGATATTTATTCTTTCAAATACTTATACCTTATATTTGTTTTGTTGGTAACTGCTTGAGATTTTTCAGTGCAGTATTGAATAGAAGTGTTTATTGAAATCACCCTTGTTTTTTCTCAGCCACAAAAGAAATTACTCAACATTTCACATTTTCTATTGTTATTTTCACATAATCTTTTTTAAGGTTAAGGAACTTTATTTCTATTCCTTGTTTGCTAATACTTTTAACTGTAGAGATTAAATGTTTTGAACTCCATTTTATTACTGGTACATATTTTTTCTCTTTAAATTTGTTAATGACATTAATTAATTTTACATGTCAATTCAAACTTATTAATGGGTTAAACCCAACTTGGTCTTGATGTGTTTGCTCTTTTAGACATCACTATATTTGATTTGCTAATATTTTTAAAGATATTTTTTAGTTACTTTAATGAGGAAATTGGTCTATAATTTTACTTCACTATATAGACCTTGACAATTTTTTCTTGTTTTCTGGAAAGTTTCTGTATGATTGAAATTTTCATTTACTTGAATGTTGGTAGAACATACCACTTAACCAAACTGTCTCTAATATTCTTTTTGAGGCAATAGCTGATTTACTATTTCAATTTATTTTATGGTTATAGACATGGCTGATACAGAGATGATAAACCTACTGTGACTAGATTGGGTTTTGGTAGCCAGTGTTTCTGTGGTTACTTAGTACCCATGTAGCTAAACTTCTAATTGGCTGGTAGCTTTGCTTTACCACTTGTTAAAAATACATTTTTAATATTTCTGTTGGTTTTAAGATTATAAATGCAGGGGGTTGATTTAATGGATCTTCTTTGGTACTAGCAGATTAAAATTATTGACTTCTTCAGGGTCCCTTTCTTCTTACACACATTTATTTCCAATGACTCCCACTCACCTTTCTCTATAAGTAAACATTCTAATACATTTAATGTATACCTGCTTGTTTTTTTATTGTTATAATGAATTTTAAATTCTTTTACATGTATTTTAAATTATGTGAATGGCTGTTCTCATATAACTTACCACTTTTCTTACTCCATTCATCACCCTGTATTTAAAAGCCATCAATCTTTGTGAATGTATGTGTGTGTAACCTGTTGCTTCTAACTGATGAACAGCACTCTGTGGTGTGGGTTTGTTTATTTTACCTACCCACTCTCCAAGCAATGATCACAGAATTTGCCTGAAACACACCACTGCCATAAATGCTGCAATAAGCACACATCTTCCTGTTCATCCTTGGACAGAGCTCTGTGAGACTTTCTTTGGGATATATACTCCTGAGAAGAGTTGCAATGTAGTAGCAAATGGATGTATTTAATTTGATGAAATAATGTCAGATTATGCCACTGAATGCTTGGACAAGTCTATACACCCACAAGGAATGCATCAGAATTACTACATTCCCATATCCCCACTAATAGGTAACATTATTCAGTTTTCTAGTCTTTAATATTAATAAGGAAAAATTCTGAAATGTCCTAAATTAAGTGACATAAAGGCTGGAGAATGAAGGAGAGAGACAAGGGAAAATAATTGGTCAATATATGTGGGCCACAGCTAACCAGAAACTCCATATTCCTGGATAAAGTCATTTCAACAATCATCTACAAGGTCCTTGGAACCACCACATCCCTTTTGCACATGACCAGTGTCTGGCCCTCATCAGCAACCAATTTATAAGACTTCTGTAAGGACTAACCACCTATCCCCAGATTTTCCCTATTAGCCCACCTTCCTTATCTTCAGCCAATGGGAATTTAAAGAACTTTCTTTCCTTGAGACCCCTTGTGTGCTGTTTCTTGAGTCTGATGGAGTTGTTTCTGTTAGCTAGCCTGGCTGCTGATGAAGTGCAAACTTCCTGTCTTAGGACTCAGTCCTTTGTTGGGCTATCATCTATAAAGATTCAATAAACCCTTTTGTTTGAGAAATCTCTTGGTCTTCAGAGCTTTTGACTTGTCAACATTACAAGAGATGCAAAATAATATCCTACTGATATTTTTTTTGCTTTATTTTATGCACTACAAATGATTTTTTATACTCAAGCAATTACTCTTATATTAAATATAACAAATAACAAATCCTTGTATTCTATAATTTATTATGTTCTTAAGTGAAATTAAAGACAACAAAGACAAAAAATCTATACCAGTAACACTGTTTTAACCCTCACTTGGAAGGAAATATTTCAAAGATGGTTATTACTTCACACAGTGTATAAATAACATTATAGCAATTTTTCAAAGAAAATATCTCTCACCTTTAAGAAAGTTTTAGATAAACATAACATTCACATGTATATATGTGTGTGCACATATATCTCCTAGTTAAGAAGTACTTTTATATACAATGTTACTGTTCTAGCTACAAAAAACAGAGAGTCTGTACCCAATAAATAACTCAGTATGATATAAATAGTTAGAAAGAATAAATATTTTGATAAGTTTTTAGTCTCTACAAAAAAACTAGATTCTTCAGTCTCTAAGAAGTGTGAAGAGACTATACTGAAGGGGAGTAGAATTTGTCACTCCAAAATATGCCTCTTTTTTTATCAGGTTTATTTTAGGCTGATTTTTTTAAGAAACTGCAGACACGGGAGAAGCTTTGAAAACCCAATAAAAGTTACCCTTTTCTGAGAGACATTTACATTTATAGGGAAATCTCTATTTGTACGGATGTCTCCCTGTCTGTACCAGAAAGAGAGGATTACTCTAAATCTCCAGAAACCCACATCAATAGAGAAGGAAACAACTTATATCTGCCTAACAACCTTAACCTTGTTTGTTTGTCCTAAGAGGTCACCTCTCCTCTTCTTTTGTTTTAGCTGAAAATGTTTAAGGTGGTGGCTTGGGCTGTTTAGGGGAGTTAAGTTAGTTCTCCTGAGTATTTCCCATGTATACAGGTGTTATACATGTTATATAATTCTAGTTTTTCCTCTTTCAATCTTTTATTACAAGGAGTGTCTCAGTCAAGAACCCAGAAGGGTAGAAAGAAAGTTATTTTTCCTTCTTCACGTTGGGCAGGAAGAAATTTTCCTCTATTCTTCAAGGTTCTTCTAGCTGGTCTAAGAATTAAATTTAAGGCAGCTTAGCAGGAGGGGGAAAAAAACCCACAAAGTTTAGTTAAGTACATAGTGAAGGCAAATTCTGGCGTGCTAAGACCCCCACCCCTTAAGATCCAATCACCAACGCAGAACTCACCCTACCCCTACTCCTTAAAAACGTGCTTCCTCACCCACGAGCTGCTGCTCCCTCTCTCTGGGGGCAGCCACTTTCTCTTTAAGATAATAAAATCTCTTGCTTGGGCCCGTGTCTCCTGAGTCATTCTGGGGTCAGGAGGGTCATGGCGAGATACCCTTTCACATAGGAGAATCCATAGTCATAGATTTCCAAAAATGATCAGGGAAAATGAGTTATTTAAGTCATCTTGAACTAAGGAGAAGGTGGGAGGAATCTGGAACTTCAGAGAACAGGGAAGCATTCACAGGAATATGAAAGAGTAAATGCTTGAAAGACAAATACTTGATGGTATTACTGTACCCCGAAAGTACAGATTCTTGAGTGTCAGTGTTACAGAAATGAACACTGATCTCAAAAGAAAGAAAGCAGGTGGAGTTTATTAGAGATGGTTTGTATACAATGGTATTGATGAATTATTTCATGATCTTATCTCTGTCATTTGCTTTTTGGTGGAGCCATTTGATGGCCAGCAGACAATGATTCACTGGCTTTCTTTTGGGATGGTCATATTTTGATATGGCCAGGGCCTCCGTTTTGATATTTCTGTAGGATAATCTTAACACAAAGAATTTTGTAAATTCTTTTTCCTCCCTCAAGGTAATGACTCTAGTGAAAACAGGGACTGGTTACTAATTCTTGGGAGTGTTTTTTTCTGGCTTAAGATATGGTCAATTGATTGTTAGTCATATGGCTGGTTAATGGAAATTCTTTCTTTTTAAAGACATTCTAGGAATTTTTTTGGGGGGGGAAGGCATCTCATATTTATTGATCAACATTCTAGGAATTTTTACCTTTCAACCTTTAAGCCCCAAGATGGAGGTTCAGTTTAAAATGAAGTCCCCTTGATTTCCCTACTCTCTTTTAATGGGACACAAAGAAATAACAGGGCACAGAGAGGAATTTTAACAGACAGCTACGCCTCTCTCTTCCTACTACCTGTAGCAATCCTTTTTGTGCAGTTGGTGGGGGGCAGTGCCAAAGTTTCTTTCTGAGTCTTTTGAGCCTTGATTGTTTTCAGCTCTGACATAACTACTGTGCATGTCAAAGTGGCACATCTTGGGGTGGCCTGCCCTTGGTCCCTATACCCACAATACCTAGCATCAATAGCATATCCCTGTTCTCTCCAAAAGTGGCACAAAGTCTTCAGGGAGCAAAGGGGCTGTAACTGCCGAGGTTAAGTTAGAGAAACAGAACCTACTGAGTATTATAAAACACAGAATTTATTATAGAAATGCAGAGACATGCAATGGAAACATGGATCTAGTACAGGTTGTTTGAGCATCAAAACCACTAACTAGTTCTCTGGAAGGTTGGACATGTTTAATTGCTAGAATGGGATAGTGAAGAAATCTTTGGGGAGAGTCTGAGAAATCCTATTGTCTCTTTATCAGGTAATGGGACTGCAGTTGCTGTAGGTCAGCTGTAACAGTAGTCAGGATAAAGAACTAATCACAGCAGAAGAAAGCAAGGAGACAGCTGTATCTCTCACTCCCTCTAAACATGAGTGTTTTTCGAGGGTAATTAGGCAGTTAGATAGACATGAGCAGGAGGGAAGAAAGGAGGACCACAAACCTCCCAGTCTCCACCCTGATTCTGTCCTGTCTCCCAGAGACCAACTCCTTTTAGCCTCTTTTGCGGTTCAGCACAGACTGACATGCAAAAGATACGGGTCTCAAAGACATTCCCAATTTTGGAGCATGTGCTCTTAAGGAAAACCTTCTGCACTAATAACCCCAAGGCTATTATGCCATTATAATATCATTTACATTGTGGTTTTCACCCCCTCCACAGGGTTTTGTGTAGGCACTTCTGGGAAGATGAGGACACAAACCTATACAAAGAGGTTGGAAGGGATGGACCAAGGCAGATCCAAAGGGTGGTGTGATAATAACGTAATAGGAGGCAGGAAACCAAATAAGTGGCACTGAAACCAAATAAGTGCAACTGAAGTTGCACAATGCAAGCTTCAGTGTGCCACTGCCACCCTCAGGGTCACGCAGCACACTTTCTTTTCACCTTGTTAAGACCCTTTGCAGTTTTAACTCTCTATCAAGTCTCTCTAGTGCATTCTTCCCTTCACGAAGACAAGAACCAAGGACTGGAGCAACCCTCCACCAGGAAAAAGCAGGAGCTACATTTGTCTTCTAAATCACAAGCACATTTACTTTGTTCCACTACATTAATAACAAAAAGGGGGATTCTGAGAAATTTAGTAGAACTTTATTAAATTAGCAAAGTACGAAGTCACCAAGTCTACCCCTTGTCCATTAGGCATCCATATACAACTCCCTTAACCATATTTAATGTCCAGGTAAGATAACAGAAAATTCATACTCCCATGTAAATGATGCAATTATCCTTCATAATTGATCTCCAAAAATAACCAAAAATCATAACAACCCTCCTTGCAAAAGAAGGTCACGGATGACACTTTAACCATCTTCAAACAAATAATAAACATTCAAAGATACACACACACACATGTACATATATATATATATATATAGGAATACCAAATTGAAAAAGAAATATAATTAATTTCAATAATGGGTCAAATAGAGGTGTTTGGTATTTATAATTCTTCTACATATTTTATTATCTCTTTTCCCCTCATAAAGCACTTGAGCCGGTCATGATTACTTGCTTAGTGGAACAACACAAAACTTCATTCCTAAAGGAACTATGCCATTAGTAGTCATGCCTATTCTAAAATATGGTCATTAACTTTATCACAGAATGTAGTAATTCTAAGAGGTAACTTGAGGATCTCTTGTGTTACAGTTAAACTCTCTATGGTCCCTTACTTGTGTAACAATGACCCAATTTTCATTTGATAGTCACAATCAATCATACCAGACAGCAGATTAACCACCTTCCTTTCCTACTGATTCACTGTTGTTAGAATTATAAAATGGCTAAATGCAGTCTCAACTTTTAATTTAATGGCATTATTGGTATAGTCCTGGTGAAAGCATTTCTCTATTGGGAATAAGGTCTATGAACTAGTATAGCTCAAATTTAAAGGAACAAAAAGCAAAAAGTTTTGCTAGAGGATAATTAGAAGCAGTAATGAGAGGACACACTCATTCCCTCTTTTAATTTTCAGATTTGTGAATCTTTTTTATGAAAAAAATAGTGAAATATATTAGTTTCTAATATTGAGTATATGTCTGGTTATAATACCAACCAGACTACCAACATGGCATCATCTACATGTCACCATAGCTGAGTCTTCCAAAAATCTCCATTGTCTACCATTCTTTAAGGACACCTGCCTCAAGGTTATAGGGGATATTGAAGAAAGTGAAAAACATGTTATTGATTCCACTGATGCCATGCATAACTCTCATCTCAGCTGAATGTCACTTTGTCATGAACCCATTAAGGAAGAACAGAGGTGACTGGGGAAAGAGCCTGACCTACGGCCACAGAACAGATTATCTTTTTCATCTGAAAAATTATGATTCTCCTTTTAGGTATTGCACTTTCATGACTATTTATACAGGACATAAATATATTGCATGCTTTGCCTCTTTAGATATGTCTGTATACACACAATATATATTGGACTGTTTTTCATCCATTTTTAAATAATGTTTTTTCCAAATCTCAGATTATCCAAACCATTGGCTCCTGTTTCCAAATTAGTTTGGAGCCATAAATCTGACCATCTATACCTTCACAGAAAGTGTGCTATGCAGTTCATGGCGCAGCTTCTTTTTAATTTTGAATGGAGCCTTCATTTGTGTGGAATTATCTGTAAATTAGGCCCTATGTTGCACTTCCTCAGTCAACTGGACTTAGGGAACTCCCTTCATAATATAGGTATATGTAGACAGAAAGGGGACAATGTAATAAGAGTAGAAGCCATGAGAACATGAGCCACTTGTGCAAGCAACAACCTTGTGACTTTTGGCAACTGCAGAAGCCCAATCTGTATATATACCACACTTTAATATATTGATGAAGTTTTGCTGTGCATCCACAAACATCATATTTGCTACTCAGTTTATAACAAGCACATTGGGTTCCATGAGAACTTGGGAGACTTGTGTCTTGTTTCTTTTAATCTTTGTTGGTCTTGCTAGAAGTTTATTAATTTTGTTGATGTTTTCAAAGAACCAACTCTGGGTTTCATTGATTTTCTCTATTATCTTCCTGTTTGCAATTTCATTATTTTCTGTTATTATTATTTTCCTTCTGCTTGAGTTGGATTTATTTTGCTTTTCTTTTACTATTATCCTGAGGTAGAAATTCAGATTATTGATTTAAGACATTTCTTTTTCTTCTAATGTTAAGATTTATGGCCATACATGTCTTTCTCAGCATTACTTTAGCTACATCCCACAAATTTTGATGTGTTATATCTTCATTTACATTCACTTCTATGTATTTTTAAAAATTTCTTTGAGACTTGTTTTTGCCCCATGGATTGTTTAGAACTTTGTTATTTAATATTCAATAGTTTGAAGATTTTCTTGTTTTTCTGTCATTCATCTCTAGTTTAACTCAATTTTAAGGTCAGAAAATTTACTCAGTGTGATTTCAATTCTTCTAAATTTGGTGAAGTTTGTTTTATGGCCCTGAATATAGTTATTCTTGTAAATCTTCAACTGATGTTTGAAAAGAATATGTATTGTACTACTGTTCAATGGAGAGTTCTATAAATATCAATTAGATTCTGTTGTTTGGTGGAATTGTTCACTTCTTCCATATCTTGCTAAATTTCTGTCTAGTTGTTCTATCAAATGCTATTGACAGGATGTTGAATTCTAAAGTTGTAATTAATTGCACATTTGACTATTCTATTTTAATTCTTATCAATTTATGTTTCATATTTTGTTTCATGAATTTGGTTGTTTGATGAATACACATTTGGGATTATTATATCATACTGGTGGGTTTGTCTCTTTATCACTAAGTAATATTTTTCTTTGTCTCATAATTTTATCTGCATTGATGTCTACTTTATCTGATACTTATATAGCTAGTACTTTACATTAAATATACTGCTATTACATGAAATATAAATATAAATATAGTGCTCCCATGACTCTTATAAGGGCACATAGGTAGCACTACCTTTTTACTGTCTTTTTAATTTACACACTCATGTTGTTGAATTTGAAGTTTGTTTCTTACAGATAGCATATAGGTAGGTCATGTTTTTCAAGCCATTCTATCAATCTTTGCCTTTTACTCTATGTCTCAGTCAGTTTGGATGGCTGTAACAAAATACCATATACCAGATGGCTTTTAAAGAACAGAAATTTATTTCTTATAGTTTTGGAGCCTAGAAATCTGAGATGAGAGTGCCATCATGGTCAAACTAGTGAGAACCTTCTTCCGGATTGCAGACTGCTGATTTTCCATTATGTCCTCACAAAAGAGTAGAGCAGAGAAAGCAAGTGCTCTCATGACTCTTACAAGGGCACAAATCTCATTCATGAGGGTTCTCCCCATATGACCTCACCTAGTACTAATTTCTCCCCAAAGGCCCCACCTCCTAATACCATCACACTGGTGGGCAGGGTTTCAATTTTGAATGAACACAAATATTCAGTCTATAGCAGTATATTTCGAGTATTTATATTTAAAGTAATGATTACTATGTTACAGCTTACATCTGACATTTTATTATTTGCTTTTTGTTTGTTTACCCTGATTCTCATTCTTCTATTGCTCTTTCCTTTCATTCCTATGGGATTCTATCCTGCTTTATTTATAGTTTTTTAAATTATGTCTCTTTATACTTTCATTAGTGGTCACTGTAGATATCACTGTATATATATGTAACTTCTAATACTGATATTTCACCACTATGGGTGAAGTATTGAAACCTTATTTTCATCTAGGATTTTTCTCCCCCAACTTACTAAATACAATTGTCTCAAGTATTTCCTGTACATACATGGAACATCACATCAGATGATATCATTTTTACTTGAATCATCAAATATGATTTTAAAAAGATCATGGGAATAAGAGAGTCTAGTATATGTACACTTTGTTGTTACTCATTCCTTCTGAAGTTTCAAGTTTCTTTTCATTTCTTTCTATTTGGAAAACGTTCTTTAGATGTTTTTCTTCTTTCCTTTTAAGGGGCTTTAGTTTTCCTTTGTCTGAAATTGTCTTGATTCCCGTTCATCCCTGAAGAATATTTTTGTCCGGTAATAGAATTCATGGTTGAGAGATCTTTCCCTTTAACACTTGAAAAGTGTTGTGCCACTTCCTTTTGGCTTCATTCTTTGAGATGAGAAATCCACACTGTCATTCAAATTAGTGTTCTTCTATAGGTAATATGCTCTGGGGTTGCCTATAAGATTTTTTACTTTTTTAGTTTTTTGAAGTTTAATTATGTTGTGTTGGCTTGGATTTATTTGGGAGTATCATATTTGAACTTTTCTCATCTTCTTGTATCTGTAGGTATATGTCTTCTGTCAAATTTTAGAAGTTTTCAGCCATTATTTCTTTTAATACTTTTTGAGCCACCCATCATTCCTCCTCTCTTCAGGGATTCTTAGGATATGAATCTTAAAACTTTTATTCCAGAGTTCCCTAAGACTTTGCTTGTTATTTTTCAAATCTATTTTTCTCTGTTGTCCAGTTTGAGTGAATTCTATTGATTGGTTATCAAGCTCAGTGATTCTATCTTCTGTAATCTCTTCTCTATTGTGGTACTTATCCACCAAGTTTTTTGTTGTTGTTTTGTTTTTTTGTTTTATTTCCATCATTAGGTTTTTCTATAATTTCTCTTTGGTTCTTTCATGACCTTTATTTCCTTACTGAGATGTCCTATTTTTTTTTCATTTGTTCAAAGGTAGTTTGTAATTATTACTGAAGCAATATTTTGGTGTCTGCTTTAAAATTTTCATCAGGGAGTTCTAATAGCTGGTTCTTTTGATATTACCATAATTAATTTTATTTTTCATTAAGTTGTGATCATCCTGGTGCTTGGTATGACAAGCAATTTTTAATTACACTTTGACATGTTGGATATTGTTGGGGAATTCTTGATGCTATCACCTATATTTTAACAGGCTATTGTCCTGTTTTGAGTTCAGCACATAGCTTTGAAGAAAGACTAGAATAATTCAAAAAATGCAGACACCTGTTAAATATAGGAAATCCATGACACCTTTTGGTGTAGAGGGCTATCAGAGTACAAACTTGTACTTGTAACATGTGACAAATCACACAAGAAAAGGCCTAGGGCAATCACTCTCTACGAGTGTTTCTTTTTCTCAGATATGCCTACCTTGGAACTGGATCTTGATTAAACTTTTCGGTGAACTTTCCACCTGATGAAACAATATTTTTGCTTAGATGTTTGCATAAAAATAGATATGTAAGTAGAATCTTAGATATTAAGTTTACTATAAATAATTAATAGTGCTTTCTTTTTAAGTCAAAATATTAGAGTTGAAAATTTAGCTATGTCTTTGAGGATTATCAATGTCAGATAAGTTTTAGGAAAACAATTAAAAATCTATGCATACCAATCTAAGGGAAGACTACTATTTATTATAGCACTACTTTTCATAGCAAAGACCAGAAATAATGTGATGACCATTCATTGAGAACCCACTGAATAAACTAAATAATATCTATAAAATGAAGTCCTATGCAGTTGAAATTAAAAATGAGGAACGTGTTACAACTGGCATTTATTGGCTAACCATAATTTATTGTCAAATATGTATATATGGGAGGTGTGTGGATATGTATGTGTGTGGATGTGTGTGAATGTATGTTTGCTTAAATGATAAAAATGGCAAAATAAATCATAACATTTTTAAAACAGTTATCTGTAGGTACAAGAGAAGTGGTAGAGACAGAGACAGAAACTAGCCATATGTTTATTTTTATACATTACATTTTACAGTTTTAAAATATTTTATAGTTATAAAAACAGAAGGTTAAAACTGAAATTAACCAATGTATTGAATTGGTAGTACACAGAAAAGTGTCCCACATGACTTTAAAACATTATAATTTAATTAGATTTCCTGAGTAGAAAGGACCAAGAAATTGAAAAATATTTTTATCTGTTCACAGTAATCATAGTTGATATTAATATCTGTATTTTCATTCTGAGAATAAAGGGATTGAGTATGCATTATGGGAAAGCAAATAAGTAATTATGCTTGTCTCATTAAGAACTAGGATTTATGAATGGGAGAAAAGCTACAGAGATGTAAAATTGATGAGTTAGATAAAATTTCTGTCATCTTTAATTTATACTGAGTACAGAAGTATGAACTTCTAATTTATTGTCCCTTAAAAAAAACAATAAAGAAAAATATTTTCTAGCTCTGGACACAAAAATATCTAGAAATGACCAACCTAGTAACAATGAGCAGTGACTGGGCAGTAAAGACACAAGATCTGACTAAAATAACTTGTCACTAGAAAGAGCAAGAAAAACAGAAAGCTATGAGGGAGAACTAGGTTATATTATAGGGAATCTGTAGCCAACTTGCATAATCTCCTTTCATAAACCAAATATGGAACAATTTGAATATCAATATGAATTATAACTGTAACACATGAGAGCACATCATATAAATATACTTAATTACATGAGTTCATAACAATATATTTTTTTAAATGCTACTAATAAAGATAGCTTCTTTCTCTAAGCTTTTCTTAAAATTTAGCTTTCTTTAGGAAGTAGGGTCTATTATTTCCTCCTGTTTGAAACTAGGTGGGCCTCTGATTACCTCTACCAATGGAATAGGGCCAACATGAGCCTATGTAACTTCCATGGCTGTCCTCAAAATGCCAGGAACTCCCTTTTTTCTCTTTGAACACTTAAACACCTTCCTGGCTCATTGATGGCTGTCTTTTTGTTGTGTCCTCATTTGGTGGAAGGAATGAGTGAACTTTGGGGTCTATTTTACAAAAGCACTAATCTTATTCATGTGAGCTCTGCCCTCATCACCTAATCACTTCCCAAAGCTCCAACTCCAAACGCCATCACATTAGAGATTAGATTTCAACATGTAAATTTTGTAGGGACATAAACATTCCGTCTAATTACCCTCAGGCTGACACGCTAGGAAATTCAAACCAGTCCACCTGGAAACATCACATGGAGAGGCCTAAGTCTTCATTCACAGAGGCTGGTACCTGGCCACGCTCAACTACTCAGTTTCCTGCTCTACCAGTTTTAGCCACTGTCTGACTACAATGACATTAGAGATCTCCAAGCACCAGAATAACCCCGCTAAGCCTTGTCCTAATTTGTGTCCCACAGAAATGTGATACTAACAAATGACTGCCATTGTTTTAATACCAAGATTTAAATTGGTTTGTTCCACAACAGTAGATAATTGGAATGGCTACATTAGGAGAATGATAAGGAACCAACTCTTAAGAAGAAAAAGAAAAAGAAGTGAATAAAGGGAAAGAATCAAGCATACATATAGAAACTTGTGTTTTCTTTACAAACTACATTTCAATGTCACCGAATAGTTAATGATGGAAGTTTTGTATTAGAAGAATATTCTGCTAATAATCAAAGAATTATTGAATTTAATAAAGCTATTTCAAACCCCTAATGTATTGATTATCTGAGCAGTGACTATTAATTGCTGATAACCAGGTAACCAGATGTTATGTACCTCCTGATGGAAGAATGTTTAAAAGGACTTCAATCTGATAAATCCTCTATTTATCTACAGCAGTTTATAGGGACTGTAGTAGACATAAGACTGTGTTAACTATAGGAAATTCTATAGGGCATTCAGCTCTGTTCTTTGCAAATTGATAAGCAAAGAAACAGAACTGGAGGAGAACCTACAGATATGTTTGAACATATAGACCTTATTTGGATATCTGATTCAAACATTAAAACAAAAATAAAAATGTTTAAATTAATCATAAGAATTTTCACATTGAATGTATATTTGATAATATGGGAGACTGTAATTCATGTATGTTATATTGATATTGTGTTCTACTTTAAATGAAGGTTTTTACCTATATGCTGAAATATTTATGAATTAAATAATATTATATCTGGGATTTACTCCAAAAATTTTTTAAGGAGTGGTGAGAAAGAGTATAGATATAATAAAATTAGGCATGAATTGATCATTGCTAAGATTAAGTGACAGTACATGATTGTTTTACCATATTAATCTCTCTACTCTTCTATGTATCTGAAATTTTTCATTATAAAAAATAGTGATGGGAAACACTCTGTAATGTATATTGATCTCATAGAAAAGATTAACTTTCATTGTTATAAATATGATATATGCATTGCTTGCTGTAAAGATTTATTGATACCATAAAAGAAATTACGTCTTACTTGGATCTACTTCTTCTTTTTACTAGAGATACATAATGAATGTGAATAAACAAGGAACTCTACATGCAAAAATATAGTTTTTGACCCAGTGCTAATTGGAAGGGGAGTTCATCTGTTTCTGGAAAGTAATTTTTATAATAAGTGTCTCCTGTGTTTTGCTTGTCGCAGCTTCATTATCTACAGGGAATTAATATCTCAAAGTCAGAACAAGAACTTTTTGAAGAATAAAATAATTTCATATATGTATATATATCATATATATATACATATAGAAATATAGAAATATGTGTGCATATACTTTAAACATATTTTTGTAAGAGCACTACATTTTATATCGCAAATTTCTCTTTATACTTTATATTTTCCAGTTTCATCTGTTTATGTCTTTCTTCTTTTATTAATTGGTCCATTTGATGTTATTTTGATACAAGTAGACAGTTGACATATAGGAACCATCATTTTTACTTCAAGCTGGGAATAGTTTGTCTGTGCAACTTAAGTATAATCCCCTGTCAACTTCTATATATCTCTTTCTTGCTCGTGACTATAAATCAGTTGAGAAAAAATCATGATTACAATACTTTCCCCAATAAAATGGTTTTGCTATTTTTACATTTTTATATTTTCAGTCTTCATTTGTATATTCTCTATAAATGTGTAATTGTTGGATATAGGAAACTATGTCCAAATATTAGCATAAATGGGAGAAAATAAATTTTTCCCCACTGCTAGTACATGTGGATTCTGCCAGTGAGTGATGAATACAACTGTTAAACCTACAGGTTTTAGTTATTCCATCACCTGTACAATGTTTAGGTCAAGTATTGCATCTCTGTCCCTGGCAATGAGGCATTTCTCCGGAGAGCTAAACCCTCAGGAGGGGGACTGCAGGATTGGATGCCCTTCCTTTGGTATTTACCAGCCCAGCTCCAGGGACAGAAAGATACTGTGCACCGCTAAACAGAGGTCATACAGAGGTGAGTAAAGTTCACATAAAGGCAAATAAAGAGAACATTATCTGAAATAAATCTTAATGAAGGGATATTCAGGGTAAATTATATTGTGCCCAGCTGATTACCTACCCCCTAGAACTGTAACCAACAGTGTTTCACTTTGAAACATTGAGTGTTTGTATTTATTCAAAATAACCTGGGGTAAGTAAAGCATTCCTGAAAATTAAAACTTTCTCACTGAAATACTAAATTTGCACATTTATCTTGCTCTGGAGGGAATTTTAGCTGCCTTATGGTAGAAATTATAAATGAGAGATCATTTTCAGTGAACATATTTCTAAAAATACCTTCCTGAGCACAAACGTAGTTCATTAATAAGTGAATGGAATAAAATTGAGTACCATGGTGCAGCTGTTATGTTCATACACTGTGTGTGAAAAAAGACAAGCAACTATAGCAAATATCCATTTAAATCTCAAAGATAATGAGATATGAAATGATAACCTATACTTAGAGAGATCTACAAAAGTAATAATTATAGGAAATTCTTTAAAATAATGCAAAAAGAATTATAAACACAGATAATACCAAGTGGTAGGTCTAACTTAATGCCACTTCTGAATTATAATTTTACAAAATTTGACTACAACTCTTCATAGTTTTAAAATATTTTTATATTTCAAATAGGTTAATACGATTTTATCATATCACAAGACTATTTGAAATATTAGTGATTTTTATACTTGAAATGGGTTATATTTAGCAACAGCAGGTCAACAATAACATAATCCCTACCTTAAGACATTGATTATCTGTGCATAAATCAAGATGTATTCAGCCAAAAGTGACTGCTTTGACCTGGTATTTGTTTCCTACACAATCAATCATTTCATCCATCAATATCTAGTTTTATGCTCACCATAATAACTGGAAAAGCTGTCCCTACTTCAATTTCCTCTTGTTGATCATCGACCAAATGATGAAGGGGTTTCAGAAATTTGAAGATATCTTGCCTTCTTGCTCAATTTTCAGTCATTAAATAAACTACTAGTCTACTGTAATTCACTGGACTTGATAACCTTTGAAATAAGAAAACAACCTTTTACAGATCAAGAAAATCTAGATGAGAATAAAGTTTGTATGTGGCAAAGAGAATCAGATGTCACTGTGAATGCCATACACGTTCATTTTCAGTTCCTGTAAGATTTCACTCCTTGTAACTATTTTTGGTCAAATAAAAACAGGAACACAAACCTATGGCTATGATCATTTGTACAGCTAGATTTTTTTGAGGGATTTTAACATCTAACTTGTTATCTGTGCCTGCAAACTGACTGACAGATGACAAAGCAAATATAGCAAGATAAATTCAGACAACTCTGTGTTCCATCCTGGAGAAGATCATAGCAAACAAAATCAATGTTTGTAGAGAAATATAGAACTCTAATGTGCTTAAGTTCAAGAACCTCAGAGATATGCTATAAGGTACTTTGAACTCAATAAAAAGGAATTGCTAAAGCAAATGCTTTTAGAAAAGATAAACTTAGATTTCTCCAAAAATATTCCTAGGCTTTCAATGAAAGTTAAAATATGCAAACATTTATTTTCATCAACACATGGATTTGATGACTCTATGAAATATATATCCATTGTGAAAAGTGGGATATTGTTTTTGATTCATATGGATATTTATTTGGCCCTCTATCTTGTATATGCCAATTTGTTTCTGCATTTGAGCTATCACATAAAATAGGGATAATAGTTTTTCTGTTAGGACACATGATTATGATACATTATCAACTAGTCACTACTCATAAGACTTGTATTTAGTTGCCAGTATTTGACTAAAGAATTTGAATTTGTGATGTATTTATGTATCACAAATTTTGTGGTCAAATCCTGTTAACTATATGTGTGTATGTATAAATAAAATACTGATTTTGTATTATATATAAAATCTGTTATACATTATAATATCTACACATGTGTATGCATGTCTGCTATAAAGAGAATAATTTCTAAGATTATCTAGAGTTTAGCATCTGAGTTGATGAGCCTAAAGCTAAAATGTCTAAACTTTCTGGGAAATATGAAATTCTGCAATTTGCTATTTTTAGGCTTTTGTTATCGATAGGTTTTCTTATGGAACTTCGTCAATTCATTATGGAATAATTATTATTTATTTAAGCTTTACAACAGCTTCAGGTACTAAAGGGGAAATAATTTTGCATTCTTCATTTTATGGGTTTATTCATTAGCATCTTGGCTGTCAGATGATTTTTTAATTATTAAAAATAAAGCTGTTCAGGATTACAGATGGATGCATGAGAGGAGAGACAGAGGCTTCCTCCTAAAACTGGATAGAATTAGAAAATTTAATTGGCGCAACTAATCCTAAGAGAGCAACAGGACAGAGGATGCATCAGACTGCACACACCTGGAGAAAAGAGCAGACCTCAGTGAATGGGGTAACGTACCAGAGCTGTGGCTCCACAGGACCTGAGCCCCTCCCCCACCCCAGCTCACCGGCGGGAGGAAGAGAAATGGAGCAGGGAGGGAGTGGAAGGCTTGGGACTGCTGAATACCTAGCTCCGGAGATCTGCTCTGGGAGCACAAATCTACATTTCATGGTGCTTTCATGAGACTCGCATGACTACTGGGTTGGAAAGTTAATACAGGCAGAGTTCCTGGGGAGACTGGGATTCCAGCTGCATGTGGAAAGCAGGGATCCATATCTGGCTGCTCTGGGACAAAAACTTATACCTGTGTGCCCAGCCCACTGGTGCAGGCAGTGGAGACAGGCACAGGAGCCAGGAGGCAGGGAACAGCTCTTTCCTACCCCCAGGCACCAGTACCACTGCCCTGCAACCCCCGACATTGCTTCAGTGGCTGAGCAGATCCAGAATAGAGCTTCTGGACACTAGAGGGCGCCATATACAAACATGAAGTGTCAAAGGAACCTTGTCCAGAGTAAAATTGTTAATACAACTCCCGAGACAGATTTAAAGGATATGGATCTCATGACTCTTCCTGAAAGGGAGTTCAAAATAAAAATCATCAACATTCTAATGTAAGTATGGAAAGACATCCAAGAACTCAGGAATGAATTCAGGTCAAAGATCCAGTCATTATAGAACACAACGGAGGGTATTAAAAGCAGGTTGGATACAGTGGAGGAGACAATAAATGAAATAGAAACTAGAGAAAACAATTAGAAAGAAGCTGAGGCACAGATAGAAAAAAGGATCTCTAAAAATGAAAGAATATTGTGAGAACTGTGTGACCAATCCAAGCAGAAAAATATTTGCATTATAGGGATACTAGAAGAAGAAGAGAAAGAGAAAGGGATAGAAAGTGTCTTTGAGGATATAGTTCCTGAAAACTTCCTGAATCTGGGGAAGGACATAGCCTGTCAGGCCATGGAGATCCACAGATACCCAACACAAGGGACCCAAGGAAGACAACACCAAGACACATAGTAAGTAAAATGGGGAAGATCAAGGATAAGGACAGACAGTTAAAAGCAGCCAGAGGCAGAAGTAAGATCACATACAAAGGAAAGCCCATCAGACTAACATCAGACTTCTCAGCAGAAACCTTACAGGCCAGAAGGGAGTGGCATGATGTATTAAATGCCATGAAGAAGAAAGGCCTGGAACCAAGATTACTTTATCGAGCAAGATTACCATTTAAATTTGAAGGAGGGATTAAACAATTTACAGATAAGCAAAAGCTGAGAGAGTTTACCTCCCACAAACCATCTCTGCAGACTATTTTGGAGGGACTGCTATAGATGGAAGTGTTCCTAGGGTTGGATAGCTGTCACCAGAGGTAGTAAAATCATGGTAGGGAGGGTGGAGCAGCTGATTGTGAGGCAAATGCAAAATTAAATTGACTACCCCAAAGTCAATCAAGGGATGACAAAAAGTACAGAATTTGATACCTAATATATAAAGAATGAAGGAGGAAGAAAAAGGAGGAGAAATAGAAAAGAACCTTTAGATTGTGTTTGTAACAGCATACTAAGTGAGTTGTTAGACTCTTAGATAGTAAGGAAAGTAACCTGGAACCTTTGGTAACCACGAACCTAAAGCCTGAAATGGCAGTAAGTACATACCTATTGATAATCACCCTAAACATAAATGGACTGAATGCACCAATCAAAAGACACGGAGTCACTGAGTGGATAAAAAAACAAGACCCATCTATATGCTGCTTACAAGAGACTCACCTCAAACCCAAAGACATGCACAGACTAAAAGTCAAGGGATGGAAAAAGATATTTCATGCAAACAATAGGGAGAAAAAAGCAGGAGTTGCAGTACTAGTGTCGGACAAAATAGAATTCAAAACAAAGAAATTAACAAGAGATAAAGAAGGATGTTACATAATGATAAAGGGCTCAGTCCAACAAGAGGATATAACCATTATAAATATATATGCACCCAACACAGGAGCACCAGCATATGTGAAACAAATACTAACAGAACTAAACGGGGAAATAGACTGCAATGCATTCATTTTAGGAGACTTCAACACACCATTCACTCCAAAGGACAGATCCACCAGACAGAAAATAAGAAAGGACACAGAGGCACTGAACAACACACTAGAACAGATGGACCTAATAGACATCTACAGATCTCTACATCCAAAAGCAACAGGATACACATTCTTCTCAAGTGCACATGGAACATTCTCCAGAATAGACAACATACTAGGCCACAAAAAGAGTCTTAGTAAACTCAAAAAACATTGAAATCCTACCAACCAACTTTTCAGACCACAAAGGTATAAAACTAGAAATAAATTGTACCAAGAAAGCAAAAAGGCTCACAAACACATGGAGGCTTAACAACATGCTTCTAAATAGTCAATGGATCAATAACCAAATTAAAATGGAGATCCAGCAATATACAGAAATAAATGAAAACAACAACACAAAGCAGTGAAAGCAGTCTCAAGAGGAAAGTATATAGCAATCCAGGCATATTTAAAGAAGGAAGAATAAACCCAAATGAATAGTCTAATGTCACAATTATCAAAATTGGAAAAAGAACAACAAATGAAGCCTAAAGTCAGCAGAAGGAGGGACATAATAAAGATCAGTGAAGAAATAAACAAAATTGAGAAGAATAAAACAATAGAAAAAATCAATGAAACCAAGAGTTGGTTCTTTGAGAAAATAAACAAAATAGATAAGCCTCTAGCCAGACTTATTAAGAGAAAAAGAGAATCAACACACATCAACAGAATCAGAAATGAGAAAGGAAACATCACAACGGACCCAACAGAAATACAAAGAATTATTAGAGACTACTATGAAAACCTATATGCTAAGAAGCTGGAAAACCTAGAAGAAATGGACAACTTCCTAGAAAAATACAACCTTCCAAAACTGACCAAGGAAGAAACACAAAATCTAAAAAAACCAATTACCAGCAAAGAAATTGAAGCCATAATCAAAAAACTACCCAAGAAAAAAAAAACCCGGGCCAGATGGATTTACCTAGGAATTTTATCAGACATACAGAGAAGATATAATACCCATTCTCCTTAAAGTTTTCCAAAAAATAGAAGTGGAGGGAATACTCTCAAACTCATTCTATGAAGCCAACATCACCCTAATACCAAAACCAGGCAAAGACCCCACCAAAAAAGAAAATTACAGACCAATATCCCTGATGAATGTAGATGCAAAAATATTTAATAAAATATTAGCAAAGCAAATTCAAAAATATATCAAAAGGATCATAAACCACGACTAAGTGGTATTCATCCCAGGGATGCAAGGATGGTACAATATTCAAAAATCCATCAACATCATCCACCACATAAAAAAAAGACAAAAATCACATGATCATCTGCATAGATGCTGATAAAGCATTCGACAAAATTCAACATCCATTCATGATAAAAACTCTCAGCAAAATGGGAATAGAGGACAATTACCTCAACATAATAGAGGCCATATATGACAAACCCACAGCCAACATCATACTTAACAGCAAGAAGCTGAAATCTTTTCCTCTGAGATCGGGAACAAGACAGGGATGCCCACTCTCCCCACTGTTATTTAACAAGTACTGGAGGTCCTAGACACAGCAATTAGAGAAAACAAAGAAATACAAGGAATCCAGATTGGTAAAGAAGAAGTTAAACTGTCACTATTTGCAGGTGACATGATATTGTACATAATAAACCCTAAAGACTCCACTCCAAAACTACTAGAACTGATATCAGAATAGAGCAAAGTTGCAGGATACAAAATTAACACACAGAAATCTGTGGCTTTCCTATATACTAACAGTGAACCAATAGAAAGAGAAATCAGGAAAACAATTCCATTCAGAATTGCATCAAAAAGAATAAAATACCTAGGAATAAACCTAACCAAGGAAGTGAAAGACCTATACCCTGAAAACTACAAGACACTCTTAAGAGAAATTAAAGGGGACACTAACAAATGGAAACTCATCCCATGCTCTTGGCTAGGAAGAATTAATGTTGTCAAAATGGCCATCCTGCCCAAAGCAATATACAGATTTGATGCAATCTCTATCAAATAACCAACAACATTCTTCAACAAACTGGAACAAACAGTTCAAAAATTCATATGGAAACACCAAAGACCCAGAATAGCCAAAGCAATCCTGAGAAAGAAGAGTAAAGTGGTGGGGATCTCACTCCCCAACTTCAAGCTCTGCTACAAAGCCATAGTAATCAAGACAATTTGGTACTGGCACAAGAACAGAGCCACAGACCAGTGGAACAGATTAGAGACTCCAGACATTAACCCAAACATATATGGTCAATTAATATTCAATAAAGGAGCCATGGACATACAATGGGGAAATGACAGTCTCTTCAACAGATGGTGCTGGCAGAACTGGACAGCTACATGTAAGAGAATGAAACTGGATCACTATCTAACCCCATACACAAAAGTAAATTCAAAATGGATCAAAGTAAGTCATGAAACCATAAAACTCTTAGAAAAAAACAGGCAAAAATATCTTTCACATAAACATGAGTGACTTCTTCATGAATATATCTCCCTGGGCAAGGAAAACAAAAGCAAAAATGAACAAGTGGGACTATATCAAGCTGAAAAGCTTCTGTACAACAGATCATGGGATGAGTTTCCATTTGTTAGTGTCCCCTTTAATTTCTCTTAAGAGTGTCTTGTAGTTTTCAGGGTATAGGTCTTTCACTTCCTTGGTTAGGTTTATTCCTAGGACACCATCAACAGAACAAAAATGTACCCTACAGTATGGGAGAATATATTCGTAAATGACAGATCTGATAAAGGCTTGACATCCAAAATATATAAAGAACTCACACACCTCAACAAAAAGCAAATAATCCAATTAAAAAATGGGCAGAGGAGCTGAACAGACAGTTCTCCAAAGAAGAAATTCAGATGGCCAACAGACACATGAAAAGATGCTCCACATTGCTAGTTATCAGAGAAATGCAAATTAAAACCACAATGAGGTATCACCTCACACCAGTAAGGATGGGTACCATCTAAAAGACAAACAACAAAAAATGTTGGAGAGGTTTCAGAGAAAGGGGAACCCTCCTACACTGTTGGTGGGAATGTAAATTAGTTCAACCACTGTAGAAAGCAATATGGAGGTTCCTCAAAATGCTCAAAATACACTTACCATTTGATCCAGGAATTCCACTTCTAGGAATTTACCCTAAGGATGCAGCACTCCAGTTTGAAAAAGACAAATGCACCCCTATGTTTATCGCAGCACTATTTACATAGCCAAGAAATGGAAGCAACCTAAGTGTCCATCAGTAGATGAATGGATAAAGAAGATGTGGTACATATACACAATGGAATATTATTCAGCCATAAGAGGAAAACAAATCCTACTATTTGCAACAACATGGATGGAGCTAGAGGGTATTATGCTCAGTGAAATAAGCCAAGCAGAGAAAGACAAATACCAAATGATTTCACTCATCTGTGGAGTATAATAACAAAAGAAAAACTGAAGGAACAAAACAGCAGCAGAATCACAGAACCCAAGAATGGACTAACAGTTACCAAAGGGAGAGAGACTGGGGAGAATGGGTGGGTAGGGAGGGATAAGGGGTGGGGGGAATAAGAAAGGGGGTATTATGATTAGCATGTATAATGTGGGGGTGGGGTAAATGGGAGGGCTGTGCAACAAGAGAAGACAAGTAGTGATTCTACAACATCTGACTATGCTGATGGACAGTGACTGTAATGGGGTTTGTTGGGGGGACTTCGGGTAGGGGAGAGCCTAGCAAACATAATGTTCTTCATGTAATTGCAGATTAATGATAAAAAAATAAAAAATATTTTTATTTTATTATAAATTATAAAAAAAAAGAATAAAGCTGTTCAAAACCAAAAAAATAAAGCTGTTTAGTGCTCGCTTCGGCAGCACATCTATGGAAATTGGAATGATACAGAGAAGATTAGCATGGCCCCTGCACAAGGAAGACACACAAATTCATGAAGCATTCCATATTTTTTAAAAAATGAAAAATAAATAAATAAATGAAGCTGTTCAGCTTACAGGGCTTTTACTCTCCACTTTTTTTGGAGTGTCACCTTATTTTTTAATTACTAATCAACCTCTTGTATATTCAAAACATTAAACTTATTAAATTTTACACAAAAGGATTCTCATATGTGATAAACTGCATGTTACAGATTAATACAAAACATTAATAAATTTAATATATTTTTAAAATATGAATATATATCAGAATAAATGATAAGTGATTAATTTGTTGAGAAACTGGAAACTACTGTTATTTATATATATTATATATTCACATAATTTATATATTAATTATTAAAATAAATTGAGTTATGTGCCATTACAAATATCATGTTATCATTAGGCACTTGAAAATTTCCTCAAGCTTATAAAAAGAAAAGATCAAATATATTATAAGTAGATTTAAAACACAATGAAGCTTAAAATACGAGGCAGCATAACAGTGTGATGTGTTATAAATTAAAATGTCAATTATGTAATAGCTCATTAATTACACATAACACACCCACATTACTCTGTTGTGTCTACACTGGCTGAGGGATGCTACATGGGTTATGCTATTCCTGTATCTTTAAAATGGATTAAAATGCTATATTAATATTAGTTATATGCATACTCAAAGCCTTGAATTCTCTGTGCTTTTGAATATTCTCTTTGTGCCTTTGGACTACTTATCTAATCTTGCTAGACCTCAATTTTCTTATCAGCAATGTTAAAAAATATCTACATCACAAGATTGGTGACAACTGATATCAAGCACATGAAGTGTTTAATACAGTTCATATCAATATATTTTATGATAGAATCATAAAGCTATTAGTATTTATGATTATTGTATGTCACTGTTTAAACCTCATAATTTCTAAAGTCATTCTGTTCTCTTACTATCAAAATAGTGGTCATAAATGCTCTTATCCTGAAAAATCTTCCTTAAGCCATGTCAAAGATTCAAATGTATTTAGAACGCCATTGTGTTCAGTCATTGTGGAGTCACGCTCACACATAGGGTGAGATCCAAAATCAACTATATTAACACATATCATTACTACTGATTTGCTTTCTGCCATTGATAGGCTTGCTGCCCCATTCCCAGTACTTCTCAAAGATTAATTAAATCTAGGCATTAAGTATCTATACTACTATTCTGTAGTTTATTTTCCTTTTCTTTTCTACCTTATTTCTCCCAGCTCCTCACTGAGTACCTCAAAAAACAACAATTACAATGTTTTTTTTCAGGAGCAATTTAAAATGATAAGAACAGTTAAGCCTAAAATATATATAAATTTTTGTGTAACTATAGGTGATATGATATAGGTATAAATAAATTTTCCTGGTGTTCTAGTTACTGGAAAAAAAATGAGTGACATTTTCAAACTTGTTTAAAACATTTATAATGTGTATGAAAACAAACCCAATGTTTCATTTATTAAAAGTAGTGATGTAGAAGACTTAAAAAAGAAATGATGTAGTGCCCATTTCCCTAATTTACTGCATATGTTAATAAATATAACACATTCTTCCCTTCCCACATTTGGCGAAACTATTAGCTTTTTTTCCAATTAAATTCCATTCAGAAAAAAATAATGTGTTATCTTGATTTTCTTTACTTTCCCCCAAACAGACAAAAAAAAAAAATCAAATAAACAAACAAATAAAACAACATGACAATGAAAGTTAATTGTATCTTAAATGGACCATTCAATTATTCAAAACCTAATTAGCTAATTTATCAACTAAAACATATAACATTTTGGAAATAGGAAACAAAGACCAACTGTAGAGCTTTGAACCTGTAAGCACTGGTTACCATGAATTAAGAAATCCTGGGATTATCTTGGAAGAAAATCTTGGAGGGTAAGTCACAGAGTAGTTGCCAGACTTAAAGCCTCTATATTTTCTACAGGGTAACTTCTTCCTTGAGTACTGCTGACTAAATTCTTGGAAGGTAAAACACCATCTCATAGAACCTCATAGTAATCTCTATTTTCAGGTGTTTTTTATACGTTCAAAATGATTTAGAAGGAACTTGTAGCGTGGCAGAATGAGGAGCTCTCTGAATCTGCTCTCAAGCAAAACTGGTGATAATTATTTAAACACAACCATTTAAAGTTTCAGGAAATGGTCACAGGAACATACAGACGATGAAGAAACATTTATATAAGAAAATCTAAAATACTTCAAGAAGAGTAAGATTCTGTAGCATTTAAACAAAGATTTACTCCCTCACTTGCCCCTCCATATCCAGCAAGACAGAACCTCTGCTCCAGCTAAGTGCAGCCAAGAATACTGCACTACCTTCTCCCCCAGCTACCAGTCAGAGATATCTTCTCAGGAGAGACACAACATTAACATTTTTCATTCTGAACCCAGCTACATGTCTCTAAAGCTAAAGCACAGATATGTCAGGGGGAACTTCTTCACTCATGCCCAGCCCATGGTTGGAATCTCTATTGTGGGTACAGAGCCACTGAAAATACTGGGGCCCTGACCACATTTGCTCAACTCTTAAGGTAATAACTCCCTACTGAGAAAGTCAAGCAAGAAGACCTCAGGCTACTGCCTCCCACTACCCCCAACCATGAAACACTCAGTTCCTAAAGCAGCTGTGTCACTCAAGAGAGAAAGACCCCATATCCATCCAAAGAAGTGGATCAGAGATTTCACCTGAGATGGCAGGGTGCAAGTCATAAAAACAATAAAGCCAAAGGAACTAACTTCCCAAAGGACTAACCTTGCAGTAAAGTATGGATGAGATCAAGCTATGACACAAACAAAAATAGTGAAATAAAAGGGAACTCGAATATTAGTAGGTTCATTGGGCATATAGGCTAAGCTCTATGCTAATTACTTTGTCTGAGAGAACCAGAAAAAGAGACAATAGTGAAGAACTCACCCAGGGTCAGAAAACTTTGAGGAACTCACCCAGGATCAGAAAACTTTCAAACACTAATCTTAGGAATTACCCCTCAAAGGAGCCCAACTTTGA
The DNA here is from genome assembly GCF_040802235.1 of Manis javanica. Lineage (NCBI taxonomy): Eukaryota > Metazoa > Chordata > Mammalia > Pholidota > Manidae > Manis > Manis javanica. The sequence goes on from NC_133168.1 coordinate 58,957,807, forward strand.
TTGGTTTTGGATCAGTTTATGTCCCAGCTCATTGTTGAACATTATAAAGCAATTTCTTGGCTATTACTGGAACGTAACAGCTGGATAAGGTCAGGGAAAGAGACAAAGAATGCCCTGTCAAAACAAGTCATAGCAGGGTATCTGTGGGCAAACCCAAGCCTATGCCCCTGTATTAGTCTGCTGGGACTGCTGTAACAAAGCACCACTATAGCTCCAGGGGGAAGGCTGTTACCGGCCTGGGGCAAATGCCCTATGGAACTAGTGAAACCAAAGTAAGTAAGGGAAAGGGTGGGTTGGGAGAAACTGTTTTTTATTGCTCACAGCTTGCTTGAATCCGCTAGCTAGGCCCAGCCCATTTGTCTCCTTCAGCTGCCACTCACAGTCTGCCCCCTCAGCAAGCTTTCTACTTCCAACCTGTCCCTTCTGGGTGGAACTCCAGTGGGGAGTCATTGGTGACTGGCAGATACCAGACCAATTATGTACCAGGAATAGAGCCTATACTTCCTTCTATGCTCTTATTGTTTTAACCTTCCCCAGATCTGCTAAAGTATGAGCAGCTTCACTTATGGGTTGCCCCAAGTCAGGGGTAAAAATAGTCACTAGAGATCCAAAGAGAGATGGGGAAGTTGTATGGAGCACCAGATTTCTCATTCCTATGGTGAACAACTCTTCATTGGGGCCCTGGGGGTCCATATTATAGATGATATTTTTCATGTCCAGCTCCCATAAAACCAGAGCTCTGTGTGCATTTGCCAGCTAGTGGAAAAGTATGATAAAACACCCTGATTAGGCCAAATTATCCTGGGGGCTTCTGTCAGCCAATCCAAAAGTTTGTGATTTCCTGGGGCCTGATGTGCATTTTGTAACCTTTGCCAGAGAGAGGGGTGAGTCATCAGGGAAGGTAGTTTATCTATTTCTGATCCAGACAGAACAATGTCCTTTACTCCTAAATCCCGAAGATGCAAAAGCCATGTAGGCATAGGCTCTGAGGGCATCTGCTGAAACCAGGTGCTCAAATCCACCAGCTTGGCCTGGGTATGGGGTAGAGCATGGCGCTCTCCACAACCTCGGGAGGTGGCTGCTCCTCTCCCTGAGGAACCCACAGTTGTTGCTGTCTTTATTTTCTTAACTACAACCAGGTGCCTCAGGCAGTGGCCTCATCAACAGTTCTGCCCTCAGCCCAACCCCATCACCCTGCACCAGATCCTCCTCCCTTCATGTATCCTCTGCCATGTTCAGGCCTAAAGGCACTACCTCTTTCTTCACCTCCCACAGCCTCTTGCAGCTTGCCTTTTTCTGCTGCCTCCTCCCTCACCACTAGTATGTCTCTCAGCAGCACAACATAGGTTTTCAATAGCTTTTGTTCCCTTTACAGAGAATCCCACAACTTATCTTCCTGTTCTTCCAAGTGACACTGAAGTGCATTTCTTTCAGTGGTAACCATTTCCAGTGCTGTGAGAAACAGCCACCCCACATAACCTGCCACCCCATGGCTGCTCAGTTCCCCTAAGCTGTCCCCTATTTTGTGGACAGTCAATTCCACTGCCTTCTGTGTCTCCACCCTCCCCCAATTCTGAGGAAGGGCCCAATCTTCTAGGAGGCACTTTACACCAGACCAAATCCTCACTGGGGAATCCCTGGGTGAATCCCCACCACCCACAGGAGTGTTCCTATGTATTTCCCCACTATCTCTAGGGGCAGCCCACCCAAACATCACACCCATAGAGACAGACTTTGGGTTCACTGGATCCTACCGACTTACACCAGATGTAGCTCCGGGGGGAAAGGGTGTTCCCTGGCCCAGGGTTAATCTATGAAACTGATGAAACTGAAATAAGTCAAGGGAAAGGATAGGTTGAGAGAAACCTTTTTTTTATTGCTCACAGCTCGCTCAAATTCACTGGCTAGGCCTGGCCCATCCATCTCCTCCAACTGCCACTCATACTCTGCCCCCTCAGTGCACTCTCTACTTCCCACCTATCTCTTCTCAGGGGAACTCCATTGGTGGGTCCTTGGCGACTGGCAGACACCAGACCAATTACATACCAGGAACAGAGGGGAGGAGAGAATGGTCATTATCTCTCCACTCGTTGCCCCATATCAGTGGCAGGCTCTGCAGTGGTGAACACCTATTGATATGTAAATGAACTAAGGCTAGGAACTAAGGTGGGAAATTCTGGAAATTCTGGAAATTCTGCAAATTCTACAATTTACCCACAACTGCAAACTGGGGGACTTCAAAAACAGAAATGTATTATGTCACAGTTCTGGAGGCCAGAAGTCCAAAATCAAGTTGTCAGTGTTGATTCCTTCTTAGGACTATGAGAGAGAATCAGTTTCAAATTTCTCACCTAGTTTCAGTTAGTTTGCTGATAATTTTTGATGCTCTTGATCTTTATAGTGTTCTCCCTGTGTTCATGCTGGTCCAGATTTCATCTTTTTACAAGGACACCAGTCATATTGGATTAGGGGCTCACTGTACTCCAATATAACTCTGTCTTTACACCTGAAATGACCCCATTCCCAAATAAAAATCACATTCTGAGTTATGGGGGATTAGGACTCTAATACACAAATTTTGGAGATAAGCAATTCAATTCATAACAATCCCCATGAGGAATAACATAAGAGGTTTAAAACTTTGTAGGGGGAGGACTAGCTCCACTAAAATGACCCAAACATTCACTAAACAAATAAGCAACAAATACAAATAACAAGTTCAAGAGGAGGAGTACCTAGGAGTCGCTACAATATATCATATAAAATGTACATAGGTGTATGTGCAAACATGTACAAAAGCAACCTGACTTTATGATTAAAATGACAAACAGACTAGGAACTGAAAGGAACTTCCTTAACCTGATAAAGGGCTACAAAGAAGAACCCACAGATAACACTATTTAATGCCAAAAGATCGGATTCTTTCCCCAGAAAATCATGAAACAGACAAGGATGCCTATCCTCACCAGTTGTGTTTAAATTTGTACTGGAGGTTCCAGTCAGGGGAATTAGGCAAAAATAAATAAATAAAGAAAAGACATCCAGATTGGTGTGAAAATATTTCTATTCACAGGTGAAAAGATTTTTTAAATATAGAAAATCATAAGTAATCTACCAAAAGGCCCATTAAAACTAATATATAAATTCATCAAGGCTGCAGAACATGAGATCAACACATAAAATTCAACTGTATTTCTACGCACTTGCAACAAACAATCTGAAAATGAAATTTAAGAAAATTCCATTTGCAATAGTATCAGAAAGAATGAAACACTCAGTAATAAACACAAGTACAAAACTTATACTTTGAAAGCTATCAAACATCATTCAAGGAATTAAGGATCTAAATAAATGGAGAAACACTGAGTTTAATGGATCAGAAGATTTGGTACTGTTAAGACAGTAATATTCCCCAAATTGATCTGCAGATTCAAAACAATCTCTATCAGAATCCCAGATGGTTTATTTGTAGAAATTGACATGCTGGTTCTAAAATTTATATGGACTTGCAAGGGATTCAGAATAACAAAAAAATATTTTAAAAGAACAAAATAAAAGAACTCATATTTTCTGATTTCAAAACTTAGTACCAAGCATTATCAATCAAGATAGTCTGTAATGTCATCAGGATAGATATATAGATCAAAGGAACAGTATTGAGAGTGCAGAAGTAAACTCATGAGTTCTATGGTCAACTGATTTTCTAAAAGAGTGCTGAGACAATTCAATGGGGGAAAGATTAACCTTTCAACAAGTGGTGCTGAGACAACTGGAGAGCCACGTGCAAAAGAATGAGGTTGAATCCTTATGTCACACAGAAGTTAACTGAAAATGAATGTATGGCCTAAAATCTAATAGCAAAAAATATAAAACCCTCAAAAAACAGAAGCAATAGTTTAATTGTTTTCATGAACTCAGGACTGGCAATGGATTCTTAGTTGAACAACTGAAGAAAAAATAAATTTGACTTCATCGATTTTTTTAAAAATGCTTTTGTACTTAAACAAGAAAGTGAAAGACAACCCACAGAATGGGAGACAATATTTTCAAATCATGTATCTGACATAAGGGAATTTTAGCTAGAATATATTAAGAACTGTTACAACTCAATAATATAAAGTCAAACAATCCAGTAATAAATGAGCAAACATTCAGAATAGAAATTTCCCTAAGGAAGATATACAAAGATCCATGAGCTCATGAAAGGATTTTGACATCATTCATCATTAGGGAAATGCAAATACATACCATAATGGTATAGCACTTCCCGTCCACTAGGATGGTATATACATAGAAGTGGAAACATTTTCACACAAAAAAAGGTACATGAATATTTAGAGCATTATTCATAATAGCCAAAAGGTGGAAACAACCCAGATATCCTTTAACTGGTGAATAAACAAAAAGTGGTATATCCATATGATTGAATAATATTTAGCATAAAAAAGTATATTGTTACACGGTACAATATAGATGAACTTGGAAAACATTATGCCAAGTGAAAGAAGCCAGTCTCAAAAATACTACGTATTTTATGATTCCGTGTATATGAAATGTTTATAATGCAAATCTGTAGAGATGTAATCCATACTAGTGGTTGCTTGGTTTGGGAGGATAGGATGATGTTACTAAAAGGGTGAGATTTGTATTTTTTTTTGAGGCAATGAAAATGTTCAACAAATGACTGTGGAGATGGTTGTACATATTTGTGAAAATACTAAAAAACATTGAACTGTGTTCTTTAAATTGGTGCCTTTCATGGCATGAGAATTACATCTCAATATAACTGATGTGAAGAAACAAAACAAAAACTGTATTAACATTTGGGTAGATTCATTCATTTGCATTATACCTTTATTAATGTTTGTTTGACACAAACCCTTTTTATGATGTATTTCTTATCTCTAATACTTTTCCCCTGTCAAGTATAATCTCTGCATAAGTATCTTCCTCTTCAACAAATATCTGGGAACAGTATTATTGCATCTTTGTTAGAAAACTATTCAGGAAAAGGGATTAAATATCTTCAAATCTCCAACAAAGTAATATCAGCTTGGATTCTCATTTTATTTTTGCCATTTACCATTTGTTGGTTTTGGCATGTCATTTTTCCTCTCTAACACTCAGTTTCCTGTCTATAAAATTAATACAAATATAATCTTACTTCGTTGTTTTATTTTGGTCATGAATAAGACAATGTATGTTTAAGACTTCACCATCAGCCTGGCACATAGCAAATACGTGATCGCTGTCTACCGATGTTATCCTTTCAATATCAGGGATTTTGCAGCCATCTTTATGCACAGATATAATTAAGTACATAACGGTAGATAGAAGGATGGCTAGATAGATCCTATATTTGATAACCTCCCTTCTTTCTTATGTAAAGACCACTTTTTTCCTTTTTATTCTTTATTGATCATCCATGAGATGTCATAATGCCATTAATTATTTATTAAAACTTGAGTCTTTGTTTCTTGGGTTTTCTTTTAGCAAAATTAGAATAAATAACTTGTTTCCACTCTAACTTTTTATTATTAATCTATTGCTAATATAAGCAACATTATCATTAGTAATAGATAAAAAATTTTAAATGTGGTGATTACCAAGGGCTAAGGGGAGTGGAAAATGGGGAGTTACTAATCAATGGGAATAAATTTTCAATTAAACAAGATGAATAAGCTTTAGAGATCTGTACAACATTGTATCTGTCTATAGTCAATAATAATGTATAGTATACTTAAAAATGTAAGAGAGTTGATCTCATGTTAGTTCTTACCACAATAAAATAAAACTTTTTAAAACCTTAAGGCTAAATGTTCATTTTTCTTACTGTGTACTTATTACCTAAATATTAAACATTATTTTTTAAATGTTAGATTTTGTTTCAGAGAAAATGTTTCCTTAAACTTTTAAGATACTACATATTGATATTCAGGTATATGTATATGTATGTATATTTGCTATCAGTTTCCTTGACAGTAATGCATTTCATGAAATCTCAGTAATTTGTAGGCATTGAGGATTAAGTCAGTCTGAATTAGAGGGAGAAAATACCAGTTATTTCTAACTCCAGTTGGACATGCTGTGATGAATATACATGGGTATGGAGGCTTTAAAAATGAATATTATATTTTACAGGTTAACTGTCTTTTTGACTTTATAGATTCCTATTGATTGGCTTAGAAAGCTTTTTTTCTTCTTAGACCATAGAAAAGCAAACTTAATTCTAGCACAGGTTAAATAATCACAAATTCTGAGTTTCTAGAATTGACATCTCAGTGTTCAAATATATTGTAAATCGTTCACCTTTGTTTGGCTAGCATTGGATTGGGATTCCTTAGTTTCAAATTTTAGCACATGCATCTATGAACTGTTTCAACACAGTAGGAGGGCAATTGTATTTTATCATATCCCTCTTGACTTCTTGTCTTAGATGTTTCTCCTCCTCTCAATAAATGTTAGCTGATGGTAATTTCACTGTTAAAGACCTCTCAAATGGCAACATTCTTTATCCTATAATATTAATGGGGCACATCAGAACTATGACACATAACTCAGACTTTTTATTTCAGCAATTTTCTATTCTATTTACTTTAACTGGCACCCCTAGAGTTACAGTGCTTTATTGGCTTAGTTTAAATGTGCTATTGTTACTTATGGGTTAAGCAAGTAGGCTGATTGCATTAATAAAAATTGATAAGTAGGCAGGTTATCCTTCCTAATTTATTTCCATGGCAACAGACAAGCAACCATGCCTTGTTTCTCAGGAGCAGAATGCTAATAATCAAATGTGTCTTACCCAGATGAATATATAACACAGTTTACTAATATAAATGTCTCGGCATTGTGTATATTACTGAAGAAAAATACACATTAATTCTGCATCTAAGTTACATGATGGATATGCTCAAGAGAATGGAAAAATGAGAAAGTTCCTCAAGAATAACAAAATTGTTCATTAAAGTAATGTATTTTAAATAGTGTGTACAGTGAACAATTGAATTCTCTTGCAGTTGTATTATTTATTTGGGGAGGTGCTTATATTACAGAAAACTGGTAATGCATAGTTATTTTGACATCTCAGAAAATAATGGGTCAGTACAGGAGTTCAATTAAGAAATAATCCCTGGGAAAAATGGTCATTACTAGCAGTTAATGATTGGTTTGTTAGTTAATGGCCCAAAGCAAAGCTGAGGGCGGTAAAGACTCTAACAAACGAGTTGTGAATTGTAGCAGTGAGGGATTTTAAAGGATTTTTCCCCTGGTTATAAACCACCTTTAATGGTTTATGGTAGCAATAATGTACTTTTTAAGACTGATTACAACATAGGACACTCTCTGAAACAACTGATACTGTAATACACTGACAATTAATTTTCTTCTGATACTTACTGATTCTATAGATTTGCAAGTGTGATTTTTTTTGCTTTAGTATGTTGGCATCTATACTTACAAATATATATAGTTCATTTATTCAAAGTAGATGCCATGTTGGCCCAGCTAGAAATATCATTCTCCTTTCCTAGTTTTCTTGGTTAAAACTACTGTGTGGAATTTTATTAATGATATATGTATACTTCCTTTAGATGTCTTGGCTTGCAAGTTTTGACATGTGATATTAGTTCAATTTTACCTTGAAGTAAGATCATCTAAAGAGTTTTTACTTAGAAGTCTTTAAGACTATAGAATGAGTTCTTGAATCCCTATACCCCACAACTCCCACAGGAGAAAAATACCACTGGCTTTCCCAGCCAGCAACCATGTCGTCTTGTGTTCATGAGTAATTTAACAGAATAAAGGTGCTATATTCAGAATTCCTTTACCTAACATCAGCAATATCTTATTGGTTCTTTTTTAATCTGCAGGAAATTAGACTTCATTAGTCTGGGTTCTTGACTCACAAAACGACTTGTAATGAAACTATAATAGCTTCTGGGATACAGGAAGGCCTCATCTGCTTTTAGAAATGACTTTGTACTTAGTTACAATTAAGTCTGGATTTCCATAACTGACAACCACAACTAGTCAACTGGTGAACTGATGGGTGTTGGGGGGGCATCAGTGAAACTGATAATTTGGTTCTTGAGATATATTTTTGAAAAAAGAATTAATTGATTTCTTTTAAAATGAGTTTTTCAATTCACTGAGTTAACATTGTGTAAGTATCGGCTAGAATTTGGAACTGACTTCAATCAGAGAGGTCATGTGGAAGAAGGATTAGTCTAATTCCATGTACATGAAGTAAGTATATATTAGCAAATTAAATTGTATAATTAAAATTTTCCTATGAAACCACAGTGTCTTATTAAAGGTCCTACCACTTAAATACAGGGAATAGCTTTTATTCAGAGAATATTTCGTGGAAGAATTTATTGATCCAGAACAAAACAACAATCCTTTTCTCCTTCTCTCTCTCTTTCTCTCCTTTTCTATCACTTGTTAAGAGAGATGTTATATTAACTTTACACAGGAATAAAATGAGAATTGTAAATAGCCTATGTAATGTCATGCAAGTATAATTAGCAAATTTGGGATTCAAAACAATTAGTCTGCGTGTTGTGAATTCAAGTCATATGTTTGTTTGTAATACATAAAACATCAAAGGAAAAAAATAATTAAATACCAAACATGATCCTAAACACAATAAAAAAGTCTTGTAAAAGTATTACAACAGTTTGAAACTAGTATTTTAAGATTCAGAACAAGTGATTATAGTATTAAAAGAATACTTACCATTCTAAAATATCAGTACTAAAGGTTTTTTTTCTCCTGAGAATAATTGTATTTTATGAATATTGAAAACCCAGTAAGAATCTCTACATGTTACATGATACATTTAATTTCAGTATCAAGCAGAGAGCAATTAAGATCCAATAAATTTGGCTTTTATCTTGGGTCAGAGAAGCCTCCAGAGGGTCATCTAATTCATACATAGTGTTGACATCCAGTTTACATATACACACAGAGGTGAAGCTTTGGGTACTTGAATTCATCAGTTTATGCTATATGTGCCAAACTTACTCCTACTTACTCCTATTATTTGTTGGTATTTTTGTTTCTTAATAATGCTTATTTGTGTGCAAAGAAACAAAATACTTGATGTTAGAGAAAGAATCGATGATACGTAAATAATGGCTATTAGCCCAAGAAAGACATGCTGTCAGCAGAATAACTTCTATCTCTTTCTAACTTAATTGGGAATGCAATGCAGTGTGTACATTATGTTGCTTCAATTAATTCAAATCATTCCTAATTGGGATCTTTAAAATAACTCCCTCCTGGGTTTAGAGAGGAAATTGAAACAAACATTAAATCAGGAAGTCACCTCTATCTTTAAATATATTGTTATTCATAATCAAACTTGATGTTGATGCTATTAAAGATTAAGGAAAAATTATTTTCTTGCACTTTATAAGTACTGGTACTGGTTAGTTAAAAATTATAGTTAACTGGAATAAATCTCACTTGATCATGGTGTATGATCCTAATAATGTATTGTTGATTTCAGTTTGCTAATATTTTGTTGAGGATTTTTACATCAGTGTTCATCAGGGATATCCACAAATCAATGAACATGATACACCACATTAACAAAATGAAGAATAAAAATCATATGATCATCTCAATAACACAGAAGAAGAAACATTTGACAAAATTCAACATCCTTTTATGATAAAAATTCTTCACAAAGTGGGTATAGAAGGAATATACCTCAACATAATAAAGGCCATATGTGACAACCACAGAGCTGACTCACACTCAATGGTGAAAAGCTGAAAGGTCTTCCTCTAAGATCAGGAATAAGACAGGATGCTCACTCTTACCACTTTCATTCAACATATTATTGGAAGTCTTAGCAACAGCAATTAGGCAAGAAAAGGAAATAAAAGTTATCCAATTGGAAAGGAAGAGTTAAACTCACTTCTTTCAAGTGACATGATACAATATACAGAAAAAACCTAAAGACTCCATCAAAAATAACTGTTAGAACAAATAAATGAATTCAGTATAGTTTCAGAATATGAAATTAACATATGAAATAATTTATGTTTGATTACTAATAATGAGCTATCAAAAGGAAATGAACAAAATCCCATTTACAATTTCATCTAAAAGAACAAAATACCCAAGAATAAATTTAATGCAGAAGGTCTAAGACCTAGACTATGAAAACTGTAAGACATTGATGAAAGAAATTGGAGATAATATAAAGGAATGGACAGATAATCCATGTTCATGGACTGGAAGAATTAATATTGTTAAAATGGTTGTAATACCCAATATGATTTACAGATTCCATGCAATTCCCACCAAAATACCAATGGCATTTTTCACAAAACTAGAATCCCAAATTTTGAATGGAACTACAAAAACCCCAAATAGCCAAAGTTATCTTGAGAGAGAAGAAAAATACCAGAGGTATCACACACCCTGATTTCAAAAATATACTACGAAGCTACAGTAATAAAATAAAAGTATGGTACTGGCATAAAACAAAAAAACCACATTGATCAATAGAATATAAGTAGAGAATTCAAAAATAAGCCCACATATATATAGCCAATTAATCAGTGACAAAGGAGGCTAAAGTACACAATGTGGAAAAGACAGTTTCTTCAATAATAGTGTTGAGAAAGCTGGACAGTTACATGTAAAAGAATGAAACTGGACCACTCTCTTATATCATGTATAAAAACAAATTCAAAATGGATTAAACACTTGAATGCAGGATGAAACTATAAATTCCTAGATGAAAACATAGGTAGTAACTTCTCTGACATCATTCTTAGCAATACTTTTTTTCGGACCGGTCTCCTCAGGCAAGGGCAACAAAAGCCGACACAAACAGGACCGCATCAAAGCTTTTGCACAGTGCAGGAAACCATCAACACAGTGAAAAGGGAACCTACTGAATAGGAGAAGATATTTGCAATTTATATATTCTATAAAAAGTTAACACCCAAAATATATAAAGAACATACACAACTCATAATAATAAAAAACAAAGAATCTGATTAAAAATGGGCAGAGGACTAGAACAGACATTTTTCTAAAGAAGACATTCCACTTCTGGGGATTTGTCCAAAGAAAACAGAAATACAAACTCAAAGAGTTATTTATTAACTCCTATATTCATTGCAGTATTATTTACAGTAGCCAATATAGGGAGGAAATGATAAAGCAAAGATAAATATATATATACATGCACATATACAATGGAATATTATTCAGTCATAAAAAGAATGAAATCTTGCCATTTGGAATACCATGGATGGACCCAGGGGGCATTATGGTAAGTAAAATAAGTCAGAGAGAAAAAGACAAATATTGTATGATTTCATTTATATGTGGAATCTAAGAAAACAAAACAAAACAAAACAGAAACAGACTCATAGATACAGGAAACCAGTTGTTGGTTACCGGAGCGGGAAGAGGCCTAAGAGTAGGAGAAATGTGAATGGTTTTAAGAGGTATAAAGTTCCACTTATAAAATGAGTAAGTCATGGGGATATAATGTACAACATAGAAAATATCATCAATAATATTTTAATAACTTTTTATAGTTACAGATAGCAACTAGACTTATAATGGAGATCATTACATATTGTATAAAAATAGCAAATCACTATGATGTATACCTGAAACTAATAGAAGAGTGTATGTAAATTTTACTTCAATTAAAAAGGAAAGAAAAAATTATGGTTAAGTGATAGTGGTAAAAATCAAAGATGTATTCAATGCATAGTCATTTCTGTGGGCAACTGAAGTTACTTGAGGTACTCATGTTAGAGAATGGGTAATTGAAATACAAATCTGGACATAGCAGAAGCTGATTTACTAGGTGAGTTAGAAGAGAACTCATTACTGTGAGTCATGGTAAAGAGAGAGTGTTGAGGAGACAATATTAGTAGCAAAATACATGTAGAGAAAGGAAGTTTAATGTGAAATAGTAATAATAATCATAAGAAGAAAAATAGAAATGGCTTTTCATGAGTAACCACAGCAGGAGGAGAAGAAATAAAGAAGTTTGCATATCTCATGGTGGGGAGCACTTCTAGTCTATTGTTTAGAGCACACCTGGGAAAGTAAATTACTTTCTAGGTACTACATTTTCAGGAGCTATTAAGGAACATAAAGGCTTTGAAACAGATGTCCTAAGAAGCAGGTCAAGGGCCTATAATTGCTTAGTATAATATATAGAAGATTAGGATAGGATATTCACTTGTAAATATTTTTAAATGTATGACTTGGAAGAACAACTACACTTAGACTGTTCCTCCCTACCGATTTATTCCCACATTGCTTTGGGTACTGAGAGCTTCCCCTCGTGGAAGAGGGATTTTGAAGAGTCTGGACCCAAGCTGGAGAATTTGAGTGCGGGATATTACAGAATGATGGTTATCCCAGAATAGCTGTTGTAAACTAGGGATCTGCTGAGATTACCCCTGTTAGCCTTGGGTAAGGAACAAGGGGGGTCAATTGAAGCAGAGTACATAATGAGCGCTTCAACCGAGCATGTTTATGAACATAGCCATCGCACTTCTGCTTCTGTCAATTTTTAAAGTTTGTTACTAGTTACTCCACCAATCTGGGCTTAATCTATTTAGTATAAAATAAGGTTTGTATTTATGCCATGACATGCCAATTTCAGTTGGTTTGGTGGGTATCAGATGAGATATTGGTTGAAATACTGAAGCTAATAGACTAAAGATGTGTAACCCTGCTTTTACACATTTAAGGGTTTGCAGAGACTTGCTAGCTCTTCAGCAGAATTGTATTCTTTTTTAACTATGGCCACAGATAATCTATATTTCCTAGCATCCCTTGAAGTTAAATCTGACATGTGACAGAGTTCTAGTCAATAAAAAGATCCCAGAAGTGGTGTGTGCAACCCTCAGCTAACTACCATAGATCCATCCCATGTAATCGTTGCTGTTTTTCCACGCTGGCTGGATATGATGGAAAACCATCCCCTGGGGAAAATTTGGAAACTAGGTGTCAAAAACAAAAATGAGCCCTAAAATGTAAGGAGTCATTTGGAGTCATCTTGCTGATTAACAATGCCCACTTACGAATTTACGTGAGCAAAAACTAAAGTTCTAATATACTAAGTCACTGTTGTTTTGATGTATTTGTTACTGTAGCAGGTATTATCCTAACTAATATGGAAATCAGAGAGAATGTGATATTGCTAACTGGTTTTGCTAAATTATAATATTGACCTAATCATTGGGGTGCAGATTACACATAAATTGATATTGGAAGATGGAAAGATGAAGTCTCATGTTATATGGTGACAAAATAAATATTCAGTAAATATATAACTTTTAATATCTTTTACATCATACCATGTGCATACTGAGACTGTAGGTCGCAGCACTGAATGCAGAGTTAGGAAGAATTAGGGTGAAATGTGCAGATCATACTATTTAATAGAATTTCTACCATACAGATGTAATATAGGTTAATAACCTCCAGAGCACAGAAGAGTAAAATCTAGTAAAATGATTAGGATGGGATAAGTATTGATTATAAATTACCTTTATTTCTAATATAATTAATTTAATTGTAAGTGTGTCATTTATTTAATAACAACTGTAACTCATGATTGGCACACACTATCCCTGAAAAATTACTAGTTGACTCTTGAGATCTGGTATAAACCAATTCTAGCACCTTGCTATCAATCTTGGACATCATAAGAACAGTATATATATTTCATCTATTTTAAACCATTGAAATTTTGGGGTTTATCTGTGACCACCAGTAGGTAGCACTAACCTAACTATGCACAGGGCTACGTCTTTTATTCAGAAATGGCTTTCGTGTTCAGTTTATTCCCTGCTCCTCTGCATGATTGAGAATTCTTTAGAATGCCTCCGTGCTCTGAAGTCCAAGGATCTTGTCTGGTGGGTGGGATTTCCCTGGGCTCCAGTAGGAACTTTTTCACCTGAGGCAATGGATGTTTTGAAAGTAGAAGTGTGATTGTCAAAATCCAACTCTAGTAGTGAAATCAACATCCAGTAGTGCAGGATTATATGGCTTCTATTACAACAAGGCAACAGGACCATGATGCTTAAATTCTTTGAATACTATGCATCTGCGTAAGTCAGAAGCAGCTGAAGTAACCTTAGAGAACTAGAAAACAGAGAAGAATGCTAGTACATGTACCAGACATATGTTCCTGAATTATTCATATTTAGTAATACACTGTACAATGTACCTGGATATGATCTTTGGAAATTTCTGTATTATTAAATTTTGAGGCTAGAATCAAAGAATTTTCAATTGAAAGTTAACCCTCTGGCCTTGGCACTTTAAGTCCTGTCAAAGAACCCACTTCTCTGTGAATCACAACCAACCAGATCATAAAACCAAGCCACATATAGAAGCAGAAATTCTAAGTTATTTTATTTGCTCACTTTATTTTCTCTCTGTCTCTAACTCTCTTTAAAAATCCTCATCTGACTCACCTACACATTCCAAAGTAGAGCAATCTTATCCAAAGCTTTCTTTGGACCCTTCCTCATGGAGGAGGAGAGCCTCAGAATGCAGTCCCTACCTTCTACTCACTCTTTCACAGGATTGGTGCCCAGGCGTAGTGTCATTATAAGATCACACTTTTCCCATTGCATCCTGGTGGCATTTTCTCTGGGGAAGGGGCAGGGCTTGGGGTATGTGACGTATTGTTCTTGGTCAGGGTCTCCTTCTCTCTCCTTCTTGCTGTTTCAGTGTTTCCAGCACCTTCATGTACGTAGTGAACATGTCTCCTGCTTTGTGGTGGGTGTTCAGTAATTTAACATGCAGATAGATCTATGTTACCAAATGTTTGTCCAATTTCTTGCAAACGCCCAGCTGCTCACTTAGACAATGACACAAGCCCTCTCACAGAGGTGGACCATTCTTAAAAGAACCGTATAATTTTGTCCCACCCCATTTTAAAGTCCTTCTTTGATGGGCAGCTCATCGTCTGAAAACATTTGTAGCTTTTGAAGCTACATCACATCTAGTACGAGTTTTAAAAATTGTACAGCTGTCTCTCTCAGATAATTTACTGTTTCTTTAGGGTATTTCATGTAGAAATCTGGGCATATAGATAACACATTTAAATAACCCAACTAAGTCTGTCATAGGTGTCCCTTCAAGTCTGAGAAAGAATCCTCCTCACACCCAGTTTTTATTTTTAAGCTGGTTTCTATAAGCAGGTGCTAACTCCCTCTTCGATACTTGCCAAAGAACAAATCCTGAAGAAATTACAGTTTATCCAGTTGTAGACAGATCATACTAAATTGTGTAAATCTCAATTTCTGCGTGCTATGTAGATTATGTCTCCCCTCCAGGACCTCTATGCTCTAGGAATATATTTTGGATAAATTTTGTCTGACTTTAACTCACATTCTCAATTTAGCTGGCAAATTCAATTCAGTCATCATAGTGAGGGTGCTCTCTTGGAGCAGACAGAACTGAGAAATAGAAGACAATCCCAGTAAGCGTGAATATTTACACTTACTGAATATGAGGGTACTGTCCCTATTCCCCCTACATTAATATGTAGCCTGCCTGTACAACCATGCTTACAGATAATGAAATACATTATTTCCTGGAGATAACATTATATGTTCATTGATCTGGATTGTAAATGGGGTTATGTCACCTGCTTCTGAGTGTATGTGTTCAAACAAAATTGCTACAAGGATTCATGCACTGCGTTCTTTCCTGCAGCCACTTTGGAGACATCTGCTTCCTGAAAAAGCATGCTTCCCTGTCAGCATCAGAGCTGGTGTTAGTTGACAGAGTCTTTCTGGGGTTGGACCCATGCCAGGGTCTCTGAGGCTAGGTAAGCTGATGGGGTAGTGGCTGTATGAGGCTACCTTACACAACAACACAGCCTTCCCTACTTTTATATGTTCTTCACCTGTGAACATCAGTAGGATTTCCCTAATAACTGTTCTCTCCACCCCTTCTCTATCTCTCATAGGCCACCCCTGCTCTGCCATCTGCCTAGCATTTTCTGGTCAGCCACATCCATCCAGATTCCCCAAACCAGATTCAACACAAGTCTTGTGTTCCCTAATGAGGCTTTCAAAATACAAATAAAATAATTGAAGTTGTCAGTGGGTCAAGCTGAAGAGTTCATTTCTCTTTAATTCGTTTCTAGGCTTTATTTGATGTTGCTATAGCTCAGTGATTGAAAATCAAACTTTATTTTGAATATGTCTCTTGTTTAATGCTGTAGAATTGTATCTTCAATGCTGGAGAGTGCTTTATAGAGAAAAACAACCATGTCTAATGGGTATTGAAATGCAATTTCACAGACATTCTTGAAACAGTTCCTCTAATAATATTACTTTGCACTTAACTAATTTATTTGCTTAATGTGAAGTTAGCAAGAAAAGTAAAAATCAGAGAAACAAAAATTGCCCAGGCCATTTTCACGTAAAACTTCAAGAAGAAAAAAATGCACACAAATGAACAAAAACTGGCTTTCATCTTTTGACCAAAATAGATTTTTTATCAACATGATTGTCACACAAAGAAAACCAGAGCTGTTATTTCTTAGATTAAAGGGTGGATCAGCATCACATTTCTGGTAAGGACTTGTGTTCTTATGTCAGTGACCTCAAGGGAGACTAAACCATAAGAGACTACTTCTAACTATTAATAGGTCACATAGTTATATACATAATCCTTTTCTCACAATTGGGAACTTAAGCAAATAATTTGGCATATTTTTAACACAAGGAAAATATTCAAACAGAAGCAAAGAGTAAAAAATATCCTCTAGAATTCCAATCCTAAAATGGAAAAACAACCCAGATCTCTTCAGTGAGTATTTAAGTAAAATTTCAATACTACCCACTAGGTGATTGTATTACTACATTATTTTTAGGTATAGAAAACACTGGATGACATCTAGACCTGGAGGTAATAGGACCTTCTTTTGTTTGTTCTCTATGACATCAGTTAACTACCCTAGAAGTAAAAGAATGATACTCTCGACTAATGAGGAAGAGAAGTATAGCCAGTCTCATTTCAGCTAAACATGTTCTGTGGAACAAGTAAAGGAGAAGGACACTTATTGTGTTCTGACACATTCCCAAGTGATATGGATAATTCTCAAAAAATAGATGTGTTTCAGACAAAATACTCATATGGAGGGGAATTTGATTATCCCAGATTCTATAAGCATTCATCTTCAGCTTCTACTTCCATGGATTCAGATTTAGAAGAATCTAAATTCCATGTTTTTACTTATATGGCTATTGTTTTCAGCCTTGCTAACAGTATGTTGTAGCATTTCATCTTGGATACTGGTATTAAATACTCATAAGGTAATATATTTCATTAAGGGAAAATGTAAACAAGAGAAAAATTTGGTATGATGTTGAGCTAAAATCCATCATCATGTCTGAATTTTTTATAACATTTACCACCTACTACTTCGGTTTTTTTAAGCTCCTCTGTGTGTAAGTCTGTAAGTCTGACTTTAAGATAAACTTTCCTTAGAAATTATCTCTTTAGCACAGAGAATAAAGGCTCTATTGTTTACATTACCCTAGATATTGCATATTCACAAATGCACCTAGGCCTGTATTTGCTCTTTTTAAACTCATCATTTTGTTAATGAGTATCGAACTTGTCTACTAAAATCTATAGCCCTTTTTACATCAGTTTCTGTTATCTAGGCCATCCTTACACCATACTAAGAAATTCATTATTGATTATGCATATGATACTTTTCAATTAACTTTTGATAGAGTTCACATAGAATCTTGTTTCTAATATGTTTTATGTTAGGCATCCATCAAAGTTTTATCTCTCTTGCCAATTTAACAACCATTCCTGGCATGATGTCTTCTTCCAAAAGAGAGAAAAAATGTTATCAATTCATTTAATCTAGAAGTTTTGATCAACAGAGCAAGAATTAACTAAATTGTACTATAATGTAACCTGAATTTCAGTCTGAAAAGACCCGTAATTTATTAAAGGGAAAAGAAATTAGAAGTAATTTAAGCAAATATTAGCTTTTCACTTTATGGAAAGTGAGTCTCAGAGACATAAAATGGCTAAAGAAACATGGGTAAGCATTTGTTTGTAAACAAGGTCTATCATATTACTTATAGTACCCTTATTTGAGGGTTGAATTACCATATATTTTTTAAATTGAAATATGGTATTGTAACAGTTTCAGGGAAAATTCCCATATCTTATATCAGAGTCATGAGCTATGGTAATTAATTATGGTTGGTTATCAATTATATTAATTTATCTAGATTATGGACAATAGAGATAATGAGAATTCAATTACTATCATAGTCTCTTTGAAAGAAGAAAAGAATGATGAAAATGCCTTATTTTCCCCTGATAATTATTATCCTGATGTTTCTTGATGGGAAAATGCATCATTTCCTGATGTTCTGTGAGAGGAGAGAGTTCAAGAATACTTGTTATAATATTTTTTCTCACTTTGTACTTGGAAATAAATAAATGAACTCTGGGATCTGTCTCAATCTCGGAACATCCTGACCTCAGAAACAGTTTTATCACAGTATTGGCTTCTGGCTTAGTTGTTAGAATGATTGTTTTCTTAAAGTTGAGAGAAACAGCAAAGAAAAGTTCAAGATTTATTGATCTGTTTTTCTGGCTCAGCTGAAATAAGTGAATTGGTATCAGTTCTCTATGTGTATATTGATTATCATATAAAAAGACTGTAAGAGGGGTAGTTGAATACCATTGAAAGTGGCAAAAAATATTTCCTGATAAACCTTATGAGATTTTCATGGGGTAAATTTTATTTGAACACTACACTCGTGTTTTTGTTATTTTCAAAGAAAAGATAAACCTAATTTAAGGTAGGTACAGCTCTTTTCACTTGTGAATCCAAAGAGATCAATGATCATAATGGGTTGATGGTAAAGCTCCGAATTAACAACTATGAAGCCTGATTCAAGTTTCATAACTAATACCTAATTCCTGTTAATTCTTAAAGCTAATTAAGTAAGTTTTTTAACAAATGTTGTTCCACTTAAGAAAAACTGGAACCTCCATGCCCATGTTTCCTTCATCCAAATCTCTCCCAATGCTGGAAGTGTTAATCTTGCAGGCATTGGCAGTTTACACATGGAGATATGGAGAATGGTCATTACCTAATTTATAAATGCTTAGAACAGTAGCAATTTTCAGGAACCATTTTCAGAAAACATCTCTAACTAGTAGAGTAGAAATAAATAGAATTCATGTTTTGATTTCCTTTTTAAATTGAAAAAATATTGATACATTTACAAATTTTAAAAGCACAGAAATACATGAAGTATAATGGAGTGGTCAGAAGATTGTACTGATACATATAATGAATATAAATTTGGTTATGACAAATACAGACCAGTACAGTTTGGTATTATTGCCTCAAAGAGAGGCATTCTTTCTATCCATGATGTGATTTGCTTTTGGTAAATCTTCAAAGGACAAAGCCCAATTATTTGTAAATTTACTGCACAGTTTGCTTTACCTGCAAAATTTTGTATAAATGAAAGCGGTGCAAAAACTGTAGATATATGTAAAATACAGATAAGTTTTGGATTAAAATAATTTAAATAGTCTCCTCATCCCATTTTGCATGAATGACTGGTGAGATGAAAGGTCTTGTAGGGGCAAGAATTTTTTCTTCATTTTTTATGATAGTTCTGTATTGCTGGACATCTAGTATCTCAGGCACCCTCCAGTGAAATGTGTGTGGTATCCCCCAAGACACTTTGCAATCAAAATTATCCACACCAATGTCTAAAATACCCACTTGGCTCAGTTCCACTCTTCATGAAAACCATTGCTTATATTTTGTGCTATTGCTTAGATATATTGGATATAAGAATGGAAAAACAGTTGTAGCCATTGTCATAGTATCATTATGAACAGAACAAAGAACTGAGACCTAGAGTAGAACTCACAGAGAGGAAGCTTTCAGTTTAAGAAAGACTGAACATCTCCAGAATATAACACTCCAAGAATGAATTCCAAGAATGAACATCCAGGAATAAATTAGTATAATAGCATTTTCCTAACTTGGCATTTTTTTTCAGTTACTGATTCACAAAAAAAATATTTCAATGGCAATTTATATTTACTGATATCACCTGATTGTCACTTTATTTGGAGAAAGAAAAATTCTTGTAAATTTTGTATTGTGGGTATTATTCACATCATAAGGTCAAAGATTTTATAAGTAATAGGAAGTGTTTCATTTCCATAATGTTTTCATTCTCACCTTCGTTCATTTTCTGATTATTCTTATTTGCAAATATCTCAGCACATGCCCAATGATCATCTGTCTACACTATTTTAGATGCTTGCTGCATTTAACTGTGAACTGACTACAAGATCAGTAATATTCCAACTTGTAATCTTCTATTATGAGTTCTTCCTTTCAGTGTTCTTTGTAATTATTTATAAGCATTTGTTTGTCTTACAATCTTTTTGGAATGATGAGGAGCATGGCCCTGCCTAATTCATTGAATAATTTTCCTGTAATCTTTAGCTCCTTGACACAATACTCTGTAAGTGCTCAATAAATTGGTCTTGCTTCACTCACTAATAACTGAAACTTGAGCCTGAAGCAGATTTGACAGACTATATCTATATCTAATTTTTAGGACAATAGCCAGCTAAGTCTGGGAAATCATGCAAGGAGAGTAACAAATTAAACTTCAAGTTCAATGACTGCCATCATAAATATATATAATAACCAGCCAAAGGCAAAAATACAGCCTTTCTCTTTAATTTTCCCACAAGTTGTGTGATTTTCATGCTACTGGATTCCTCAATTGATCATTTTTAATGAATTTGACTGGTCAATTTGAGAAAGTAGTTGATTCAAATCTTTTTCCCTTTTAATTTGTTTCCCATAGGATCCAGTACTGGCTGGAACTGATCACATCATCAGATAAATGTAGCCAGCAGTAGACACAGCCTGTGTCTCTGATGTCAGACCACTGAAATAAAGAAAGGTGAATTAGAGGAACCAGAAGCTCTAATAAATGGTCATTGTCTCCTTTCTCTTTTTCTTTGCTAATTCCTCAAATATTCCATTTCCTGTATTGCATTCATATCTTTCATTTTTTCCCTTTCTTCTGTTGCTTCAGAAGGTTGAGATATAAGATTGTTTAGTACTAAATTTATAGAATATGGAGAAAATAAAATGTGCTTGTTAATCTTACCATTGTTGCTGCTTGA
Organism: Manis javanica; assembly: GCF_040802235.1. Classification (NCBI taxonomy): domain Eukaryota; kingdom Metazoa; phylum Chordata; class Mammalia; order Pholidota; family Manidae; genus Manis; species Manis javanica. The sequence continues at coordinate 58,979,038 of NC_133168.1, forward strand.
GATGCACAGCATTGGGGAGAAGCACAACAGCACATATGGGGGGAAGGTAGTGACTGTGTAACAGTGACTGCCGCTTCATGAACCACCTCGGCCACTCCAATGATACAAATTGTATCATTTCACTTACCAACCATTGTAAAAATCCCTTTTTATTCTCATAAGATCCTAGCATCTGAGGAAGTAAATAAGTATTTATTGAGCTATTAAGGTTAAAATTATTTTCCTCCTCTGAAAACATTAAAGAAGAAAAAAAGGAGCCCAGGGAGGGCAATGAAAGAAACTTGTTTGTTTTTTCCATTTGCTTTATGTCTGTTAAAATGCCCAAATGAAGTAATTTTAGTGTCTTTCCTCATGTAGAAAGGATGCTCAAGCCTGTCTAATTTTAGCCACTTGTATCTCTTGCCTGCAATTCCTGGAAGTTTGCACATTCTAAACATAAGTAAAAAAACTGAAGTACCTATTGAAAGAAATTTGCCCTCAAAATGTAGTTTTTCTACACAGTACATCTAGAACACATGTATTTGAGAAACGGAATGACAAGTTATCTGACAAATCTTTCTATTATCTCATTTTTTTAATGAAGAAGCAAAAAAGGCAATCTTTGAAAAACAGAACAATATAATTTTAATGCATATTGCCTTAATTGCTGAAGACCAGAGGCAAGATAAACCAAACAGGAAGAGAAAATAGTACATATGAGTAATATGACTTGGATAATGTTACTAAGGAACCATAACTTTTGACTTTAATAACTTTAGTGTGATTCAATTTTCAATTTTAACATTATAATGACTCACATTCCTAATTATCACGTTTTCTGCACATCACATTCCTTGTTATTGGGGCTGTTGCTAGCACTATTTCCTGTTTAGCACATTAATTTTTTTTTTGTCTCTCAAAACATTCAAATAACATTTTACTACAATAATTTTCCAGCTGTATTCTGCATTCTTTACTCAAAAAATTATGTTTTTAGAAAAGAATGCTAAAACTCCCATTTTGTATCTTAAAAATGTTTACAGAGTTGTATTTCATAATTTTTATCATGTGCACTTACAATTTATTTTAAATGTCCACTAAAATCAAAATGATTAACCATATTGACATATTACCTTCCACACTCCATCTCAGTTTCCTAAGATTTGTACATTGTGTCAAACTTTGATTATCTATGCTGTATGTAGTAGTCATATGGATCATATGAAGTCAGAAATAAGTTATCTAATCTCTTTTAACATTTATCTCCAGAGGACAGTAAATAATGTCTCCACAACTGACTTGCCTTGTTAAAAATTTTTAAGGCAGAAGTGTTAAAAAGATATTTTATTTAAATAGTAGAAATACTTATTACATCAAAATCATACACAGGACCCCATTTACCAAAAAGATCAAGGTACAGTTGCTCTGGATGAATCAGGGGCTGTATCTGCTATATATTTTCTACTTTTCTTTGTAACAGCTTGTGAAGATCCAAAATTAACCCAATGTCATACAAAACACCATTGGAAAAATTAGAGTCTGTTGTCAAACTTTTTTAAAAAATTGGATTTTCCTGGTTTTTAATCAAGTTTTTAAATAAAAAATTTCTTTCCTCCTGCTCTTCAACCTGCTTCCCAACCTGCCCAGTCTGCCATTGACTTCTCTAACTCTTTGTATTTATCATTCACCACTCATCATATTTCAGGTATTTATTCTTTATTTGCTTATTTTCCACCTAGTTTGGCCTCTCCATAAATTCAGATAGTAGCCATTATGGTTTTTACATCCCCATTTTCTAATGGCATGTTGGACACATGGTGAGTACTCAGGAATTGTTTGCTAAATGAATGACTTGATGAACCATAATTATTCACTAAATATATAAAGAAAAAAATGAACTATATATTGATCAGTAAAATAATTATTATAAGAGAATGTTCAGTAATACTGATTTGCTTCTAATAATTCATTTGTGTACAATCAAATCTACCAACATTTTGGCTTGTGCATGTAGATCCTCCAACAAAGGCCTCCCTCTATATGTGTAAAACAAGCCCCTTCACCTGTGAGATATAATGAGTCATAAGAAATACATATTTGGTTATTCATATGACCAAATACATATTTCCCAGGTATAATTGGTCTTCATCCACAGTTCCTGAAAACTGCAGTCTTAAAGGTGAAATGGGTGTTTCTTCATGTTAATGAGAGACTTTTGGACCTCCACCCAAGGATAGGGCTGAAGGCTGAATCAGCCAATGGCCAATAATTTAGTCAATCATGACTACGCAATGAAGCCCTCACAGAAACCCCTGAGAAGAATTACTGCTCTCTGCTCTGTTCTGCTCTGCTCTGCTCAGTTGGACCCTGCTTCTCAGTCAGGGAGTGCTTCTATGCTTGGGGAACCAGAAGACCTCCCAGGTGCCACCGAGTTGGGCCCCAAGCTCTATAAGGATAGAAGCTCCTTTATTTGGGACCTTGCCCTGTTTATCTCTTCTTCTGGTTGTTAACTGGTACCCTTTACAGTATTCTTTATTAAACTGGTAAATGTAAGTGCTTCCCTGAGTTCTGTGAGCTGCTCTAGCAAATAATCGAACCTAAGGTGGAGGTCATGGGAACCTTCTATCTGTAGCTGGTAGGTCAGAAGCACAGGGAACTGCCAGCGGCTTGTGATGGGCATCTAGACTTGTGGGGGGAGGGCAGTCTTTTAGGGTAGAGTCCTTAACCTGGGAATATGGATGCTCTCTCTAAACAGGTAGCATCAGAATTGAGTTGAGCTCTCCAATACCCTGCTGGTGTCTGAGAAATGCTTGGTGTTAGTATGTGTGGGAAGACCCCCTCCCACATGCTTACACACAAGGCAATTGGGTCTGGGAATCCAAACAGAGTTATACTACTATTACTGCTGTGTATAATATTGTTATTGTTATACATGTATGTAGGGAAAAATTACACCATTGCATTTGATGTCAGAGGAGAGGGATTCACAACCTATAATTTGGATTTACCACTTTTCTGTTTTTCCAAGAATTTGTTTGTTATGGATTATTTTCCCCTCTCCATTTTCAATCTTTCTTCCTCTGATTATTTCCCTTCAGAAAATACACTAAAGTTTATCCAAAATCAAACACACACACACAGAAACACATTCCTTAACCGCATTACTACTTCACTTCTCATCATTCACAGTCAAGTGTGTAGTAGCATTGTCTACTCTATTTCACTAACCCACCTTTCATTTATTCTTCAACCCACTGCCTGTGTCTTACTATATCATCATTACATTGTATCACTCTTGCCTAGATAAAGTAATATAAATAATAACAGAAATGATCACTATATGACAATTACAATAACAACAGTAATAATAATAATGTTACTGAGCACTTCCCATGTACCAAGCAGTGTTCTAAGTATATGTGTAAGTTACATGTTTTAATTTAATAATCATGGTGCTCAGTGAGATTAAGAGCTATGGTAACTTCCTTTTATGAATGAATATGCTGAGACATAAAATTTAAGTCAGACACAAATCAAGTCAGCGGGGGTGGAGGGGTCAGGATTTAAAATCAATCAGTAGGCCCCAAAGTCCACACTATTAACCACTAGAAAAAAGTGATTGTCACTAAAGGGTAGAAAAGATCTTATGTGACCTCTTTCCAGGTCTAATATTTTGACTGAATATTTCCTCCTTAAAAAAAAAAATTCTTCTTGGATTTTTGGTAAAAAGTTATTTTCTTCTGATTAATTTTTTCTCCCTTTGATTATTCTTTTTTTTAGTCTTTTCTCCCTGGCCATTGAGTGTTGGTGTTTCTCAAAATTATATCTTAGGCTCTGTTTTCTTCACATTTCACAAACTTTTCTCTAGGTCTCATTCTTTCCAGCAGCCTCAATTACCATCTCCACCTAGATGACTTCATACCTATAGCTTCTACACATTTCTGTTCATAAAATTAAGAACTAGTTGGACAATTTCAGAAAAGAATTAAAATGTATACAAAAATCAATACTCATAAGGATGAACATCATTAATGGGTGTTATCTGACCAGAAGCCAAAAGTTGGGCATGCACAGAAGGAATTTACAATCAAGTAGAAACAATATGTTAAGGGACTAAGTTCAGGCATGTCTGGGAGGTACAAGCAAATTGTCTGAGATGATAAATCACACCTCTTTGTCACTAATTCCTGCTACAGTGCCTCCTTTTCCTCCAACACAGCCTATGCATCCATGGGCTTTACAATTGATTGAAGAATTTAAAACCGAGCCTAGTTAAAAGATGGGTCATCCAAAATTGAATAGCTGTGACATTAAAATGCTATTTAGGCGTGATTCTGAAACAGAGTGGGCAGAATTTTGAGCAATACAACTTGTTTTCCATTTTCACTCACCACGTCATTTGCCCAGAAATACAAATGTGCTCTGACTCATAGATAGTTGCTAATAGTTTGGCTGAAAGGTGAACGCCTTGGAAAGAATAAGATTGGAAAATTGGAAGTCTGGGGAAGAGGTAGGAGGATAGATCTTTCAGAATTAGCACAGAATTTGAGGATATTTATGTCTCAGATGATTCATCACCAACAGACATTCACTGCAGAGGAGGTGCTCAACAACCAGACACCATGACACGGGTGGACATCAGTCAGCTTCTTTCCCAGGCCACCATAGTACTTGATCAATGGGGCTGTAATAAAATGCCTGCAGAAGAGAGGCTGTTAATGGATTCAAAAAATACGTTCTTTCTCTTACCAAGGTTGGCCACGCTTCTAATGCTCAGTGGCTGATATGACAATAGAGAGACCAGTGTTGTGCCCTAGATATGACACTATTCCCTAGAGGTACCAGGACTTGGTGGCAGGTTGGTTATATTGAAACTCTTCCTAACAAAGGGAGCATGGATTCTTTGTAAGTGGGATATGTACTCATTCTGGATATAATTTGCCTTAATTCCCAGTAATGCTTCTGTCAAGCACTACCATCAGGGGACTTGTGGAATGCCGTATCTAGCATCATTATATGCCACATAACACTGCTTCTTACTAAGGAATTCATTTCACAGAAGAGGAAGTGAAACAATCAGTTCATGCTCATGTAATTCATTTGTCTCAGTATATCACTAAGAGATGATTGCCTAAAGAATGATGAAATGTCTTCCTAAAGATTCAGCTTACAGTGCCAATTGGAAGACAATGCCCAACTGAATTAAGAACCGCTGTATGTTGCTGTCTCTCTTCTTGTCAAGATATGTAATGTTCTGTAATATGTCTCTCACAGCCAGAATACATGGGTCTGAGAATGAAGGGGTGGGAGAAACTTATCTCACTATTGTACCTAATAATCCAGAATTGTTACTTGTTTCAAAACTCAGGTTCTGATAGTTTGGAATTCTTTTTTTCTAATGCAGGACTGCTACTCCCCAGCTACACAACACTGGTTCAACTGAACTAGAGGTAGAGGTTTCCATCTTACATACATACATACATATATATATTATGAAATAGATCCGCAGCTTCACAGTGGGAGTACAGAGTATATTAGGATCCATGAAAATATCTGAGGCTACCTCTTGGCACTTTTATATCTTATGGTAAAAATTAATAATAGAGTTCGCACAAAAAAGGTAGGACTTTTGAAGACTCATTTATATCTGAATGGCAGTTTGGGTCACTTCACCTCCTAAAATCTTCACTGGCTGAGAATTTTTTTTTTTTCCTGAGAGCAAGGGACTATGGAAAGGCTGTAGAAGAAAGAAGTCATAAATATTAACAATGGTTGTGACCAGTTACTGAAATATGGACTACAGGTATTTTATACAAGTTCTCTTTGCTTTTGATATTTATAATTGTTAGTGTATAGGAAATGTAATTTCTCTTTCCTTTTCCCACTTTTTATTTTACATACAATATATTAGTGGTTAATTTTAGAATTTAGTCTTCAGATAACAGAATATTCAGAGTGGCTTTGAATTTGATTACATGATTAATACAGCCAGTGATGGCTTTTGGGACTGTGGGTCTCATCATTTTGGTGAGAGGGAAAGGACTTCACACTTGTATAAGGGATGTCACTTTTTTATTAGATGGAATCATAGGGTTTATTTGTTGTATGGAGATTCACACTTACGAAGGTATGTTTGGAAACTGCAGAGCCAACAGGGTCGATGGTGCCCTTTGTCAAAAATTCCTCTCATCCAATAAATTACCCTGCTTTCTTTGTGGTACCAGAAATGGATCCCATAGTCATTTCCCATTTTCTTTAAGAGAGGGTCCTTGAAAGACCATGTAAAAACCAGAGAAGTCTGCAGACATTTTCTCTCTATCTCTGGTGTGCTGTATTTAAACATGACAGACACTACAGTGTCATCGGGGAAGACTAGTAGCAGTCACTGCAGCTGCCCACATAGACACATTGTGGGTGACTTCTAGCATGTTTCTTTGTCACTCAGCAAATTGCTCTTGCAGAACTACTGTGGCCATGCACTCCAGAAAGATTTTTCCACTACCATGTGGACTTCCTTATGACTTCCAGCTAGTCACCTTCCCACTGGCAATCTGCAAGTTCTTATCCTTACAAGCCCTTGCCAAAAATGCCTGAATCTCTGCAGTAACAAGGGACCTTATTCAAGTTCTTAGTGATTTCTTCGTCCACTCTCTTTCTCAGTCCTAGAGGTAATAACTGCTTTTTGCGTTTGCTACTTCAGAACCACTTAGTATCCTTTCTTAACTTCTTTTGTTAGTTAACAAGTATTTATATTAGATTCTTCCTGCTTCAATTACTAGTATGTTTTCTATTTCTTAACTAGTACAAATACTAATGGAGTTCCTCAGGCAAAAAGAAATCGTCCCATAAGAAAGCATAGGAAGCAAGAAGGAACGAGAAGCAATGGGAAAGGTAAATGCGTATAGAAATGCACACTGACTGCACTGGTATGTCTGATTCCTTTAAAGATCTGGATTATACAGAAAGTAACAACAAAAAAGGACAAGCAATGCTATACAAAATAAAACTGAAAATTTCAGTCAATAAATGGGACTTTCCAAAATTATAAAAGATTCAATACCTCAGATGTAAAAGTTTTATAGGCCTATTTATATTCCCTTAAAACATATAAAATAAAATTGATAGAACTATGAACTAAGCAAACCCACCTCTCCTGGTGGGAAATTTTAAAAAATCACTCTTGTTACCTGACAGACACACAAAAAAAGAGCAGAAAAAGAATCTATAAGAATGAGGTTTGTTGCATTTTAGATACATGGTGCCACTTTAAAGAAGTTCTTCTTTTCCTAGTTATCTAAGAAATTTTAACTTTTTTATCATAGTACATACTGAATTTTGCCAAATGAATTTTCTGTATATTTTGAGAAGATCACATTACTTTCTCTTAATTTTTTAAGTGAAATAAATTAAATGACTGGTTTTTCATTAATGTTAAACCAATCTGGAATTTCTTGTGTGAACCCAACTTATTATCATGCACTATTTTTTCATGCATTAATGAGTCACTTTGTTAATTTGCTTCTGATATTGCATCTATATTCATCAAAGTGACTGGCTAATATTTTTCTTTAGTTTCTTTGTCTTAAATTAATATCAATATTCTGCTTGCCCCATAAAATGAGTTAAAAACTGTTCTTCTCTTGTATTCACTGGTGGAATTTGTGTGAAATTATAATTGATTCTTCAATGTTTGAGAGAGTCTCCTAAAAAAACTTACTATATTTTGAGAGAATTTTTTAATAACCAATTGAATTGTTTAAATGATTACTGAGCTATCCAGCTTTGATTTCTTCTTGAATTAATTTTGGCAAATGATATTCTTCCTAGGAATCTATTTAGTTCTTCTTACTATTAAAATTATTTGATACAATGCCTTGCAACATCCTGTTATTATTATGTTTACTCTCTGCAGCTTTTTAAATTTATATACCCTTTTCTACTCCTAACAGTAATTGTTTGTCCTGTTCTTTGTTATTTTTGATAGTTATGATTGTGTTATTTTTTTATTAAATAAAAATAATTGTCATCTTTATCATCATTATTATATTTTTTCATTCTATAATGTTACTATTTGCTCTTATCTTTAGTGTCCTACTTTGTTTGAATTATTTTAAACTCTTAACATTGCTTAGCTCACTAATTATGGACTTTTGTGCACCCTGTATATTTTTACCTTGTATTCTTATTTTGTTCAATTCTCAATATATTTTTATTTTTATTATGATTTCTTCTTTGAAGTAGCAAAAGTAGAAAACAGGTCTGTGACATGAGTTTATTTTTAATTGCAAAGCAATATTTTTAAAGTGCTCAGGTCTTAAATGTATAACTTGATGGATATTTCTAAATTTATATGTCCATTTAATCATCACTCAAGTCCATATATAAACCATTTACAGTCCCTCATAAGGTTCCTTGATGCCTCTCCTCACCTGATTTCAGCCCCAAACCTTTCCCCATTTCAGTGTATAATCCTTTAGAATCTAACCATTTTTGCTTAACATCATATCTGTGAGATTCATCCAAATTGTTGGGTGTAGCAGTAGTTCAGTCTTGTAGCTAGACAGTATCTTACTGCAAAAAGGTGCCACAGTTTATTGACCAAAGTTATTATTGATGCATATATGATTCTTTCTAGTTTCTTAGTTCTCAGGCATAAGGCTTCTATGAATATCCTTGTGTATTTGTTCAGTAAATAGGTACTCTTCCCACTTGGCAATATAACTTTAAATGGAATGGATTTGTGACATTTTTAGAACATAGAAAGAGAATGTTACATACTGTGCTCAGATAATATATTCTATATTTTACCACATCATTTGGTATTGTTGATGCTACCTTTATGGACTATTGTATTACCAGTTTTCATAAATGGGTGCTCTTTGATTTTGTGTATTCTCTAATTGGAGAGTGCCATCAGTCTTACTAATTATGCCGTTTAAGTCTACTATATTATTTCTGATTATTTTAGTCAATTTCATCTATTTCCAGAATATGTACTAAAAAGCACCCACTAAATTGGTAGATTTGGCCACATTTCCCTGAATTTCTGGTGAATCTTGCTTTAAATTATATCATCAGCTGCATTCAACTTTAGAACTGGTAAACTTACTTGTAAATTAAAACTTTCATCATTAGACAGTGACCCTTTTTATCTTTAGTCATCATAGTTTTACTTCTATGGTTTTCAATCTGAGATTGACCTAACTGATAGCATCTTTCACTTGTTGCTTTGAAATTAAATTTTCCATGACCTTGTATTTTAGGCTTGTTTCTTGAAAATAGTATATGCACAGATTACATGTTTATACCACCCAGACTTCCTTATTTTTGAAAGAGCTTATTTCATTTTTTCATTTTTTTACTTTAATTACTGGTATGTTTGCATTTGTATCTGTTTTAGCAGCCATTTTCAATCTTTTTCACCTTGAAGGAAAACTTGAAAAAGTTGACATGTCTCAGAGAACTCCTGCATAAAAATTATCATATCTACACTGCACAGTATGTTAGCAAGATAAATAAATTGTGAATGTCATGATCCAATAACAGTTTTCAATTCTTTTTAAATAGAGAATAACATTTTTTCTGTGGATGTGTTTTTTTATTATTATACTAGGTTTTGCATAGGTTTTTCCATCCTCCTACTAAAGTAAGTTAATAATGTAGATAATAGATACTCTAGTTCTTCCTTTTTTAAAACTTTAACTTACTACTTATTTTTGTTTATACTTTATCTTTTTTTATGGAAATATAGTCAATATACAACATTACATCACCTTCAAATGTACAATATAGTGATTAAAAATTATATACATTATTAAATTTCACCATAACAAAGGTAGTTACCATCTGTCAACATACAAGGAAATTATAGTATTATTTTCTATATTCCCTGTGCTTTACTTCCTAATCACTATTTTAACCCAGTCCAAGGTAGCCTAACAGATTTGTCATAAATTTCTACTATTTTGAATTTTGATACGGTTATGTACTCTAAGATACATAAAATATTTTCCTTTTTTCTTTCCCCTCCTTAAAACTCAAAATGATTTTTCACCAAACTTTCTTAAAAACAAAGAAGTATTATGCTTAGTGTATTTTTGTTGACATTAATTTCTTTCCTTTTTAAATTATTTTGTAACTTGTAAAACAAATATTTGAATTAGTCTAGTTTGATATTATTTGGTGTTATTACAACATGAAAAGTGTTGGTATGTTTGAGTGATAAAAAAAACTAATAAAACCATAAATCAAAGCCAGTTGATTAAAATTATAGCATAAGATATAATTTAATACAAGTTTGAAAAAAAAAATATTTCTAAATATGATCAGACTCAATGTATCGGTTATAAAAACATTATGCACATGTGTTGGTTTCATGGTCTTTTCTATAATTCTGTATGCACATAAAAGTTATTCTGAAATAAAATAGAAAGAATGAAATTTACCTATTAAGTATGAAATGTGTGCTTGCTTTTTTGCTGTGCATCTACTCAAAGCTAGTTCAGACTTACGGTAAATACACATGATTTTCATTCCTAACTGAAAAGAGACAATCCCCATCATTATGCCCCATGCCACTGAGACAAGCAGATGTTTGCATATAGATTTAAGAAATTAAAAACTGCATCAAAATGTTCACTGCTTTCTTCTGACTGGGAAGATATTCTTCTTTTGCAGAAATAGAACTTGTCCAGAGACAGATTAATAGTTAATAAAAAAAAACTTAAGTGTATGATCAGATGGCAGCTCACAAAATCCCTCCTTTCTTTTTATAGTCCAGTTCTCAGACTGAACAGAAGTGACAGAGAAAAGGTCTATCACTCTGATATACTTAACCTGAAAGGGAGGAAAAATACTGTTCAATGTTGGTCGCTCTCCAGATGTGTTTCCATAAGTTTTCTGTCTTGCTCATATCCTTTCACACTCCAAACCCAAGTTTAGTGCAAATTCTCTTTTGTACCATGATTTTTAAAATACAAATGATTTTCTAAGTACATGATTTTTCTAATTTTAAAAATCTTGTCTTTGAAGTAAAAAAATTTTCTCCAGAACTTGTTAAACTGTATCATATGATGAAAATGTGTGCCAATTAGGCTGGGTTCTGCAGCTGTTTGTCATCTTCAAAGCACTCGGCAAAGTCTGGCCTACAATTTTCTTGAAAGTGGGTTCCTATAATTTCCCTTTCAGCTCAAACATCCTGTTGGGAACTCTTTTTCCATTAAACCACAAGATTCCTCTGTGTAGCAGGAGGTGCATGTGTGTATGCTCTTTGCCCAGGTTTTCATACAGCCTTTTAAAGATCCTTGGGGGAGTGGACCTTGGTTTAATAACATTGACCATTTCTGCGGTATCACTGTAGACTTATTTTTCATTTACATGATCTTTTTTTTAACATCAGAAACTTTCTGTGAACAAAGCATTGTTTTATAATAATACTGGGATTCTGGCTTTATAAGAGAGGTGAAATCTTCAAAGAGCTAATCATTTATGAGACATGTTAGTGCAGATGTCAGTGAAATTCCTCCAAGATAGAACTTCTGTTCAAGATATGCAGATAAAATATTAAATATATGTAGCCCTTTGCTTGTCTCAGGCCACTGTTTGCACAGGAAAAATACTGTGAATTTCATCATCATTTACAAATATTACAAATGTTACACAATGGCATTTATTGGTGAAATTTATTGAATCATCAACCTGCGTAGTAAGGCTCTTATTTTTCAATGTATTACACAAAACCTTAAACCTTTTCAACATCCCATGGCGAATCATCAATACACTGGCAATCATATTTCTTGCAAGTGGAACTTTTCAAATTTTATTCAGCAATTTCTCTGAGCAATTTTTTCACTATAATTTTACATGTAGGTATTATTAGGTCTTTACCAACTGTGTGACTTACCCTTTTTTGGACATTATATTCTAATTTGGTTCCTTTTTACAAGATGAACTTTTTTAACAAAAATTTTATTTTTAAATTCTAAAAGGCATGTAAAATAATCAGCACCATCATTTGTCAAATAACTGTGATTTGTAGATAAGTGTCTGTAATTTTTCTGGAAATACTGTTACATTTTTAGTTTCCACAGAAGACACAAATATGCCAAGTTAGATTGTCAACTCATGTAAAACCCACTGAAACAAAGCTTTCATTGTAAGTACAGATTTTATGTGTCTTTTCCACACTGGTGCATGATTCAGAAGTCTGTAATTCATTACTGTCCTTGTCAGAACTGACCATTCACTGGTTTAGGCCTTGAATTCTCCTCTTCGATTTCATACCTCAGCTTCACAGATCAGCACACTGGATCATCAGACACATTTGTAAAACACAAAGCTAATAGAATACAAAATAAAAGGGCCTGATACAGAGCTAAAGAACATATAGAACACTGGAAAAAAAAAAAACACTGTATAATTTAACTCTAACTGATGGAATCAAAGTTCTGGAATGTTCTTCAGGAAAGGATTTAAATTTGTTCTACCAACTGTTGAGTTTGTTGAGTTTCTTGATAACCTGAAATCATCGAAATGTAAATTCTCTTCTGAAAAAATTTTTGACATTCAGGTGGTATCCCAGTTAATTCTGTTACATCTGGCATATTATATTTTCTGAAGATGCAATTCCTTGTAATAACTAACTGATGTATATAATGGCATCATTTTGTTCCCTTTACCCAATGCCAATGACGAGAAAGGCAAGGATGAGAAACGCTATCATTTCTGAAAAGTAAGGGTCTGTTTTCTATTTCACTGCTATTCTTTGAGTCCTAATCTTTATAAAGATGTCACTAATTTATACTTCTTCTCAATCAGTCATATTCTATATTGTACACTGTTTGTGAAAAAGAAGAATTTGATCTCCACCTTCCTATGAAAATAGTTGGAGTTAAAAAACATTCTTATCTTCATTTTTTCTTAAGTTTTAAAACGTTTTTGATATGTGTGGATATCTTACTTTTTCATCATCTCAGTGATGAATTAAAAACTTGCTTGGTTTTGTTTGCTTTTTTAGTTTTCAGCATTTCTGTTATTTCAGTCCAGAGGAATCTCGATCATGCTTCCAGAAATATTAATTCAAAAATGGCCTTTCTACAAAGCAAGCATTTTAGTGTCACTCCCATTCTTGAAATGGTGCTGTTGATCACAATGCTCTTAAATTAAAACTCCAGTTCTTGACTTGGAAAGTCTGCTGTGATCTGGCCTCTGCTGACCTCTCTTGTCTCATTATTTTCTCCTCCCCCTTTGCCACCACTCATTCTAGGCTTTCCAAAGTGTGGTCTATTATTTTTCTTAGTCCTTAACTAACTCACTCCTACAGACCTCCAAGTATTTGCTGAAATTTTGTTCAGGACCCCTTGTCTAATAACTCCTTTTCATCCTTCCTCAACCCTCTGTCCACTTGCCCTCTTATAAACTTCCTCTTTTAGGGAATATACAGCCAAACTGCATCATGTCCACCTTCTTAGCTAACTCTCTCTCTCTCTCTCTCCTAGTAGGAAATGCAACCTTGGATGGTGAGGTCATTGCATATTTATTCAGCATTTCCCCTTAGGTCCCAGAACAAGGTCATAAATATAAGAATTGAGGTTATGTGGGATAAATAGATGAAAGAAAGTTGATCTTTATTACTCATTATGACCCAAAGAATAGCCATGTGTGTGATATGTTTAAACTAGAATTATAGCTCATGTAAAATGATTTAAAAGACATTACTCTGTCGTCATTGTTAATGTTGAAATTCTTTAATTTACATAATTGTTTTTTTCTGGCATGCCATTTAAACTCTTTATTCTGTAGTTGATTTAACTTAGAATTATCATTGTTTGCACCTATTTGCTCTATATCAGATTTTTACAGTAGTCTTATTGTCTTAAATTTAGCCAAGACATATAAATATTTATGTATTTTATTCCATTTTGTATGCCTGTCATTCTTAATCTTTGAGTCCAACAATTGTAGTGTGTCCATGTTCACCTTATATAACTGTTATATCATTCATTAGGATAAAATCATTAAAAAACATTTTTTCTCACTATAACCTGGAAGTCTACTATGTCACTTCTGTGACACACTTTTTGGTTATTCTGGGACAGTAAGTCTTAGAGGCATCTTCAATGCAGGAAAATTCTCATATGGGTAATCGAATTTCTTTTTTGCAGTGAACTGTAATTCTCCCCTCCCCTGGAATAGGCCTTTTCAAGCTAGAAAACTTAGAATAAGATATGCTCTCAGTCAGTCTCCTCTCCTTCCCTAGTCTTATGCTAATAGTGTTGTTCCTTAACTGCTTTGTCCTTGGTCCCCAGTCACTAGGTAGCCCTGAGTTCCCTGAGAGACAAGAGGCAGAATGGGGGTGGGGGGCGACAAGTCAGAGATACTATAGTAAATATGTTTGAACATCAAGAACTTCTCATCTCTATGTTTATTAGGAAACATGGTCATATTGAGAGTAATAAAGTTATAGAGATGCAGGGAAAGAGATTATCTTGTGCAAAATTGTATTTATGTCTGTCGTACTTTTGCCTAGTTTTGGCAGGGAAGGGGTTTTTATTAAAAATCACTATGATTCTGTCCTTCTTTTGTCTCTGCGTCTCTCTGACTATTGGCTTCATTATCAGGAAAAGCGTTCCACTCAGCAGCTCCCATATCTCACAACAAAAATATTTACCATCAAAGATAGACTCAGACTTGTCTATCTTTGGGGGAATAACAAAGATAGTGCCCTACTTGGTCTGAAGTCCCACACTCTAGTCTGGTCACATATTTATTGCACTGGGTGTAAATCCTGGGAGCAATAAGCTGTGAAGAGGGAAATGTATTTTTAAAATGTAGCTTCCATTGGAACCACATATTCGGAGAGAAGAGAGGTACATAACACTACCGGGTGGGTGTATGAGGACTTTCATGTGAGGAGTTTCATGTGAGGAGTTTTAAGCAGACAAGTCAGTATCTAGCCACTACATGGTGGCAGAAGTCCGAAGAGAAAGATTTCTCTTGGAAACTACCACTGTTTTTTGGGGGAAGTTCATTGTTTTTTGTTTGCTTTGGGTGAAACTTACAGAATAAAATACAATACACAATGGGTCTCAGGGGACTAAGTCTTTATAAAGTCAGATTATATTGAAATAAGTAAAAAATCTTAGTTTTTGGAAACCAATATTTTCATTTTAAAAGGTACTAAGATGATTTTGACTAAAAATCTCAGAAACCCCTAGGGAAGTGCCTAAACAATGAGGAGATTTGTATGTCCCATGTTTGCGGTCTGGGCAGTTTCCAGCATCAGCGGGTCAAGTGGGTCGCTGTTCATTTCTCCCTCCTCTAGTCCTGGTTTTGGCTTTTTCACAAGATGGGAGCAATTTGGATGCAGCCGTTGAGGTGATTCCATAAAATGCAGCACTGGTCCAGAGGAGTTAAGGGGTTGACTTTTATTTTACTATGTGTCCCATGTAGATATGAGAAATAATTTTCAAGAAAATCTCCCTCTTTCTCTAACATGGCTTGGGCCAGAATTTGTTGATATGCCTACTTCTCATCATGCAGTAGCAAAGGGGATGCTAGTGCCATGCTGTCTAAACCTTTATTGTCTGGAGTTAAGGGGCCCTGATGAATCAAATTCAATATATCCTATTAAAATCAGATCTTTGGACTTCTAGCTATCAATCTTATTTTTGGGGGTTCTTGTTTGAAAGAAGAACAAATAATTGATTAAATGCATATTACAATAAAATTTTTAAATGCCTTTCCTAGCATTGTTATTACTGACTTCATTATGGGATTTTACTTTATTCTGAAACAAGAAATAAGAGAGTTGCCTTATGTAACAATAATAAACTGACATTTCTCACAATTTTAATGTGGCTTTGCGGCATTCAGTCACTCTTAAAGATCTTTCTTGTTACAAGTATAGTAAATATTCCAATAAACTATCATAAATAAATTAGGCATCTATAATACAACTCATAAAATTATAAAAGCCAACATAAAATCTGAAATTAAAATGTAAATCACCTAAAATTCTAATAGGATATTTAATCTATGAACCATTAACAAATAGCTAAAATCATTTTTCTCCTCTTTAACATTAAAATTATTTCACCTTATGGTTCACAACAAAATTTATGTCTAAATAAACTGAAATGAAAATATGACAGGTTTCATTATTTGGCTATCTAAACTGCTTTGCCGCCTTTGGGGTATTTGTGAGAAGGAAAGAAGTTGGTATTATTGATTCACCCTTTAGCATTTTATATGAAAACGGTTTTTATCACAAAGCTAAATGATTAACAAACATGAGTCTTTTTTTATATAACATCTATATAAATAAGTGGTGAAACAGTGCCTACTATTCTAACAATTTGCTTCTGTTGATTCACAACTCATAATTTCAAATGCATAACCAATTTGGCTGTTTATATTGTGCTGCCCTCCTCATTAATCCATCTTAATCTTATAAGGGATACATCCAAATGAAAGAAAATTAAACTTGAAACTTACACAAGGATTAAACTGTAAAATGCATTTAGGTAATAACAGTTAATACAGAAAAAAAAAATTCAAAAGCATGTAGTTTATATAGAGGCCTGTAATATATTCTACTTTATACTACTTTATATTACCTAGCGGAGATAAACAATCATAGGTCCACAGGTATAAAAATAGCCAAGAGATAGTCATTGGTCTGCATTTCAAACCCAGGAAGGTAAAAATTTTCCCTATACTTAGGTAAGTTCCCAGAACCTGCTTTTCACTAATTTGCTTCTTTAACATTTTAAGCTTTAAAATTTCCAGCAGAGCTAAAGCATATTTTAGTACAGTAGGTTGCACCTGTCCCATGTGCCTCAAGGATCAGAATTAGAATATGTTCTTCTTTATCAAATAATAAAGACATGGTTGCATGCTTTTGGAGTCACATAGTTCCTGAACATGAAATTTGTCCTGAATTATATAATCATTAGAGGAAAAAGAAAACAGGATTTTAACAAGCTGTTAAGGATTGTCCTGGAAGAGTTTAAAAGTCAGACCTTAAATCAGTCTTAAAGAGTTGGGAAGTACAAGATTAGGTCAATTGAAAACATATTATTAAGACAGTAGTAGATGGAGTTGTTTTTGCAAGTTGGCAGAGAACTGAGAAAATTAGAGTTGATTCTCATGACCTGTGCAATTATAAGGTCATGAGCAATGAAACAGTGAGTACTAAACTACTGCTCAAGTGAAAATACACGGTTAGGTTCTACAAGCCTATGATCACATTTTCATCAACACATAAATATATAATCTTGTTTTACAAGTGTTTAAAGTCACCTTATTTAATATATACTGGTGATTCATTAACATAGAACTCAAAGTCAACAGCCCTAAAATTCATGGCTAAATGCAGCTTACCTTTGACACATAGTTTCTCCATAAGGTACATTCTTTCTTGCCTTTCTTGGGCTTACGAACAAAATATAGCTTAGCACTACACTTAAGGGCCCTTTAATTAGCAAAAAGACAGTAATGTAAAAGCCTGCTCACTAATAGACTGGAAAGGGCCATTGTTTACTGTACGAGAGCTGAAACAAGAAGACCGAGCAAGGGTGTGACCTCAGCTGGGAACGACGTCCGGCAAGTCAAGACTTGGGCACATTGCACATAAGTATCCACAAAATTGATTTCAAGCTTACAAACAAATTTTAACATTAGGAAAATTCACAGAGATGGACTACTAATGCTGTAAAAGGTTAACAACAATAATAATCCATAGAACAATTAAAACAATATTCTGTAATAAAAGTTATGTGAATATGTTCTTTTTCTCTCAAAATATTGTGGTGTACTCACCCTTCTTCTTGGGATGACATGAGATGGTAAAATGCCTATGTGATGAGATGAAGTGAGGTGAATTATGTAAGCAATGTGAGGTATCCTGAGGCTACTACTGACCTGAGAAATCCTCAAGAGGATCATCTGCTTCCACACACCGTAGACCACGGGTAACTGAAAGAAGGGAAAATGTAACTGTGAATAAGGGTGTCAACAGTATTTCCATTTGGGTATATCTTAGTTTGTTTGCACTACGGTAACAATGTACCATGAACTGGGTAACTCATAAACAACAGAAATTTATTTCTAACAGTTCCTGAGGCTGAAAATCTATTGAGATTTACCATCTATATATTCAAATTTCATCATCTGTTACAGGGATAACTATTGTGGTTGACATACTGTAACTTTTTTATATTTGTTCAGTATCGCCGAATCTGGAATAGCTTTCTTCATTCCCTTGCCCTTCCCTCCCACACACACTTTTTATAAAACAATTGTCCTGGACCCTTCAAAAAGTTAATGTTAATGAGGAAAATGTGATATATCATTCCTGAAATCCTGGATTGGGAGGAGATCCGAATTGGAGGCAATCTTGATATAACAGTATGAACTTCCATTTTTTAATTTTTAATTTTTTTATACTACTAAGCTAGGATAGCCTTAAAGCAAATGTGTCTAATTGCAATGATAAATCCTTAGAAATGACTTTTCAAATGTGCAATGGATCTTAAATTCTTTGGTTGTATCCCCTTATTTTAATCCTATATATTATTATATGATTCTTCTATCCAATACATTTCCTTCATACATTTTCACTGGAAAAGTAATGGCATTCTCCAGTTTTATGAAAACCCACATCTGGGGATGAAACATTTATACTTTGTTTAGTTCTTATGTCATTTCTTCAAATCCTATCCCAAAATTATTGTAAATATAGTACATAATGGGCACATAGTCATGTATCATCTTAAATTTAGATGGATTTTTCAGAACATCAGTACATGCTACTTAATTTAGTCACTCTATATTGAAAATGTATAAAACCATCCCAGAAAACCAGTTTTATTACATACTTGGTATTACTGTAAATAACATATGCATTTAAAATATATATTATGTGGACATGGCATTTTATTTTTTTCCTCAGAACATTTTGCTTTTTGCGTATCACTGCAGATACAGGTGAAACTGAGAAGAATATAGATAATAAGAAGAGGATACATTTTTCTGGATCATACTCTAGGAGAATATAGAATAAATATCTCTCTATATATAGATCTTTATGTATTTTGAATAATTCATGTTCCAAAATAATCCTGTAGACATTCAAGAAACTTCTTTACTAATTTGGTTACTCACTAATATTTTTAAAAGGAATATAATCCTAATGTTTTTAGATTGCTTAGATTTTGAATTTCTCAGCATTTCCAAGTACTTTTGGAATGAGGAATTTTAATTTGAAAGATTATTGACAGAACTGACTTAAGTACATTGGCTCATGCATGATATGTTGTCCCTTCTTTGGAACTGTACATATTGTTTTTCTTCCTCTTATGGATCTTTACTTGAAGGATGAATAGGTCACTCTTAGCAGGAGAGCTATTCACGTGTTTGCCAGATACTGAAGACAGATGAGTCAGTTCCACACAGACTACGAATTATGCATGCTGGATAAATCTATATTCATATTTGCATTTGACCTAAGCTTCAACCTTAAAAATAGATTTAACAGAAATTATACGGAAATTCAAAAATTGTTTTGCTAGGAAGCAAACAAGTTATGCAATGCAATTTAAAAAAAGAATGTTCCCTCTGCTAGAAAGAGATCACATTAGCAATGAAATACTATATGTCAGTCTGAGCTTAAGCCCACATTCAAGAACATATTGTACACAACACTGCTGAAATCTATTTATCTGCTGTGTGATTGAGAGCTATTGCTGCAGTTTGGAGACCTTAGGGCTTTACAGCCTTTCCATCGTCTGTCATTATAGAATATTTTTTTAATGGAAGGTTATGCCCCTTTCAGGGCTAGTGGAAAATAGCCCAGGTTGCTGGGTACTAGAATATAAGAATATGGGCTTAGTAGGCCAAGAGCTGGTTTCAAATCCTAGCTCAGCCATTTACTTGATCATATGTACAAATTACTTATTACAACTGCCTTAGTTTAATCACCTCTAAAACATGGCTAATAATGACACCTACTTCATAGGGCAGTGCTCAGGTGTGCCTTACCTGACAATCTTTTAAAGGACTTAGCACACTGTCTGGTACATACTTAATGCCAGCTGTCTTTTTAATTAGGTCTTTTTGTATGCCCTACTGCACAATAAGCCTATAATATACAGACTGTGATTTTTGTAAAATTTTAGTATGCTTTCCAATAGCTCAGCAATGTTTGTCTTGCTTTTTTTCCCAGTATATACTAATTTGAAAAAGTAGCCTGCTTTTAACAAGGAACTACCACTAATTAAAAAAAAAATCTGCAGCAAACCGTCATGATGCTGAATACTGTATCTGATCTTAATTTCTTTTTTTCTTGTCAAAGCAGTACGAGTTGCTGGAGTGGGGACTGAAAAAATATCTCAATTTGGAATTGCCTCCTCCCCTTTTTCTTAACTAGAGTACTTCATTATTTTCTTCTGAAATCTAAGATGTCAGAAGATAAGCTACTTTGAGCTTTAAAAAGAAATAAAAGATCGACAGAAGAATGGTTAAATTTTGAGTTCATACATTTTTATGAATTATTAATAATAAGTACCAATGTTTTAGAGGATTTTACATACTTAATTCTCACAGCAGTTCTGTGAATTAGGTATTTGTATTCTAGTTTTCCACAAATGAAAAAAACTGATGCTCAATAATTGTTCAAGGATGTTTTCTAGGTTTTACAGGTCGTAGGTGAAGGATTCAGAATTAGAACCTATTTTGACCAACTGACCAAACTATGTTGCTTTGAGATTCAAAAAAAAAGAAGCTTTAATAAAAATGCAGAGCCTGATCTTTCTGGGGCTCTACCTCTGAGCAGGCATTAAGGCTGTTAGTAATTCCAAATTTTCTGTGAAGATATTAAATAACCAGAAAACTCCCCAAGATGTGTCTATTCCAGTAAAGATGTTGGGTTTAACATATGGCATTCTGAACTGTCCCCTAGAGGTATGGAGGCCAGCAACCCCAAAAAGATAGACCTTTCTGATGTCAATCATCAAAAAAGATGCGTGCCTTCAGAGATAACAAAAAACAAACAAAATATCCGTATCTAAGATCTAAGACTATCTGCCCCAGAACCCAGAACATGGTGGTCCTGAGTCTGGGCTGGAGGACACTCAGAGAGGAGAGTTGGTGGTGGCATCATACAAGAGGGACTTCATAGGGGACAACTAACTGTTCTAGAACAAAAAGCATTTTTAGTCAGATTATCTTGACATACACAGTTTCTTTGTTATCCTTTATACAGAAACACGATTCAGACATTTTTTTTTAAGTTCTTAGTTCATGCTTGGGTTCATGAAAGCGGCAAGCATTTTTTCTTTAAAGATAAAAGTGGAAAATCTGAAGTCCAACTTCTGAATACACTATAACTGCTTCAGCTAAACCTAGAGTCATACAGACTAAAATAATCAACACCTTTGTAACTGCTCCCCCATTTACTAAAACATTCCAAATGGCAAAGAAAAGCAGTGTCAGCCCACCATCAATCTAATTCCCCATTACAAGGTAGCCAGTACATTGAATTTGATGTTTATAATTTCTATCCACATAATTTTACCTTATTGAAGATACTTATTTCATTAGGCAAGACAATCCTGTTTAGTCAGATTACATAATTGTAAACTTCATACAAATAACATTATACCTAATTTCCTTCTAACTTTTCCCTTTTCCCTCACATTTATGTTTTTGAGATTTATCCATGTTGATACATGTAGCTGTAGTTCATTCATTTGCCTGTTATATGCCATTGTATAGATATAAATTTTATTTCTTTTTTTATGAGTATTTAGATATTTTCCAATTTCTTGCTTAATAATGATTGCTGTTTTGAACATTTTACACATCTCAAGATGCACAAGATCTACAGTACATATGAGTGGAATAGAAGGGTTATTACTATCTTCAAATGCACTAGATATTTCCTTAATATGTCTTTCCAAGTAATTATAGCAATTAACATTCCCATTGCATAACAAAAAGTTTTCAGTAAAACTAGACAATATCATGAACATGAAAAGTATCTCATTGTTTTCGTAGTTCAGATTTTCCTGATTACTAGTGAAATTCCATTTCATATTTTCATTGGCTATTCAGGTTTCACTTGCTTTGAGTTCTTTCTTAATATTATTTGCTTATCTTGTTATTTATAGGCTAGATAGGTTTCTTAATGATTTTAAAGTATCCCTCATAGCATCTATACCAATCTTTGATAGTTACTTACATTGAAATTATCCTATCCCACCTGTAACTCGTAGTTTTTTCTTTTGGTGCACAACATTTTACATTTTATTGTAGTCAAGAATAATTTGTATTTTTATAATAAACAGTTGACACTTTGACAACACAGTTTGAACAATGCGGGTCCACTTAGGGATTTTTTTCTTTTCATGTTTCTAATGAATTGTTTTGAAGTAGTTAATAGTTTTCGCTTTTTAGTAGTTTTTTAGTCTATAGTTCTGTCTCTATTTTAATTTCTAATATCTTTGCTACTTCTGCATTCTTTCTCTCTTATTTTTTGACCCATCTCAACAGGGTTTTATCAATAGTATGAGTCTTATCAATTCAAACACTGGCTTGTATTATATATTTACTTATTTGTCTTATTTAATTAATTTCTGCCCTATACTGTTACTCGTTGTAATGTTTTTGTGGTTTATTCTATAATCTCTTTTCAAACTTCTTAAATGAGATATTTACTTCACTTTTCCACCTTTTCTTCCTCCTCACATTTAACATTCAATGCCATAAATGTCATTCTCAATTTATTTCCTGTCGATCCTGCTAGTTTAGCTCTATGTGATTTTCATTAATGATTATATCTAAGTATTTTTTAAATCTAATATTTCTAATTTCCATTATAAGTTCTTCTTTGATCCATGATTTAAGAGTCTATCTTTACATTTTTATTATCAGTTATTTTTACTTATAATGTCATTACACAGTTACCAGAGAAAGCACTTTTCACATTAATGATTCTTGAAAGTT
Source organism: Manis javanica (assembly GCF_040802235.1). Lineage (NCBI taxonomy): Eukaryota > Metazoa > Chordata > Mammalia > Pholidota > Manidae > Manis > Manis javanica. The sequence continues at coordinate 59,002,021 of NC_133168.1, forward strand.
TGCAACATATCTAGCATATGGCAAGTTTTCTTAAGAATTCCATGTGCTCTTGAGAAGCATGTGGATTTCTAAATTGCAAGATTTGGGATCCTATACTTAGCCCTTAAGTCAAGCTCATTTCTAATGTTATTTAAAGCATCTGTATCTTCAAGAGGCATACATCAACCAACCTGTTACGTTAAGAAAGGTGTTAAAATTTCCCACAATACTGGTGAATTTCAAAATGCCCAATAACCATATTCATCTTTGCTTTATATTTAGTTAAGGTTATGGTATTTTTTAGTAACAAATTTAAAGTTGTTGTTTCTGCACAATGAATTGTGTTTTTTAATGTCTGCATTGACATTGATATTTAGTAATAGTTTCACCCTATTTAGTAGAATAGTCTATTTCACATATTTCTTTATTTAATATTATTTGCTATTTATTAATATCACTATCTTTTGATATATAATGTGTATTATATATGTAGTCTTTTATCCTAAATTTTCTGTGTCTATGTGTTTTAGGTGGGTTCCTTATAAAGAACATAGAAGTTTAAAATTTTTTATCTGAAATTTTTCTTTAACTGGTGAATTAATTTCATTTGCACAACCTGTAATTATTGAAATATTTAATACCTTGCTTTTTACTCTGCATTTTCCATATTATTTCCCATAGCTCATTCCATTTTGCCTCATTTTGGATTTATCATTCTTTTCGCTCTAGTGCTCTGGACTTCATATTTCATATTTCAATGATTTTAAATGCTACCATCAATTCTTTAATATTCACATTATTTTTGCAAGATTTATAGTTAATATATTCCTACAGTATTCTCTTGAACAATACTAAAACGTAGAATTCTTTGACTTCAATTACTTCTCAAGCTTTTTGCATAGAATTGTAATCAAAACTTAGGTTCTGACTTATTTTTACCTATAAAAGTGACCATATCCGTGTTTCATTGAGTCAACTTTTGGTTAGTTTTACCCATATGTTTACTACTTTGTTGTTATGTGATAGTCATGAAACACCTTAGTCCTTCCTCTGGTTTTAATTCCCTCTATCTGAAGTACATACTTTGAAAGTTCTACATAAAGGTCCTTTAGCAAATCATTGTTTTTGTATGCATGAAAATGTTTTTGTTTTGGCTACATTCTTGAATTAATTAATACATGATTATAAAATTCCATGTTGGCATATTTCTGTGTCATTACTTATAGTATATGATTTTATACTCTGGCTACTACTGTTATTTAAAATGTATGCTGTCAGTCTAAAAAAAATGTGTGTATGGGATATTTTTCTGGCCATATTCAAATATTGTTTCTGCAGTTTTAATAAGATTTATCTAAATGTAGAAGAGTATTTATTGACTTAAAAAAGTCTAGGAACATATGCACTATAACTTCAAACCCCAGATATGCATGAAGATATGCTGCTTTTAGTAAAAATATGAGTTATGACTACTTTACTTCACTCAGAATTCAGGCCATAATAGATGATTTTTTGTCTTACATTGACTTTTTTTTTCCACAGATGAATTAAGGGAATTATATTTTGAGAATATTATTTTACATAGGAGACCTCAGCTACAGAACTAAAATCTTCCTGGTCTCTTTCTAAGGACCTCTGAATATTCAACCATTTCTATTACCAAGATTCACCAAAGTAGTATCTAATTATCCACTTTGTTTTCTGTTTACTCTTCATTTTGGACCCCTAGGGATTTCTTTGTGTATTTGAAAGGTTATTAATTGCATTTTACCCATGAATAAATGTTTATTGAGATGTTTTTCAAGTTGTCTGTTTTGCTATATTGTTAGGAATTAATGTCCTTTGATTTTTGTTAGTATCTTACTCAGCTCCTCTTGGGGTATTCTACTAGTTTTCATTTTGTTTTTATACTGTTTCTTTCCCTTCTCTAACATTTCCACCCAATGTCACCTCAACAAAAAGATAAGAAAACTGTATAAGGATGCTTTTAAAGAGTTTCAAAGGAGGTGAAACATATGAAATAATTACAAGGAAAACACACTTTGAATGTTTAGCATATGTGTCACCTACACAGTGGGACATATTAAATATTACTTAATAACTACAGAGTAAACCAATTTTTCACTCATTCAATTAAACTGAATTTCATACTGTAAAGATGGACTAAAGATTTACATGACATGGAAGCTAGCTGTCATCTGGGAATAAGTAGATATGTTCTCACATTAATGTAAGTTCTTAAAATATGCATTCTGATGGCTAAGTTTGCATTAAAATTCCAAAATGTATAGTACAATTTTATACCTAAGTAGTATTTTAGATTTTTAGAAGAAAAAACTGATATTGCATTTTAAAAATAACTTTAAATAGAATTTAAAACATATTTGAAGCTTTTGATTTTCTCCATGTTTACTAAGTACCTTATTTAATTATATGTCATAAACACATTTGAACATGGGAGCTTTTGAATGAAATGAAAATGATACAAAAACATATTTTTTGTATTGAAAACATATTTATCATTGTCACGGCTCATTCTATAGAGGATAAAGGAAGCATTCAAGTTAGTGGGTCTTAGAATTATGAGCCTGGGTAAAACACTAGCAAGAATAATATTTTTTAAATATAACCATTCCTATAATGAGGTCAAAACTATTTTCTACAGTTTCATTCACATATAATTAAAATTTCAGATCTATGGTAGTTACTATACTACATAAAGCAATACCTACCATACTACATCAGTACAGACTATATCATCAGTACAGAGAGGTGGTGATAGTTCTGAATTTCTACAAATTCTCCTACAAATGACACAGCAACTCCAATAACAAACCAAAATATCCACAGACAGCAATAACAGAACTCGTCACAAGATTTGAAAGAATGGAAAAACAAACCTACCAATATCACTTTGGGGTATCAGCTTTGTTACACGACAAAGAGGTAGGTAGGTATAAAGAGGATTCTAGTGCCTTTGGAGCTAGAAAACCCAAAGTCACTCAAAGGGACCCACCAGATAATTTAGTAAGACAATCTTAGAAGTTTAAATGAGATTTTCCAGATTCCATGTGCAGTTAAATGCAAGAAAGAAGTGCAAGTGAGTAAAAGTCAAGTTGAAGTTGCTGACATTTCTGAGCACTACGAACTCACACAACAGAACCAAATGAAGTTCCCTTCCAAGAAGAGAGTTACACTGGGGATGATCTCTTAGAGTAGAAACTATACCGATAAGACTGGAAAAAACCCAAACATCCATCTATAGGTACAGGTTGAAAGAAGTGGGGTTCATTCACATAATGGAGAATTACACAGCAATACATGGAGTAAGGAATAGCTCTATACACTATTACCAGATCTTCAGGAAACAAAATTATACAACTGGGCAAGAAAGAGAAAATATTTATAGTTTGTTAATATTTATCTACAAAAGTGTCGATAGATTCAAATATAGTTGTGTTTCTTTGTTTTTTTTTTTTTAATGAAAGCATCAATCATACCATGAATGATACTGTCATTTACATGGGAAACAGTATAGGATAAGTCAGGGGCAACAACTTGACTTTTATGACTAGACCTTATTTTTTAGATTTCATACTGGAAACATAAATATTTTACATAACTATAAACAAATCTAAATCAACATGGAAAGAAATGGCAGCAAATGAATTGAAATTTGCATTGCATTGATAGCTTAAATAGGCAGAAAGAAATTATTTCAACTGCATAAAATCTTTTAAATTGACTGTAATACAAATATTATAGTATATATAAACTAAGCATATAGCATACAGAAACAAATAATATAAACTAAGAATGAAAGGAACTCAAAAATCCCTCTAGAATTATGTTCAATAAAAGCATTTTTGGGGTAATAATTTTGGTTCATTCATAAACTATTATATGTATATAATATATAAACCAAATAATTATTTACAATCATTAAGAACCAAGATTTTTAAAGAAAGAAGACAAATGAATACAAGGTAAAAAGTGAGATAAAGTGCTAAAACATTCTATGTTAGTTGAAAATGTCAGTATGAATCCATGATGTAATTTTCTTAAAGATATTTTCTCACACTAACCACTGAAAAGGCCAAGAAACGGAATAAATTAGTAGTCATTGGGAACCTACACAAAGTCTGTGTCTCCCTATCACATAAGAACTTGGGCTTTTTGGAGATATGGCTAATTCCAGTTCTGGGGCAGGGAGTTGAAGAGATGAGCCTGGACACCATGTTATATTATAAAACAGGGAAACCATTAAAGCTATATCAAAAACTACTTCAGCCTTGTCAAAAAGATTCAATAATCAAGCTGAAAAGGCTTACGCTAATAATTGGTAACACAGGACTTCAATAAAATTGAAGCACATTACATTTAATTGAATCACATTAAATATGTGACAATTTTTTAGTTCAAAAATGATACCAAAGAACACAAACAGAAAAAAAATCTTTAGACATTTTGGGTAGATGCTCAGAAGTAACTCTTACTGAAAATGTAAATAAAGGGAATCAAACATTCTTCCTGTTTTCCTTTCGTGAACTATATCTCAGGGTAACCAAATAGAAAAGGAGAGGAAATTTCTCTCTATAGAAGTAATCGAACTAATAAAAAAGAGAAATGACAGAATGGAATATCATCACTTTACACATACCTAATGAAAAAAAAACATCATCTTGGTGAGTCTCCTCAATGGCCACTATAACGTCACAAAAATAGAAATGATCAGAGAGCATGTGCTTCTTAATGAAAGTACACACCACAGGACACAAAGAATCCTTTCCAAAAACTCTGCCCTGCATCAGATCAAAGCTCTAGAACTATCTGCCAGTTTTCAGGAAATCCAGAGACAGAGAAACATTTTTCATTTTGCTTTTTTCCCCTTTAAGTGCTAGGAGGATTCAATCAACAAAAAACAGAAAGTGAGAAATTACAAAGCCACTCAGAAGCACTGACACAATTTCTTTAAAACAATGTTTTGAAAGAAAAAAAAGAGAGGGATAACTTACAGAAAAGAGACTTAAGAACATGTTTACTAAACAGAAGGTTTGGATCTTAAAACAATCTATTGAAAAAAATTTATCAGAGAAATTTGAATATTCTCTATTGGAGAAATTTAAAGTAGATATTGTAGAATTGTTAGGGATGATAAATTAATCATAGATTTTTTTAAGTGTATTTAGCTTTTAGAGAAACTTACTGACACACTAAGGAATTAAATCTTTAGTATTTGTTTCAAAATACCAGAAGGTAATGGTAAACGTGAATAGAAGTGTAGAGGCATGAAACAAAGTGATGTCTGTTTGTATATGATTGAAATTTCCCATAAAAAGGCTAATCTGAAACTATAGAGAGCTTTATCTCATTCCACATAGAACACATCACACTTATCTCCCTTCATTTTGCTGACTTCACATTTCTTCTCCTTGAATTATTTCTCTAAGCTTAAGATAGTCCAAGTGAAACCAACTAGTTGATCAGTAATATGAAGTGATCAAGTTCAGGAACTAAAATAAGAACTCAATATATATTGTCATGAGTGTCTGTTGTTTCACTTAAAATGAAAACTTGATAAGATGTGCTTTTAAATACATCTTCTTTTTTATTATTACATCAAGGCTTTCCACAGCATCTGGAACTTTTAGCTATTTAATCAGTGTTTTAATTAAATGAGAAAATTCATTAATATATATGCACAATTATTTTCAAAAGGATGTTTTGATTAGTTTATTTAATACACTTCTTACTGTGATTAAGTTAAAGACCACTGACTTGACCACTCACTCTTACATGTTTATATATTTTGAAAGATTTAAATCAAAGCATTCACTGCACTTACAATTTGCTGCTATTGTTTTAGTAACATCACATTTGTTTTCGGGGAAACTGTTTAACAACTTTGGCAACAGAATTTGGTCAGTACTCACTTAGTCTTCCCTGGAAAAATTAATGAGTCCTCAGATAATGTTTTATTTCCTTCTGATCAGTAAACTAATAAAATTTTAAAATAATTGATGAGATTAGGTTAATATCAAGAGCTTATTTATAAACTTGTGGCAGAGAAACTTGGGAGTATTCATGACCAGCCAAGGTGAATACATTATAATCTCAAAAAGATAACCGGATGGTAATTATAATTAAGAAAACTGAACTCTAGCAAAATGGACCATATTATGTTGAAATAAAAATTAGCCTATTAGGATGAGGTGAGCTCCTCCTGATATTCAGTCCTGAGAAAGGGTTTGGGTCAGTGTGTCTTCAGCACAGAGCCAATAAGATAAAGCATTAAAGAGCCAAGATGAATGAAAGTGCCTCCTTAACAGGTATATCCCCACAGTAAAAATCTGGTAAAAAGTATCATCATTCAAGAACAATACTCAAGATCAGCAATAAAATAACAAACAGTGAGAGAGAGAGATTTGCTGATCAGCTGATAGAAGAATGTAAGTTCCCTCCACAGTTATTTTCTATTACAATTAATAAATTGATATTCTTCTTAAATTAATGCCTTGTGTGTCTGATGAGCATGTTAGACCCTGAGGAATGAATCACTTCTGGGTATACTGACAATAATCACATCTATAGAACTGCCTTAGTAACCTCATCTAAACTCTTACATTAGTGAAGTCATGCTGGAGTGGCCAGTTTTATGTTCCAAATAACCAATCATATGATTTGATGTGTAGGCACTGCAGTTATATCTCCTAGGTTTGAATCCTGCCTGTAGGGCTTACTGCCTATGTGTGTGTAATAACCTCTCTTATTTTGACCATTTATAAATTGGATTTAATAAAACTTAATTATCAGTTATTTTACTTTTTTTTTTCCTTTTACATCTGCAGCATCCATTACTTTCCACCATTCATGGTACATTTAAACCAAAGCCAAGGCAATTAAAAAAAAAACCTTTAAAGATCTTTTTTACATAGAAATTATTTCCTCGTATAAATCATTATTGCCAATAAGAATATGTATGTTTTTAATGCCTTTTTCCAGAAATATCTGTAAAGTTTAGAAAGACTCAAAATATTTGTAAAAATTTCTTCAGGAATTAGCTATTGAAGACACTGCCATCTAAAGAATACATTGAAAATATCCAGTCTTTAAGAGATGACCAACCTCACGTCATGTAGTTTAGTAAATGGCAGCTGGGACTGGAGGCAGGCTGATACCTGGTGGTGATCAGAGCCCTTGTCCACCAAGTCCAAGTTGTTCACAACATACCACAGAGCAATTCCAGAAGAGAAAGTATTGAGTCTTAGAAATGTACATTACTGCCACGCTTATTACAATACTACTTAATTTAGGAACTTACTAAGTACTAAATTGAGTTCCCCTCCAATTCATATGTTGAAGCCCTAACCCCCAACATGACTTGCAAATAGGGCCTTTAGGAGGCAATTAAGATTAAAAGAGGCCATAAACTTGTACCCTGATCTGATAGGATCAATGTCCTTATAAGAGACACCAGATTCACCTGTTCTCCTTCTCTCCCCTACACCTCTCCAGTGTGAACGCACCCTCTGCAAGCCATCATGAGAACTCTCACCGGAATCAATGCTGCTAGATCTTGATCTGGGACTTTTAGCCTCTACAACTGTGAGAAAACACATTTCTGTTGTGTAAGCCATCGAGTTAGTGGTGTTCTGTTATGGCAACTAATTCAGAGCTTTGCTTTCATTCAGGAGCACAACTGGATTTGTATAAATATAATGAAGCAGACTTGAAAATTTCACACAGAACAAGTGTTCTCTCCTGATTTCTGTTGTTTACTGTACGTTCTTTATTCTTGCATCTCTTTTCTCATGTTCCCTTGGACTTGAATTATTAGCTCCTGGATACACTTTAACACAGGATCTCCAAAAGTCCAGAACTGATCATTTTTCCAGTTGGATTTCCTACCAACTATGGCTATGCTCTCCCTCAATTTCAATTCCTTAGAAAAGCCTTCTGTTTTTATCATTTGGACATAGTGCCTGGTGATAATAGACAGGCTATGATTTTTTGTCTACTCTGAACCAGAATTCAAATGAAGGATATGCTAAACACAGCTGTTGCAGTGTATAATGACATTCAGTATGTGGATGCTGCATCCAGATTCCATTTTAGGGCAGCCATCTGTCCTTTAGCTGGCAAAACAATGGAAGATTTATACCTTAATAAAACCACACACATAAGTGCAACCTGTACTCCTTCATGTGCCCTCCATCCAGCTTCACATTCACTTGTGAATTTTGTTTCAGCTTTTTCTAGCTCTAAGACTGTTTGACAGTGAGATTCTTGACCTGTAAGCCTGAACATGGAGATTTTAGCATAATATATTTTGGAATCTGTAGGGTTTTCAGTAAATCATAGATTGACATGAATACTGTGCAATTTAAAAGGTTAAGAAACATTTTCTATTTTTCTAGCTCTAAACAAACTGGTATTTGTTTAGCATGGCATGGCTCATAAAACCTTTCCTATCTTATTTAATTTAATATCCAGAACAACCTGTGGGGTTGCTCAAGGTCACATAATCCATTAGCAAAGAAAGCAGAACTGAAATAAAATGTTCTTTCTTCAAATAACTTACCCTTTTCATTACCCCTCACAGTTATTTATTTATGCACTGGATTATTTTATGTTGTTTTACTTAAATATACCTATCAAAAATAATAATTTATTAAACACTTATTATGTACCAGGCACTTGACTTACTGTTATAGGTAAATTATTCCATTTGATCATTACAATATTCTGATAATAAAGTTTTCAGTAAATCATAGATTGACATAGATATTCTTAAAAATATCTAATATAGGGGGGATTCAAGAGGGTGGCATGAGAGGTGAGATGGAGAATTCCTCACAAAACCATAGATAGTATGAAAATGTAGTTAATTGATAGAACTAACCCTAAAACAACAACAAAAAAGAAGGCTGAACCAGACTGCACATAGACCTCAAGAGCAGAGCAGACCTAATGAAACAGGGTAACATACCAAAGCCTTAATCAGGTGGGACCCAAGCCCTTCCCCCACCCCAACTCACTGGCAGGAGGAAGAGAAATGGAGCGGGGAGGGGGTGGAAGCCTAGAACTGCTCAACACCCAGCCCTGGAGGTCCGCTTTGGGAGCAGAAACCTACACTGTGTGGTGGTCTGGATGCTGGGGAGTTCAGACAGGTGGAGTGCTTGAGAGACAGATTCCGGCCATTTGTGGAGGAGGGGATCAACACCCGGCTGCTCTGGGACAAAGGAAAGGCAGGTGGTCTGAGAGGCTTCCTAGCAGCTAGAGGGCTGCTGAAGGAGCAGGGTTTGCATGGAGCTTGCTGCATGGGGAAGGGGAGAGCTGGACAAGGTTGTCTGGGCATGCTCTGTCTGGCTGGTTGGGAACTTTGAGGAGCTTCAGGTGCCCCATCCCCCTGGCTGCCTACACAGCTCTGAAGCCCCCAACTATGACATGCAGCCTGCTGCACCTTCCTCCTAGACTGCCAACACCAGTTCACAAACCTGCAGTCACAATGCTGGCATCAGGCCAGCAAGAGGGAGGCCCCGCCTACAACAGCTAGAGATGCAAAGCACAGATGGGAATGAGGAAACAGATCTTTCCTCACCCCAGGCATCAGCTTTACTCCCCAATGATCCCCCCCAACCTCACTCTAGGGGCTGAGCAGCTCCAGAGACTAGAGCTTCTGGGCACTAGTGGGCACCACACAGAAATATGAAATGTCAAAAGAACATGGTTCAGACTAAAAGCTCACAAACCCCAGAAAAGGTGTCACATGAAACAAAACCCACCAATCTGCCTGAAAGAGAGTTCAAAATAAGAATCATAAACATGCTTATGGAGGTACAGAAAAATATTCAAGAACTCAGGAATGAATTTAAGTTGAAGATTCAATCATTAAGAAATTCCATATCTGAAATGAAACATACAATGGAGGGATTTAAAAGCAGATTAGATGTAGTAGAAGAGACGATAAATGTAATAGAAATTAGAGAAGAGGAATACAAAGCAGCTGAGGCACAGAGAGAAAAAAGAATCTCTAAGAATGAAAGAATATTGAGTGAACTGTGTGATGAATCCAAATGGAACAATATTCATATTTTAGGGGTACCAGAAGAAGAAGAGATAAAAAAGGGATAGAAAGAGTCATTGAAGAGATAATTGCTGAAAACTTCCCCAATATGGGGAAGGAGATGGTCTCTCAAGACATGGAAGTGCACAGATCTCCCAACACAAGGTACCCAAGGAAGAAAACATAAAGACATATAATAATTAAAATGGCAAAGACCAAGAATAAAGAGAGACTTTTAAAAGCAGCCAATGAGAGAAAAAAGATCACATATAAAGGAAAATGAAAACCCATCAGGCTATCATCAGACTTCTCAACAGAAACCTTACAGGCCAGAAGGGAGTGGCAAGATATATTTAATGCAATGAAGCAGAAGGACCTTGAACAAAGAAAACTATACCCAGCAAGGTAATCATTTAAATTTGAAGGACGGATTAAACAATTTTCAGATAAGAAAATGTTGAGAGAATTTACATCCCACAAACCACTTCTACAGCACCTTTTGGAGGAACTTGTATAGATGGAAGTGTTCCAAAGGCTAAATAGATGTCACCTAGGGATTGACAAAGAGTCAGAATATGATTCATAACATACAAAGAATGGAGGAGGAAGAAAAAGAAGGGGGAAAAAAAAGAACCTTTAGGTTGTGTTTGTAATAGCACACAAAGTGAGTTAAATTAGACTGTTAGATAGTAAGAGAATTACCTTTGAACCTTTGGTAACCACAAATCTAAAGCCTGCAATGGCAATAAGTACATACCTATTGATAATCACCATAAATGTAAATGGTCTGAATGCACCAATTAAAAGACATAGAGTCACTGAATGGATTAAAAAACAAGACCTGTCTATATGCTGCCTACAAGAGACTCACTTCAAACCCAGAGACATACACAGAGTGAAGGTAAAGTGATAGAAAAAGATATTTTATGCAACTAACAGGGAGAAAAAAAGCAGGAGTTACAGTACTTGTATCAGACAAAATAGAATTCAAAATAAAGAAAGTAACAAGAGACAAAGAAGGACATTACATAACAATAAAGGGGTCAGTCCAACAAGAGAATATAACTGTTATAAATATCTATGCACTCAACACATGATCACCTACATATGTGAAACAAACACTAACATAATTAAAGAGGGAAATAGAATGCAATGCATTCATTTTAGGAGACTTCAACAGACCACTCACTCCAAAGGACTGATCCACCAGACAGACAATAAGTAAAGAGACAGAGGCACTGAACAACATATTAGAAGAGATGGACCTAACAGACATCTATAGGACACTCCATCCAAAAGCAACACAATACACATTCTTCTCAAGTGCACATGGAACATTTTCAAGAATAGATCATATACTAGGCTGCAAAAAGAGCCTCAGTAAATTCAAAAAGATTGAAATAGTACCAACCAGCTTCTCAGAAAACAAAGGTATGAAACTAGAAATAAATTACACAAAGAATATGAAAAAGCACACAAACACATGGAGGCTTAATAACATGCTCCTAAATAATCAATCAACCCATGACCAAATAAAAACAGAAATAAAGCAATATATGGAGACAAATGACAACAATGATTCAACAATACAAAGTCTGTGGGACACAGCAAAGGCTGTGCTAAGAGGGAAATATATTGCAATACAGGCCTACATCAGGAAAGAAGAACAATCCCAAATGAACAGTCTAAACTCAAAATTAATGAAACTAGAAAAGGAAGAACAAATGAGGCCCAAAGTCATTAGAAGGAGGGACATAGTAAAGATTAAGGCATAAATGAATAAAACTGAGAAGAATAAAACAATAGAAAGAATTAATGAAAGCAGAAGCTGGTTTTTTGAGAAAATAAACAAAATAGATAAACCTCCAGCCAGACTTATCAAGAAAAAAAGAGAGTCTACACACATAAACAGAGTGAGTAATGAGAAAGGAGAAATCACTACAGACACCACAGAAATACAAAGAATTATGAGAGAATACTATGAAAAATTATATGGTAACAAACTGGATAACCTAGAAGAAATGGACAACTTTCTAGGAAAATACTACCTTCCAAGGCTGACTGAGAAAGAAACAGAAAATCTGAATAGAACAATTACCAGCAAAGACATTGAATCAGTAATCAAAAAACTACCTAAGAACAAAACTCCTAAACCAGATGGTTTCACTGTTGAATTTTATCAAACATTTAGAGAAGACCTAATACCCTTCCTCCCTTCCTCCTTAGAGTTTTCTAAAAAGTAGAAGAGGAGGGAATACTCCCAAACTCATTCTATGAGGTCAGCATCACTCTAATACCAAAACCAGGCAAAGACACCACATAAAAAGAAAACTACAGACCAATATCCCTGATAAACATAGAGGCAAATATACTCAACAAATGTAAGCAAATTGAATTAAAAAATACATCAAAAAGATCATCCATTATGATCAAGTGGTATTTATTCCAGGGATACAAGGATGGTACTGTATTCCAAAATCCATCAACATCGTCCACCACATCAAAAAAAAGAAGGACAAAACAACATGATCATATAAACAGATGCTGAAAAAGCATTTGACAAAATTCAACATCTATTCATGATAAAAAGTCTCAAAAGATGGGTATACAGGGCAAGTACCTCAACATAATAACTTACTTAACAGCTAGAATCTGAAAGCTTTTCCTTTCAGATCAGGAACTAGACAATGATGCCCACTCTCCCCACTTCTATTCAACATAGTACTGGAGGTCCTAGCCATGGCAATCAGACAACACAAAGAAATAAAAGGCATCCATATAAGCAAGGAAGAAGTCAAACTCTCCCTGTTTGCAGATGACATGATACTGTACATAAAAAACCCTAAAGAATCCACTCCAAAATGATGAGATCTAATATCTAAATTCAGCAAAATTGTGGGATAAAAAATTAATACACAGAACAGTGTTGCATTCCTATACACTAATGATGAACTAGCAGAAAGAGATATCAAGGAAACAATTCCATTCACAATTGCATCAAAAAGAATCAAATACTTAGGAATAAACCTAACCAAGGAAGTGAAAGACCTATATCCTGAAAACTACAGGACACTCTTAAGAGAAATTAAGAGGACACTAATAAATGGAAATTCATCCCATGCTCTTAGCTAGAAAGAATTAATATTGTCAAAATGGCCATCCTGCCTAAAGCAATCTACAGATTCAAGCAATCCCTATCAAAATACCTACAGCATTCTTCAATGAACTCGAGGAAATAGTTCTAAAATTCATAGGGAATGACAAAAGACCCCAAATAGTCAAAGCAATCCTGAGAAGGAAGAATAAAGTGGGGGGGGGATCTTGCTCCCTGACTTCAAGCTCTACTACAAAGTCACAGTAATCAAGACAATTTGGTATTGGCACAAGAACAGACCCATAGACCAGTGGAACAGAATAGAGAGTCCAGATATAAACTCAAGCATATATGGTCAAGTAATATATGATAAAGGAGCCATGGATATATGATGGGGAAATGACAGCCTCTTCAACAGCTGGTGTTGGCAAAACTGGGCAGCTACATGCAATAGAATGAAACTGGATTATTGTCTAACCCTGGACACGAAGGTAAACTCAAAATGGATCAAAGACCTGAATGTAAATCGTGAAACCATAAAACTCTTAGAAAAAAATATAGGCAAAAATCTCTTGGACATTAACATAAGCAACTTCTTTATGAACATATCTTTGGGCAAGGGAAACAAAAGCAAAAATGAACAAGTGGGACTATATCAAACTAAAAAGCTTCTGTACAGCAAAGGGTAACATCAGTAGAACAAAAAGGCATCCTACAGTATGGGAGAATATATTCATCAGTGACATATCTGATAAGGGGTTGACATCCAAATTATATAAAGAGCTCATGCACCTCAACAAACAAAAAGCAAATACACCAATTAAAAAATGGGCAGAGGAGCTGAACAGACATTTCTCCAAAGAAGAAATTCAGATGTCCAACAGGCAAATGAAAAGATGATCCACATCACTAGTTATCAAAGAAATGCAAATTAAAACCACAATGAGATATCACCTCACACCAGTTAGGATGACCAACATCCAAAACACAAACAACAACAAATGTTGGCGAGGATATGGAGAAAGGGGAACCCTCCTACACTGCTGGTGGGAATGTAAACTAGTTCAACTATCATGGAAAGCAGTATGGAGGTTCCTCAAAAAACTTAAAATAGAAATACCATTTTACCCAGGAATTCCACTTCTAGGAATTTACCCTAAGAATTCAGGAGCCCAGTTTCAAAAAGACATATGCACCCCTATGTTTATCACAGCACTATTTACAATAGCCAAGAAATGGAAGTATCCTAAGTGTCCATCAGTAGATGAATGGATAAAGAAGATGTGGTACATATACACAATGGAATATTATTCAGCCACAAGAAGAAAACAAATCCTACCATTTGCAACAACATGGATGGAGCTAGAGGGTTATTATGCTCAGTGAAATAAGCCAGGCAGAGAAAGACAAGTATCAAATGATTTCACTTATCTGTGGAATATAAGAACAAAGAAAAAACTGAAGGAACAAAACAGCAGCAGATTCACAGAAACCAAGAATGGACTAACAGTTACCAAGGGGAAAGGGACTGGGGAGGGTGGGTGGGAAGGGATGGATAAGAGGGAGAAAGGGGTATTATGATTAGTAGACATAATATACATGTTTTAATCACATTAGCATATGCAAATCTTGTCCATTAGGTAGGATCCATGTAAGAGAGTGGTCCTGTGTTAGGACAGTGGCAGGAATGGGACCTCATCGTGGTCTAGTATACCAGGCCTTCACGAGACCGTTGCTTCTCTCTGAAGATGTACCAAACTTCTGTTCCTTTCCACAGTTGTGACCAGAATCCAGTAGATTGACTCATCCATTTATGCTATTGCCAAAGGCCCCATCCATAATCATCTCTGGCTACAGGAACATCTAGTTCACAGGGCATTGATGAGACCATTATACTCAAGGCCTGAATGGCCTCAAGGGCTTGTTTAGCAGCAGTAAAAGTAGTTGCACATGTTTCATCCCAGTTCCACCTGATATCCATTCATACCAACCAGAATAAGGGCTTTAGAATTTTTGTCAAGTGTGGGACAAACACTATCCCGTAGCCCAAAAGACCCAAAAACTCTTGTAATGCTTCAACTTTGGTAGGGGTAGGGAAAGCCTGGATCTTGACTGTGACTCCTTCTGGGATAATTTTAGTTTGACCTGACCAGACAACCAACCCCCAAGAACTTTATTGACAGTCCAGGTCCCTGAACCTTGCTGCTGTTCACAGCCCATCCTTTCTCCTATAGATGTTGCAGCAATATAGGAATATCCCTTCTAAATTTGGAAAGAAATCAGACATGAGAAGAACATCATCAATGTAGTGATACTGTCACACCTTTTGTGGTTTCTTCCATGTGGCCAAGTCCTGAGCTATAAGTCCATGACAAATGGTGGGACTGTGGAGGTATCCCTGTGGAAGGAGAGTGAATGTCTACTGCCAGCCTTTCCATGTAAAGGCAAACTGTTTCTGACTTTCCTGTGCTATGTCAATAGAGAATAAAGCATTATCAAGGTCCACAATGTAATGATACCTCCCTAGCTCATGACTGGGGGTGTCCATAAGGGCTGCTATAGAGGGCAGCATGCAAAGGGGGTGTGACTTTATCAATTCCCTATAATCCATGGTCAAAAATCAGGAACCATCCAGCTTTTTCACTGGCCACAGGGGGATTAAAAGGACAATGACTGGGCTTTATGATGCCTGACTGCTCAAACATCTCTACCATCTCTGGGGCTTAAGGCCCCACTCTTTTCTCCCCCTCCCCCATGGCCTCCTGTAAAGTGGATTCTCCTGCTGCCTCCTCCCTCACTGCTAACATTCTTTTCTAGCAGTATTACCTGTCTTCTCAATAACTGTCTCTCTTTCTTAAGAGCATCCCATAGTCATCACCCAGCTCCTCTAAGTGATGACAAAGTGAGTCTCTCTCCTTGATAACCCTTTCCACAATCTTGAGAAATAACCATCCAACAATTCTGGCTGCTAAATGGCTACCCAGGTCCTCTAAGGAGTCTTCTATTTCATGGATGGCTAATTCCAGTTTCAGGTGTCTCCACCCTTCCCCAGTTCTGGGGAAGATCCCATCCACCTAGGAGGTGCTTTACCCTAGACCAATTTCCCATTATAGGCTCCCCAGTTGGAAGCCCCAGGGATAGAGGACTCATGGATATAGCTGTACCCTCTACTGCTGCAGCCACTGTGGCCTCCCCACCATCCATAGGGGGGTTCTGGCATATCCCCACCATTTCTAGGGGCAACCCACCCATGAAGACAGATTTCTGGTTCATAGATCCTGCCACCTACCACCAGATGTAACTCTAGGTGGAAAATATTTTCCCAGCCCAGAGCAAATTACCTTTGAAACCAAAATCATTCAAAGGGAGAAACAAAGTGAGAGAAACACATTTATCACCTACAAGTAGTCATCCACTTCTGCCTGCCTGTGTCTCTTAGGACCTGGCTACAAAAAGGAACCCAACCCAGCCTCTCCAGTCCAGACAGGCCCTTGCTCCCCCATGTAATCACCTGTTGATATGGAGATGGACTATTTCTCTCCACTAGTTGGAAAAACCTATAGATATGGAGATGTACTAAGGCCAGATGAAAGATTCTGTAAATATTGCAATTTTACTCACACTACTCAAAGAAACACACATTCTCCCTAAAGCACAAATAAACAAAAAGAAAAATGTTGAGTTTTGTTTTTGTAGTGAAGTCTATTAACACTTACTCATCCTCAAATTGGTTACCTTCTTTTTCCTGGTTGAACTTAGTTAGCTTTTATAATAGTTTTTAGTTAGATTTATAACCTCAGAGGTCTAGTTTGTTTACATATTAATATTTTTTATATATCATTAAAATATTCTGTTCTATTTTTTAAATTTCCTATTCACTCAAATAAATATTTGACTTTTATGTTCGACTTCCACAGTTTTGAAGCATACAGATGTACAATTATTACAGAGGAAATTATTTTCCATCTTACAAATGATACTACATTTCAATCAATTAGCCATTTACTTAAAATATTATTATTGAATGCTTACCATGTGCTAGGCACTGTTTGTAATAAGTACCGGAATCATAGCAGAAACAAATAATGCAGATGCAGATACCAGTCACTGTGGAGCGTATACTTCAGTAGGGCCACCTATTCTCTTCACACATTTCTATTTTCTAGTTTTTATATGAAAAGCTGGGATGCCTTTCTTCAATGTTTTAGAGGCTTATTTGTGGCATCTAAAAGCATATGTACACTGTAGCCCTGCTACTCAAACTGTGACCTGCACACCACCAGCATTGGCACCATTCGGGAAGACATGCCAAAGCTCAGGTCCTGCAACAGGCCTACTGAATAGATCTCAAGGTAATTTGCATTCACATTGAAGTTCAAAACGTGCTGTTTTGAATGTGTTCTACAGAAATTATTTTCACTTGAGATATCTTTCCCTTTAGGTGGTCTTCCATTCCTTTGTGCTTCAAATACATAAATGCATGTCCCACTGAGTCTTCAACTTGGCTGCAATGTATGTGAAGTCAGAATCTCTCTTACAAATGCAAAAAGCTAGCAACCAACAAAGTTTATTGAATTAATGAATGATTAAACAAATATTTTTAAATAAATATTTTAAAAATGATTTCAATTTAACATTTCTGAATTATATGATATATTGAAATAGGGAAAAATATACTCTGTGTTCATAAAAATCTTTATCTATATACCAATGGAGCCTGAAATACAGTGCATGTTGAAGTTGAAAAAATTATTTTCTTAAACTTTATACATGTAGTAACATATATATATATATATGTGTGTGTGTGTGTGTGTGTATATATATATATATTTCTGCAGAAATTGACACACAACCAAGAGAAACATATTCACTATTCATATATACCTTTCACACTCTGTGTACCAAGAAAACAAAAACTGCACCTAATTGCACTAACAGCTTTGCATCTATTTTTAGGACAGACAGCTACATCTTTCTCTCCACACTGCAGGGAAACTGAACATTTTTGGGAAAATGTAGTTCATTAATCCTGCTTAATACTCAAGGACTCACACAAATAATTGTGTAGTATAAAGGCAGGCTAGTAAATTTTTCTTCAAAACGAAATCAGTAGCTTAGTTTAATTGTATATTTCTCACATACGATTGCAGGATCAATTCTGAAATTAAATTGTGAAAATGACCAATATTAGAGTTTCATTTTTTTCTGATCACATTTTTCTTCTGTGTATAATTTGCTTATTGTAATCAATATCTCAAAAATGAAAAAATAAATGTGTGACAAAATAAATAAGCAATATATACTCTGTATGATTCTATTTCTACCTCTAAGAAAGTTGATTTTATATTTTAAATAGGTGTGTCTTAAGTATTGCTTCTCAAGCATTGATGATATATTTTATTTTATCTATTGCATTATAGTGGCCAAGGCCACCTCACGATGTGACATGTTGGCATGAAAATTATTTTGAGCTGAAAATAATCAAGGGACAAAAGACTCAGGAGGAAACTTTGGCCTTCTCCTTTACTGCATAAAAATAATTTAGATAGAGAAGAGGCTCCAGGAAGGCAGCTATCACCATAGATAACTTCATTATAGTATGAAATGGGGATAGTAAGAAGGAATTCTGTTTGTTAAAATTCCTCTCCATGTCCCATTGTTTCTGTGTGGTTCAGCAAACATGTTTGCTTACCAGAAAAAAAGAAATGCTTGCTTATCAAACATTTACTGTTCCATATTCTTGTGAACTGCTTTCCTTCCTTTGAATTCCTGGACCTTTCCCCACTCTTCTTAGTTCAAGGTGACATATATGCCTCATTTTGCCTGTCTTTGAAATCTCTTGTCTATGTGAATTCCCTATATGTGCAAATTAAATTTGATTTTCTCCTGTTGATCTGTCTTATATCAATTTGATTATTAGACCAGCTAGTAGAACTTTCAACGGTAGAGGAAAATTTTTCCTCCCCAACAGCATAATTCTAGAAACCTACTTTTAAGTGTAAATCTATTTTTACTTTTTGTTTTGAAATAAATTTAGACTTAGAGAAGACAGCAAAGATAGTAAAGATACTCCCCATATCTTTCACCCAAATTAGCTACACCTTATAGTAACATTTTATGTAACCATGGTACAGCAGTCAAAACTAAGAAACTAGCAGTTTTATAATACTATTAATTAAACTACAAACATCCAGATTTTTCCAGTTTTTCCACATGTGTTTTCTATTTTAAAGTTTCAGGACCAAATCTAGGCTATCACATTGCACGGTTATGTTTTCATTGTCTCCTCAAATCTGTGATTTTTCTCTCCACCTTTGTGTTTTATGATGTTTTCAAATGATTAGACTGAGGATATGGATTTTGGGAAGCATAGCATGTAAGTGCTGTGTCTTTCTGTTGCTCCAGGAGGAGGGGGTTCCCAGTTCCAGGAAAGTTCACTATGAATTCGGTGAGACCAAATAACTACAATGCAGTGTTAGGGGTTAAAAGGGGCTCATACCAAGTTTTATTCTCACGGCAGGAGGCCCAGCGCTAGACTCTCATCTGCCTCATCTCAAAGTCTGGGCCGCATGCACTGTGGATGCTGCCTCCTGCCCCCAGCACCAAGCTCTGGGGCTTCCCTCTGCCCAACTCCCCTTGTTCCTGCTTCTGTCTCTCTAGACTCCGCTGGCTCCAGCTCTAGGCTCTGCTCTCTCCTGATCCCCAGCACAGGCCTCTCTTCTCCCTTCTCTCCAGGCTCCCTCCGCCCACTCCCTACTCTCCACCCACCCAACTACTCTTAACCCCTAGTGCAGGGAGAAACTGTATGGGACAGATTTCTATGGGGACTGGTTGATGCCTGACCAATTACGTCCACACGCCCCTTCCCAGGGCCGGTACTTGAGTGACTGACAGTTGGCTCGGGGCAGCTCTATTGGCTAGTTAACATGTGTCTCTCATGGGTATGCAATAGGCTCTTTGTGTATACCGTGGGAGCTGTTAGCATCAGGGAAGGTCAGCTTCCTGGCCATGACATTTCCACTTTCTCTACACCCTCTCATTGCTTTGCATCAAGGAATTCATGGTATTCACTATTTTTACTACTGGTTATGTTACTGTTTATCTCTTGGTTATGTTTCTCTTCACTGTTAAGTCGCTCTTTTTGTTTTCCTCACTTCCTGTACTTTATTTATTAGAAGAAAGTGACTAAATCCAGCCCACGTTCAAGGGGAAGGAATTAAGCTCAGTTCTTGGAGGAAGGATTTTGTGAATCAAAGAACTTGTGGATATATCAAAGCCACCATATTTTGGAAGAGAGGCTTTGGGGCTATAAAGACTTCCTATTTCTCTTCAAGTTTCTTCTACTAATTTTAGAATCCTCAATACATCTTTCCTGAATTATCACTGTGGTGTTTTAATAGTGTTCTTTCTATATCCTATATTTCTTCTACATGTATTAACTGGATTTCTTCTGTCATAAATTTAATTTTTTTATTGAATTACTTGCTTATATCAACATAGATTTAAGGATAATTTTAGGCTTTGAGTTACAATCTCAGACTGTTATTGTTTATCTTGTGGATCAAATTGTTCCAGTTATAGCCAGTGGAAGCTTTTACCCATGGACTCCTGGGCCATCTCCTTCTTCTCTTTTTTCTGTCATCTCATCTTCTGCTTATTATAATTGTTGTTTTGTTGCTACTATTATTTTTTATTTTTAATGCTACCTTACCTTCTGGCACTGAAAGTTATTCCAGGATCAACTTGTATTTTCCCTGTCATAGCAATTTCTCCAAGACGCCCTGATTGCTTTAATTGGAAAATTTTATTTATACACCAAAATATGGCTGCTGTTCTCTTTGCTACTTCATACTGCATCTAGGCTATCTTGGAATTCAAGATTAGGAAATGTATGTATGTATACTAAGCCATGTATACACACACATCTATATTCATCTCTGTATCCATCCATATATATATATATATATATATATATATATATATATATATATGCATTATAATGAGTATGTGCTCTTACTGATATCTCCAAGTTTAATCCAACACCACATTTATATTTTCCTTTCACTTATTTACATCTTTCTCTTATAGTGAAAAATTTTACTTACATTATCTATATTATATATAATTACTTGATAAAAATAATTTGCTAAAAATTAGCATACATGAACAATTAGTGTCAGAATCACTAAGCTCTTTAAGCTTTTTTACCAAGGACCAGTGGTTGGGTAGTTATATTTGTCTTTCTTCTTACTGTATCTAGTCAAAATAGCATTTTATGAGTTTATTAAAACAGCTCTTATATTTCCCAAATGTTTCATTGTGGTTATGTCACATATGAGTCATGTATTTAGATATATTAACCGAAGTCTGCATTTCCTGTTGGGTATCACTACTCCTCTGTCAATCTGGTTGATTTTTTTCAAAATAAATTTGCATACAGGAAAATTTGCTCTTTGAGGTATATAGTTCTGTGGGTTTGACAAATACGTTAAATCACATATCTATCACCACAATACCTTACAGAATAATTCCATCATCCCAAAATTTCCCTCTGCTACTTCTCTGTAGTCATCTCTTCCCTCCACACCCATTCCTGGCCATTGATATAGTTTTTGTCCCTATAGTTTCCTTTCCCAGAATGTCACATAATAGAAATCAATTTGAAAGGATATTTGAAGTATCCTTTCAAATTCTCCATCGCATCTAAGGGTTGAAAATACTTCATTGCCTTTGGGTCTTGTTCCTTATGCTTAATAAAATGCTGTGAAAATTTTTCATATAATTTGTAAGTCCATAGTTACTTTTTTATAGCTGCATTCACTGCATGTATATATGCAAGTTTATCATTCATCTGTTGAAGGACATTTGGGTTGCTTCCAGTTTTTGATTTTTAAATATGAATAGAACTGCCGTAACCACTTGCCTTACAGACTCTTGGATGAACATAAATTTTCAATTCATCTGGGTAAATACCTATGGGGTGGAATTATTAAGCCTAATGGTAACTGTGTATTTACCTTTTTTATAAATAAAAAACTGTATTCTAAGGTACGTGTATCATATTTGCCTTCCTCCACACATATTTATGAGAGCTCCAGTTTCTCATCATCTTCAATACTCTTGCTATATCAGGCTTGTTTTGTTTTGTTTTGTTTTCAGCCATTATATGTACAATGGTATCCCATTATGGTTTAATTTGCATATTAATTAATGTGTTAAGTATCCTTTCATATGCTTATGTTATCTATGTATATTTTGTGAAGTATCTGTTAAGATATCTGCACATATTTTTTTGGTAGAAATTGTTCTATACTAGTGAGTTTAAACACTTATTTATATATCATAGATGAAATTCTCCATCACACGTAAGGGTTGAAAATACTTCATTCCAAGCTTTGGCTTGTGTTTTCATTCCCTTAACAATATCTTTCACAGAGTAAAAGTTGTTAATATTTATAAATTCTGATTTATCATGTATCATGTTTTTTTTTTGATCTCATATCTAAAAATCTTTGCCAAACTCAAGGTCATGAAGATTTTACTCCTGTTATCTTCCAAAGATTATATAGTTTTACAGTTTACATTACATCTATAATCCATTTGGAACTAATTTTGTGTAAGATGTGAGATACATTTATTTGTTTCTCTCCACTGAATTATCTGTACAAATTTTTCAAAAAGCTTTCTCAAAAGTTGAGTACACTTGTGTTATTAGGACTACTGAGAGAGGACAAATGTGCATTGTTCTTAAATTTGAATTGGGGAATATATGTTATCTAATTCTTAAGTATGATGATTATTCTAGCTTTTTTGAAGATGCCCTTAATTAGGTTAAGGAAGTTCTATTTTACTGGTTGATCATTTTATTATGGGTGGATGTTGAACCTTGTCAAGTGTTTGCTGCATCTATGGAGGTGAAAATTCAGTTTGCCTTCACTAGTCTATTAATATGATGAATAAAATTAATGATTTTCAAAAACTGAAACAACCTTGGATTCCTGGGATGAACCTGCTTGATCATATTTATCTTTCTAAACATATTTTTGTTTTCCAAAATTTTGTTGAGATTTTTTTATGTCTATTGTCATGGACATTGGTTGGCAGTTTTATGTTTTTGAAATGTCTGTTTCTGGCTTTGGTAATATGGTAATACTGGCCTGATGAGTGGAGGAAGTGATTCCTTCTCTTTTATTTTCTGGAAGTACTTGTGTAGAATTGCTATTATTTCTTTCTTATATGTTTGGTAAAATCCACTAATAAAACTATTTGCATATGAGGTTATCTCTTTTGGGAGGTTTTTAATGACTAATTTAATTTCTTTAATACATATGGGATTATCCAGGTTATTTTACATTTAGTGAGTTTTGATAGTTTGCATCTTTCAAAGAATTTTTATTTAATTTAGGTTGTCAGATTTAAGGAGATATTGTTGTTCTAACTATTCTTTATGTGATCAATAGAGATGATACCATTTTTATTTGTGATATTGTATCTTCTTTTATACTTGATTAAACTGGCTAGCAACTTATCAGTTTTGTTCATCTTTTTGAAGAACCAACTTTTGGGTTCTTTGATGTTCTCTGTTATTTTCAGGTTTTGAATTTCTTTCATTTCTACACTTATTTTTTTCTGTTTACTTAAGAGCCGAATGATATTTCTTTCTCTAATTACCTAAAGTGGAAGTTTGTATTATTCATTTTAGATCTTTCCTCTTTCCTTACATATCTATTTAATGACATTTAACACTAATTTTGTTACATCTCAGAATTTTAATAAGTTGTATTTTCTTTTTCATTTAATTCAAAATATTTTTAAAAATTTCTCTTCAGACTTCTTTGACAAATGTGTTACTTAGGAGACTGTTGTTTAATCACCAAATATTTGGGATATTTCTATCTATCTTTCTAGTATTGATTTCTACTGTAATTCCATTGTGGCTAAAACATACTTTGTATAAGTTTATTATTCTAGATTTGTTAAAGTTTGTTTTAGGTACCAGAATGTGGTTTATCTGGAGGAATGTTCAATGTGAACTTGAGAGGAATGTGTATTCTGCTGTTGATGAGTGGAATGTTTATAAACATCAATTATGGCATGATAGTTGATGGTGCTATTGAGGTCAGCATATCCTTACTAGATTTCTGCCTGCTTATTCTATTAATTACAGAAAGAGATGTGTTGAACTTTCTAAATATAATTGCAAATTTCTGTATTTCTTTAAATTCTATTTTTTTGCTTGTATTTTTTGAAGCTCTATTCAAACATTATTATTATCAAAAATGTCTTGTTGGAGCATTGGTCTCTTTGTCATGAAGTGATATTGCTCTTTTTCCCTGGTAAATTCCCTTTTAGGGTATCTACTTTGATAGTAATATAGCTACTCTAATTTTTTCTCTTCATTATTTTTGCATTTTGTAACTTTCCTTCTCATTTTACCTTTCACATTTTTATGTATCTATGATTAATGTGGTTTTCTTGCAGAGAGTATATATTTATGTCATAAATTTTTATCTTACCTGACAATATTTTTAACTAGTGTGTCTAGAATATTCACATTTAAAGTGAATTTTGATAGTTGATTAAAATTCTAACTTTATAGCTATGTTTTATTTGTTCTTTGTGTTATTACCTTTTTCTTCTTTTCTTCCTTTTCATGGGTTAAATAAGGATTTTAAAAAAATTTCATTTATTTAGCTCTATGGCTTTTATACCTCTCTTAAAACAAAGGCAGTGCTCTTTTTAGGGCTTACAATATACATTTTAAATTAACCTAAGTTCATATTCATATAAATTAGGCTAGATTATGTATAGTGTAAATACCCTACTTTAGTATATTCTCAGTTGCCTGCTCCTACATTTTGAGACATTGTCATATATTTTCATTTTTTCATTTTTACCTGAATTATATAAATAGAATGCATCATTTGTTTTGCTTGTCTGAGAAAATTTTTACTTCTGTCCCCTTAAAAAGTATATTCTTGCAAGATACATAACTCAGGGCTGACTCTGTGTGTGTGTGTGTGTGTCTGGGTATGTGTTTATGCAAACCTTAAAAATGATATTCTATTATGTTCTTGCTTGCATGGGTTCTGATAAGAAATCAGCTGTACTTAGTGGCCTATTATCTGGGTAATGTGGTTTTTTTTAGCTCTCTGTAAGGATGTTCTCTTTGTATTTGTTTTTGCTTTGTGGTAGTTTCAACATGATACACTTAGGTGAGATTTTAGGGGATTTTTATTTGTTTATTTTTATTCTATTTGGTGTTCTCAGCTTATTGGATATGCAGTATGGTGTCTGACACTGATTTTTCAAAATTCTCATTTAGTAAAATTCTTCAGACCTTTTTCATCTTTCTTCTCTCTCCAGGATTCTAGTATGCTTACAATACACTATATGATATTGTCCCCCAAGTCTCAGATGTTCTTTTCTTTTCTCTTTTTCCTTATTTTCTCTCATCTTTTCATTTTGAGTAATTTCTATTGAACTATCTTCAAGTTCACTAACTGTCTCTTCTCTTGATTGTGCTCAGTTTACTAAAGAGCTCTCTAAAGCCATTCTTCATCTCTGTTATTGTGTTTCAGCTTCTAGAACTTCCATTTGGCTCTCTCTTAGAGTTATCACATGCTGAAAGTATCTCTCTGATCTTTCATACTATGTATTTTTTCCATTAAATTCTTTACCATAATAATGACAATTACTTTACATTCTGTTTCTTATTGTTCCAACGTCTATGCAATATCTGAATTTGTAATGATTTATTTTATTCTTCAGTGTTATTTCTTGCTTTTTAATATGCCCCTTAATTTTTGACACCCAGATTTTGTGTAGGGCATTATAGAGATGATTTTATGCTCAGACCTTCCCTTCCACTAAGCCTTTATTGTAGTGGTTTGTGTTATTCTTTCAGAGTTTGGGGCCATGGTTGAGGTTGTTGCTATGGTTACTCTGAGTGCACCACAGACTTTAATTTTTTTCTAGTAAATCTTTTCTTTATGCTGTGGACTGCTTTTCTGGACGTTACTTTCGAAATTCCTCCTCTCTTGGCTTTGAGTCATTCGTTTTTGCTGTGCTCCAAAGAAAATCTCTCCCTTGTACTTTTCAAAGGTGTATTCCCTTGTTATTTTTATACAATACTTGATAGCTTGGAGATGGAAACAGAAGAGGGGTCATTCTGTAATGTTCTGAGTAAACCTTTATCGTAGGCATGTACCAAACCTTATTCTCAATGGTTAGACCTTT
This sequence comes from Manis javanica, assembly GCF_040802235.1. NCBI lineage: Eukaryota > Metazoa > Chordata > Mammalia > Pholidota > Manidae > Manis > Manis javanica. The sequence continues at coordinate 59,028,399 of NC_133168.1, forward strand.
ATACATGCACCTGTCTCTCCTCCAACTGTGTACAGGGACTGATGACACATATTTTTGCCTCTTCTTGTCCCCCCCTTAGAGATTGACATGTTTGTTTTATGGGGGAGAGAAAGGATATGGGTCTGAACAGATTTTCTGTAATGATTGCTATTTTTATTCTCAACCAACATCACAATAAAAGTTTTGTTAGGATTCTACCTGACTTCCTTGTGAGTGCCCAGCGTGATTAGTGGAGGACAAACTTACAAGAGGGTGAAAAACCCTCACAATCTAATACTAGCCCACTGTGGTAGTCTAAATAATGGCTTCTGAAGCACGTGCATGACCTAATTCCTAAAACTGTGAATATGCTGAATGAGTAAAAAAAATGCAAGCAGCATTGCCTCTGAAAAAGGCAAGGAATGAGGCTGTCCTCTAGAAGGAATACAGCCGTGCTGAGACTTTGATTTTTTGCCTGTAAGACTCATTGTAGACTTACAATACAGAACTGCAAGATAATAAATGTGTTTTAAGTCGTTACCTTTGTGATAAATTGTTTCATCAGCAATTGAAAACTAATAAACCCACTCTCACCTTTGGCAGTTCATTTTTAAAAAATAGTGTCTTATCAGATTACATGGTATTCAAAAGTATCTGCTCAAGGTAAGTAAATGCTTGGGTCCTTTTTCTCCTTGTGGTCATCTGACTTAGCCCAAGTTTTGGGTTTTGATTGACCTTAATGATCAGTGTTCTAATGAATCCAAGAAAATAATTACTTTGAAGTTTTTCCTGCTTTTTCTTTCTTGGAAGAATAGACATGGTGCTTCTTCTGGCTCTACACACTTAGAAGTTGAAACAGGTAGTCTGCCAAATTCCTCTTTTCATTTTGTTAATGATATGTAAATAGAAAATGGAGAAATTTAGGATATCATATAATTTTATTTCAATTCCAGTTATATATAATATGTGGTTTATTTCAAAATTAATCAAATATATGCAAACCTCTATTTCTTTTGTAAAAGATGTAAGGAAAATATCTATGTAAGTTTGTAAAATGTGTTTCTGAGTGATATTTTTAATATTTTTGGAATGTGTCCATGAAGTAATTATGAAATCTTATACTTATCTCTTAGATACCTGAAATAATCAGACAGAACTTCTTGTGCTTTGGTAAAGATATTCCAGAAGTTTAACTGTTAGACTTTATAGCATTGAACTTTATTCTAGCATATCATTTGGCTGCTTACAATCCATGCCCTGAAAGAAAATATTTAACATAAGAAAATATTTTTAAATAATTTAAATCAACAAATCTATAATACATAAAGCAAAATGTTTATTTCAGTTAAAATAGCCAATATTTTATTTTATTTAGCTTTCCTAAAGTAATACCTTATATCTCTTAAACTCTTTTTTAAATAATTCTTTTGTTTATAAAATAAATTGCCTTTGGAAGGCAATTTTTGACTTGTATCCCTTGATATGAAGATTATCTTCCTAAATTTGTTATTTTCTCAACAAACTTATCGTTATTTAATAACTATTTTTGAATGTCTAGTTTTTTATTATACAGTAAGATACATACTAAAATAATCTGCAGGGGTAGAATATACAGAAAAATAATACTAGCATACTTAACAGTTTAATTTTCCCTGTTAAATATTGGTGAGTAGTGCCTCTGAATCTTCATAGTCTAAAAGATTTTGGATATAAAAAACAGAGCAGAAAATAATTGAATTAATGCTTAGAAGCCCCAAACATTCAATTTCTGTATATAATAAGTGTTTCATCCAAAAAGGAATAATTAAAGATGTAAAGAGGATCAGACATGGCTTATGTTCTCTTTCATCACTAATAACCCCATTCCTGACTAACACATTATATTTTGTATTGCCTTTTCAAAAAGATGCTTAATATTATTATTTTATGATTTCACACTATTAACAGTTTAGGCTGATTGGCAGGTATGCCAATGCAAATGAAAATACTCTGCAGAATCCACAGAAATTTTCTTTGCAAAGTGTTCTAACCACTTTTTGGAGCAATTGCTCTAGGCTAAGTTTTTTCCAGGTTGCTGTTTTTTTCAACTCCTTTACTCTCCTTTAGGCATTTAAATAAGAAAACACCATTAAAAATAATAATAATATTTTTAAAAACCGCTTTAAAAACATTTTCTGAGCCCCAAACAATAAATCTTCACTGATGGAATTTCATACATCTTGAAAAATAGGAATATTTGAATGAGTCTCTACAGAGCTTTATACCACAGTTGATGGATCTGCCTCTAGTCATTGGAACTGTGGTAACACTGTAATATATTGAATGCCTGTGAAGTCACTTTAAATGAACTTAGAAGCTAGAAGTTAAGACAATAAAAATAACTCATATTTTAATACCATGTAGACATCTGCCCACAAAAGTTTATTTAAGCACAAACATATGTGTTGAGACAGCCATAATATTGACAAAATAAATCAAAATAAATATTTTGGCCAGAGCTTTGGCTTGGTGTAAATGTCTGATATAAATTGCTGCTCAAAATAGTTTACAATCAATAATGATTTAAAAAAAAAAGATAATGAAATCAAGATATATTTGAGTTTTATTGTATTTTACCAAATAACACAGTGGTGGTCTTAGCTCCTTTGAAGTAAGAATATAGTAAGAATACAAACTGAGATAACTGCAAATAATTCAGCATTGATTTCTCTTATAAGTTGTTATACATATACAGTTTTGAGTCATGAAAGATGTGAACTATGGCACAGAAGTACTGAAACCTTGGCATAATAAAACTGGTGAAAAGTCCATTGGTTACATTTTAGGGTTTTAAATTTTTAAAGAAAGATTATTGGAATTATATATTTCATATATATAGAGAATGATGGTATATATATCATATATATATATATAGAATGATTATATATATATGTGTGTGTGTGTGTGTGTGTGTGTGTGTGTATATATATAAAATAATGTTTTTCCAGTACAAATGAGTAATAGTTATGGTTGAAATTTGTTGTAGATTGGGCTGATGTCTGAACAAAAACAAATACTTGGCTTTCATAGGTGAGAAATATGCAGAAGAGAATGATGCTGATAATCCTGAAGGTTGTTTTATTCTGAATCCAAAGGATAGTCATCCTGATCTGAGATCATAGATCAGAACAGTACCTCAGTCAACCAAATACACCAAGTGCCAGCAGTTAAGGATACTGGGTACTGGGGACATAGGCACGAAAAAGACAGTGAACTTGCCTTCAGTGGATATACATCCTACTGGCAGGATAGTGAAAATTAACAAAACAATCATTCTGTTAGTCATTCCAGTTACTTTCTATCTACTGTGATAGGTATAAAGAGGATAATGTGTTAGAGAGTGATTTGGGAAAAGGGAAAAATCTTTGGCTGGGAATATAAAAGATTTTTTTAGGAGTTGGTACTGGAGTTGATCTAATCATAAAAAAGAAAGTACACAGGAGGTCAATGGAAGAAGTGCTCTGAGCATTGAGAAGACAGAGTAAAAATATAACATAATTTCCCAATTTTTACATGTTATTGACATTTGCACCATGAAGATCTCAGGTGGTAAATTTGAGTGTTCTTAAAAATTACTAATGATTTGTCACAGAAACATTTCCTTATGCAATTAATTGGGTACCTCTCGTAGTTCTATGGCTTAGTGACCTCTAACTCTATTGGGAACCTGACTTAAAATAACCATTCTAACTTCTACCATGAAATCAGCATTGCTTTTCAACTTAATCTTCCCTACCTATGATTATCTTACACAGAGACTCTTTCTGATTGTTCTCTATGACTACTTTTCTACTGACCCATGCTTTACTATATTTCCACTACTTCCAGTCCTAAGTGTACCCAGTACTGTAAGCTCAACAGATATTTTCCTCTCACCCATAAGTACCCCCTAAACAGGGTAAAATCTGAGTGACTATTTTTGCAGAGGAATCTTAGAGACTTACTCATGAAGACCTTATAGATTCTACTCCAGTATTGTCTTCAGTCATTGCCCACATCTTCAGTAAGGATTTTTGTCCATTGAGTCACCCAGAATTTAAGTTTGGCATACTGAACTCATCATAAGCTGTAATTTCAAACACACAATTTTCTATCCCTATAAAAATTATTTTCAGTAGGAACAAAGTTTTTTCTACAAAATGACACATATTTCAGTATAAATAACATAGAATAAGAGAGTACCTAGAATACCATTGTTTTAAAATTCAGTCAGTATTTGCCCACAATTTTCCTAGATATTGAGTGAGTGAGTATATTTATAGAGTCAGAGTGTAAGTGACACATGTAAACTTAATTTATTTTTGGCAACAACTTCCTTACATAAGACCCATTTCTGAGTCTCTGTCCTTCCATTCCACTCTTTCAAAATTTTAATTCATGAACATTTACTTTTGTTGGTTATATGGATATAGTTATATTTTGCACAAGAAATTGACAAGATCTGGCTTTGCCACTGGGATAATTCTACCCACTCCAAGATTTTAACAACATTATTTTACATTAATATTTTATGTCCAGATTGTATCAGCTAGGCATGAGTATGAGGAAAAGAACAGTCATTATTATCAAGGGGACTTTTGAAGTTTGGTGAACTGAGGCCCCTTCAGTTCAAGGGCCTCAAACATGTAGCTGTATTCATTCTACAAGTCTGCTCACTCTCTGATGATTTTATTGTGACATATAACATTTGTATTATAAATTTCAGTAGTTGACAGAAGTCCAGTTTCTGTAGCTTCACAATAAAACAGAAGAGACAAAGAAGTGGAAATTAAGGAACTTTGCTTTCTAGCCTATCATTATTTTCTCTGTATTACCTAAAACAAATTTTTCTGGACTGTTTCTGCTCTTAGATATCTTGCCCTCTTAGCAGCATGCTTAGTGATCGCCCATTTTCTACCTAAGCCTTCTGCAGGGCAATCTGGATGCTATGCAGGTGAAGAGAGCTTTCAAGTCTTATCCTGAGGCAGTATTTGCTTACAGGTTTCCAGTACGCTTACAGGTTTCCAGTATTTATTCTACTGTAATACCTATTCCTTCAAGAAATATTTGCCATAAGAAGACAATATTCTAATCATATTCTCTGTTATCAAGAACATCAAATTATATTAATCACTTGAAAACCCATTTTCTCCTGAGTCACATTTTATAAGTCCGCTGCTGAAAAAATAAGGTGCATGTTTTACTATCTTGTAAAGGAGACTTGGATAACTTCCTCAACTTAACTCACCATAGTTGACATTAAATAATAACAGTTCATTTCTCCATACACGTGTACTGAGAAGCATCATCTATTTTTACAACATACTTTTCATACATATGACTTTTCATATGTAGTAAGGGCTATTAACAAGTACAAATAATGATTTCTTTGTTAGTTCTTTATGAGTCATTCTGATAGAAGCCATAGTCAACCTACAGAATAAACTATTCCTAAGTAAATTCAAAAGCCATCCCATATACAGGGTCTGGTTAAATGTTGCTATATTAGAATTAAGAATCTTCCAAAAGAGCTCTATAAGGAGAGTGAAAAGACAAATTACAGTCATTGATAGTATATATTCTCCTTGCATACCAAGTAAAAATTTTGGTATAGAAAATATAATAATACAAAATTCCAAGAGGAAATTAAAAGAAAACAATACTACAGCAATATAGGGAATAATAAACAATATAGGGAAGAGTAATAGCATATAAGCAAATACAAATTTGTTTTTTTCCTCATTACCCAAAGACTTCTAAATTATGTGATTTACACGAATAAAGCTTTGGGAGGAATGAAGAACTTTTCATACACTACACATAGGACTGTAAATTGGTTAAACCATACTGGAAAATATTTATTATGATTTAGTAAAGTGGAATGTACATACACATCCTGTGACCTACTAATCTCATTTTTTATATCTATTTAGAGATATTACAAGAATGTTCATGGCACAAAATAAAGAAAAGAGCATAGAAACCTACTGAAATATACATCAGTAGAAAAATGGACAAATTGTAATGAAGTTATACAATAAAAACCTGAAAAGTAATGAAAATAAAGCACAGATATAGGTACCAATATATGTAAATAAGTGATTTTGAAGCATAAATATGTTTTTCAGTAGAGTACATATAGCATGAAACCATTTATATGAAGTTTAAAATAAGCAACACTAATATCTCATTTAGGAGTAGATGCCCATGAGACAAATTATCAGGAAAAACCTAAGGAAATACTGAGATGAAATTCAGAATATGGTTATATCTGAGGAGAGAGAGAGGGATGAAACTGATGGAGGCACAATAGATTAGTAATGTTCTATTTCTCAAGTAAGTGGATAAATAGGTCTTTATTATATTGTAATTCTTTAAAATATGCACTTAGTGAAAATTTTTTTTTATGTATGACTTTTAAAAATAAAAAAAATGTTTAGGAATAGAACACAAGATAAACAATAATTTAACAAAAAAATGGGGTACAATCTACAGCACAGTTAAATGTCATCTGAAAATCAGCTCTCAGACATAAAACAAACTGAATTTCTGTGACAACATTGATCTTGGATTCAGTAATAGGATACCTTGAAGTCATCATGAAGTCAATATTGGTGTTATAATTAAAATGCATACACAACAAAATAATACTTATCAAAAATAAGTTCTTAAAGTCTCAAAATTATAATTGGTGTGCATTTTAAAAGGCTTTATTTTTTTTAGAGTGGTTCTAGTTTCACAGTAAAATGTAGAGGAAAGAATACATATTTCTCATGTATCTCCTGCCATCACACATGCATAGAGTTCTGTTATCAACATTCCAGACCAGACTGGTACATTTGTTATAATTGATGAACCTATTCTGACACATCACAGTCACCCAAAGTTTGTAGATTACCTTAGGGTTCATTCTTGGTGTTGCACATTCTATGAGTTTGAACAAATGTATGATGACATGCCACCAGTTTACTATCATACAGAGCATTTTCACTGCCCTAAAAATCTTCTGTGTCCTGCCTACTCATTCCTGTCCCCAGCCAGTCCCAGTCCCTGGTAATCACTGATTTCTTATGTCTCCATCGCTTTGCCTTTTCCAGAATGTCATATAGATGTAATTATACAGTAGCCTTTTGGGATTTGCTTGTCTCACTTAGTAATGTGCACTTAAGTTTCCACCATGTCTCCTCATGGCTTGACAGTTTCTTTTTAGTGCTGAATAATATTCCATTGTCTGGCTGTAACTCAGTTTATTTATCCACTCACCTGCTCAGGACATCTTGATTGCTTCCAAGTTTTGATGATTATAAATGAAGCTGCTATAAATATCTGTGTGTAAGGCTTAATGTAGATATGAGTTTTCAGTGTTTTTGAGTAATTGCTGGATTTTATGGTAAAAGTATGTTTAGTTTACTTAGAAATTGTCTTTTAAGTAATTGTACCATTTTACAATCCCAGCAATGAATGAGAGCTCTTGTTGCTCCACATCCTTGCCAGCATTTGGTATTTTTTAGTGTTTCAGGTTTTGTTCAATATAATAGGTGTGTAGTGGTATCTCATTGTTTTGATTTGCATTTCTATATGACACAGAGGAACTTTCCATATGCCAATTTTACATCTATATATCTTCTTTGGTGAGGTGTCTGTTAGGTCTTTGGCCCACTTTTCAAGCAGGTTGGTTGTTTCCTTATTGCTGTGTTTAATACTTTTTTGGATACTTTGAATGATATTCCTTTATTAGATGTGCCCTTTGCATATATTTTCTCCCAGCCTGTGGCTTGTTTTTCCATTCTCTTGACATTGTCCTTTTCAGAACAGAGGTTTTTAATTGTAATAAAGTCCAGTTTAACAATTATTTCTTTCATGAATAGTATCTCTAGTGTTGTATCTTACAGAGTCATTGTTGTATCCAAGACCATCTAGATTTTCTCTTACACAATCTTCTAGGAGTTTTTTAGTTTTGCATTTTGCATTTAGGTCTATGATAAATTTTGAGTTAGTTTTTATGAAGGGTGCAAGACTCTATTTTTTGCATGTGGATATCCAGTTGTTCCAATGCCTTAGACTATATTTACACCATTTTATTCCTTTTTCTCCTTTGACAAAAATAAATGGACTGTATTTATGGGGTTTATTTCTGGGCTCCCATTCCACTCCATGATCTATTTGTCTATTCTTTCACCAATACCACACTATCTTGGTTGCTGTACCTTCATACTATGTTGTAAAGCTAAGTAGCATCAGTCTTTCACCTTCCTTACATACTTTAGAACCTGTTTGCCAATGTCCATAAAATAACTCACTGGGATTTTGTTTGGGATTGCACTGGATTTATAAATCTAGTTGGGCAGCACTGCCATTGACAATACAGTCTTCCTATCCATGCACATGGAATATCTATCTAAACAATTAATTACACTTGTCTTCATCCATCAGAATTTTGTAGTTTTCCTCATATAGATCTTATAGATATTTTGTTAGATTTTATATCTAGGCATTTCATTTTTTTAATGTTAATATCAATAGTACTGTGTTTTTCATTTTATTGTTGTTCATTGCTGTGACATAGGAAAGTGATAATTTTTTATATAAACCTTATATCCTGCAACCTTGCTATATAATCACTAATTAGTTACATAAATTTTTTGTTCATTTGTTTTAGTCAGTTCCTTTGGATTATCTATATGGATAATCATGCCTTGTGTAAACAAAGACAGCTTTGTTTCTTCCTTCCGAACCTGTCTACCTTTTATTTCCTTCTCTTCTCTTATTGCATTAGTTAGAACTTCCAGTATGACGCTGAAAAGAATAGTGAGAGGGGACATCCTTGCTTTGGACATGATCTTAGGAGAGCTTCAAGTTTTTCACCATTAAGTATTGTGTTTACCATTGGCTTATTTTGTATATATTTTTTATCAAATTACGGAATTTTTCCTCCATTCCTAGCTTACTGACAGTTTTTATCATGAATGGGTGTTGGATTTTGTCAAATGCTTTTTCTGCATGTATTGATATGATGGTGTAATTTTTTTAGCCTGTTGGTACAGTGGATTACATTGATTAATTGATTCTTAAAAATTGGACCTGCCTTGAATACCTGGGGTAATTTCTAATTGGTCATGGTTTATAATTCTTTTTGTACATTGTGAGATTAAATGTATTAATATATTTTGTTGAAAAGTTTTGAATCTAAATTCATGAGAGATGAATTGGTCTAGTTTTCTTTTCTTGTATTATCTTTGTTTAGTTTTTGTATTAGTGCAATGCTAGGCTTATAAAGTGAGTTTGCAAGTATTCTTCCATGTTTCTAAACCCTAATAAGGATCATAGAGAATTAGTATAATTTCTCCCTTAAATATTTGGTATGGATATACATTTTTTCTTAATCTGACAAAAAGTATAAGTAAGTCACAAGGTAGGAAAAGTGTTTTGTCCAAAGATAATCCTACAAAAATGATAATGTCAAGATACATTGCTTATATCAACAAAAATGTTAATTGTACTCAATTATTTTTGTTCAATGGTAGAGCATTTTAAACTTTCTAGTTGGTAATTGTTTTTATGTGACGTTAACTGACTTTAATTAACATCTGAATTGCACAGTACATACTCAACAATGAGATGTGGATTGGCTATCTTTTTTAGGTGAAATGTTCTGTATAAAATTCACAACACTAAAATCAGCAGAAAGATTAAATTAAGATGTTGCTTTTAAGAGTTTAAGTTTTTTTTAAACTTATTAGACAATTATTTGGAAGGGAATGAAAGTATTTTAATTATTTCCTTAAGGGAAGCTTTTGCTTCATAGTTGATAAAATATGTGGGTTTAGAAGACTGACTCACAGGCAATTAGAAAAATCTTTATTTTAATAATATGCAATTTCTAATTATGAGGAAATTGCATTAAATTACCACATTATATTATGCAAGTTTATTACGTATAGTATATAAAAAGTGACTACAATGACCATTTTCAATGTAATAAGTACTCTATTTCTGACCTTATTTCTCATCAGAGACTGAGGATTCTCTATGGGCAACTCAGCAGACCAATTAGTTGCATGTGTGCTCTGGATATTAATGAGGATTTAAGGGCTGTTGAAAGTGAAACTGATATTGCAGAAATGAATAGGGAAAAAGGGCACAGCATTTTTCTATTAAATTTAACATTAAGCTTACTGCTCTTTTTCTTCTAGAACACATGCAACATTTGAATTTAACTATTCGTATTTTTCAATTAAAAACAGAAATCCAAATATATCATCATTATTATTAGCATATTTATTATTGTAGTAGTAATAAGTCTATGTGTATAGTATTTTGCCTCCCAGGAAATTAAACTTTCCTTAAAAATTGCACTCTTGCTTAGAAATAAAAACAGTAAGTTTAAAAAAAAGATTTAAAATGTCCCTGAACAACACCTCTGTCTGAAGTGAGGACACATTTTCAAGCACATTAACCCAATGATCCATGTATGTTACTGTGTCTCTGCATTTGCCCCCACCACTGCTAGATCCCAAGATTCCTGAATCTGTTAGTAAGATCTTGGTTTTTCAGGCCCTACCTGTATTTATCAGTAAATAAATTTATTTTTTTTTCTTGCCAAAACAAGAAAAAGTTTTTTCTTCAAAGTACTATAAACAAACTACTGTTTAAAAAGAATGAGGAAGGGAACATAATGCTTTTCCCTGAATCCACTCAGGCTTCTTACTTCATGGGGAGTAAATGGACATATCTGCAGGATGTAATTCACTAAGTGACAGGAAAAATATAAACTGTTATTTCTAGCCTATATATAGTGAATAGATGTTATTTAACTAGCATTTTCCATTGAAATGATAGAGTTTTCAGAAGAGGAAACTGGATAAATCTATCATGGCTAGAGCTGGGGAAATTGAGAAAATATAGAGAATTTATCTCTGGATAAAAAGAAAATGTGGACAGCTGAGTCTGAAAAAGAAGTATTTTTTTGCTCATTAACTATTAATATAATATAAGGAGAACCTTAGTACTTTTAAAAATTCTCAATCCAATATGGAATACAAATCTTACATTTAAACATTTTCTAAGAGAAAATGCATGAGTATCTCTGAGTGTATGTGTCTGGGACAAGCAACTGCAGTGGTCCTTCCACAAATGTGTCTACCTAAAATTTGTAATGCTGTCAAGGAAGGCTCTGAGGAGTGCTGAGCAGCCATACCTTCTGACTTAGGGTCACAGTTCTTCCCCTGAACTTCCAGGATAGGGAGGAGTGAGTCTTACCATCCAGCTCATCAGGAACAGCGAATATCCAACCATTTATTCAATTTAAGCAGCTCTGTCCTGCTGTGGCCAAGGGGGCTATATCCCGACAAAGACTGTAAGGTGAAGAAATTTAGCGCCTCCATAATATGCTTCTTATCATTTCTTTTACTGTAAAGTGTAACAGTTTTAAACAGATCTGCTTATAAATATCAAAGGAAAACATTAACCATTTTTAACAGGATTGAAGATCCCTCCATGTGGGTTGACAGACAGTGAGTTAGCGAGGTTTTAAAGAGAAATATTAACAATAACCTGTAACTTGGGAACATAGATACTTGGTGAATCTAGAGTAGCAAATTATTATTTCTATGGAAAATGAACTAACAATAAGAAAAACCTGCTTGTCTTTTAGAGTGGAGGGAATAAACTGTATCAATGCCATTTTTAAAGCTTTTCTGTTTCTTTGACAAATGACGGAAAATTAGCTTAGAAGTTTTATAAGCGAAATCGAGGTGGATAATGTAAAAATGACAGGCAGAAAGAAAAAAAAACAAATTTAGGGACTCTGTTACTTACCTGATAGATTAAAATAAAGGAAGTAATAAAATATAAACAGAACAATTTAAATAATTTCATTCAAAATTTAAGTGGCATAGAAAGTAGTGCATACATCCCTAGTGGCCTAGTAAAAAAATGTGTACTAAAACCCAGAGGAAAACAAATGGAATACAGCCTTCAGTCAAAATACAGAATTGTGTTTCTGTCGCCCCTTTGACCCTTTCCTTCTTAATACTGCATTCTGTGCTTTTGTAAGGAAATGACAGAATATCAGATTATATGTTCTACATGTGATGCAGACTAAGTTTCATTTTAATGGACTTCAAAATAGTGCCCACATAATTTTTTTTTTTTTTTTTTTTTTTTTTTGAGAGGGCATCTCTCATATTTATTGATCAAATGGTTGTTAACAACAATAAAATTCAGTATAGGGGGGTCAATGCTCAATGTACAATCATTAATCCATCTCAAGCCTAATTCTCGTCAGTCTCCAATCTTCTGAAGCATAACGAACAAGTTCTTACATGGTGAACGAATTCTTACAGAGTGAATAAATTCTTACATGGTGAACAGTACAAGGGCAGTCATCACAGAAACTTTCGGTTTTGATCATGCAATATGACCTATAAACCATCAGGTCAAATATGAATATTCATTTGATTTTTGTACTTGATTTATATGTTGATCCCACATTTCTCCTATTATTATTATTATTTTTATTTTTAATAAAATGCTGAAGTGGTAGGTAGATGCAAGATAAAGGTAGAAAACATAGTTTAGTGCTGTAAGAAGGCAAATGTAGATGATCAGATGATCAGGTGTGTGCCTATGGACTAAGTATTAATCCAGGCTAGACAAGGGCAGCAAAACATCCACGGATGCAGAAGATTTCTCTCAAAACAGGGGGGGTGAGGTTCTGAGCCTCACCTCTGTTGATCCCCAAATTCTCACCTGATGGCCCCCCTGCGACTGTGCCTGTCTTAGGTTGTTCCTCCCTTGAGGAATCTTACCCGTCTCTGGCTAACCAGTCATCTTCCGGGGCCATACAGGGAAATGTAAAGTTGGTAAGTGAGAGAGAAGCCATATTGTTTGCAAAGGTTAGCTTTTTACTTCTTTGCAGATTTATGCCCTGTGGCTTCTATGCCCAGCACTTGTCTCGAGGTATCTTTACCACCTGGAGGAATTATGATACTCGGTAAATTCGATATGAGGCACGAATTCTATTTAAAGTTTGTAATTAGGAAGGAAGAAGAAAAGCTATAGATGTAGCATATGAAGGAAACTTGGGAGGATTGATTATTTCTTTGACATATCTTCTTGTATAGTACCTTAAGTATGTATAGGTTTTAAACTACTAACTAATTTGCACACACATATTGACATAATAGGAATACGGTGACATAAACAAAGCAAATCTATAATTACCAGCCATCTCCAGTGAAGCCAAGAAAACCATTTAGGCACCCTAGGCATTTGTGAAAATTTATCTATGATATGATGGATATTTTCCAACTGTACTTGAACCATTAGACAAATTAAAGCAGCCCATTTCTGGGATCTGTTCACATCCCATATGTTCTTTTAACCATAGATAGTCTATAGTCATGAGATTTTGGGGTGCTACAACTTGCACCCCTCCCAACTCCTGGTTGAGTTCCAACAGTACAGATCCGGTCAAATTCGTTGTCTCACTGTATGCACATGCCAGCCTAGACATCTCCCTCCTCCTTCTCATGGCAAGTCCAGGAGATGGTGGGCTGGATGCAGCCACAACCGCAGCATCGTCCGGATCCCTGTGGAGGCTTTTTGATGATCATCCCCCGGCACGAGTCCTCCAGAGAGTGCTGATGCCGGAAGCTCCTCCTCATATCGTATCTTAGTTCATTTTCTGGGTATCCAAGCTAGGCCTTGATCTTCTGCATAGAAACAAACAGACCCTTTGCCCACACTTTGACATGCCCTCTATACCACTGTGCAGAACTCATTGGAGGTCAGCACACAGTAACTGCTTTTTTTTTTTTTTTTTTTTAATTAAGAGAAAGGAATATTATCAGAAAAGAGTACCTCCATAGCTGATCATCTGACACCCTTTAAGTGATCAACATTAAGGATATTTAAAGCATGCGTTGATCTTTGATTTACCAATAGTTTTATCCTGTTAAGGAGTAATCCCCCTTTTCTTTCTTTCTTTCTTTTTTTTTTTTTTTTAAATTTTTAATCTACACTTACCTGAAGAATACTATGTTTACTATGCTCTCCCCTATATCAGGTCCCCCCTAACAACCACATTACGGTTACTGTCCATCAGCTTAGCAAAATGATGTAGAGTCACTACTTGTCCTCTCTGTGTTGTGCAGCCCACCCTCCCCTTTCTCCCTCCCCCCCATGCATGCTAATCTTAATACCCCCCTTCTTCTTCCCCCCCCTTATCCCTCCCTGCCCACCCATCCTCCCCAGTTCCTTTCCCTTTGGTACCTGTTAGTCCATTTTTGGGTTCTGTAATTCTGCTGCTGTTTTGTTCCTTCAGTTTTTCCTTTGTTCCTATACTCCTCAGATGAGTGAAATCATTTGGTATTTCTCTTTCTCCGCTTGGCTTATTTCACTGAGCATAATACTCTCCAGCTCCATCCATGTTGCTGCAAATGGTTGGATTTTTCCACTTCTTATGGCTGAGTAGTATTCCATTGTGTATATGTACCACATCTTCTTTATCCATTCATCTACAGATGGACATTTAGGTTGCTTCCAATTCTTGGCTATTGTAAATAGTGCTGCGATAAACATAGGAGTGCATCTGTCTTTCTCAAACTTGATTGCTGCGTTCTTAGGGTAAATTCCTAGGAGTGGAATTCCTGGGTCAAATGGTAGGTCTGTTTTGAGCATTTTGATGCACCTCCATACTGCTTTCCACAATGGTTGAACTAATTTACATTCCCACCAGCAGTATAGGAGGGTTCCCCTTTCTCCACAGCCTCGCCAACATTTGTTGTTGTTTGTCTTTTGGATGGCAGCTATCCTTACTGGTGTGAGGTGATACCTCATTGTAGTTTTAATTTGCATTTCTCTGATAATTAGCGATGTGGAGCATCTTTTCATGTGTCTCTTGGCCATCTGTATTTCTTTTTTGGAGAACTGTCTGTTCAGTTCCTCTGCCCATTTTTTAATTGGGTTATTTGTTTTTTGTTTGTTGAGGCGTGTGAGCTCTTTATATATTCTGGACGTCAAGCCTTTATCAGATCTGTCATTTTCAAATATATTCTCCCATACTGTAGGGTTCCTTTTTGTTCTATTGATGGTGTCTTTCGCTGTACAGAAGCTTTTCAGCTTAATGTAGTCCCACTTGCTCATTTTTGCTGTTGTTTTCCTTGCCCGGGGAGATATGTTCAAGAAGAGATCACTCATGTTTATGTCTAAGAGGTTTTTGCCTATGTTTTTTTCCAAGAGTTTAATGGTTTCGTGACTTACATTCAGGTCTTTGATCCATTTTGAGTTTACCTTTGTATATGGGGTTAGACAATGGTCCAGTTTCATTCTCCTACATGTAGCTGTCCAGTTTTGCCAGCACCATCTGTTGAAGAGACTGTCATTTTGCCATTGTATGTCCATGGCTCCTTTATCAAATATTAATTGACCATATATGTTTGGGTTAATTTCTGGGGTCTCTAATCTGTTCCACTGGTCTGTGGCTCTGTTCTTGTGCCAGTACCAAATTGTCTTGATTACTATGGCTTTGTAGTAGAGCTTGAAGTTGGGGAGTGAGATCCCCCCTACTTTATTCTTCTTTTTCAGGATTGCTTTGGCTATTCGGGGTCTTTGGTGTTTCCATATGAATTTTTGAATTATTTGTTCCAATTCATTGAAGAATGTTGCTGGTAATTTGAGAGGGATTGCATCAAATTTGTATATTGCTTTTGGCAGGATGGCCATTTTGACGATATTAATTCTTCCTAGCCATGAGCATGGGATGAGTTTCCATTTATTAGTGTCCCCTTTAATTTCTCTTAAGAGTGACTTGTAGTTTTCAGAGTATAAGTCTTTCACTTCCTTGGTTAGGTTTATTCCTAGGTATTTTATTCTTTTTGATGCAATGGTGAATGGAATTGTTTTCCTGATTTCTCTTTCTATTGATTCGTTGTTAGTGTATAGGAAAGCTACAGATTTCTGTGTGTTGATTTTGTATCCTGCAACTTTGCTGTATTCCGATATCAGTTCTAGTAGTTTTGGAGTGGAGTCTTTAGGGTTTTTTATGTACAGTATCATATCATCTGCAAATAGTGACAGTTTAACTTCTTCTTTACCAATCTGGATTCCTTGTATTTCTTTGTTTTGTCTGATTGCCGTGGCTAGGACCTCCAGTACTATGTTAAATAACAGTGGGGAGAGTGGGCATCCCTGTCTGGTTCCCGATCTCAGTGGAAATGCTTTCAGCTTCTCGCTGTTCAGTATAATGCTGGCTGTGGGTTTATCATATATGGCCTTTATTATGTTGAGGTACTTGCCCTCTATTCCCATTTTGCTGAGAGTTTTTATCATGAATGGATGTTGAATTTTGTCAAATGCTTTTTCAGCATCTATGGAGATGATCATGTGGTTTTTGTCTTTCTTTTTGTTGATGTGGTGGATGATGTTGATGGATTTTCGAATGTTGTACCATCCTTGCATCCCTGGGATGAACCCCACTTGGTCATGGTGTATGATCCTTTTGATATACTGTTGAATTCTGTTTGCTAATATTTTATTGAGTATTTTTGCATCTACGTTCATCAGGGATATTGGTCTGTAATTTTCTTTTTTGGTGGGGTCTTTGCCTGGTTTTGGTATTAGGGTGATGTTGGCTTCATAGAATGAGTTTGGGAGTATTCCCTCTTCTTCTATTTTGTGGAACACTTTAAGGAGAATGGGTATTATGTCTTCTCTGTGTGTCTGATAAAATTCCGAGGTAAATCCGTCCGGCCCCGGGGTTTTGTTCTTGGGTAGTTTTTTGATTACTGTTTCAATTTCTTTGCTTGTAATTGGTTTGTTTAACTTTTGTGTTTCTTCCTTGGTCAGTCTTGGGAGGTTGTATTTTTCTAGGAAGTTGTCCATTTCTTCTAGGTTTTCCAGCTTGTTGGCATATAGGTTTTCATAGTAGTCTTTAATAATTCTTTGTATTTCTGTGGAGTCTGTCGTGATTTTTCCATTCTCATTTCTGATTATGTTGATTTGTGTTGACTCTCTTTTTCTCTTAATAAGTTGGGCTAGAGGCTTATCTATTTTGTTTATTTTCTCAAAGAACCAGCTCTTGGTTTCGTTGATTTTTGCTATTGTTTTATTCTTCTCAATTTTGTTTATTTCTTCTCTGATCTTTATTATGTCCCTCCTTCTGCTGACTTTAGGCCTCATTTGTTCTTCTTTTTCCAGTTTTAATAATTGTGATGTTAGACTATTCATTTGGGATTGTTCTTCCTTCTTCAAGTGTGCCTGGATTGCTATATACTTTCCTCTTAAGACTGCTTTCGCTGCATCCCACAGAAGTTGGGGCTTAGTGTTGTTGTTGTCATTTGTTTCTATATATTCCTTGATCTCTATTTTGATTTGTTCATTGATCCATTGATTATTTAGTAGCATGTTGTTAAGCCTCCATGTGTTTGTGAGCCTTTTTGTTTTCTTTGTAGAATTTATTTCTACTTTCATACCTTTGTGGTCTGAAAAATTGGTTGGTAGAATTTCAATATTGTGGAATTTACTGAGGCTCTTTTTGTGAGCTAGTATGTGGTCTATTCTAGAGAATGTTCCATGTGCACTTGAGAAGAATGTATATCCTGTTGCTTTTGGATGTAAAGTTCTATAGATGTCTATTAGGTCCATCTGTTCTAGTGTGTTGTTCAGTGCCTGTGTGTCTTTACTTATTTTCTGCCCGGTGGATCTATCCTTTGGGGTGAGTGGTGTGTTGAAGTCTCCTACAATGAATGCATTGCAGTCTATTTCCCTCTTTAGTTCTGTTAGTATTTGCTTCACATATGCTGGTGCTCCTGTATTGGGTGCATATATATTTAGAATGGTTATATCCTCTTGTTGGACTAAGCCCTTTATCATTATGTAGTGGCCTTCTTTATCTCTTGTTACTTTCTTTGTTTTGAAGTCTATTTTGTCTGATATTAGTACTGCAACCCCTGCTTTCTTCTCACTGTTGTTTGCCTGAAATATGTTTTTCCATCCCTTGACTTTTAGTCTATGCTTATCTTTGGGTTTAAGGTGAGTTTCTTGTAAGCAGCATATAGATGGGTCTTGCTTTTTTATCCATTCTATTACTCTATGTCTTTTGATTGGTGCATTAAGTCCATTTACATTTAGGGTGACTATTGAAAGATATGTACTTATTGCCATTGCAGGCTTTAGATTCGTGGTTACCAAAGGTTCAAGGTTAGCTTCTTTAGTATCTTACTGCCTAACTTAGCTCGCTTATTGAGCTGTTATATACACTGTCTGGAGAGTCTTTTCTTCTCTCCCTTCTTATTCCTCCTCCTCCCTTCTTCATATGTTGTGTGTTTTGTTCTGTGCTCTTTTTAGGGGTGCTCCCATCTAGAGCAGTCCCTGTAGGATGCCCTGTAGAGGTGGTTTGTGGGAAGCAAATTCCCTCAGCTTTTGCTTGTCTGGGAATTGTTTGATCCCACCATCATATTTAAATGATAGTCGTGCTGGATACAGTATCCTTGGTTCAAGGCCCTTCTGTTTCATTGCATTAAGTATATCATGCCATTCTCTTCTGGCCTGTAGGGTTTCTGTTGAGAAGTCTGATGTTAGCCTGATTGGTTTTCCTTTATAGGTGACCTTTTTCTCTCTAGCTGCCTTTAAAACTCTTTCCTTGTCCTTGATCCTTGCCATTTTAATTATTATGTGTCTTGGTGTTGTCCTCCTTGGATCCTTTCTGTTGGGGGTTCTGTATAATTCCATGGTCTGTTCGATTATTTCCTCCCCCAGTTTGGGGAAGTTTTCAGCAATTATTTCTTCAAAGACCCTTTCTATCCCTTTTCCTCTTTCTTCCTCTTCTGGTATCCCTATAATACGAATGTTTTTCCTTTTGTATTGGTCACATATTTCTCTTAGTGTTGTTTCATTCCTGGAGATCCTTTTATCTCTCTCTATGTCAGCTTCTATACGTTCCTGTTCTCTGGCTTCTATTCCTTCAATGGCCTCTTGCATCTTATCCATTCTGCTTATAAATCCTTCCAGGGATTGTTTCACTTCTGTGATCTCTTTCCTGACATCTGTGATCTCCTTCCGGACTTCATCCCACTGCTCTTGCATTTTTCTCTGCATCTCATCCCACTGCTCTTGCATTTTTCTCTGCATCTCATCCCATTGCTCTTGCATTTTTTTCTGCATCTCTGTCAGCATGTTCATGATTTTTATTTTGAATTCTTTTTCAGGAGGACTAGTTAGGTCTGTCTCCTTCTCAGGTGTTGTCTCTGTGATCTTTGTCTGCCTGTAGTTTTGCCTTTTCATGGTGATAGAGATAGTCTGCAGAGCTGGTACAAGTGACCGCTGGAAGAGCTTCCCTTCTTGTTGGTTTGTAGCCTTTTCCTGGGAGAATAGCGACCTCTAGTGGCTTGTGCTGGGCAGCTGTGCGCAGACAGGGCTTCTGCTTCCTGCCCAGTTGCTTTGGGGTTTATCTCCACTGTTGCTGTGGGCTTGGCCTGGCTGGGGCTGTTCCTCCAAAATGGTGGAGCCCCGTTAGAGGGGGAGCAGCCAGGAGACTATTTATCTCCGTAAGGGGCCTCTGTGCTCCCTGTTGCCCAGGGGGTTAGAGTGCCCAGAGATCCCCAGATTCCCTGCTTCTGGTCTAAGTGACCTGTCCTGCCCCTTTAAGATTTCCAAAAAGCACTCTCCAAACCAAAACAACAACAGCAACAATGAGAGAGGGAACAGAAAGGAAAAAAAAAAGAAAAAACACGCGATTTTTTTTTTTTTTTCCTCAGGTGCCGGTCCCAGGCACCCGCGCACTGGTCCTGCTGCCCTGTCTCCCTAGCACCAGGGTCCCTGTCCTTTCAAGGCTTCCAAAAAGCACCCACCCACCGGTCCCGCAGGGAAGGAACGCTCAATATTCTTTGTCCTCAGGCACTGGTCCCACGCACCCGCTCACCAGTCCTGCCGCCCTGCCTCCCTAGCACCGGGGTCCCTGTCCCTTCAAGGCTTCCAAAAAGCACTTGGCAAAAAGAGAGAAAAAAAAGGGGAAAAATGCGCGATTTCTTCCGTCCTCAGGTGCTGGTCTCAGGCACCCACCCACCGGTCCCACAGGGAAAAATGCGGGATATTCTTTGTCCTCACGTGCCGGTCCCAGGCACCCGCTCACCAGTCCCGCCGCCCTGCCTCCCTAGCACCGGGGTCCCTGTCCCTTTTAGGCTTCCAAAAAGCACTCGCAGAAAAGAGAAAAAAAAAAAGGGGAAAAACGCGCGATTTCCTCTGTCCTCAAGTGCCGGTCTCAGGCACCCGCCCACCGGTCCCGCAGGGAAAAACGGGGGATATTCTTTGTCCTCAGGCGCCGGTCCCAGCCACCCGCTCACCAGTCCCGCCACCGTGCCTCCCTAGCACTGGGGTCCCCGTCCCTTCAAGGCTTCCAAAAAGCGCTTGCCATAAAGAGAAAAAAAAAAAGGGGAAAAACGCGCGACCTCCTCCGTCCTCAGGCACCGGTCTCAGGCACCCGCCCCCAGGTCTCGCAGGGAGAAACGCGGGATATTCTTTGTCCTCCGGCGCTGTTCCCAGGCACCTCCTCACCGGTCCCGCCACCCTGCCTCCCCAGCAACGGGGGCCCGTCCCTCTAAGGCTTCCAAAAAGCGCTCGCCAAAAAAAAAAAACTGCTCCGGTTTCTCTCCACCCGCCGGGAGCCGGGGGGAGGGGCGCTCGGGTCCCGCCGGGCTGGGGCTTGTATCTTACCCCCTTCACAAGGCGCTGGGTTCTTGCAGGTGTGGATGTGGTCTGGATGTTGTCCTGTGTCCTGTGGTCTCTATTTTAGGAGGATTTTTCTTTGTTATATTTTCATAGCTCTATGTGTTTTTGGGAGGAGATTTCCACTGCTCTACTCACGCCGCCATCTTGGCTCCCGCCTCGTGCCCACATAATTTAATGGTATTGAGATTGCTTCCCTTCCTCCCACCCTCCTCTTTTCCTTTTTTTCCACCCTTCGTCCTTCTTTCTAATATTTCTATATAATATTTATCTAATATTTAACACCAACTAACTCAAATACCATGTTAAGAGGTGAAAAATACAGGTAGGTTATCATGGCCATTCATCTTTATTTATTCTAAGTATGAGTTTTCACACACTTCTAAATCCAAGAGCCAGCTTCTTACGTAGTTTGGAAAGGGGGAGTTTTATTTTATAATTTTTTTGGTTATCCGCATCACAATTTCTCTTTACCTTAGCTCCAAACTTGTCTGGAGAGGAGTCAACCTCACTTTTCCCACCCTTAATTCTTGGGGAGTTTACAGACTTCGTTGTCTGATAGGTTTACCACAGGGTTATTCTGTCTAAAATCTAAAGCATGTTTTGCTGCTCTAAGTCCTGTCTCCTTCCAGACTTTTCTGACACATTGGGAAATGACTCTATTAATTACTGTAGGCTGGCTAATAACCACAACTTGTATCAAATCAAATGTAACAGCCACAACAATAACTATACACACATACACACACAGAGGCAAACACACATACATACATAAAACCCTTGAGGATAATGACAAATGAGACAACAAAGTCTAAATTTTACATTGTGAAGGAGAAAGTGTGATCTGACGGCATCAGAATCATCACTGCTGTCCTGGCCAGGGAGAGCATTGCATCACCACGCGCCCCAGCAGCAACTCGTGGGTGACCTTTTATGCTTTTACGCTCTGTTCTTGGTCCTATTGTTGGCCTATTAGAAAACTCTACACATACCTGGATGGTTACTTCATGACTTAGTCAAGAGTGTATTTAAAATTGCATTTAAAATTTACAGGCAAGATTATTCATATATATATGTATATTAATGATACACACACAGACTAATATATATATTATTCATGTATATTCATATATGTATATGTATGCATATGCTTGTATGTGTATTCTCAAATACACATGTATTCATATATATAATTTGCACATACTGATTACATAATGCAGTGCTATAAAGGCAAGGAACAATGCCCTTTCCACCAAAGAGAAGAGAATAATGAATTCTGTCTGAGAAACACTTTTCAAAGAGTGCATGTAGTCTTTGAAAGGAGAGTAGAAATTTAACTACCTATAAAATACGAAAAAAGAGCACATAACAAGGAAGAGAATGACTCAAGCCAGAGATATGTGGTAGCATCTTTGAGAATAAATAAGAAGTCTGGAGTGGCTGGAATGTAAGTTTAGGGGCAGAGAGCAGTAATAGCAATGAGAGATGAAGTTGGAAGGATAGAGCATGATTTCTTCCAACTAACGAGTTTTCCCTTTTAATTATTAGAATTTGTATTGCTTAAAATAAATACATCATTAACTATGGCTTTCAAATAATTTAGTCATAGTTTGATATTTTTTGCAAATGACCTGATGTGAACCTATAATTACATTTTCCTTACACTTCAAAAATTACTCTCATTTAAAACAGCTTCACATTTTTTTACTTCTTTTACCCTTATTTGCATTCACTTTCTTTAAAGTCTCATTTCAAAAGAAATAAAGAAACAATTTACTGAGCTGAAGTTAAATTCCATAACAGACTATCTCAAAGGAGTTTCTGTTATTACACAAAATTGCTTTGGGTAAAATGGTGCAAAGGTCTCATTCATTTCAAAGAGCTTGTGCTTATTAAAAAAAACATGCATTTATAATATGAACTTTTGCTTTTTTAACATGGGGTGCTTTTTTTCATTTTAAAATTTCTACAAATCATAACACTTATTTGCAAATTACATTTCCTATTATTGATCTTAGTTTCTCTGTTACTTTAAATTCAAATATTAGTCTGAATTTTATTTACTAAATTTGCTCTTGCAATAAGGTGCAATGAAGATTGTTGATAAACCACTTGTATGTTATGAAAACTGCCTGAGAAAGACTTTTCAGATTTGTATGTGGCCTTAGAAGGAGGCCTTAGAAGGAGCATAGAAATGTAACTGCTTATAAAATGGGAAAAAAGAGCATATCACTGGGAGGAGAATTTTTTTCCGAAACAAATTGTTCTGATCATTGTCAAACCAAGACCGCATGAATAGGACCAAGGGCATAGTTCTACATTGCTTCCAGGAAATAAGGGGGTACATTTTAGGGAGAAAATTTAAAACAGCAATAGAACCAAAAGTTGTTCTGCTTTATATTAACATTTGGCACTACCAATTCTAAATGTTGTCAATGATAAAAATCCTACTCTCCCCAAATCTTGTTTCTTTGAGTTAATATATTTTCTGATTGCTGCAAGTTTGAGTTTAAATACATATATAGAAATATATATACACATATATTTCAAGAGGAGAAAAGAAATGAAAAGTAAGAAAAACCTGAGGAAATAAAGACTGAAAATTTCTAAAAATTAAAGCCATCCTCAGTTGTAAAGACCCATAAAATGCTAATTACAAAAGACTGGGGATGGGTTAACAGATCTAGAGAGTATAGTGAAATTTAAGAACATTAGAGGCAATGAGAAATTTCTAAGTCTCTAGAGAGGTAAAAGCAGAACAGCTTCAAAAAGAAATAACTGATTGAACAAAATTAGAATCCCCAATTGCAACATAACTGCAAGAAGGCATAGACAAATTTATGTATTTTATATTGCACAGAGTGAATTATAAATTTTATATCCAGAAAGAATAGCATTTAAATAGAAAATGAAAGTATTTTAGCTTTATTATCACACATTTATCTTCCTCTGAAAGACCATTTGAATGGTAGACTACAGCAAAAAGCATTAAAGCAATGAGATTTATCATATTATTGAGCAACCAATAAGAAATAAAAATGTTTATCCATAATAATTGTATTTATTGTTAATATTATTAAATGTTTATTATGTGCAAGGTACAGGTAGAAATAATATACTACACATGTATATGCAAACTTCACAATGCCCCGTGTAAGTACTATTATTATTCCTAAGTCACAGTCATGCAATTTGGAACTTAAATTCCAAATTACATCAATACAGGTCACCACGTAAAGGGACAAGGAGGACTGAACAATTGTTTTGTATTGTAAACAGGTACATGTCTGTCTGAGAATAACTTAGATATATTCAGTTTTAGATATCAGTGAGAAATTAAGCATGAAAATAGATCAAAATATTAAAGAATGAAAAATGGAAAACAGAATTATATCATTTTAAAAATAGAAAAACATTATTCCCCACTGGAAGCTAGAAAAGGAGAAATTTAAGAAAAAAAGGAAGGCTTAGACATAATAAGTTAGGAGAAACATGTCTTGATGAAAAACGAATTATGATAATTTAAAATGGGCTTAACTCACTAGCCAAAAGACAAAAATGTGCAGAGTAGCAACTTCCTCCTATGAAAATTCAATGATATATTTTCTACAAGGAATATTTAAAAAATATGATGCAGAAATAATGAAAATAAAAGGATAGAAAAAGTTATACATGTACATACCAAAGTGCTAGACAAGCAAATATAACACCAGATAAAATGTATTTTAAAGAAAAAAAATTAATGAAAATCAAAACTGCATATCACTAATGGAGCAATAGATCAATTATTATAAGGGTGATGTTATATGGCCTCAATATATAGCTTCAAATTAGGCAAAGAAACAGAAGTGATAAAAAGAATTAATAGATAACTGAAGTCATGAAGTTTAATATACCACTCTTGAAAACTGATAGAGCAAATTTACAGACAATAAACAAAAATATAAGAGCTGTGATTAATGTGATTAATAAACTTGATATTATATATACAACTTTATATATCACAGAAGGCACTTTCTTTTTAAGCATGCATGCAATATTTGAAAAGAAAATCCCGTTGTATCCTAGCTTCAAAGATAATCATCCCATATTTGAATTCAGACATTAATAAAGAACATACAGCTAAAATGAGTCCAAAAACTACAAAATATACCACTGAATAAATGAGAACTAGGTAAATGGAAGGACTTTAGCTCATGGGTGACAGCTTTAGTCAGAATTCATCTTTGGAGAATGAGACTGGCAAAATATAAGCAGAATATCAGACTAAACGGCTGGTGTGTACAGTGAAATCTCTGTCCTGGGTGAAGGAAAATAAGGGAAACTAATCAGAAATCAGGTCAGAAGATGTAGAAGACCAACTTGGTACACTGCATCAGCACGTGGGGAGATGGATGCTGTGGTCCACAGCCACATGGTAATCTCAGAGGTCTAAAGCCTTCTCAAGAGGCTCTCTATCCTGGGTCTCACTGGCTGCAAAATCAGCAGTGGAGACATGCTAGAGAAAAGGAGTCAGTCAGTAGGTCTTGGTTATTGAGTAAAAATCAATCCTTCTCTGAACTGACCTGTGAATCAGACTGCCCTTCAGTGTGAAAAATCTCCCAGTGGATTGCTTGTGATCAGTTGGGGATAGCAGAAGGCAGTGTGATGCAGCACTGATGCATCTGTCTGTTCAACAGTAACAAAAAGCAGATTTACACAAATAAGAAGAATCAGTGATTAATGAGGCATATCCATGTTTCACTGTATCAGCAGAGAAAATAAAAGGAAAACACCAATTTTATGTTTTCATCTATTCCTAATTTAGCCTACAACATTTGTGTGCTTTTAAGATTCATGTTGATGATCAATGAAATGACTCCTCCTTGATTTTGATTTAGTAATTGCTTTATCAGACCAAAGCCTCGGTACTCCTGCAGCCTATATGGAGATACTCTGCAATTCTGCCAAGCAATTAGTTCTGTAATATTTTTAAACAAAGACTCTCCCTTTTTTATTTTCAACCAGTGGCTCAAACATCTAAGAATAAAAAGAACTAAGGGGAGTCTTAGTTGGGGTGTCTACATGCAAGATAGAGAGTAAAGTTTATTGAGTATTTCTCAAGTAAATAAGAACTTTCATCCTAGGGAGATAATAATACATGATTGTGACAATTATTAAAGCTGAAAAACAGCTTAACTTAAAAGTTAGCAGTTAAAACAATTTTTTTATTCTGTTCCCAATTTTCTGGGTCAGGAAACTTAAAAGAGCCTGGCTAGGCAGGACACACTCAGATTTTCTCAGGGAGTTTCAGTCTATGTCAAGTGGGGTTGAGTCAACGGAGGGCTGGTTTGGGCTGGGCATCTAATATGGCTTACTCACAGAGCTGGTAGTTGAAGCTGCTTATTCACAGATGTTGCTGACTGGTGTTTCTACATGTGGCCCCTCCAGCAGGTCAGTATCAGGAGAGTGACATTTCTTACATGATGGTGGCTTTGCCTAAATTAACTATCCCAAAGAACTGGGAAGAGGCTGCATCACTTTTTAGAACCTACACCCAGAAGTCAGATAGTGTCATGTCCACCATAATCTGTCCATGCAAGCAGTCACAAGTACAGTTAGATTGAAGAAGAGAGGAAAGAGACCTACCTCTCTCTTACTGGTAGGAGATCTGATTTGTGGACATGTTTTAAAACTGACAAAATGACTAAGAGATCGATCATTAAGCAACAAAAATTTATACTATATTAAATTGAAATGTCTACAGGCTTTGTTCTGGATGTAAAACTGTACAGATTTCAAACAAGAGGAATTATCCATTATAAGTGTGAAAACGTGCCATTGCATTTGCTTTTAATGCATAGTTTGGGTACACTATAAAACAGTTGTAAAAGCAAGAGAAATCTTTCATGAAAGTATCTAGCTTAAAGAGCACCACAAAAAATTCATAAAGTTTGATGTTTTCCTATCAAAAATATCAATGATAAACATTGATAGGCAATCATGCAATAATAACTTGCTATGTGGTCCCAGCTTTAGTAAATATTCATTTCTACTTAAATGGTCAACATACTATCAGTAGGAAAAAAAAAATCCAGCCAATGTTAACAAAATCAATTCTCCTTATGAAAATGTCTTATATTATGGTAGAATTACAGATAATTTTTATATTCTGAAGTCAATGAAAAACGATGGAAGAAAACATTATATTTACAGTGAAAATTCTATAGGTGTTACTTTTTAAATGTGACATTTAGAATGTCATTGGCTAAACAATTGAGAGTCAGTGTGAAAAACTCTGCCGCCATTGCAGACATGACTGAGGCATCTGCTACCTCATGCCTGCAAATGAAAGTCACATACATGCTCTTAGGCACTGTTCCTTCCTCTATTCTTAAAAAAACAACTTGGAATTGTTCTGACGTGAAAATTTCTCCATTTGTTGTTGTTGACAAACTGTGTAAGAAAAAAATTATTCACAGATTCATATAATTAGATGATACTTGTTGCGTGAACTCATCTATTAAATGCTCTATGAACACACCGAGCTGTCTTTTCATTCATAATTGATTACATTTGTTATTTTGAGGCAGATTTTTTCTGAACTTATTACTGGCATTTTGCAAAGCTCCGAAGGATATTTCACATATCTTTAAAAAAAACCTATACTTCATGTAAAGTCAGTCTTTAAAGGGAAATGGTATGGTTTCAACGGTTATTATTTCTCTCTTACTTGAAGACTGCAAGCCCTTCATGAAAATGAATTAGGGTCATGAGGCAAATCTTTCCCTTACTTCTCAGCTCCCTCCACCCACAACTAATATGCCTTGCAGTGAAAATGCTGCTTCTGTAAACAGAATATGGAGTTCATTTGTGAGTAGTGTTTTTGCTCTGTATAGTACTGGTGATAGAAACATTTGGTCTGAAGCCAAAAGATACTATTTTAGGCTTAGTATAATCTTCCAGCTGTTGTTGGGGAAAGCACGCTACACTTCCCCACCCATTATACTGACATACTCATCTATACATTTATATTTTGTTGCTTTCTCAAATCAGTGATGCAGCTGCCACAATATGCCTCCTTCTAGCAGGTGGTAAATTATTATCTGCATAAAAATGACGTCATTCCCTATCTTGCAGAAAACATACCCCTGAGATGAGGAAAGGGCAGAGCCACTATGGGAAATAAAATTTAGATGAATTTACCACATTATATTTAGTGAAACTACATCATGTATTTTAGAGAATTAACAACTAAAGGCAATTAAATCAAGTTACTAATAATATTTAGAAAATAATCAGTAAAATATAAATACTTAAAGATTGTAATACTTAAAAGAGGAGTAAGAGTAATATTTGCCTTATTTGGAATCAATGCTTGAGTAAACATACCTTGTTTTTGGCCCTACTCGTTCTTCCTTCTTCCCCAACAGAAAGAAAAACATTTGTGTTATACTTAAGATAATTTCTCAGATTTGAGGTTACAT
The DNA here is from genome assembly GCF_040802235.1 of Manis javanica. NCBI lineage: Eukaryota > Metazoa > Chordata > Mammalia > Pholidota > Manidae > Manis > Manis javanica. Next base: position 59,056,586 of record NC_133168.1, read on the forward strand.
TTAACTGACAATTTGGTCATATGTTTTACTAAGAAAAACCACAGTAAAAATTTCCACTAGAGTTACATTGGCTCAAAACTTCTTTTCCTCTCAAACAGAAACTTTCTTGGTAGTCAATAAAAAGACTTTTGGCTGATTATCAATTTTAAAAGGAGTTTACTTCATTTTTTTCAAATCAAGATAGAGTAAGAAGTGATGTCAGAAAACACAGATCCAACTCAACTATCCAGAAATTATATATAGGGACTGGGGCCTAAAAATAGCATGTAATAAGTTGATATTTACCATGAATTAATAATTCCTTTAATGGATACTTAAAATTGTCTGTATAGATGAATCAGCATATTTACACAATATGTGATAAATATCTTATACACAAATATCCTCAAATAAGATCATGTTGATATATTTTCTTTTGTAAATATGTTCATCTCTTAGTTATCTTTAAATGGCATAAAAAAGGTAGGGTAAGAGATCAATAGTTCTAACCTCTATTTGGTTTGAGAGACAATAATTAATAACATTTATGTGGGTTTTAGAAGGAGCTGGACTTTCAACACATAGAGTGCTGATTGTATGTATGCATTACTTCATATATAATAGTATTTCTGAGTTAGGAAGAAACAAATTTTTCAGAAGCAAAAGAGATCACTTTCAAATTCATGCTAGTGTTAGGAGAAATCAAATGTCTCTGATAATAAGCAGCATCAGAAATGATTGGCAAGCCCACTAAATCTAAGAATCATATTCTATATTGAAAGTCTATTGATAAGCAGAATAGAAGAGGGGCTGAAGTGCTTTTTGTGGAAAACTACTTATTTACTAGATCCTTTCTGGAAGATGACATAAGATATTATGAGGAAAATGTTTCTGATATCTAATAATTTTTTGTTCTCACAGTTGGAACCAAGAAAATGAGGGAGAATATCTAGTTATCTAGCATAGGGAAAGTGTGTATATAATTAGTTTTAGCACAAAGTGGTCCCAGTGAATCTTTGTTGAATGGATGTAAGAATGAAGAAGCTACATGCCACATTATTAGAAAGAGTTAAAAGTTAACACCTTAACCTTCAACAATAAAAACTTTCATTTATCTTTATACCACAAAGATAACACATGCTTCTTTCAACAAGTGAAAGATTATAAAATGTATAAAGGCTACACTGATTATCTTACTCCGCTTCTTCTTCACTACCTCATCGAGATAACCGACGTTAATAGCCTAATATACATACTTTCACTCATTTTTTCTTGGTCATAAATATTTATACAAGCATATACATTCACATGTATTTTCTTTGTTATTAAGGTAGAATTATATGATGTATGTAATGCTCGACAACTTTCCTTTTTACTGAAAAATAGACTCCCAAGAAGTTGAAAGAGAAAGATTAAACAGCTTTGCAAAATAATCTACCATAAAAACATATACACATTGGCAAATATAATTTTACATGAAACTGATTTTTATTCATGGGCACACTGTTTTCTTTCCTTTTCTTTCCTTGGGCAGTCTGTGCTAAAAACCTGGGGTATCTACTCCTGTTCTTTTTTCATAATCTGCTGCACATTTCTTCACATACACACCTGCATGTGTGCATAAAATGGAGCAATTGATCACTTCAAACACCCTTTCCTGCATACTATCTTTAACAAAAAAAATCAACAGTAAGGACTGAAATGATGATTGAAAAGTCTTAGTTCAAATATACAGCTCTTTCTCAGATTCTTGGAGGCATACCAAAACTGAGGACGTTTACACGGCCAATGTAAATCTTTCTCCATCACATCCAGTAACCCACAAATCTCTGCAGAGTAAACAGTCTCCAGAACTGTCCATATTCAGATTCTTACTCCTGAAATCTTCAGGTTGTCCCGAAGCTTTCAGGTTACCAAGATCCTATATTTCTAAAGTAGTGACTCTCAAAAATTTTGCTCAGAATCCCTTTAGATTCTTAAGTTATGCTGTTTATGTGGGTTGTATTCCTGAATATTTATATATTAGAACTGAGAAACTTTAAAAGTATCCAATTACATTTAAAACCATAGTACATGCATTATATGTAAACATAATACAGCTTTTAAAAAGTTATTATTATTTTTGTGAGCAATATGAAGGTAGCAATGCATAACAGGTCTAAATACAATGCATAGGTGTTGAAAGTAACAGGGAAAGTTTTATAAAAAATGACCTTTATGGATAAAATTCCCTTCCTTTTCTGTTTATAAGCCTATACCAACTTTTTTGAATTTGATAATTTAAAGATATATTCTGTACTGTAAATGTTACCAGAGGAAAAATGCTAATCTGCTGCTATGGAAAGAAAAAGCAATGACTAAGACCCCAAATATTTGATAAGCTACTTACTGTCATCAAAACTTGAGAGAAATACAAAGTCAGCCCTTCACAAGTAAACCCACACCATGCATTACAATAGGACCTTAGTCCCAAATGCTTTATGAAATCTTCTCAGACAAAACCTCAGAATGAAATAGCTAGTCCATGCTTTATCCACATTTCCTGTTTTCCTTAACGGCTTTCGCTGTTCCGGAATCCAATCCAAAAGACCACATTATGACCAGTTGTCCTGTCTGCTTAGGATGTCCTGTCCTCATTTCTTATTTGTCACAATTTCTCAGACTTTCCTAGATTTCAGGGAAATTTTCAGGATTATTGCTCAGGTGTTTTGTAGACGGTCCCTCACTAGGGATTTGTCTGAAGTTTCTCTCATGCTTAAGAATGGGGTAATGTGCTTTGGACAGCATTATAGTGTTTTGTTTGGATTTATGATCATAATCACATTAGCGTTCCTTGCTTATTGAGAAACTTCGTAAAGAAGACCTTCAGGGAAAGACCCCTGGGAGAAGCTGATCAGAAAGATTCAAAGGTTGTAAGGGCTCATGGTGCTCTGGACTCCTACGCTTTCAGGAAATTTCTATACTCACATAAAATAAACATAGTTCATATCAGGCTGTTCAATACTCTATATATGGAAGGCAAATTACCAAGGAAATTGATTTCTAACAAAGATACAAAGCAGTTTTATAGATAGGGTAAATGTTCCTCCCGATTTGACAAGGACATTCCCAAGTTCTAGCCATTGTAGCATTGTCATATTTAATAGCCCCTCCTCACACTCTTAAATGCGTTGCAGATTATATGAGAGACCATTTGGTCATGGATTTATTTCCAGTCATTGTTGTAACCAATTGCCACAAACTTAGTGTGTTAAAAACAATACACTTATTATTGTATACTCCTGGAGTTTAGAAGTCCAGCAATCAGGTTCACTGTACTAAAATCATGAGATATGCAGGGGCTGAACTCTTTCTGGAAGCTCTAGGAAAAAAACCCATTCCATTTCCTGCTTTTTTCAATTTCTGTTGACTTGTGACACCCTTCGAGTAATGACATCACTCTGACCTCTGCTGTGTCACCACATTTCCTTGTCAGACTATGACCCTTTCACCTTCCTTTTATAGGGCCTTTCAAAATGCATTGGGCCTACCTGAAAAATCCAGGATTAACCCTCAGTTTCAAGGCACTTAACTTAGTCACATCTTCAAAGTCTCTTGCCATGTGAGGTAATATATTCACAGGTTTAAGGGATTAAGGTATGGACATCTTTGGGGGGCATTATTCTGCTTATCATACGCCCTAGTAATAAAGAACAGGTAAAAAGTTAAATTCACGCTGAGCTGTGAAGAGTGAAGGGAATAGGTGCAAGACTTAATTCTGAGGATGCATTTAAATGTAAACCCTTCAGCTCTCCATGCATTCTATCATTCATCTGCCATTAAGATATAGGAAGCAGAATTATGAAAATTTATGATTGTATTCAGTGGTAATCTGGGATAAGAAGAAAGGCAATAATGAATGAATTTACAGTCACATTTTGTTTATTAGACATCTTTCCTATCATTGGAATGTTGACCTTAAGCAAGCATAGAGAACAGGTGAGTACATATCACAAAATAATGAACTTTCTGAGCTGAACTTCTTCAGTTTCAGGGTCTCACATCAGTTTATCAGTTTTCTGCCTTACTAATTTTGTGACATACTCATGAAGTGAAAGTTAGACACCTTCAGAGAGCCATTCTTGGAGAAAGCTTGGTGGATTTCTTTGGAGTGACTAAATCAAGCAGAGTTTAAAAGTTGCCTGCAAAAGTGGCCATGTAGACAGTGGGTAGTGGTCAAACAGGTAATTAAGTAAAATGGGATCTTTCTAAACACATTAAAACTTTTTAAACCAATAGCTAATTTCTGGTAGACCACCAAAGATATTTCCAGAATGTGCAACTCAAAATTTGCAGGTACATTTAGATAAAAGTAATTCATAATCTTTCAGAGTTAAATCATTATCTATCCATGGGTGAAGGCTACTTTAATCTGTGACAGATTAAAAACAGCCACAAACACTTTGACACTCCTTCTAATGAGAAGTGAGGGTGAGTCAGTCCTTGAATCTGGCCTAGACTTTGGCTGCTTTGACTAATACAATATAGCAAAAATAATGCTATACCAGTGTTGGCCTTATATTTTAAGAGGAGGAGGTGCTTCCGTCTTCTTGGTGTGCTGAGCTACCATGTAAAATCTTATTGACATGAGAGCTCCATGCTGTTAGGAAGTCCAAACTAGCCTTGAGGCCATGTGAAAAGAGAGAAAGTGAAAGAGAGGGAGAAAGCAAAAGAGAGCTCTGCCTCATTAGCCTCCAGCATGTTCTTCTTTATTTCTGGTCATTCAAATAATCCTAGAGGGAGACAGTTTTTGTGGAGCAGAGATAAACCATTTTTGCTGAGTCCTGCTTAAATTCCTGACCTCAAAAATTGTGAGAATAAGATAATGAAGGCTGTTTTATGATGGTAAATTTGGGTGTGGTATGTTATACAGCAATAGTTAATCAATACACTAAAAAAATGCCTGCCTTTGGTTCTCAAGCAAGTTGGGTGAAATCTCCCTATTTTGAAGTTCCTCCAGTTGCCTCATGCAGTTTTCACTGCATGGCTGATCTCTTTCAATCAATATTTTTTTGGGAATGTCTTCTTTATTCTTGATTCTGGGTTTAACCCAGAATTTAGAACAGTGTTTTGTTTTATATTCCCTTCTATATCCCAAAGGCCCAAAGGCTGACTTTCCTACACATGAACTGAACCCTAGACCCTAGATCTGATTGGATATAAAGTATGGACAACCACTGATGCATTTGGGATAAACATATTACTTTGATACTATGGCAAACTTGCCTAAAACTTAGAACTTTGAAATGTCTCTAACCTTGCTTTAAGGAGTATACTTCATAATTTACCTAAATTAAATAAAAAAGACCTTTTGAATTTCTATTATTTTCAAAGTATTAGAGGACAAAAGAAATAACTTTGTGCCAGCCACTTTTCTCATCACTCAGGTTACAACAGTGGACAAAAAAAGATCAATAGCCTGGTCTCATCAAATGTAACTTTTAGTGGTAAGTAAGGGAAAATATATAGAAACAAACAAACACACGATATATCATTTAGTACTGTCCTGTATGGTAGCCACTGGCCACATGTGGCTATTTAAATTCAAATTGCATTTAGTTAAACTAAAATAGAATCCAAAATTCAGCTCTCCAGTTGTACTTGGTTGCATGGCCAGTGCTCAATAGCCTTCAGGGGCCAGTGTCTGTCACATCGCACAGTACCAGCCAATAGATTATAGAATCTTTCCATCTTCGCAGAAAGTCCTATTGGCTGGCACAGAAAATTTAAGCGAGGTAAGAAGAGATGTTCACAATAATTTGGAAACTAAGAGAAGCAAAAAACATTTTCTTAGTGTCTTTTATGTTACACTATATGCATCTCTTTATTAAGTACCCACAAAGACCAAAACACTGTAGGGCTCATTAATTTATTTTAAAAGGAGGTGAATTTGTTTCTTCCAGAATTCATTAAAGGCACAGCTTTTAATTTTGTTAGTTTTCTTCTTAAAGTCCCTGTACAATAAAGATAAAGAAGTACAATAATGATGGTCTTTTCTACTTTTGTGGAATGAACTACACAAAATGTCTAGAGATGCTATGAAAGAGAAGATGTTTTTGAATGTTTATGTCAGATTATAAAAAAAAAGTGAGGATGTTATAGTTAGAAACAATACTGAAGCTTAAATTGATTCAAACTTGAATTTTCAGGGAAAAATATAAACTATTTCAAGAAGCTAGAATTTTAATTTAGTTAAATATTGTTGAGAAAGATAAGCCAAACTTATCCTGACTCATTTGGTTTTAATTGGCTCTTAGATATCATCTTCTGCCTTTCATTCATCAAGATGATCCATACTTGCACTCAAATTTTTGTGAAATCATAATTACTTGCATATAAATATTCTAAATTATGATCACATTGTATTTCCACTTAACAGTATTTTAGGTGAAATGTTAATGAGGTGAAAAAGCTACCACTGTGCCACTCAATGAAAAAATTAAAATATAAAATGCTACATTAGAGATTAAAAAGAACAAAATATGTCACAAAATTCATGAACTATTTAGGATAGAAACTCATACAAAACTTGAAATTGAAAAGAAATTTCTGTATCATATATGCAAATAAAACTAGCTGTAAAAAAAATTCTCAGTAAATTATTTGATGTCAAATCAGAAACAATACAGTGATAAATGTACAGTTTTATGACGTTCTACATATTATGAGCAGTCTTAGGTTTTATACCTACTCAAGGAAAAAAGAGCTGTAATAATGATTATAAAGAAAGAAAAAAATTGATCAGAATTCACAACTAATATGATTATCTTCACAGATATTTCAATGTAAAAAGTAACCTAGCCTTCTAGGCAATAACAAAAACATATTTTTGAAGATCTTATTTATGATACAAATATCATAACTTATTTTAAGTAAAGGTTAAAAAATGCATTCAAGCTTTAAGAAAAAAGTATTTAAATATGTTGAAAAGTATTAAGAAAGTTCTTAAGTAAGGTTAAAAAAATACATTCAAGCTTTAAGAAAAAAGTATTTAAATATATTGAAAAGTATTAAGAAAGTTCTTAGTATATAAAAGAAAATACTATGCTCAGGAATAGAAAAAAATCTCATAAAGATTTATGCTCTCTTCACATGAATCTAATGATTCAACAGAATTTCATCCAACATGCCAAAAAGTACACATGTACAAGCAGATTTCACACTGAAGGAGAAAAGCTCAAAGAATAGTTAAGGTATACGGAAGAATGACAAGATTGGCGTGGGGGACATTTTCTATATGGAGAATTGCTACAAAATAATATTTAAGAATTAAATGGATCTGTTTTGGTTCAGAGATAAATAAATAAAGCAATAAAAAGAATGGAAAGAGGATAAACAGACTCACCCATAGACATATGACAGTAGAAAAAAGATTACTTTCCAAACTATATAAATATTTCCTATAAACCAATAAAAAGAAGAACCAGCCATATAGGAAAAATGGACAAATATGTAAATACAAAGAGGAGATATACGTAAATATTTCATCGAACTTCTACACAAGAAAATGCAAATCAAACCCATAATGAAACATCATATTCTAGAACTAGATCGGTAAAAATTAAAATAGATTGGTGATAGAAAACATTATCATGGATACAAAATAGCAGGAGTTCTAATAAACTACTGGTGGGCTTGCAAATTATTGTAAGTACTCCAGAAAAACATTTGACAATATCCTGTTAAAGTGAAGATACGTATGTTTTGTGACAAAATGATTTTATCCTTAGGTGAGTACTACAGATAAAACACGGACTTTCATACGTGGTGTATATAAACATGTTTATATTTATATTCATGTTTAAAACCATGGAGAACCTTTTTTTTTGTAATAGTTAAAAACTGGGAGCAATCTGAATGTCTATCAACAATATAATGAATAGATATATGCTGATATACATACAGTGGAATTTCATATATGCAAATAAATGAACTAGAGTTATACATATCCAACAAAATAAAGGGTGAAAAAGCATATCCAGAAGAGTATTCATAGTATAACTTCATCTAGGTAATTTAAGAAAAATATAGTTGAGTAATATATTATTTAGGGATAAGATAAATAGATAGGTAATAACTATGCTTTTGTTTAATAAAATACAAACTAATTTTGAAGTAAATGCTGCAGTGGTCAACTATTGGCTCAGTATCTGGTACAAATCCTCCTGATAAAGATAATTATAAAACCTGTATGTTATATTTTTGACAATTACTTCCTTAAGAGCACCTAGAAACTACCAAAATAATGGTTTCCCGGGGCTGAGATACAGAACAGAAAGGGAAACTAGAGAGGTAGACCATCATTTAAAGACTTTTTAAAAATTGAAAATGTTTGCCATTTTCCAGTGAGTTTAATGAATGCTTTCTTTACTGAGCTTCTTGGGGTTAGGGATCCATTAGGAATGAAGACCCAGTTAATCATGCTCTGCTTTGGGGTGGGTAACCTAAAGTGTTGCTCTCAAGTAAGTAAACAAGAATAAAGTGTCCCTGCAAACACTACAGTTTGACTTTGCACCATCTGCGTTGCCCAGCACTTCAAGCACTGAGGTATCCCAGACCACTGTAACTCAAGAACTAAGTACAGAGAAAAATTCTCTGCAGCAGGGGAAAGCACCATCCTATGCCTGATATTATTGAAACCAATAATTTGGCAAATAAAATGGCCAATACACAATTAAAGATGATATGTAGTAGGAGACAAATGAGAACCAGTTTAAAAAATAAAGACTGGAGAAACATATCACTAGGGTGCCTCAAAACAACTTTGCTTCCTCTGTTTAAGCATGTAAAAACCAAACATAAAATTTTTATACTGAAAAGTAGCATTACATATTTGGAAAAAATAAGGTATTCTAGAATTGAAAAATACAACAAAGTTGGAAACCCAATGAAGATATTTAATGGTAGGTGAAACAAAATTGAATAAATGGTGTCTGGATGACAGGACAGAAATAATTATCCAAAATGAAACATCAAGAGAAAAAAACATGAAAATACAGAAGAAAGTATAAAATATCTTCAGGAAAGGATTGACCCCCAAAACACAACACACATTACAGGAGTAAAGAGAGAAGATAGCAAAGTGATACTTGAAAGAATAGTAGCAGAGATTGCTCTAAAACTAATGAAAGACGTCCAATTCAAGAAAGCCGGCAGATCCAAAGATGGACAAAAGTTCCTCTGCATTGTCACACTGAATAGTTAAAAAGCAGAGAAGATATTAAAGCAGCTATCGTGAGGGTAAAAATGTCACTTTGAAAAGAGCTATATAGACCAATGGCTGACTTTTCTATATCAACAATGGAAGCCCTAGACCAGGAAATGTCATCTTCACTTGTGGTAGAAAATAATCACAAACCATAATGAGACACCACTACAACCTTATTAAATAAGTACATTTTGGAAGGTGAAGCTAGAGAGTAACTAGAACCCTCATACATAGCTCATGGGGATATAAAATGGTACAACCACTTTGGAAAATGTTTGGCATTTTTGTAAAGCTAAACATACATGCCATTCTCAGAATTAAACTTGAATTTCTCAGTGTTCCTGAAAAAGTCCTAGGCTCCTGAGACAGAAATGTATGTGATATAAGTAAAAGATTGTTTGCTTTCACTTCTCCTAGAAACATTTTCACAGAAAGAATAACATCTGTAACCGTTTGTCTCCCTAAAGACAGAACTAATCTATCTGATCTAAAAAGACAAAAAATTATCTTATCTCCCCCAAAGTCAAATGGTTACACCCAGGGATAGAGCCCTTGGTTAATTCTTGGCATGCCATGGGGACTACAATGTTATCTTCCTAGATATTTACTTTTCAAGGAGGAATTTGGCCCCAGCCCTTGAAGACATCTCTAGTTCTTTATAAGTTGAGACATTTGAGGCCATCTGGCCTTAGAATAGATTTTCTTTACATACCAAAGAACTGGAGTCATGAGAAGATCATTTCAGGGGCCAGGATAACTGTCTCCTCTATAAGTAGAGAAAAATATCACTTTTTCCCTCCTGCACTATGGACTGTCTAGACACTTGTACAGGAAAAATTTCCATGAATTTTCGTTGTGTTGCCTCAGGGATAAGTCTAGAGAAAGGGAAGGAGGGGCTCCATACTTCCTAATCACTATGCAGATGCTAACAAGAAATCTTTGTCTGATTTAGAGCACCTTATATACCCAATGAGGATAAAATTAATAAAGATGAATATTAAAAACTCAACACTCATCCAACTCAAGAATTGTACTCAGAAGTGTTTCCCAAAATAAATGAAAACATATATTCCATAAGGACTTCTGAGTTAATCATGGGCAGCTTTATTCATAATAGCTAAAAAATTTTAACACACCAAATCTTCATCAGTTGGTGGGTGAATGGATAAACAATTACAATATACCTTTATGATGGAATGTTCATCAATAAAAAGAATGAACTAGTGGTATACATCATCATATGAATAGATATTATGAATAATTAGCTGAGCATAAGAAGCCAGTATAATAGAGTGTCATATAATCCCTTTTTATAAAATGCTTCTTAAAAATCAGCTAAATAAAGATATAAACTGATGTATAATTGCCCAGACCAGGAACAGAAGATGAGGATTCACTGGGAAAGAGCACAGGGAAATTTATGATGGAAATGTTTATATCCATGGTTACGTGAATATACACACTGGACAATACTCATTATACTGTACACTTAAGAGAGATCCACTTGTAAATTTACCTCAATATAGTTGCTCTGAAAATTCTATAGTGAGAAGTATGCCAAAGTCTTTTCTGTTCTGGAAAAAGGTTACTACTCAACAGTAGCTTGTTTTGTTTTGTTTTTGTTAACATTTTATTTTTCAGAACAGTTTTAGATTTACAGAAAAATTGAGCAGACCAGAGTCTCATTCTCATCCTCCTTCCCTCCAGTTTCCCCTATTGTGAATATTTCACGTTAGTGTGGTACCGTTGTTATAACTGATGAACTAGTATCAATCCATCGCTACTAATTAAAGTCCATAGTTTACATTAAGATTCCTTTTTTGTGTTGTGCATTCTATGGGTTTTGACAAATGCATAAAGTCATATATCCACCACTACATATCATACAGAATAATTTCACTGCTCTAAAATCCCCTGTGCTCCTCCTATTCATGCCTCCCTCCTTTCCCCCCAAACCCCTATCAACCCCTAAAATCTCTCCATAGTTTTGCCTTTTCCAGAGTGTCCTAAAGCTGGAATCATACAGCATGTAGCCCTTTCAGACCTGCTCCTTTGATTTGGCAGTATGAATTTAACTCTCTTCAATGTTTCTCATGCCTTTTAGCTCATTAGTGAATTTCATTTTAGTGCTGAATAATATTCAAAAGTCTGGATGTATCACGTTTTTTACATACTCACCTATTAAAGGATATCTTGTTCTTTTTTTCAATATTTTGACAACTATGAATAAAACTGTGATAAGCTTTCACTTGCAGGTTTTTGTGCAAAGGAAATTTTTGTTTTAGTTAGGTGTATCCCAGGAAGCCCATTTGCTCGATTGTGTGGTAAGGTTGTGTTAACTTTTTGTAAGAGACTAGCAACTATTTTCCAAAGTGGCTTTAACTTTTTGCATGCCTACCAGCAATGAAGGAGATGTTGTCCACATCCTTGCAAGCATTTGGTATTGTCAGTCTTTTGGATTTGGGGCATTCCACTAGGTATATAGGGATACCTTATCATTGTTTTAATTTGCAATTTCCTAATGAAACATGACACTGAACATCTTTTCATATTTTACCCTAATCTACCCTGTGCCTCTTTTTTTGGTATGGTGTCTGAACTATAGTGTCTGATGAGTCAATACTGGAGTTATAATTTCTAGGTTCACTAATAAAATAACTAAAACACAGTTTACAACTGATGGGGAGAAAAGGAATAATTAAACAATACTCACTTATTCCAAAATAAGACAACAAAAGATAGCAAAGGAAAAACAAAATACTGAATCAAATAGATAAAGCGGAATAATTTATTAAATTTAAATTCAAAGATACCAGTAAATAGAATAAATACGATTATTATTAAAACTATGTATGAGTAATATAGATTCCTACATGTCATAAGTGTTTTAGAATGAAATTTTGTTTTTAAGAATGAAGCAACATTTGTTCTAAAGCATAAAAATCCTGTAAGAAGGAACCAGGAATTTAAATTTATGGGAGTGAAACTGAAGTTACGATTTGGTCTCCAATCATAAATTTTGTTACTTTAAATTTTTATACCCTACAAAATAAACAACAATTGGAATGACAGTTTTACATCATTCCAGTTGTCATTTCTAGTGAAATAAATATGCTTAGCATACTCATCTATTACTGTCACTTAAGGGACAGCCAGTCCTTGCAAGTTTTTCGAGTGTGAAACGAAATACTCATTCTTAAAGATAAATTTATAATTCAATGTTGAGCAAACCTAAGTCTGACAGTAAGAAATCTCATCTCTCACTAGAGAGCTCTAAAAAGTGAATAACATAATTAGAGTCAGATAATGGAAAATACCTGTTCAAAAACTTATGTTTTTCTTTGTGTTACGGAAGAACAAGGCTGAGACACAATGCTTTTGTTTCCTTACCATATTTATCTCTACATTCTCCTTACTACATTTCTATTTCCTTCCATAAGCCTTCATTCCAATTATTGTCTCTATTCTAGTGGGGGAAGAATGTAAAGTAACAAAATTTATGGCTGAGGTTCAAGTTATGGATACAATTCCACACCCATAAATTTAAATTGTCATTGATGTTTCTTCATTTGAACTCTGGGAAAAGTTCTCATATTTGAAAATGCGACAGCTTTCTAGACTCTGTTTTATTTAGGAATGTCTTTTAGAAAGAGTGGGTGCTTTCTCAATTCCTTTTAGAAGAGAGTAGAATATAAATAAATTTTAGAAAATAAACTTATGTATTTGATTTGAAGAACCAAATCAAAAAACTGTGTGAGTATAACATTCCAACTTACTAGTTTTGTTTTCTTAATATTTTTCTATCCCCTCCTAATTTGCCTGAAATTAGAAGTTGCCAGAGGACAATCTCCCTTCTGGCTTTTATTTTAGAAACCTGGGATTATGGTGCAGAATTGTCTAGAGGAAAGAGGTAAAGGTAGGATAGTGTTTTGGATATTTGAGTTCTTGAAATTAAGCCCTGGAAGTGGAGCCAAGATTTAGACGAGTATGACTATACTGTCAAATGGAAACCAAACTTGAATATTCACTCTGAGAAAATAATATAAAATACATACACATTGAAAGGATGCCTCCACTATTTCTGCCTTCTTGTGACACTGGGTTAAGACAACATGATGCACCTGCAGTTACGCACCTGAAGGCCAGACCCCTTAAATATCCTGCTGTGAGTTAGAGCCTTCTCCACTCTGTACTCCAAACTCAGAACTTTGTTCAACTCTTGGGCAGTGTGGAAAAAATCCTAGTAATGGTAAGATTGACTTTCCTGCCAAACTAATGGGAAAATAGGTTCTTAAATACATATTCATTTTTTTTGAAATATAATGAATCATTTCTTACCTGAATTTCAGCATATGTACCTAGAATTATATCTATGTACTTAGAATTATATTTTATTAAATCATCGTGCTCTATTTGCATTCCATAAACGCCTTAATACTTTTTCAAGAGGTTGTGTATTTATTTTCCTCCTCTTAATTTCACTTAAGTGAAGCAAGGCCCACTTGATATTCATATCACATTTAAAAAAAATGGTTAGAAACTGTAATATGACATTGTGGACATAATAGTTGGACTAACTTCAACTCTTTTTGTCCTAACTAAATTCAGTGATTCCAGTTTGTTTCAGACACTGCTTACAGCTTTTTGGAAGGAAGACACATGTTCTCAGATGTTTTGTATCATTTTCATTCAGCAAAGATTAAAAGAGTAATTCGGTACAGGTTCATGAAAATGTTTGTATGAAAAAATAGGGAAAGTGGCTCCCTGCTAGTCATTTAGAGAAAATCATGTGAATTATACTTTTAGAACCAAATTTAATGAAACTGTGTAAGGATATGTTTTATCTAAAGTATTCTGCATAATTTTAAGCCCATGAATACATAAACACAATTATGATTCCAAGTTAAAATGTTCTAGTGTCAAACTTAGTGTTATTGCCAAAATATTAGCAGAAAACAGAATATTTGGCACATAGAATCTATCAGTATTTTTGAATAATGCTAAAAATTATGGGAAAGAGACACTATTTTTCATCATGGAGTAATGTTGATATTGCGTTGTTAAAATAACAGAGAACTATAAAATGAAAAAATGAAAATGAGTTATCAGAAGCTTTCTTTGCTGAAATTTTAGTGAAAATAACACAGAAGGAATTCCCCATATTAAAAATACTCCAAAAGCCTCAGTTCTTGAACAATCTGATTAAGTCAGAAATGGCTGGCACTTCGACATTGCCCTGGACTTTTAGGAGATTCTTGGTTTCTTTTATGAATTCTACTCACATTTAAAACATTAAGATTGAACTTGTCTTTCTTTTTTAAAGAACCATGTTTATAATCACAGGAGAAGCAGAAAATTAGAAAGGTAGGGTAGCTGTTTTTTTGACTATAAACATAGACTCTAACTGCAGGCAGCAATAGGGAATGGTAATTGACCAACAGATAAGATGATGAAACAAAAGGAAAACGCCAATATAGAATTGTGAATGAACAATAACATCTGTGATTTCAAGTTAAAAAATATAATTTCATATGTCATAGTAGATACATTAACATCTTGCCTTAGAGCAAAATACAGAATCGCTGTATCTATATCATGCAGAAAATTTTAGGAAAAGTTGACATTTCCAAGGAAAATGACATATGAACCTCCAAAATTGCAATTAAAGAACATACAGTTTTCCAATTTTTAAGAGGCTTTTCTTTTTCAGAGTTAAATGTGGTATATATACTTATACTATTGAAGGGTTTTGGACATTCATTCAATTCTTATATACCTCTTGATAAGAACTTTACAAAATGTTCTTTTTTTTTGCATTTAAAGATAATAAAGGAAAAGCAAAGCTCACTAGAGAGGCTGATGCTGTAGAATAATCTAGGCTCATTCACCAGATAATTGATACACTGTCATTTATATAGCTATTTTCATTAATTATTATATAACATATATATAATATTTATTTATATATGGAAGTTTTATGGTATACTTTTTAAAAGTCAGAAATCCATAGATGTTCCACTAAATTTTGAAGGACATTGAGCAAAAGCCATGTGGTAGGTAGAATGGCCTCCAAAATCTGCCCACACTGTACTACCCAGAATCTGTGATATATAATGGGTTGTATGGCAAAAAGAATTTGCAGAAGTATTTAAGGATATGAACTTTAAATATGGAGATTATCCTGGGTTATCCTGTGGGCAAAATTTAATTGCATGAGCCCTCACAAGCAGACATTTTTCTCTAGCTGGAGTGAGAGATATATGGCAGAAGTCAGAGAGATTAAAGTATGAGAAGGATTCTACCACTATTGCTAGATTGAATATACAGGGTGGGTAGGATGACAGAGAATGCACATGGCCTCAAGTTGCGAAGTGGCTTTTGGCTGACAGGAGGTGAGGAAATGGGGACCTCAGACCTAAAACCAAGAGAAACCAAACCTGAATGAGTTTGGAAGGTGACTCTTTCCCAGAGCCTCCAGATAACAGCCCAGCCCAGCTGACGTGTGGATTTCAGCCAAAGCAGAAAAACTAGCTGAGTTCCCCTCAACTTCTAACCTACAGATCTGTGAGATAATCAGTTTGGGTTGTTTTAAACTACTGAATTTGTGATAATCAATTACAACAGCAGTAGAGAACAAAGACAAGCCATTTATCATTTTATAGAATTACTACTTTTTCATTTTTAGACTCACATTTCAATTCAGTCACATTTCAATTATCTGGAAACAAGCTAAGTGAAATTGTCAAGTTGCTAGGCAGACATGAACGAGTCCTACCCGGTCCTGGACAAGGTCCTCGCCCTCTCCACCTACCGATGGCAGAACACACCCAAAACCCCTCCTGTTTATGGTTCCGTCTCCTGCCTCATCAGAGCCAGACAAGATGTAAAAGGCCCCCCGGGAATTCCAGACCACCAGCTCAGGTTGGCACAGCGGCACCAAGACCCAGGATGTGACCCAGGGCAATCTTGAGGTTCATTGTACCATATTTATAATAAACTTACAGAGCAGTTTTGGCCCCCCACCATGGGTTTCACTTGGGTTCTTATGGGTAAGCACCCGTGCACCGGAATAAAGTTAAATGACCTGAAACTGTCAATCAATGTGTCAATGAAATGACGTTAGATGAAGGGTGGGACTTTCCACTACTTTAGAGGAAAGAAAAACAAAACCTAACCATAATAGGGAGCTGCTTCTGGTTTCTCCTCCCTTCCCGAGAGTGTACTTTAGCTCTGCTTAATAAACGCCTGTCATTGAAAACTGTTCTAAGTCTCTTGACTGAATTCTTTCTTCAAGATAAGGACCAAGAAAACACAACACACTCAACCAGTAACAGAATGCTCAATTAATTCATCGTGTCAGAAAAATCACCTTACTTCTTAGATTGTTGTGCCCAAGGGCTTGCTTTATTTATTTGCAGTAATTCTGTATTCAATCTATTTCTATAATTGGGAAGAACTAAAATATTTGCCATAATAAATATCCTATTAAGAAATCCAAGAGCAGATAAATAGATAACAAAGAAAACCATAGGTTAATTTTATTCAGCAAGCTATTTGGTTAAATATCTATAGGTTTAACATTGCTATAACTCCATGTTAATAATTACAGATATTATTGTCAAATGATAAAGATAGAAGAAAACAGCTCAGTTAAAATAGACATGAAAATTATAGGGAATGTGAATTTAAAAAAGAAAACTATTAAAAGAAATATATTGACTAAGCCATTATATTTTAGAACACATGTGAGTAAAACTCACATTTTACCTTTGCTTTCAAAGATATATATATAAATGAAACCATCTATTATATTTTCCAGATCCTATATACATACATATATGCTATACACACATATCAGTAAGGGACTAAATTGTGCATTATGGGACTTTCATATTTTCATAACGTTGATTGCTTACTACATGTCAAGCATTATGCTCTTTTCATTCTATTATATTGAATGGTCATAACAATACCATATAGTTAGCTTTATTTTCCTCTTTCTGCAAATGATGAAAACATATTTAAAATCTTAAGATTTAAAATCTTAAGAAACTTGTGTAACCCCCATAGTAAGTTGTAAAGTTCACATTAAATCCAGGATTGTCTTATTTCAGAATTTATGTCTTTTTTTCTAGCCTAGGTATTTCTCCCATGGGCTGGTCTTAGGTTAAATCATACTTCCCTTTAAAAAGGTAAACTTTATAGCAGTGTAAGCTGTTTTTATGTATTAATTCTAACCAACTAATTGGAAAACTATGGGAAAAAAATTATCTGATGTCATTTATGGTAAACAAGTTATGATGCCTTTCCTAGAACTCTGAAAATAATCTCATTAGTATTTAAGCCATTTTAAATATATAAACATATAAATATATCCCAGTGAAATAAATCCACTGTGTATAATTATATTGATTCATTACAAAATCTCTATGAATAAATATTAGTGTGTGTGAATAACATAAACATCTTCATAACTCAATTTATTTTTAATGTATTAAGATGAAAGAGTAAACATTCTTCAGGATTTAATGTCCTATTTTTATTTTATTTAATGTCCTTTTTATATACCTTAATAAAAAATCTTATGAAGGTTTCACCTGAGCCACATTGCAGTTAGAACATTCACTCATATTATCAAGTCCCCACCTACACCCCATTGCAGTCAGTGTCCATCAGTGTAGTAAGATGCTATAGAGTCACTAATTGTCTTCTCCGTGCTACACTGCCTTCTCCGTGACCCACCTACATTATGTATACTATTCATAATGTGCCTTAATGCCCTTCTCCCTCCCTCCTCACCCATCTTCCCCAAACCCTTCCCTTTGGTAACTGCTAGTCCCTTCTTGGAGTCTATGAGTCTGCTGCTGTTTTGTTCCTTCAGTTTTGCTTTGTTGTTATACTGCACAAATGAGTGAAATCATTTGGTGCTTGTCTTTCTCCACCTTTAACGTCCTTTTTTAAAAATTCTATGTAGATTTGTTTGTGGAAAGACAAACCAGTTATTGATACATTAGAACTAGAATATAATTCAACGATGGATCCTATTTAGATACAAAATATTTCCACAGGGTTAGCTACTAAAGTTTTTTGTCTGTTTGTTTGTTTTTCCATAGACAGGAGCCAGCAAAAAGTCAGAGCAAAAGAGTGTGTGGTGTCTGGAAGCCGAGAGAAAAAGTGCGACAAAGCAGAGTGTGGTCAACATTTCAAATTCCGTTAACATGGCAGATGAGGACGCAAAAGAGTTATCCCACTGAGCTACAAGTCACTCCTCGGTGGCTTTGGAAATAGCGGTTTCAATTGAACAGTGGATTTGAGAACATAATAGGGTTAGACAGAATGAGTAGAAGGGAATGAACAGGAGATAGGATGGGCAACACTCCAGAAGCTCTGAAAAAAAGCAGTCAGTGTAGAAAGGGCAAGACCAAAAAAGTGTGTTGGTTTAATTAAATAATTTTAAATACATTAGAAAATTATGTTAGAAAACCTATGGCAAGTGATCTTTTATTTGTACATTAAGATTTCCAGTTCAATATTATGTACTTGAAATGCAAGTCCATTTTCAATTTTACTTAATTATATCACTGTCAGAAAAATTAGAAAGTCTTGACTGTAATACATTCATTTTACAGAAATGAATGTATTAATGTGTATGTCGCACATATTTTATATTTTATAATAAATATACACACAAAAATAGTTTTCTTATTTTCATATTCATCCGAACATTGCTGACCCTCAAAAGAATATTCAGGCATGGGAAATAATGTTTGAATGTGATGATCATTGATGTTTTGTCAGCTTGATTCGGAGATGAGTAGATTTACCAACAATGTAAGTATATGCTGTGCAGTATGTATTATATTTATATCAAATTTAAACTTAAATGTCTTTACTATAAGACTTCAATTATATAAAACCTTTTAGTCAGTATGGAGATATTTTGTAATAAAGGAGGAAATGAATTATTTAATTTAGTAGTTTGTCAATTGATATATAACCTTAAATTTAAACATAGAGTTTGTGGGCCTCGATTATATGTGCCTGCATGGATTTAAGGCTGACCTGACAGTGGAATGAAATCATGTTGAGGTCAGGGTACCAGAGAGAACAAGATGGAAATCTAGGAATTCCAGAAACATGCTAAGAGGTTGGAGTAGATTGTAGCTTTGGGTAATAGTCTGGGGTGCGGTTATAGGAATGAGTGTTTGAGGTGGTAGGGTGATGCAAAAGTTCAGAAGAGGAATTCCAGAAAATGTTGGGCCCAGCTACCAGAAGTACCATTTACCAGTATATTGAAATTACTAAGGACTTAAGGTAGGAGTATTGATGAAGAGGGTGATACTGAACTAGAGTAAAAACAAAGAAAATGAAGGGAAGAAACAAAAAGCTCTGAGAAATGAAGAGATTTGATTTTGGGATCAGTGGATCATACCAACAAGGTAGGTATATGCTGTGCAATATATTTTGTATTTACAGCAAATTTAAACTTAGATTCCTTTACTATAGGACTTCAGGTCTTAACCACAATGTTTATACTAACTTCCAGCATATTTTAACATGAATTCTTATGTAATTTAAACAAAGGAATCTATACACAGTTTTTCAATTCAATTCTCCAAAATACAATGACTTTGCTGATTATAGTCAGTCTAAATCACAAGATAAGGCTTTTTTTAAAATTTCAGTTGGGGGATAGATTTAGTACATACTGATCATGAAGGGAAGAAAATGAAAGGTGCTTTGGGGAAAAAAATGAATTTTTTTTTTACTCCAAAGTAATAAACTGAAGGAGATGTTATCTGTTAACCCTTTCTGAATGTTGAGAGAAGTATATCATTTCAGAATAGGGAGGTGAGAGAAGACAACAGAGTAAAAAATGCAGTTGGTAAAAGCTCAGGACTAGGAAAACACAAAGCATTTATGGAATATTTACAATTTGGCCAGACCATCTGTTGGAAAGGATTAAGAAATACAATTAGAATTGTAGGTTGGGATCACAATGTGGAAGGGCCTGAATGTCAGTTCAGTATGTAATTCATTGTGTGATGTTCTTGTGATTCACAGTGTGATATTCTTCTAAGTACCAATGGGTAAATTTATTTGGAACACATTAATCAAAATTTTACATTTGCTTAAATATTCAGTGAAAATAAATGCTATTCTATATATGAATATATTCATATCAGTGTATATTATTATTATTATATAACATATCCTAATACATTATATGCCAGATTTATCTTATTTCTATGTTTAGAAGGAAACCTTTCTAAGTAGAAAATTTTTTCTCATTCACTGAAATAACATTTTGATCACAGGCTTTTTTTCCCTATGTCATAGAATTTATTTGTGAATACTTTGCCCAGAAAAGGAAAGACTTGTAGAAAACAGAGTGAGATAAATTATAACTCAATCCAGAACCTGAACTTTCTACAATAGTTGTACAACATAAAAATCATGACTCTTGAGATTTCTTCTCTTTGAAATATATGTATTAACTTCAGTTGTCTTGCTGGCTATCTTATAATAATACTTCCACCCACCATGATTCTTATAAAGACTAGGATCTGAAATACTGTATGCTCAATTTTCCTTCAAACTAAATAAAACATTTTTCTCTTTAAATTTGCAGAGTACTCTACTGAATTCTATACCTTTTTTTCCTTTTGATGCATAACTTAGAGAGAAAGAAATGTCCCATGCTTTGAACAAGAGAATGATTCAGAATCAAAACTGTCTTCTAAGCAATGTTACATTATAAATATTTTTTCAAAAATATCTAGAAACACTAGACAATGTTTGAAATCAAAAGGGTTTCAGCATTTTTCATTTTCATCAGCAGTGTATAAAAGTTTAAGTCTTTCCACATATTTGGCAACACTTGAATAGTCAGACTTTAGGTTTTAGTTTGAAGTCCTGTTTATCATTTGTTCTTTTAAGGACTGAGCTTTGGTGTCACATTTAAGAAATGTTTGACTTAGCCAAGTTCATATTTTCTCCTATTTTTTTCCAGTTTTTCCTTGTTTTTGCAGTTTTAGCTTTTATTACTTAACCATGTGTATTTTAAGTTTTTTTTTTGTATGGTGTAATATATGGATTAGTTTTTTATTTGATTCTTAGTTTTCTCAAATGGGTATCCAATTGTTACACCACTGTTTGTTGTGAAAATGATGCTTACCTCACTGAATCATCTGCACCTTGGTAAAAAAAAAACAAAGACAAAAGACAAAAAAACCTGTCCACAAATGCATGAATTTATTTCTGGACTCTGTTTCTCTTGATCAATTTTCTATCTTTAAGAAAAAACCATCTTCATTAGTTACATACTAAGATTTTAGGCACTTTTAGTCCTCCAACTTTATTCTTTTTGTCAACATTGTTCTTTTCAATTCCATATGATTTTTAGAATGTCAGTTTTTTACAAAAATGTCTGCATAGTTTTGATAGGAATTGCACTGAGTCTATAGATCAGTTGACATCTTAACAACAACAAATTTTCTAAACAATAAACATTCTCTCAATTTACTTGTCTTCTTTATTTCTTTCAGCAATGGTTTATAACTTTCACTGTACAAGTCTCATGTATTTTGTCAAATATTAAATATAAATATTTCAGAATTTTGGTGTTACTTTAAATTATACTTTAAAAGCTTATTTTCTAATTGTTCCACACTAATGTTTATAAATTTAATGGATTCTATATCGATCTTATACACTATATCCTTGATAGACTCACTTATTGATTCACATACATTTTGTGGATTCCTGTGGATTTTCATACCTGCAAAGAAAGTTATATTTCTGATTTCAAATATAGTTCCCTTTTATTACTTTTTTCTTGCCTTAGTGAAGTAGCTCTAACCTTCAGTAAAATGTTGAAAAGTGATGAGAATAAATATCTTGTCTTCTCCTTAGCCTTATTTGGAAAACTATCAATCTTTTTATCAGTAAGAATCAGATCTTGCAGATGCCTGTTACTAGGTTACTGGGAAGCTTCCTTTCATTCTTTTTGCTGAGAGTTTTCATTAGGAATGGCAGTTGGATTTTATTTTAATTTCTGAATCCACTGAAATGCTGATATATTCCTTTTTTAAGTTTGTTAATATGGTGAAGGACATTTATTGATGTTTAGAAGTTCAACAAATCCTGAATACCTGGAATTAAATGCACTTGTCCATGGTCTATTATTTATTTTATATTGATGCATTTGATTTGCTAAAGATCATTAGAAATTTTTATTTATATTATTGAAGGTATTTGGTAGTTTTCTTTGTTTATAATGGTTTTGTTTGGCTTTAGTATCAGGGTACTTCTAACCTCATAGAATGAATTCTCTCTTTTCAATATTCTCGAATTGCTTGTGTAGAATTCGTGTTATTTCATTCTTAAATGATTAACATAATTCTCCAGAGAAGTCATCTGTACCTGGATCATCTTAATGAAAAGGTTTTAAACTATAAATGCAATGTATTGAATAGATATAGAACTATTCAGCTTATCTATTTTATGTTAACTTCAATATATTTTGTCTTTCAAATATTTTTCCTTCCATTTCATCTAAGTTGTTGACTTTATTGATACATATATATTGATAATGTTTCCTTATTTTCCTTTTGATATCTTTATAATTTGTTTTGCTGTCACCTCTCTCAATCTTGGCATTATTAATATTTGCCTTTTTTTTGCCCCCTTATCAATCTGACTATAAGTTTATCAATTTTATTGATCTTCTTGAAAGAGCACATTTTTCATTCCTTGAATTTCCCTAATTATTTTGTTTCCTATTTCATTGATTTCTGCTCTGCTCTTTATTAGTTTCTTTTACCTACTCTAGATGTAATTACGTCTTTTTGCGTTAGTGTCTTAAAGTAAAAAATCAAGGTCATTGCTTTGAGATTTTTTCTTCTTTACTGATATACGCATTTTGTGTGGTAGCATTTCTATGTTTCACAAATTTGTGCATCACACAATTTTGATACATTATATTTTCATTTTCATTTCAAATAAAATAACTTTAACTTTCCTTTTAATTCTCTTTGATTTATGCGCTATTTAGAAAAGTGCTAAATTCCAAATTTGGGGGAATTTTCCAGAGATCTTTCTATTACTGACTTCTAAAATATTTCCATTGCAGTCAGAACACATACTTGGCATGATTTTTTCCTTTCAAGAGTTTTAAGACTTGTTTTATGGACCAGGATTTGGTCTATCTTAATAAATATTCCATTTGCATCTGAAAAGAATGTGCATAGACTGTGCATTCTATGTTGTATGGAATGCTCTATAAATGTCAGTTAGGTCTGATTGGTCGTGTGGTTTTAATTTTCTATATCATTTCTAATATTTCTGCTACTTGAATTTTTTATTATTGAGAAGGTGCACTGAAATGTCCCAGCATAATTGTGAGTCAATCTATTTGTCCTTGAAGTTCAAGCAATTTTACTTCATGTGATTTGAATCTGTTTATGCACATAAATACTTAGGATTATTATGTCCTATCCATGAACTGACTCCTTTACCATTGTGAAAAACCTTCTTTATTCCTGGTAATATTTTTTGCTCTGAAATCTACTTTGCTGCATTAATTAAACAATTCTTTAATTAACTATTGTATGTTGGCATAGTATATCTTTTTATATCACTTTATCCTAATTTTATTTTTATATTTAAAGCATGTTTCTTGCAGGTAGGATATAATTAGGTATTAGCTTTTTTCCAATCCAGTATTGATTTCTTTCCCTCTTGTTATTATCATTGTATTTTTGTATTGTACTTCTCTGCTTCCTTGCCTCTCAGGCAATTTTGTATTAGAAGCCAGATATTGCTAATTTTAATTTGTTGACTGCTAAAAATTTGTATACTCATACAATATTTGTAAGTTTTGTTCTGGGGTATAGTTTATTCACTTAGAAATAGATCCTTTCTGATGTTTCTTTTAAGGTATTTTTTTTAAGCTGGCCTGGAAAAGGCTCTTCTTAGGGCCAATTATTCACTTACTAAAAGCATTCATTGTTATAGACTGAACTGTGTTCCCTGAAAATTCATATCTTAAAGACTTCACCACCACAGTGGCTGTATTGAAAGACAGAGCCTGTAGTGAAATAGTTAAAATTTCATGGGGTCATAAAGGTGGGGCCCTAATCCCATCTGGCTGGTGTCCTTTTACAAAGAGGAAGTGTCAGGAGGAGCATGTGTACAGAGAAAAGGACACGTGAAGACGCCATAGGAGGCAGCCATCTAAAACCCAGGAGGAGGGGTCTCATCAGACACCAATGTTGCTGACACCTTTATTTTAGGCTCCCAGCTTCCAAAGAACTGTGAGAAATAAATTTATGTTGGTTAAGCCACATAGTCTGTGGTATTGTTATGGCAGCCCAAGGAGACTAATACCCAATGTTCTACATGTTTTATAAATATTTGGCTTTCTAGGCTGTGTGGTGAGAACAGGTGTTCTTACCAATCCTTAGTAAGGCCCAAGTCCTATTACCTCTAATATTTCTGAATGTTTCTTTTCCCAGCCATGTGTATCTTCCTTAAGTGCATGAACTAATCAGTACTCAACTGAACACTCACTGGGGAACTTCTGAAAATCTCTGTGGAGTTGTCGCTCTGTGCAGTTCTCAGCTTTTAGGTATTCTATTTTCCTGCAAGCTCTAACCACATTGATCTCCTGGACCCCCAACTCCTTTTCAGCCCCACAGGGTTACACTTCTATTCACTCTGCCTGCACCAGGTGTGGGAACTCTCTCAAGACAGGAGCTGAGGCTGTCATGGAGATCGCCTTCTTTGTCTCTTAGGAAACACTCCACTTCATTGCTTGATATCCAGTGATTTGAAAAACATTTCTATAGTTTGTCCACTTTAGTTGTGTTAGTCTGTAGAGTAAAATCTATTTCCTAAAAAAAGGAATACCACTTAAAAGAGCAAGTAATAATGCTTTGGGAGATACTGTGTATTGAAAATAAATAAATAAATAATACCATAAAAGGAAAGAGGAGGAAATAGATTTAAATTATTTTAACATTTTTGCATTGCTTGGGATTCTTACATTGTTTAACCTGCACTGCATATTGTAGTATCAAGGATAATCTTGTAAAGAATAATACAAGAAGTTAAAACTAAAAGCTAAAATAAGAGAATACAAATAAGAGTATTGATTAAAACAAAGAGTGGTGGTGTGAGGAACTCTGCAGAACCTCTCTTCCCAAAATAATCACTTAATTCAAAGTTATTTTAAAACACAATAATTTAAAGACTTTGGAAAGAACATACATCATATAGAGAAACATTTCCAGAGACAAATAAATGCTTATGTTGCCTGATGCCATGCACAAGAATGCCCACACAAGGTTTATTTCTGGAAGCCAATGTTCTGAAATTACCCAAACCCTGTCAATATTAAAGTGAAAAATATATTATGGTATATTCATTTGATGGAATAATACACAACAATAAAAAACCTAATTCCTGCTGCGTGTAGTAACATGTCTGGATCTCACAGAAGTGATATTGAGCAAAAGAAAACATACTTGTAACTCCAGAGGGAAAATATTTTCCCAGCCCAGGGCAAAATATCTTTGAAATTGAAATCAGTCAAAGGGAGAAATAAAGTGGGAGACATCTGTTTATTGCTTACAAGCCGTCGTCCATTTCTGCTCATCCATGTCTCTCGCAACCCAGATACAAAAAGGGACCCCACCAAACTTCTCCAGTACAGTTATACCCTTGCTTTCCCCCACCCTTGTAATCACCTATTGATATGGAGATGCACAAGGCCAGGCAAGAGCTTCTGGAAATATTGCAATTTTACCCACAATACTATATGATTCCATTTATATTTAATTCAATAACTGGAAAAATCAATCAGAACAGGGAAATTATTGACCAGAAATGAGAATGAAGGAAACTTCCGGAATGTCAGAAATGTCTTCCATCCCAATGTGTGTTGTGGCTATGTGAATGTTAAAAAATATATGAGATTTATACTTAAGATGTGAGATTATTACCATGTGTAAGATATATATATATACATATATGATATATATATACACACACAAACATATTATATATGTATCTCTCGTGTAGTTCCTATAGACATGGTTTGACTTCTAAATTTGAATTTCATATGATACTCTGGACTGAAAAAATTTTATTTTGCAATGAGAGGATTAAAAAAGTTCAGAGGAATTCATATAAGAAAAGGAACCCACAAAGAACATTGATAGAGAAAAGCCAGAGGGTTAAGAGGGAAAGCAGGGACATTTGGTATCATTAAAACCAAAGATGGAGAGCGTGATCTACTTGGAACATTTTGTATTTTAACTTAATTTAACTGCATGGAGAGCACAGAAATCCTTATCAAGAACTGCTTTAATAGAGTAGTGGGGCAAGATAGATTAGGAGTTGTGTATTTAATGAGTAGTGAAAACATGATGATAGTAAATGTTGAATAAAACTCATTTTAGAAATTTGGATGTGACATGCAGGAGAAGGATACATTGATGGTTCAGGAAGATTAAAGTTTTATTATTATTCTCTTTGTTCCATTTTATGGAAGATGGGAGACTGCACATGTTTAGTAATGAAAGAATAATTGCTTACTGAAGAGGAATATAGTTGACAGTGTTAGTTTCCTGAAAATGTGGGAGGACATGAGAGCCAGAATAGAGTTAGAAGATTTGATTAAGCAGGGAATCAGAAGAAAAGAAGAAAAGCATGGTTATGTGAGTAAGTTAATAGAATTTAAAGGAATTCTCATCTCAAGAAATATTTATATTTCCTCTCTTAATAAACAGTCAAGTTTAGTCTTTGAGTTGCTTGATTATTTTCAGCTAAGGTGAGTGATTATTTTGGTGAGACCTTTAAGAAAGAGAATTTGGGGCTTAAGACCAAATCCTAAAGGAACCTCAGTATTTAGGGGAAGCATAGTTGGCTAGTACCAAATGACCTTGAGAGTTCTGGTGAAGCAAGGACAGGTATGTCTTCATTAGATTTGGCATCAGGGCACTTTTGAGGGCTGGGACAAAACTATACCAGAGTGAGCGCGGTAGTGATGTTTTTTAATGTGGTACACAGCTATATATACAAAATGTGTTTTATAATGTATTAGAATACAATTAGAAAGTTCAATATATTCTTTCTTTCAAAATCCTCTCTTCATTTTTAAGAATATTAATGATTGAAATTATTTAGTGAATATTCACTACAGACTATACATCTATTAGGTTACAAAACTACCCAATGAGGTTTTATTTTAGTTTTTGGTATATTTTATAGTTAGGCATTAAGTTTCAAGTAAGTAACCCAAAGCTATTCAATTAGTAAGTTAGTGAGAAGTAATTCAAACTCAGGTCGGTCTAACTCCAAGAAACATGCTTTAATATTCATATTCATTAAGCCTGTAAAAAGGAATTATACAATGTACCTTATAATTTGAAGTTTAGTCAGGTCATGGTTCAGCTAGGAATGGAAGGACATCCTTTGAACTATGGTTATTCTTGACTTCTGTGAGAGATTAATTTGTCACAGCTCCCAGGCTTCCAATTATTAAATATAGCATGCAAAATATGTCAGTATTATAATTTAAACTAAATTTTAAAGTGCAAGAAACTGCACCAAGTGAATATGTCATGAAGTTTCATCAGTTAGCCTCATGAACAAAAGTACACTCAGGGTGAATTAAATAAAAATGAGAGAGAATTTACATTATCAACATGTGAGAATACATGGATAAAGGCAACAAGACAGTATTAGAAGGTATTGCACACTTTTCATGTTTGTGTAAAAAACTATACAGTGATTTCAGGGTACAGATATTAATGTGACCATAATGCATATGTATTTCTCCTGGCAACATGTTACATTTCTTATTTAGGAATGTGAAGTATTGTGTAATTATTGGAAGAATAATGGAAGTGTGAATATATATATTCAGTTTTTATCTTATTTCATTTTACAATTTATTCTTACATTTTTGGTTATGTTCTGTTTGCACATATGCTTTTTTGACCTGAGGAAACATAAAATAAAGGGAGAGCCCTTTATTTGGGGTAACATATTTGCCCTTCAGAATAGCTTTGGTCAATTCAGAATAACGGAAGTTAAGCCAAAAAGAACACCTTATAAATGTCTAAAAATTAATCACAATTAAGGATGTTCATATTAAAAAAAGAACCTAAAGAAAGGTACAAAACAGAATGTTTTCCCTGGGATGAAGTCATGGTAGAATTAAGTATAATAAACAAATGACTCAAACCAGGTTCAGACTCTCTCTCCAAGAATAGGTGGGGATCAGCCATCTGTGTGATTCAAAGTGGGACAATGGACAACATTAGGGAAGACTAACAGCAGAGACTGGAAATGAGATGTCAGATCACAAAAGGTTGTTTGGAGGGTGGGGGTAAAGTCAACTTTTGAGAAAAAAAAAGTTGCAGAAAAGAAGTCAAAAATTGGAAATGTACTAATTTCACTGCAATACATCCAAGGTATGAGGCAGAAACCGCAAGCATTTTAAGTCTGAGGCAACTATCCAAGGACTAGAGAAAAACCTGGTCCTATGCAGAGTGAGTAAGCAACATGACTTGGCATTTTGTCTGAAAAGAAAGAACATCCTTAGGATTCAGGTCAGCACTCAATTTCTAAGAAAAAAGTAATTAAGACATCTGCAAAGTATAAACACTGCAGAGACAAAGCCCAATCTGTCCCTTACGTGCATAGTCCTATCCTAAATTAAAGAAGTTTTAGGTATCTCTGGCGTCCCCATGCTCAATTATTCACTTGATTCAGGTTGAAAAAAATGCAACTATATTGAAATGTTCACACAAGCTCTAGTCTCGCATTTAATCTTAATCAACGTAGTCACTCAGAAGTTCAATATTGGAAATTATATTAGCACGTCACATCTCTATGGGTCACATTGCTCACACAAATAGAAATATCCATAAGAGAAGTCTTCCTTTTATAAGATAACTAAGTAATGAAAAGAAATAGAGAGAAGAAAGGCTAAAAAATTTCCATTTTAGGTAATAAAATCATATCTGAAAGTCTTGCAGGATTTTTTTCTCATGTGTAATATGGAAGAGAAAAATAGAGAGGCCAAGAGTTACTACCTGCTTTTTATAAGCCATATAGTTCAATATGAAGTTATCTTCTTTGTTTCTCACAAAAGCCACAGTAAATATTATCATCATTTTACATGAAGAAGACATTAAGTATCTCATCACATAAATAGCATGGATACAGTTCAATTTTAAACTGCATTTGTATTTTTCCAAAGTTTCTTGCTTAATTATAAAATTGAACCTAATAGGATCAATTTGGCCACATATCATTTAGATAACAAGGCATATAATAATGAATTTGAATATGTCTCTGAAAAATCAGATGCAGAATATGGGCCTATATTTAGTTAATATGTTTATATATCTCTTATTTAGTGCTAATAGTTTCCTTACTATATAGTTCTTTGCTTGGTTTCTTATTAGTGGTTTTAAATACACTCTAATTTCCTTTGATTAAATATTAAACTCTTTTATAGTAAGACTGTAGGCAATTTATTAATAGTTTACACAGTACAGAAAATATATTTTCATTATATTCTACTGAACACATTCAAGTTTCCTTTTTCAGTATTGTTTCATCTCTTTTCTCATTTGTGTTATGGAGTGACATTTCCCTTAATTGATCTTTTTGATAGAATAACTGACTTTTCCAGGGAGGAGTTTAGGTATTTTAAATTTTTTTTTGATGAAAAATATAAATAAAGTTGAGTTTCTGTGTTGATATCCCAGGTAAAATCAATGACATGTGACACAACAAAAAAGGAAACTTGCTTTGTATCTCACACAAATCCCCCAGAGATATAATGGTTCCTGAACGACTCAGAATTTAGTCACTGTAACTCATCCTGGGGCAAAATACCTTTGAAACTGAAATCGGTCAAAGGGAGAAATTAGGTGGGAGAAACTAGCTTATTTCTTACAAGCAGTCATCCACGTCTGCTCTCCTGTCTCCCACGATGAGGCTGCAGAAGAGGCCCCACCCAGCCTCTCCGGTCCAGAGAAGCTCTCACTCGCCCTTGTAATTACCTATTGATATGGCGGACTACTTCTCTCCACCCCTTGGAAACACCTATGATATGGAGATGCACTAGGCCAGGCAAGAGATTCTGGAAATATTGCAATTTTACCACAGTCACTTATGAGGAAGTAACTATTCTTGAAGAATAGCTTTTTGTAGGTGAGCTTCTGGGACTTCGCATAGATAATTCTATGATAAATAATAATGACTTTACATGTGGTATTTGCTGAAGACAGTGAGAATACAGAGAAAATGCTGAAAGATTCCAACATCATCAAAGTTCTTTCGATGCACCGTTTGAATTGCCAACTATCTCTTTTATTTAAGTGCAAAACGAAATGGTGCATATTAAATCCTATACTGCATTCATCACAGCTCTTTGGGTAAATGCCTGAAACTCAGCTCATTTTGGGGATGGCTCCTTTTTGTCATAGATATTTTCTCCTCGAAAAGGTGTGTTTTACTGAAAGACAGCATTTCGCATTAAATCCTCAAATCCAATGGAAGAGGATCAGATTCAGTTCTGGAGTTATTATAGATGTTTTCCTAGAAAAAAAGTATTCAGCCTTCTGGAGTGTACCTTGTGCTTAGAAAATGATAACAATGACAAACCTATTGGGTGGTTTGTGTTCCAAAAATTTCTTTGGCTGGTTAGTAATATCTATATAAAATTTGAGAACAAGATTCATGTGCCTTAAACTCTGAAAACGTACTGGTTATATATGCAAAGTCTATTATTTTTCTGAGCATTTGATTAAAGCTATTTGTCATCTACCTTTTTAACACTGGTAAACTGAAGTGAGACATTGTTCATATCACCTATTTAAAAAAAATACAGATATTAAGCTTCAGTTCATTTTATGACAATCCCAATGCCAGACTTTATTTTTATAAATATATACTTGGTATTCTAAGCCAATGCTTTTGAATCATTTTCTAAAGGTTGATAATTTTATTTTGGTGACCTACCCCATTCTAAATAGTTTGAAATGCAACAGAGAACAGACTTTGGATTCAATACTATTTTCCAAGGAAAGTAAGAAAATCTGCTTTGCATTTAGGACTATGATGTAATGTCTCACATTTGCAGATTATTTAAAATGAAAAACAGGTTTTCACCACTCGGGAGCCTGCATTTTCATTGGTGTTCATGACAGGCAGAGTATATTTGAGGCAAAAAAATATATATTACTTTCAACTGGTGGGCCTGATCAGAGCAGGTGACATTAAATAATTAACAAGTTCTCTTTCCAAACCACACTCCATGCTTTAATTAATATCGTTCCTTAAAATAAGAAGTTGTTTACCAATGCTGCCTCTGCAAGCTGATTGCCTCTCACAAAAAAACCTCTGAGACATGACTATGCCCAAGGGATTTCTTTCACTTCTTTGTTTATAATAACTACAAACAAAGAGCTGCAAAAGCTCATCTCACCATGAGACATCCTGACAATCTGCCAGTTTAGTCACCAATAATAATGAGACTGGCACCAGTAATCAGCTCAGTGCTAATCTAATGAGGGCCTGTTTCATTCACCCATTGATATTACAGCAGCTGCTAAGCACCCGATGTTTAGGACATACAAACAAGAGGTGTGTCTCCAACCAGTTGAAAGATAATTATCCCCACAATATGGCCTTGATAACACACAGAAGCAGCAGCATTTATTTTTCTGTGAGATTTCCCAGAGATGGAATATTTTATCAAGATTACAGAATTAATGAGGTCATCTGCCTATGCTTGGAAAAGGTTCAATTAGTTGTTATTGTTGCTGGTGGGTTTTGTTATTGTTGTTTTGCCCCCCCCTCCACAGCCATCCATGCAGATAAGAACATACATGTGATTTACGGACTTGTGTGTATAAGGACCATGTGATGTCACTTCCTTCACTTAGTTCCTGGGGTGAATGCAATTATGAACAGATGGGTGGATGACATGATTCCACTACTAATGAACTTCCCTACTGAGGAAGAGGACAGTGCATTACCCTTTTGTACTTCAGAATCTTAATTATCACTTTTTTTTCCACTGTGATTACTACACATGCAAACATCTTTGCATTTAAGTCATGTTGATGGAGCATTATGGACATCATTAACTGCCTCTGTTCTGGCTGGGAAGCAACAAATGCTTTTGAATACTGTAGAATAAGACATCTAGCACAGGTGGAACTGTCATACTGGATTCTAAATTAAACATCTACAAGGGAAGGGTGATCTTACCAAACAGGTCATTTGTTTGTTAAGGAACAAATGCCAGAAAGAGTCTTTGTCTCAAATTTATTTTTAAAAAGAAGGAAGGGGGAAATACATAACAAAAAAATAATCTGTTTAAGATAGAGAAATTTTGTGCAGGCTTGAAACGATATGTGAGAAGCTAGTTGATCCTTTCATTTAAACATAGTCAATCCAATACTGTTACTATTAGAAATTGTTCATAATCCATTGCTCATTCCCTTCATCAAGTAGAAAACCTTTTCCTGTCAAGGTATCATAATCACCCTTGCATTAGGTCTAAAGAATTAGGTCATTTCCAATGCAGTGTGAGAGATGTGTTACAAAACGTGTGTGACATTCTCATCTTAAAAATCGAGTAGATGAAGAGGTGTGAAAACATAGACCTATTCATGAACATCCTTCAGATATCTTAGCAAATAAGACTATGGGTCCATTGTAGATAATCTAGATATGAAATCAATTTGAGAACTGTCCTAGTTTGTTTGTGTTAAAGTTAAACCAACTTCAGATCTAAGCTTTGAGTATTTGTAGCACTGGGATGACAATATATGGCCTTGATAGCAACATGCTGTTTAGTTCCCCAGAATTAGGGTTGCTATTTATGAAATATAAATGCAGGACATGCAGTTAAATCTCTATTTCAAATAAGCAACAAATAATATTTAATATAAAATGCCTTGATAGTAAAATGAAATAGCTTAAGAGTTTTAAGACTTTATTTAGTCTAACTGTAAATTTAATCTAAATTTTAAAATTACACTAAATCCACCCAAAATAAGTTTCATCCTGTTTGGCCATTAAGATCTTAGAAAAAATTAACCTAAAATGATTGTTACCTCATTTTAAATTGCTTTATTCAGTCAATAAACTATTCTTGTGTATTTTTTTTTAACCAGTCATTTGCAATGGGTAATAATGAGGTAAGTCATTATGTTAATTTTCCATTGTTATTATAACAAAGCATCACAAGTTTAGGTGCTTAAGACGACACATCTTTATTACCTCATACCTCTAGAGGTCAGATGTATAAATGACTTTTGCTTGGCTAAAATCAAAGGATCTAAAGCCAGACTCCTTCTAGAGTGGAGGAGGCTCTAGTGGAAATTAATTTGTTGCCTTTTCCAGCTCCCAGAGGCCACCTGCATTCCTTGACTTATAGCCCCTTCCTTCATCTTCATATCCAGCTGTGTGGCATGTCTACTTTGTCTGACTCTTGCACTCCTGTCACCTTCTTTATAAGGACTCTTGTGATTATACTGAGATATGGATAATCCAGAATAATCTTTCTACTTTAAAACTCTTAATCACATTTGTAGAACTCCTTTTGTCATATAAAACAACAACTAGTTTTGTAGTAATTTTGGTGGGCTATTTTTCTACTTATCATGGGCATTACTCACAAATTCAGTCAACCCATCAGGTATTCATTTAAATTTTAATTACTAAACACTAAGCTTTTTCCCAGAAAATAAAAGTTGGTCCTAGAGAGACATAGATAATATACAGAACCTGTACCTTTAAGAATCTCAGTAGAAGAGCTTGACAGAGAAGCTGACAGATTATAGACAATAAGGGTTTATTGTCATTTGACTGCATTTGAGGTAACCTATCTCAGCCCAAAAGATGGAGTGTTAAAAAGAAATACCATCAGAGGAGGGAATATTTGAAATAAATTATGAAGGATACATAAGTGTAGCCTTAGTGACGAAGGCATGGCAGGTGATTTTTTTAAGAGAGCGGAATGTGCAAAGGCAAGGAGATGAGGTTTCTTAAGGATAGTAGTAAATAATGAAATCCGGACAGAGACACTGAGAAGGTGGGAGTGGTAAGAAATGAAGGTGAAGATGAAATTGCAGTCTAGATAATGGAGGACTTTATATGACATGCTAAGGATAAGGTACTATAGGCATTAATGGATTTTAAGCTTGAGAATTACATGATGAACTCTGCATTTAAGGAAGTGGTTATTGATGCAATAATCAACAAGGAATGTACTATGAGAATGAGTCTGCCTGATCAATTAGGATACAAGTGACTTAAATATTTGTGCAGATCACATATGAATTTTCATTATTTAGGCAGTGGTAATGAGTATGAAGAGAATAAGGTAGATTAGTGAGGCAGATAATATCGTATTTTGGGAGCAATTGAAAATGAAGATGAAAAGGCTTGACTAAGAGTGTTCCATATTGTATGCCTAAGTAAAGAGACTTGGCAGTCACTGAAATATGAAAAACAGAAGGAATGGATTGTGGTTCAGGGATGATGGGTTTAGTTTTTGACATCAGTATTAGGGTGCTAGAATTATAAATCATGCTGTTGAATATATAGTGCCTAAGACTCATTGTGGAAGTCAGGATCTGGGATTTAGATTTGAAATTTATCTAAATGCATGTGGTGGAACCCATCACAACAGAGGAACTTTTCCAGGAAACAGACTTAGACTAAGTCCAGAAGTCTCAGGAAAGAAAGGTGACATAAACTACTTATTTAAAAGGACAGACAGAGGGGGAATCCCATAAAGCAGATTGAAAAGGCAGCCAGAGAGTCAAAGGTAAAAGAAAGAAACCATGTCATGGAACGCGGCAGCAGTGGAGAGTTTTAAGAATTAGAGAGTGGTCAAAACTAAGTATGATGATAGCCAATAAGGATTTAATTTGAATTAGAAACTAGAAACCATTACTGACCTTGTCAAAAATAAGACCTTATTTACAGTAAGCATATAATATAGTAGGGACGATGATATAAAAGATGATATAAAAATAAAGGATATTATATACACTTATACACACACATGCACACACACACACACACAAAGTATATAATCGTGAATTTGGATCTACCTATAAATGAAATAGCTACTTATTTCTTCCTTTTCTGATACCTTTTCTGGCTTCTTCCATCTCAGTCTTGTGTTTAATTTACCAAGTGACTCAATGTATACATATTTAACTCAGCTGTTTCCTCTCTTTGTCATTTCAGGATATGGCCAATGATTCCTTCATTTCTGGAAATCACAGGTGCATCTTTTACTTGGAAGAACATAAAAAATATGATGCTTCCGTTATTTCAAAAATATTCATCACAGACTCAGGCTGGACATGGAACTTCAGTTGAAATTTTATCTTTGTCTTTCAGCCCAAGGATTCTCTAAAACTAAAACTATGCTAATAGTATATTCTCTTTTTTAGAAATAAAATTTTAAAAATAAGAAGGATTCATTTTCAAAGAAGTAATATGTTTAGGAGTTCCTTAATTAAATATGGGTCTGTTTTCTTTATACTTAGAAAAATTGTAACTTTCCCAACATACTTGCTCTATGTAAGCATCACCTTACAGAGATCATTCAAAATTCTCTCAACATCAGGATAAAAATACATTCTGTATTTTTCAAACTTTGGCTCAAGTTTCCCTCTAAATGGAAACAGAAACAAAATTTAAGCAAATTTTTCTCAATTTACAATCTGATATTTTTATATTAAGAACTGGAACCCATGCTTGAGATTCAAAGCAGTTTTAAGGTTGTAAATAATAGAACAATGTAAAATGTCATGTGGAAACTGTCAAACACTTTTACTTAAAAACCATCTGTATAGTCACTCAGATAACTATATATACAATTTTCTTAGTTTCCCTTTAAAAAAAGTCTCATCTTAGTAAATCCAACAGTTGAACTTTGGAATGTTAAAAGTGTATAAGTTGATTTTTTTCTTTATATCAGTTACATAATACTTCTTTTGGGACAAATACAACTTTTAATGCTTTAAAAATACTCATTTGATCCAAATAATTCTCTGTGAGATAGACATAATATTACACCCACTCAGAATGAAGAAAGTTAAGAGAAATAAAGTTATTTGCTCAAGGTAACACTGATAGTCAAGTTTGGAAGTTACTGGTTTTGTGTAGATAACATATGATTGTCATTATTTTAGGCAGTCGTAATGAGTATGAAGAGAATAAGGTTATCGGTTTTGTGGTTTTAACAAATACACACACATACAGATTCTAACACACTGCTTGAACCATATTTGCTAAGGTGTAAAGTCAGCATGAATTATGAGGTTAGTTTGTGTGACTGCAGTTTCTTAGTTATGTCTCATTATCTTGTATCTAGAAATGGACACAGCACATTTCCAAGAAAGAGAAAACTTCATGCTGTCTCTCCTCCCTTTTAGCATCCAGGGCTGAGGATATTGGTGGTCAGAACAATGATATTAGCAGAGTGAGTACTACTCTCTCTGACTTTTACTCTTTCCTCTTGCCTGTAGAGGGAAATGATGTCTTAGACTGTTTTTATTTCTTTAAATTTATACAGGTGAAATCCTAGATACAAGGTGGACTTCTTGTGTATGCATGTATTCCTATTTGTTGGTGGGGGGGTGAGGATGGAGTTATCGAAATGGCAAATAGATTCTGTGTGAACCTATTTTGAGATAACTAGCTTGATATAAATAGATGGTCCTTTCAAAGATTTGAAACAGCTTTCTAGATTTCTCAACTGTGAGACTTGGGTCTAAGCCTAGCTAACAAATGTTACTATTTTTTTCTTTTGGCACACACATACATCTTTCAGCCATCTCTCAGAGACATTGGGAGACATTTAGCTGTGGTTTGTAATATGGCACAGGTATAGGCATCTCTTAGATATTGATGACAAGTATTTCCTAAAAGTACCCACATATCACCCAAAGTTCTAAGGCAAACTTATGAACTATTAAGAGCACAAATTCCTCAACTACGTAGAATAAATGCACTGTGTTTTTAACGGAAATCCTAGGTTTCATTTCATCACACCCAATTTGTTTCTGTACTTTTAGAAGTCTAATTTCTCCTTGGGACAGTCCACACAGAAATTTATTGTCCTCACAGAATGTTTTTTAATTGGAATTGGTGCTGTATCATTGATAAAAAAATTTTTAATATATAACTTTCTATTAAAAAAACAAAAATAAAAAAGCCCACTTGAGCTTCTTGGACCACTGTCATGATAATAGAATTACAGGAGCTGGTGCCTTTTTAGCTGTCCAAATCTCCTGCTGTCTATACAAACAATAGGCAGCCAGAATGGAAGGTTCTCTTCATGAGGTGTGTGGATTTGCGAGAGTCCTGCTAGAACCTCTGATGTCTTGTCAGTAAATATACTAGCTGCCTAATGAGTAGATGGCAGCCATTAGCTCTAATAAGCTGAAGAAGAAAAGCACTTCAATAGTCCACTCTAATCAATCCTGATTCATAGTTTCTTCCCTCTTTAGGCTATTTAATTAACAGAACCATTATTTAATTGGCTCTCTTTATTTCTCAATATAATAAAACATCTCTCTCTTACTGTGTTATTTGAAGTAGAAAGACTAATCCTATGCTTGATAAAGGATATATCAGGTTTATAAATTCAATAATAAATTATAAATAAAATAATAAAGTTTATAAATAAATAAAATAAGATATATTTTACATTTTTACATTTTGCGTGGTATATATATATACAATATAAATATATATATATACACACAAACATATATACACACATAGTACAAATGCAATATTGTATATTTATATAAAATAAATTCACTTATGAAAATGATTTAGAATAGTGTATGGCACACAGTAACATTAAAACTATGTTAGGTATTACGATAATTTTTCCTGCTCATATTTTGTACATTTTTGAACTGCTCTTACATTTTATCTGTTTATAGACATAAACACTATGAGGTCTTGAGATATACTTATCCATATTCATGTCCACCAAATTGGCATTTGCACAATAATAGCAGGTACATCTTGGAGAAAAACAAAAATACCCAGGAAAAATTCACATAAAAATAGACATATGAATATAAAGCTAGTATCATTTAGTTCAAGTTAATGTCTTATCCTTTAGTTCTTAATGACTGGTAACTAACTTTAAGGTATTTTACATAATTATTTTCTGGCTTTTAGTATGGCATAACGAACATTAAAAAGACCTCTAACATCAGGAACTACACCCATTTTGTGAACATAATACTTTCTATCTTCCTTTCTAACTATTTCAAAGAAAATATTCAAATGCAAATATAGGTTTCTCCAAATCTGTTCTTAAGTATTAGAATTTGTTCTCAAATATTAGAATTTGAAATGATTAGCAATGTGTCTTTTTATGGCAGTTAGATTTTATAAAATTTAATGTCACTTGAACAGATTACAGTACATAGAATATGTGCTGTGTATGTATTTGTTGAAATGAAAAGGAAGTGAATGAGATAAAATGATTTTTCAATATTCATTGGTAAGTCTTTATGGTGCACTATTTATATGTGCCTTCAACATCTTGCTAAGAATCATGAGGGATTCAGATTAATTACATTTAAGATAAAAAGCCCTTTACTCTTTAGGAGATACAGACTAAATAAAAACTTCAGCCAGTCCTTCATTCATGCAACAAATATTTCCTGAACAACATTTATATGCTGAGAGATATTCCTGTTCTAGTTTCTGGGAACACAGGACAAAGGGTCTGCCCTCAAGGAAATGATATGCTAAGGAGGGGGGATAGAAAAATGGAGAAATAAATATAAAAATAAATGAAATGAGGGCAGAGAGTGGGGAGGGATTTATTTCATATAACAAAGTCTAAAAGTGATAACCTTATCATTATTGATAATCTTTTATATAAACAGAAACTTGTAGCTACAGTAACTTATAACATCTGTAGGTTTAAGTATGCATAAAACTTAGGAAAGGATTTCCAAAAAAAAGGGAATATCACATGCAAACTCCTGAAGCAGGAGTATGCTTGGTATGCCAATATACTACAAATAAGGATAATGTGCCAGGAGCACAATAAGTGAAATGGAAAATAGGTAATTTTAGGGAGATAGCCAGAGACCAAAACCTGTGGGATTTTATAGACCATTGAAAAATATTGTGCTATTTTATCTAGAGTAATATGGGAAATCACTAAAAGCTTTGAGTAGAGGAGATATATGATACAACAAAGATTTTAAAGTACCACTGCTGGGAATAAAATTTGGGTAAATTCAAGAGGCCCCCTGAATTCTCTACTAGGTTCATGTTGAAACATGAACTGTGTGCTCTACCAATAAGATTTATTATCATTGCTTTAAGGGACAACAATTAGTTATAATGATAAATATTAAACTATCATGATCCTTTCCAAATATCATATTTGGAGTTAGAGTGGCCAAATACTTTTCCACTACTAGTATTTTATATTAGGTAATTCTTTAACTGAAAAGCTTTTAAAGCCAGTTGATAGATGGTAATTGTCTTAAATGTGTCATTTGTTTCATCTTTCAATGTAAATTTTATACAAACACACACACATATACCATTTGATTAAATGTATATTAACTAAAATTCTAAAATACTGATAATGTTATAAATAAGGCAGATATAAATTCTGGGTAATTCTAATAATGGTAGCTATAAGCATACCAAATTTTATTGTGCTTTGCTTTATTGAGCTTCACAGATATTGTACTTTTTACAAATTGAAGCTTTGTGACAACACTGTGTCAAACGAGTATATCAGCACCATTTTTCCAACAGCATTTTCTTTGTGTCTCCGTGTCACATCTTGGCAATTCTTCCAATATGTCAAACTTTTTATTATTATCATGTTTGCTGTGGTGATCTGTGATGAATGAATGCAACTTACCGAAAGGTCAAATGATGGTTAGCATTTTTTAGCAAAAATGTAATTTCTAATTGAGGTATGTACATTTTTTAGATGTAATACTACTGCACACTTAATAGATTGTAATATAGTATAAATATAACTTTTATGTGCCCTGAGAAACCAAAAAATTCATTTGACTAGCTTTATTGTAATTTTGCTTTATTGCAAAGGTCTGGAACTAAACCACAATATATTAGAGGTATGCCTGTACTTAAATGGAAATATCCCAACATTTTCTCCAAAAAATAAGAGAAACAAGAAGAGCAAATAAATCCGCATTAATCTCAAACCTTCAGCCTAAGTGCAAAATAGTGAATACTGCAGATTTTCAATACCTCTTACAAGTAAACTAAACACCAATTTTTTGCAAAGCTATTTATTAAGCTCTAGCACAAAGAACCAAGAGATTGTATTCAAACAACAACCTGCAAGCAAGAGGGGAATTAGAGGATACAATATTGAAGTACAATCACTCTGAGAAAGTCTACTCTATATATAAAGATACTGAGAGTCATATTATATCTAAGAACATAGTACAGTAAAATGATTTTTAAAAATATAGAATTACCTGAGACAGCCTCAGAAAGGTAATTCTTCTTGAAAAAACATATTTTTAAAAAATGGAGCAGTGCTTTGGAAATTAAGCAGTAAAGGGTAAAATTTTGAAAAAGAAATTAGATCTTACAAGAAAAAAGAATATTAAAAACCAAAATTCAGATGATTAGGCAGGGAGAACAGATTCAAGTATAAGCTCCAAAAGAGATGTTGAATAAAGGTAGGAAAACGATCACATGAATGAGAATGAAATAGATGAAAGTAAAATGTTTTGAGACAAAAATTATTTATAAAGAAAGGCAAAAAGATCCAGTATATGTATAATTAAATTCCTTGAAGGAGGAAATCTAAACAATAAAGCAAAATGAATATTTAACACTATAATCCAAGAAAAATTTCTAGAAGTCCTTAATTTACATATTAAAAATCTCCAACAGGTATTTGAGAAAATTGTTACAGTATGGTCAAATCTAGGGCATAACCTAGTGAACTACTAGAATTTAAAGATAAAGAAAAAGAAACCCTAAGAGGCTCCATGCCAAAAGTTCAAATAACTTGCCAGGGTATTGGACTAGCATCAGATTTTTAAAAAGCATCATAAAGATCAGAACAACAGTGGAGAATTTACAGGAAACTCACAGCTCAACTTACCCAATAAATATTTTGACTCAGATTTTTTGTCTGAAGTTTTGATTTTGTCTCAGAAAAAATTAACCACCCTATGTTCTATACAATAAGCATATCTAAAAATGAACTGAGCAAGATGGAAACAATTAGAAGCAAGGGTTTAAATTCTAATACCAAAGTAAAGTTCAACCCAAAAGGCTTTAAAATCTGCTGTTTAATACAAAAATTCACATATCATAATATGTTATAAACATAACCACATAAAACAACAAAGAAATCACTTTTATAAAGCAGAAACTATAGAAATGAGAAGGGAATAGAGACAGAAACTACAAAATAGACTTTATCATAACCATCTCAATATAAGATGGATCAAATAGAAAAAAGATAAATCAGGACAGAGGAAACTTAAATAAACATGGTTAATTTTGTGGATCACTCATTTATCCTGATAATACAGGAAACACCTTTTTTATTGAGCCAATATCCATGGAGAATCAACACAATTGGGTTCTAAAGAAAGTATCAATAACTTTAATAAAGTAGAAATATTACAAACAAAATTATCCTGATCACAACAAAATAATACATTAATAACAATGTCATAAAAATCTCCACATTTAAATCTGTGAAATTTGAAATAAAAATAAAAACTACAAATTTTTAGAATGATAAAACTGCTACATATCCTAATGCATTGTGTGTGTATATATAAGCTATATTAGACGGAAATCTGCAGCCTGAATTTCTTTGCCAGAGAATGAAAATGGATTTCTAAATCCATACACAAAAATAAACTCGAAATGGATTAAATACCTGAATGTAAGACATGAAATCATGAAAGTCTTAGAAGAAAACATAGGCAAAAATCTCTTGAACATAAGCATGAGCAATTGTTTTCCTGACACATCTTCTTGGACAAGGGAAACAAAATAAAAAATCAACAAGTGGGACTACATCAAACCAAAAAGCTTCTGTACAGAAGCAAAAGGCAACCTACTGTATGGGAGAATATATTTGTG
The DNA here is from genome assembly GCF_040802235.1 of Manis javanica. Classification (NCBI taxonomy): domain Eukaryota; kingdom Metazoa; phylum Chordata; class Mammalia; order Pholidota; family Manidae; genus Manis; species Manis javanica. The sequence goes on from NC_133168.1 coordinate 59,099,016, forward strand.
AATGATTTATACAATAAAGGGTTAACATAAAAATATATAAAGAACTCATATGACAACACCAAAAGAACAAATAACTCAATTAAAAAATGGGCAAAGGACCTGAATAGAAGATTTTCAAAAGAAGAAATGGAAAGATGCTGCACATCACTAATGATCAGGGAAACGCAAATCAAAACCATAGTGAGATATCACCTCACATGAGCCAGAATGGCCCCTATCCAAATGGCAAGAAATAACAGGAGTTGGTGAGGAGGTGGATAAAAGGGAACCCTCCTACACTGTAGGTGGGAATGTAAATTGGTACAACCACTATGGAAAGTAGTGTGGAGGTTCCTCAAAAAATTAAAAATAGGAATACTATTTGACCCAGTAATTCCACTTCTAGGAATTTACTTGAAGAAAATAAAAGCCCTGACTTGAAACATACATGCACTTCTATGTTGATTACTACATTATTTACAATAGCCAAGATATGGAAGCAACCAAAGTGTCCAACGATAGATGAATGGATAAAGAAGAGGTGGTACATATGCACAATGGAATATTATTCACCCATAAAAAATAAATCCTGCCATTTACAATAACATGGATGGACCTAGAGGGTATTATGCTCAAGTGAAATAAGCCAGACAGGAAAAGAAATACCGTATGATTTCACTTATTTGTGGAATCTAAAGACAAAACAAAACAAAATGAACAAAAGAGCAGTAGATTCACAGATACTGAGAAGTGACTGGTGACTACCATGGGGGAGGGGTTCAGGGGGAAGGAGGATAAAGGGGCACAAAATTCTCAATCATAATATAATTTGGTCACAGTGATAGTAGTATAGCATGGAGAATATAGTCAATGATTCTATAACATCTTCTTATTAGGTTCAGATAGTAACTGCACTAGTTGTGGTGAAGATTTAATAATATGGGTAACTACTGAACCACTGTGTTATATACTTGAAACCAATATAATATTGCACATCAGCTAGACTTCAATAAATAGAAAAGAAATAATAAAAATAAATGAACTAAATTCACAACTTAAAAATCTAGAAAGCTCCGAAGTAATTCTAAAGGAGCACAATATAGCAAATAATAAAAGTCTGACAAATTAATGGGATAGAGCACAGAAAAAGAGTAGACTAATAATTCAAAAATCCCATATTTTAGAAAAACTTAAAAATAGACTAGTCACTAGCAAATTTGATTGAGAAAATGTGACCAAAGGACATAGGGACCACCTGAAGGAGCTTCCTTGGACTATTTGGATATTAAAATAGGGTAAGGCTATTAATGAATTATAAACTGTTGACTGAAAGTGGAATCTATGGGTCCTTAGTGAAGTAAATTCATAATTAAGTATATAAGTTTATAGAGCAGGAGGAAAAGTTATCGTGAATGATAGAATATCAACTAGTAAATCAAAAGAAATGACAGAATTAGAAATCACCATCTGACAAATATGATGGTAATAATTGATTTGGGTTGGGATCATCAATGGGTGCTAGCTACTGAGCAACAGTTTTATAAGGGACAGGATATTGGCTTACTTTCAAAATATCTCCAACAAAATATTTGTTAATTATTAACTTGACTTTCAATGAATTCCACTGACCTCACTTTAGTAATGTGATCTGCATTATTACCTGTATGGGATAAAGTAAGATCACTTATATCACCTCCATTAAATAAAAAAAGGAAATATTAGCTGAATGCAAATCCTGGGAAAAACTCCACAGAGTAACTAAACTGTAATCTTCACATTTATTGCAGTCAGGATAGATAAAGAATAACCAAGGAACTGTGATAGATTGTAAAAAGACTAAATAGATATTACAATTAAATGCAATATGTGATTTTTGAATTGAATCACGGACTCTTCTTGTTTCTGTAAAGGACACTATTGAGACAATTGACATTTAGTTCTGTAAATTAGATAAATAAGGTTGCATCATTTATACAATTACAACAATATACAGTTAACTATCAAATATAATAATTATGTATAAACATGTTTTTGGTAGTAGGGAATATATGCAGGCATCACATCTGCAACTTACTCTCAAATAATTTAGAAAAATATAAAATGTACTTAGAAAATTAGAAGGAAAATATGGTGTTTATAATTGAGAAATATGCACATAAGGTATATAGTAGTTTTTTGTATTATTTTTTGCAGCTTTTCCCTAAATCTAAATGTTTTCAAAATAAAAAGTTGCAAAATGTGGAAATATGTTATAATAAAATAGCAATAACAATTGGCTAACTTTAAGGATAGACAGCAGAGTTTAAAGTTTATGAGACAAATAGCGCTAGAGGGAAATAACCAGTTCTGCCACTTCGGTTTTGTCTGTTTCCTAAACTTTAAAATAGAAGGTTTTCTATTGAATTGCTATAATATATATAGCAATTGGACAGAGGCTGGCACACAGTGAATGTTGAATAAATGCTTGTTAAATAAAATTTTTGATTTTGCCTTCTGTACTGAATCAAAGTACGAAATTCTTCCTTATACTTAGTATCTATGATCAATGTATACAATATAGGAACCATGGTATATCTTGTTGAGAAATGAATTCCTGTTGAAAATGGGAGGCACTGCATTAATTTTAAAAGCAGAAACAAAACGAATGAGAACTAAGACAAATTAAGTAATAGCAGCTCAGAGCCAGACCATCTGGTTAATCAAGACCTAACATTAGTGTAATTCAAATGAAAAAACAGCATCTCTTAATTTTCTGACTTAAAAAAAAAAGAAAGAAAAAACACCTCTGTACCAATCTAAATGTGGACCATAGTTTTAACACTAAAAGGTAAGGAATGTAGCTCTGAGGAATAAAGCAGATGAAAACTTGTCAGGAGTAACACATCAAACTGTTGTCAGGAGAAACAGATAAAACCACCATTCACGTTGAAAATGTCTTACAAAAGCTGAAAAAAAGTTCTAGAAGATAAGCATGAAATCCATTTATTGTGTTGTTTGCTATGTACGTTTCTGAGATGGAATGCATAGCTTAGTCTGGATGTAATTTGTTTATGGATATTTAGAAATTCTGTAGAGTTGTATGTATTTAGAAGCAATACATATGTATATGTATATGTATTTATTCCATAGGTACTATTCCTGTTTTTGTTTTATAAGGAATCAAGAAAATAGACAAATAGAGGCCAGACATTAAAAAGAGAAAAGGGAAACATTAGCTACAGGAGGGGAAAGGTTAAGCAAAGATGAAAGGAATGCTTTTGAAACTCCATCACTTGAAAGGAAACGAAGAAATAGAAAAGGTATGGAGTGGTTAGAATGGATTCTGGGGAAAGCGCCCAGTGTGTGTGCGGGAATCCGATCTCAGAGAGGCAGCGGACTACAGCAAGAGGCAGACATGTAAATGGCAGCACATCTGCATTCAATCAGTGCTTTTTTTTCATGAATGCTCTGTTTCTCCTCTCTTTCTCTGAAATCACCCTTCCAAGAGCCCTGAGGCCTTTGGAACATGTGTGCTTCCTCCTTACAAACTCCTCTTGGCATCAGGAGAGCTGTCTCTGTTAATTTAATACAAAACTGAGAGTATACATAGAAAGTGTTTTCCTCAATTTTGTTCAAGGATTTGATAATATTGAACTGAAAGTCTTGTCCTAAAATTGCTGGACTTGGAATCTGCCTGAGTCACCTGACTCTAGCTTCAATCAGAGGAAAAGGTGAAAACTTCAATCAAATCTGATCTCATTCACGGTTGATGAGACTTCTCTTATACCTTATACTTTCTATAGATTTCTCACCTGCTTTTATTTGGAATCACCAAACTTTTGAACATTAGATAACATTTAGCATTTTTCTCTCCTATTGCCTACATTTTTTCATTTCTGTGTTTCAAATGTAGGCATGATATTAACGATGCTGAAGAAATACACTTCTTTTAAATAAAGGTTTTGTTTTTTAAATTTTCTCTTATTCTTCATAATATAGTTTATAATATTCCCATCTAATCCAAAGTAGCTATTTTCATTAAAGTCATGAGTCCAAAAAATAATTACAGTTCTTTATTCTTACCGTAACTGACCCCTAGGCTCTTATAGATTAAGTCAATATTTTTTCTTTCTTATCTACTTTACTTGGGACTTTATTATCATACTTATTCTACTTCTCCTACTATCATTTAAACTGTTTTGCTAGTTTTGTATATATAATTTTTCTTATGATACCCCTTCCCTGATATCTTATCACTAGCTCTAACTTAACAAGATTATCCCTACTTGATTAATCTCTGTCTTATTTTCTTCCATATCTGTTGGAATGCTGCAAAAAATATCAGCATTTCTTTATAGCTTTATATGAATACTTTGTTCCCTATGGCCAAATTCTTATTATGAAAGAAATATTCTTAACCATTACCCTTTATACCCATGTTCCAGATAGTGTTAGGTGCCTGTGATTCAAAAATGAAAAATATATCCAGGACTGCTCTCCAACAGAGGGGAAAAATAAATAACAAAAAAAAAAAAATGTGATGGATGCTAGAAGTTTGAGCAAAAAAAGTCATGCCTACAAAGAAAGAATAATCTACTGTGTCTTTGAGCATAGAAATAAACTTGTCATAGATAATGTCATAAAATGGAGGTAGAGGAGCATTTCAGGAAATGAGGATGTACAAGAGACAAAAATGTAGATGTATAAAATACTGTACATTAGGACACATTAGGAATTTTCAGTGTTTCTAGAGGATAGCATGCAAATAGGGAAAATAAAAAAAGATGAGAATAAAAAAAGTAAGTTTCCACATGTCTTGAGATGGATCTCTGTATCTTGGGGAGTCACTGAGAGACTTTAAGCGAAGAAGTAGCATGATCATGTTCATATTTCAGAAGGGTTGCTAACTTCTATACAGAAATGGATTGAAGAGAAAACAAAAATTGAAAAACAGGTCAGTTTGGAGACCACTGAACCATTAAGGCAAACTTGATAAAATCATGAACCAAAGTTTCTTAAAAAACTAAAAATAGCAATATGATATGGCCCAGCAATTACACTTCTGGGAATTTACCCAAAGAAAACAAAATCGCTAATTAGAAAAAATATGTGCACACCTAATGTTCAAGCAGCATTTTTTACAAGAGCCAAGATATGGAAGCAACCCAAGTGCCCATTGATAAATGAATGAATAAAGATGTGGAATATATATATATATATACTTGGAACATTACTCAACCATAAAAAAGAAGGAATTCTTGTCATTTGTGACAGCACAGATGGATCTAGAGGGTATCATGTTAGGTGAAATAAGTCAAAGACAAATACCATATAATTTCACTTATATATGGAATCTAACACATAAAACAAATAGAACAGAAATAGAGTCATAACATAAATGACTACTGGTTACCACGGGGGCAGGGGAGGTGTAGAGTGATGGGCAACATAAGTGAAGAGGATAAGGAAGTATAAACTTCTATTATAAAATAAAGTACTTATAGGGATAGAAGTACAACATAGGGGATATAGCCAATAATACTGCAATATCTTTGTACGGTAACAGCAGTTACTAGGGTGAGCATTTAGTAATGTTTATAATTGTTGAATCACTATGTTGTATATCTGAAACCAATATGATATTGTATATCAATTATACTGAAATTTTTTTAAAGAAAAACCATGAACCAAAGAAGTGGCAATAAGAATTAAGGGGAAGGGGAGGCATGTGAAATTTATTAAGAGGAGAGGCTTCACAGAATTGTGTGGTTGATCTCATATAGAAGTCAAATATAGTCTCCATGCCTTTGCATTTTCCAAGTGGGCTGACAATTGCTCCAGTAAAGATTAAGAAAAACAAACAAACAAACAACAGCAAACCTGGAAGAGGAGCAGATAGGTTTTGGGGAATAAGTTCAAATTTAAGTTTGTACGACCTTCTCTCTCTGAGCCCATGAAATTGTCAATATGTCAGAAACTGTTGGCAGAGGTCTGAATTAGAGGTAAAGTTTGGGCATTTCTAGCACACTGAATAAGTGAAGTTCTGGTCATGGATGAGGTTGCTCAGGCTAAGAGGCTAACTTGCAAAGAAGCACTATTAAGCAGGACAGCGATCTCTGAAATAGGAAGGGTATCATGAGAGAGGGCCACAAGAAACTTCCCTGAGAATGACAGGAACAGAACCAAATGAATCAGCGACGTCAGGAAATGTATGAACTAAAGTATGTTTGGTGAATCTGGCAATTAAGAGGTCATATAGGAGATCATCAGGATGACATTTAGTGGAGTGGAAAGAACATAAATCAGATTAAAAGGGTGTAGGAGGTAAAAAAATAGAAGAAAAGATCTATTTTCAAGAGGAGATTGAATAGAATAAAGAAATTAGGAGTATGCTTCAAGAGGATAAAAGGTTAAGAGAAACAGCTAATATTAGAAATACTTGAACATGTGGAAACAAATTTGCCTGAAAGAAGAGAACTTAAAAATTACTATTGCTAGTAGTAGTATTACTACTAGTAGCATTAATTCTACTAATAGGATAGTAGTATTAATACTAGTAGAGTGGTAGTGATTGCAAGAGAATTAGCAGTTCCATTTTACAAGACACCAAGAACCATAGGGTCGGGGGAGAAGCATTGACTTTGGTCAGGTAAACTAGCACATGCTAATACTTTACATATGTGCATATTCCCAGGGAACTACTGGAGCAATATCTAAACTGAAACAATGACTAATGGTAGAACATTCAGACACATTTAATAAAAGAACGTGAATGTCTTAGCAAGCAAGGCTTACTTCTATCAATTGCTGCTTTTTCCAATAATTCCAGCTACTTACTTACACTTTGTCCCAGAATCAGCACCCTCCAATCTTACTCTACTTTATCCATCTAACTTACACTGACTCTCTTCTACAATCAAACCACTGTATCTATCCCAACTATTTTCTCTGTATTTCTACATCATTTTTCTTTTATGTCCATGTACCTGTTTTATTCCCCATCCCTTTCCTCCCCATTTTTTTGGAATTTCTCTCCTCCTTTGCTGGCAAATTCTGCAATTTTAACAAATAAATTCAATTCTCTTATAAATTATTCTGTTCTAAATAATTAAAAAATGATTATTACAAAATAATTATCCTATCCTAAATAGTTAATATTATATAAGAACGTGTTCATTCTTCCTAATTATTCATGTAGTGTTTCCAAAATGATGATGGAGGACTGTATTTTCTTTTGAACAATGAGAGGGTCTTAAGCTTTATCCCAATACTTTACAGTTCATAGCTGAGCATGAGGGATTTAGTAGTCACTTAATCAGTGGTTATTTATTGAAATACTTGTATTATGCAAGCAGTCAACAATTTTGCCAATAAAGTAAGATATTTCTTTTTTACTCCCTATCTGTATGGTTTATGGTTTACTCTCTGACTTTTATTAACTCGTGGCTCAGATGTTGTCTTAGTGACATCCCCATGACCACCCCTTCACACCCTCCATGTGCATTTGGTCACACTCCTATCCCTTCTAAATTCTCTCCCTAGCATAAAATAGCTTGTGCATATATATTTCACTCATTGGTTTGTATTTTATACCCTGAATTAAAATATTAATTACATGAAGACAAAGATTGTCATCTGTTTTATTCAGTGATATATCTTTAATTATCTAGAATGAAGCCTGGCAGGTAACAGAAATTCAATTTAAAATTTAAAAATCTATATTTAAGCTTATTATCCATGTTTACTTTATTTTTTTCTCTTTCATTCTCTGTATCCTACATTTTCACAAGTGCTCAAACCACCAGCTCAACCTAATGTATTGATATAAAATGTTATCATTCTTAAGTATTTTGTCAATGCTCAAAAGGTATTTAGGAACAAATAATATAAGACAAGTTTAAAATAGGAGTAAATTGGGAACACATTTCTGGAAACTCTTCTCTTAATGAGCCTTGAAGTAAGTTAGGAAACAGTTTTAATTCTTTTGAGCCACTCTGTTCTATTTAGTGTATTACAAGTTCAGTGGTTAAATAGTTTCTTAGTGGAGGAAGCTGAAACAACTCTGTTAGACTAATGACAAGGGCTGATTTGATTTTTTTTTTCTTTACAGCCAAGAACAAATTAGGTCATACTGATGGATTAGATCCAAAAGTATCTTGGCTTGACGTTGAGGAGAGGTATTGGTTCAAAATCACACAGCATCTATATTTGAAATGTTAAACTTAAACTTGTGTACTACAGATTGAGAGTGATGAGATTTGTGGAAGTGGAAATGAAAAAAGAAAAAAAGAAATGAATGTCTTAGAAAAGTTAATCAGTGAAAATGATTTTTCTAGAATTTGTAAGTTAGGGATTCTTTGATGCCAAAAACTCATACCTTTTGCAGAGTCACTGAACAAGCTGTGATTGAACACTGAACAAGAGCTCATGCCCTGTCTATAGCTTATGGAGAAATGTGTGAAGCTTATCATAACGAAATATCTTTAACTCCCATTAAGCTCAATGGAACTTCACTGATTGTCCCAGCAAACTGATGGCACAGCATTCTGAACTGATCGCTAGAAGGTATGCTGGCAAACTGCCTTGCCTAGCTCTGTCTTTTGTTTGACTGATTTCAACCCAATTTCTGTAGGCCATGTGTCGTCGTGGAGAAGACACAGGTTTGAGATCTAGTTCTGCCAAGGAACAGGAAACCATGGAACTTGTGGGAAGTTGACTGAGTTTTCCCACTTCAGCAATGAACTCTCAAGAAAATGCTGGGGTAGTTTTGAATCAGTTATTTCACTGCGTGAGCAGGCAGGCATGTAGCCAGCATTTTAGGAAAGGCCAGCAAAATAAAAAAAAGGACCAGGAGAGTATGAAAAATACCTGATATTGGCAAACAGTGTTTCTCACACCTGGTAGAAACTTAATCTATGAGGGCATTATCTGCAGCTGTGTATCTCCTGGAGGCCTCCAGAAATTTGGTAGGTTTCCACCACTGAGAGTACACTGTAAAGTCTCCCACTTGTAGCTGTCTCTAAATAGAAAGGTTTCTGTATTCTGTGCCTTTAAAGAAAAGTATTTCACTCTGCCAGTTGGCATCTTTCCATTAGGCAGTTGCTACTGCATTGTTTCATGCCCACACACCCAGGAACATACAGTAAATTAAAGGTAGCTTTAAATACATTTTGAAATTTAGTGTTATTAAACTACAAAACATTTCTTATCCTCTGCTCTACACTCTTTCTCAGTCATGTCTTCTCCAAATCCCAAAACAAACAACAAAGAAAAAACAAAAAAAACAAACTTTTAAATTATTTTTAGCTTCAAAAAGAAGGTAACAATTTAATATTCATTGTACCTATCTTTTTGAGGCATGAAAACCAACTATGGTGAATCGTTGAATTCCCTTAAAGATCTATGTGCCCCTGGCGGGGTAGAAGCTTCCTCAGTCAAGCCTGTGATTACTCTCAGCAAGACTGAATCAGACACGCACAGATCTTTCAAACTCCCATTGTAGTTTCCTCTTCGTATCTATGTCACTGCTTACAGTAGTGGAATGTTAGAGCATTTTTGGATAATGACGGAATTAAATTTGATTGATAAAAATAAATAGAAAAAAGAAAAACCGTAAATATTTTGTGACTTAACAACTAAGTTTTATAACAGATCTATTAAGATATAATTCATATCATAAAATTTGCCTTTTAAAAAATGCATAACAACTAAATTTTAAATAACCCATATGTCTAAGCAGAAATCACAAGGGAAACCAATGAATATTTCAAAACAAATTGTAATGAAAACACAACATATAAAAACCAAAGCAATACAGCTAAGGAAGTTGTGAGGAAGTTGGGGTTTCTATGGCCAGTATCCTCACTGAACTTAAACCAACTGATGATGTATCTGATGTATCTGGCCTGTTGCTAGGCTACCGCTTCCACACCTTTAGGCAATAAGTTATTACTGCGCTATATAGAGAGCTCAGCCCAGTGTTCTGGGCGGAGGTAGAGACGTTAGTGCTCAACCTACCGCCGGGAGAACAAGCCAGGTAATAAACCCCTTCACCCAAAAGAACGTTTTGCTGTCAATTTCTTTGGTCACATTGAATCCACAGTGAACTTGCCTGGGGCTGAAACCCATGGGCAAGACAGACGTGTTTATAGAGGAAAATGTATAATTTAAAGTCTTATATCAGAAATAAAGAAATGTTTACTATAAGCTATTAAGTTTTCATGTTAAGAAGCTAAGAAAAGAACAGCAAATTAAATTCATGTAAACAAAAAAGCACAAATAATGGATGTAAGAGTGGAAGTCAATGACAGAACAGACAGCAGTTGACAAAGCTAAGAGTTATTTCACTAATAAGATTAATGAAATGGATAAATGACTAGATACATTAATTTGGGAGAATAAAAAAGAATGCAATTTATCAATATCATTAAGTAAAATACTGAACATCCTTTAGTTGTTAATAATTTTAAGGTATTATTTATAATCATTGCAATAAGTTAGCAAATGTGATGTTATTGGACCAATTACCTAAAAAAAAAAACCTAATAGAACTTGTAAAATAATAAATTTTTAAAATTCCACATAATTCTCTGTTACAGAGACAGAATTTGTGTTTTGTAAGATTTCCCACAAAGAAAACTCTAAGTTCAGATAGTTTTTCTGCTGAATTTTATCAAGCATTAAGGAAAAAACTGATAAACACTTTCAGAAAGTAGAAGATAGGAAAGACTTTGTAGTTTATTTTCTGGGTCCAGCATCATTCTGAAACAAAACCAGACAGGGGCATTATAAGAAAAGTACAGAGCAATATTACTTATGAACATAGATGCAAAACTTTTAATATATTGCCAAGAAATTGAATTCATACATATATGAAAAGAAGACAAAACAACACAATCAAATATGATTTATCTCAATAATACAAAGTCATTTTAACTTCTAAAAATCAATCAGTATAATTCACCACATGAATAGAATGAAGGACAGAAAACATATGACCTTATCAATAGATGCAGAAAATTTACTTGACACAATTCAATGACAACTCATAATGAAAACTGTCAGCAAACCAGGAATAGATGAGTACTTCCTGAATCTGATAAAGGGTATTATAAAAAATCTAATGATAACATCATACTTAATGGTAAAGTATTGAATGATTTCCTTCAAAGATTGGGAGCAAGCAAGGATATCTGCTCTATTTTTATGAAACTGGGTGCCAGTACTTCAAGTCTGTAGCATAGCGTAATGAAAATAAATATGTAGAGAATGAAAAGACAAAATAAGATCATCTTTATTCATAGGTGGTATGATATTATACCTAGAAAATCATATAGAATCTTCATAAAAATTACTAGAACTAGTAAATCAATTAATTAAAGTTACAGGATACAAGGTAATTATACAAAATCCATTTTATTTCTATATACAAGCAGTAAGTAATTGGAAAATAAATTACATACAGGCAGTAACTGGAAAATAAATTAAAAATAATTCCATTTGTAGTGGCTAGTTTTTAACTAATTTAGTATAAAAAGTGATTGTAATTTTTTGTTCAGCTTCTACATTAAAAATTACATTTCTGAAAGGAATTACCATTAAACATTGAGTTAACTGTATTGCCTGTAAACTCAATATTTTTAAAATGTCAATTTTGTCAGTTAACCTGTGAATTCAATGTAATCTCAATTGAAGTCCTAATAGACCTGTTTGTGGAAACCAATAAGCTGAATCCATAAGATTATAAGGAATCTAAAAAACTTAGAAGCAAAAAGCCTTGAAGAAAATTGGAGGACTTATTCAACTTGATATTGAGGCTCAGTATAGAACTATGTTAATCGAGAGGGCAAGACATTGGTATAAGGATAGAAATGTAAATAGAATATGGACTGATATATTCACTGTCAATTGATTTTTGACAAAAATGCAGTGGAGAAAACAAAGTCCTTTAAACAAATGGTGTGGAGAAAACAGGTTAAGTATATGAGGAGCAAAAAAACAACAACAACAACAAAACTTTGGCCTGCTACTCTGTATCATGAACAACATTTAATTCAAGATAGATGATATTTTAAACAAACTAACAAAAACCCTGAAGTTTCTAGAATAGAATACCTTTATGATCTTGGTTTAGGTAACTAATAAAAAACATTGACAAATTGGACTTAATCAACATACAAAAATCTATTCCATTTCTAACCACTAACAATAAATGATCTCACAAAGCAAAATAAGAAAACAATCCCATTTACAATTGCATCAAACAAATAAAATCATTAGGAATAAATTTACCAAGGAGGTAAAGATCTATACAGTGAAATCTATGAGATACTGGTGAAAGAAATTAAAGAAGAACTAAATAAAGTTAGAGATATCTTATGCTCATGGATTGGAAGAATTAATATTTTCAAAACATCCATACTACCAAAATCAATCTATAGATTCAAGCAATTCCTATCAAAATTCCCATGGCATTTTTCACAGACCTAGAACAAACAATTCTAAAATTTGTATGGAACCACAAGACCCCACATAGCCAAAGCAACCTTGAGAAAGAACAACAAATCTGGAAGCATCAGGCTCTCAGATTCCAAACTATATTACAAATCTATACTAATCAAAAGAGTATGGCATTGGTGTGAAAACAAACACATAGATGAATGGTCAATCAACTTATGATAAAGGAGCCAATAATATGTAATGGAGAAAGGACACCCTCTTCAGTAAATGCTACTGGTAACCTGTACAGCCACATACAAAAGAATGAATCTAGACTATCTTGCATCAAACACAAAAATTAATTCAAAATAGATGAAAGACCTAAATACAAGCCCTGAATCCATAAAACTCTTAGAAGAAAACATAGGCAGTGAGTTCCATGATACCAGTTTTCTCTTAAATTCTGTAGAATTGTTCTGAATAGAGCCATTTCCATGAGAAATTATAGAAAGTATACAAATACTAATTAAAAATTATGTTAACAAATGTAAGTTTTACCTAGAAATTTATTAAAATATATATTTTTTCCACTACTGGAGGACAATTGAAAAGCCTAATCAAAATGTAGCTCAAATACTGAGAAAGTATGATGCAATGTATACGAATAGTTATCTTTCTTAGAATTAGGATCTGAATTTATTGTATATTTTATATTTCATTTAAAAGTACTTGACTAATTGTTCCTTGTTTCTTTAATCTATTGTGTCCATATGTTTTCTTAAAAAATTAAACATGCATTTACCATATGATATAGGAATGCATTTCTAGGCATTTATTCTAAATGAAAACCTATGTTCATACAAAAACCTATACGGAATTGTTCATAGCAACTTTATGTCAGCAACCTTTTCTTTTTATTTTTTGTTTCTTCTCTATCTTTAGAGAGACAATTATTTCAACATATATGTATACAATATCTGTTCTATACTTAGTTTGTAATTTCATAAGGCACTTTCTCTTTCAAATACTTGGTCTTTACACATGTGCCTCACTCTTTCTATTTTATTTTTATTTTTATTTTATTTTATTTATTTTATTAAGGTATCATTGATATACAATCTTTTGCTCACATGAGCAACATTGTGATTACTACATTCCCCCTATTATCAAGTCCACACCACATATCCCATTACAGTCACTGTTAATCAACATAATTAGATGTTACAGAGTCACTACTTGTCTTCTCTTGCTATACTTCTTTCCCTGTGCCCCCCTATATTATGTGTGCTAATCATAATGCCCCCTAATCCCCTTATCCCTCCCTTCCCACACTCTTTCCCCAGTCCCTTTCCCTTTGGTAACTGTTAGTCATTCTTGGATTCTGTGAGTCTGCTGCTGTTTTGTTCCTTCGGTTTTTGCTTTGTTGTTTTATTCCACAGATAGGTAAAATCATTCGGTACTTATCTTTCTCCATCTGGCTTATTTCACTGAGCATAACAACCTCTAGCTCCATCCATGTTGTTGCAAAGGGAGGATTTGTTTTCTTCTTATGGCTGAGTAATATTCCATTGCGTATATGTACCACATCTTCTTTATCCATTCATCTACTGATGGATACTTAGGTGCTTCCATTTTTTGGCTATTGTAAAAAGTTCTGTGATAAATATAGTAGTGCATATGTCTTTTGAATCTGTGATCCTGTTTTCATAGGTTAATTCCTAGGACTGGAATTTCTGGGTCAAATGGTATTTCCATTTTGAGTTTTTTGAGGAACCTCCATACTGCTTTCCACAATGGTTGAACTAATTTACATTCCACCAGCAGTGTAGGAGGGTTTCCCTTTCTCCACATCCTTGCCAACATTTGTTGTTGTCTTTTGAATATTGGCCATCCTAACTGGTGTGAGGTGTTATCTCATTGTGGTTTTAATTAGCATTTCTCTGTTGATTAGTGATGTGGAGCATCTTTTCATGTGCCTGTTGCCATCTGAATTTCTTCTTTGTAGAAGTATTTGTTCATATTCTCTGCCCATTTTTTAATCAGGTTATTTGTTTTTTGTTTGTTGAGGCACATGAGCTCTTTATATATTTTGGATGTCAACCCCTTATTGGATCTGTCATTTATGAATATATTCTCCTATACTGTAGGATGTCTTTTTGTTCTACTGATGATGTCCTTTGCTGTACAGAAGCTTTGTAGTTTGATGTAGTCCCACTTGTTCATTTTTGCTTTTGTTTCCCTTGCCTGGAGATGTGTTCAGGAAAAAGTTGCTCATGTTTATATTCAAGAGAGTTTTGCCTGTGTTTTTTTCTAAGAGTTTTATGGTTTCATGACTTACATTCAGGTCTTTGATTCATTTCAAATTTACTTTTGGGTATAGAGTTAGATAGTAATCCAGTTTCATTCTCTTACATGTAGCTGTCCAGTTTTGCCAACACCAGTTGTTGAAGAGGCTGTCATTTCCACATTGTATGTCCATTGCTCCTTTATCATATATTAATTGGCCATATATGTGTGGGTTTATATCTGGGCTCTCTAGTCTGTTCCATTGATCTATGGGTCTGTTCTTGTGCCAGTACCAAATTGTCTTAATTACTGTGGCTTTGTAGTAGAGCATGAAGTTGGGGAGTATAATCCCCCCCACACTTTATTCTTCCTTCTCATGATTGTTTTGGCTATTCAGGGTCTTTTTCAGTTCCATATGAAGTTTAGAACTATTTGTTCCAGTTGGTTGAAGAATGCTGTCAGTATTTTGATGTGTGCTTCACTTTTTAAGTGTTCAAAGCATTTTATCTGGAACACTCACACCTCCATGTAGTACCTGGAAAAGCATGTGCCTCTCTTCTATGAAATCCCTCATGATCTCATCCCTACATGTAAGAACTGAACTTCAGGGTGTCATGAATTCTCATACCTTCTTTGAATGTGCCCTTATTTTTCACATGCCTTTTCCCTCCTATTAGCTGTTTGAAGAGAGTGTCTATCTTTTACTAGTCTTTATTTTGCCAGTATTTAAAGGCATAACTCTTTCCTCGGAGTAGACACTCAGTAAATGCTTATTGAAAAAACAGGTCTGTTCATCTGTTAATTAACTGTAACTGGCACTTCCATATTTAATTCTTAAAGCTACACTTTGAATAGGTATCATTACCTCCATCTTATGAACTGTCTAAATGAATAGATTGCTACATTATCCTTTAAAAAATTTGTTCACATTGTTTTTCAGATATGAAGTACATTTTCCTCAGAAAAGGATAAAAAAAAAGGGTGAGAGCTCAGGAATGTGTAGGTGAGTTCTCTGTCAGCTGACCCAGTTTTGTTTTTGGATAGGTTACTTGTCATTACCAATGGGAAGTGGTGTCTAAAAATAACTTTAGGGGTTTCCTATCTTCTACTTGGTTAGGGAACATACCTTAAGAAATCTCACTGCAATCATTTGTTTTACATTAGCCCTTTAAAATCATTAAAGCTCACTGTTGTGAATAGAATTCTAACAAGGTATCTAAACTTCATAATATTATTTTGCCAACCTTATATTATAGAAAGAGAAAGAGCTCCCTTTGCTATTTCAATTAATTATTTATTTTCATTAAAGGAGATAATAATGCCAACTGGCCAAACTCTCTTATTCCTTTCTATTCTGTACTGTTTTTCACTCTTACTGAAGAAAGAATGAGCTAAATCATGCCATGAAACTACCTCCAACAACTTCTCTTCAGAATCATTCAACTGTTCTGTTTTGTCTTAGACTATCTTAGACCATGTCTCTGAATACTTCCTAATTACTTATAGGGTCCCTCTCAATCCCGAGCTGGGACAAACTGGGGAAAGATCTTGATAGAGAGGAGGAGGAGGGTAGCCTGAGGGGAGGCACCAGGCCCCTCTGGAAACTGATTAGAGCTTGTCTGCAAGATGAGAGATGTGAAAAGGTAATAAAAGAAGGTCAGAGAGCATTGACAGATATCCAAGAGAGCATGTCAGAAACGGAACGGGAAACAGAGAGCGCGCGCGGCCGAAAAAAGGCCACAAAAACGAAGGTAAAGAAACCTCAGAGTGAGGGAGAAAGCCCGCCTAGGGCAAAAGCGAAAGAGCCCCGAGAAGCGAGTGACGATCGCCTCGGAGAAAATAGTAAATACCCCTGGAAAGAGTTGAGGGACCTCCAACTCTCCAATAGGGAATCTGAGGAGGAATTAACGTCCGCAGAGGAAGGGGAAGAAAATAAAACCGCAGAGTGTAGAAGTAAGGGAACCAGCAAAGTTGAAAAGCGGACCAAGGAAAAAATGAAAGCAGGGTGTCCCCCGACGCCCTTTGCCCCGCCACCTTACGTGAGTGGCGCACTCTCCTTTTGCCACCCAGATACTCTTCAGGCAATTAGACAAATGTTTCCTGTATTTGAGGATAACGGTGTACGCTCTCACCAGCCCCTGAGCCATAAACAAGTTAAGGAGTTAGCAGAATCCGTTCGGGCTTATGGAGTCAGTGCTAACTATACCATAGCACAAGTTGAGAGATTAACAGAGACAGCCATGACACCCGCAGACTGGCAATATGTAACTAAGGCATGCCTTTCTAGTATGGGGCAATACATAGAATGGAAGGCATTGTGGCATGATATCAGTATGACCCAGGCACGCGCAAACGCGGCCGAAGGACAGCCTGCGTGGTCATATGATATGCTGACGGGCCAAGGACAGTGGGTAGCCAACCAGACCGCCTTCCCCTTAAAGGTATACGCACAAATAAACACGTGCGCTGCCAAGGCATGGAAAGCCCTCACCAACAAAGGAGAAGTATCAGGCAATTTGACAAAAATTATTCAGGGGCCGAGCGAGCCATTTTCTGACTTTGTCGCTCGTATGATGGAGGCCGCAGGCAGAATATTTGGAGATCAGGAACAAGTGATGCCCCTGGTAGAGCAATTAGTATTTGAACAATGTACCAAGGAATGCAGACAGGCGATAACACCCTGGAAACAGAAAGGGATACACGCTTGGTTGAAAGCCTGTAGAGAAATAGGAGGGCCACTCACCAACGCGGGCCTAGCCGCAGCCATATTACAGAGCCACAAACAAGCCAGGATCACTAACAGAAGTATTAAATGCTTTCACTAATCTGTCACGAGGCCTGTCCCAGTATCTTTCAGGAAACTGGTCCCAGGACTTTGATGGAGCACTAGAAGAACTGCGGCGAGAAATAATCCACATCAGCTCCACCTGTCTAGATATCTCCGTAGCAGAAGGACTCTCTTCCTGGTTCCTCAGAGCTCTCTCCCACGTCAAGGAGTGGGCGGGCATGGCTGGGAAGGGCGTGTTCATGCTTGGAGGTCTCATGCTCCTACTCTGGTTGTTATGCAGACTCCGCAACCAACATAAGCAGGACAAGGTGATCCTTGCTCAAGCCCTAATGGCGATAGACGTTGGCGCCTCTCCCCAAGTGTGGCTCAACATGCTTAAGAAGGAAGCTCAGCTTTAGCTTGAAGTAGCTCTTGCACCCTGAGCCCATGTGGCACTGCACCAGGCCCGAGTACCTCAATGCTTAATCACAGCTTTCTTTAAGAAGCTCATGGTGCAAGAGGGTTGAGAAAAAGGGTCCAAACCCTTTGTACCAAGCGGTCCCAACGCCAGCCAGAGGATGCGAGGCAAAGCACTGCAAGAGGTCTTGGACCCCTCTGAGAGGCATGCCTGACTGCATAGGGGTAGATGCCCAGAACCCCTCTCCAAAAAGGGGGCATCAGGAAGTATGATGGAGGTCAGGCCTCTGTCTCCGCCTCTGCTGGCAAGTTCCGCCTTGAGCTTCTGTTAGACAAAAAAGGGGGAGATGTTGGCAGCCGTGCTCAGAAAATAGCGCCCCATGCAGGGCAGCCGGAAGGCCCCGAACTTCCTAATGACAAATCATCCCACACCACTAAACTACATGCTAATTGCGCCTTGGCATAAGGACCAATGAGACCCACCAAATGGTTATGCTAATAAGGCATATGGAGCCGCACCAACCAGGTCAGAGCATGAGAACTATATAAGCAAGCCTCTCCTTCCCCTCTGGGTCCTGCCCAACTCATTTGTTTCACAAAGAGCTGAAGAATAAAGCTTTCTGCAGAAGAATCCTGCTTATATACTTATCCAGATATTTTTGTTGGGAACATTTTTAAAAATTATAATATGATTTAACGACATTGTCTCTCTTGGAAATCTTATATCTGCAGTGCATGCATCTGTGCCAATACACACACATACATACACACAGTTTTTCAGCTTAGACCTTTTGCCTTCAGCATTATACCGCCCCATAGATTACTGTCTCATTTCACAGATAGTTAACCCATACATTACACACCTTTAGGTAAGCAGAAATCAGTGGTATCTAATAATTAAGAGACTAAAAGTCTTTAATCCCAGCATTACTTGCTTTTTTTATTATTTCCCTCAGCATAAGGAAATATTTGATTTTTTCCTGAATTATATTTTTTGATAGAAAATAGAACTATATTTCCCTTAAAGAAAATAGGCCCTGTTCTGTTGAACCATTCTGTCGTACACTTGAAACCAATGTAAGATTGAATATCAATGATACTTCAATAATAAAAAAAAATAGGCCTTGTCCAATTCCACAGGTTGCCTGGGATACGCCCAAATGAGACAAGCTTCACTCATAGTCAAGGCCTTTTATTTAAGCTTTCATTGTTTTCCTGTATCATATGGAAAATGCACTTATATTATTTTCCCACTTTGCTGCACCGTAAAATGATCACCTGGACAGAGTCTTTAAAACTACACATATTTACGATCTTAGTACAGTGGTGTTATTGAAGGCCACTGAAGAGTTCTAAATGAGTAACACTGAGCAATGGGAATGGAGGACTGGCAATGGAGACAGACAGGATTCACTCACCTGACAGGAAATACCATAAATTGCTAGATAAGATCAGAGAAGGAGATTTCAGCTATAAGTTGCACTTGTTTCCATTTTAAGAAAGAATAAAGTCTATTCAAAATATTAGATCTATTTTTCCTAGAATTTTGTTTAGGATGACTAGACTTCAATGACTAGACTTCTTGGGTTTTTGTCCTTATGCTCCTATTGGATCCACTCTTTACCTTAGTGTTTTATCAATGCCAAGAAAAATAACTAAATAGGAAAAAAAAAGAGGCAAGGAAAGGATTAAGATTACAGAAATAAATAAATAAACATGGCATTTCAGGAGATGGGCAGCAAAAATCAATGTAGTGATAAATACAGTTAAGTTGAAATTAAGTTAGGCAAAAATTATCATATTTATCATAATTATCATACAGAGGAATAAAATATACAGATGAAGAGAGCAGGAGATAGTAGACTTTGTTTCTGGCTATAGACAGATTTTTAATTTAAGGAATATATAGATATGGGTTCAAGCATGTGAACACAGATCTGAGAGGAGGGCTTAAGTAAGGTTTTTGAGAGACAAAGAGTTGAGAGGGAAAGAAAAGTGAAAGAGAATGACGAAGTTAATACATGTGATGGAGACATAACTGCTTTACTTTAGAAGATAAATTGTTGTGTTCCTTCTCTTGGGAAACAGCAGCTGCCCCTTCCTTTTCTAAATTTGGTTTATATCGTACTTTGTATAGAAAACTTAATTTATAATATTGATAACATTAATTTGTGGGGATAAGTTCTAAAATCCTCTAACTAATGGAATCTGCTGTTGATAAGATTTAATATTTGCTTATCTAGCTAAGATAAAAATTGTTGCCCATTTAAGTCCGTATAAGTCGGTGCACAGACTTTAGCCAAGAAAATTCATCACCACGAACTCTACTCTCCCTCAAAACCTTATATGTCCAGTGTCTAGCTCAGTACTAATAATGAGAAATTCTGAGTTGAATACTGATATAAAATATGGATCATACATGCTACTTAAAAATGGCTTATCCTTGGTGTTAAAATATTTTGGAGAGTACATTCAGGAATAGAAGTTTTGTGCTCTCTGGTTTACATTAAAGGATCTGGGCCTTTTTGAAAATCAGTATTCAAACCTGGAGTTAATCTTCTCAGAAAGAAGCATAGGAATGAATGAATGATTGGTTTCCAGAAAGTCTTAATCTTGCCAACATCAATGATTGTACTACTAAATGTTAATAGTGTAAATATCATTCACAATGTGAAATATAATTCTTGTTTTCTTACCTGCAAGATCTCTTATTCCAGATTATACCATTAGTATATATTCAGCAGTAAAGGTACATGTAAAGTTATTTGCACCAAGAATTATCCCAGACCAGGATGAGTGAAAAATAATGTTATTTTCACTCTCTATGTGTCCCTGTACCTTCTCCATCACCTTAATACTCTGTGTTCTTCTGCTGACTACCTCGCTTTTCATACTTATCACACTATTTTGCACTTCCAGTTACCTGGAAAATCCATGATAAACCACATATCCATGATATATCCTTATCCTGCCTTCCCTTATGCTTCTCTCCTGGTCATCAAAAGAAATAAGTTGTGAACAAAACTATCAGTCCAAATTCTACTTCAAAGTTTAAAATTCTCCAACTTTTTAAAGGATGGACAAGGCTTGCAACATTCATATTATATTTTTCTGGCTAGATAAATTTACATTTTAACAACTGTCTCCGATGTTTGAACACAATTCCATAAATATACTATGTCAAAGTCCGGTGTCAAGGACCAGGGCTGTACCATTGGTGTTGGACTTGTCTCGGGTTTTCCCGATCAGGCTCTTCCAGAATGTTGATCACGGTGGTAGAAATCGCTTAAATACATATAAATACCTATTTTTTAGGGATTTATCATAGTCAGCTATGTGAATAAAATCTCTATTTGCTCAGGAAAGGCCTCTACTTATTCAAGGATGTTTCATAATTATCCATAATAAATACAGATAATTCCGTTAAAGAGATGAATGGAATGCCATGGCTAAAGGCGCAAAGATCAGAGAAAGGACAAAGAAAATAAAACAAACAAGTTTGTCGAGTCGGATAATATATAAATATCGGGGGAAAGGAAAATACTACTTGAATTTGGGGGACAAACAGGAAATGAAGCATGTGATTAAATCTTGAAAATCCTTATCGAGTTCTTTTCCTCTTTACCGTTTCAGGCAATTTATGTGTTTGTGGTGAACTATTTATAAATTTTGTAACCACCCTTAGATGTATGTTGATAGATTTAGCAGCAGGCAAAGGCAGAACACACAGCTATTTAAAAATCGGTATTTCTATTCTGAAAATGTGGTTGACCACTTTCCTGCTATGAATGCTTACATAGTTTTGCATAACCATTGTATTTATAGCTAAGTGGGGTGATAGAACATAGTGTATGATTTGTCATAACAAAAAGAGAAAGCAAGTCCTACTATTTATGTAGGACAAGTGCAGTGGCTGTGACACTGGAAAAAGAGCATTGTAATGGAAACACGCACACCAAAACTATTCAGTCTCTACAGCCTTTTCTAATAAGATGCTGTTACATAAACAAGGAAATAAGGGGGCAGTACAGGCTCTCTTATATTACATTATAAATATTGATGATAGTTTGTGATGAGTGGTAGGGCATATGGAAAAAGATAAAATGGGAAATGAAATCAGCTTTAATTTCCACAAGCCAGACTTCTGGAATTAAATATCAAAAGATAAGTTTCTAATTTGGTGAGTAATTTTTTTTAATAAAGGGAGAAAGGCCTTTTAAGGTTTAAGACAAGCATCTTTATTTTTTCCCACTTTATTGCCACCCTTTAGCATTAGATATTGAGTCCTAGCATTCTATAAATATGGGCGTTATAAATCATGCAGAATTATCTCTGGTAAAAATTTACTGGCACACCAGAAACTATTGTTTTAAAGTTTCAAAATATTCCTCATTTTTGCTAGTCATGGTATAAAGAAAATGAGCTGTTAGTTAAATCAGTACCTTGCATTCCCTAACACGTCAAGTGTGTTTTTATATATACTGTCTCATTAGTGTGATTGTTGTCAGTGCACAGATGAAATTTGGCTTATGAAAGTAATGCATCAATTATTATCATGAAGCAAGTGAGTAGAAAATTGAGCCTGATATCCCTTCAACATCACCATACCATTGAGCATGAATTTATGATAAGAATCCAAAATAGATCTTATCAAGTTAAGAAAGGATAAGGAACAGCTGGACAAAGAAATCAGTATGTGAGAATAGCTGTTGATTTTAGAGATGCTAGAGAAAAAAATGGAATAGCTATAATCAGGTAAGGCTCTCAAGTTAGTACTTTAATCAAAATATATTTAGCCCATTAAGCTTGTATCTGAGTTGGTTTCAACACTATAATCATTGAATTGCCAGTTCTTGATACCAATGGCTCAGTTACACTCAGCAAGCTTAACATTTGCAGAGATTGACACATGGTAACAGTAACAGTCAATCAAATATGAAGCTGTCAAATAAAGAAGGAATTGTTTCTAACATCAGAAGATGAAAAAGACAAGGCTCACAGAGGGAGATTATTGACTATGGCAACAGCCACAAAAATATTTTGTTGCTTTTGTTTTCCAGTTACATAAGATATGAATGAGCTATGGAAAAACACTATATGTAGATTACACTATATTAGGCTTACCTTCAGCAGCTATCTCTCACGTTGAATGACATCTTATTGTATAATAAAATTTTTCAAAGCATATGAAAACATGCACGAGTGCACCAACTTTGAAAACACCAATCAAAAGTACCATATTTTCACTGTTCTAATGCCTATGAAATGTCTAATCTAAATATAATACAAAGAAGATAACTTTTTCTGAGGCAATCAAAAGCCTCTATTATGAGAAAAAACAAACTGTTAACAAGCAGTTATACAGTTAGGAAGCTATGCATGACCCTTATGGCAACCACAAAGCTAAAGCCTATAATAGATAAACAAAAAATTAAAAAGGAGAAATCCAATCACAACACTAAAGAAAACCATCAAATAACAAGAGAAGACTACTTAAAGAGAGGAAGAAAGGAAGAGAGGAACTACAAAAACAACCAGGAAACAATGAATAAAATGAAAATAAGTATACATCTATTAATAATTACCCTAAATAAATTGACTGAATGTACCAATCAAAAGACATAGAGTAGAAGAATGGATAAAGAAATAAGCTTCACCTATATATAGGTTGCCTACAAGAGACTCATTTCAGACCCAAAGACACACGGACTGAAAGTAAAGAGATGGAAAAGGGTATTTCATGCAAATAGTAAGAAGAAAAAAGCAAGAGCAGTAGTACTTATATCAGACAAACTAGACTTCAAAACAAAGAAAGTAACAAGTGACAAAGAAGAACATTACATAATGAGTAAGGGGATAATATAACCTTTATTCAATAAGAGGATGTAACCATTATAAATATCAATGCACCCACCATAGGAGCACCTAAATATGTAAAACAAATACTAACAAAATTAAAGGGGGAAATAGATTGTAACTCATTCATATTAGAAGACTTTAAAATACCACTTACATCAATAGACAGATCAACTAGACAGAAAACAGAGGAAAGGAAACAGAGACACTAAACAATACATTAGTTCAGTTGGACTTAACAGATATGTACAGAACATTCCACCCAAATGCATCAGGATACACGTTTTTCTCAAGTGCACATGGAACATAATCTATAATTGATCACATAGTAGGCTACAAAAAGCACCTCAATAAACTCAAAAAGACTGAAATTGGATCAAGCAACTTCTCAGACCACCATGGTATGAAACTAGAAATAAATTACACAAAGAAAACAGAAAAACTCCCAAACACATGGAGGCTAAACAACATGCTTCTAAATAATTAATGGACAAATGAACAAATCAAATACAAGGAGAAAAATGAAATCAAGCAATACATGGAGACAAATGAAAACAAAAATACAACAGTCCAAAATTTGTGGGATGCCATGAAATTGGTTCCAAGAAGGAAGTGCATAGCAATATAGGCCTACCCTAAGAGACAAGAAGAATCCTAAATAGTATAAATTCACAATTAAGGAACTAGAAAATGAAGAACAAATGAAACCCAAAGTTACTAGATGGGATATAATAGAAATCAGAGGAGAAATAACTAAATAGAGAACAAAACAATAGAAAAATATCAGTCAAACCAAGAGCTTGTTCTTTGAGAAAATAAACAAAATAGAAGACCCCTGGCCACACTTAAGAAAAAAATAAAGAGTATAGAAATAAACAAAATCTGAAACCAAAAAGGATAGTCACAATGGATAATACAGAAATAGAAAGAATTCTTAGACAATTCTATGAAAAATTATATGCCAATAAATTGGACAACCTAGCAGAAATGGGCAAATTTCTAGAAAATACAACCTTCCAAGACTGACCCAGGAAGAAACAGAAAATCTGAACAGACCAATTACTAGTAGCAACTGGTAATCAAAAAACTCACAACAAACAAAACTAGAGGACCAGATGGCTTCACAGGTGAATTCTACCAAACATTTAAAGAAGAGTTAATACCCATCCTTCTTAAAGTATTCCAAAAAGCAGAAGAGTAGGAAATACTTTCACATCCAGTTTATGAAGCCAGCATCACTCTACTATCAAAAGCAGACAAAGACACTACAAAAAAGAAAATTATAGACCAATATCACTGATGAACATAGATGCAAAAATCCTCAACAAAATATTAGTAAACCAAATTCAAGTATATATCAGAAGGATCATCCCTCACAACCAAGTATGATTTATTCTATGGATGCAAGGATGGTATAATACTCATGAATCAATAACTGTGATACCCCAAATTAACATAAAGTATATAAACCACATGATCTTCTCAATAGATGTTGAAAAAAACATTTGCCAAAATTCAACATACATTCATGATAGAACATACAAATAAATGGAAATCTATCCCATGTTCATGGATTGGAAGAATTAATATTTATTGTCAAAATGGCCATCCTGTCCAAAGCAATTTTCAGATTCAATGCAATCCTATCAAAATACCGTGGCATTTGTCAATGAACTAGAGCAAATAACCCTAAAATTCATATGGAACCACAAAGGACCCCAAATAGCTAAAGCAATGCAGAGAAAGAACAAACTTAGGATTATGTTCCCTGACTTCAAGATATTTACAAATCTATAGTACTGAAAACAGTATGGTACTGACACCATAAACAGACTCGTAGATCAATGGAACAAAGTAGGGAACAAAGAATTAAATACATGCATTTATGGTTAATTAATATATGATAAAGGAGCCCTGGATATACAATGGGGAAAAGACAGTCTCTTCTGTCTATGGTGATGGGAAACTGGACTATATGTTTTATATGCAAGAGAATGAAACTGGTTTACTGTCTAACTCCATACACAAAAGTTTACTTGAAATGGGTCAAAGACTTAAATGTAAGACATGAAACCATGAAACTCTTAAAAGAAGGCATAGGCAAAAATCTGTTGAACACAAGCATAAGCAGTTTTTTCCTCGATATATCTCCTCAAGCAAGGGAAACAAAATAAAATGAACAAGTGGGACTATATCAAACTAAAAACTTCTGTGTAGCAGTGTACACCATCAACAGAACAAAAATGGAATTTATAGTATGGGAGAATATATTCATAAATGAACTATCTGATAGGGTTAATATACAAAATATATAAAGAACTCATATGACTCAACATGAAAAGAACAAAGAACCTGATTAAAAAATGGGCAGAGGACCCGAACAGATGTTTTTCAAAAGAAGAAATGCAAATGGACAACAGGCACATGAAAAGATGCTCCATATCACTAATTGTTAGGAAAATGCAAATCAAAACCACAATGAGATATCTCCTTATGCCATTCAGAATGGTCACTATCCATAAGACAAGAAATAGCAGATATTGGCAAGGGTGTGGAGAAAAAGGAACCCTCCTACACTGTTGGTGGGTATGTAAATTGGTGCAGCAACTGTGGAGAGCAGTATGGAGGTTCCTCAAAAAACTAAAATTAGAAATATCATAGATCCCTGCAATTCTACTTTCTAGGAATTTACCCAAAGAAAAAAAAATCTCTGATTTGAAGAGATATATACACCCCTATTTTATCACCACATTTTTTACAATAGCCAAGTTATGGAAGCAACCTAAGTGTCCATCAATAGACGAATGGATAAAGAAGAGGTGGTACATATACATAACAGAATATTATTCAGCCCTAAAAAATACTCCTGCCATTTGCAACAACATGGATGGACTCAGAATGTATTATGCTAAATGAAATAAGCTAGGTGGAGAAAGACAAATACCATATGATTTCACTTATTTGTGGTCTCTAAAAACAAAACAGAGCAAAGTGAACAAAGTAGCAGTAGAATCACAGACATTGAGAAATGATTGGTGGTTATCATGGTGGAGGGGTTGGGGTGTTGGGAGGAGTGTTAAGGGGATAAAAGTGCACAAAATGTCTCAACATAATATAAGTCAGTTACAGAGATGGTAATACAGCACGGACAATATAGTTCATGCTTCTGTAACATCTTCCTATGTTGACAGACAGTAACTGAGGTAGTGTGGGTAGGGATTTAATAATATGGGCAACTGTTGAACCATTGTGTTGTATATATAAAACCAACATAAGATTGTATATTAGTGATATTTCATTTAAAAAAAACAGTTGATAATATCTGGGATGCTAAAAGTATTTTTATAGCAATATGCTTTTTCAAGTAAAATAAGCAATACTAATAAAAACATTCTCTAAGTAAATAATCCTCATTAGCAAATATACTAATAAATTACCAAAAAATGCTAATAATGTCATTTTTTTTCTTTTCATCTGACAAAGCACATACAAAATATTTTTAGAATTATAAAGTTCACAAAATAAAATATTCTACTTTATTTTTGGAAACAGACCAATCATATTCCTTGTTAAGCACATGTTATTCATTTGAATCTTAAGTGTCTCTCAGCCCAGTTCTAAAATAACTACCATCATGCTTGTATTTCTATTCTGCCAAAGAACATTGCTTTATCTTATGTTTTGGAAAAAGAGAAGACTGAAATTTGGAGTTAATTGTATTAGTCTACATTAGTGAAATGAAATCATGATAATGGAATATAATATTTATATCCATAGTTAGAAATATGCCATAATGACTTGCTAACTTAGGTGACATATATATAAATATATATATAATTAGAAAATTAGATCAAGTTCTTTGTGCTGTATTATAATACAAATCTTTCTAGAATCCTCAAGATTTTAATGTAGAGCTGAAATTTAGATAATGAAAATTATTTACAACAATATCCCTTAAAATCTTTCTAAATCATTTGAAAATAGGAAAAAAGCAACATAAAAATCTTAAAGGAAGTACACATCTTTACACATGTAGATGTCATACCTTAAAGGACAGAAAGAGCAATAAAAAATTTTGAGTCCATTATCTCCCAAGATCAGGTACTATGCCAACTCATTTATATCATTTGTTTTATTTAATATTCACAAACCTTTCCTTTATTTATTTATTTAATATTCCACAAACCAATATAAAAATAATATATCAATAGTTCCTTTGCCAGAAACACTATTTTCAAATAATGATTTAAAAATCTTAATTATTTTTCTTGCCTATATTAATCACAAACAAGGCATATATGTTACAGAAAGTGTTTCATTTATATGACAGGATCTAGATAGGTTAAAAATAACTTACTCTACTTTAAGAAACTAAAAAAATGAAAAAGTTAAATCCAAATAGACACTGATATAGGAGTAAAGAACACAAATCATAAAATTGAAAACAAAAACAGTAGAGAACATAAATTAATCTAAAGATGGGTTTTTGAAAAGATAAATAGAATTAATAAAACTGCAGTCAAAGTGATCATGAAAAAAAGGCAGAAGATGTACTTTACCAATATCAGGAATGAAAGGGGAACTCAGTTCAGATTTTACAGACATTAAAAGAGAATAAGGGAATGATATAAATTTTATGTCAATAAATTAAGTGACTTAGGTGAAATTGACAAATTCCTTGAAAGATGTAAACTATCAAAACTACGTAAGGTGAGATAATGAAATAGCCTTTTATGTATTAAGGAAATAGAATGTGCAGATAAAACCTTCCTCACAGAGAAAACCCAAAACCTAGATAATTTATTTTAGAAATGCACATATATTAAAGATTAAAATAATACCAATTCTATACTATATATATATATATATATATATATAAGGGAAACTTCCTAATCAACTTTTTAAAGCCAGTATTGGATTAATGCAACAACCAGACAAAAACTACAGGAAAAAAAATAGAAACTGATATTCCTTATGAATATAGAAGTAAAATCCCTTATGACACCATTACTCAAAATTGAAAAAGACCACATTAGTATCCACAATAGCACCACAACTGAATCAGAATATAAAATGCATTGAGATAAATATAAGAAAATATGTGCAGGACATGCCCTGTAAAGAGTGAAAAATGTTTCTTAGAGGAAGTAATGAAGACCTAAATAAATGGAGAAATACATGATCATGAATCAAAAGACTCAATATTTATCAAACAGCATAGATAAAAATTAACCGGAAATGACCCATAGTCTTAATTGTAAAATGAAATAACATAAAATTATAATAAAACTCTAGAAGAAAATATAAGAAAATCTAGTAACCTTGGATTGGCAAATACTTCTTAAATTTTATACAAAATGAATGAACCATAAAAGAAAAAAATCCTGAGAAATTCAACTTTGTGAAAATTAAAAACATTTCCTATACAAAAGATATTGTTAAGAAAATAAATGAGTAAATTATGTATCAGAAAAAACTATTCACAAAACCTATCTGATAGAGAGCTTGTATCCAGACTCTAGAAATGACCTCTCTATACCTACAAAAGACAAAGCAACTCAATTAATAGGAGAACAGTTTGAAAAGACGCTTACCAAAGGAGATATGAAAATGACCAATAAGCTCACTAAAGATGCACAATATCATTGATCATTATGGAAATGTAAATTGAAACCACATTATACATACTCTTGAATGACAAAAGTTAGAAAGACTGACAATAACAAGTGTTAATGAGAAAAATAGAACAATGAGAATTATCAAATATCATCAATGAGAATGCAAAATGGTACTTTGGAAAACAATTTTGAAATTTCTTATAATGTATATACTTGCCAAATGACCAACAATCCCACTCGTTTGGTATTTGCCAAGGAGAAATAAAAATTTAAATACAAAAACTTGTGCCCAATTATTCATGGCTGCTCTACGCAAAACCTCCAGCTGAAAATAACCCATATGTTCATCAGTACATAAAAATGGTGGTATATCTAAATTGTGGTATACCTATACTATGGAATACTATTCATCATTAAAAAAGAATCACCCAGTCATCCATGCAGCAACATGAATTAAAAAAGCAATATACTAAATCAAGGTATCCATATAGAAAAAAATTACAAATTTTTTTTGAGAGGGCATCTCTCATATTTATTGATCAAATGGTTGTTAACAACAATAAAATTCTGTATAGAGGACTCAAGGCACAATCATTAAATCAACCCCAAGCCTAATTCTCAACAGTCTCCAATCTTCTGAAGCATAACGAACAAGTTCTTCCATGGTGAACAAATTCTTATATAGTGAAGAGTGCAAGGGCATTCATCACAGAAACTTTCTGTTTTGATCACACATTATGAACTATAAACAAACAGATCAAATATGAATATTCGTTAGATTTTTATACTTGATTTATATGTGAATCTCACATTTCTCCCTTATTATTATTATTATTATTATTTTTATTTTCTTAAAATAAAATGCTGAAGTGGTAGGTAGATGCAAGATAAAGGTAGAAAACATAGTTTAGTGTTGTAGGAGAGCAATTGTAGATGATCAGGTGTGTGCCTGTAGACTATGTGTTAATCCAAGCTAGACAAGGGCAACAAAACATCCACGGATGCAGAAGATTTCTCTCAAAACACGGGGGGGGGGTGAGGTTCTAAGCCTCCCCTCTGTTGATCCCCAATTTCTCACCTGATGGCCCCCCTGGGACTGTGCCTGTCTTAGGTCGTTCCTCCCTTGAGGAATCTTACCTGTCTCTGGCTAACCATCATCTTCCAGGGCCATACAGGGAAATGTAAAGTTGGTAAGTGAGAGAGAAGCAATATTGTTTGAAAAGGTTAGCTTTTCACTTTTTTGCAGATCTATGCCCTGTGGCTTTTATGCCCAGCATTTGTCTTGAGGTATCTTTACCACTTGGAAGAATTATGATACTCAGTAATTTCGATATGAGGCATGAATTCTACTTAAGGGTTATAATTAGGAAGGAAGAAGAAAACCTATAGAAGTAGCAGATGGAAGAAAACATGGGAAGATTGATTATTTCTTTGACATATCTTCTTGTAGAGTAACATAAGCATGTATAGGTTTTAAACTACTAATTAAATTGCATACACACATTAACGTAATAGGAATACAGTTACATAACAAAAGCAGACCTACAATAACCAGCCATACCCAGTGAAACCAAGAAAACCAGTTAGGCACCCTAGGCATTTGTGAAAACTTATCAATGATATGATGGATATTGTCTAACTGAATTTGAATAGTTTGAGAAAAATCAGACAAATTAAAACAGCACATTCCTGGGAACTGTTCACATCCCATATGTTCTTTTTAACAGTAGATAGTCTGTAGTTGCAAGATTTTGGAGCGCTGCAACTTGCACTTCTCCTAATTCTTGGTTGAATTCCGACAGTATAGACTCAGTCAAATTTGTTGTTTTATTGTATGCACAGGCCACCTTAGATATCTCCTTTTTCATTCCAATGGCGAGCCCAGGAACTGGTGGGATGAATGCAGCTACAACTGCAACAGCGCCAGGATCTTTGTTGAAGTTTTTTGATGTTCATCTTCTGGAATGACTCTTCCAGAGAATGTTGTAAGTTCTTCTTCATATTGTATCTTAATTCGTTTTCTGGGTAGCCAAATTATGCTTTGATCCTCTATATAAACACAAACAAACCCTTTGCCCACACTTTGATATACCCTTTATATCAATGTGAAGAATTTATTGCAGATCACCACACAGGAACTGCTGTCTTTTTTTCTTTTTTTTAAGAGAAAGAAATATTATCAGAAAAAAGTACTTCCAAAGCTGACCCCCTTTAAATGATCAAAATTAAGGATATTTAAAGCATGCTTTAATCATTGATTTCCAGTAAGTTTTATCCTACCAGGGAGTAATACCCCTTATCCCCCTTTTGTTTCCTTTTTTTGTTATCATTAAGCTACAATTACATGAAGAATATTATGTTTACTAGGCTCTCCCCTATACCAGGTCCCCCCCTACAAACCCCTTTACAGTCACTGTACATAAGCGTAGCAAAATGTTGTAGAATCACTACTTGTCTTCTCTGTGTTCCCCTTTCTCCAACCCTCCATTATGCATGCTAATCATAGTACCTCCTTCCTTCTCCCCCCCACTTATCCCTCCCTACCCACCCATCCTCCCCAGTCCCTTTCCCTTTGGTACCTGTTAGTCAATTCTTGGGTCCTGTGATTCTGCTGCCGTTTTGTTCCTTCAATTTTTCCTTTGTTCTTATACTCCACAGATGAGTGAAATCATTTGGTGTTTCTCTTTCTCTCCTTAGCTTATTTCACTGAGCATAATACCCTCTAGCTCCAACCATGTTGTTGCAAATGGTAGGATTTGTTTTCTTCTTATGGCTGAGTAATATTCCATTGTGTATACGTACCACATCTTCTTTATCCATCCATCTACTGACAGACACTTAGGTTGCTTCCAATTCTTGGCTACTGTAAATAGTGCTGCGATAAACATAGGGGTGCATCTGTCTTTTTCAAACTGAAGTGCTGCATTCTTATGGTAAATTCCTAGGAATGGAATTCCTGGGTCAAATGGTAAGTCTATTTTGAGCATTTTGAGGAACCTCCATACTGCTTTCCACAATGGTTGAACTACTTTACATTCCCACCAGCACTGTAGGAAGGTTCCCCTTTCTCCACAACCTCGCCAACATTTGTGGTTGTTTGTCTTTTGGATGGTAGCCATCCTTACTGTTGTGAGGTGATACATCATTGTGGTTTTAATTTGCATTTCTCTGATAATTAGTGATGTGGAGCATCTTTTCATGTGTCTGTTTGCCATCTGAATTTCTTCTTTAGAGAACTGTCTATTCAGCTCCTCTGCCCATTTTTTAATTGGATTATTTGCTTTTTGTTTGTTGAGGTGTGTGAGCTCTTTATATATTTTGGATGTCAACCCTTTATTGGATCTGTCATTTTCGAATATATTCTCCCATACTGTAGGATACCTTTTTGTTCTATTGATGGTGTCTTTTGCTCTACAGAAGCTTTTTAGCTTGATATAGTCCCATTTGTTCATTTTTGCGTTTGTTTCCCTTGCCCGGGGAGATATGTTCAAGAGGTCACTCATGTTTATGTCTAAGAGATTTTCGCCTATGTTTTATTCTAAGAGTTTTATGGTTTTGTGACTTACATTCAGGTCTTTGATCCATTTTGAATTTACTTTTGTGTATGGGGTTAGACAGTGATCCAGTTTCATTCTCTTACATGTAGCTGTCCAGTTTTGCCAGCACCATCTGTTGAAGAGACTGTCTTTTCGCCATTCTTTGTCCATGGCTCCTTTATCAAATGTTAATTGACCATATAAGTTTGGGTTAATGTATGGAGTCTCTAATCTGTTCCACTGGTCTGTGGCTCTGTTCTTGTGCCAGTACCAAATTGTCTTGATTACTATGGCTTTGTAGTAGAGCTTGAAGTTGGGGAGTGAGATCCCCCCTACTTTATTCTTCTTTCTCAGGATTGCTTTGGCTATTCGGGGTTTTTGGTGTTTTCATATGAATTTTTGAATTATTTGTTCCAGTTCGTTGAAGAATGTTGTTGGTAATCTGATAGGGATTGCATCAAATCTGTATATTGCTTTGGGCAGGATGGCCATTTTGACAATATTAATTCTTCCTAGCCACGAGCATGGGATGAGTTTCCATTTGTTAGTGTCCCCTTTAATTTCTCTTAAGAGTGTCTTGTAGTTTTCAGGGTATAGGTCTTTCACTTCCTTGGTTAGGTTTATTCCTAGGAATTTTATTCTTTTTGATGCAATTGTGAATGGAATTGTTTTCCTGATTTCTCTTTCTATGGTTCATTGTTAGTATATAGGAAAGCTACAGATTTCTGTGTGTTAATTTTGTATCCTGCAAATTCGCTGTATTCTGATATCAGTTCTAGTAGTTTTGGAGTGGAGTCTTTAGGGTGTTTTATGTATAATATCATGTCATCTGCAAATAGTGACAGTTTAAGTTCTTCTTTACCAATCTGGATTTCTTGTATTTCTTTGTTTTGTCTGATTGCCATGGTTAGGACCTCCAGTACTATGTTAAATAACAGTGGGGAGAGTGGGCATCCCTGTCTGGTTCCCAATCTCAGAGGAAATGCTTTCAGCTTCTTACTGTTCAGTATAATGCTGGCTGTGGGTTTATCATATATGGCCTTTATTATGTTGAGGTACTTGCCCTCTATTCCCATTTTGCTGAGAGTTTTTATCATGAATGGATGTTGAATTTTGTCAAATGCTTTTTCAGCATCTATGGAGATGATCATGTGGTTTTTGTCTTTCTTTTTGTTGATGTGGTGGATGACGTTGATGGATTTTTGAATGTTGTACCATCCTTGCATCCCTGGGATGAATCCCACTTTGTCATGGTGTATGATCCTTTTGATATATTTTTGAATTCAGTTTGCTAATATTTTATTGAGTATTTTGCACCAACATTCATCAGGGATCTTGGTCTGTAATTTTCTTTTTTGGTGGGGTCTTTGCCTGGTTTTGGTATTCGGGTGACGTTGGCTTCATAGAATGAGTTTGGGAGTATTCCTTCCTCTTCTATTTTTTGGAAAACTTTAAGGAGAATGGGTATTATGTCTTCTCTGTGTGTCTGATAAAATTCCAAGGTAAATCCGTCCAGCCCGGGGATTTTGTTCTTGGGTAGTTTTTTGATTACCGCTTCAATTTCTTTGCTCGTAATTGGTTTGTTTAACTTTTGTGTTTCTTCCTTGGTCAGTCTTGGAAGGTTGTATTTTTCTAGGAAGTTGCCCATTTCTTCTAGGTTTTCCCGTTTGTTGGCATATAGGTTTTCATGGTAGTCTTTAATAATTTTTGTATTTCTGTGGAGTCTGTCGTGATTTTTCCGTTCTCATTTCTGATTCTATGGATTTGTGTTGATTCTCTTTTTCTCTTAATAATTCTTGCTAGAGGCTTATCTATTTTGTTTATTTTCTCAAAGAACCAGCTCTTGGTTTTGTTGATTTTTGCTATTGTTTTATTCTTCTCAATTTTGTTTATTTCTTCTCTGATCTTTATTATGTCCCTCCTTCTGCTGACTTTAGGCCTTATTTGTTCTTCTTTTTCCAGTTTCAATAATTGTGATGTTAGACTATTCATTTGGGATTGTTCTTCCTTCTTCAAGTGTGCCTGGTTCGCTATATACTTTCCTCTTAGGACTGCTTTCACTGCATCCCACAGAATTTGGGGCTTTGTGTTGTTTTTGTCATTTGTTTCCATATATTCCTTGATCTCTATTTTAATTTGCTTGTTGATCCTTTGATTATTTAGGAGCATGTTGTTAAGCCTCCATGTGTTTGTGAGCCTTTTTGTTTTCTTTGTAGAATTTATTTCTAGTTTTATACCTTTGTGGTCTGAAAAATTGTTTGGTAGAATTTCAATATTTTGAAATTTACTGAGGGTATTTTTGTGGGCTAGTATGTGGTCTATTCTGGAGAATGATCCATGTGCACTTGAGAAGAATGTATATCCTGTGGCTTTTGGATGTAGAGTTCTATAGATGTCTATTAGGTCCATCTGTTTTACTGTGTTGTTCAGTGTCTCTGTGTCCTTACTAATTTTCTGCCTGGTGGATCTGTCCTTTGGGGTGAGTGGTGTGTTGAAGTCTCCTAAAATGAATGCATTGCAGTTTATTTCCCCCTTTAGTTCTGTTAGTATTTGTTTCACAT
Organism: Manis javanica; assembly: GCF_040802235.1. Classification (NCBI taxonomy): domain Eukaryota; kingdom Metazoa; phylum Chordata; class Mammalia; order Pholidota; family Manidae; genus Manis; species Manis javanica. Next base: position 59,134,453 of record NC_133168.1, read on the forward strand.
ATGCTGGTGCTCCCGTGTTGGGTGCATTTATATTTAGAATGGTTATATCCTCTTGTTGGACTGAGCCCTTTATCATTATGTAGTGTCCTTCTTTATCTCTGGTTACTTTCTTTGTTTTGAAGTCTTTTTTGTCTGCTATTAGTACTGCAACCCCTGCTTTCTTCTCGCTGTTGTTTGCCTGAAATATGTTTTTCCATCCCTTGATTTTTAGTCTGTGTATGTCTTTGGATTTGAGGTGCATTTCTTGTAGGCAGCATATAGATGGGTCTTGCTTTTTTATCCATTCTATTACTCTGTGTCTTTTGATTGGTGCATTAAGTCCATTTACATTTAGGGTGACTATTGAAAGATATGTACTTATTGCCATTGCAGGCTTTAAATTCGTGTTTACCAAAGGTTCAAGGTTAGCCTCTTTGGTATCTTACTGCCTAACTTAGCTTGCTTATTGAGCTGTTATATACACTGTCTGGAGATTCTTTTCTTCTCTCCCTTCTTATTTCTCCTCCTCCGTTCTTCATATGTTGGGTGTTTTGTTCTGTGCTCTTTTTAGGAGTGCTCCCATGTACAGCAGTCCCTGTTAGATGTCCTGTAGAGGTGGTTTGTGGGAGGCAAATTCCCTCAGCTTTTGCTTGTCTGGGAATTGTTTAATCCCTCCATCATATTTAAATTGTTTTAGTTAACATTTGTGCAAATGCAAATATCTGTAATAAAAAATTTAAAATCCTGAATGTATTAAATGTCTCAAGAAGTATCCTTGGTTCAAGGCCCTTCTGTTTCATTGCATTAAATATATCATGCCATTCTCTTCTGGCCTGTAAGGTTTCTGTCGAGAAGTTTTATGATAGCCTGATGGATTTTCCTTTATAGACCTTTTTCTCTCTAGCTGCCTTTAAAACTCTTTCCTTTTCCTTGATCTTTGCCATTTTAATTATTATGTGTCTTGGTGTTGTCCTCCTTGAATCCTTTCTGTTGTGAGTTCTGTGTATTTCCGTGGTCTGTTTGAATATTTCCTCCCCCAGTTTGGGGAAGTTTTCAGCAATTATTTCTTCAAAGACACTTTCTATCCCTTTTTCTCTCTCTTCTTCTTCTGGTACCCCTATAATATGGATTTTGTTCCTTTTGGATTGGTCACACAGTTCTCTTAATATTATTTCATTCCTGGAGATCCTTTTATCTCTATGTCAGCTTCTATGCGTTCCTGTTCTCTGGTTTCTATCCCATCAATGGCCTCTTGCATCTTATCCATTCTGCTTATAAATCCTTCCAGAGTTAGTTTCACTTCTGTAATCTCCTTCCTGGCATCTGTAATCTCCTTCCGGACTTTATCCCATTGCTCTTGCATTTTTCTCTGCATCTCCGTCAGCATGTTTATGATTTTTATTTTGAATTCTTTTTCAGGAAGACTGGTTAGGTATGTCTCCTTCTCTGGTGTTGTCTCTGTGATCTTGGTTTGCGTGTAATTTTGCCTTTTCATGGTGATAGGAATAGTTTGCAGAGCTTTGACAAGTGATCGCTGGAAGAACTTCCCTTCTTGTTGGTTTGTGGCCTTCCTCTCCTGGGAGAATAGCCACCTCTAGTGGCTTGTGCTGGGCAGCTGTGCACAGACAGGGCTTCTGTTTCCTTCCCGGTTGTTATGGAGTTTATCTCCGCTGCTGGTGTGGGTGTGACCTGTCTCGGGCTTCTTCTCCAAAATGGTGGAGCCGCATTGGAGGGGGAGTAGCTGGGAGGCTATTTATCTCCATGAGGGGCCTCCGTGCTCCCTGCTGCCCAGGGGGTTTGAGTGCTCAGAGATCCTCAGATTCCCTGCCTCTGGACTAAGTGTCCTGCCCTGTCCCTTTAAGACTTCCAAAAAGCACTCGCCAAAACAAAACAACAACAAAGAAAAGAAAAAATAAAAAGGCCACTTGCTTTTCTTTTCCTCAGGCACCAGCCTCAGGGACCCGCTCACTGGTCTTGCTGCCCTGTTTCCCTAGTATCCAGGACCCTATGCATGCACTGTGTCTGTGCTCTGGTCCAGATGGCTGGGGCTGGGTGTTCAGCAGTCCTGGGCTCCCTCTCCCTCCCTGCTCTGACTCCTCTCCTCCCGCAGGAAGCTGGGGGGAGGGGTGCTCGGGTCCTGCCAGGCCAGGGCTTGTATCTTACCCCCTTAGCAAGGCACTGGGTTCTCGCAGGTGTGGATGTGGTCTGGATGTTGTCCTGTGTCCTCTGGTCTCTATTCTAGGAAGAGTTGTCTTTGTTATATTTTCATAAATATATGTGGTTTTGGGAGGAGATTTCTGCTGCTCTACTCATGCCGCCATCTTGGCTCCGCCTCCAAAATTACATATTTTATGTATACATTTCTTTATTTTCCTTGTTTTTAAAAATCTTTTCCAGCTTTGTTAAGGAACGGTTGACAAAAACTGTATATATTTTGGTTGTGCAATGTGACATTTTAAGGTGTACATGATGATTCAATATATGTATACCTTGTATTTTAATTTTAATTCTTAAAATCTTTTATTGAAGCATAGTTAATATATAATATTATATTGGTTTCAGGTATACAACATAGTTAATTCAACAGTTATCTACTTTATTAAATGGCTACCCCAACTAGTTAAGTTACTATATGTCAATGTAGAAGGCTGTTACAGAATTATTGACTATATTCTCTATGTTGTACTTTCATTACCATAACTAATGTATAATATGACTGAGTTTTTGTGCCTTTTTATCCCTTTCACCTATTTCACCTATTTAGAAAGTGGTAGAATGAGTTCTCAAATCCAGATACCTGTCTCTGAGCACACTATGATGTACATTTCTGAGTCAGTACTGCTATCACCCGTGAAGGAGTCTACTGACATGAGCTCTTCTTGCCTTGAAGAAAAAAATAATTCAGAGTGCCCTGCCTTTTTCATGATTCTCATTCAGAATAACATTGTGCTATAAGACAGATTCATTGTTACCACACAGATATGATTTATGTGAATGGGAACTATTGGTTAAATTGTGTCCCCGCCCTCAAATTTAAATATTAAAATCCTAATTTCCAGTACTTCAGAATATGACCTTACTTGGAATTAAGATGCAGATGTAATTAGTTGAGGTCCTATTGGAATAGGGTGGGCCTGAAATCCAATATGACTGCTGTCCTTATGAAAAGAGGAAATTCTGAGATAGAACTGTACACAGAAAGAGTACCATGTGGAGATAAACGCAGAGACTGGGGTTAGGAGCAGAAGATGAGGAATGCCAAAGATTGCCAGCAACCACCAGAAGCTAGGGGAGAGACGTGTGACACCCTCAGAAGGAACCAACCCACTTTGGTCTTGGACTTCTAGCCTCCGGGAACCGCGAGGAAACCAGTATCTGTTGGCTAAGTCACTGTTTGTGGCAGTTTGTTGCAGCAGCCCTACTAAACATAATACGGACTCATGAGGTTGTGCAGTACCGTATGCACTGACATAAGAGGCCTCCAGTGGTTGCCAAAGCTCCGGCCTAGGGCATCTATGCAAAACTTGTTAACCCGTAATGCTCTTTTGGCTTTTTTATCTTTAAAAATAAAAATAAATATGTAGCTCATACTATGTCTTGAATAACGCTGTTTTGTCATAAAAACATTGTTTTTAATTGCATAAGCCTTTTAAATAATGCTTTCCCTTTCCAGGATGGAATTTATCTGCCACTCCCCCCTAGCATTATTATTTCTGTGCAGAAATAACCAACCTTGATGTTATTTGGCATAATTTTCCTATAGTGTCAATTTCACAAGTTTCAGTTTACTTACTAAAAAGTTTGGTGATGACTTCATAAGCACACAGTTCATATAATTTCATGAGTATTGGAGGTACAGGAAGATTTCCAGATGTTATTATCCATTTTTCATGTCTTTTCACATATAAATTTAAAACACAAGATTAATGCTTCAACAGCAGTTTACCATAATTGCTATTGCTTATTCTTGGCTACACGCTTAGATGCTTACTTAATTTGTTTATTTAGCCAAGCAATAACACTACATACAAATCTGATTTTTTTTAGCTTATTTACATAGAACATGTTCATTTGCATGTAGGTTTGAAGCTTTCTTAATTCTGATTTTGAATATCTCCATGTGCACCTGTGTAAATCAGGAGATGAATAGGGTGGTGTGTTTGAACATTATTCCAAGTTTGGAAGGTGGGGTACAGAATAGAGGATGAATGATGATTGAAGCTTTGGAGGACTAAAAAGTCTGGTAGGTATAATGGCCCAGCTAAAGTCATCAGAAATGAGCAATGAAAGGTTTCCAGATAATCTCTGGTTTGAGTAAACCAGAAGCATGAAAAAGGACTGAAATGTAATTCAGGGCCTGCACATGAATATGGACAATGTCCCTTGGTAATTCTTTCTTATTTGTGAGTAATGACTTAATTGTAAAGATAATATTATAAAACTACAAGAATAAACCTTTATTCTTAAAGAGATTAGAGTATAAAATGGAAGACATCCATAGATATGAATAGTGCTTACAAGTTCTTCTCTTTATATATGAAAATGACACTAATCCTGCTCAGACCAAATCAATTTCAGATGGAGTATATAGATAGCACCTTATAACTCCACCCCAAGTTATTTTTTGCTGTTAGATGTTGAAATGATGTATCAATTTAGCTCTCAGGTAACATAGTATATGTGTTTGAGATAAATAAGTCAATAACTCTATCATTAATAAGCCTTGCCTTCATTAGTGCCACATAAACTAGCTAGACTACAGAATGGGAAAGATGCTGGATAAAAACTAAAAATGTAATTAGTAATATGTCTTACAAGTGAGAATTGTCTAACAGGCTTATTGTTGATGCTATTGCTTTTAGTATCCCAGAGGGACTATAATGAAGATCTTTAAATTGTCACATCTTTAGATGAGACTAGAATTGTCCAAAGTTATTTTTTAATGCATATTTTAAATCCAACCTCCCTGATATTTCTTACTGGCTTATGTTAGATCCCAGTGGTATCTTCTTTTGATCTAGACAGACAATACTTTTATAACATTTGACCTTTAAGCATACTTCCCAGCTGAAAATTTTCATGTTTTCATACATGTCAGCCCCCTCTGTTTATCTGTGCTGTAAAGATCCAGAGTAGACACTTGACTATGTTTTTCTGTCTCCTCTGCTAGTTTCAGTTCATTGTCAAACACACAGTAAATATGCTGCAATGATAAACACAGAGAAATGTGCTCATATTACTAATGTACAGCTTGGTCAACTTTCACAAATTAAACTCATTCCTATAACTTCTTCCCAGATCAAGAAAGAGAACATTACCAGCACTGTCAGAAACCTTTCATACTCCATTCCATCCTCAAGGGAAGCCAACATCCTGACATCTAATAGGATTATTTTTGTACTTTTGAAAAATGGAATCATACAATATATACTCTCTTGGTCTGGCCTCTTTCTTTCATTATGCTTGCAAAAATTGTCCATATCATTTTGTGTTTTACTTTTGGCTATTCATTCTCATTAATGAATAATATTCCACATTTTACCTGTCCATTCTGTTGTTGATGGGAGTTTGATTAATTTCCAGTTGAGGACTTTTATATTAAACATAGAGCTAAAATATACTGATTTGTTCATTGTTGTCTAATTATTCTAAGGTTACCAAATTCTAAGACTTGAAAATAAATTATTCATATTACATGTAAATATCTTTGGCACCATTAATATGCATGGTTTGATCTTAGGAAAGTATATTTTTAAAGTATTAAGATGAAATACCTGGTTGCTCCTTTTTTAAATGAATGCCAGTTGCAGTTAGCTCAAATTTTCATGTCCTCCATTAAAACCTAGTCCTGCATATCAGGGCAAAGATATTACTTTAGGTAAGAAACTTTTGAAGATTGGGTGCAGGTGACCCCAGCTGACTAAATTCAGAAAGCAGTATACGTACATACATACATGAATATATGTATGTGTGTCTATTTTTAATATAAACATTTGTAGAACAGTTTGGGGTTCACAGCAAGATAAGGTGGACAGTACAAAGTTGTCATATTCCCATTGTCCTGACAGCCACACAGCCTTCCCAAGTATCAGCGTCCCACACCATGGGGGCACATTGGTCACAATCACTGAATGTACCTTGACAGAGAATAACTGCCCAAAGCCCATAGTTTACACAGGGTTCACTTTTAGAATTGTATGTTTTATGGATTTTGATAAGTGTATAATGACAGGTATCCACTACTATAGTGCCTAACAGAATAGTGTCAGGGCCCAAAAAATCCTCCATGCTCTGGCTACTTATCCTATATCCCTGTCAACAAGTGATCCACGGTCTCCATCACCTTTTCAAGAATGTCACATAGTTGAAATCAGACAGTATGTAACCTTTCACTTAGTTATATGCATTTATGGTCCTCTGGGTCTTTTCATGGCTTGAGAGCACTTTTTATTTTTACTGCTAATATTCCATTGCATGGGTATACCATCTTTATCCATTCATCCACTATAAAGGACATCTTGCTTGTATAGTATATGATTATGCTACCATTCTTACTACCCTCTCCCATACAAATATTATCGAAATTATCACCTAAAAAATAGAAAGTGTTTCCTTTAATGAAATGATCCAGCTCCTAATTTTTATTGTCCCAAATCAGGAGTCATTCTTATCTTGTTTCTATGACCTTAATGTGTCATTTAAGCATATTACACATAAATTCATTTTTGACAATTTCATTGATAAATGCAGATGGCTTCACAGTAGAGTTCTCTACCTAGAAAATCTTGTGCCTGAAGAGAACTAGTGGGTAAACTATTAACATCTAGTTTTTTAAGTGCCTGTAAAAAGAAATTTCACTCTTTGAAAAATACATTTGCTGTTCTCATTAGAACAGAGAATATTTATTCCTTTTAATTTTTGCATACTTTCTTAGTGTACAAACTAATTCTTGTGTATACTTCTTGAGACATTTAATACATTCAGGATTTTAAATTTTTTATTGCAGATATTTGCATTTGCACAAATGTTAACTAAAACAATTTCCGTTCTGTTGAAAAAAAGAGAAGAAAAACCATCATGAATAACCCATGGTGATAGATCTTTGTTACTCCTTCTCCTCTATGTTTATTCTTCAAAAGAGGAAGCTCAGAAGTTTCTGTCAAACCATAAATCAGTGACTATGTACTCCTCTTTATATGTAACACATGATAGAGGAAAGCTCAGAGCAGATAAACCTGTAAGAGGACTGTCTGTTGTTCATTTATGTCATCTTGTTTTTAGTGTATTATTCTATATTGCCAAGATCAATCTTTCAGGAAACTATTTAAGTACCCATTTATTTAATAATAGGTGGTGCAATTTGTGAACATCCATTTTTCTCTTGTTGTACCTTTATGATTCAAACATATGAAATGGTGTAACTATGTGCATGAATTATGTCCTTAAAGAAATCAACATTTTTGCTTTGAGAAGGTGAGAAGATTGTACATAGCCAAACCTATTGAATATGATGGATAGTTTTGATAATCAACTAGTCCCTTCTATTCTCCAGTCTTTTTACCTCCCATATATCTTATGTCTCTTTGACAAACACACAATATCAAAGAATTAAGTGAAATGAATCAAGTTCTTCCAGTGACTAAATAATGGCCCCTTAAGCAAAGATAAACTTAACTGGAATATGATAAATGAATATGTTATAGTATTTTCTCACCATCAAACCACTAGGTTATCAACTACGATTCTAAAAAAACCATATACCATGGTATTTTACTCTAGTATATTTTTATTTACTAAATGTGTTCCAAGTCTGTCACAAAACAAATTGTGTGACCTTGCTTTCCCATCTTTTTAAACAATTTAAACAGACTGATTTTCTAGGTCTAATTAACAAAGCATTATAAATCTTGTGAAAATACATACTCCACTTACTTTATGACACAATGGGCTCATATTTTAAGAAGGATTTTCCATGACTCTTACTTCTCCTCAGTCTTTATTTTGAGCAAAATGTAGCAGGCTGAGATAAAACCAGTGTAATAGGCTTAGCTTCAACCTTGGTTCTCTTTTCTTTATTGAAATATTAATTTATCTTTCAAAAACTTTCAACCCTAATTTCCTAGTATATAAAAAGAGAGGCTTGAGCTTTATTTTTCTAAGGAAAATTCAATTCTAAAAGTATGTTAGATAGCCTTTATTTTCATAAGATATTAAATAAACCTTTAAACATATTTTCTGTGTTTTCCCAAATATAGAGTTTTTTCCAAGTAATATTTATGAAATGAAATTCAGTACTATGTTTCAGATATGGTATAGCCAGAGAGGGCATAGACATGTGCACAGGAGAACAAAAGCAATGGTTACTCTTAAGTATTGATTTGTTCACCATTTCTTTTCACAATTTTTATTTACCTTTAGAAAAATCTCATTTTATGCATGAAAGGACAGCTCTAATTTCCAGAGAGCATGGAAGAATTTATGATTTCCTCCACATTTCCTCACCTGCTAAGGTAATCAACATGTTTCTCTCTACTTCCCAATCAGTTGATTAAAATATTTAACAGTATTTGAACTATATTAGGAAGTATTACATTCATTTGGTACCTCTTAATGTGATTTTGTATAATTATTGTTCATTTCAGTAATTCTTTGTCTTTTCCACAGAGTTACTTCCATCTAAACTTGCAACTCATCTTTTATAGTGAAACTAAAGAAACTCCCTTTAGTGAAATGTACGCTGACAGAAAATCCATGCTCCTTAACAAAATATATTCTCTGTGGATATAAAAACTTGTTATTTTTCACTACTCTACATTTACTTAAAAGCAATAAATATATTTCATTGTATTCAAGATTAATTTTAGTGATAAACAAAATACACCATATTTTAAATTCATAGCAGGGAAATAGGTGATATATGGAAGGGAAGTAAGATGAAATGTTTAGTTCTCAACATGGGTAAGATATAAATAGTCTTAATTATTATAATGTAAGGAGGCACCATATCTAAAGGGTCCATGTATGGGCCTGCAGGTAGAAAGGGGAGAGATGTACAAGTAACAAATTTCTCATCTTGTAGGTGGGTGAACTCTTAGGAAAGCACTGGACTAGGGGTCAGCTGCAAGGTTAATGTGAGATTCCTTCTTCCGTAGTAGTGAGGACTCTATGAGAACCATGAGTATAATTCAGACTAGATAGGTCTGATTATCTATGAGAACAGGAGCTTCCCTTATTAATCTGCCAAATCCATTCCTGGCCCTGCAGGGGTTTAAAATTTATTTGTATTACTCGCAGCGTCACAGGGTTTATAGGAGCATATCCTCAGAGTTTTCCCAACCTTATCTTCTGCTGTATATCTGATCTATTTGCTGTCTATGTTTCTTGTGCCACTTTATATACATTGTTTCAAGTATTCTTCTGAAAACTACAGGAGAATTTTAGAAGCATATAGCATATAGCTTCCCTTCAGTGTTTCTGTCCATAAAGGTCTGGCAAATTTATAAAAACTAGGTATGTATCATTTCTGGAATACTGCTAATCTGTTTCCTAGTGTCTCTGATTGATGAAACTTTGTTCCATCTGAATCTACAAGCATTTGAAATATTTTTTATGCCAACTATATAAATAAATGATATTTCTAAGAATTAAAGTATCTCAGCAGGTGGAATTAATTAGTATTCATAAATATTTTCATGGGCATTACTAGCAAACATAGTTAATATACTTTCAACAGATGCCATTTGTGATAATAAGGGAGTTTGTCTTTAATGTTGACATATAGAACACATGCTAACAAAGTAAATGTGCCTTTGCTTAGGAAAAACAATCAGTATTTTTTTACTGACTTCACCACCAAATAAAGCAATCTCTCAATAAAGATACTCTGAGCAAGGATGGAATTCCAGTTACAATGTGAGAAAATCATCATGTTCCACAGTTAAAAGGAAAATAAAGGTTACTTACAGGGGGGGTTAATTAAAATGCTTTGAGGGGAAAAATTATTAGGAAGAGTATTTTCTGTCTTCACAAAACAATCTCTCTGTTTTTTAAAATCTCAATTCTTAGAGGTATTTATTGACTCGGCATATTCAATACACTCCCAGGTAAAGGAAGAAATGAATTTATGCAAAACATGTGGTAGGTTTCTAGAGTGTTGTTTTATACCAGTTCTCTTTGTGTGTGAACTGACCCACTTCTATCCGTGTCCTTAGCATGAACACAATTTTCTTTTGTCCTCCTCACTGCTGCAAGCCAGGTGGCCCACACTGGTTAATAATACAGTAGGCAGTGCATCAACAAAGGTAGTCCAGGCCCAGTTATTTCTGTAGACCCTAGATCCTTGCCAGATTTGGGGCAGGCATGTAATTCAACCTACTACAAAAAGGCCCCCTGACCCGCGGGGATCATGAGGTTTAGGACTCCAAATACTGAGCTATTCTGTTTATAATAGCTATATATATTTAGGAGCTATCCAGAATTCTTGCCAAGTGGATCAGTAAGAGAAAACCGAAGATGACATTGTCACCTGCAACTAAACGAGTGGTTTCCAGTACAGTGAGTTGTGAATTCAGCTGACAGGCAGGAAGAGCAAGTCCCAAGATGCTCGATTCTAAGCCTTTCATAGTTCATACGGCTCATGTAAATGTCACATCTTGGGCTTGTACCTGTATTGTCTCATTTTTTTTCCCTCAAATTTGGTCAATTTATATTTCTGTCATTTGGAATTAAATTAATACTGACAAATGCAACAAACGCCAAACATGGCTGATAAATTTCCCAGATTACTAAAAGCTTTGATAAGGTATATTTTTAAAGGTTTTCAGAAAACTTTAAACCTACCATTTTCAGACTCATTATGTTGACACTCACATATATAAGAATGTTTCATCTCCTAGAATGTTTCTGTTTTTGACTGAATTGCTAGAAATGATAAGCTAGAGCAAAAATTGGTCTAAGTCAATTCTGAAGTTTCTGAACTGTTACTGAGTAAAAAAGATATTTCTAAAAATATAATACAGCTAGAATGACATAAGACCCAAAAGCAACTCTACTGAATGTGATGGTTATGTAATATCTGCAATATTTTTAAGCCAAAATAATTTATTTAACATCAATTTGTAAATATTTTTTATTGAGCATTTATTATGTATCAAACACTGCTATGTATGCTTTGGGTATAGTCATGAATACAACAATTTAAAAGTTCCTGCTATTTTGGAGCTTATATTTTAGCATAATCCAAGCTTAAATAGACTGTAAACCACATTTGCTAATTAAATCAATAAGGCTTAAACAGAAAAATTAATTAACACATGGCTTAAAATTTTACTTTCATCCATCAGTACTTTTGTTAAGTAGAGTACTTTATCAGGTATCGCAGTAAACTTGCAAATACTTTCAAGAACATTTCAATCTGTTATAATAAAAAAATGAATAAGTTACTTTCTATAGCTGATAGTGGGAAATCCAGATGCTAAACTGGTTTTGTGACACAATCCTCTATAAATAAAATGGGGTTTTAGATTAGGTGATTTCCAATAACACCATAATCTATAAAATGATAGCATACACAATTAAGCATTTCAACTATTCTGGAGAAAACACATTTCTTTATAGTAAAATGAGCATCATAATAGTAAGTTGATAAAAGTTCCCAACAATTAAGTTAAACTTTTAAAACCTTATTTTTATTAATATTTTGTTTAGAAATATACTCTCAGAATATACTAATTCATAAAATTATGCATTCCTTTAACATTCTAACCTGGTGTTACAGCAAATATTTTAGGCTTAACTTGGAAGTATCATGCTTTCACTTATTTTTATATAATGTAGGACTATTGAAAAGAAAATGAAAATATACATTTATTGACCACATGCTTCCTAGTAAGATACTGTTCTAGGAACTTTTGCACATTTCATCTCACAGTAAACCATGGTTGGTATTATACATCCCATTTCTCAGATTAGAAAATAAATTTAGATTTGTAAAATTGAGTAATTTGAATCTGAGTATTCTAAATTACAGAATTTAATCTTTCATCTTTTTGCTTATTTCCTATCCTCAAACTATGCTTAAATAAACATGGTATTGTTTAGCAGTAAATTACTTGAGGAAAAGCTAAACTTACTGAGATTTTATAAAATCAGTGAATCATTGGGGAAAGCCTATTTCTTTTGATATATTCTGAAGTTAATGTTAAAATAGTTGCTTTTTGATAGTTTCATTTTTTCCTAATAGCAACAGAAATTACTTACATAAAAGAAGTTACCTGCCTGTTACTGTACATACATACTCACTTGCTATATTTACAAGTTATTCTACACATTTTAAAAGAAGATACAACTAAATAAAGCTCTATTAGTGGGATATAAGAGCCTCAGCAACTATATGTGAGGTTGTCAAAATATACAACATCCTAAACAGATTGCTCTGCTATTTGAAAGGTCTGATTATAGCTCATAGTAGTTTGTTTACTGCTTGCCAAACCTGACAATCATACTCCCTTAGAAAGGAAATACCATGTTTCTTTTTTCTCTGTTTCTAATTTGATTTTGTTTTAGTAAAAAAAGTCCAGATCATGCTTTTAGAGATTTGGATTCAGTTGGCCTAAAAAACACTTAGAAATTGGTAAATCATTTAAGCTCCTTAGGAGCACATTCACATGAATTAGTTGTCAAATCAGTTTGATGACATCATCTAAAATGAAAGTTTCCTCCATCATGTTTTATATTTGAACAAATAATTATATTATGGAGCAACAATCTCTGTTGATTGATCATACATGAAAAGAGATAAATATCTATATAAAACTTCAATGTTTTCTGAGATATTTAATGTGGCCCATGACAATCTTTATGCTGCCTAATAATTAAGAATAAATAGTAAATAGTATGGGATTATTTATAAATGCTTTTATATCCTCTTGTCTTTGACAGCAAGAGTAATACATCCCCACTTCTAATAAGAGTGTTCCATTTTTAATGGTGACTAAAGAACTAGACTAGCTAAAATACAGAATTTCTACCCTTCAGATTAAGATGGATTAACAGGGACCAGATTTACCCTTCTGCATGAAAAAACTAAAAAAAAAAAGCCAAAATATATGAAACAACCATTATCTATTCCTAGGATATCAGACAACTAAGGAAAGTGATTCTTGAAAGACAGAAAACAAATGATGTGAGCCCTACAATTTTCCTATCTTATGACCTGGATAAAATTTTCAGTGTTCTGAAAATTAGACAAGTAGACAGAGCCAAGATTCTGGGAAGACCAAGGCAGCTTGAGTTCACAAAGCACCAGAGAATAGATAGTTACGTAGGAAGAGCATCCCTCGAATTTCAGAAGGTTCTACTCTAGTGTTCAGCTGAGTACTAATCAGCTTGCACATACATATGAAGGAAGTACCTCAGTCAAAGGAAAGAACTACCCAAAAGAGTCAAAGGGGAAAAGAATCCCTAAAGCTCACACAAGACCTGTTTCTACAGTCACAATACAATACTTAATAATTCAGAGGTCACTGGATAGAGTAGTCAGAAATATGTTGCTTTGGTCATGAAGAAAATTAACGTTAGGCATAAAAATGCTTTAGCATTACATTACAAACCCCAAAAGCAATACCCAAAACAATAACACTGAGTTAGCAAGTGTAGCAAAGCTCAAGAATCTTTATAAAAATACAAAAACTATCTAGCATCCAACAAAATAAAATTCACAATATCTAACACTGTAAAAAAAACTACCCAACATGCAAAAGAGCAGGAAAATATGATGCATAATGGGAAAAGTAAGTTAATGAAATAACCTCCTAATGGCACAGATGATAGAATTAGTAGACAAGAATATTAAAGTAGTTATTACAACTGCATTTGATATAGACAAGAACTTGGGGGAAAGATGGAACATGGGAAATAAAGACATGAAAGATACTTTTGAAATAACAAACTTGTAGAGATAAAGACAACAATACCTGAGATAAAAATTTCACTGATAGGATAACAGAATAAAGAGCAGGGAACTTGAAGGCACAGGCATAAAAACTACAAAATTGAACAAAGTAAGAGAAAAAGTAACTGAGAAAAATATGAATAGACCAACAATGAACTGGGGGACAACATCAAATGGCTTATGACAGTCATAATTGTTGTCAACACAGGAGAGGAAAGGAATAAATATTTGATAAACTAGTGTGCAAAATGTTCCAAATTTGATGAAAATTATGAATCCATCCATTTTAAAACTTGGAGGAATCCCAATCACAAAAAAGATAAAGAAAAATACACAAAGGCACATTATAGTCCTTACAACCAAATTGCTTAAAACAAGTCATCATGAAAAAAGCAGCAGCAGAGAAAAATACATTGTGTACACAGAGAATCAAAGATAAACAGATTTCTCACTAGAAAGAGTAAAACTCAGATGTCAGTGACACAGTATCTGTAAAGAAAATAATGGTCAACCTAGAATTCTTCACACAAGGATGTCTTTCAAAATGAATTGAAATAAACATTAATCAGATAGGAAATCTGAAGGATCTTATGACTATATGGCCTGTACTACCAGAAATGTTAAAGAAATACCTTCAAGAATAAGGAAAATGATACCTGAATAAATGTGGGTATACAAATAAGAAGGAGGCGCACTTGAAACCATAACTACATGACTATATAGGATTTTTTGGGTTGTTTTTAGATATCTTTAAGAGGTAATTGACTTAAAAATAACACTCTACAGTATGGGGTTCATTACATATGTAGAAGTAAAATGCAAAGGATAAAAGCACACAGTCCAGGAGGAGAGAGATGGAATTATATGGTTGTAAAGTATAACATCATCTAATAAATAAATATCGTTGAAGGTAGACTGTGATAAAGATTACTACTATAGACACTAGGATAGTCATAAATATAACACAATGAAGAGTTATAGTGAATAAGTTAGCAGCAGAGATAAAATGGGATTTTAATAACACTCAATCCAAAAGAAGTTATTAGAAAAAGGGAATAAATAGAGAGAGAACAAATTGAAAACATAGAGGAAGAGGGCAGACTTAAACCCAATTATATAAAATTCACATCAAATATCAATGGTATAAGAACCCAAATTAAAAGGCCAAGATTTTTGTATTTTATAACACAGCAAACCCCACCTAGATGCTACCTACTAAGAATGACAAGTTCAAATATAAAGACAAATAGATTATAAGTAAAAGGATGGAAAAAGATGTGTTGGCACTCTATAAAATAAAGCAAGAGTGGCTATATTAATATTACACAAATTTTCACTTCATAATGGTAAAAGAGCCAATTTATCTAGATGACATAGCATTCTTAACCTTTAATGTAGATGGCAAAGCTCCCAAATATTTAAAACCCAATATTACAGAATTATGATATTGGTGCCCACAGTGACATAAATTAATCAATAAAATTATGTTGCGTGAAAAAGAAAAACAGAATATAAAGTGTTAATACAATTCAAATGCAATCCTAGAAAATCAGTCCCTATCTGTGGTGATAGAAAGTAAATGAGTGGCTGCCTGAAAGTAGGAGGACACTTTGGGGAGAGGGGATGAGTGGAAAGAATGGATTACACTGCAGCACAAGAAAACTTCTGAGGGAGATGGAATTGCTCAATATTTTGATTATGGTGATGCATACGTATGTGAAAGTCCATGAAAGTTGTGGACTTCAGAAGTATGGAACTTATTCTATGTCAGTTATATCTAAAGCGTTTTTTTTTTAATGTTCGTAGAAAACCCAAGACTTTAAAAATCAACACACTAAGCAAGGAAATTTTTTCCAAACTCTGACTTCTTTCTTATAAAGATTTTAGCCCATCAACACAAATTCCGGGACTTTAAGATAACTCTCGGCACAGTTAATGTTTATTTAATTTTCTCCAACCTGCCTTCCATCTATAGAGGATCTGATGCCTTGGAAACTTACCTTCCTCAGGTTTTTATACCCCTAGAGATATCCTCACGGATAGGAAGATGAGATTTGATTGACAGAAGGTATTATTCTTACATATCTAACAAGAAGCTTTGGATATTAAAAGAAACACAAATTTAATAACTGTCTTGCACTCTTAAAATTCTTTGACTATAAAACTGTGGTTAATGGTAAATTTTGGTAATTATATTTAATTAGGTTCAGTGATTATTTGCTGTCTGTGTCTCTATCACTATTTCTGTAAGAAAATATACTATTGGTAAGGAGGCTACCTATATTTTGAAAACTTTGTTTATACAGTCACATTCACAGTTAGCAAAAATGGATTGACAACTAGCAAATATTGTTTACATTCTACCATAAAATATGGAAACAATCATACATTGTTAAAAATAAGTTCCACTTTTAAGCATATAATTTTTATATTGGCTAGCAATCTAAAATTTTCTACTTAATAAGATTCCAAAATTTACTAGATATGGACTGGCTAATGATATCCATTTATAATCAACGCATTTAATACATTGGTTTTATGAAAAGGAAGATATGAACACTAAATTAGTTTTGACTATATCTGATAGAAGATTATGTATATATGTATTCCCATCTATATTTTCCCTTTTCAAATGTGTTTTTCTCATAGCTGCACTTTCAAATCATTTTCTATTTTGCCTACAAATGACATAATGAATATAACTGATATTGCTGATCGTTTTTAACTGCACTTTGGGAAAACTAACCTCTGCTTCCAGAACTTCCCATATGACAAAAAAAAAAAAAAAACACCACTTTTATTGTAAGCAGAATTTTAAAAACATGAACAGAAAGCAAAGATTAAATTCATATAGTATGTACAGTGACCCTGATGTTTGAAATATGAACTAAGAGAGGTTGTTGAACAGGATCACTGCCCCTCAGTTTTAAATCCTCCTTTGGCACACAGAAAAGAGACTGCTTAGGTAATTTCTCTCCCCAGCGCCCTTCCTTCTAAAATCTCTGCTAAATATACTTTTTTTATGTCTTGAATTAAGGCAAGAGTTTTAAATTACTTTATTTTTTAACTCTTCAATAAAAATGGGGATAATAACACTATATACCTAAATATATATATGAGTGGATAATCATAAATAATCATGCAAAAACCACCAGAATTAAAAAAACAAACAAAAAACCCCACAATACACTTAGAAGCCCCTGATCTGTGGCTTCTATTTTTTTCTCTATTAATGGCATCAATGAACAGAAGTTCTTGATGTTAATGTATTCTAATGAATCAATCTTTCCTCAGGATTGTGACTTCTGCATTGTATAAAAGAAATATTTTCTTACCCCCAAATCATGGATATATGCTCCTACCTTTATAATATTTCACAGTTCAGTATACTTACTATAGGTTTTTCATAGATACATTTTATCAGTTAAAGATGTTTCCTACCATTCCTAGTTTTCTAGTTAGATTATAAATGTCCACTTATAAATTAATTAATTAATTTCATCACTTTTTTGACATAATTTGAGATGCTCATGACTTTTCAAATTTTATTTTAATGAATTAAATGTTGATTTTATAAGGTTAAAGCAAACCTGTAATTCTGAATTAAGCCCAAATTGGTCATTATGTATTACATTTTTATATGTTAGTAAACTGGATAAGCTAATATTTAGTTTAAGATTTGATTGTATGGACACGACTGATGTTGGCCTGTAACTTTCATTTATCATATAGTCCTTGCTAAATACTGATTTTTAATTTATTTTAAATTATGAAAGACTCTCCAAATAACTAAACTCAAATGATTCCTATTCAGAAACATGGAAAGAATGGGTCATCATGAGAACAAAGAAACTGAGTGAGGGGCACATTGCAATGGGGTAGATATTACTTGAGTAATGGTATTCAAATATGAGCTGTTTTTAAGTAAATATTTATGTTAATTTATAAAAAACAACCTTCATATGATAGTGGTTATAATTCATTGAGCTCTTATTTGTAAGCCTCTAATCGTATCATGTAAAATGCATTTAACACATTACATCATTACAAAAACCCTATAAGGAAAGGCTACTTTCATACCTATTTTGTACTGAAGAAAATAATGGAGACATTTAAAAGCAAGCAAAATATCACCAAACTGGAGACAGCAAACCAATATCCAAAAGCCAACAGCATCTAAGTATAAAAAACTACAGTTTTACACGCACCCCCGACCCAACTCCCACACACCCAGAAATGATCTGTATTAATAATTAGGATTATCAGCCAAAATCCAGTCAGAAAACAGAGACTATACCTTATGGAGAGAATTTACTATGAAAATATTGTTAACTAGGTATAAAGCATTGCTAACTAAGTAAAAGAAAAGGCAAAAATAGCTTACTGACTTATCACAGAGGTAGCCAATAAGGACACACTCGGGAAAACATTGGAAAGGGACTGAAATTAATGAGACATAAACACATGGAGGAGAGTCCCTTCAGAGATGAAACTTAGGTGTCTGAGAAAGAGTACTATTCAGCTGGTTCAGGGTCTCTAAACTTGTTGAAAGTTCTCTGATAATCTATAATCCAGATCACCTAACAGGGTGTTGGGAGAGGCCCGATGTGGGGGAGCAGCCAGCTGGTGCTACTGTAAGTAGGTAGGGATGGGTGATGCTGACAGCAATAAGCAGCAAGAAGGAAGCAAAGAGGAATAACAACCCACTTCTTCCTCCCCCAGCTGTGAAGTCTCCTGTTAGAGCCCTTACTGGCAGAATGAACAGACAGTCATCTGGTGAAGAGCAAATTGTGGTTCATAGATAACCAGAGCCAACCTCCCAGAGTAGAATACAGAGGTGTAGGTTTTAAGTTGGGAGGTAATAGCTTAATAACTGTTAACACATATTTATATTCTTCTACACCTTTTTATTTATATGCAAAATTACTTCCTGCCACTAAACTCCAATCCTCCCCACCCCAACAAATACAGAGCAAGGGTTGAACGAAACTCATAGGAGTATCTGGTCCCAACCTATATACTTACTGATTACACTATATATACAGTCTTCCAATGGGGAGTTTTATTCCAGAATCTAAAGTAAATCCATTGTGAACTCATTCAGTAGAATTTATTTAACTCATTATTTCATGAATTAGATATGGGAGAAGAGAAGCAAAGGTGACTCTAAAATTTTGTGCTGAGCAATCAGAAGGATGATGTAAAGATGTATGTGGTGCACCTTAGTGGAAGATGATCAAGAGTGCCCTGAAAGATTTTTATAGTCATTTGTAGTCACTTCTTGTTCCCAATCTCAGCCCAATGAACCATTAATCTATTTCTGTCTATAAATTTGCCCTTTCTGGAAGTTTTATATAAGTAGAATTATACAACATGTTGTCTTTTGCATCCAGCATCTTTTACTTAACATGTTTTTGAGATTTCTCCGTGTTATAGCATGTATTAGTTCACTGCAAAAGAGTATCTCATTATTCTCTTGTCTGGATTATTTCTACTTTTTGGCTATTATGCATAACGTTTCCATAAACATTTATGTGGAAGTCATGTGGGTATATATTTTCATTTCTCTTGGGTTACTAGGTTGCATGATAATTTTATGTCTAACTTAAGAAATTGCCAAATTGTGTTTCAGAGTGTACCGTTTTACATTCCCACCAGCAATTTTGCAAGCTCCAGTTTCTCCACATCCTCTCCAACACTTGATATGATCTGTCTTTTCTGTTATAGCTTTTCTACTGAATGCAAAGTGGAATCTCATTGTGGTTTTAATTTTTATTTCTGTAAGTATTATGATTTGAACTTCTTTTAATGTCTGCTAGGCACTTATGCATCTTTGATGAAATATCTACTGAAATCTATTCCTATTTTTAATTGGTTTGCCTTTTGATTACTTATTTATAAGAATCCTTTATATACTTTGGATACAAATCTTTTATAATAGACTGTGCCAATATTGTCTCCTATTCTGTGCTTGTCTTTCATTTTATGATTATTTATTCATTTAATTTTATTATCTTTGTCTCTTGAAAGACAGACTTTTTTTCAACTTTGATGCAGGCATGGTTATCAGACTTTCCTGTTTTGGATCATGTTTATTGGTGTTGCAACTAAAAAGTCCTGTTTCCTTATAAAATTTTCATAGTTTTACATGTATGTGTATAATCCCTTGTGAGTTGATTTTTCTGTGAGGTATAAATTAGGGGTCTAAATTTCTCATTTTGCAAGTGGTCACACAATTGTTCTAATATCATTTTTGAAAAGACTATTCCTTCCCCAATGAATTATCCTAACATCGCTGTTGAAAATCAATTGATGTCATGTAAGGGTCTATATATGGACTCTCAATTCTGTTCCATTGATCTATATACCTATCCTTATGTATATACCAAACTATTTTTGTTACTATAAATTTGTAGTAAAGGTTTTGAAATTGGGAAATAAAAGTAATCCAACTTTGTTGGATTTTCAGGATTATTTTAAGCTATTTAAGTTCATTTGCATTTCCAAAGCCTACTGAAGTAAGCTACTGTGTTGAATCTATGGACAAATTTTGGGAAAAATTTGCATTTTGCTATTCAAAGAGCAGTTGAACCCACTCAGTCATGGTCCCTGGTGAATTGCTAAGACCTGAATTCATATATATAGACTGAGTCCTGACTCTATAAAGTGGGCTTACCCCAGAAACTGAACTCCAATAGCAGCTGCTGCTTCTTAGAGAGAAGAATACTATTTCTTGTCTTAGAGAATTCTCTAATTTTCTGATTTTTCTCTGAGCTTATTCATGACCTTCCTGAGATTGGATAACTTCTTTCACATATCCAAAGGTGGACAGCTTAATACTGCTGACCAAATCAACTAGTGTTTCAAGTCCCCATCAAAGCGTAAGGTAAGGTAATTCATCAATCTCTGGCAACAGTTCTTGACAATGTTGTATGCATGTGCACATACTAGTTTAACACTGTGAAATTGTAATTTGTACAGACTGATTTTCCTTTTTTGGCTAGGATATAGTAGTGACCATCTTTTCTTTCATCAACTTTGTGGACAAATAAATATTTTAACCAGGTATCTTCTAAAAGTCTGTAATCCAAAAACATCATTCTTGAACTGGATGCTGAAGGAATGGCTGCCAGAAGGTTGCTCTGTGTGCCACATCGTGTTCCCATGCCATCTTGCTCAGGCACTTTGGTTTCTGCTGTTGGAAGATGGTTGGGAAGACGTAAGTAATCACAGCATGCTTGTGCATTGATGAGGATAATTCATATGCAATGTTGCAAACATGAATAAGACAGGAAATTTGCAGGAGAAATGTTATTGATTAAGCAAGAAAAAGGTCTCATGCATAAAAGGAGGGGGGAATTTTAGATGCGGGAACAATAGTACATCTATGGAAGTGTGATGGAGGTTAAACAAATTTGTGGATGAAAGTGTATTTTTATAGTATGTAGAGTTTGTAGAGATTTTCATCTATTTCAATTTTCTCAACAAGCTAAAAGCTCTCTCATTAGCTGAGTGAGAGGACTAGAAATGTTTGTGTGTGTGTTCGAAGCACGCCCATCTCCACACATGGAGAGGTTGGAAACTGATTAAACAGGGTATGTATTTGCCAAGTAAGTATAAAAACAGGAAAATGAGGTGTTTTAGAATGTACTGGTAGAGCAGAGTCACAAAGATAAAGGTTTAAGATTTTAAAAACCACAGTTGTACAGTGTGATGCAATTTGTGTGGATGCAGGGTGAATATTCGAAAACTGAAATCACAGATTTAGAGAGCTGAGACGTTGCGGGAGTTTGCTAGTGCCTTGCAATGCTGTGGTGGTGGTTCCCCCACCTCCAATGAGCTCTAAGTCAAATCAAGTATCACCGCACCCTGAGAACAGAGATTTTCCAGAGATCTGCAAGTTCAGGCAAAATATTTACTGTGCTCTGAGGATAATGCTTTTAACGGAGTCCTTAAAGAGGTTTGCTATCTCCTTTGCATGCAACCCTGCCAGCTTTTAACTACTACAATGCTGAACAGAGGAGGAAGGGTTGGTGGAAAAACCTAATGGCAAAACATCACAGACTCCACTGTCTTATTAAGGTCCAGTAATTTCTCTTGGATAGAGGCTGTTTTAGCTCATTCTGTGGCTTTGGTTAACTTCCAGAGTTCTGAAATGATTGATTTGAGTTGTGTTATGCACACTTCCATTGTTTTACACGGAGCGAGTCCAGCAGGTTCTCATTCTACCATTCCAGAAGTCAATCAGGAAATAACTGGAATTTTAATAAAACATTATGGTCATGTACATATAGTAATGAACTTGGAAAACTTTAATCCATCATGCAGTACTATTACCTAAATGCCCTAGAGTAAGTTTCTCAGCCTCACCAGATCTTTGCTTCCTTATATTTATTTCTAATATTTTGATACAAAAGTATCTTCTCTAATTCTAACATTATATGATGACTTTTTATTTGTGCTTAAAATGTTAACAGTACATTTGGAAGTTGAAAGGATTTTATCTCACTTTTGGTTTTCTAACTATTTAAGAATTGTATTTAAGCAGCTAGCTTTTTTTATTATGACTCTGCTTCTCTAGTTTTTAATTTATTTAATTCTTAAGCAATGATTTTTCTCCATAAGAAATCATCTGTATACATGTCCAGTCAGTGAATTTCCAGCTTCCATATAATTTGTATGTTCAATACAGAAAAGAATGAATCACTTCAAATAACTTAAAATTCAATTTCACAGAATCAGATATCAAGATAGAAATAAAAAAAGATTTACTTTATCTTCCTATTTGTAGACTAAAAAGATAAAAAGAATAGACAAGGACTCCATTTTAAAAGGCTTCCAGATAATTCTATTATCTAGTAAAAGAAGAGAATTAAAAAAAATATTTGTTTTGAGAAATAATGTGAATTTTTTTGGTTTTATTGCTTTACAGCAAAACATTTGCTAATTTTATTTAGTTGACATTTGGGTTAGGACCAAGATTTCCTTCCAAAAAAATTGATTGGAATCAAAATTATTTTTTAAAGCAATCAATCTGTTCCAGGTCCAAAAAGGCTTTTACTGGACAGTCAAGTAGAGCAGCTCTGTTTTCTAACAATTACACTTTGCCAACCATGTGGATGAAATAACAAGGGAAATGCTATTTCAATTTCTGTAATGATTGTTGAGTAGGAAAAAAAAAAAGAGGGCAGATACTTGCTAACTATTAAAATTTTTTTCTAAGGAATGTCAGACATTCCTTTATATCTTCAGAATGATTTCTTATACATTCAATTTGAGAGCTAATTAATAAACACAATAGAATACTAGGTGCCAGTTTTATCTAGAAAATTCTCTGTTCTAGTTATTCTACTTGAGAACAATGAATTTTTTCCAATCATCAAAATTTTAAAAATTGCAACCAAAAATTCTTTATGTTTAACTAAATAGCTGTTTAATGCTGGAAAATATAATTCAGATGGTCTCCTGATAATATTGTAATAACAATAATAACTGATGTTTTTTACAATTATATATAGGAGAGCCATATATATATATATATATGCTTTATAGTGGGGCAAATGTCTGAAGGTATTAATTGGTTCATGATCTGAAGTGTTGATTTCTCTAGGGCCAGTTGTCCAACTATTTGGCTGTAGCACATCATGATGATCCATCTGAAATGCACATATTCATCATAGAACCAAGTAATAGGAGATTCAAGACTTACTTAGATCCTGCATCATATCCATCACATTTCCTACTGAAAGTTGTTTTCTGAAACATCCAACTGTGAATGACCTGAGGAATACATATTTCAAGGAGGAATAATCTCATAAGTAATAGTTGTATAGTTTTCAGTAATATTCCCAAGAATAGACCCTTCTGAGTTATGTCGGTATAATATGACTGTTGAGGGTTAAGCAGACTCCTCTTCAACACTTCTTTTGTAAGAACACATACAACTGGCTACTATATCTGTAAAAGTCATACCAAAAAAGTTACAATCTCTACTCTGTATCATAATGAACAATATTGACTCCTTTACTGGACCAGGGCTTTTGTCAAATTAGGTGGAAATTTTAATCTATGTGAAAATAAAGTCATGTATTTGGGCAATTAATAATCTTGGCAGCTAGTACTCACAGAGGGAGAATTCACAATGGGAGAAGATACAATCTTTTCTGAGATTCACACCAGTAGGAAGATAGTGAGGTGAGCTTAGAAGCGCATGTTATGATTCTAGGACCAAACACTTGCTTCTCTGTAAACTGTAGAGGTTCAGTGAAGCTCAATGATGCAAGTACTATCACCAACTATCAGATTGAAGTCATCCTAGGGCATTATAACTCCAGGCAAAATTACTTAGATTTGGAGAGATACACTGCTGGTAGAAGTGGATAGTGTTGAGTGCAAACCCTGTACATAGAATTGGGTCTTCTAAAGGTGATGGAGACAGAAAGGTGAGGGGAGTAGGGAAGAAAAGAACGGACGGCAAAGGGGCCAGATTAACATTCAGGATAGTTACACAGAGTTTTGTCTTTCTAAAGATACTTCCCTTGTACCTAGACAGTGTGATATTTTACATTTGAATTTAAGTTTCTTGCCATGTTTCTGTCCATCAATGCAGTAAAGACACTGCATATGTTAGTATTGTCTTGCACATTGGCCTTTTTGAAATTTAAATAACTGGGATGAGTCACCTTCCTCATTTCCTCTTCTGACATCTATAAAAAGAAAGTAGCCTCCTTTAAAAGGTGGTATTGCCCAGAAGTTGTAGGTAGTGACCAGAACCCCTAGTAACCACCATTCTAATCTCTGATTCCGTGAGTGTAACTATTTCAGATAGCACTCATAAGTGGAATCATACAGTATTTGTCTCTCTCTGACTGACTTATTTTTTTTATTATAATGTCTTTAAGACTCATCCATGATATCTCATATTGCAGGATTTCCTTTTCTTAAAGGCTAAATGATATTTCACTGTACACATATACCATATTTTCTTTATCCATCAATGGCCCTGTAGGTTATTTTCCCATCTTGGCTATTGCGAGTAATGCTGCAATGAACACAGAAGTGCTAATGATGTTTAGACATACTGATTTCAATTATTTTAGGTTTTCCAGATTACACAGGAATTCTATTTTTGATTTTTTTTTGAGAGGGCATCTCTCATATTTATTGATCAAATGGTTGTTAACAACAATAAAATTCAGTATAGGGGGGTCAATGCTCAATGTACAATCATTAATCCATCTCAAGCCTAACTCTCATCAGTCTCCAATCTTCTGAAGCATAACGAACAAGTTCTTACATGGTGAACGAATTCTTACATAGTGAATAAATTCTTACATGGTGAACAGTACAAGGGCATTCATCACAGAAACTTTCGGTTTTGATCACGCATTATGAACTATAAACAATCAGGTCAAATATGAATATTCATTTGATTTTTATACTTGATTTATATGTTGATCCCACATTTCTCCCTTTATTATTATTATTTTTTTTATTTTTAATAAAATGCTGAAGTGGTAGGTAGATGCAAGATAAAGGTAGAAAATATAGTTTAGTGTTGTAGGAGAGCAATTGTAGATGATCAGGTGTGTGCCTGTAGACTATGTGTTAATCCAAGCTAGACAAGGGCAATAAACCATCCACGGATGCAGAAGATTTCTCTCAAAGCAGGGGGGATGTTGATCCCCAATTTCTCACCTGATGGCCCCCCTGCGACTGTGCCTGTCTTAGGTTGTTCCTCCCTTGAGGAATCTTACCTTTCTCTGGCTAACCAGTCATCTTCCGGGGCCATACAGGGAAATGTAAAGTTGGTAAGTGAGAGAGAAGCCATATTGTTTGAAAAGGTTAGCTTTTTACTTCTTTGCAGATTTATGCCCTGTGGCTTCTATGCCCAGCACATGTCTTGAGGAATCTTTACCACCTGCAGGAATTATGATACTCGGTAACTTCGATATGAGGCACGAATTCTATTTAAGGGTTGTAATTAGGAAGGAAGAAGAAAAGCTATAGATGTAGCATATGGAAGAAAACATGGGAGGATTGATTATTTCTTTGACATATCTTCTTGTAGAGTATCTTAAGTATGTATAGGTTTTAAACTACTAACTAATTTGTACACACATATTAACATAATAGGAATACGGTGACATAAACAAAGCAAATCTATAATTACCATCCATCTCCAGTGAAGCCAAGAAAACCATTCAGGCACCCTAGGCATTTGTGAAAATTTGTCTATGATATGATGGATATTGTCCAACTGTATTTGAACAGTCTGAGAGAAATCAGACAAATTAAAGCAGCCCATTTCTGGGATCTGTTCACCTCCCATATGTCCTTTTAACCGTAGATAGTCTATAGTCATGAGATTTTGGAGCGCTACACCTTGCACCCCTCCCAACTCCTGGTTGAGTTCCAACAGTACAGATCCGGTCAAATTCATTGTCTCACTGTATGCACATGCCAGCCTAGACATCTCCCTCCTCATTCCAATGGCAAGTCCAGGAAACGGTAGGGTGGACGCAGCCACGACTGCAGCATCGCCCGGATCCCTGTGAAGGCTTTTTGATGATCATCCCCCTGCATGAGTCCTCCAGAGAGTGCTGATGCGGGAAGCTCCACCTCATATCGTATCTTAGTTCATTTTCTGGGTATCCAAGCTAGGCCTTGATCTTCTGCATAGAAACAAACAGACCCTTTGCCCACACTTTGACATGCCCTCTCTACCACTGTGCAGAACTCTTTGGAGGTCAGCACACAGGGATTGCTTTTCTTTTTTTTTATTAAGAGAAAGGAATATTATCAGAAAAGAGTACCTCCATAGCTGATCATCTGACACCCTTTAAGTGATCAACATTAAGGATATTTAAAGCATGCGTTGATCTTTGATTTACCAATAGTTTTATCCTATCAAGGAGTAATCCCCCTTTCTTTCTTTCTTTCTTTTTTTTTTTTAATCTTTAATCTACACTTACATGAAGAGTACTATGTTTACTATGCCCTCCCCTATATCAGGTCCCCCCTAACAACCACATTACAGTTACTGTCCATCAGCTTAGCAAAATGTTGAAGAATCCCTACTTGTCCTCTCTGTGTTGTGCAGCCCACCTTCCCCTTTCTCCCTCCCTCCCATGCATGCTAAACTTAATATCCCCCTTCTTCTTCCCCCCCTTATCCCTCCCTGCCCACCCATCCTCCCCATTTCCTTTCCCTTTGGTACCTGTTAGTCCATTTTTGGGTTCTGTAATTCCACTGCTGTTTTGTTCCTTCAGTTTTTCCTTTGTTCTTATACTCCACAGATGAGTGAAATCATTTGGTATTTCTCTTTCTCCGCTTGGCTTATTTTACTGAGCATAATACTCTCCAGCTCCATCCATGTTGCTGCAAATGGTTGGATTTTTCCACTTCTTATGGCTGAGTAGTATTCCATTGTGTATATGTACCACATCTTCTTTATCCATTCATCTAACGATGGACATTTAGGTTGCTTCCAATTCTTGGCTATTGTAAATAGTGCTGCGATAAACATAGGGGTGCATCTGTCTTTCTCAAACTTGATTGCTGCATTCTTTCGGTAAATTCCTAGGAGTGGAATTCCTGGGTCAAATGGTAGGTCTGTTTTGAGCATTTTGATGAACCTCCGTACTGCTTTCCACAATGGTTGAACTAATTTACATTCCCACCAGCAGTGTAGGAGGGTTCCCCTTTCTCCACAGCCTCGCCAACATTTGTTGTTGTTTGTCTTTTGGATGGCAGCTATCCTTACTGGTGTGAGGTGATACCTCATTGTAGTTTTAATTTGCATTTCTCTGATAATTAGCGATGTGGAGCATCTTTTCATGTGTCTCTTGGCCATCTGTATTTCTTTTTTGGAGAACTGTCTGTTCAGTTCCTCTGCCCATTTTTTAATTGGGTTATTTGTTTTTTGTTTGTTGAGGCATGTGAGCTCTTTATATATTCTGGACGTCAAGCCTTTATCGGATATGTCATTTTCAAATATATTCTCCCATACTGTAGGGTTGCTTTTTGTTCTATTGATGGTGTCTTTCGCTGTACAGAAGCTTTTCAGCTTAATGTAGTCCCATTTGCTCATTTTTGCTGTTGTTTTCCTTTCCCGGGGAGATATGTTCAAGAAGAGGTCACTCATGTTTATGTCTAAGAGGTTTTTGCCTATGTTTTTTTCCAAGAGTTTAATGGTTTCATGACTTACATTCAAGTCTTTGATCCATTTTGAGTTTACCTTTGTATATGGGGTTAGACAATGGTCCAGTTTCATTCTCCTACATGTAGCTGTCCAGTTTTGCCAACACCATCTGTTGAAGAGACTGTCATTTCCCCATTGTATGTCCTTGGCTCCTTTATCAAATATTAATTGACCATATTTGTTTGGGTTAATGTCTGGAGTCTCTAATCTGTTCCACTGGTCTGTGGCTCTGTTCTTGTGCCAGTACCAAATTGTCTTGATTACTATGGCTTTGTATTAGAGCTTGAAGTTGGGGAGTGAGATCCCCCCTACTTTATTCTTCTTTTTCAGGATTGCTTTGGCTATTCGTGGTCTTTGGTGTTTCCATATGAATTTTTGAATTATTTGTTCCAATTCATTGAAGAATGTTGCTGGTAATTTGAGAGGGATTGCATCAAATCTGTATATTGCTTTGGGCAGGATGGCCATTTTGACAATATTAATTCTTCCTAGCCATGAGCATGGGATGAGTTTCCATTTATTAGTGTCCCCTTTAATTTCTCTTAAGAGTGACTTGTAGTTTTCAGAGTATAAGTCTTTCACTTCTTTGGTTAGGTTTATTCCTAGGTATTTTATTCTTTTTGATGCAATGGTGAATGGAATTGTTTTCCTGATTTCTCTTTCTATTGATTCATTGTTAGTGTATAGGAAAGCTACAGATTTCTGTGTGTTAATTTTGTATCCTGCAACTTTGCTCTATTCCGATATCAGTTCTAGTAGTTTTGGAGTGGAGTCTTTAGGGTTTTTTATGTACAGTATCATATCATCTGCAAATAGTGACAGTTTAACTTCTTCTTTACCAATCTGGATTCCTTGTATTTCTTTGTCTGATTGCCATGGCTAGGACCTCTAGTACTATGTTAAATAACAGTGGGGAGAGTGGGCATCCCTGTCTGGTTCCCGATCTCAGTGGAAATGCTTTCAGCTTCTCGCTGTTCAGTATAATGCTGGCTGTGGGTTTATCATATATGGCCTTTATTATGTTGAGGTACTTGCCCTCTATTCCCATTTTGCTGAGAGTTTTTATCATGAATGGATGTTGAATTTTGTCAAATGCTTTTTCAGCATCTATTGGAGATGATCATGTGGTTTTTGTCTTTCTTTTTGTTGATGTGGTGGATGATGTTGATGCATTTTCGAATGTTGTACCATCCTTGCATCCCTGGGATGAATCCCACTTGGTCATGGTGTATGACCCTTTTGATACACTGTTGAATTCTGTTTGCTAATATTTTATTGAGTATTATTGCATCTACATTCATCAGGGATATTGGTCTGTAATTTTCTTTTTTGGTAGGGTCTTTGCCTGGTTTTGGTATTCGGGTGACGTTGGCTTCATAGAATGAGTTTGGGAGTATTCCCTCCTCTTCTATTTTTTGGAAAACTTTAAGGAGAATGGGTATTATGTCTTCTCTGTGTGTCTGATAAAATTCCGAGGTAAATCCGTCCGGCCCCGGGGTTTTGTTCTTGGGTAGTTTTTTGATTACTGTTTCAATTTCTTTGCTCATAATTGGTTTGTTTAACTTTTGTGTTTCTTCCTTGGTCAGTCTTGGGAGGTTGTATTTTTCTAGGAAGTTGTCCATTTCTTCTAGGTTTTCCAGCTTGTTAGCATATAGGTTTTCATAGTAGTCTTTAATAATTCTTTGTATTTCTGTGGAGTCTGTCGTGATTTTTCCATTCGCATTTCTGATTATGTTGATTTGTGTTGATTCTCTTTTTCTCTTAATAAGTTGGGCTAGAGGCTTATCTATTTTGTTTATTTTCTCAAAGAACCAGCTCTTGGTTTCATTGATTTTTGCTATTGTTTTATTCTTCTCCATTTTGTTTATTTCTTTTCTGATCTTTATTATGTCCCTCCTTCTGCTGACTTTAGGCCTCATTTGTTCTTCTTTTTCCAGTTTCAATAATTGTGATGTTAGACTATTCATTTGGGATTGTTCTTCCTTCTTCAAGTGTGCCTGGATTGCTATATACTTTCCTCTTAAGACTGCTTTCGCGTCCCACAGAAATTGGGGCTTAGTGTTGTTGTTGTCATTTGTTTCTATATATTCCTTGTTCTCTATTTTGATTTTTTCATTGATCCATTGATTATTTAGTAGCATGTTGTTAAGCCTCCATGTGTTTGTGAGCCTTTTTGTTTTCTTTGTAGAATTTATTTCTAGTTTTATACCTTTGTGGTCTGAAAAATTGGTTGGTAGAATTTCAGTATTTTGGAATTTACTGAGGCTCTTTTTTTGAGCTAGTATGTGGTCTATTCTGGAGAATGTTCCATGTGCACTTGAGAAGAATGTATATCCTGTTGCTTTTGGATGTAGAGTTCTATAGATGTCTATTAGGTCCATCTGTTCTAGTGTGTTGTTCAGTGCCTGTGTGTCCTTACTTATTTTCTGCCCGGTGGATCTATCCTTTGGGGTGAGTGGTGTGTTGAAGTCTCCTAGAATGAATGCATTGCAGTCTGTTTCCCTCTTTAGTTCTGTTAGTATTTGCTTCATGTATGCTGGTGCTCCTGTATTGGGTGCATATATATATTTAGAATGGTTATATCCTCTTGTTGGACTGAGCCCTTTATCATTATGTAGTATCCTTCTTTATCTCTTGTTACTTTCTTTGTTTTGAAGTCTATTTTGTCTGATATTAGTACTGCAACCCCTGCTTTCTTCTCACTGTTGTTTGCCTGAAATATGTTTTTCCATCCCTTGGCTTTTAGTCTATGCTTGTCTTTGGGTTTAAGGTCAGTTTCTTGTAAGCAGCATATAGATGGGTCTTGCTTTTTTATCCATTCTATTATTCTGTGTCTTTTGATTGGTGCATTAAGTCCATTTACATTTAGGGTGACTATTGTGAGATATGTACTTATTGCCATTGCAGGCTTTAGATTCGTGGTTACCAAAGGTTCAAGGTTAGCTTATTTAGTATCTTACTGCCTAACTTAGCTTGCTTATTGAGCTGTTATATACACTGTCCGGAGATTCTTTTCTTCTCTCCCTTCTTATTCTCCTCCTCCATTCTTCATTTGTTGTGTGTTTTGTTCTGTGCTCTTTTTAGGAGTGCTCCCATCTAGAGCAGTCCCTGTAGGATGCCCTGTAGAGGTGGTTTATGGGGAGCAAAATCCCTCAGCTTTTGCTTGTCTGGGAATTGTTTAATACCGCCATCATATTTAAATGATAGTCGTGCTAGATACAGTATCCTTGGTTCAAGGCCCTTCTGTTTCATTGCATTAAGTATATCATGCCATTCTCTTCTGGCCTGTAGGGTTTCTGTTGAGAAGTCTGATGTTAGCCTGATGGGTTTTCCTTTACAGGTGACCTATTTCTCTCTAGCTGCCTTTAAAACTCTTTCCTTGTCCTTGATCCTTGCCATTTTAATTACTATGTATCTTGGTGTTGTCCTCTTTGGATCCTTTCTGTTGGGGGTTCTGTGTAATTCGATGGTCTGTTCGATTATTTCCTCCCCCAGTTTGGGGAAGTTTTCAGCAATTATTTCTTCAAAGAGACTTTCTATCCCTTTTCTTCTTTCTTCTTCTTCTGCTACCCCTATAATACGAATATTATTCCTTTTGGTTTGGTCACATAGTTCTCTTAGTGTTTTTTCATTCCTGGAGATCCTTTTATCTCTCTCTATGTCAGCTTCTATACGTTCCTGCTCTCTGGCTTCTATTCCTTCAATGGCCTCTTGCATCTTATCCATTCTGCTTATAAATCCTTCCAGGGATTGTTTCACTTCTGTGATCTCCTTCCTGACATCTGTGATCTCCCTCCGGTCTTCATCCCGTTGCTCTTGCATTTTTCTCTGCATCTCATCCCATTGCTGTTGCATTTTTCTCTGCATCTCTGTCAGCATGTTCATGATTTTTATTTTGAATTCTTTTTCAGGAGGACTGGTTAGGTCTGTCTCCTCAGGTGTTGTCTCTGTGATCTTTGTCTGCCTGTAGTTTTGCCTTTTCATGGTGATTGAGATAGTTTGCAGACCTGGTATGAGTGACCACTGGCAGAGCTTCCCTTCTTGTTGGTTTGTGGCCTTCCTCTCCTGGGAGAATAGCGACCTCTAGTGGCTTATGCTTGTCAGCTGTGCGCAGACAGGGCTTCTGCTACCTGCCCGTTTGCTATGGAGTTTATCTCCACTGTTGCTGTGGGAGTGGCCTGGCTGGGTCTGCTCCTCCAAAGTGATGGAGCCCCGTTGGAGGGGGAGTGGCCAGGAGGCTATTTTTCTCTGTAAGGGGCCTCTGTGCTCCCTGTTGCCCAGGGGGTTAGAGTGCCCAGAGATCCCCAGATTCTCTGCCTCTGGTCTAAGTGTCCTGTCCTGACCCTTTAAGACTTCCAAAAAGTACTCTCCAAACCAAAACAACAACAGCAACAATGAGAGAGGGATCAGAAAAAAAAAAAAAAAAAAAGGAAAAAACACGCGATTTTTTTTTTTTTCCTCAGGCGCCGGTCCCAAGCACCCGCTTACTGGTCCTGCTGCCCTGCCTCCCTAGCACTGGGGACCCTGTCCCTTCAAGGCTTCCAAAAAGCACCTGCCCACCAGTCCCACAGGGAAAAACGCGCGATATTCTTTGTCTTCAGGCGCCGGTCCCAGGCACCCTCTCACTGGTCCTGCTGCTCTGCCTCCCTAGTACCGGGGTCCCTGTCCCTTTAAAGCTTCCAAAAAGCACTCACCAAAAAGAGAAAAAAAAAAAAGGGGGGGGAAAACGCTTGATTTCCTCCGTCCTCAGGCACTGGTCTCAGGCACCCACCCACCGGTCCCGCAGGGAAAAACCCACGATATTCTTTGTCCTCAGACCCCGGTCCCAGGCACCCGCTCACCGGTCCTGCTGCTCTGCCTCCCTAGCACTAGGGTCCCTGTCCCTTTAAGGCTTCCAAAAAGCACTTGCCAAAAAGAGGAAAAAAAAGGGGAAAAACGTGCTATTTCCTCTGTCCTCAGGCGCCGGTCTCATGCACCCACCCTCCAGTCCCGCAGGGAAAAACACGGGATAGTCTTTGTCCTCAGGCGCCAGTCCCAGGCACCCGCTCACCAGTCCCGCCGCCCTGCCTCCCTAGCACCGGGGTCCCTGTCCCTTTAAGGCTTCCAAAAAGCACTCGCCAAATAGAGAAAAGAAAAAAGGGGGAAAAGCATGCGATTTCCTCTGTCCTCAGGCGCCGGTCTCAGGCACCCGCCCACCAGTCCCGTAGGGAAAAACGCGTGATCTTTGTCCTCAGGCGCTGGTCCCAGGCACCGCTCACCAGTCCCGCCACCCTGCCTCTCTAGCAATGGGGTCCCTGTCCCTTTAAGGCTTCCAAAAAGCACTCGCCAAAAAAAAAAAAAAAAACCGCTCCGGATTCTTTCCACCCGCCGGGAGCCGGGGGGAGGGGCGCTTGGGTCCCGCCGGGCTGGGGCTTGTATCTTACCCCCTTCGCAAGGTTCTGGGTTCTTGCATGTGTGGATGTGGTGTGGATGTTGTCCTGTGTCCTCTGGTCTGTATTTTAGGAAGAGTTTTGTTTGTTATATTTTCATAGCTCTATGTGTTTTTGGGAGGAGATTTCCACTGCTCTACTCACGCCGCAATCTTGGCTTCGCCTCCTATTTTTGATTTTTTGAGGAACCTTCATATTGTTTTCCATAGTGGCTACACCATTTTGCATTCCCATCAATAGCGTACAGGTGTTCCAGTTTCTCCCCATCTCTGCCAACACTTGTTTTTGTTTTTGGATAATGGGCATGCTAGCAGGTGATATCTCATTTTGGTTTCGATTTGCATTTCCCTGATGATTAATGATATTGACCGTCACACATATATAGTCAGTTGATATTCCTAAAGGGTGCCAAGAATACACAGCGGTGAAAGGAGTTTCTTCAACAAATGGTGCTAGCAAAACTAGATATGCGTAGTCAAAAGAATGAAACTGGACATTTATCTCATACCTTATACAAAAATCAACTTAAAATGTACTAAAAATATGAACATAAGACCTAAAACTATAAAACTCTTAGAAGAAAACATAGGAAAGAGCTGCATGACATTGTCCTCGGTGATGATTTTACGGGTTTGACACCAAAAGCACAGTGAGGCCACACAAGCAGAAACAGACCATGAATTGGGACTACATTGAACTAAAAAGCTTCTGTACATCAAAGGAAATAATCAACAGATTGAAATGCAACATATTGGAAGAAAGTATCAGTGAGTCACATACCAACTCCTACAACTCAATAGGAACTAATAACCCAATCACATGGGCTAAAGGCCTGAATAGACTTTTCTCCAAAGAAGACATATAAATGGCCAACAGGTAAAGAAAGTAATTTTAAATTTAGGTAAATATAGACTAAACAGGAACTAGTAGATATTGCCCTGCTATATCTGGAGATAAAATTTCAGTCATTGTTGTAGACAAAGGAGATATGCTAAACAGATGGTCTTCAAAGAAAGGCATGTTGCCCCAGTCCCTGGGAGTACTCTCAGCATTTGGCAATTAGCCCCTTCAAGGATTGTCTCAGCTTCACAGAGAAACCCTGCCCACATCCATGCCCTTCTGGGCCCAGCGCACTTCCAATGACTGATTCAGGTGAAGGTTTAAAGGCCCAGTCATTTCAGTTTAACATGAGAAAACTCTATTCTCCCCAGAGTTGACAGAGGTTTTCAGGCCACATTACAGAACAACTTCTCTTGCTTTTCAATCCTGCTTTTTTCCCCTCTATTCTGAAGGTACTGATTGTAAGCTTCTCCCTCAAAAATTGCCTAACCATTAAATTTGGTCTCAAGTCTGCTTTCTTTGGGATTCAAATTGTAAATATTTCTGATTAGAGTAATCCCGGAAGTTAGATGCCCAGATGTTATTTGGTGCTGCATCACCTGGCACCAGGTGAGCCGTGAGGACCCAGTTATGGAGGCAGGGAGAATACAGATAAGGTAATGATACCATTGTTATAATTCTTGGTAAATAGGGGTTATATAATGGTGTTAGAGCAGTACTTGTTTATGAGATGAAACAGATATTGGAAAATTATGGAGAAAATAGAAGTGATAAGAATGGTAGAATCAGATGGCTTTCTAGGATGTAGTGAAGATCTAGAAGAAGATAAAATGCTGAAGGAAATCATAGGCAATTGATAGTCAGAAGGTAATAAATTTCCCTTTCTTGAAGTCAATATGAGGCATTTCCTTCCTCCTCAAGTCTACTTATGAATTTCTCAGGATGTGGTTCCAACTCCTCTCTTGGCCAGTAAGCTTATTAAGGAGAATAGCAGCAAAATTCAGCCAGACATGTGCTAGGCCTGAGAACATAGAAATGGGAATATACCTCAAAGCAGTTGCTGGAGTAAAAGTATGTCCCAGAAGTAGCTGAGGGAGAATGTCAGATTGACTTATAAAAGCTCCCATGAAAGAAGACACAACATAAATTTCATTAAGAGCATAATTACTGATTTGTATTCATTGTTTTGAGATTCAGGGTTCAACACCTGGAAAGGACCCCAGGACTTGCTGTAAACTGATTACTAGTATGGCTGGTAAACATAAAAAAAAAGATGATGGGTGTTCATTGAGGTCCTAATGTTGGAAGTGTTATGTTAAGTAGTGATTAAGTAGGGATTAAAATCTCTTTAAGCAACTGACAAATTGCTATGCAAGGGGAGTACACTATATAAGGCTGGAAAACCAGCAGATGTGTCATGTGAAAGCCTAATATTACATCATATACTGAACTCATATAAAATGCACTGGTGAAAGTTATCCTTATCCCTAAGAACTTCAGTGGTAACTTCCTGCCATGGGTCAGTGCTGTTGGTAGGAAACACTGATACAGACCTAGCTTCACTGTTTACAAGGAGAATGGTGGGCTTATAAAACAGGAGGAGAAAGATGGTGACACTTACGTTTCAGAATCTAGATGGAAGAAAAACTGGAGTGGCTGCCACAGGGGAATGACTCACAGATATTTATAGAGATACTTGATAGAAGACAGGATTCCCATGGGTAAACTAGTTTAGCAGTCAACAAGCATATTACTCAAAATGTACCAGTAGAAAAAACATGGTTATATGATCAGAAGGTCAATGGTAGTTGATTCAATAAAAGTCAAGATCTATTGCCCTATATCCCGGTCTTAGCCAATTTGTGGATATGGAATCCATTAATTGCATGAGAAATAGATCCCCAGGAGGAAGGAAACTCCAATATCCTGGCATGTGTGCAAAGTAAAGATAATTCTGGTCCTTCCCCAAAGACATCTATGACCATTTACTCAGATAACTGTACATAGAGGTAGAAGTACCCAAGCACTTCAAGGATTATTAGACACAGAGTCTAAGTTGATATTGATACTCAGGAATGCAGAGCATCATTATGTTCTCTCTGTTGGGCTTGAGCCATTTGGAGACAAAGCAATAATGGAGACTTGTCTAAGGTCCAGATCATAGAAGATTCACTGTATTCACAGAACAAGCCAGTAGTTGTTTCCCTGGTCCCAGAATTTATAATCAAGATAGAAAAACTTGGTAGTTGGCATGACTCTCACATGTTCTCTAATTACCTGTAAGGTGAAAGCTATTAAAGAGAGTAAGAACAAGCTGAAGCCTTTGAAAGTGTGTTCCTTCCACCCCACATACAATCAAGTTAGTAAGTCAGAAACAGTACCGTATCCAATATCACATGTGGAAGCTGTAGTCTTTGGAAAGCTATGAAGGCATAAATGAAGTGCTAGCTTAGACAGTGTTGGTCGCCATTCTCCCAGAAACAGTATACACCATTCACCAAAGATTTGTTTTGTTTTTTTTTCTTCCTCTTATAAGAATAACATGTCTGGAAACTAAAGGTTGGAAGTAAGAGTGGCCTATAACCATCACTCCCAACGATCTCCTTCTGGGATATTTTCTTCCTGATTCTATCTTCTATATGGTTAGAGCTCCTGGTCCCCAGTAGGGGCATACTCCCTCCAGGAAATATAAAGAAATCTCATTGCATTTTACATTTTGACTATTGTCTGGGCACTTTGTATTTCTGATGTTAAGGGAACAATATGCAAGTTGAGGAATTACCATCTCAGCAATGGTGGTTGATTCTGATCATTCAAAGAATATAGGGTCACTGTTGACACAATGGGAGCAGGCAGGGATGGGTTTGGTGCTTAGGTGATTCAATTGGGTCACTCTTCTTTCTACTTTGCCCCAAACTGATAAGATCTTACTGACCAGAGATGATGATATAGCTAACAATACCAGAAAAACCACTGAGACCAGCAGAAGTGTTAGCTGAGGATAAAGGGACTCTGTAATGGATAATGTAGAAGAGAAATAATAAGTATTAGTTGTTATACCAAGATCAGCTATAATAGGAAGGGCTATAATTGTACCATTCAGCCTTCTTTTCCATGTTTCTCCCAGAATAAGAGGTCCACATGAACTGCAGGAGGAACATTCCAACAAATGTATTTGAAGATCTGAATCTGAGTGATGCAAAGGATGGACTGTGGTAGATACGAATGCACTGTCCTTCAAGTAAGCACTTACAGCCCCATTTATTGGGGGGTCAGTAGACATCCTTCAGCTCTGAGGGCTTCAGGGATTTTCAGTGGCAGAGGTCTGCCTTGCCCACAGGTATACCATTCTAGGGACAGACCATATCCAGTACTGTTTTAGGTAAAGATTTTTAAAAGGTCTGGATATTTGGGATCAATGTGGGACCAGTCTGAAGGACTATTTTAGCTCCAAGTTTCCCATGAATTTGAGACCATCAGGCCTGTACTGCAGCTCAACCATATCCCTCTATCCAACCATGCTCCTCTCTTTCTGCAAATTTGATGCCATAGGTAGTCCTTAAAAACTATCCTGAGCATTGCGCTTTATCTCAGGGTCTGCTTCCTGGAGAGTCCAACATGCGCCTATCATTTAAAGAATGCTTTTTTTTCCAGTTACATCAAAAGAATCTACTAGTAAAAGCAGTTAGTTTTTCAGGGTATGTGGATATTGTTCATTGAACAGATATTTTACACGCCTACCAAGCCAGGAACAGGTACAGGGGGCACAAAGTAAAGATGACAGACAAGGTCTTTACCTTTAGCCCTTGCTTAGAGTCTAGTGGAACATACAGAAATTAAACAATAATTACACAAGTAATTATAATTTGATGAGAGGGAAAAATATGGAAAATAACTATCAGTTCAACATGAGTTGAGGTTAGATTCTTGAGAGAGTAACACCATTAAAAAGAATAATGAGAAAGAAAAAAGTAACGGGCAGAGTCAATAAATGCATAACATTGATAATGTCTGCCTACCTCACTACAAAAAAATAATAATAACAGCAACAAACAATGATAAGCCTGTCACATCACCAAAGGGGAAACTAATCTTTTAAAAGTTATCTTCAATCTGGTCTCTGCTATTAAGTAAAGCTTACTTAGTTCAAGAAAAATCTCTAAGACTCCAATTGAGTTTACTTTGAAATGTTACTCAGGCAATGTTGACTTGTTACTCTGCGGACATAGAAGTAAATACTTTCTGTAATATTTCTTCTCTCTCCATCTTTATTCACTTCTTCTGACAGCACTTTTGATTTTGCACATTTCAAAGCTATTGCTTTGTGGTTTTATGTCCAATCCTCATTACCCACATCCAGGCAATACCATTTGTGCCAGTGAAAATATCAACCACATCATTTTTTTGTGGGGCTTTGCATGGACTACAGCAGGAAAGTGAGAGGAAAATATACCAGACAGAATAAAATGCTCTAAATAAAGCAAATCTGTTGAAACTAAGTATTTGTATACAAAGCCCTACTTTCATCCGCAACATTAAAAATGATGGCCATGTATGAACAAAGGATATGAAAGTGAGAAGACAGAGACACACAATAGCATTTTCTCTAAACTGAGTTAATTAGTTTTCTATTATTTAATTCAAAAGGCATATTGATTTTTGGTAGAATTTTTCCTGACGGAGTTTCCCCTGTTAAAAAAACAAACAAACAGTTGAATCTTGAAAATGAAAGCAAAACAAGGCAAAATATATTCTCTTTATGTTAAATATAAAAAAGCATTTTACACTATTATTTAAAAAAACAGAATATTCAAAAATTTTCAGTTTGGGGAAAAATTTAAAATACCAAAACAAGGCTTTTATACTTTGAGGTATGTAATATCAACATTTATAGCAAATCAAAATTTCATTTGGTTGAATGTCTCTTGGGTACCATTTAAAAATACTTACAATATGCCAAAAGTATGAATGTTTCCACTGTAAAGAAAATTCAAATTGTTCAATGTATTCTAGGGAAAGTTCA
This sequence comes from Manis javanica, assembly GCF_040802235.1. NCBI lineage: Eukaryota > Metazoa > Chordata > Mammalia > Pholidota > Manidae > Manis > Manis javanica. The sequence continues at coordinate 59,173,878 of NC_133168.1, forward strand.
GAATTTTAGATTGATTCTTGACAATGTAATGACGCTTGTTTTTTTCTATCGTCTCTAGCCAGGTAATTATCTTATTAGCATATATAGTCCAAATCTCTTGTCAAAACTCACCCTATAAAATGCCTGCTGACAATTCTGAGTCTACTTGCTTTCTGTCCAGCCTAACTTGCTTTATTTTTTCCCCAGAAATTGATTTAAATGCTCTAGCCAATTTTAATAAACTATTCTCTTTCTTTGAAGAGTGTTATATATTCTTACTTATAACACCTCTCCTTAAAAACTTCTCAATAGTGTTTGGATCCTGCTTTTATTTTTAAAGGACTCAATTTTTCTGCTTCGCATTTGCATTTTAATGTCTAGATTGCTACAGGGTTCAAACTGAATTATCCCTTCAGTTTTAAAGACCACTTCATGTTTTTTTAAAAATTATGAGGTTAAGAACAAAAAAGGCTTTTATACAAAAATTATTTGGGAGAAGGAATAAAAATTATTTCTCTATTGCTTTTATGACACATATGTACATTTCTCATTATATTAGTATCTATAGAAGTTCCAGCCAAGAAATTTAGGGTAGAGACTACAGACAAGGAGAGCTTATTAGCTTCATTTTTTAGAAGTTACAAAGAACTGAATAATGTATATAAAGCACTAAATAATTATCTTTTAGTAGTTATTTCATAGTTTTATGAGGTAAAAATTATTAGAAGATAATAAAAATTTACTTTTCAAAGGAACTTCTGTTTATAAAATTCAATTATAAATATTTAATTGATCTTTTGAAAGACCTGGAAGAATGAATATTCTCTTCAATTAGAAATTTTTGCAATAAGGTCTAGTGGATTCTCATTTGAAAAATAAAATCAAATAAGCTTGTTCAAGAGTAGTTTTTTTCAGATTTAGAATATGTAGTAAAGGTATAAACAATAAGCAATAATAAAAGGTACTCAGAGTATATTTTACCAACATAAGTATTTCATGAAATTTTATTATAGAAATTATAAATTCTAAAAGCATTAACGTCATAACGTATTGTGTATATGAGGAATATACATTGGAAAATTGCATAAAATTCAAGTAGAAATTAAATCAAAATTAAAGAAAATAATCTATGAAAATCTTTGGTAGGAACATGATTTTTATTATTACTTTTCTAACCTTTCTGCTCTTTCTCTTTCTCCTCAAAACAGAACAAAACTGTCAAATCTAAAGAAATGGTACTTAAAACAGCAAAGCAGATCCATGTATGTCATATATCATAAAAAACACACAAAATCACAGTGCAAAGCTTACACAAGCAGAAATAGGCTCTGTTAAGTGGCAAAGACCTCATGTGCAGAATTTAGAGCTCCTGATATTTGTCAGTAAAGGCAAATATATATGAACCAATTATATCAAATATCAGATATTCACTAAATAAACACCAAAGCTGGAAATTATCACTATTCTTAATTCCACAACTTACACTGATATTTTTATACTATTCAATTGATATTTATTCTATGACTTGTTCTTTAACTATACACATAAACATGTTTTATATTTCTAGCTAAATTAGGGCAAGATGTCATCTTGTATACTTTACATATTAGTTACTATTTTTATATCCATCACACAACTTTCTTTCAGTAATTTGTCTTTCCTGCTGTATGTACAGGAGGAAACCCAGAGAATATGGGATTTTACTCTCAATATCAAACCAGTGAAAAGACAACATATACTGAAGATATAATATCAAGAAATTTCCCCTAACAACAAATGATTGGGGAAGGGAGAACAGAAAATCAAAGAAAAATTAAAAGAAGACCTAATACCATTGGTATTAAAGGGGATTTTGATTCAGAATAACTAGCCTATACTTTTTTGCTTTAAGAACTCTGGCTCTTTGGTGAAAACAAACCAACAAGGGAAGAAAGAAAGAAGGCTAGTCGGTAAGCAAAAAACAGTTTTACAAACTGTTAACTTTCATGCGTTGTGTCAAATTTTTAGATTTTCTTTTGGATCTTTCCTGTTGCTGATTTGCCTCATTTCTGTATTTGAGAATTGCAAGGATAGTATGGTACTTTGAAATCAAGACTAGTTTTGGAGCCTCTCTTCTCCTGTATAGAGTAAAAGTTATTCTAGTAAAAAAATAAAATTAATGGAAGAGAGCAGAAAAAAGTAGTTGCTGGAGGTCACAGAGTCAACGACATTCAAGGTAATAGTGTTCAACTTATTGCCCGCTTTCTTTATGTATTGTAATGACTGATGTTAATGGAACACTGAGTACCAACGTTACACTGTCATCACAAGCATCATTTCACTTAATCTTATTAACCTTTCTATAGGTTAGGTGTTGTTATTACACCTATTTTGTAATGAATAAAGTGTCTAACAGAAAGGAAATCATCTTGCCCAAGATGGAGGCCGAGCATCATTCCATGCTAACCAGATCATTGTAAACTGTCTCAAATAGTGTTTGAAATAAAAGACAATCTAATTAAATGAGCTCATATTTATCACATCAAAAGTGGGTTTTAAGTTATGCACTAATAATATATTTGCAAGAGTTGTCAGATCAAGAACATGCCACGAACTCAGAGTATTGATACTCAGTGTCCCTATTCTTTCTTCTCAAAGTGAAAAATAGGAATGTTGAGTACATGGGCCAGTGGATTTCTATTGTGCTGATGTTTAGGGAGAGAGAAAAATACTGTCTCTGAACGTAGTTTTATGAATTTGAATTCATGAATCTTTAAAGTAATACCATCATTAATGCAAAGATTTTAAAAAATATATTTCCATGAGTGAATCACAGACATGATGATAATTCATGGGGTTTCATAGAAGATTATGTAAGAGCCTCATGAACCTCATTACCACCAACTTACATGTAGTAAAAATAAACATCCAATAAAAAGGGCTTATCGGCAGAACAAAGTATTACATATCAATTATCTTTGACATTATGTTTAAATTCTTACTTGAAGAATTGGTGAATTTTGCATGTACTGATTGAGAGATTCAAAAATTGTTACTCCACATAGTACTAAAATCCCAGAGTATAAAAGATATTCTTATAGCAAGTTCTGTAACTATAAAAAGGCAAACTTAATGGGGAGAAGAGGAAGAAAAATATCTTCTATGAACTGAAAAAAAATTCTTTTTTGTAATGATGATGAAAATATTCCCATTCTTCAATGTCCTTGGAAAACACAATGATTATTGTTCACCTCCCATCATCAGAATAGACTAATATTTTTATACAATCATGACAGTGAGTATTTGACTAAGAACCTACTCCCTTATGCTTCTTATTTGCTTTCTTTTCTAGCTTAAGTGGGAAAAACATCTTTTTGTCAGTTATTTTTATACAAAAAAATTTCTAGCAATATTTCTCTGAGGATTATAGGTGACAATGTTAATGTATTCAGGTATGTGCATACACTAAATTTCACCATTACAAGACTTTTGAAATGAAGTTATATGATTTATATTCACTCCTTTTTGGCTAAACCTTAATGTTATAAAAAGAGACTTGCTTATTTTGTGCCTACTTGAATATTAAAAATGTACAAATTTGTTACTGTATAGCTATAATTAATCAATAATTTAAATTCAAGTCAAAAATTCTTATTTATATTGGATTATGTTGCTTAACACAGATTAATATACTCCAAAATGCAACTAAGATATAGCATGGCATCATTGCAATTATTGAATAAATTTGTAACATAGACAAAAGAAGACAATACTTAACTCTTAGTATTTGAAAATGTATCTTCAAAGAGTATATGAAAAGTCTAGTTTATGTCAAGGAATAAGAATGCACTGGCTTCTGTTGTAAAATATTACAGCAGGAATATGATAGGCTTCTGAATAAGTGTTACATTTATCTACACTTAAAAACTCAGCATTAATAAATTATTTCTTTAGACTATTATAATTTATATCTTAACATGTAATTTAGAAATATGAGTACTACTTACATATTCTGATTTTAAGTCTTGAAAGGGCTTGATATAATGGCTAATAATTAAAATATGTGATGACAGTATACTTCCATAAACATTTTCTTGTTATTTAAAAAGTTAATACACATGGCCAGGAAGTTTACTTAACTCAGTTTGATAATTAGAAAAATTGTTCAAATAACCTTAAAATTTTCTCATAAATTAAATATATCTTAGTCATGAGATTATATAAAAACTAAGTTTTATATATTAAGAAAATAAGTCAAGCTCTGTTTTACTTTTTACTTACAAAAGAGTTTAAGTAATTGAAAACTACTATTTTTAAAGATGAATTTCTCATAGCTATGTATACCTAGTTTTATTGTAGGGCATTATTTTTCTTGTCCCTTTTTTTGTGGTAGAAACATGCATCTTTCATGATGAAATATAAGCCATTATTACCCGATAGAATAAATTTCAATATATTGACATAATAAAGAGGAAATATAAGAAATGCTAAAGAGCATATCCTAAAACAAAGAGCTGTCAGTTAAAGGAATGGGATAAACAGTTATATAGTCAGTCAATCAACCACAAACAAATATGTGTTTTAAATGGGTACATCAAAACATAAAAGCAAGTGTGAACTATTTCAGCCTTGCTTACAACACCATAAGATTGTAAAAAATTCTTCAATTAATTATTTCTCAGTTGTGTTTTTTTCTTTCCTGAACCAAGGTAATCAAAGATCAAGTTACAAAGTCATTTGATAAATTTCAGGACATTCTATTTTACATTCAGTGATGCCTACATTTGCTATTAGAGAAATGATAGAAAAGAAGCAAACAAAACCAGAAGACAAAACAGCATACAAGGTCATACAAGGTCAAGAAATTAAGAGATATCTGAGATCAAAACAAAACCAAAACTGAGTATCACAGCATTTAGAGGATAATCTGTTTTCTTTTTGGAAGGTCAGAGCCTTACTCTTGAAAGAAAAACAAACTTGACTTCTATGTTAATATACCATAATGATCTTTCTGGAAAAAAGAAGCAAAGTTCAGTTAAAAAAGGGAACTAATACTGCCAGAAAAAAAAAGTGTCATTGTAGTAGTTAAATCCCATGCTTATCACATTGAGTATTACTTTTATAATATTACTTTCAGATTTTCTGAACTCCCTGCATTATTACACTAAAATTCTGAAATCACTAATGATTTACCACACTACATATTGCTTCTGGCAAAGATCCATTGCCAAGGCACTGACTTTTATTTTCTTCTTGCCATGGTAACTTTTCACTGTCTCACTCCACTCAGAATGAAGGTGAGTAACTTTGAGTATTGACTTCCAAATGTAGCTGGGAAATGAGCAGCAGCCAGAGAAGGTCCAGACAGGTTTCTTTAGGACTGTATGTTGAATTGCATTCAGCTAAGTTTTGGACAGTTGAGAATATATATCCTGCCACATCTCACTGCTCAACTAATTCCTCTTCTTTGGCTGCCAGTGCTCAAAGCTTTCTATGCCAAGCCTCAGAACTGCTCAGTCTCTATGGGAAGAAAAACGCATGGACAGTATGTGACAATGGTGACAGTGGTGATAATCTAGGTTTTTATTTAGCCACTAAAGCCCTTAGAGAAAGAGACAGTCAGCCCCACTTTACACAAGTTATCAAATATCATTTCCAAGTTTGCAAAGTTATTAGGTGACTGAGCTAGGACTTGAAGCTAAATCTGCATGACAGCAAAGCCAAGACCATGTCACCACATATACTGCTTTTCCACAGGGGCTGTTACTTCACTGCTACCTGATGACCATCTAGATTAGAAGTTAGCTAACTACTTTCTCTACAAAGGTCTGTATAGTAAGAATTTAGGTTTTGCAGACTGCCTATGAATCTATTATATATTCATATTATTCTTTTTTGTTTTATGTAAGCCTTAAGGATGGCTGTTAAAAAAAAGACTGAGTATTGGCAAGGACATGGAGAAAAGGGAAGCCTTGTACACTGCTAGTGGCAGCGTAAATCTGTAGAGCCATTATGGGAAAACAGTATGGAAGGTACTCAAAAAATAATTACCATATGATCCATCATCCCATGTTCACTGCTACATTATTCACAATAGCCAAGATATGGAATCAACCCAGATAAACAAATTGAGAGATGATAATCATTCAGTCTTATAAAAGGGACATCCTGGAGGAGTGATTCAAGATGGCAGCATGAAAGATGAGACAGAGAACTCCTCCCAAACCACATATATTACAAAAATACAGTTAATACAACAAATCCTAAAAGAGCAACAGAAAAGAAGGGTGCACAATACTGCATATACCTGGAGAACAGAACAGACCTCATGAAACAGGGTAATGTACCAAAGCCTTGATCTGGTGGGATTCAAGCCCTACCCCTACCACAGCTCACTAGTGGGATGAAGAGGAACGGAGCAGGAAGTGAGTGGAAACCTAGGACTGCTGAACACCCCAGCCCTGGAGATCTGCTTTGGGACCACAAACCTACATTGCATGGTGCTCTGGAGATTAGTGGGGTTGGAAAGCTAAAACAGTTGGAATACTTGGAGAGACTGAGATTCCAGCCATTTGTGGAGGACAGGGATCCACAGCCAGTTGCTCTAGGACAAAGGAAAGGCAGGCGGTCTGAGAGAGAGGGCTGCTGAAGGGGCAGGGTTTGCATGGAGCTTGCTGTGCAGGAGAAGGATAGGTGGACAAGGTTGTCTGGGCACACTCTGCCCAGCAGGTTAGGAACGTTCAGGAGCTTCAGGCATTCTGTACCCCTAGCTGGCTACTCAGCTCCGAGATCCCCCGCTGTGATACACAGCCTGCTGTGCCTTCCTCCTGGTCTGCTGGCACCAGCTTGCAAACCAGCAGTCCCTACCCTGCCATCAGGCCAGCCAGAGGGAGGCCTTGCATAAGGCAGCTGTGGATGCAAAGCACAGAGGCTTACACTGGTGTGCTCAGCCCACTGGTTCTGACAGTGGAGACAGGCCCTGCAGCCAGGAAGCAGGAAACAGCTCTTTCCTTCCCAGAGGCACCAGTGCCATTCCCCTGAGACCCCCAACATCACACCAGGGACTGAGCAGCTCCAAAGACTAGAGCTTCTTGGCACTAGAGGTCAACACATACAAGTATGAAATGTTAAAGGAATCCAGTTCAAACAAAAATCTCACAAACACAAGAAAAAGGGACACATGAAACTGAACCCACCAATCTTCCTGAAAGAGAGTTCAAAATAAAAATCATAAAGATGTTCATGGAGGTACAGAAAAATATTCAAGAATGCAGAGACAAATTTAGGATGGAGATTCAATCATTAAAAAATTCCATATCTGAAATGAAACAGACAATGGAGGGATTTAAAAGAAGATTAGATGTAGTAGAAGAGATGGGAAATGGAATAGATATTAGAGAAGAGGAATACAAAGAAGGTGAGACACAAAGAGAGAAAAGAATCTCTAAGAATAAAAGAATATTGAGAGAACTGTGTGACCAATCCAAATGGAACAATATTTGCATTACAGGCATACCAAAAGAAGAAGGGAGAAAAAAGGGTATAAAGTGTCTTTGTGGAAGTAATTGCTGAGAACTTCCCCAATATGGAGAAGGAGATAGTCTCTCAGGCCATGGAGGTACACAGATCTTCCAACACAAGAGACCCAAGTTAGACAACACCAAGACATATAATAATTAAAATGGCAAAGATCAAAGATAAGGACAGACTATTAAAAGCATCCAGAGAGAGAAAAAAGATCATATACAAAGAAAAAACTATCAGGCTATCATCTGACTTCTCAACAAAAAGTTTACAGACCAGAAGGGAGGGGCATGACATATTTAACGCAATGAAGCAGAAGGGCCTTGAACCAAGAATACTTTATCTGGCAAGATTATCATTTACATTTGAAGGAGGGATTAAACAATTTTCAGATAGGCAAAAGCTGAGAGAATTTAGCTCCCACAAACCACCTCCATAGTGCACTTTGGAAGGGCTGCTATAGATGGAAATATTCCTAAGGCTAAATAGCTGTCACCAAGGGAAATAAAACCATAGCAATGTAAAACAATTAATTACTTAGCACATGCAAAATCAAGTCAACTAACCCAAAGGCAATCAAGGGATAAAGAATACAGAATATACCTAATATATAAAGAATGGAGGAGGAAGAAAAAGGAGAGAGAAAAAAGAGCTTTTAGGTCATGTTTGCAATAGCATACTAAGTGAGTTAAATTAGACAGTTAGATAGTAAGAGAATTACCCTTGAACCTTTGATAACCATGAATCTAAAGCCTGCAATGGCAATAAGTACATACCTATCGATAATCACGCTAAATGTAAATGGTCTAAATGCACCAATCAAAAGATACAGAGTCACTGAATGGACAAAAAAACAAGACCCATATATATGCTGCCTACAAGAGACTCACTTCAAACCCAAAGACATACACAAACTGAAAGTAAAGGGATGGAAAAATTATTTCATGCAATTAATAGAGAGAAAAAAGCAGGTGTTGCAGTACTTGTATCACACAAAATAGACTTCAAAACAAAGAAAGTAACAAGAGACAAAGAAGGACATTATGTAATCATAAAGGGGTCAGTCCAACAAGAGGATATTACTATTACAAATATCTATACACCCAAGACAGGATCACCTACACATGTGAAACAAATACTAACACAATTAAAAGGGGAAAGAGAATGCAATGCATTCATTTTTAGGAGACTGCAACACACCACTCACTCCAAAGAACAGAACAACCAGACAGAAAAATAAGTAAGGAGACAAAGGCACTAAAGAACATATTAGAACAGATGGACCTAACAAACATCTAGAGAACAATCCATTCAAAAGCAACAGGATACACATTGTTTTCAAGTGCACATGGAACATTTTCAAGAATAGATCATATGCTAGGCCACAAAAAGAGCCTCAGTAAATTAAAAAAGATTGAAATGGTGCCAAAGAGCATCTCAGATCACAAAGGTATGAAAGTAGAAATAAACAACACAAAGAAAATGAAAAAACCCACAAACACATGGAGGCTTAATAACATCTCCTAAATACTCAATGGATCAATAAACAAATAAAAGCAAAGATCATGAAATATATAGAGACAAATGATAAAATAATTCAACACTGCAAAATCTCTGGGATGCAGCCAAGGCCATGCTAAGAGGGAAATATATTGCAATACAGGCCTACTTCAGTAAAGAAGAACAATCCCAAATGAACAGTCTAAACTCACAATAAATGAAACTAGAAAAAGAAGAACAAATGAGGCCCAAAGTCAGTAGAAGGAAGGAAGGACATAATAAAGGTTAGAGCAGAAATAAATAAAATCAAGGAGAATGAAACAAAAGAAAGAATCAATGAAAGCAGGAGCTTGTTCTTCAAGAAAATAAACAAAATAGATAAAACCCTAGTGAGATTTATCAAGAAAAAAAGAGAGTGTAAACACATAAACAGCATCAGAAATGAGAAAGGAAAAATCACTACTGACACCACAGAAATGCAAAGAATTATAAAAGAATACTATGAAAAAATACATGCTAACAAACTGGATAACCTAGAAGAAATGGACAACTTTCTAGAAAAATACAACCTTACAAGACTGACCCAGGAAGAAATAGAAAATCTGAATAGATCAATTACCAGCAAGGAAATTGAATTGGTAATTTAAAAACTACCTAACAACAAAACCCCTGTACCAGATAGTTTCACCTCTGAATTTTGTCAAACATTTAATGAAGACCTTATATCAATCCTCCTTAGTTTTCCAAAAAGTAGAAGAGGAGGGAATACTCCCATATGCATTGAATGAGGCCAGAATCACTGTAATACCAAAAGCAGGCAAAGACACCACAAAAAAAGAAAATTACAGATCAAAATCTCTGATGAACATAGATGCAAAAATACTCAACAAAATATTAGCAAACCGAATTCAAAATTACATCAAAAAGATCATCCATCATGATCAAGTAGAATTTATTTCAGGGATACAAGGATGCTACAACATTCAATTATCCATCAACATCATCCAACACATCAATAAAAAGGAGAAAAACTACATGATCATCTCCATAGACGCTGAAAAAGCATTTGACAAAATTCAACATCCATTCATGATAAAAACTGTCAACAAAATGGGTCTAGAGGGCAAGTACATCAATATAATAAAGGCCATATATGACAAACCCACAGCCAATATTATACCTAACAGTGAGAAGCTGAAAGCTTTTCCTTTAAGATTACAAACAAGAAAAGGATGTCACTATACCCAATTTTATTCAATATAGTACTGGAGGTCCTAGCCACAGCCATCAGACAACACAAAGAAATAAAAGGCATCCAGAGGCAAGGAAGAAGTTAAACTGTCCCTGTTTGCACATGATATGGTATTGTACATAAAAATCCCTAAAGAATCCACTCTAAAATTACTAGATCTAATATATGATTTCAGCAAAGTTGCAGGATACAAAATTAATACACAGAAATCTGTTGCATTGCTATACACTAATGATGAACTAGCAGAAAGAGAAATCAGGAAAACAATTCCATTCACAACTGCATCAAAATAAATAAGGTACCTAGGAATAAACCTAACCAAGGTACTGAAAGACCTATACTCTGAAAACTACAAGACACTCATGAGAGAAATTAAAGAAGATACCAATAAATGGAAACACATGCCATGTTCATGGACAGGAAGAATTAATATTGTCAAAATGGTGATCCTGCCTAAAGCAATCCACAGTTTCAGTGCAATCCCTATCAAAATAACAACAGCATTCTTCAATGAACTAGAGGAAATAGTTCTAAAATTCATATGGTATCACAAAAAACCCCAAGTAGCCAATGTAATCCTGATAGGGAAGAATAAAGCTGGGTGGATTATGCTCCCCAACTTCAAGTTCTACTACAAAGCCACAATAATCAAGACAATTTGGTACTTGCACAAAAACAGACCCATAGACCAATGGAACTGACTAGAGAGCCCAGATATAAACCCAAACATGTATGGTCAATTAATATATGATAAAGGAGCCATGGATATACAATGGGGAAATAAGAGCCGCTTCAACAACTGGTGTTGGCAGAACTGGATAGCTTCTTGCAAGTGAATGAAACTGGATTATTGTTTAACTCCATACACTAAACTCAAAATGGATCAAAGACCTGAATGTAAATCATGAAACCATAAAACTCTTAGAAGAAAACATAGGCAAAAATCTCTTGAATATAAACATGAGCAACTTTTTCCTGAATGTATCTCCTTGGGCAAAGGAAACAAAAGCAAAAATGAACAAATGAGATGATATCATGCTAAAAAGCTTCTGTACAGCAAAGGGCACCATCATCAGAACAGAAAGGCATCCTACAGTATGGCAGAATATATTTGTAAATGACATATATGACAAGGGGTTAACATACAAAATATATAAAGAACTCACGCACCTCAACATCCATAAAATAAATAACCCTATTAAAAAATGGGCAGAGGATATGAACAGACACTTTTCCAAAGAAGAAATTCAGATGGCCAATAGGCACATGAAAAGATGCTCCACATCACTAATTATCAGGAAATGCAAACTAAAACCACAGTGAGATATAACCTCACACCAGTTAGGATGGTCAACACAGAAAAGACTAGGAACAACAAATGCTGGTGAGGATGCGGAGAAAGGGGAACCCTCCTACGCCGCTGGTGGGAATATAAACTAATTCAGCCATTGTGGAAAGCAGTATGGAGGTTCCTCAAAAAACTGAAAATAGAAATACCATTTGACCCAGGAATTCCACTCCCAGGAATTTACCCTAAGAATGCAGGAGCCCAGTTTCAAAAAGACATGTACACCCCTATGTTTATCACAGCACTATTTAAAATAGCCAAGAAATGGAAGCAATGTAAGTGTCCATCAGTAGATGAATTGATAAAGAAGATGTGGTACATATGCACAATGGAATATTATTCAGCCGTAAGAAGAAAAGAAATCCTACCATTTGCAACAACACGGATGGAGCTAGAGGGTATTATGCTCAGTGAAATAAGCCAGGCGGAGAAAGACAAGTATCAAATGATTTCATTCATCTGTGGATCATAAGAACAAAGCAAAAACTGAAGGAACAAAAGAGCAGCAGAATCACAGAACCCAAGAATGGACTAACAGTTACCAAAGGGAAAGGGACTGGGGATGATGGGTGACAAGGGAGGGAAAAGGGGGAATAAAGGGAATTATGATTAGCACACATAACATGGGGGTGGGGGCATGGGGAAGGCAGTATAGCACAGAGAAGACCAGTAGTGACTTTATAGCATCTTACTATGCTGATGGACAGTGACTGTAATGAGGTATGTGGTGGGGACTTGATAATGGGAGGAATCTAGAAACCACAATGTTCCTCATGTGATTGCATATTAATGATACCAAATTTTAAAAAAAGGGAGATCCATGACAACATGGATAAATATGGAGGATATTATGCTGTATAAAACATCAAATACAAAAATAAAAATACTGCAAGATCTCACTTATATGTGGAATCTAAGAAAAGTCAAATATATAGAGATGGAGAGTTGAACACTGGTTACCAGGGTGGTAAGGCAGGAGAAATAGATTTTGGTTAAAAGGCACAACACTACAGTTATGTACGGTGAACAATTCTGTACAGCATGATGATTACAGCTCATACTTTATTATATGCTAGAAATTTGCTAAAAGAGTAGGTTTTCAGGTACTCTTACTACAAAAAATAAAACAAAAATTTTCTTAGTCTTTAGTCCATACAGAAACAGGTATAGGCCAAATTTGTCCAACAAACTACAGTTTGCATCTGATCTAGAGGGTATACACACATAATGACATTCTAGACCTAGTACTCTGTCTACTACATGCTGAACAAACATACATAAAAAAATATGATTCTGCCCATTTCTCTACTTTAAGGCCAGGTTTTAAAGAATAGGAAGTACATTTATGGGGGCGGGGGTAATATATATATATATGTTTGTATGTGTGTGTGTGTTTGTCTGTATGTGTGTGCAAAATATCACCAAGTAATCTACAAAGTTCCTTTGCAACAACTCCATTCTGGCTAAGGCACTCTTTCATATTTCTTCTCTCCTATTCTCTTTGCCATGTGAATTTGTGTTTCAACCAAGTAACTCTTTGAGATACAATAAGAATTTGTTTATCAGATGCACTTATATTTTTTTAAAAATGTTACAGATTTACTTATTGGGCTGTATTGCAGTACACATGCCCATATATACACACAAATCCACAATAGTCTCATCTGGGGGCAACAAATAATGAGTGTCTATTTTTCTGTAACTGCATTCTGCTCTTTGAATTTATGGATGCATTTAGAGATTTTATTATGATCTCAAGAATTTGCATTTTGTCCTGTAGAGTCCAGATATACCATATCTAATCTCAACTCTTATTAGAATATAAAGCTACATATTACATCAGTTTTTATGTTATTCTTTCACGTTTTGTGGAAATTTATGCCATATATGTAAATTTGTAGTGGATTGAAGTTCTTAATATGCTCTTCAATGTTTCTTTTATGCTCTTTTGTCATATTTAAAAATTATTTGTTACTTGTTTTCTGATTTTTATAGTAAACACTATTGCATGAAGTATTTAAAATAAAATTAAAAAGAAAATACCACACATAATGTTATCAAACACAGATGACTATGAAATGATTGATGTATTTTTGCTATTTCTATTTTTCCAAAGTTATTATGTGATAAGTTCTTCTTGGTAAAATTGTAATATTTCCAGAATGTCTTGCCTGGCCTGAGTGCATTTCCGTATCAGTAGGTGTTTCCAAGGGGTGGAGAGAAGTAATCCATCTCCACATCAATAGGTGATTTACAAGGTGAGTGGTGAGCGAGTGAGCACCTGGACTGGAGAGGTATTTTTGGGCTCTTTTTGCAGCCAGGTCACAAGAGACATGGGTGAACAGAAGTAGACCACTGCTTGTAAGCAATAAGCGGGTTTCTCCCACTTTATTCCTCCCTTTGACTGATTTCAGCTTCAAAGGTTATTTGCCCTGGGCTGGGAACATATTTCCCCCAGGAATTACAGTGCTACTGGCTCTATATACATTCACCTATGCATGTACATGATTGAGATTTCAAATAGGTTTATACATGTATAATGCATGAGGTTTTGTTTACCAAGTTGAGATTATATAGCATACAAGATTTTTATCATTTTCAATTAAAAAAGGTATAACATTTCCTATTATATTAAGATTATTTGTAAACATCATTGTTATTGGCTTCATAATAGTTCAAACTTGAATTACATAGCATTTCATTCCATTTTCATGATTATTAAATCAGTTTCCTAATTTGGGACTGTTACCTTATCAAAAATGCTCTATTTTAAATGTTTCTGCAATAAATATTTCTTATGTGAGTTTTTGAACATGTTTTCATTTCTTTTGACTAAAATTCTTAAAGGGCAATTGCATGATGAAAAGGCATAAATATTTTCAAACATTTTTGACATTCTCCATATAATATTTAAGCTGCTTTCAAGAAATGGTATGTTATTTACTTCAGAGTGCTACCTCAAGCCTCCCCCTCTAGAAAAATGGAAAGGAAATCAATATTTGTTCCAAATGCCATTATGAACCAAAATCACACTTTAAAAAATATTCTCTATGGTTTTTTCACATTTTTTTCAGGTTTTCAAATGTCTGTTATATTTATTTCTTTATCTAACCTCATATAGTTTGATAATCAATTGACTGAGAGGCCCATTCATTAAAGAATTTTAATACATTCACATCAGCTATCATAAATAATATGTTTTTTTATTATTGCTATAGCTAAAGCCACTTTTACAGGTTCAATTTTATGTTTTTTTAATTTATGTATTTCCTTAAAACTAACTGAATTATTTTAATCCTAGTCATTGGAAAACACATTTTTTTACTTAAATGTAGCAGGGTTTTTTTAAATTATAATGAATAAAAGTTACTCATTGAATAACCTCTACCTTATTTAAAATAAAAATTGCATATACTTGTGTATCTCATCACACCATAATGCAGGTTTTCTGTTGATATATTCTAGTATTTAAATCAAATTTATTGATAATAGAATAATATCAATCTCTATTGATAACAGTATAATTTTGTTTTACAGAACAGATGTTTTCAAAAATTATTTTTATTTACTGTTTTGTAGCTTAATGATCAATGATCTAAAATATTATATTTAACTCGTTTTTTATCACACTTCTTTTATACAACCAATTACTGTTTTTGAAATTTTTCAACCTACAGAAAAGCTATAAGAATAGTGCAATTATAAGTGAATCTCAGAGATCACCATTTACATTCTGCTGCATTTGCATTCTCCCTTCATGTTCTTGTACTATTTGTGCATGATACATTTTTTCTCTCCTAAATGTTGTTTTGGCATTTATTTCCTAAGAAAAATGATACTGTTTTATATTACTGTAATAATATTCATACTCAGTAAATTTAACATTTAACATTATTGTAATTATCAATACTTAAATGGCTCAATTGCCCTAATAATGTCTTTTATAAGCTGTTTGATGTTTTGTTATTATTGTTCAAGCTAGAAATCAAATAAGAATTATACACTGTTAATTTAGTGGCTAGGATTTATCAACTCTTATTTTCTTATTTAATTGTTCACTTTTGTCTTTCATGACATTTATATTTTTATGTGTCCAGGATAATAGTTTTGTAGAGAATATTCCTCAATTTCTTTTTGTCTAGCTGTATTTTCATGATTAGCTTCAGTTTAAAGACTCTTGGAAGGACTATTACATTGTTCATCTATATGCTTATTACATCTTGTTATGGGTTGCACTGATGTCAAATATAGTAATACTAAGTTTGACCACTTTGTTAAGGTAGTATTACCAGATTTATCCACTATAAGAGAACCTTTTGCACATTACCAACTAATTTGTAGTTTAATAATTTGAATTTCTGTGAATATCTCAATCACCAACATATTTTCACACAGTATTATAACATGTATTGATGAATCTTGCCTTAATCAATTATCACTAGAGTGGTAACAAATGGTGATTTTTAAATTATTTTGTTTATTCTACATGTATTAGTGGCATTTTTCTATAAATAGGAGCATTCACTATCACCCTACCTACACACACTTCTGTGATTTTTATTGTCATTTTGGATTCATTGACATTTTTGTATTTCTGTAGTGTATTCATCATATTACTCAAAGTATTCCTATAGACTAATGAGAGACCCTTCAACTGGATCCTATGTTCTTATGACAATTTCACATAAGTGCTTAAACACTTCTTTTTTTCTGGAATAAAATATATTCCAGACTCTACTGTACTTCTTTGGTGTGGCCATGGAATCATCCACCTCTGCAAGAAGGCCAGGTTTCTTTGAGTCATTAATGGGCACTTGTACTCTTAATTTTTAGTCTCTTTTTCAGGAGACAACTATTGGTATATATTTTTTAAATGATTTCACTTTTATATCACATATTTCAATCCAATAATGTGTTTCTTTCCACAATTCCGTATTTTTACCTCTCTCCTGTCACAGTGAAATATGTGATTCCCCCAAATCTCGATATATTTAATCATTACTTAAACTTACAAGATGCACAAAATTGATTTACAGTTACAATATCAATACCTCTACAAAAAAATTTACTAGACAAAGTTCAAGGTCACTTAGGTTTTGGTTCTCTTTGTATTCCTCAACTGTTTATCATCACATTGTTCAAAATTTCATTGGGAATTCCTTTTTCTTCTATAAGATCAAACTATAAATTTGATATATCTTTTTTCCAGTTTATTGAGAAATAATTTATATATATCACTGTATAAGTTTAAGATGTACAGCATGATGGTATGATTTATATATATTGTGAAATGATTACAATAGGTTTAGTTACTATCTATCATCTTATATACATACAAACAGAAAGAAAAAAATTCTTCTTGTGATGTGATCTCTCAAGATCTACTCTCTTATTTCTCCTTTATATCACATAGCAATTTTAATTATAGCCACCATGTTGTGCATTGTTTCATTCTGAATTTAACTTTAAGGATTGTTCGTGATTCCTATTTAGTTTTAAAAAGCACATGTGTCATGGTGTATTTTGCTACCAATAAAATGTACCATATTGAGAATACAGTTTGATACATTTTGACAAATGCATACAGCCATGTAATAATAAAGATACAGGTTATTTATGTACAACAAATGTTCTCTCTCCTTCCTTTGTTAATCTGCATACCTCTCAATCCTTTGCATTGGCTGTATCTGATCTGCTTTCTTCCTCTATAGATCAGATTTACTTGTTCCAGAATTTTACATAGATTCATGCAGTATATGCACTCTGTAACTGGCTCATATGTTGCTTTTGAGGTTTATCTATGTTCTAGCATTGATCAATAACTTGTTTTTATTGCCACTTAATATTCCATTATAGAGGTATATCATAATTTTCTAATTTGAGTTTGGAGCTGTTATGTATAACACCTGTCAACATTTATGAACAACTACTCCATAGACTTATATTTTCATTTCTCTTTAATAACTAAGAGGAAAAGAGTTGCATCATACAGTAAGCATATTTTTAACTTTATAAGAAACTTCCAAAATGTTTTCCAACTACATAATTTGTAAGGATCAGTAAAAAATTAATATTGGGATATCCTGTTCAAAAATTAAGAATTTCAAGGTGATGACAACAGAGTTTTAAGCAAAACATAAGACCCTTCTGAAGCAGAGTTCTGTCTTGTGCACCTGCATAGGCCACACGCCCATGAACCTGGCCTTGGTATTTGTATTATATCACATTACATACAACAGTGTACGAGCGTCTCAGTTGTTCCACATACTTGCCAACATTTAGTTATGCTTGTCTTTAATTTTGACCATTAAGTTTTGATGGTAGTAATTTTGGTAATTTTTCTATATTTTCCTGATGAGAAAGGTTGTCAATCATTTATCAGTCATTTGCATATATACTCTTATAAAGTAAATATTCTGACCAGGTGCTATTTTTGTTGAGATTCGTCTTTTTGTTACTGTTGTATTATTTACAAAAAAATCTGGACACAAGTCTTTTGTGAGATTTCCTGAAAATATTTTCTCCCAGTATATGTGGTTTTCCTTTTCATTTATTGTGTGGTTTCTTTTGAAAAATCAGTTTTTGTTTGCTTTTTTGTTTATTTGTTTGATTTTAACAATGATATCCAGCTTCTCACTATATGTCTTTTGTAGTTAACATTTTTTTGTTAAGAGTCCTTTTGCCTGCCATGGACATTTTCTGTTAGAATCTTTTTAAATTTCTATATTAACATTTATGATCCATCTGAATTCATTTTTGATATGGTATAAGGGTTGAGGTTCCTATTTTTCTATTTTATATACATACCACATTTTTGCAGAAACATTGAAACATTTACGCTTTCCTCAACAAATTGTCTTAGTACGTGGTTCTATTTCTGGGCTCTATTGTTTATTTTTTGTTCCATTTATCCTTCTAGAAATATTATACTGCTGAGATTACATTTTAAGAGTAAGTTTGCAGATTTAGCACTTTAACTGAAGTCCTTCAATTTCTTTTTTAAAAATTGTATCATCAATGGTTTGTAATCTGTTTTTGCAAATAATTTTAAAATCAGCATGCCTATACAAAGCCTGATAAAATGTTAAATGGGATCTATTATTAAATCTATATATCACTTGAGCCTGTAAATCATTGAGTTACCCAATCCATGAGTCTTATATCTCTAAGTTATTTCTGATTTCTCCAATTTATACTTTTCAGTGTATGCTTTGCACTTGTTTTATCACATTTCTCCCTAATTACTTCATGTTTGTGGACAAATAGTGTAATGTATTTTTTCTGTTGCTTATATATAACTAGGGACCAACCTTGTATTCTTGTATTGCAATCCACTTATTACTTTTTAATAAATTCTTTAGGATTTCCTATGAACACAATTACATATATACAAATATTAAAATTTTTTCTTTTTCTTTCAACCTATAGCCTTTAAATCACTTTCTTACATTATTACAATGGCTAAAACTTAAAACCGAACTGAAATGACGAGACTGAATATCCATACTTGTTTCCAAATTGTTCACATGGAAGGATGATGCTGTTAGTAGGGTTTTGCTTTGTTGTGTTTTGTTTTGTTTTCATAGGTACCCTTTATCAGGTTGAAGATTTTCCTGTTCATTCCCAGTTTGCTAAGAGTTTTTATTATGAATGGCTGTTGAAAGATGCCAATGGTGGTAAACTGCAGTGTGAAACTGGAAGAAAAAATTTAAAAACTGGTGTAATGCAGTAACATATGAGAAATTTTATGAATTACATTGTCAATGGAATCAGGTTGTGATTCCTTGGGTAAATGATAGTGTGGAGGAGAAGTCAGCAAACATGTAAATGGCCAGGTATTAAATGTATTAGGCCTTGAAGGCCACCTAGAGTCTCAGTAGCAATTTTCTTTCCTTTCATTCACTTTTTGTTTGCCTGTTAGTTTTCTTTGTACAATCTTTTAAAAATATAAAACTATTACAGTCTCTTAGGCTTTATAAAAACAAACTCATTCCAGATTTGGCTCAGGGACCTTAGTTTGCTAAACTTTCCACTGCATAAAGATAATGAAAAACACCTCAAGGCCATGATTCATCAATTAAATTCTAAATGTACAAACCAGAGGGCCTCCTTGGCAACGTATGTTCCAGTTACTGTTGCAGAATAACAAATCTTTCAAAACCTTAGCAGTACAAATCAACCATTTTATTATGCTCACATATTCTGTGATCTGGAATTCAGAGAGGGCATATGAAAGATGACATTTTTTTCTCCTCTACTAAATAGCTAGAAGAGATGCAATTACTAAACTCTGGAATTATCTGCAGTTTTCTTCAGTAATATGTCTGACACTTAAACTGGGTTAACATAATAATTTGGCTCAGATTAGAAAATGACCACCCTCATAGACATGGCCTATCCCTGGGGACTGGGATTGTGTACAGAATGTTAGCCTCAGGAAATTCAGACTTCTTAAATTGTGGCTTAGAGTATCAAAAGCTAGAAGTACATTAGGCTCAAAGTGCAATTCATTCTATAACCTTGCCCCAGAAAGGTCACTTTTGTTGTTCGATATTGGCTGAAGTGGATACAACTCCAGTCAAAGCCAAGGGAATATGTGATGTAGATCTCACCTCTCAGTGAAGGAATATCAAAAAATTTATAGCCACTTTTTAAAACTGTCACAATCAACCCTCTTGCAACAAATTATTTCTATTCCTTCTATATGTAAAAAGCACTCACCCCTTTCAAAGTCCCCCCAAATTCTCATCTCATTTTGACTTCAGGTTCAGGCTAAAGATCATGGCCATTGTTAATTAATCAGGTCTATACACTGGTTATTGTTAATTAATCAGGTCTATACACTGATGAAGCTCCTCTAATGCAGTTTTTAGGGAGCAGATCATTGTCATCTGAAAATCCATTCACTGAGGAGGCAAGTTTTCTGCCCCATATGCCACAACATATCATGATGGGACAGGAGAAAGATGACTGCCAGGAAATGACCCATTCAAATTGGGGAAGGATGGGAAGCACATAGCAGACACTAATCCATAGCAATCCTAATATCCATGTGGCCACATGTGGTCAATTCCTTTCTTAGGGATCATTGCTGCTCTGTAGAAATGATTTTTTTTTAAACTGAAGTATAATTGACATACAATTCCCTATTAGTTTCAGGTGTATATCATAATGATTTGACATTTCTATACAATCATAAATGATGCCCATGTTTAGTAAACATCTATCACCAAAGTTATTAAAATATTATTGACTATACTCCCTATGCTTTATGTCACATCCCTATGACTATTTTATAACTATAAAATAATCTTGATCACTTCCACCTATTTTGTATCCCCAACCCCTTTTCTCTCTGATAACCAATAGTTCATTTCCTGTAACTATGAATCTGTTTCTGTTTGCTTTCTTTGTTCATTTGTTTTGTTTTTTTAGATTCCACATATAAGTGGAATCTATGGTGTCCTTTTCTTGGATTGACCTCTTTACCATTATGTAATGACCTTGTCTTTTGTTACAATCTAGGACCTAGGCCCTGCTCTCATCTGTACTAAGGTCTACATGGCCAGATATGAGTATTTTTGATACACTAGGTTTTCTTCACATTTCCATTTGATAGGGTATCTTTTTTAATCTCTTTCCTTTCAGTATGTGTGTGCTTTAGGTCTCAAGTAAGTCTCTTATAGGCAGCATATATATGGGTCTTGTTTTTTTATCCATTTAGTCAACCTGTCATTTGGTTGGAGCATTAATCCACTTAAACTAATAATTGATTGGTATGTATTTAATGCCATTTTGTTAATTATTTTCTGGTTGGTTTTATAGTTCTTCAGTCCTTTTATTCTTTTGGCCTCTTCACGTGCGGTCTCATGGTTTACTTTAGTGTTATATTTGAGTTACTTTCTCTTTGTGTTTTCCGTATCTATTATAAGTTTTTGGTTTGTGGTTACTGTTCCTTTCATATATATTGACATATGTATATAGCAGCCTATTTTAAGCTGATAGTCACTCAAGTTCAAAGGCTTTCTAAAAGCACAACATTGCTCCTCCCCACCTCTATGTCTTTTTATCTTGGTGTCTTGACATCTTTTTGTGTTATCTTTAAATACTTACTGTGGTTATAGGTGATATTACTATTTTTGTCTTTTAACCTTCATGTAAACTTTTTAAGTAGCTGATTTACTGACTTCACTGTATATTTGCCTTTTCCAGTGAGATTTTTTTTCTTTCATATATTTAATTTCTAGTTATAGCTTTTTTTTCTGCTAAAAGAAGACCCTTTATCATTTCCTTTTTTTAATTGAAATATAGTTGATGAGCAATATTATATTTCTTCATTAAGGCCAGCTGAGTGCTTGCCTTATGCTTGTCTGGGAAACTCTCTGTTCTTCAGTTCTGAATGATAACTTCACCAGGGTTAGCATTCGTGGTTGTAAGTTTTTCTCTTTCCATCACTTTAAATATATCCTGCCACTCCCTTTTGCCCTGCAAGGTTTCTGCTGAAATACCAGCTGAGAGTCTATCTCATGGGGTTTCCCTTGTATGCGACTCTTCTTTTCTTGCTGCCTTTAAGATTTTTCTCTTTAATGTTTGCATCTTTAATTATAATATGTCCTGATACGGCCTTCTTTGGGTGCATCTTGTTTTGGACTTCCTGTTCTTCCTGGACCTGAATGTCTATTTCTTTCTCTAGATTAGGGAAGTTTTTAGACATTATTTCTTCAAATAACTTCTTTGCCCCTTTCTCTCTCTTCTCTTCCTGGAACCCATTTAAAGTGAATGTTTCTATGCTTGATGTTCCAAAGATCCCTTAAACTATTCTCATTTCTAATATTTTTTTCTTTTTGCTGTTCTGACCAGATGATTTCCTCTGTTCTATCTTCCAGATCACTGATACTTTCTTCTTTATCACCTAATCCACTGTTGAACCCCTTTAGTGTATTTGGCCTAGTGATTGACCTCTCTGTAGGAGCAGCCTTGTGTAGGAGTATCCCTTGTGTAGTCTGAGCATGTTTGTCAGATTTGGCTGGCTGACTGGAGCTGGCTCAGTGGTCCTAAGAGTGCTCCATGCCAGGATGGCCATAGCAGGATGGCTGGAGTAGGCATGGACCAGGGTGAGTCCTGGTACACTCTATGGCTGAGTCACACTGATTGGATAGATGGATCTAGAAGGGGAATGGCCCAAGGTGCTCTGTGCAGGACATCCTAATGTATAGCTGATGCTGAAATGGGTGGAGGTTATAAAGTCTCTGGTCATGGCACACTTTGGGTACTCTGATGGGACAGTTTGAGCTAGGGCAGATACGTGCAGGGGAATGCCTTAAAGGGATGGCTGGAACTGGTGTGGGCTAGGGATCCAAGGCTCAGAGGGTGGCCTTACCAGGCCAGGTAGGACCTAGGCCCTGCTCTCATCTGCACTATGAAGGTAGAGGGGGCTGTAAATAATGGTGCTCCACAGCATCTCCAAACCCAGGGAGTTCCAACAGTTTTCCCACCATTTGATAGATGCTCTAGGTTAGTTAGTAAATAGATATCCTTCACTTATAGTCTGATTACCCATTAAACTGCTATATATATTTTCCTGTACCTCAGAGCAGACAAGTCTGTGTGTAGGCCCCTTAGTCATATCCCTCTCTATTGCAGGTCATCACACTGGGGGTGAGTTTCCCATCATTACCATTTCTCTGTTTCTCTTACCCTTCTCTATGTGCTCCCTCTATACTTTTTGGGTAGAAGCTGTTCAATTAGCCCTCAGTTGCTTTTCAGGAGCAATTGCTTTATATGTAGGTATATATTCACTTTGTCCATGATGGGAAGGGAGTTCAGGGTGTTCTTCCTAAGCTGCCAGGTTGGACCTGGAACTGATTCTTCAGGGCTCTTTGTTTAGTCCTTCCAGCTCTTGGTTATTCCACATTAGTCATCCTTCTATGTCTGTGTAGTTTCTCATGTCAAGAGCAAAATGCCACGGTATTTAGGGATCTAAAGGCCTACATTCATCCTGTATGGTCTCTATTCCTTTTAGTTCAAACAGGTATAATTCCTTTAACACCTTTGTGGGTTTCTAATAATCAATTTATAATCCATTCTATTAGACACAAGTCATATGAACTAATCTCTTCAAGATGAGCTCTTGTCTATTTTTGGCTCATTGTAATGATACTGACTGGCAATGTCCTTAAGAGTCTCAGGAGCTCAATTTTTAATGGGGCTAAATAGCATGCCATTTATATTATTTGCAGTCCTTTTAAGATTATATCTAGCAAAAATTTCTATTAGGTACTTAGATTTTTCTAAAGATCTTTTAATTTCATTCTATAGTTTATTTTTGCTCAAATCTATTTCTTATTTTTATATTCTATTGCTGACTGGAGGGAGTAGAATTTGTATTCCTTCTAAATGTTTAAAAACTAAACAGTTCTTTTTTTCAGCTATGTCATTCTATCTGTATCTTTCAACATTTTGTCTGGAAATCCTCTTAACCAAACCTATGTATTTATTGTTTTCTATTTTCAACATTAAGACAGGCAAGAGTTTGCTAAACTTTCTGCCATGACATATTAAGAGCCACTTATCCTTTCCTTCAGTTATTAATAGCATTCTCTTCATTTTAAGCCCTCATTAACACTTTTTTGCAGTCCTTAACTATCAATTACCTCTCAACCCTTCCAGTTCTCCTGCTTATCTAGTTCCAAAGATAATGCCATATATTGTAGGTACCAAATTCCTAAATAACTTACACCAAAGCTTAGTTGAATAAAATGACCATTTCATTACACTAGTTCACAGATTGTTGGCCAGGAATTAACTCAGAAAGAGGAAGGATATCGTGTTGGTGCTACAGTTGTCTGAAGACATGACTGCAACTGAAGGGCTGGGGGTGTAATCATCTGGAGACGTCTCCAGATACATAGCCACTCCATGTGGCCTGGCCTTCTGACAGCATGGTGGACTCCGACTAGTCACTACTTAAATCATGACTCAATGCCTCAAAATGAATTGTCCAGCAGATAAGACATAAGTAACATAGCATCACTTCTGCTCACTCTATTGGGTAAAGTAATCACAAGCCCATCCAGTTTCAAGGAGAGGGGGCACAGTCCCCACCTTCAGTAGGAAGGGTATCAAACTAATGTAGTCCTTTTTTTAAAAAACTTCCACACTATATTAAAAGACCCTTACCTTCTTTACATGGCAGAAAGAAAAAGCTGAAAAAAAGACCAAGACTTAAGCATAAGAGTAGATGTTCTCCAGGGGTTGGAGTTAGGCAGGTTAGGCAGATCAATCCTGCCAAGTCACAAGCCTGGATGGGTAAGAATTGGACCCTAAAGATGTAGGATGAAGACCCAGACATAATAGCTTCATTTTGAATCTTTCAAATACCCTGAATCCTCTTGGAGGTGACCTACTTCCTTCTGTTAAGGAATAGTGCTCATTGCTGCTCTTCGAGACAACACATGCCCACCCTCCCAGGATCCACTTCACCTTCCCTCCTGGTCACGGATTAGGAACTAGGACTAAGTCAAATCATAGCTTGGCCAATGAAAGACTGAACTTTTTAAGGAAATAAAGACACTATTTTTTGCAGGAACTGTAGGAATTAGCCATCATGGGACTTGCACTTAAATATGAAACAAGATCCAGGGAAGGCAAGCAGAACAGAAACCTGGATGAGGAAAAAAATTTGATTTGGGAGTATATACCCAGAATATAATACTTAGCAACCTGAAAAAAATGCTGGGAAACATTCTTCTAGGACACTTCTTAGAAATATTTTTGAAAAGCTAGGGTACATTCTATGCGAACTCAGAAATGTCAGAACTGCTGTGTCAGAGAGTAGAAGGAAATCAAAAGGTACAGGGAATCGGTCATGACACAGAGGGTATATTATCTAAGTCCAGAGAAACAAGGGGCTGCATTTGTTTCATATGTAGCCCCCAGGATACACTGGTTTTTAAAGTTATAAGGAATATACCAATGAGAAGGGTACCAGCATGGTGGAAAAGTTCAACACTTCTCTGTAGGCTCGGACAAATAAAAAGCAATTACAGAACTGAACTCTGATAGCAATAAATATGAAGGATCCTAAAATAAGACAGGACTGGGGAAAGATGGAAACAAGGCAGCTTATCATTAGAATCAAGGTACACAAAAGCATACTAGTGGAAAATAACAGTGGCAGCTGGTGAGTCCTAACATGCAAAGAGATACACAGGTAGTTGATAGACTATGGGATTCCCTGGAGGCCAACAGATCAAGAGCTAGGATTGGTATCAATCTGTACAGCCAAAACTAAGTCAAGGATGAATGTTTAGGAGGTTACAGGAATCAGTTCCAATCAAAGATACCAGTCCTTCCCAAATCCTGAACCTAAGCATTTTTTATCTAAAACCTATTCTGAAAAGTGAGATCATGACTCCAAGATCAAGAGCTTTGCAGCACTATGAAAACTGTATATAATAATGTTCGCCATTTCTTCCCCAGATGGACATGTGACAATTTACCTGTGTAATTATTAGGGAAAGAGGAACACTAAAAGTTTTCTAGAATTTTTGCTCACAGGAACTGAAGTGACCTTGATATCTAAGAATTCAAGCATTATAAGCCTCCAATTCAGAGTGGGAGAACATGTGGGGCAGATAACTAACGGACTACTTGCTTGGTATAGCTGATAACACCCCAGTGTGTGCAAGGGCTGTCATTCCTCAGTCTTTGTATAAATAAAATGGATATATTGGGTAGAGGGACAAGACCTTCACTGGTTTTGTGACCTGTAATTTAACAAAAACTGTAATGGTGGAGAGAGTCTAATGGAAAAATCTGAATCTGCTCCCCATTTTTGACCAAGATCAGAATCTGTGGATTACATCACATTCTGGAGGAACAGTAGAGATAAGTAAGTGCTGCCTTTAAAGAGCTAATGGATGCAGAGATTGTATCCCCCATTACTCCTCTATCTAATTTATAGTTGGGGCTCTACAGGAAACAGTACCGTCCTCAAGGAAGTACACTATTGCATACTCACTGGCATAATGGAAACTGTTGGCCAGATGTGGCGTCTTTGGTAGTGTAGATTAAGACATGGTATGTGCCCATTAAATGATAAGTGCATTCTCATCTATCCCAATTAAAAAGGACAATCAGAAACAGTTTGCATTCATTTGGAATAGACAAAAGTCTACACTGAATGCTTTTGTAAGACACATGGAATTTAAAAGGTAGGAACTGAATCCTATGAACTTTACAAATATTCACAGGCACCTTTAGGTGTCCATTTGTCTAGGACATGCTGAACTGCACCACCAACCCTTCTCCCAAAATAGACAACATTTCACACATTGCACCATGGAGAAGAAAGTATAATATGTTAGACCTCTTTGGTTCTTGTAAACAATGTAATCTGTATCTGGGTACTGCTCTAGTCCTATAACAGATGACATGAGTATCAGCTTTGATTAGACCCCAGTGAAGGAAAGTGTCCTTCAGTAGGTCTAAGATATGGTGTCCTGTCACTTGGGCTATGAAACCCGCAAACTTTACAGTATAAAGCTATCTAGGGTAGGAAATGATGTTGCATAGAGTCTAAGCAGTAGAGGAATCATGACTTCAATACCAATCATTGTGAAGCCCGATCATGCCTCATGCAGGATCCAAATAATTTTCACTTAAATCACATATATGCTGGGTTTGTTTTTAGATCCATTACAAACAGGCCTCAGGTGACATCACTACTCAAGGATTCATGGTGTGTTTCTTTGACTGGTATAGGATCCCAGATAAAATCATAACAAAGACCCAGAATAGGAAATGAGGAAGTTAATATTTGAACATGGGATACACTACTTTTATTATATACCACTCTACTCAGAACAGTCAGCCTGATAGAGTAATTGATCAGATTTCCAGAGGCACAGCTTAGAGGCTGTACCCAATGAGGCTAGGAATAACACTTTTAGATACAATATACTTGCTAAAATAAAATTAAAATAAAACAAACACTTACGGCACTATGTCCTCAATAGTAGAATATATGAATGCAAGAGTCAAGGGGCAGAAGAATAACTGTGTGCATTTAGTATTATTTCCAATGATCCACATGTAGAATTATGCTTCATTTCTGTACAGGCTTTCTGGGTTTAGAGGTCCTCACTCATAAAGGTCTAATACTTCCACCAGGGAATATGAAAAGAAACAACTGGTACTTCAACCTGATGGATATATTGTGGTATATTTCCTAAATTAGATTATCACAGTTGTCTTAATCTTTTCAGGCTGCTATAAAAAAACACCACAGACTGGCTTATAAACAGTAGAGATTTCTCACAGTTTTGGAGGCTGGAGGTCTGAGATCAAGGCGTGAGTATGGTTAGGCAAGGCCCTCTTCTGAGTTTCAGACTTTTGTTGTATCCTCACCTAGACACACAGTCCCTTGTGATGGTTTGATTTTGACTTTCTTTTTTCCTTCATGATTGTGCAAAAGTAATACACATGCAGTAGCCACTATACTTCAAATTCTGAATTTTGATCTCTTCCCCAGCTAGCAATGTGCATACAATCCTCTCCTGTAATACTGGGCATTGGCAGCAAGTCTCAGCTTCTGGACAACCATGTGGGCACCCATATATTTATAACCATTTTGTACCCATACATTCTCTTTTTCACTTTTAGTATAGTATTCAGCAACTTACATGGTCTATTCGATACCTTACTATAAAATAAATTTTTGTGTTAGATGATTTTGCCCACTTCCCTTATACGTTAAGGGAAATGTTCTCAGTATGTTTCAGCTAGGTTTGGGCTAAGCTATGATGTTTGGTAGATGTATTAAATGCATTTCCAACTTACTGTACTTTCAACTTATAATGGGTTTATTGGGACATCATCCCATTAAAAGTTGAGGACATCTGTATTTCACATGGTAGAGTGCGTGGGGCTTAGTGAGATCTCTTTTATTAGGGCACTAATCCCATTCATGAAGGCTCTATCCTCAGGACTTCATCACTACCCAAAGGTTCCTCCCACTTAATAATACCATTACCATTGGAGGATTAGAATTTCAATGTATGGATTCTGAGGGAACACAAATATTCAGACCATACCAACAGTGCTGAGTAGATGATTTGCAGTTATTGATCTTTCAAATGCATTGGGATCAAAATGAACTGGCCTTCATTTTAAATAGACAAGAGTATTAATAGAGTTTTGCACCAGGGATATGTTAGCTTGACCACCCTCTGTCATAATACAGTCTACAGAGATATGAAACAGTTGGACATCTTACTGAACATAACACTACTGCACTCTATCAATAAATTCATATGCAAAAACTGGCTAGTCATTCTTTACTTCCAATAGAAGATACATTGGAGGCACTAGTAGTATATATGTACTTGAGAGGGAGGAAAATAAACTTTAAAAAAATTCAGGAGCCTAATACATCAAGAAGTTATTGAGGTAAACAATCATCTGGGACAAACTAGGATATCCTCTCCATTTTAATGGACAAATTATTTAATCTTGCACCTCTAACCATGAAGGCAAAAACCACATCTGATAGGATTTTTCAGGCAGAATATTCACACTTATAAATATTGCCCTGATCCATATACAAGGTGAAATCAATGGCTGATGTATGGTATTAACTGTGCCTAGAAAAAAGAACTAGCAGCCAGTTCAGGCTGCACTATTAAGCAGCCCTGATACTTGAACTATAGGATCTAGCAAACCCAATACTATTAGAGGTACTGATGGTAATAAAAATGTGTCTTGGAGAGTTTATGACAAGGCCCAATGGATTGCTAGCAAAGCAGAACGCTAGTGTTCCTGAGCTCTGCTATCTGCAATAGAGAATTTGGAGAAACACAGCTGGCACACACACACTCACACACATAAAACACATATACATATATATATGCTACATCCAGGAGTCCATGTTCATTATGATACTATAATTATTAGATCTCACTGGAATTTGTTAATGATGGACTCATTACTTTAAAATTAATAAAGGGAAAAAATAGTTATCCAGACTTTTCTAATCAAATTCAATTGCAAGAAAGCCAAATAGTTAAAAGGCAATTGTACTTTTTTTTTTTTTTGAGAGGGCATCTCTCATATTTATTGATCATATGGTTGTTAACAACAATAAAATTCTGTATAGGGGACTCAATGCACAATCATCAATCCACCCCAAGCCTAATTCTCAACAGTCTCCAATCTTCTGAAGCATAACGAACAAGTTCTTACATGGTGAACAAGGTCTTACATAGTGAATAAGTTCTTACATGGTGAACAGTACAAGGGCAGTCATCACAGAAACTTTCGGTTTTGATCATGCATTATGAACTATAAACAATCAGGTCAATTATGATTATTCGTTTGATTTTTATACTTGATTTATATGTGAATCCCACATTTCTCCCTTATTATTATTATTATTATTTTTTAAATAAAATGCTGAAGTGGTAGGTAGATGCAAGACAAAGGTAGAAAACATAGTTTAGTGCTGTAAGAGGGCAAATGTAGATGATCAGGTGTGTGCCTGTAGACTATGTGTTAATCCAAGCTAGACAAGGGCAATAAAACATCCATGGATGCAGAAGATTTCTCTCAAAACAGGGGGGTGAGGTTCTAAGCCTCACCTCTGTTGATCCCCAATTGCTCACCTGCTGGCCCCCCTGTGACTGTGCCTTTCTTAGGTTGTTCCTCCCTTGAGGAATCTTACCCGTCTCTGGCTAACCAGTCATCTTCCGGGGCCATAAAGGGAAATGTAAAGTTGGCAAGTGAGAGAGAAACAATATTGTTTGAAAAGGTTGGCTTTTTACTTTTTTGCAGATTTGTGCCCTGTGGCTTCTATGCCCAGTATTTGTCTTGAGGTATCTTTATCACTTGGAAGAATTACAATACTCGGTAATTTCGATATGAGGTACCAATTCTACTTAGGGGTTGTAATTATGAAGGAAGAAGAGAAGCTATAGAAGTAGTAGATGGAAGAAAACATGGGAAGATTGATTATTTCTTTGACATATCTTCTTGTAGTGTAACATAAGCGTGTATAGGTTTTAAATTTCTAATTAAATTGCGTGCACACATTAACATAATAGGAATACAGCTACATAACCAAAGCAGACCTACAATGACCAGCCATATCCAGTGAAACCAAGAATACCAGTTAGGCACTCTGGGCATTTGTGAAAACTTATCAATGATATGATGGATATTGTTTAACAAGGCAATTGTATTTTTAACAGAGTAATTCTAGCTAATAAATGGAGAAGGGATAATCATAATAGAAATATTCCATTTGGCAATACCTAACAAAATAATGAAAACAAAGAATATAGGTAAAACTATCAACAACATAGGTTAAACTATTACATGAGATGTTGATGGAGAAATTTATAATAATGAGATCTGGTTAACAACAAGTTAATATCATTAAAAAGAAGACTAATTTTATGCAATATAATATGATAGGCAGGACCCAGCAGCACCTATAAAATATTCCTGTCAAAAAAATTAAACAAGATTTTGAATCTTGCACACCATGCCAAAGAAACCAACAATATCCAAAATGTGGGATATTCTACAGGATAAATGACCTTGTTTCTTCATTAATTTATGTATATGTACTTGTACACACACAAGTCTACTCAGAATAAAAAAGAGATGGACTTTGGAATAATATCAAATACAGTGTGGCAACATGTGGAATTTGTATGATTTGTGTGATTTGGGCAAAACAGCTGTAAAATTCACTTTTGAGACAGTTGGGTACTTTTTAATATGGACTAGGTATTAGATGATTATTTATTTTGGTATGATAATGCTAAACTTTTATTTAGAACTAGTCATATCATTAGAAGATGAATATGAAGGATATGAATGATATGACTTGACTTGTTCTGAGATACTCCCAATGAAACAGGTGTATCTGACAGATAAAGTGTGCAGAAGGTGAAGAATTGTTAAGCTGTGAGGATGGCAAATAGGGCTTTAATATACTTTTTTCCTGTTTGTATACATATTCAACAATTTCTCAAATAAAAAGAAAAAGGAAAAGTTTAGCTGATTTGAAAGACCAACATGTAAAGCAAAAGACTAATTTATAAATAAAATTTTAAGATTATAAAATAGATTTGCTTTTTCTAACATTTATAGGAGACTGAAAATTTGTTAACAATAAGAATCAGAGATGTAAGGATCAAACTCACTGAAAAGCACAGGAGCACAGATATATTTGCTTTAAAAATGTAAGTGCATTTTCTTAAGGAGCATCTTCTACAGGCAAAGAATCTATGAGCACTTCTTTGTTGTTAAATGGAAGATCACTGTACACCAGTCAAGAGACTTAACAGTTTTGAAACTGCAGGAGTCTTCACATGTCCTATCTTATACATCCCTCAGTTCAGTTTTCCATTTAACTTTAAAGTTTAGCTTTTTACTGAAATTAACTAGATAGTGTGTCTGCCTAGTTATCCACTCTTTTCACTCCTACCCATGGGTTTTCACAAATATGTGTCAGCAGAACCTCCAGCAGTAATTTCTTAACATCTCTGCTGATTAGGCAGAAATCACCCAGATTCTCAAATTGTTCTTATCAAAATAAGAAGGGTCATGCAAAACATACCCTGCTTAAAGGTCTTGAGTCAGAAACTGGAAATGTAGGCCACACTCTTAGTAATGTGTAAAGTAGTTTCCAAAGAGCTCTGACAATTCACCAAATTCTAACAAATGACTTAATGGTATTTTTTAAATCCTGGTCACTTCTTGAATGGCCCTGATTTTAGGGGTCCTGGGTGC